>NC_060208.1:121775357-123032500 GCF_021130785.1 Homalodisca vitripennis
GCAGATGATCTCCTGATCTGGCTTCAGAGATTAAAGTCCAAGTCAGACCAGTTTATTGATTACTTTAAAGAAGAAAATTCATCGAACGTTTTAAGTTAAAAATTGACTCTTATTGTAAAAAATGTAATTGAAAATATTATACCGGTATAATGGGGCTATTTGTAAAGGCTTTAGTACTTGTATAAAACTAAGCAAAGTTAACTTAACATACTTTATATTTATAGTACGGTACTTTATTACGTTTACAATGTAACGTCTATGTTAACTTTATGATTACGATAAGTCCCTTTTTACTCATATAGTGCTTGAATGTTTTTTCTTTAACTCTCCAAATTCATAACAAACAATTTTTTCCAACTAGATGCTACTGCTCAAGAATATGACCGTTTAAATTCTGGGTTTTTATGCTTTTCGGGAAGAAAGCAAGTGATAAAATATTTAGGAGAAATACTGATTATGATCCATAATATATTTAATAACAAATGTTTGCTATCCCACAATACGTAAATTTGTATAATTCATAATATAACAACAGTCAAAATGGTAAAATATAAATATTGATACATGAACTTATTTAAGTATAGTCCTGCCGTACGTTTATTCCAAAACATTGCCAATTTATACAAATTAAATCTGGCAAAAAGAATTGTTTTGTGTTATATCGAGTTTTGGATAAAATTTGTTTCAATTCCTGTACTAAGCAAATCGGGCGAAAATTACCCTTATTAGTTTCAAGTTTATTAATAGCTCAAATATTTAATAAAGTATAAAATCAAACCATTATATTCATCCGTTGATATTTTATTTTTCCCACAATTGAATTAGAATAACCACTTGATTTAAGAGACATGTTGGTAATGGACACGATAAAACAAATTTAAATGTCAAACTATCCCGTGTATCCAGTCACGTACACTATCAGGGAATAGCGAACACTAGTGAGTGCGGTTTTATAAAACAAGCGTTGTGAAGGAAACAGGATTTTTTCGGACAATAGCCATCGTTCAGTGAAACAAGAAATCAGTAACACTACGTTTAGAGATCTGCAATCTGATCTCTGATCTCTTGCGTTGTAATGAACGCACTACTGTAATGGCTGTACATATAGGTATATGGCTGTATATGGGTTTAAATATAAAGAGGTCTTTTTATTATTCTATAGCCATCACATTTCAATGTTATGTACAATATTATGGATATGAATAAATGTTGTTTAAAGTCACAATTTTATATATAATATATTTGTAAATAAGGAAATCTTTAACACAATTTTCCTTTATAATATAATATTCGAAATATAAAACTCTAGCATCCAAAGTATCTATCAATTTTATAGTCTTGTACTGATCTCCTCATCTCAATCGTATTTGTGACACAATACAGTAGCTGTGCTATCACAACTCTTAATCCTCTCCTCATTAGATACTTTCATATGCCAATTCTTGTATTAAAGTTCTTCTTAGATCAATGAAATACCATGCGATATAGGCTTTAAAATAGCCCTGTACTACGTTTAAAAGTAATTCGAACGAAAGTATTTACATATTATTTCATCCATAATTGTATCCATACATTATCAAAATGTATAGGTTTATTTCCTCTCGCTAAATTCTTTTCCATTATGGCATAAATGAACCATATTAAAAAACATAATACTCTACAGTAAACCGACGGTCACGTACTTGCTTTTATTGGAATTTGAAATTAACCATGATCTGGGAAAGTTAATTTTATTTTTGTTAACGATAATTACAATTACAATTTGGTTGTAGTATAAAATAAACTGATTAAATTATGAAATGAAATGAAATGAAATGAAATATGCCTTTATTTAAGAGGCGGAGTTAGGGCTATTTAGCCCTCTCTACCACTCAACCTCATTTAATTAGGTCTAAATTAATATTTAGACCTAATTTATATTGACGTTACACTATTATTGGTTACTTAGATTCTATAAGTGTTATTTCAATTTCTTTTTTATTTAAAATAAGATTAACTTTCCCATATCACGGAACACTTCAAATGCCATTATAAGCAAGTACGTGACAAGATTGTTTTAGTTGCATTTCATAACAATTTACCTATTCTAATTTCCCTCATAACATAATTTCCTTGAATGTTATTTATATTTTATCCGATCATGAACCCCATAATTCATAGCCATTATAATCAAAAAATGTATGTATACCTTTAACAGTTGATATTTTTAGATAACACCAAATATGCCGACCCCGCACGTATCAAAATAATTAGCCAAGCTTTTAATCAGTATTTGCATTCTGTAGGGGGGCAGCTGGCTGGTGCCATACCACCGCGTGGGGTTACCGAGGTGGATGATGCAGGCCACGCCGTGGAATCGGTATTCACAATGAATGTTGTTTCACAACAGGAGGTTTTTAAGGTCGTTAAATCTTTGAGAGGAATATCTGCGCCGGGCTGGGATGATATACCAAGAAAATTACTCCAGGATTCAATTTATTGCCTAATAGAGCCCCTGACGTAGATAATAAATGTAAGTAATCGTACTGGAAAATTTACTGATATTTTTAAAATGACAAAAGTAATAACAATATTCAAATCTGGAGCGAAAACAGTAATGAGTAAATTTAGACCAATATCATTATTATCAATCATAGGTAAAAGTATGGAGAAATGTTTTAAATTCAACTTTTGAAGTATTTAGAACATGAACACATAATCGCTGATTGCCAATATGGCTTTAGACGAAGTAAAAATACTGGTTACGCTTTGTTTGATTTTACTAAGACCATAGCTGAGAAGTATGGCAGTAAGACTCAGTAAATAGAACAAAATTAATTTCTAAGCTAAATCGGGATTGAAGGTACTTCCTTAGATTGGTTCGTCAGCTACCTGGATACTCGCCTTCAGTTTGTGTCTGTAAACGGCAGGAATAGTGACAACATATATATAAATTATGGGGTTACACAGGGCAGGTCTCTTGGTCCTCTCTTAATTTTCATATTATATATTATATATTATACATATATATAAGGAATATTTTCAGGATACATTATTTATCTATTTATTAATAAAAAAATTCATATAAAAAAAAATTATAAATATTCTTTCAAACCATTCATTCAATTTAATTTATTTAGTGTAAGCTACAAAATAAAAAAGATTAGGCTGATGTCTTTTGTAGTTTATGAGAAACATATACTTAAAGTTGGCCTAATTAACATGGGCGAGATACGGCCATCCGACTCCCCTTCGGTAAATATAAGTTAAACTAAACATCTACCAATCTTTTTCAAATTTAATAACCGGTTCGAATGGTGCTTAGGCTGCACTTCTGTGGTGATTCGCAGGCTGTTTCTTGTGGGTGCGGCATCATTGAGCATATCCACCAGTACAAATATCTAGAAGTCATTATTGACCATTAGTTATGTTGGATCACACATTTTCAATGCATGAAGCAAAGATTAAAAAAAATTATCTACACATTGTCACAAAAAAGTGGAGTGCTATCCGCTGATCACTGTAGGACGGTTTATTTCGCCTATGTGCAGTCGGTGCTACAATATGGCATCTTAGCCTGGGGCGGTGCCTCCGTGGCTGTCTAGGAGCCGCTGGCTGTCACTCAGAGGGCAATTTAAAAACGATAATAAAAAAAGGAAGCAGATTCCAGGGTGAAATACTGCAAAGGGATTTTCCAGTTTTTAATGTCCGACAATTATTTCTTAAAAATCTCCTAATACACATAAAGAATAATAAAAATTATTTATATTTCAATGTTCGGCACGAGTATCCGACACGAAATGGCATTATTTTTGGAGTCATCTTCTAGTCTAATTAATAATATTGACAAACTCTTTCTATCTTTCGCATATAATCTATAGAAATTTACCCAAATATGAGTTTTTGATAGGCTCGAAGTAAATGCAGCGGAGACACTCTTACATTCGCATTACACTTAGTCATTTTATATTGCCTTCTTTGTTTGTATGTATATGTAGATATGTATATACAATGTATATACGAATGCTTATTCCGGTTATTTCAGACCTCAACTGAAAATGTGAAATATCCAGGTCACCTTATAGGCTTTTGTGTCACACAAATTTTAAAAATATTATTCTGCTGATACTACAGTCACTTGCATTCTCTAACAGTCAGTTTCAGATTCTAAAATTTAAATATTAAATGTTTAAAAATCACCAATTAATTAGTATAAATAATTAATTATATAATCTGAAAAAATTTTAGTTAAATCAAAATTGTTAAATAGTTAGTATACAATTTTATTTTGTACTCTTTATTAAACCAACCGCAATTGTAACAATTATAAAAAGCTGACTACTTTAAACAATCAGAAAGTAAAACAATGCATCAAACCATTCACATCAACTACCGTTATTTAATAGCAAAATCAAGTTGTAATACATTTTTTATCTGTGTACTGTACGGTTAGTTATTCATGGATAATTAAGATACCAACGGACCAACGGATAAAAGTACTCGTCCCTACTCACAGATCATATATTCTTTATGGGGCATTTTCACTGTATATAAAATTGTCAACTGATAGACATATGAATAAATTTAACTCAATTCAATTCAATTTTAGCTAACAGTAACTATGATACATATTTTACAATGTAATTTTGAATGCGATTAAAAATGGATAGACTACAAAAATAAAACCGAACGGAGAAATTACAATAACATATTATCAGAATTTCCTTTACTTGTGGGGAATTTTAACCAACGTCTAATAGCTAATAATGAACATAGTGAACTTTTTATGAACACTAGAAAGAGAACTAAAGTGAAGAAGAAACACAGTTACGAATTTTAGAGGAATGCGGCCACAATCTGGCAAAGTCTAAGTAAAACAAAGTAGCCTTTCTCCACGGAAAGTTATCAAGTACATAAATAAATACAAAGAGTTTCCTTGTTTGACCCTCTTGCTCCCAGTCTCTGCAGCTATTCGTTATGGTACTGTTTGTCCCTTCCATTCCTCAATACACACATTTATAAAATTAATGCTTATATATATTATTCATGCGGTAAAAGTTGACAAATATGGAGTGCAAAATGTTGTACCATTATTTTATTTTAACCGTAATTTTCGTTCTAGTACAATCGCTAGACCACCCGAACTTTTATTATTTAAACACTAATTTAAAGAACATTACTGTTAACTTACCATGGGGCAAGATATATCGTGAAATGTCATTTTGAGGCTTTAAAATCAACATGAAACTTAATTTCTACGTAGACAAGAACAAGCTCTATGATCAACTGTGCATTTCAAACCATGGAATTTGGCAAAGCATCGTTAAACCCTCTGACTCAGAAGGCTGAGAAATTTGAATTTTGTTTACTGAGGAGATTTCTTATCTGAATGTCTGTTTGCCTATATTTTCCAGAGGATATCTTGAGATTGATATTACATGTAAGTCTACATCCAATCCTAGCGATGTCTCTTACGCGACACGTGGTGTCGTGAATTCGTATCTTGTATTACTATTCGTAACTAAAATCGCATGATGTTGCGGCAGTTAACTTTATAAATCCTTTATATCATAGCATATATTTATAATTTGAAAAAAAATTATAAAATATGTTTTAACAAGAAAGCAAAAGTGTTTGAACAATGTCAAATGGAAGCTTATACAGCTGGAGAAAGATCCATTAGTTCAGTAAACAGGAGACCACATGTGCACTAACTGGTCCTCTGTTGTGTTTTATATTCAAGCTTTCTCTGAATAACGGTAATTTAATTGTGAACGCGCTCAGGGACGTACAGTTTTTTCCATTAAAGGTACTGCTACTTTTACATTACTTTTGCACACACGTTCATTTATTTATAGAATTAATGAAACAATTTTATTGAACTCATATTAGAACATTTAACTAGGATTATAATAATAATATTTTATTTTGGAGTAAAAAATTATTTTAACATAAGTACGAGTGATAACGAATTATTTCTGAATTTATGAATAAATAAAATGATGGGAAGAAGCCTTTAATCATGTCATTTTATCCAGTACCATATTATATGTTAATTCCAATATAAGTATACAGTATAGTATCATATTTAACACAATAGTAAGAAAAGCAACTAATCAAATATTATAAAGTAAAATGACGTAAAATGATTGTGAAAACTGTTCTGTTTTGTGTACATCCATATATAGGTAAGTAGCATATAAATTTACATGTGGTTGTTTGTCCACCGGACTAATTAGGAATTATTATTACTGTCCCTCTCAAATGTTTTTCACTGAGGTATAATGCTATCTCGTCAAGGACATTGGCAATGACATAATACGACCAAAGAAGATAAGCGAGGTCATTTTCCTATATCCATGCAAAGAATATGGGATGGGAAATACGTTAGTGAATATGTTAGTCAAAACATGTTTGGAACTCATTTGGTAGCTCGTGTTTCTCTGATGGTGGTGTAGTGAAGTAACCAAAGAAGTGAAATTGCCCTAGGATACAATATTTATGATGAGGTACGATATTAAGTAGATGATAATTTGAAGAGCTGTATGTTGGAAATCCAAGGCGTATTAAGACAGTGGTTCGACGGTAACCCCAAGTAGTCTTGGAGACGCAGCTGTGAGGTGTTTCTACGGAGGTAGTTCTATTTGATGTCATCAACTGTTACCTTGCAGTAGTTGTTTCCAATGATTGAGTAAAGATCCCAGGGTAAATTTAAATGCAGTATTTTACTTATGGCATTAAATATTTAATCTGTTCGAACAAAAAGCATTAAATATAGTAGATATATGAACTTTAATTTTTGCATTTTTATAAATATTAGTAAACTTGTCAGTAGTAGTTTATTAAAATGTAATTTTCTTTTTACTGTCGGAAAGAATTGTAAATAAGAGACGGCCAAATAAAAGAAGCAAATAGGCTTCAATCATCTCACAGCCTCCGGAGAGCGTGGCGTATTTTCAAACCTGATTTGTTTTGTTGGTTATTTGTATCTTGGTGTGTATGGGAACGTTTATTCTAGATTTATTATTTATACACAATCCAGTGCATGGTTTATAAAAATAATATTTTAATGGGGTTCATTTGACTGTCAATTTTATATAATCATCAATTTTACTATCAATTTTTAGCTAGAGTTAATATTACTTATCTATACCTATATGATTAAGGTAGCCTAAATTAGAATGGGCGTTTCAAATTTAATGTTGTCTTTGCATAACTCAGAACGATTCGCTTTTTTGTGATTGTAGAAACAACAGTCTGGTACACGGTTATAAGAAAGTAACGATTTCAGTTCAATATACTTCACTTAAATAAAAATTAACAGAGCTTAGTAATAACATTGTGTTTAATAGTGCCGAGATATTCGTGAAAATTTCAAAGCGTGGTTGAGGATAATTTTTTTATTGTCATGTAAGAAATTAAATTACATTATAATACTCATATGTTTTGAAATTTTGTGTTCTAAAATATCCCAGCTATAATAAAACTGGCAAGATGAAGATCCAAACTATCATCCCAAATGTTGTAATAACTATAGAACTGGTGTAATAATAACATTTATTGCTTAATAACAATAATCAAAATCATTTAATTTATACACAATTCACAGAGAATACACCTAAAATAATAGAAAAGGATTCACTGTCTTCAACTATCTAAGGTGTCTTAGTCTAATTTAAATCTTCATTTATAATAAGTCGACAACTCAATATGAATTAAACGATAGCTCAAAACTGATGATCGTAAATATATGTCAGAAGAGATGTTAAAATTATAATAACGCTATGGTGACGCTTTGGTATGATTTGGTTATTTAACCTAGTTTGTAATTATGTATTAGGTTAGTTATTTACCTGTAGAAGAGATCAGATTGCAGATTTCGAAACGTACAGTAGTGTTAATGATTTTTTTGTTTAAATAAACGATGGCAAATGTCTGGAAAATCCTTTTCCCTTCACAACCCTTCCATCGTCAAAAATGAACTTCAAGCAAAGTATACTATTTTAGACTCATTTTATTTATTTTGTCACTGGGATAATTAATTTCATGTAGTTGTTTTAAGCCATTGAATTGTACAAAAAGTTTCTGCACACCACGGTTCCGGTTGTTATGTAGAGCAGGTAGTAGGGATATAGCGGGTAGCTGTGGGACCCCACAGATACCTTTGGGGTATGGGGTTGTGTGGGCATAATACTCCTTTACAAGGACTAAAGATTAAACTGAATTTGATAATTCCTATCTTTTACTTTTCTAAGTATCCAAAAATTACAGTTATAAAATATAAAACACGTTTTCTTCAGTACGTTGAAATGAGATTCTATTGGCTTAGATCTCCATCCCATCATCCAAGCTAAGGATTCCGATTACATAACTCCAAATTATTTCCATTAGCACCCTTTCTATGTATTTTTATAAAAATTCAGTATTACAATTATGTGTAATTACGTATATTCATGACAACTAATAGAGAGTTGTCAGCAAACACAAATATTTGTTCAAGCGATACTATCACTCCACATTTTTTTTAATCTTTTTCTATGGATTACTTTGTTATGCGACCACACATCAGACTAAACAGAACTTTTGTAGGAGAAATGAACGCAGCTCTAGTTCAAACGTAAATAACTATATACCACTAAGTTTGCGTATTCCCTCAAAATTTTCTCTAAAAAGAAGAACACAAACCTCTTTGTTCTTGTGAAAGTTAGGTTAGAAGCGCCTGTAGCAATGACAAGTAATTTGGTTTGCGCAAATAAGGTAGAGAACAGTCAAAGCTGGGCTAAAAGCTGTATCGTTGGTAAGGGGTTTTAAATCCATGTCTGCAACACAAAGGGATGAGTCTTTTGAACAATTTATAGTTACATAAATAAATTTGGTAAATTTGTATATTATTTAATAACAATTATAACAACACTAGTCTTTATCCATGGCTTTGCACGCAATTTATTCTTCAATATAGTGCCCACCTGTGTCATAAGTGAAAACAATTAAATTTTTCATACAGAAATGAATGATTTTTTTATGGGAGAGGTAAGAATATTTTATTACAACTTGTATTATCTTAGGTCAGGGAAAAGAATCCTAAAGTCGGATTCAATCAGCTTTCTCGGTGAGAGCACTAATGAAGGAGCTCTATGATAACCTTGAATCGGGAGGAGGCAGATTTGAGGAACATTTTATTTCAGCGTTTTTTTCTAAATTTAAACACAATAGTATAGCAATAATATCATAGCTTTACGTGACAGGATCACAAAACTCTATAAAATTAACATATAAAAAATTATAATTAGATTAAACCCATAAATGAAACATTTTTCATGCCACACGGCTCGTGGCTTAACTGATTTGCATCCTCGGTTTTTATGCTTAGAAGTATGCAAATAAGTTATTTAAAACTACAAACCTGACTCAGTATAATGTGGGTTCAAGCTTTCTTATTTATGTTCACTATACTATAGTATGTTTTTTTGTCAATCTAACCATATTAAAAATTTATAAAATTAATCAGTAGCGTATATCTAACCACAGTTAAACAAATTCGCTTCTCCATTCATTGTTTTCTCAACTGTATAAAATTGTATCTTTATCTGGTGGATTGCTTTGAGATTCCATTTCCATCGGTCAGATGTTAATTGCATACTATTGCTTCCAAAGAATTCAGGAGAAAATGGCTCCATTGTTTATATTACTGCCTTTCCGTGTTGTTTTTCCTTTCGCTTCTCTAATATTCCGAACTGCAAGAAGAAGAATACAAAATCGGCTATGTAACTAATTTCGGTCCTTTATTGAATTGGATAGCAATGTTAAAATAATATTCAAAATAGAACACATCGTTTAGAATTGGTAAATGTTGTGATATGTAAAAAATTTTACATAGTTCCTTTTTATCGCTGTTTGCAGTTAATACTCTTGATATACAAGGAATTTATAGCTATAGTGGAAACTCATATATATCTTTAAACATTTCTAGCTTTTTCCATTTCAAATTATTTTGGTTCATCACGAACATAAAAAAAATAGCAAATTAGTCTGGCCCTTGTCCGGTAATTTGCAAAAATATAGCAAATGTTATATTTTTTTGTAAGCATACAAACGAAAAACATATATGCTTTATAAAGTTAACAGACTATCGAGTTATTTTTAATAGTCAGTTAACAAATTTCTTTGCAGCATTTATTTTCATTACGTCCATTATGTTTTAATACTGTATTTTAAAAATACTGGAATTGTAATCGATTGCAAAGAC
Source organism: Homalodisca vitripennis (assembly GCF_021130785.1). NCBI lineage: Eukaryota > Metazoa > Arthropoda > Insecta > Hemiptera > Cicadellidae > Homalodisca > Homalodisca vitripennis. The sequence goes on from NC_060208.1 coordinate 121,785,583, forward strand.
TTAGGTATCGAGAATTATTGATACATCGATACCTCTTTGTATTGAGGTATTTATTAATTGAGTCCGTATGTTTTCTGAAGTGCATTTCTTCGTTCAGAGAGAAAGTTTTTAGTGCGCATTATATGACGTGTATAATTTTGTAGAGTTTTAGTGTATTTAATAGAGTTTATATTTAATAATAAGGTAAAGCTGATAATTTGTTAAACTCTTTCCTTAAATAGTAGTTTAACGCAACCGTTACTAATATAATAATAAATATTGCAATAAATTACGAATCGAATTGGGATTTTCTTTGTTTTTGAAGGTATAACCTATCTTTTATCATAGTTATTTATTTATTATGATCATTTACGTGAAACTAGATAACATGACTGTCAGGTGTAACATCTTGTGGCAGATAATTCACGTGATTAAGTAAAAAAATGTTAATAAAAACTTAACTTAAAATAGGATAACCTGGCTTAAATACTGATTGAGTATAAACCAATATGTATTTATACAGATTTAAGTTTTTCCTGTATTTTTACTTAAATTTTAAATTTGCCCTAAAATTATAAATAGCAACGTATACAAATTAGCCATTTTATAACTCTTGAACTTGTTATTTTCAAATATATGTTTTATTTGTATTATGTTCTTATAGCCCTATTTATATGTTTATAATTTCCTGAAGACGGCTTAAGCCGAAATATAGAAACTGTTGTTAATACATTGAAGACTTCTTATTGAAGATTAATATATATATATATATATATATATATATATATATATATATATATATATATATATATATATATCAAATATACATACACTCACGCTCGCGCATGTGTGAGTGTTTCTTACGTGCGTGCGTGCGCTCGCGCGTGTTATGTGAGTATGTGTGCGGTGAATACTTGAAATTTGCCTAAAGAATATATTGGTAAACCAACACTCTTTTAAGAGTAAGGATATCCAATTAATTGTATAATATTGTCCACCGTAATAGAGAGAACCCATTTTCTGCAGAAGTAATTCAACGAAACAAATATAATCTTGAACCAACCTCAAAGGCATTTTTGGATTTAATATATTAAAATTACCAAATGTTGAAATCAGGTAACTACAAATGTTTCCAACCAAACGCTGGACGAATCTAGTTTTCCTACTGTCAGATGCATTTTTATTCCTGCTTTTAGATTTAGTGTTTTGTTGTGACTAGAAAGCATTCAATATTTAAAAGTTTTTATTTTGATCCACTTAACCAAAATGACTGAGAAATGTATGCCCAATACAAGATATTTGCCTACTTCCTTTCATCATTATCATTGGGTTTCATCATAATACGTACATCAAAAGTGTTTTTATTACTTTTAAGATGTGTTTTCTTCACATTCGTCTAAAATTATACAAGCGTAGTGATACTCATAAGATTTGGGTTTGAACATGAGAATATCCCCGTTTGATTGCATAAATATTTGCGTTAATAACTTAATTTCAAAAAGAATGTAGTGATGTATGTATGTGATGTATGAGTATTGCAGTTTAATCGTCTAAAACTTTTTCCTTTTTAAGATGTAAAACAGGTTTCAAATATTAGTAACAGTTAACTGCATACTTTAAAATAATCACTACGGATTTTTGCTGAGTCATCTTTAGTAGTCTCAGAATGCATCATGAACTAGGACGACTGCCTACAGTCTACACTTAAACTTACTATAGGAGACAAACCTCTTCTCGAGCTTGGAAAATATCTTGTTCATTGGCTGGCAATGAAATTTAACCAAATATTATTGGTTCTTTCAGGTACAGAGTATATTTTTTCAGTATTTTTTTTACAAAAAACTTAAGTGTTTTTTAATGAGAAGAAGATGGTTTCCTTTCCTTTCGCAATTATCCTCTCCTTGGTGACAAATAGACAAATTAAATACAATCCAATAAAATCATATTTTGTTTTATTACTTTTTTTGTGTTTGCTTTTTGATGATACACATGCTTACATATACAATAAAATATAAATATTTAAATAACATATTGAAATATAAATATTATGACCATAAACCCCAGTGCAGTTTATCTCTTTACATGATGTAAAGTAAACCTGTACTACTATTTTACAATATCCCACAATTTATTTGTAGAAAACCTCGAATTCAGTCGTCCACTGTGAATTTAAATTAAAACAGACGTCGTTTGTGGTGTCACTTGCTAGTTTAATTAGGAAAGTTTTATTTAGTCATTAATCTGTGACCCAGTCAGACTTTGTCAGTATCTAGAATTAGAGATGAATCCAACTTAGCTTTGTGAACTGTACGAAGAAATAAATAAACCTTTTTTTTTAAACAATCATATAATAAGCTTTATTTTAAATGTCTCCCATATTGTTGATTGTGTTAGCTATGGACTAACATAAAATTAATTTTACATTCGTTTAAATAATAATACATAACATTTGTGATTTCTAACTATGTTTTCCTAAACATTTGACAGTAATTCTATTTAATCTTTCATATATTAACTATACTATAGTTTGTTTGGTTTTAAATATCAAATGTACACATTTGGTGCAAGTGTAGTTATATTTTCATAATAGAACCAATAATATACAATTTTAATTTAAACTATTTCAACAATTTCATTAAAATTCCAACTGTACTTGTTACAACGAAATCTGTCAAGGAATAGGTGAGCACGTCTACTTTAAAGGGACGTTTGTACAAGCCAGAAACAGGAAACATTTTGTCTTTTATAGGTTACAGCTGATTTATATGTTATAACAATTTTGCAAGATACTAATTGTTTTTAAGTATTTAAAAAAATTGAACGGTACTTTTTTCCAATTAAATCTGTCAACGCATAAGCGAGCACGACCACTTAAAAGATATTTAAATTTATAAAATGTTAAGACCACTTTAAAAATGCGCTCGTACAAGTCAGGAGCAACAAACAACAGATACCTCTCAATTGTCTCATGTTTATCGCTCTTAATTTTTATAAGCTATGTAAAACCGCTGATTCCTATTAAAAGACAAAGTTTTTGCTGCTTCTTCTTGTGCAAGGACATTTTTAAAGTGGTCTTAAAATTTTAAACAAATATCTTTGAAATTAAAATTAAATGTTTCAAATAGTTAGTGTCTACTAAATGTTTATAAATGTACTGAGGCTTTTTATTATTTGACTTTTAAAATTTCCAACAGACAATTTTTTCACATTACATTGAATAACACAACTATTTTTGTTTTGTTTTTCTTGTATCTATTCACACCAATATGGTTACTTTCGTTTCTTTAACTTAACTAGTTTTATAAATAATAGTTCTAAAATAATGGCGGCTAGTGACTAAACGAGACAATTCTGTACCTATGTTTATATGACATTTTGTGTTTTAAATGATGAATGCTATCAAATACAGAAGTTTGGGACACAATTTTGTGAACACTCACTGTGATTTTGTGTGTTTACTTTGATGTTATAGGTAAAATAAAAACATACAATTTAACGTTATATTTTATTTAAGTAGTGGCCTACCTCATGTAATCTGGCCGTAAAAATTTAATATGCGTTTAAAATTTGTACACAAATTCTTTCTATGGGTTCCTATGTTTATGAAAACTGTCCTAATCTATGCTCAAATTTATCACCAGTTTGAGGGTAATGTTAATATGCAATTTAAAAACAGTTTCTTTTGAAAAATTGGGGGTTCTAGTAAAATATGGCATAGCCAAGTATTTCTGAACTCTTGCAGCACAGTATTTAACTAAAATTATTACAGTGTCCAAACTTGTTCGTAACTGAAATTAAAAACCAAAAAGTACTGTGAATTTATAAAATATTGAGATGAATACATCAGATGCTATTAAATTTTAGTAAAAAGTTTTACAAACTTGATAATCATTCGTTAAAAATGTATTACGGTAGCTTTAATTGTCTGCACAGGTAAACTCATATTGTTATGACTAACAAATCATTACCAATAGATTAGATTAGATTAGATTAGTTATTGTGTATAACTAATCTAAAAGTTTTCCGTTATATTTTGCCATCATTAACTATGTTTGCAAAGTGAATAAAATGAATATTCTCCCTGTGTTTTTATATTTCACGCGTATAGTTATAAACTACGTTCATAGACATTCTATAGAGCAAATTTTCACCATGAAAGTTACTTAACAAAGCGACGCGAAAAACAAGAAAGAGGAAGTTTTAACAAATGTTGGTTTCTTTAGATGATACCATTTTATTAATAATGTTTGTATAATTATTGTCATAATGAATTTTTCTTTTTTACTTCCTAAACGTATGCTAAGTACTGTTTTTCCAGGATAAAAAGTTGAATATGACGGCGCTGCAACATTTTTGCCTGATAATTAATATATGACAAAATTTCAAATGTGCGCCATTTCCTTGTGGAATAAGGTACAGATCTCCTTTTCTATTACCGTTAAAATGTGTTGTTACTTAGTGGGCCCATTTATAACAAATTTCACTGTTACTCCTTTATACCTCATTACAAAAAAGTTAAGTTTAATAAGTTACAAAATGAGCATTTAGCACCTTTATAAGATATGCTAAGTTTAGTTTTATTGGTTAGAACGATGTGTTTAGCCCTAAAAGGATTCTACACCTTAGCCTAATCCTACACATTTAAATACTTAATTTTCTATAAAAGTGAAGCCATTTTGTTCAATAACTTATTCCTAAAGCCATACATAACGTTATTGCTTTACACCTAATGTTTTTGAATAAATTGCTCATAAAAGAACTATCGTGCTGCTTAACTATTTACTTAATTTATTTTTACTAGTGCTAGCAATGAGTAGTACAAGATAAGGACATTAAAGCGGTTTATGGCTAATCCTTTAAGCAAACAATGTTTGCCTTACTGTTACTTGTAATTAACAACATGGGCCTATGGTAGTGATACAGGGTTACCGCATATTCTGAAAGTGGCGTGAATAATAATCAACCCACTCACTGGAACTCAATTTACGAAGCAATCAAAGCGTTATCACATTGATTACCGGCTTGACCCTTTGTACTACAGGGCTTTAGCCTGATAATGATGGCCCTTGGGTAATTAACTAGACAGTTTGGATACGCAACTATAATTGCATACAAAGTAAGGCATTTGCTGGTAGTTTGGTTGTTATAGATGAACAAAACTTTCGATACTTTCAAAGTTAAATAGACATTTCTCTATGGAGTATTCATTGGAGTTTAATAATATACGAAATTCATATCATAATACACTGTTGAACTTAAAATTATAAAATATATGCAATATTATTAATAAATCTGTAATAAATAAACGAAATTCAAAATAAAAAGGAATAAATTTTATTGTGTAAAAATATCAGGATATGAAAATTTATATTAAAACTTAGTTGCAGATAAATTAATCGAGTTTGAAAACAATTCATTAAAATTCATTACTGTTACCAACATAGTATTACAACAGTTATCTTTTTCAAAATATTTTCTACGTTGTTAAACTAATTATTTTTATACCGTCATCTCCTTGTACTTTTTATTTGTATTAAATGTCATGGAGTACCCAATACTGGTAGTATTTTAGTACATAATTAAATAAAGTACATAATTTTGAATTCATCCTTTATTTAAGTTTGTATATTTGTATATTTAAGTTTGAAGCTATCAGCAATAATTTATTACATTTGTTGAGATTTATACTCTAATTTTACTTTAGGTTTAAATAGGTAAGTAACTCGGGCAAAATTTCGGGAAATATGCTTTCGAAAATAAATAAATAGTTTATTTGATAAACTTTTTTATTTATGCAAGATATTGATAATTTTACAAACTTGAAAGTAAATTTACCATAACAGCTATTATAATAGCAAGTTCCTTTATCTTCAAATGTCTTCTATATTTGAATTTTATTGTATATTAATAAAGTATACCAATAAAGTGATTAAATCTAAGATTTTTGGCGATCTTTCTAAAGTCAAATTCGTTTTAATATTGCAAATCAAACTCTAAAGGAAACTGGTTCAAATCAACTTGAACATTTTTAATTGACCTTCCCAGAATTAAATCCTTGATCTATCTATTCATAAGAGATAAGCATCCTCAACCGTAGAATAAGGTGAATAAAGATGGTATTAAAGTAATAAATATATTCCATTTGCATACATTTTATTCATACAATTGACATTCTTAGGAATCGAACCCGTGATCTCTCCATTAGTGAGCAGCATTCTTAGCCGCAGACTGCGATAACTGAAGATTTTATTTAATTTAGTAAATACCTTTTTTGTATACCGCATTTTGTATTTTGTCACTAAAATATTCCGTGTAGATTTCTAGTACAACATCATGTACATGGACTGAAAATATAACATACGCTCCCTATGAAATATCGATGATTTATAAGACTTTAAATGTGTAATAAATGTGTCAGCCACAAAACTAAGATATTGGCAGGATGACAATATGTGTTGCTTGCACCTGGTACCAGGTGATACCATCAATACACCGTGAGATTGCGTTATCCCCACCTAGTCAAGTCAGCAACGTTACAGTCTCCACCTTAATATCTTAGTGAAAGATATATTTTACATAGTATTTATGGTTTGACATAACAATAGTACTTAATGTTTTGTTAATATATGTTTTGTAATATATTAAATATTTACATATGATATACGAGTAATGGCTCTATTTTACTTTAAGATTAACTTTTTAATAATTGAATCATCTTTTTAATAATTCCTAACTAATATTAATAATCTGAAAGTGAATTCTTTTGTTATGCTTTCACGCGTAAGCTATTAAAGTTGCGATAAATCCCATATTGGTCACTAAAGTTGCATTACATAAAATATATTATTAACTATTATACAGCCTTTTAAATGAAATCAACTGTTGAGTCTAAAAACGTTTTATGCAGCAACCCACAAGTAGAATTATGTGATATAACAGATTTTATGAGTGGACAGATAACAAAGTTGCCATACTTGTTATCGTTCTTACTTAAGGAACCCTTGAACTCTTATGCAGGCAAATTTGTTATCTAACTGTAATGTTTGTCCTGTTAAACTAACTGTACTAACCGTCCCTTGATGCAATCACTGCTTGTAGTCTGAGAACTATATTTTCGATCATAGTTGTGATAAACTGCAGATCGATATTTTCCCACTCCTCCTGTGGGGCTTGCTGAAGCTGTACCAGGGTCTGCAACTCACGTCGACGTCTTCTAATGGCTCTTCCTATTTTATCCCATTTGTAATGTATAGGATTAAGATCTGGGATGTTTCCCGGGTAATGTAAAACATAAATTTCTGCCTCATGTAGGTAGTTTGCATAACTCTGGCGGTGTGTGGTCGGCAATTATCATGCATGAAAATAAAGGTAGGACTAATAAACCCAGAAAAAACTATCACACGCTCTAAAAGAACCTCTTCTACATATTTCTAGCATTTATGCTATATTAAGCACCAAAAGGTCTGTGCGTGCCTCCCTTGAAATACCTGCCAAAACCATGACAGTGTCACTATGAAAAACCTCCCTAACAGAAATATTCTGAGCATAGCGTTCTCCAATGCATCTCTCCACTCAATCACGTCGATCTGAAACCCACAAGCTGATTGTGACTCATCTGACCGAAGAACTCTGTTTAGCATAGTTACATTCTTTCAACAAACATTTAATAACAAAAAGGACTTGCTATATATATATATATATATATATATATATATATGTGTGTGTGTGTGTGTGTGTGTGTGTGTGTGTGTGTGTGTGTGTGTGTGTGTGTGTTTGTGTTTGTGTGTGTGTGTTTTTTTTATTAGGGAACTGTAATCTTGATCTAAATGAATACTCTATACTATAATATCAAACAACTTAAAAACTTGGTGGATCGAGAAAAATTAAACCTCACGCCAAATACCCGTACCGATGAGAGCGTATTGATAAATATGTAAACATTGAACTAGTGATTCTAGTAATGTGGTAGATTCCTGTTAATTTGAAATGTTATCGAATGTAAAGAAATAGGTGTCACGTAATAAGCACTCTTTCTAGAACTGTCACTTTTTAATTTCATTTATGAGATTTGAGTTGCTTCAATATTGAGCGATCAATGAAAATCTGTTTGCCTCCTTTTGAAAATTTAACATATTTAGGGAAGTAGCCCAATGGTAAACCCAAATGGATCCCAATGGGGAATCGGCCTCTCCTTAAAAGAAAAAACAAAACAAATTTAAAAAATTAATTATTTATGTTAAGTTTATTTTTAAATGTTAAAGGAATGGTGTATTATGGTCGTAAATATTTTCCCTTGTTGTAGTATATTACTGGGAAATTAATTGTAAGTAATACATACGTTATCATAATGCTGTATTATTCATTACAAATTTAACGGATTGATCATAATAATAAAAATTTTCAATAAAGATTATTTCATTTTACATCAATTTGCACGCATAAAATATATTTTAATATCCGTCGAAAGGCCTCGTTTTGAAATATAAAAATTATTAAAGAATTGTGTTTCCTTTTATAAAATAATAGAAAATTGTTTTATCCAATAAGAAGAGCTCCTCCTTCAATAATCTTTACTTATTTCTCTACGTTTGTAAACCAATCCAGATTTTAACCTCGATTCGTAATAGAATTATGGAATACTCTGATAAAGCCTATATATAATAATAATATTAATGTAATGAAAATAACTAACACCCTTTAAATTAAAACTTTTTTGTTACATGCACGTGTTTCGGTTTGTAACCATCATCAGTGTACATTAACCTCTAAATAAATAATAAACAATTAGATATACACCCTATAAGTAGAGTTAATAACATAATAATAATAATAAGTTATGAATAGTATAAATACTTATAAAGGTAAAATTAGAGTGGGTAGTATATAATTGTCATTATTCATCCAACAAATTTATTGGATGTCGATTACGAAAATCGAAAACTTTTCCGTATATTTCATTATATCTTTGATAGTAGAATCAATACTGATTGTAAAATTGATACTAAAAAATGTTGACAAGAATTAATGAAAGACCAACGACCATTGGTGAATGGTAGGAGCACTTTACGAAGGATATCTCACTTTTAATTTATATATCGAGCTGTCGTTATTTGGCATAGCATTAGTTTTTTTATTGGGTTTTACAGTAAAAGAGTTCAGGATAACACTAATAGTGAAATTTAAGAATTATTTCTACAAATCATGACAAATCTATAGTTGTGTATATTGAAGTTTTTATCATTGCAAGAACACGGTTTAAACAATGCAAATAAGTAGAGCCTGACAGTACCATATATGGCTAACCTTGAACTCACATACACATACGTACAAAAAAATTAACATTGCTTAAGCTCAGCAAAAACTATAGTATATAATTTATTATGCAAAATCTCTGAAGGCTTTACTTTTGTATAAATTTCTTCTGTAAGTGCTGCTCTAACATGAGATCCCATAGAAGAAATTCACACAATATACTTTCTGGGGCAATTTCTTACAACCACAAAACGCGACAAACTAGGCTTTATTGTTTCACAGTGTACATAAAACAATGAACTACTCTTTAAAATTGGGGGCTAAGTCTAATACGTATAACACACAAGAGCAATACATAAATCATACCAACTAACCGCTAAGAATATTTAAAAGTTACAAACGTAACATTAATAATAATATTAGATATGATATTGACAATAATCAAGTTATTTGTTACTTAACAAAAAATAATATATATGCATACGACCTTAAAACAAGAATACTATACTTGAAAGCTGTATTTTTTTGCAAAAATCTGAAGAAATCATAGATTCGTGGTTGAGGAAAATATCTTACGAATTCAATGGAGATCTAGTAGCAAATACTACATCTATTGACTGAAACTCTCAAATAATTTGACATGATAAGTAGCAGTTATGTGCTAATCTATAATTAAGTGCTATCTTTAGGCTCTTGCAAACGTTTTATACTAAGCATAACTCTTCATTACTTATATCATTGACGAGAACAAAAATGAAGTAAGGATATATATACAGATATTCTAGTTTTAAAATTGAAATACAATATTTAGAACAAGGTGTGCAATTCTTTTTAAATTTAATATGCTAATAAATACCCGGAATATTCGTATGTAGTTTTAAACCTTTTCATACAAATATCACTAAAAGAATTTAATTTAAAATTAAGTATATGTTTTATTTTCTATTTTTACGTAAAATTTACCATTATTTTTATAGTCTTGTCCAGCGCGAGATTAAAATTTGTTCAAATTGTGTTTTTGTAAATATTATAATGTTTTCCTCAATACATAAAGCACAAAAGCACCTAAAACTAAACTAAAACTTAAGGTTATACAAGAAAATCAATTTACCATCATAACAAAGCATTTTTATATAGTTTAAAATAATTAAATTGTGAATCGTATAAGATCATATGATTTAGTGTAGAATATTTTGTAATAAAGGGAAAGATATTACCACAGATTATAAAGTTTAACCCCCTTTCTACTAAATTGATGCCTTGATGGTTATGCGTTGTTTGTGTGATACTTCACAATACTTAAATGCCATAAAATGGCTTGTATATCAATGTAGAACAAAAGGTTTATAAGTAAGCCATGCAGGGCACATTTAACTCTTCGTATAGTATGTGTTCTTATTGTTTTTATTTTCATTCGGCTGTCCATTACGATGAAGAATAATATAAAAAATATAAAAACCCGCAAAGCATTGAGTTTAATGTATTGATGTTAGTTTTGACAGCGTCAACAAAGAGCCCGATAGGATAACTATATAGGATATATATATTTATATATATATATATAATATATATATATATACAGGGTGATTCATGAAGTTCTCCCCCCACTTCTACAGCACATTGTACTAGTAAGAATAATGAAAAAATGTTATATAAACATAGGTCCGAAAACGCTTCGTTAGCGAGTTACAGCTAGCGAAAGATTTCGCCTGAATTCCTGGGTAAAGAGTAAAATAAAGCCATACTGAACTTTTGGAAAGATTAATTAAGTAAGAAATATCGTGGATTCTTATGTATTTTTACCTGATAAAGCTAATAAAATAGGTTTCAGAACTGTACCTGTAGTAGTTTTTGAGGGATTCAGGGTTAAATGCAAAAAATTGGGGCACGAAACAATGTTTTTTTAAGTTTGATGTAAAATAACTTTGTTAAATTGGTAATAAATACATAAAATCAACAAACATTAATTGTAGAGAATTTAATTCTGAGAAAATTGATATAATCAAAGTCTAAAATAAAACAGAAATAAGTACCAAAAAATCTATTTTATTCAGTACAATACATTACTAGTTTTAAGCAAAATTAATCAGGTTGGGCCAACCGTACGCACCTTTTTATAATAGATGTTCGAAAATGAGGCCATCATTATCAATACATTTTGCAGCACGTTTGTGTATTGCTTTTGTTGCGTTTCTTAATTTTTCAGGACTTCCCTGTATCTGCACAGCCGAATCCATAATACGGGCAATTAATTCAACATGAGAATTCACTTTTGTCTTGTATACAATGTCTTTCATCCATCCCCAGATGCAATAATCCAATGGAGATAGATCTGGTGATCTTGGTGGCCAAGGGTGAGGCCCTCCACGACCAATCCAGTGTCCAGGAAATTGATGATTTAAGTAACCAGAAACGGCACGTGAAAAGTGGGGAGGTGCTCCGTCATGCTGGAAGTACAAATTTTGTCTGAGATGTAAAGGAACATTCTCCAACAGCTGCGGCAACCCTTCTTGAAGGAAATGCAAATAGAACTCAGCATTTAGGCGTCCAGGTAATATGAAAGGTCCAATCAGGCGATTGTGCAAAAGGCCACACCAGACATTGACGCTAAATCGGTGTTGAAAGTTCTGTTCCACTACCTCATGTGGATTTTCTTCTGCCCATGAGTGTTCATTGTGCAAGTTATTGACACCATCCCGAGTGAATTGTGCCTCATCCGTAAACAAAATACGCTTGTAGAGTTGATTATTAATATTCAAAAAGTTGCAAAACTCCAAGCGAAGCGGACCATACCCTAGCTGTAGATGTAGAACCTTTTGTTTATGAAACGGATAAAATTTGTTTCGATTAAGTGACCTCCACACCGTTGACTGCGTAACTCCTATCCGCCTAGAAATACGTCGTGTACTTACACCTGGACTGCGATGAACAGCATTAATAACAATATCATCATCAAGTTGGACAGCTCGTTCATAATTGGTTCTAGTGCTTGGTAGTGATCCTGTTTCCCGAAGAGTACGAAAAGTTCCTGAAATTGTTTTGGTATTTGGAATCCTCCTATTAGGGTAATGTAGTTCATATTCTTCTACAGCAGCTCTAGCATTACCATTACAGTAACCCAAAATAAAAACCATATCAGCGTATTCCTCTGATGTAAATAAGTAAGGCATTTTTTCGCTGAATAAACAATCGAATTATAACTCACAGAAAGATTGCATTTAATAACACGATTCACAGAACCCGATCTCCTGCTGTAGCTTGCAAAACACCACTAATACACAGTTCTAACGTAACAGTACAGAATGCCATTGTTGATCAGCTGTTATTCGTGCGTTACCAACTTAGAAATTAATAAAACAAAAAACTGCATTTCGATTATTAGTAAACAATAATGGGAAAATGTTTGCTTCATTTATTTTCGAACATTTGATGTAAATTTTCATTAAAAAAAATACAACGTAATAAAACATGATATTTTTATTTACAAACAAATTTATTTTACAGTTAATCTTGTTTGCTCAATTTATCTCATCATTAAGGAACAAACATTTTGTTTTTATTTTATTTTAACTAAATACCGTACGGTATTTATTTACAGCTAGTAATGTATTATACTGAATAAAATCGATTTTTTGGTACTTATTTCTGTTTTATTTTAGACTTTGATTATATCAATTTTCTCAGAATTAAATTCTCTACAATTAATGTTTGCTGATTTTATGTATTTATTACCAATTTAACAAAGTTATTGTACATCAAACTTAAAAAAACATTGTTTCGTGCCCCAATTTTTTGCATTTAACCCTGAATCCCTCAAAAACTACTACAGGTACAGTTCTGAAACCTATTTTATTAGCTTTATCAGGTAAAAATACATAAGAATCCACGATATTTCTTACTTAACTAACCTTTCCAAAAGTTCAGTATGGCTTTATTTTACTCTTTACCCAGGAATTCAGGCGAAATCTTTCGCTAGCTGTAACTCGCTAACGAAGCGTTTTCGGACCTATGTTTATATAACATTTTTTCATTATTTTTACTAGTACAATGTGCTGTAGAAGTAGGGGGAGAACTTCATGAATCACCCTGTATATATGTATATGTATAGAAATTATTAGATAGTAATGTGGGGTTTCTAGCTCACTTTTGGGACAGACAGTAAATCAAGGGAAAAATACTGTTTAAAGGACAATAAACGAATCTGTAAATCACGAATAAAAAATAACAGAATCTATAGCTGTTTGCTTTTACTTTCTCAAAACAATCTATTTGAAATGTCTGCTACGAATAAACGAAAAATCTTCTACTCTACAAAATTGATAGTAACACACTCTTTATCTTTAATAGTCTTCTTTCCAGTAACAACCAAGTGTAATTTATCATGTTATGTTTCAATTCAATTCTTTAATCTTTTTTCATCCAAAACAGTCAAAAATCTGTTCGGTAAGTGTACTTTATAATCTTCCAATTCGGCAATTATTGTAAACCCGAATTTATCTTTCATTTTCTCCAATGTCACAATTTTATACTTCTTATTTTCTTCTAATTCCATTAATTTCTTATATTCTTTGAACTTTAAATCACCAACCTCATTTAATTCCTTTAGTAGCTCCATTTAAATAAGAGAAATTTTAACTACCGATTTTTTCTAAATTCCAATTTTATAGTGAATTTTCGAGAAATATCGTTCAAATTATCAACTTTTTAAGGTACATACAAACTGGTACTAGAGTTTTTTGTAAAATCCTGAAAAATCTACCGAAATATCTCTAATTATTGCGAAGTTTTAGCTTAAAAGTTGATAATTTGAACGATATTTCTGTCAAATTCTATTAAAAATCATTACTTTTTCAAATTCATAGTTAAGAAATTTTCCCTATTTAAATGTAGAGGAAAAAGGTATTATGTCCATACTGCAAAAAAGATGTTTTTGAACATCATTACACCAGGCATTATAATTCAAAGAATCATCTGAAAAATAAAGATATTTATGAAAAAGAACAAATTATTTGAGGAATTGGGCTAAAGAGAATCAAATCGATGGTCACGAAAAGATGTACAATATAGAAAAATTGCGTGAATTAAAGAAAAGCTTTAAGGAAGATAAAAAAGATCTCAATCTATTTAATGATGAAAAAATTCAATCAATCGCTGAAAAATTGTCCATAGAAACAAACGATAAAACTAAGTCTGAAATGATCGAAGAAATTGATAAAACTCTTAACGAAAAACCTGAAAATATCATAGATGTAGAAGTTTTATCCTCAATACACGGTCTTTTCAAGCAATACATTTTAACAAACTTGAACGACAATTCCATGTCAATTTACAAATATCTATCAATTTTGAGGCCAGAAATTAAAAGTTTAATCGAAAAATTTCAAGAAAATGTTAAAAATATGAAAGGATATCTCTCTTTGGAATGTGAATACGAACGAACTTTAGTTAACGGTGAACCACAAATATGTCCAATGTACTTTACTATAAAATCCGATGAAGTCTTTGACGTAAACGATTTTATCACTAAACAATTTAATAAATTAACGCATCTTGAACAATCTAATCATCCAAATCGAGGTTCTGGATGGACATTAAAACGCTGTAAACAACTGATTTTGAGCCTTAATAAACATGAATTTATGAACGCAGGATCATATATCGATTTGCCACAAGAGATAAAGGTAAAGAAAGCTTGTGTAAATATCAAAAATAAAGATTATTTCTGTTTTGTTTATTCTATTCGATGTGCTATTGAAAAACCCGAAAAGAATGCTGACAGAGCAAAGCAATACGAGAAATTTGTAAATGACGAGATATTTTCGGGCTTTGAGTATCCAATGTCTTTAAAAGATATACCCTATTTGAGAAACGCAGCTCCAATTCCAAGTACAAATATCCAAAAATGTCTATAAATATCTATACTTATGACGAAAAACTCAACATTGTTCCATTACAAACTTCTGAAGTTTATAATGCCGAGTTAGAAATCGATTTATTGTATGTTACACAAGAAGACAAATCTCATTATGTTTTGATAACCGATTTAAATAAGCTCGTGAGTTCTCAGTTATCCAAGCATAAAGAAAGAAAATTTCTTTGTAGAAGATGTTTAAGCCATTTCTACAAATCTGGAAATTTATCAGATCATTTGGAAATTTGTAAAAATCACGAAGTATGCAAACCTATTATGCCATTTCCAGGTCAAACGACAACATTTACTAATTATCAAAAGAAATTTTCTCATCCTTATGTTATTTATATGGATTTTGAAAGCATATTAGAGAAGATTCCAACATGCAAAAACAATCCGCAAAAATCGACTACAACCAAGATTCAGAAGCATATTCCTTATGGTTTTACTCTATATTTAGTGTCGAATGTGACCTATCGCATGTACAAACCTATATGTTATAGAGCAAAAAATGAAGACGATTTGCCTAATGTTCCTGCAAAATTGTTTGAAGAGCTCAATAAAATATCAAAATACATAGCTAAAAAGTATAATTCTAAGAACAAAAAACCTATGAAATTGACCGAAGAAGAAGAATTAGCGTACCAAAATTCTAGTCTTTGTCATTTGTGAATGTGAGGGTTTTGATAATCAAACAAGAAAAAAAGTACGAGATCATTGTCATTTAACAGGTAAATTTAGAGGTTCAGCTCATTTATCTTGTAACTTGAATCTAAAATTTCCTCAAAATATTCCAGTTTTCTGTCATAATATATCAAATTACGATACTCATTTGTACATAAAAGAATTGGCTAAACAATATGGAAATGTTGATTTGATCGCAAACACAGATGAAAAATATATAAATTATTCTGTAAATTCTGGATATGGCTATGAGTTTGACAATGATAAACCTAGAAAATTTATCAAGTTTTCTTTCGTAGATACGTTCAGATTTATGGCCTCATCTATAGAAAAGTTAGCTAAAAATCTAAAGACAGAAGATTTTAAACATACAAATCATTTTATACAGGATGGAAGAATATTGAATGAAATTCTAAAAAGACAGCCAAATGACGACAACGAGATTTTTAAAATTCTATCTGGAAAAGGAATATTTCCCTATGAATTAATCGATAGTATTGAAAAACTTGATTACACAGAAGACCTGAAAATTCAAGATTTCTATTCACTTTTGACAGACGAGAGCATATCTGAGAAAGATTATCAACACTACTTGAGCGTTTGGAACAAAATTAAAAGAGAAAAATCTTGGAAAATTACTCTGATTTGTACAATATCCCAAGATGTTTTTTATTGCTTGCTGATATATTTGAAAATTTCAGAAATATTTTGCTTAAATTGCTATAAACTTGATCCAGCACATTATCTGACTGCTCCAAGTCTCGCATGGGACGCTATGTTAAAATTAACGAAAATTGAGCTTCTCAGCTAATTAACGATTATAACATGTATTTGATGATTGAAAAAGGTATTCGCGGAGGCATTTTCTCAATGTATTAAACGATATGTATAAAGCAAATAACAAATATTTGAAAGATTTTGATGAATCAAAGCCTGAAAATATCTGTTTGTACGTCGATGCCAATAACCTTTATGGTTACAGGGTCTTATGCAAAATTTACCATATAACGAAATCAAGTGGATGAAACCCGAAAACATATACAAAAGAACAATGGAAAGAAACAATTTTGGAACTCACTGGCGACGAAGATTATGGCTATATTCTTGAAGTTGATCTTGGATATCCAACAAATTTACATGAAAATCACAAAGATTTGCCTCTTGCTCCTGAACATTTTAAAAACAAGTTGTGCACAACTTTATTAGATAAAACTGAAATACGTTGTTCATTCGAGAAATTTGAAATTCTATCTAGAACAAGGTATGATTTTGAAACATGTGAATAAGTTTTATTGCATTCGATCAGAAGCCTTTTTTAATGAAAAATTACATGATATTAATACTAAATGAGGACCAAAGCTACAAGTGACTTATGAGAAAGATTTTTTACAAGCTTATGAACAACTCAGTTTTTGAAAAAGTATGGAAAATGTGCGAAATAGATGTGATATCAAACTAGGGAAATGAAGAATTTTCAATGAAACAGGCCAAGAAAACAAACTTCAAATGCTTTAAAATATCTTTGACGACAACTGTATAGCGAGTCACATGTATAAACAAAAGGTTAAATTTAACAAACCGATCTACATAGGATTTTCAGTTCTTGACCTATAAAAATTGCTAATGTACGAGTTTTATTACGATAAATTAAAGAAGTTTGACCCAGATTTGAATCTTTGTTACATGGATACAGACAGTTATTTTCTAGAATTGAAACGAGATCCTTTTAAAATTATTAAAGAAAATATAGAGGACTTTGATACGAGCGATTATCCAAAAGATCATGACTGTTTCGCTACTAGAAATAAGAAAGTTATTGGTAAATTCAAAGACGAGCTAAATGGTGCAATCTTAGAAGAATTTTGTGGATTGAGATCAAAATGTATTCGTACAAATATCTAGACACAAAATCCAGTTAGGTGTAAAGGAATTAAGAGAAGTGTTGTAAATAAAACAATAAATATCGAAAACTTGAAAAGATGTTTTTGTTCCGAAGATAAAGAGGAATTTAGAGAGATGACTGTAATAAAAAGCTATAAACATGAGTTGTACACAATTACCATAAAAAAGCTGGCACTGAGCGCTAAAGAGGATAAAAGAATTGTCCTAGAAAATAAGATCGAAAACAGTACCGTATGGCTATAAAAATGAAGCAAAATGTGGTATACTACTAGACGAACTAAATAAACTTGGAAACTTTGATAATGTAAATGGAAGATGATTTAATTCACTGTCACAAATGTAAGAAAAAAACGAAAAATATCGATGCTAAGATTGTTCAAACTCAAAAACGGATTGTATAGAATTGCTGCAAAATGTTCAAAATGTAAGTCAAATAAGAGTAAGTTTATAAAGAATCCAAATGAAATACCAGTTAAAAAAGAATTAAAAGATAAAAAAGAAATTGAGATTGAAGCTAAAGAAATTCATGCACCAGTATACGAAAGAAATTAAAAAGAGAAAAATTATAACTTTTAGGAATTGACGATTTATAGGCAGCAGATTTAGTTATAATGTCTAACTATTCAGATCAAAATGATGGATTCAAGTATATGTTAAATGTTACTGATACTTTCTCAAAATATGCTTGGTCAAGAGCTATCAAAAGAAAAAAACGGCAAGGATGTTTCAAAAGCTTTCGAAGATATAGTAAAAGATGCTATAAAAGATCAGGCATAAACCTCCGAATCTTCTTCATACAGATAAGGGTTTAGAGTTTAAAAATAAAGAATTTAACGATGTTTTGAGGGAAATATAACATTAAGATTTATCATACTGAAAACGAAGAGAAATCAAGTTATTGTAGAGAGATATAACAGAACTCAAAACGAAAGGATGAAAGTTATTTTTGAGATTAATAAAAACTTTAAATGGATCTATATTCTTCAAAAAAATAGTCACATAATTATAATGATACGGTTTCACAGTACGATTAAAATGAAGCCCAAAGACGTAGATAAGGATGCAGAAAAGGAGTTATTAGAGACCGTTTTCAAATATGTTCCACCTGAAATTCACACGAAAACTAAAATTTAAAATTAATGATCATGTAAGAATTGTTAGTAAAAAACAAACATTTTCGAACAAATATAAGAACAATTGGTCAAGAGAAATCTTTGTGATTTATCAAATTAATAACACAGATCCTGTAACTTATAGTATAAAAGATTTAAACAACGAAGAAATAACTGGAAGTTTTTACGAATATGAATTGAGAAAGTCAAAGCTATAATTTTTTCTATATAAATGGAGCTCAAAAGAAATGTTCAATGTGCAAGGAAATAAAAGGTTTCGAAGAATTTTATAAAAATAGAACTAAAAAAGACGGATTTGGACATTATTGTAAAGATTGTCATAATAAATATCAAAAAGAAACGATAAAATAGAAAAATTAACTCTAGAGAAAAAGAATGTTTACTTTTGTAAAGAAGTTAAGAATGTTTCTGAATTTAACAAGCGGCATTATAGTAAAGATAAAAAAACAGACTTTTTGTAAGGAATGTGCTAGAAGAATTTCCCGAGAAAGTCTAAATAAACCAACTCATTGCGAATGTGGACGAATTATTCAATGGTTACCTAGTTATGCTAAACATTTACAGACCAAAATATCATAATTCGAGAGTTTTAAACAATTTTCATCGTATAATAATTTTTTCTATCTAAATGGAGTCTCAAAAGAAATGTACAAAGTGTCAAGAATTTTATAAGGAAAAAGAATAGAAAAGACTGTTATTGTAAGGATCATGATGAGTTATATGTTAAAATGGACAAATTAACTTTAGAAGAGAAAAAGTGTTACTTTTGTAAAGAAATTAAAAAATTTTTCTGAATTTAATAACTGGCAGTATAGTAAAGATAGAAAAGATGCTTTTTGCAAAGATTGTGCTAAAAAAATTTTCAGCGAAAGTTATAAAAACGAAACGTCTTGTGAATATGAAAAAGAATTCTACAATGGTTACCTAGTTATACTAAACATTTACAGACAAAATATCATAATTCGAGAGTTTAACATTTTCATCGTGTAATTTAGATATTCTAATAAATCAGTCGAGATTCTGCCGTATTTGTAGTAAAATGATTTCCGTTGTATAAAATATTCAAAGATTCTTTCATTTGGTTTGTAGAGATTTATACTATTTGGATCTCCATATCTTAATAAAATTTTCCATTTCTGGGTAATCAATTTCAAGTTCTTTCAATCTTTTCTCTCTTTTGAGCTCTGATAACGTAATAAGGATATTCCCCACATGTAATTCTTCTTAAATAATACAAAAACATGGTGTATTTTTCTTATCAAAATCTTTACAAACAAGGTCTGGTTTCATTAAGTTCAATTTTTTACACTTTGTTTTGCGATTATTTCCGTTTTTATTTCATCTTTAATTTGCAAGTGTTTTAACTCGTCCTCTAAATATGTAATCTTGCTTTCAAGTTTTTACTCACCAAAATTTACGAATACTTGGCAAAAACTTCTTTTGTAACCCAATTTTTTGAAGATTTTTGCCTCTTTTTTATGTGATCTCAAAATTAAAGAATAAAGTCCAGATTCATTGATAAAAACAGTGTCAGGATGAAGATTGTTAAGGGGCCATTCGAATAGCCCCTTGTTTTTTAAGTAAAAAATATTGAATTTTTGTCATCATCAAATCACATTTAATTTAATTGCGTTTTTTGTTTTTTCATAACCTAATATCTTCACAAACATCTTTAGCCTTAAACCCAGATTACATGTTTTCGTCTACAATCGTTACAATGTCCTCTTTATTATTGAATGTAAGTTGATTATGTGTAGGTCTACAAGTGACTCCATTTAGGGTAGAAAAATTTTTAACTAGTAATTTTATTTCCAGTATAAAGTCTAGATTCATTGATAAAAACAGCATGTCAGGATGAAGATTGTTAAGGGGTCTATGGGATAGACTCCCCTGTATTTATTGTTATAAATTCAAAAGTTGTTTTAATCGTCGTTTATCGACATATTTAATTTAGCTTGCCTCTGTTTTCACAATATTCTAAAATTTCTGCATCTTTGACTCGGAACCAAATTTCGATTTTCGTCAACAATCGTTAAGATATTATTATTACTTGAATTGAGTTGATTATTTATTAGATCTACAACTGTCTCCATTTAGATAGAAACATTTTTATTTCGAGAATAAAGCCCAAATCATTAATGAAAACAGTGTTGTTTTGAAAGTTTGAAGGTAAACTATTCAATAGCTCCCCTTGATTCATCATTCTTTCGACAATCTTAAATATATTGTTGTTACCTCTCATTTAATAAATTTAATAAATTTCCCTCAGAGTCTTGTATAGTTAAAACGATTTTTTGAATTCTTTTAATATTTTTTCTAATCGGAATATAATCGATTTACATTTCATCGGTTTTTCACTGATTTTTGATCCATAAGCAACATTTGTGAAAAAAGTGTAACAAAATTTCAGATTCTTTGTGTAAATGTTCGGTATGATTTTCAAAACTAGGTTCAACGCCCAACTTCAATTACATGTACTTCAATTAACAGTCGAACGGTTTTAAATTTTGGCGTTTTATTTCCTAAAACCTGATTGGATCAATAGTTTCTTGACCCTAACAAATCTACAATTGCTGAACAAATCATATTACTTGTGATTTTTATTTTGAATTTTATTAGAGAGAAATTTTTTTGCATTTCAACTTGTTTTCGTCAAAGTTTTAAAGATTTATCTGTGTTTGAATGTTTTTCAGATAATTCTTAAGGGAATTTTTTTGATCGAAGAATATAATATCCTTTGTTTTAAACCATTCGGTTTTTTATTTCTTCTCACTAAATCCTATACCAATAAGGAGAACTTTCACTAATATTACAAAATTGTCGGAATAAAAACGCTTAAACCGATAAAATAATTTGATTCTTCCTCTAAATGAATAGGATGTTCTAAGTTTAAAAACTAATTTAGAGCTTTACTGAATGTCAACTTGAACAATTCATTTTCGCTATTTAAATGGAGAAATTTTAAAGCGAAAAGATCAATAAAACTCAAACGTTTGAAGAAATATAAGAAAGATCAACCAATCAGATTGTTACAATTTGTTGGTTCAAGTGAATGTGGAAAAACAACTTTACTTATTTTTATTGAATTTTATCTACAATAGGTTGATTCCTTATTCCAATTTTATGTTTTTAGTAAATCTTTAGAACAAGACGCATACAACAAGATTCAAAAAAAGATTTGAAAATATTAGATAACTTAAGCAAAGAAATATCACATTTTTATAATGCTTCTGAGACATAGGTATAATATCCTTTGTTTGTAATCCATAATATTTAATCGTTTTTGATGGTGTATTTTGAAAATCAGGACGTTATTAAGGAATTATTTCGTAATGTCTCGTCACAAAAAAATAATCTTGTATCTATCTTTCCCAATGGCTTTTCAAAGGTTGATAAAACAAGTTATTATGAAGTAATTTGAATATGTTGTGTGTTTTTTAAGCAAAAGAATTCGAGAAAATTTTACAACAATTATGTGGGATCTGATATGAGTTTAACCACTTTAATGAATTATTATGTGATAAAATTTGAAAGAAGACTATGGATTTTTAACTATTAATCTAACTTTGAAGCCTAAAAATGGTAAATATATGAATAAATTTTCTAATATAAAATGCTGCTCAATAGGTCTGACAAATCTACTTGATAAAATTTGTATTTGTTACAATTATCTTTACATTATCTTTATACTTTTACATTTAAACAAAGAAAAAAATATTGAGAAAAACGGTAAAATCTGTTCAACGTACCACATTTTTTAATGTTCCAACTTTCACGTTCCACGTCACGTTCCCAATTCTTTATCGTTTTTACGTTCCACGTACACGTTTTTTCACGTTCCAGTTAAGGTTTTTCGTAATGTCTTTCAAAAACATATCCTTGTATCACGTTCACGTTTTCACGTTTTTACGTTACGTTCACGTTTTTACGTTCCACGTTCACGTTGTTTTTAAGCGTTCACGTTTCATTTTTACAACAATTCGTTCGGCGTGATACGTTAACCACGTTCACGTTTCAAAATTTTGGCTAATTAAAGAACTATGGATGAACGAAATCTAAACTTGAAGCCTAAAAAATGGTAAATATATCAAAAAAATTTAATATAGAGAGCAGATTCGAATTGATGATAAAAAACAATTAATTTTTCAAAAATTAATCAACCTGTAACTTCTAAAAATTAAAAAAACAACTGAACGGTAAAATTGAACGTTTTAAGTGATAATCCATTTTTTGAATTTGGTTCCAGTTGTACGACAATTTGCTGATATTTCGATTCCAGAAATCTGAATAGATGAGTTTGAATTGTTAAAATTACCATCTTCAACACCTCGAATCAATTGAAGAATCTACAATAGTTGAACCATAACGTCCGTAAGTCAATAGAACAATGGGATATACACGTTTTTGTTCCAATTGGTAGAAAGTTTTACGTTCCTAGAGTAAAAGTTGATAAATGTGGTTTGTATTGGGATAAAAAAAGAATAGTTTATGATTTAAATTTGAAATTTCAAAGAATTTTAAAGAATGATATCGATTATTAATGAAAAAGAACACATGAATTATTCAAATGGAGATTAATTAACAGACCTATGAACGCTCCAAAAGATAATTTATATTCTGAAGAAGATTGAAAAATAAGTGATACAGAAATTTTATGGGAATCTGGTCAATTGTACAAAAAGTATTGTGATCCATTTCTTACTAAGAATCTGAAGTCAGATGAGGTAAAAAATATATGAATTGCCAAAATTACCAATCTTCAACGAACCGAAATCAGGTGAAGAAAAAAATACAGTTGATAATAATATTGAATACAATGGATATACGATCGACGATTTGTCCAGGAATTATTAATTATATATTCTTCCAAGAAAAGATGGAAACAACAATTTTTTGAACGAAAAGAAAGCGAAGAATATTTTATATTTTATTTGATGAAATGATTGCTGAAACCTTGATGGAAATTAAATGAAAAAACATATAAGGAACGAATTTATGGAGATTATTAACAGGATATGTCGCTCCAAAAGTTTTATATTTGAATGATTTGAAAAAGTTATCAACAATTTTAGTGGAATTACTCAATTTACAAACTTTTCAGTATCTGGGGCCTAAGTCAAGTAGCGGTAAAAAAATATCGAAAAAAAAACTAAAAAGATCGAAGGATCCTGGTGTAAATAAAATTAGATAATAAGATTGGAATACGATATTTTTTATGCCAAACATAGAATTCATTATATTTATGCAAGAACATAGAGACGAAACAAATTTTTTGACGATATAGCAGAAAGCGATTTCATAAAGATGCTTTTAGGTGAAAGATTGATGTTGCGCTTGCAAAAACTGGATGGAATGTTTTTAAAACGAGAGCAAACTAGACTGGGAATCGAAGAGAACTTTGAAATTTTTCAACCAATATGAATTAAAAACTTCAGTATCAGGGAATCGAAAAAAGAACTAAAATGAAATCCTGGTATAAATAAATAGATCAAGTGGAACCGTATTTTTTATGCAATAACTAGAGACAAAAATGTCAGACATATAGAGATAAAGTTTTGCAAGATAAAAAATAGATTTTTATCAAAAGATGCTAATAAAATTGTTGCGTTCCAAACTGGAGCAATTTAAGAGAAAACTAGGAATGGGAATCGAAGAGAACTTTTTTAACATATAATACACGTAAACTCGAAAAAAATAAGAAAACAAATAAAATCCGCAAGAAAGAATTTTCTTATAATCAGTTTAAAATAGATCAACTTAAAAATGGCGATGATAAGAACTTTTGAACTTAGATACATTCGATAAAACATAGAAAAAACAATAAAAGGACACCAGAATGATTTCTATATTTTATAATCCAGTTGAAAGAATCTTAAAAATGGTGAACTTTGAATGATTTAAATTTTAGAAAATATTAGTAAAAAATGTTTGATTCCAGGATGCTGCTCTGGAGATTAAAAAGACGTGACTATTGTTCGAAATCATTTTTGGTTAGATAAAAAAAAGATGTTTACAGGATCTTTAACATGAAAAAACTTTTGATTACGTGAATCATCATTGAAAAAAAAAATTTAAAACCTTTAACATTCGGGAATTGGAGAGAAATCTGCAAAAATATTAAACATGTTAGAGGAATCTTCATGAGAGATACTTACCTGAAAAAGTTGAGAAATTTGAGTGTGGAATTGTGAATTTAGACTCGATAATGGGAAGTGGAACGCATTGGATTTGTTATTATAAAAATGATAAGAATGCATGTTATTTTGATTCGTATGGAATGAATTGAGGACAAACCACCTATAGAATTGATCAATATTTGAAAAAAAAATCAAGCGTCTACTACATGATTCTCAGATTCAAGATTATAAAAGATCCCCCAATTTGTGGTCATTTATGTGTTTTTGTTTTGAATATGAACTGAGTAATGGTAAAGATTTTAAGAAGCTGTTAACAAATTATTACTTAATAAATATGGATTCACAAAATATTTTTGACGTATTTGGAACACAAATTATTCAAAAATGTAGGATAATAGTTTCAATTTTGATAGTTTTTAAGAAATGAGTTTTGATAACAAGTTAGAAAATTTATTACAAAACCTTCCAGATTCAGATATGTATGCTGTCGAGATTGAAGATTTTAAAGCAGAATATGATAACAAACTTGCAAATTTTATGAGTTCAAAATGAAGTTGCTGATAAAATAAAACATTGGAAAAAGAAGTTGATGATGGTGTATAAAATTCATTTACAATTTAATGTCTCATCGAAAAAAGCTGATAAAATTATGAAGCGATCAAAGTTGAAAAGAATTATGTTAGTTTGGTAATAAGAAAAAGAATTGTCGGTGTTCGACCTGGTATTGACAAAATCATGATGTTGTTGTTAAAGAACAAATTTTAAAAACCTCTAAAATTATCAGAAACATCGATATTGTTTGATTTACATGATCCGAATG
This sequence comes from Homalodisca vitripennis, assembly GCF_021130785.1. NCBI lineage: Eukaryota > Metazoa > Arthropoda > Insecta > Hemiptera > Cicadellidae > Homalodisca > Homalodisca vitripennis. Next base: position 121,811,401 of record NC_060208.1, read on the forward strand.
TTAGAAAATGCTTTAGATTTTAAAGGAAAAAGAATTAGCAGTGTTAGTAGTAAAGGAATTAATCCATTTGATGTTTGTTGTAGTGATTCAATTAGAAGATCATATTAAAATGTTTAATGAACTAAAAACAAAATTAATGAGAATCTTAAAACAGCATGTTAAAGATTTTACAACAGAAGTCTATGAAAAACTTGATGAAAGAAAGTAAAAGATCAGTAGACGATGTTGGTGAAATTAATGAAAAACTTACTAAATTTAAAGAGTCCTTTGATAAGTTTAGTTTAAGATGCTACGAAAACTTTTGAGAATATTGGTCATAAATTTGTTGAATACAATGATTCTTATGCTGACAAATTTCAAAAAAATAGAAGAAAAACTTAATAAGTGGGAGGAAGATCTTACTGAAATAGGTATTCGCGTAGGGTTTTATACTGATAAAAATTTCCTTATATAAATGACGCTCATATACTGTGTGAGATGTAAAGAAAAAAACTGAAACAAATGATATAAAATACTATGCAAACATCAATGGAGTTAAAAGGTTTCTGGAAAATGTGCTGAATGTAACGCTAAAAAAAGAGCCAATTTATAAAAACTTGAAATTTTTTCCTAATAAAATAGAGATGGCGGGACATTACAGTGCTTTCGATCTTTTTATAATGCAACACGAAAGAGATTTGAAAAAAGAACATTGGGATGATATTTCTCAAAAATATGAATTATCCGAAGATATGATGCGATTGTACATTAATAAGTTAAATTGGTATAACATTGCAAAATATCAAAATCTGTCCCCAGAGTTCATTCAAGAAAATATACATTATCAATTAAAAGATCATATGTCTGTTCTTTGCCTCTATCAACACTTGAGTATAAAAATTTTTGGATGAAAATAAAGATACAGTTGATTGGAATAATATTATAGATAGTGGTTACTATCCTGTGCAGATTTTTATTGAAATATGTGGCCGAAATTGCAAAATTTAAGGAAGAGAATCCTGAATATGACGAAGTAGATCATTAAAAAATGACTAAAATCTATTCTTATCAGACTTATACATGATTAAAATTTTCGTTAAAAAAATCTTGAAATTTTTTCTATATAAATGGCGGACTACAGAAAGTATGCTAGTGATATTGAAAGGGCGGAGTTTAAAAATTTCTATCCAATTAGTAAACAACATTTGAATGAACCGAATAAAAGAATTGAGTTTATAATATTGATTTTGGAGATAATTTTTGCTCGTCTAACTTCCAGTTTTATATTTCTGGAACTTTTAACAAAACAAGATGGTCAAGCATAATCTTGGAACTGATAATGTTAGATTAATCGATAATTTTATACCGTTTTTATTTTCTAAGATTGAAGTAAGAAAACACAATAAATTGATAGAAGAAGTCGAAAACTGTGGCCAATTAAGCACAAATTAAAGGAACTATTTCGTATTCAAAAAGTGATGTTTATTTCTCAAACTTCTAATGGCTTTGAATCAGATTTTAAAATTTGGTGTTTTTGAAGCAGCTGGAAATTTATCTCATTTTGGATTAGGATTTTTTGAAAATGTTACTATTCCGATCTATAAAGGAGGATTTTATCTAAGTTTTATAAGAGCAGAAGACGATGATGTGATTCTGAAGACTGCAACTGGAAATGTTATGCCTGTTGATGGAAAAATAGCAATTACAGATTTTTTCTATTAGAGTTCCAATGATTGATTATAAAACCACGAGTAAAATTAGGTTGATTGATGAAATTACAAAAAAAGTCAAAACAATATGTTTAATTTTCTAGATTGGCAATGTATTGAACAAAAAAGGTATTTCCGGAACAACTTATTTCGTTCAATATCACAAATATATTTTATAGAAATATCTTCAATCCCAAGTTCGTTATTATAGGTTTTTCAAACAGATAGACAGAATAAATCAAGAAAAAAATCCTTCAAAGTTTGATAGTTTGAATGTAAAAAATATCAGAGTAAAATTGAACGGTTCTTATTATCAAGATGAATTACAAAATTTAAACATTTCAGGAGGTCTTTTCAGAATCATGTATCAGATGTATCAAGATTTTAAGAAAGTTTACTGTAATAATAAGGAAATGTATTACAATCCTAAAGAATTTTTAGCGAATAGACCTATTTATGTCCATGATACAACAAAGAGTGTGACAAATATTTCTGGTTCAAAGAACGATATAATTATCCAATATGGATTTTCAAAAAAGCTGTTACAAACGCGATTTGTTATGTGGTTGTGGTTTCTGAGAAATTTTTTAGCCTATGATGTGATTAAGAACGATATTAGAGAAATTCAGTAAAAAATCGCGTTATTTCGCTATTATTCGTCGGATAGTTTTAAAACTTTACCAGAATTGTTAAAGACATTGGATAAAAAGTATTCATTTTTAAATTGCATTAAAAAACTTTGAAAAATAGGGTTGATATTAGGAAAAAACTATTTCAAGGTCATGGACCGGAAGTGATGATTTAAAAAAAATATTTAAATATTTACTGAACCCTATATACCAAATTTTCATCAGAAAAGCCTCCAATAGTTCTCGAGATATAAGAGTTTTAAAGATATGGGATGATTGGGATAGATTTTGAAAATGTTTATTATTTACATGAAATTTTAATTAAAACTCGCTTGTTTTTGAAGTTTTTCAGATTTTTTTTTTGATAATTTTTTATATTTTTTATGAATATTAAGAAATAGGGGATGATTTCACCCTTATGGATAAGTTAAGTCGAAAGAGTTAGTTAAGTATTTACTATATGTGTACCAAATTTCATTAAAATCGGTTGAGTAGTTTTTTAGCAACAAGGTTTGAAAGAAATATTGATATTCACTTATTTAATATACATTTGGAAACTATAACAGTTCTAGGGAAATTGAGACATTTCATTTTTAACATGTTGGTAACCACTACATCTCGTCTTCATCTCTTGCTGGGGCGTTGGCCACGTATAGCTAGCCATGTGTGATCCTCCTCTATTTTAACGAAATTTAACAAGATATATCATTATTTAGAAGATTCTAAATGTATTTGTGAGTTGAAAGAAAGAAGATATGGACTTTATAAAGTAAGAAGATTGCTGTGAAGATCTGTGTTTCTTGTTAAAAGTGAAGTGAAGTGTTCCACTGGCGTTGTCCTTCATATTTAAATAAGTTTCTATTATATTCTCGAAGAAGATTGTGAATTTGTGTAGACATTCTAAACTGTGATAAAAACATTGTGTGAAAAATAGTGTTCATTTGTTGTAATACAGAATTAAGTGTTTTACAGTGATTTTCATTGTCGCACACGGTGTGAGCAAAGCAAGGTCATTGTAGTGTGAGCAAAGCAAGGTCATTGTTCACGGCGTGAGCAAACCAAGGTCAAGCGTTAGTGACACAAACGCCTCTCACATGTTTTCAATAAAAATGAGATTCGAGGTCAAGCGTTAGTGGTACAAACGCTCTCAGCAGACGTCACAAATCTAGAGTTGATTGAAATAAAACAACATATTTATAATACCTTTCTTCTTCTCCCATTCCCAATTTCTTAGTTTGTAGAGATTGTAATTTAATTTTGTAGCGATGATTTTATATTACATTTGCTAGACTTCTCGAGTGATTGTTAGCAAATTCCATCATTTCCGTTTATAAGTTTTAATTTATAGTTTATTCGTAGCAGATTTGACAACATTTCCAATAGATTGATTCTAAGGATATTTTACATTAAAACTGCTCAAGAAAGTAGAAGCAAACAGCTATAGATTCTGTTATTTTTTATTCGTGATTTACAGATTCGTTATTGTCCTTTAAACAGTATTTTTCCCTTGATTTACTGTCTGTCCCAAAAGTGAGCTAGAAACCCCCACATTACTATCTACTGAAATTAAATGCACTAACAAATATCATAAAACTTTCTTTATTTTAGGCACATCGTTGAAACGTTTACATATTATTTATCCAGTAGAAGAGGAAAAGTTTCTACACATAAATCATTTAAGAAACCTAGAAGCATCTGTGTGGCTGCAGGTAACTTACAATTTAAGGAATTAACGAACTTTCTAGTATAAAGGATTGATCTATGCCCAAATTTTTTGAAACAGCTAAAAGTTATTCTATCTCAAAATATAGTATTATTTTTATACGAATAGTAATACAAAATACTATCGAAATAATAAATGTGAAGGAAGGTACAACCTGGAATGCAACATGGTTACAATGAAATTATGTACATTTTCCTTGAGATCTATTTTAGCGTCAGTTTGCATCACCTGGGTGCCACGATCCACGGCGACCATTCCAGGCGTTATCCATATTAGTGTTTTGGTAAACTATCCTGTCGTGGGTTGATTTAAAACATAATATAATTTTGTACACCCTGTATATAACCGATTCCTGTGACATGAATTACGTTTATCAGTCAGTTGCATAGGTATGTTTTTTCCTTATAAATACGGAAATTGTATATATTATTTGACTTTTACATATTGTATTAAACCTTTGAAAAAAAACTAGCATTTACAAAGACGGTTGTACTTGTAACGTAACTTTAATATATTATGTACTTATTTGGAAATTCGTTTGATACAAAAACTCTAGAAAATTTTGACTATTTTAAAATATTCTTTTTAAACTAAAATAAAATATTATAAGAAAATAGTGTATGCTGTAAAACTTTCAACAAATCTATATATACTTTACAAATGTTGTAACATATACAATATACATTAACAAACTGTAAAGATCTCTAGGGTCTAGTTCAAATACTTTTAGTTTATGGCATGGTTTGTTAAATTGCTCATAAACTGTATTGACGAAACTTATTTTTATTATCATTTTACAAGAGGGAAACATTCTTAATAAATAGTGTTTTTACGACGATGTGCCTGTAGATCAGAGATGAATACCTATAAAAGGAGGCATTTGTGTAAGCGGAATTTTAACCATGTAATTGCTAGTCTTCCTCATATTGACTAGAAAACGAATTATATATATTAATATAATAAAACATAAAATTACTGAACTGGAAATTTTTGGCAGATTTTGTAGTATTGGACACAATTAAAAACACACTGCAATTCACAATTTAAATTGTAATATATTTACAAGACTTAAGTTACAGGGATCCTAAACTTACGTATAAAACTGTCTTTTTTTATACATAGTAAACAAAAAATTATATATGGATTAATATCTCTTAATCAGTTTAGTATTCAAGCCTAGGACCGATGCAACAAAACAGTTGGTCTACACGTGTCGTGTTATATTATGCATGTAAACTAACCATAATTAATACGATCCAGGTTTACATAGTGATTCGTGGAAACCTATGTAATTGTATACTATTGAACAAACGGTAACAACATAGTGTTAATTGAATTTCACTACATCAATATTTACAAACATTTCGTGCTATAAATATACACATTTAGTAATGTATGTGTTTTTTTTATTTGAAATTGATGTAATAATTATTATAATGAGTAGTAAACTCTATTAATATTTCATGATATATATCCCAATATTATTGCTAGCAATGGCGCATCTAGGAATAAATATGAGTTATTGTAGCCAAAACGTTTGCCTTTAAATTTATACACTATGATAATTAATCCTACAAGATCATACCTTAACATATTAACTTTTACACAACTTTGAATTACGATCTTAGAGTCAAATATTCACCATCCAAAAGTTTTTAAGGGTATTGATTTGATTACGAAAAATAAAATTAATTAATTACAATTTACTTTACAATTAGTTTGCAATTGTTTAACTAATTATTGGATGACTTCATAACTTTTTACACATGGTTATTTTGAAAATATTTGTCTTCTAGGATACAATTTTGTATTATATTAATTGATTGTAAAATATTTACTCTTAAATTTAAAATAGATTTGGAAAAACTAGAGGTTGTGATCTATTCTGACAGAGAGTATGGCCTTCTCTAGATTTCATTCCCTCCAATTTTGTGGGACTATAACACACAGAAGGAACATTTATGGACAGATGTAAATATAATATAATAAACAAATTATTATGATACTTATACTTATAAACAAATAATTATAATATAATAATGTATATATTAAACAAATTGTATTCCTTCTTTAAATGAGTATCACATCTAAGATATTAATATAAGTATAACTGGGACCTCTTGATAAAATATAACGAAAATGTACATTAATTTTTAGTGACCAAACATTCCATTTTCTTTCCCTAAGAGGAATAGAAAACGATCGTCCATTTAACTGAAAATATAAGCAAATAATAAACAATAACATTATTACACAATTGAATTAAGGTTAAACCATTTTAACTAAGTTAAGAATATTTTTGGGTTCCGTTATTAAATGTGGTTTTCTGTAAAAATGTCTAGGTTAAGTAACATAACAGAAATATTTGTTCTAATATTTAATATAGTATATTTTGACTCTAACAGTTACATGGAAACAAATATAAAACGAAATAATTTACTCTGGTTAAATAAATGTAATACTGGTTACATCAGAAGCTTTGCCATGAATTTCCACCTCTGTGCTCAGTTAATTCCACTTAAAACTTTTGTCTACAGTTGAAGTGATAGTTATTTTCATTACCTCCTGCTTCGGATTATTATGTAGAGAATTGTTATAAAGGTGTTTGTACTTTGAGTCCATAGTGATGAACTGAAATATAAAGTGCTTATGAAAATTAATCATAACTATGAGTACGTGTTCCCACTTAGTGATAATTGGAATGTAAATTATTGTATTTACTGTATAATTGAGTGGGAACCGTGGCAACAGATAACATTGGATATACTCTTATATATATATATATATGTAATAAATAATACATTGATTAATGTGTGTATATATATATATATATATATATATATATATATATAAAACGAAACTAACAGATGATCAGTCAAACACAAAATAATTTAATCGTACAAAGTAAGGGCTCTGTGGTGTAATGGTAGCAGAATTCACCCGGCGAGTGAGAGATCCGGGTTTGAGTCCCGGCAGAGCATTGAAGTACTTTTTGTGGTTCAATGCTTATTGAAAATATTATATATATATATATATATAAAATTATATTATATATAACTCGTGGGAAATCAACGTCACGTTGAGATTGATTTGTTCCTGCAATCTAGAAAACATGCCAAAGATTGTACATTTATGTACATTATTTTTTACTCCGGTGGTAGTTGTTTGTGGCATGAGTTTGCAAATTTTCTTACGCAGTGCTCGACAGCGATTGCAATAAGGTTGAACTATGGTGTGATTTTAATATAAAGCTTACTATATGCTTTCAAGAATATAAATACAATAAAATGTTGTCAAATTCATTAAACACATTGTTGTGCTCTAATCAAAACATATAAACTATAAATTTCATTACATGTAACAACATGTTTCAATTCGTCTAGGGTTTCGGTCCCACAGAAGGGGTTTGCCATGTCGCCCCTATCAGAATGTTTATGTATACGTTGGTCTAAAAGTCTACTTAGGGAAAAAGAATATATTGTCGCGGTCATTGTAGTTTATTTCCGGTCTAAAAGTTTTAAGGTACCCGTTGTCCGTTGGGAACATAATACTCGTATTGCACATATTAATAATGCGTATCAATCATAGACTGTAAAGAGCAGCCTAAACTTTCTCTAGGGGCTGGAAACCAGTTATAAACCCTATAAATGTTTAATATTGATTAAAATCTTTTTAATTTTATTTATATACAATAGTACAAGAGAGTCACTTTTTCCTCCCGTCCTCTTCCATGGTCAACAAAAAGTTGAAAAACAGACACAGTCATTTTATGGATTGCAACGCTATTTCAACTCCTAAGCACGGTTGATCGTCATTAAGATGCTTTGCTCGTTTTTTGCTATTTTTTAATAGACTATACTCGTGTATAATGTTTCACCTATCTACGATATCCATAAATTGAAAAACAAAATATAGTTCTTGTAACAGTTGACCCTATTGACACTCCTAAGGATGTTCTATATTATTTATGAAAATTATTTAGTATTTATATTTATGGTATGAGGCATACATGTAACTATCTGAGATATCAAGAGGTGGGAGGAACTGTTATAATTGAGAGTGAGAGTTCTTGGCTTTTATATGTAGACATTTATTTTACACATACATGGTGGGATCATATATGCGTTATATGCGGAACATAGTTTATTACAATAATGAATGACAAATGTAATATCTTAATAATACAACAGTACGTGAAATCTCACTATCACAGTGAATACTTGTGGCAGGCCGTTTTACTTTGTAGTTTACAAATTTGAAAACAGGGTTTATTAAAGTTTCAGGAGTTAATTTGATCAATTTATGCCAATTTTCGTGTTTGATTTGGGTTTCTTCTTGCCATTGTTTGATATTGTAAAATTTCACACAGCCTTTTTTATCCAAGCTAGCCAAGCTTTGTAAACAGCAAATCATAGGTTAAACTAAATATAATATAAATTATAAGTATAAACTAAATATAAGTATACATTTTTTTACCTTCATTTAATCCTATTTTATTTATTAAACACATGTTATTTATCATTAGTTAATATGCATGTATATATTACAATTTCCGCTAATAGTGTATCAATTAATACATAGACTATATTTATGGTAAACGTTTCAACAACTTAATATTAAAGTTCCTGTGGAGTGAGTACTAGTTATCTATTATAAAATTTAGCCGTTATTAAATAATATTATATATATATATATATATATATATATATATATATATATATATATATATATATATATATATATATATATATATATATATCGTATGGGGGACAAAGGCAGCTATCCTTTATTATATAGGTAATGTACATACAATTAAATATATAATTTCTATAAACAAATTATACGAGGCAGAACAGAAATATTTTAAGAATCGGTTTATATCTACATATATTTCGTCTAAAGTATGACATTTTTAATAGATATAAAGATGTAGACATACTGAAACAAAATAATAAACAAAGGAAACATCATGTGTAAAAAATTTTTAATTATTTACAAAGAGTAAATACTTTTGCATAATACAAGGAATATAAATTTATAAAATCAATGTGTAGTTAATCGTGTAATTTCATAAAATAAAACAAATACAAAATTTAACAAATTAATTTTATATCTAACACTATCCACACCTTACAACTAGACCATCCGGATGTTAAGTTTGTAGGACCCTATAATGTAGGATCCCCTTTTTCAAAATAAAGAATTTTAAGTGAATTTAAAATGTTATATAATAATTATTATATATTTAAATATATATGTGATTAAAAATTTTCATTCACTTACATGTGTGTGTGTGTGTGTGTGTGTGTGTGTGTGTGTGTGTGTGTGTGTGTGTGTGTGTGTGTGTGTGTGTGTGTGTGTGTGAGCTCATATAAATTAATTGTGAGTTTGAAAGGTTATGGTTTTTTTAATAAATTCATGTTAGTTTTAAGTAAAACGGATTTTCTAGCGCTGTTCTCCACAAAGAGGTAACTTTTTATCGTATTTTCGTACGAATAAGTGTATTGAATAATTATCCTAGCTTACTACCTATTAGAAGTAGTCAATAATAGTCCTTTTAAAAGTTCATAGATCTTTATTACGAGCGGGATTGTTGAAAAATGCTCTTGATGTATTGCTCCTTTGTTTCAGAACAGAAATTGTTCTCAGCTACCACTTGTTACACAAAACCTACTCCCCCACTTCTTTCCAAATCATTAAATTAATAATATATGTCCATGTCGATTTGTTAGGTAGAATCTTCTTTCTCAAACTTCTTCACTTATTAAAATTTGTTTTAATCGTTTGGCTTGCAGTAGTTTCTAAAACTCATCATACAAATTTCTTCAGCATATATCTTACTACAAACTTTAAACTGAAAGATCCCCAGGCTACATCTCTTTTAGTTTTATTGCTTTTATTAACTAACTTATTGTTGATTTTACGTTTAAATCCTCCATGCAAAGTGCAAATCCTTGCTGAGGAGGTACAGAACTTGTTTTGCTCTAGTTCTTTGCTTTCTTGGCTTCAGTTGCCGAGGTACCCTCCTTTACTTATTTTACCAGTGGTAGGTCAATACTAATTTTTACTTAACAGGTGCCTAGTATCAATGAGTATAATACGGATTTGGCGGCTCAACTCTCTTTTATCCCATTAATTCCAACAACATACTAGTCCCAAGCCATTTATCCCATTTTTTAAACTGTCAAAACAAATTTGTAACGATAGGTTAACATTTCAGATAGAATCTTAAGGATATGCACATATGGAATTGTTTTTTAAACACGTTAATATATTTATATTTAAAACAAAATGGTGCTTACGTATTCTATCTTTATTATCATTATACTACCTATTCTTAGTACTATAATTTAAACAATACTCAAAAAAGTATTGAATTTTGCTTCTCAATAGAAATACGCTACAATACTGAACAATCTATAAAGGAATCATAATTTTAAAAGTAATTAATATTATTTAGGTGAAATTTTACTATAATAATTTTACGAAAGTTTATTTATGACATGATAAACTTTGATAAATCATACATATTTTCATACATAAATGGGAATACAATGATGATATAAATAATCTGCATCACCATTTTATATCCACTCAAATATCCACTGAAATTTTGGCAGTCAACAACGCATGTATCAGTTGCTCATTTACTGTACTATGTCAATGGGGACTAGTGACCAAGTGCATCCCGGCGGTATTATGTCAGTTGTAACAAAACCGTGTATTTCAGCGTGTGTCTGCAGAGAGTATCGCCAATATAGATAGGCTTGTAAGCTGTGTGACTTGAGAGGAGGTGGGGCTTTATAAGCTACTAGTCACAATGGGTTTGCTCAGATAACGGAGTTGATCATATTTTTTTCTTTTACTGAGCTCGATTTTGTTGAGTTGTTTTAATTCAAATTCTACATACAGTTTACTCTTAACGCTTCGTAGAGTAAACATCATTCCTTCACAAAATACAATGCAACAGGTATGGCTCTTTTTACGATTCCTTGGTAAAAAAATGTAAAAAACATTTATTTGAATAATCATTATTTCTTCATGAAGGTTTTGAAATCTAAATATAATTCCATATGTATATGTTAGACTTGCTGAAAACTAATATGTTATTCAATCAGCACTATATTATTTGAATGATGAAAAAAATGGATTTTAATATATTTTGGAACCCTTAACAACAATTAATTATAAAACTAATTATCTTCATACGAACCACTTGATTAGGCAATAGCAAATCAATTAGTGGCATCAGACGGTATAGAGCTTAAATTTGTAAGAAAACTTTATAATTACGTCTAAATATACTAATCTTAACAATTTTAAATGTAGGCTATTTTACGTATTATAATATTATTTTTCAACCTTAAATATAATTATTTATATTATAAAAATTAAATCTGTTTTTGACAAATAAAATTGTCCTTAAAGTGATTTTTTTTAATTAATATGACAGAGATCGTAAAAATCAGCTAGATTATAATTTAAGTTTTTTGAGTGCAACAACTACAAAACTTTGTCATTTTTGCCAGAAATACAAAATCATTGCAATGATAAGAAGGTTAACACGACAGTATTACTATGTTGTGTTATTAATAATTAAAAATTAAATTAAACTTGAAATTTAAATATAGCTTTCCGTATAATCAAGCCGTTGTTCACCACAAAGATATAGACTATCTTTGGGCGCTTAGTTGTATTTCTGATCTCGTCTTTACCTTGTTCGTAACACACAATCAGTCGCCCAAAAGAATCAATTATGTTCTCGGTGATGGGAACTTCTTTTGTGTTCTATAAAACGGTCAGAGAGTATGCAAGGGTTTTGCTTTTCAATTGATTCCAACTTACGACTTTTAAAATAAACAAATTTTAGATTTATTATGTAAGTTAGGAATGCCTTACTTGTTAAATATTATAATCAAACAGATGATAAGGTATTGATAAGAAAATCTCATACATTTCGTTATATCCGGTATTTAAAAATTTTCATACTGAGCCGGTTCAATTCCTATATCTCCCCGGCTCATGTGTGTTTTATATAGTGTATGTGTGTGTGGGTTTATTGGCTGCAGAGGCCACTGACCTTTTGAAGGCGTTTGGCTTTTCCGGGAGAGTGGTCAAGACTCCGAGCCGTGGTGTACAAGTTAGGAGTAGCTCCAGATTTAAAATTTTTTGGTTTATTTAAGTGTTTTGTTGGATTTTCTGAGCTGTTTTCCTTCTAACATGTGGCGGCTAAGTTTACGGCCCCTCACTGATGAGGTCCAAGAGATGAGCTGTTTTTTCTCCTGTCATCTCTCCATCATGCGTGGTCGCAGAGAACCTTCTCTTTTGCGCTCTGCTGAAGGACGGCCCACCATGATGGACATTACTGCTAGTCAACATCTGTGATACCCTGCTCATATTCTTTATTTATTTGTTATTGTTATTGTTGCCTTTTATATAGTTTATATTTTGTTATTTAATTTTAAGTTAGTTTTTAGATATTATTTAGTTATTTCTTGGATTTCATTAGGACCCGCCCTTAGCCGAAGGATACCGGGTGGAATTGGCATTTCTTGTTTCAAATTATGGCGTTTCCAATTTTTTGTATGCAGGTGCACCTGACAAGAATTGTTCGAGGTATATACAACTGCAGGCACTTTTATTTATTTATTTTTTTTATTTTATAGTATAATTATATACCTTTTTATATTGACTGGATAGGCCTATGTTATGTTGTCTTAGTGAATGAACCTGAGTATACTGACCACGGTGTTCTTATTTTCACCTAGTTAGTTTTGATCTGGCATCCCGTTCGCCACCATGGGCGCGCGCTTCCCTGATGGTTTGCTGTGGGTGTGCGAGCGGCGATGTAAGGTTTCAATGGTAGCAGAGCGTGGTTCCGATCCACGGACCTCTGGGTTATGGGCCCAGCAACGCTTCCACTGCGCCAATCTGCTGTCTCTCAGTTCTGGTTTTGTTTGTTGGTGTAGGTTAGTGTTAGGTAGGGGAGGTTAGAGTACACAATTTTTTTTTTCATTAGGAGCTCGCCCTAGCACAGGATACCGGGTGGAATTGGTTTAGTGTCTTGCTTCCTGCAGACTTTCCCTTTGCAGGGAGCAAGGGACTCTAAATTGCTTAACCGCTAAATTTATCTAACTGTACTCTACTTCTCCCCTATCAATGTGTTGTTTTGTTATATTTATTGCTTCTGTGTTTGTAGGTTGTGTTTAGTGTATATTTGCAGGGTATCCTTCTATTAAGTGGCAGGTTATTAAGTTCTTCACTTGGACCTCGTCAGTGTAAGCCCTTTGTGAGTTGAGTCCACTTAGGTTACTAAGTAATTGTTGCGTACGCTTTGTTTGTATTTATTTTGTCTTAATTGTTTGGTATGGCGTTTTCCCTGGTGCCTGAACATCTGCGCAAGCCCGAGTTGGTTTTTGAGGTCCTGGCGAGAGGACAGAAGCCCGAGGGAGATGTGAGGGCATTAAGAGCTCAATTACGGGCTTGTATAGCGTTGGACCGCAGCTGGAATGCAGAGTTCCAAATTAATACTGAATTTGAGTTTTTGTAAAACCCGAATGGAAGAGTTAGAAGACGACATTAATTTTGAGTCACTTCCCATGTCCGGGTCAGCAAAGGCTAGATTGGCATCTCAGCTTTTACATTGGCGTGACAGAATAGTTTTACTTATGTCAGCTCCTAGTTTAGACTCTGATATTAAAAGTTGGGCTTTTTCGGCCAGTAACAAATTAAAACAAGCCTTAGATGGTTTGAGTGAGGTGCGCTCGGTGAAAGAGAAAGGGGTACTATTTACCGCTGTCACTCCCACGGAGGTTCCCACTACCATTACTTTTGCTAACCATCCACCGGCTCTTTCTTTCGAGCCTCCCAGAGTTACTAAGTCTCCGATGGGTAGTGGCCCTCCTGAAGCGGGCTGGTGAGGCATCATCTATAGTTGTGCCTTCTTTTTCCAGCTTTGGCAAACTGCCCCATCCTTTGGGGAGTGTTTTTACAACACTTCCCCAGAGTTGATGGGCTTGACACTAATTTACTTATCCATTTCCTTCTGGAAGTTTTTAAGCTAAAAGAATTTCCTGGTATGACAGATGCCATGCTTATGCAGATTTTAGCGCAGTTTTCTCTTAAAGGCCGCTTTTTGATCGCCTTCTAGACTGCCTTAAGAGAGGTTGCCACTTTTGACCAGTTTTCCACGCCGAGATCTTGGAGTTCTTTGTACCTGCTCGGGTTAGGGAGCGCTTGCGGGTGGAACGCGTTTAAACCGTCCTCAGGCACCAGACGAGACGTTGAGCCATTTTGTCGGGGAGATACGGGATGTAGCCCGGGTGTTGCGCTTGAGCTTGAGCGAAACAGAGTTGGTGAGCCTTATTTTGGAGGGCATTAAACCTGAAGAACGCTCCCCGTTTGATTTTTTGTAGCCGTCCCGCATCTTTTGCGGATTTGGACCGCCTCTCCCATCATCTCTAGAGGGGTTCAGGATGCGGATGATCAAAGGGAGGCCATGTCGAGGCATCTTCCTCACTTGCCTCCGGGCCGGTCCACGCTCCGGTGCAGCCTGAGCCAGCAGCTGCTCCTTCCCGTAGGCAGCCTCCTACCTGTTATGGCTGCAAGCAAGTGGGACATATTAGACCGTTTTGTCCACTTAATAAAAAAAAAAAAAAAAAAAAAAAAAAAAAACTAGTTAGCTTGCGGACGAGTAAGCCCGACTCGTGCCGTAAAGGTAATTTTGAGGGCAAAAATGTACCTAATTTTTGATGGTAAAAGGGTAGCTGGTTTAATACAGAACAGAAAGAAAACAGAAAGAAATAGACTTGGGGACAGTTATCATCGTTGGCCGAGAGGGGAGGTTGCTGCTCTGGCTGCGCAGGGAGTAAGGGCTGCCCGCTCAACCTGCCCACAACTGGATGTGCTTGTGGGGAATGTGTGGTGCAGAAGGCCCTGGTTGATTCTGGGTCAGCACGCAGCCTGATTTCTTTGTCGTTTTTTTGAAGATCTAAAATCCTCTGGGCTAATACGGCAGGTTGAGCCTAGTTCACTTATCTGCTGGACTGCTTCACGCACACCTTTACCTATTTTATCTGTAGTGCCCAGATTCACATCAAAATTAATTACTTCTCTTGGGATTGAGCTTTTTTGGTGGCTAAGGACCTGACTTTTTCCTTTCATCTTGGAGCAGATTTTATCGGAAAAACTGGCATGATTTTTGGATTTGGCCTCCAGTCATGTTTTCTTTGCTTTCGCCAGGCGGGTGCTCGTTCCCTTTTCAGATGTTGAGTCTCGTGGGACTGCTGCCTTAGAGATGGAAGATAAGAGCTTGACTCCTCCTGACCAACTAGGACATCTTACGCCGAAAGAGGCTGAGGACATAAGGCAGATTTGTTCCAGTTTTCCTGAAGTCCTAACTGACAAACTGGGCACGACCAATCTCTTGGAGTACGAGATTCGTCTTACAGACACCCGTCCTGTACGTTCCCATCCATATAAGCTTGCTCCGGCCAAGATGGAAATTCTGAGAAATATGATTGATGATTTACTTAAGAGTGGGGTAATCGAGCCGTCTTGCTCAAATTTTTTCCAGTCCAGCGTTTCTAGTGCCGAAACCTAATGGGAAGTCCAGATTGGTCCTGGATTATCGAAAGCTCAATGCTCAGATTAGAAATTGACTCCGTGCCTCTCCCCGATTTGCATTCTGCTTTCGACTGGTTTGGTAAGGCCAAGTATTTCTCCATTTTTGATCTTAATCAGGCATATCATCAGATTCCTCTAAAACACGAGTCTCGACCTCTCACTGCCTTTTGTGTGCCTTGGAATTTGTACCAGTTCACCCGAGTGCCAATGGGCTTGGCTGTGGGGGCCCAAACACTCACCAGACTCCTGGATTCTATCTTTCATGATGTCAAATTTAATTTCGTGTTCAACTATCTGGATGACCTGCTTGTGTACAGTGAGAGTTATGAGGAGCACTTGTCTCATCTAGAGGAAGTTCTAACTAGGCTGCGAGAGTCTGGCCTTACCGTCAATCCTGAAAAGGTGAGTTTTTTGCTCAGCCTGAAATATCGTTTCTGGGTCATCTTGTCTCTTCTCGAGGTGTTTGTATTGATCCAGAGAGAACCCAGGCAATCAGGGAGTTTCCTCCTCCTAAGGATGCCAAGGGGATTGCCCGTTTTGTGGGAATGATAAATTTTTATCGTCGTTTCATCCCCAATGTTGCTGAAGGTGGCGGCCCCTCTGAACTCTCTTAGGAAAAAGGGTGCCAAGTTTGAGTGGGGTGAAGCGCAACAGACTGCTTTTGAGCAGCTGAAAGAGGCAGTGATGCAGCCTCCAGTCTTGGCTATGCCTGATTTCAGTCGTAAGTTCGTCTTGCAAACTGATGCTTCCCTCCTTAGCCGTTGCTGCTGTTTTATCACAAGAAGTAGATGGTATCACGCAGCCCATAGCTTATGCTTCACGCACGTTAACCCCTTGTGAGAAGAAGAGTTGTTCTGTTTATGAGCTGGAATGTTTGGCTGTCGTGTTTGGAATTAATAAGTTCAGGCGTTACCTAGAACATAAAGAATTTTTGTTGGAAACCGACAACCAGGCACTTTCCTTGGCTCCTTGCCCACCCCCGTCAGCTCGGGAAGATTGGTCGCTGGGTAGTCCAAATTTCTGCCCTTAAGTTCACAGTGCAGCACGTGCGAGGCACCCAAAATATCATAGCGGACACTCTGTCACGCATGTATCACTTACCCAACGACCACCAGAATTTATCAGAGCCGCCATGTTGTGGCGTGCTCCTAGACTTTTCCTCTGGCATTTTCGGACATTGTTCCACACCAACTTAAGGATCCCGAGCTGACTGCTATCATCAATGAGCTTAAAAACGGAGGTGCCCACCCTCCTTATTTTCTGTACCGAGGTGCTCTATGCTGCCGTGACAAGCAGCGGAGAAAACCTAAGTTAGTGCTGCCAAGCTTTCTTGTACCGATGGTCTTTCAGTATTTTCATTCTTCTCCTGTGGGCGGACATCTAGGAATTCATAAGACCATCGCGAAAATTAGGGATCAGTTCATCTGGAAAGGAATGGACCGGGATATTGCAGCTCGAGTACGTTTCTTGTGAACTGTGCTCGCTAAGCAAACCCGCTCAAAAATACCAAGTTGGGTCTTTTGTCATCTGAGGTGGCGGAAAAAACCTTTGGAGAAGGTTTTCATTGACTATGTTGGGCCTCTCCCGCGTAGCAAGTCCGGAAATAAGTTTTCCTACTTGTTTGTGTGGATGCCTTCTTCTCCAAGTTGTTTGGTTGTTCCCATTGCGGAGTGCTACCGCGCAGCTCACGGTGCAAGCACTTCGTAACCATTTTTTCAACACTTTGAATCCCCGCCACCTTAGTTTCCGATAATGGTTCACAGTTTTGTCTCCAATATCTTTAAAAGAATGTGCTTTGGCACGGAATCCGCCATGTGACTACTTCCCCTTTCTATCCTCAGCCTTCTCACGCCGAACGGTTTAATCGCAATCTTCGATCTGCTCTCATTGCCTTTCATGCGGAAAAATCAGACCACCTGGGATCAACAACTACCTTGGATCCAATTTGCCTTTAATACAGCCCAGCATGAAAGTCACAAGGCGGTACCTTTCGAGTTTATTATTTGGCTTATCCGCCAAACAACCCTTTGGCGAACCTTTTGGAAAATTAAGCGATCTTCTGCCACCCTCCTGGTACTACTCCAATGTGAAAGCCACTTGGAGGCAGCCAGGCGGAATCTCATTCGGGCTAGGGAGTTAGTAAGGAGGAAGTACAACCGGGTCGTATTGCCAATCCCTTCCAGGTGGGGGATCTAGTTTACTGCAAGGCTCACACCAGTCAGTTCAGCTGTGGATAAAAGAGCTGCTAAACTTTGCTACAGGTGGACTGGTTCCCCAACCGCATCTTGAAGTTTCTGACTCCGTGACTGCCCGACCTGGGAGATCCTCAGTCCGGAAGATTTTCAGGAAGGCGCACATATCCCATCTGAAGCCTTGCCGGAGTCATCCGTGATTTCTCTTTAGTCTGTGCAGGAGGGTTTTAGTCCAGAGACCTGATCACCTCTGCTCCTTCTTCCTGATCAAGGTTCCTGTTTTCTTCTTTGTACCCACGCTACTCTTGGAGGGATTTCTTGCCTCCAACTGGATTTTCTTGGTTTTCCCTTCTGCAGACTTAAGGGTTTCCGGTTTATAATTCTTCCAACCATTGGGGGAGAGGCATTTCGTTTGGTTCTTCATTTTGAAGAAATTAACAGAGGGGAGTTCCTCCTTTTGGGGGGGAGTCTGAGCCGGTTCAATTCCTATATCTCCCCGGCTCATGTGTGTTTTTATATAGTGTATGTGTGTGTGGTTTATTGGCTGCAGAGGCCACTGACCTTTTGAAGGCGTTTGGCTTTTCCGGGAGAGTGGTCAAGACTCCGAGCCGTGGTGTACAAGTTAGGAGTAGCTCCAGATTTAAAATTTTTTGGTTTTATTTAAAGTGTTTTGTTGATTTTCTGAGCTGTTTTCCTTCTAACATGTGCGGCTAAGTTTACGGCCCCTCACTGATGAAGGTCCAAGAGATGAGCTGTTTTTCTCCTGTCATCTCTCCATCATGCGTGGTCGCAGAGAACCTTCTCTTTTGCGCTCTGCTGAAGGACGGCCACCATGATGGACATTACTGCTAGTCAACATCTGTGATACCCTGCTCATATTCTTTATTTATTTGTTTATTGTTATTGTTGCCTTTTATATAGTTTATATTTTGTTATTTAATTTTAAGTTAGTTTTAGATATTATTTAGTTATTTTCTTGGATTTCATTAGGAGCCCCGCCCTTAGCCGAAGGATACCGGGTGGAATTGGCATTTCTTGTTTCAAATTATGCGTTTCCAATTTTTGTATGCAGGTGCACCTGACAAGAATTGTTCGAGGTATATACAACTGCAGGCACTTTTATTTATTTATTTTTTTTATTTATAGTATAATTATATACCTTTTTATATTGACTGGATAGGCCTATGTTATGTTGTCCTTAGTGAATGAACCTGAGTATACTGACCACGGTGTTCTTATTTTCACCTAGTTAGTTTTGATCTGGCATCCCGTTCGCCACCATGGGCGCGCGCTTCCCTGATGGTTTGCTGTGGGTGTGCGAGCGGCGATGTAAGGTTTCAATACATACCACATTTAAATTTTCCCGAAATTATATTTGAGTACTAAAACCTGGAGAATGTTTACTTCTTTCAATATATATATACTGTATTAGACTTTTTATTTTAAAATAATATGTGGTTATAATAAAATAAACCTAATAGTAACAGAAAAATTCTATATACGAGCGTCACGTAAAGCTCTGGACTAAATATATCACGTTATTTCTCATGTCAAGTCAAAAACATCTCCCTATATGAACATGGGTTTCCAGTGATAAGTTTGCATCTGTAAATAGAATAATAAATACATTATTAACAGCAGATTTACTGTGAAAAGACACGGCCCACAGGAGTTGCGAAACAATTATTTCTAATCTTATTCTACATGTCATAATAGAATAATTTTATTGTTTAAAAGTATATTTAGATTAATCTTGTTTTACCATATACAACTTATTGCAATGAGTCTTCTCCATAGATGTTGTACTTTGCTCTTGTTTATTCTAAACATTGTGCGACTTTATGTTGGGAGATGGATAAAAACTTATAATTACTTGTCCTTAGTAACAAGCTATACTAAAACTAATATTGTTTCATTCCATCTTGGCTTTGTTGTAAACTAATTGTTACCTATTAAATGTCCAGAATCGTTTGGTTTTCAAGTTTCAATTTTGCATTAGAAGGACATGGTATTCTATTCTTAGCTGTAAAATCTACATGTGTAATAGGGGTAAGGGGTATAGGCAAACTCGATATATGAATCACATTAAGTTAACGTGGACAAAGAAAACTTATGTAGTACGAGGTTCTAGAACGTACTTTGTTGAAAATACTCTTACAATAATTTCATGTCAGTGAGATTTAGCCATTTAAATCTTGGCTCATTTGGAGCTATTGGCTTTTGTGATATTACAAGACATACGTTATTTTTACATACCTATTAAGTCTCTGTTTACAATAGTACAACAGAAAATATGTCTTGTAGTCCCAACAACGGTTAGTAAGACGGTAGAGTAGGTTAAAGGTATTTTTCCATCAATCAATTCAACTCTTACGTCGTCCTGTCTTATATATATATATATATATATATATATATATATATATATATATATATATATATATAATATTCAATAAACATTGAATCTCAAAAAGTACTTGCTCCGCCGGGAGTCGAACCCGGATCTCTCACTTGCTGGGTGAATGTGCTACCATTACACCACAGAGCGCTTACTTTTTCCGATTCAGTTATTTTATATATATATATAAAGGCTCAGCCTTTAACTTTGTTCATCATAACCACACATAAATTACTAAAGGTTTAAGCTGTGACGCTTCTCAAAGTAAAAAGTGACTTGATACTCATACAACTATTCAGATAAGATCCCTAAAACAGGTAAAAACGTGAGGACAAATAAAAGATACTCACTGTTTCCAAGATACTAAAAGCTTTATACTTACAATATTTATAAACTAGGATAGAGGGCAGATCTGCTGCTATTTAAGGTGGTGAAACGCAGCAGTGAAAAAAAAAAACATAAAATAATATTCTGTAGCAGAGGACTACTCTTCTTAATATTCAAGTTGCGTAGTGCTCCACAAAACTAAAAATAATACACTGTAGCAGAGGACGTTATAATCAAATAAGAGGAATAGCTAGCACCCAACAGCACTAAAAATAATCTAAGTGATTCAGTGACTAAGTGATACCTCATCGATCAGTAATAACGTATAGTATTACCCTTAAGTGTTACATTTAATGGTTAAATCACGTTATGTTAACAACTGGACAATAACAATAGCATACATTTGACCTTTACAATGTAAATACTTATCATTATGTTTAAGGATTTAACCAGAAGGATTCTAGTGTTCTTAACGTTATGTTTCTGTTGTAGCACGTAAATTAATAAAAATGTCACACATACAATAAGGGTTTTATGTGGGCTGCAATGTAGAAGTACCACATTTATAATCATTTCATACGTATAAATTTTAAAATTTGTTTATGCAAAGTAGTTCCTATCACTGCTCTTTTGCAGCTTGTGCGTTATAACTCACTGCGAAAAGTTTAGAAAGATCACTATTTTGAAACACGAATATATATTTATAAGGTTTTTAAAATACTTTTGTAAAGAGTACGTTTTAAATTTTACTTTGACACTGGAAACAACACAACTAAATAACATGAATAAATACTGTAATGAAAGATGTTTGGATGCAAACGAACATGTTTACACGTAAATAAAGAAAGTTTGCACAAAGGGAGAAGGTGCTTGTACAAGAAACGACGCTCTCTTTGAGAAGTTGTTCATTAGGTAAAACGATAAGCACCATCAACAACTGTCTTTGTATCCATGCCTTTGTTCTACTCACCGTGTTTGTT
Source organism: Homalodisca vitripennis (assembly GCF_021130785.1). Classification (NCBI taxonomy): domain Eukaryota; kingdom Metazoa; phylum Arthropoda; class Insecta; order Hemiptera; family Cicadellidae; genus Homalodisca; species Homalodisca vitripennis. The sequence continues at coordinate 121,832,960 of NC_060208.1, forward strand.
GTACAGATTTAACAGGTAAGGAATGGCGCTTTCAATATAAAAAATCGATATTCATTTTTAATATAAGTTACTAATAATAATACTTTTAATATAAGTCAATGGTGCAATCAATTCGTTTTGCTACCTAAATTATAACATGACTAATTGATGTTTCCAAGTGCGTACCATATTAATTATTTGAAGTTATATAAGATAAGGTTTAAAAATAAAAAATAGCAACTCCAATAAACCTCGCGATTATTTGTTCATAACAAAATATAAAACCCACGTATATATAAGAATTATCACATATTATTTGCTCCCATAAATTTATAAACTTTAATTGTGTACTTTCATTAGTAGGACCACCTATGAGGATACTGTTGCATTGTCAAATTGAGTCTTCTAATCATTTAACAACTGTACAATAAATTGTACAGTCAAAGAATTGACTCTACTACTGTTGTCTGTTCTGCCACCAATACTGAGGGATATCCTTTTATAAACTTCACTAATTAAACTGAATATTCTGGCTTCATAAGTTACGTAATGGGCGGGGTCAATCAGAGTAGACCAGTGTTTCAAACTCGTGCAGTTAATGTTATTCAAACTATTGAAAGTTATGATTGTTAATAATTAGGGGTAACAAATAAAACTCAAATAAACATTTTTTGACGAAAGATGTTTATTTTTATATGACGTTTTTCAGTCATATGTATATTTTCTTAATCAGAACTACAATATAAACTTAACTATTACACTTGAAATATGTAAGAGCAGAAATATATGAGAAGGAATAGAATTAAAAGCTTTTCGATCGAAATAAGTTTACGAGACAAGTGTAAACTTATTTTATTTTCTTGATCGCGTCAAAAAGCCAAATTCAGTTACAGCGTCGGAAATATGATTAATCTAAAACAGAAAATCTTCTACATCCACAAAACCTGATATAAGTGTCAATCGCTTAACCTCTGATCCTTTTAACTATGAACACCCAAATACTGTATACCTGATATATTTGTACTTAGGTTTGTAAAAATGTGTATTGCTCCACCATATTGTATCATTAATGCTTTTAGGAAGTAGCCTAAAATTTTGATTTTAAAACTTACGTGCAAATTAATGGACAATAGACAACATGCTTAATTAACAATTTCATCGAGACATGTTACAGAGTCAAACAGTTTTTACAATTGAATTCTATTATTAAATGACAGGTCTAATTAAGATTAATTATTCAATGAGAAGAACTCATCGAGTGTGTAGTATGCGTGGTCTTGAGGCTAACACCGTAGGTTTCTCTTAAAAATCCTGGGTTGTCTTACAGATGATTTGGTAGCTTGTTGAAGAGTTTCATTCTTGCATATGATGAGTCGTTGTTGTTAACTAATAATATTTAAATAAATGCATTTTTAAGTGAATAAAACAACAATAATAAACTATAACTATAGTTATGGTCTTAGTATTCATAATAATTATATGTTTATAATAATGAAATGAAACATATAACAGTTCAATATTTACTCTATTAGGCTGTATTTTGATTTCGTACAGTTTTGGTTTATTTTAATAACATGTTTTAATAGTGCTCATAAGTTATTAAGCAGTAAATACGTCTTAAATTAAGTTTAAAAAGAGTTGGTCACAACTATCTGAATTTATGAATACCAATGAAGACAAAGGAACTATTTTAAAACTTAAATAATGTGAATAGCGCGTTGTGTTTCAATTTACATATTTTTATATACAGTAATTTAGATTTTATCAATATATGGGCTCGGTAATAAAATAAATTTATAAAAAATTACAATTTTGTAAGAGGTTTATTTTTATTGTTATTTAATTTCTGACTCCCGTTCCTTCACAGATGTATACTATTTTAGAATTCAACCAAACAAACTAGAATTATACTGTTTTATTGCAGTAAGGATGGACGTGAAAACGTCCAAAAAACGTCAAAAACTTCCTGTATTACCTAAGAGCTTTACATACTTAGGAAGGTGAAAAATGATTTTTAGCAAATTTCTGTTTCACTTTAGGAATAGGTAAATAATTATTGTATCATGATTAAAACCGTAGATAGTATTTAAAACTCCTTACCATGGAAATCATTTGATTGTAGGTAAATAATACTCAGCGTATGAATGTGTTGTGAGCAATATTGGAGAGTGTGAGAGATGTGTAAAGATAATGGTTTCTATTATATTGCTTGTAGAATTTAGAGCACAAAGCAAAAGTGGATTTATAATTGCAATTAGCTACACCAAAAGTATTTGTAGTTGAATTCGATTTAATCGTACAAACTCAATTTTCTTTATTCTTAACAATATTCTAGAAGAACTTTTGGAAAACAATGATGGACAGAGTGGTTAAGACTCCTACCTCCGTTCTTGATATTCAACCTAATGCAGGTAAAAATTTACTTTGAGAAGAGGAATTTTTAGGTCTTGGTATATTAAAAACAAAATGAAATATTTGCAAAAACTCTGTGCCAATGTGATTGCTTTATTTCTTTAAGACAATTTTTACGCATTACACTGTGGATATTATAAATCACTAATGACGCGTCTGTGTATCATAAAATAACGCATATTATAATGCTCAGGCACTAATTTAAACCTAATAGAATATATTCCAATAATCCACTTTGATTCTATAATTGTAATGGACTGAGTGTTTAACAGCAACTACTGTTGAATATCTAACTAAAAGCGCATAGTATAGTTAACTAGCGTTGCATTAATAATTAAATGCCACTATAAAAGCCAATTTTATTAACAAATTTATCAGAAGTTATACACACTATAAACAAAAGATCTTCTTTTTTGTTACTTTAAAACATAAATTTAGATTTGCAGAGAGTATAAGATAACAAATTTCGGTCCTAGATTTTACAAATGATTTATCCTTTAATCTTTTCCTCCTATAGTTGCCACCCAAAGATAATATTACGAATTCTTTGTTTAAAATTCTTTTTTGACGGTGGTAGGATTGTGAAGTAAACAGGATTTTATTATACATTTGCCATCGTTCAGTGACCCAATACAATCTGTAACACAACGTTTTGAGGTCTGCAATCTGATCTCTCCTTCAGGAAAATGACAAAACTACTGCGTGACTGCAACCTAGGTTAAAGTAAAGAAGGCATATCAGAACGTTATGAACACGCTTAAGTTAGGAACCACAACAGCCATGTTATGTGTATATTCCATGCACACTAACTCTAAGACACGCACTAAATAAAAACTATTATTAAGATTGAAATACAGAATTCAGGTTAACATAGGTCTGCCCAAATAGAATAGCTAATCAAATAGAACTGGCCATAGGCCACAGAATGACTGATAGGGGACTGGTTGATGTGGCGATCGCAACGGCAGAAACAAGACAGAATAATAAAGGAGGACAGGAGTGGACCTTTTTTAATATTGGTCCATGCTAGATGAATTACTTAAAACCTTACTACGATTTACAAATGTCTAATACGTTTTAGCAGTGGCAAATGTCATGAAATGCACACACACACACACACACACACACACACACACACACACACACACACACACATACACACACACACACACACACACACAACATATATATATATATATATATATAAACATATATCTATATATATATATATATATATGTATATATATGTAATAAATTTAAATAACATCTCACAATTTCATGAAATTTGTTACTAAACATTTACCAATTATACTAGTTTTACCATGTAATGCGTTGTATTTCCATGTACATACCGATGTACTACAGCTATATTGAAATCATTTATTTCATATTTTGAATAGGCATACTACGAAATTATAATTAAACAAATAAAGATTCTTAATCCTTCTATTGATAGTATAAATATTTTTATAAATGGTTGTTTGATGTTAGAGAAAGAATCACAACGAGAAAGGAAGAGCTAATCACAACGAGAGAAAGGAGTCGCCTCCTTGCTAACTCTCTCTCTCTCTCTCTCTCTCTCTCTCTCTCTCTCTCTCTCTCTCTCTCTCTCTCTCTCTTCTCTCTCTCTCTCTCTCTCTCTCTCTCTCTCTCTCTCTCTCTCTCTCTCTCTCTCTCTCTCTCTCTCTCTCTCTCTCTCTCTCTCTCTCTCTCTCTCTCTCTCTCTCTCTCTCTCCTCTCTCTCTCTCTCTCTCTCTCTCTCTCTCTCTCTCTCTCTCTCTCTCTCTCTCTCTCTTCTCTCTCTCTCTCTCTCTCTCTCTCTCTCTCTCTCTCTCTCTCTCTCTCTCTCTCTCTCTCTCTCTCTCTCTCTCTCTCTCTCTCTCTCTGTGTGTGTGTGTGTGTGTGTGTGTGTGTGTGTGTGTCGTTATAATAGAAGTAGTTTACTGATACAAATATATGTGAGTGACTCCTATTTCAGGATGGTTTTCGTTCATTATGTAATCTTTGAAGGGATATAACCATGGTACCTAGAACAAGACGGTAGACCTCACGCGCATCTGGCTGTGAGGCCGTGACGTCATCTGCACCAAGCCGGCCGCGCCGTCCACTATGGATGCTTAGCTCCTCTGCTCAAATCTTAACAGGGAGCGATTTTATCAAGCCTAGGGTTGGCTTTTCGTCTTACGTTACTTAGACTATTTATATTTTACTAACACTGACTCACATGTCAAGACATTTGTTTTGAAATTAATTATTTTACTAAGTTTTGTAGGCTTAGTTAGTTACTACTGCGGACCACTACTACTAGGTTAGACTACTTGGGCTAATTGATTTTAAAATCTTTAAGTATATTACAAGTACAATCAAAATTTAATTTTTTTCATTTCAAAAGTTCCGATAAAGGTTCAGGGGTTAAATAATAATTTCGTTTAATGAGATTTTTTCACATGTAATATTTTATTGTTGAACAAAATCTTCTACATACACTAAAAAACATAAATACAATAAAATTTCAACACAGTTGCAAAGACCAATTTAATAAATTAAATAAGTGTATTTGAAATAAACCTAATCATGACAGCTTTTTCAACATATTCACTAGACCAATTTATACATTTTGCTTTAAAAGTTGTTGTTGACTTTTAGAAAATAGCTGTTCACATTTCTTTAAATCATGTTTTAATATAGTTATAACTTGTTGGGCACATTTTAGTTCTTCTGTAAAAAAATTTTTTTTATTGTTTGTTTTCGCTTATTAATTGAATGTCTGCACGTCATTATTACATAAATGTTGATTTTCAGACTCTAGTTGGTCTGATGCTCCTGTAATTTCGCTGCTTCTTTCTCCTGTCGAATTTTCTATTAACGATTTTACAGTTTTCTTACGATTACGTTTATCTGCACGAATTTGTCATTTAATGGATCCCAAAGTGTCGGTTGAAGTTGGAATTGTTGGTATGTTTTTGTTTTGGTACAGTTTTGGATTCTTTCAGTTTATGTCTGGGTGGTAGGCCTAATAACTCCGATTTCAAATCTCTTTCATAATCACTTTCCAAGAAATGTTCAGAACGAATTCGGGCTGTTTTACTGTTGAATTCATCTTTTCGTTTGCAAAAATGCTGCCATTGTAAAGATCTTTGTCTTTTGGAAAAACGTGAAATGACAATTTAAGTTTCTTCGCATTATCTGAATGGTTTGTACAACCGGCAACGGCACAACACGGCATTTTAAAGTGAGATAATTACTCAGTCTATCAATAAAATCAGAAAAAACAGTCCGAACACTACAAACACAACCGCCATGACGACAGACCGCACTACACGCAACTAACAACTAACAACACTAGAGCGCAGTGTCTAGTGCAGCCCGGTCGGTCCGCGTGAAGTCATCTGCCCGGTGACAACTGCGCATCCACCTCGTGAGCGCTACCGTCTTGTTCTAGTTACCGTGGATATAACTACGATAAAACGAAAAATGAGTAAAACAGTTGTCTTAATATATGTGTATAAATATTAAACACTACTGTCAAAGTCAATCATAAAATTATGTTTATGTTAGGACAGGTAGGTTACATGTATTAATATTTTACATATTTCGCTCATTAGTGCATTCAGTTCGATTACAAATGTATTTATTCTGCTAATTTCTCATTGCGATAATATATAAACAGAGACCAATTTAAGAATATTCACTAATTATCAGGCAAATCAGATGGGGTAATATTCACTATAATCAAACTCAGTATTCCCCATACATAATTAAAGCTTCATGCACCATTTTAATTCTATAAATCTGTTTGTTTTCGTGATGTCCTGCAAACAAAGAAACAAACAGAAATCTAAATTTTCAATCCCCTCGAGTGTCAAGCTGCGCTAAAGCTCAGTTAATAAATATATTAGTAATTCACTTTAGCCAATTTCAAGACCTACTTAAAATGTAATGTTTGAAGAGCTTCTTGATTGGTATACAACAACGCACTCAACTAGATGCGGTAATCAAATTAAATCAACTCGAAACTTTCACGAGCCTTTATTAGTCGCAGACTGGCTTAATCGGCATAAAGGTACCGCAGCAGTTAACTGTGAATCGGAAAGCGTTTATGTTTTTCAGCATTGGTTTGGCAAATAACCATGAACTATCTAGACAATTAATCTGAGTCGCACCGGCTTGTTAGTGCTATTTCACTGACGTTGCTACATTCCTTAAATGCAATAATGACCATCTATAGTGATGAGGTCTGTAATATTTTACCATGCAGAAAATCATACAGGTCACAATACACTAGAATACTGACATGTGTGTAGTATGCACAGATTATACAGTACATCAATTCAGTCATTACTCGTATTGTAAAGTTCAGACTGCTAGTGCCACTGCTTTACTGATGTTAGTTTTCTTACCTGCAAATAGGTAATTTTTACTTTTGCAATATGGTTTACAATATTTTTAAACTGATGATAATAACGATAATTATAAAATAAAGATCGGTAATTTATATCAAGTAATTTGATCACCCAACCGAAAATTTATATTTCCTACAGCCTTCGCAACATTTTATCTCGATATAAAAACATTATTCCTGTTAAATATTGTTTTTGCCTCCTTTTAATACTTGTTTAAAATTAATTTTGGCGATATTTTTCACAGCAAATAATATTTTATTCCTAATAAGTTTTAAATCCAATTTAATAACGGAAATAGTAAATACTGTTATTTATTCAGACCCAATTACATTCAGTATCTAATATGTTTCAATAGGGTGTATATTATGTCTGGAAACATCCAAATATATCCTTTAATAATTTAAATATAAATTTGAAACCTCTTACAATCGTGATAGAGATTGGGCATCTACTTTTTGGAACAATGTTTTGTTATGTCACACCAACGGGGGACGTCCTGCCGAGGGTATCGTGAATATTCTTAATGGAAGCCTATACCTTGTGATACATAATTTTAAAGGTAATAGCTTACTGAATTGAATGCCACAAACCGCATCTCAAAGGAATTATTCTATCAGAAAATAGAGCATTTTTAGTATTGAAAATTTACTGATGTTCAACAATGTTATTTTAACATGGTTCTTGCCACAAAATGTGTTACACTAATTTTTTTAGCATTTTTTACATGTTCAATTAAAATAAAATAAACAATTTATTTTTTAAGCTGGTTCTATTAGCACAAATTTGCCAGTTTTTATTACAGTACAATTATGGAAATACTTATGTTATTGATTTCTTATTACAAATTAAAAAAATAATGTATGCTGTTAGAAAAGTCTTACAACAAAACGTTTTACCTGCATTTGGTGTCAAAGCAATTGTTCGAACTGTGTTCCTTCTACGGTTTGACAATGAGCCAATCTTGTGTAAAATGATTCGACAGAGTTGCCTAACATTTCTTCAGTTATCAAAGCAATCTCCTCTATAATCCTGTTTCTTAGGTCTTCCAAATTATGAGGCTTTCTTCTATAAACATTGGATTTTAAAATGACCCCATAGGAAATATTCGATTGGTGACAAAATCCGGAGGTCTTGGAGGCCATTCGATTTCTCCTCTTCGGCCAATCCCATTTATGAGGAAACCTTAAATCCAAATACTCTCTTACCTGTCTCCCATAATGGGGTGGAGCACCATCCTGCTGAAACCATACATTATCAAAGTATTCTCCTGATGCAATTTGAATAGCTGGGATTATTTCATTTTGGAGCATATTGTAGTAAAGTTCGGCATTTAAATTTCCATTGATGAAAAAGGGTCCAACAATTTTGTTACCTAAAATTCCACACCATACGTTCAGTTTTTGTGGTTGCTGTGAATGGGACTCAGTAATCCAATGTGGGTTTTCACTAGCCCAGTAACGGCAATTGTGCCTGTTAACATTGCCATTTAGGAAAAAAGTTGCCTCATCAGAAAATAGTATGTTGGTCAGAAAATCTCTATTGTCATCACATTTGCGCATCACAAGTTCACAAAAACTCAACTCTTCTGTCGTAATCATCCTCACTTAACTTGTTGGACTAAATGAACTTTAAATGGTTTGTATTTATTAATTTTCAAAATCTTACTCACAGACATAGGGTGCATATCATGTTGCTGTGCAGCTTTTCTGAGCGATGTATGTGGGTCTTCAATAAATGTTTGCAAAACATCTAGTGCATGTTCTTCATTTGTTGCAGATTGTATCCTAACCCGACTTTGGCCGATTACGTACACTCCCTGTCATTTCAAAACGCTCAATAGTTTTAGATATTGTTGAAACACTTATGGGATTCCTTTCTGGGGAAGTGTCATTAAACAAATTACAAACTTCCCGATAAGATCTTTGACGATCGCCATATCCTCGCATCATCAAACAGAGTAATTCGTTCTCTTTCAGACAATTCCATTAAAATGCCAAATAAAAACTGAACTACTGTAATTAGATAACTTGTTGACAGCAATGCTTCAGAGACACTGATTAACTCGACAGGAATGATATGACCTTTGTCCATTTGTAATTCCCAAGCTTAGACCTGTCTAGTAAAGCTCCATGCTCAACAAACTGAAACCTGTAGACCAGATGATTAATAACACAATAATGTTTCTCATAGGCTAGTGACCTTTGTCTCTTTAAACCTTCCTGCTGACTGGAAAACACCAAGTACAGATTCATAAGTAATCAGAGAAAGTGACTCATAAGTTTTATTCATTGTAATAAAAACTGGTAAATTTGTACTAATGAAACCAGCTTAAAAATAAATTGTTTATTTTATTTTAATTGAACATTTAAAAAATGCTAAAAAATTAGTGTAACACATTTTGTGGCAAGAACCATGTTAAAAATTACATTGTTGAACATCAGTAAATTTTCAATACTAAAAATGCTCTATTTTCTGATAGAATAATTCCTTTGAGATGCGGTTTTGTGGCATTCAATTCAGTAAGCTTTATGTATCACAACCCTATATTGTTGTATGTAAACACCTTTAAAATTATGTATCACAAGGTATAGGCTTCCATTAAGAATATTCACGATACCCTCGGCAGGACGTCCCCCGTTGGTGTGACATAACAAAACATTGTTCCAAAAAGTAGATGCCCAATCTCTATCACGATTGTAAGAGGTTTCAAATTTATATTTAAATTATTAAAGGATATATTTGGGTGTTTCCAGACATAATATACACCCTATAGTCTGTGAGTGTATTTTAGCATAGTGCGATAAGGGATGTTCCTGTAAAATAATTATACGTAAAACGATGGAATAAGTTTTCTTAAACAATTTTCAATATAGATTAAATTATCTATGCGGTTGTAGGTGTGAACTGTAGTACAATTGTATGGTTGTTGATTGAATGTTTCACGAATGCGAAGAGACTGAATTTCTATCAAGAAATATAGTAAGAAATTAAATAAAATGTAATGACCTAAGCCTAGATATTTTTTTATCTTCAGATTTACATGTTGATATACACTCTTGAGATATGGAAATAAGGTCAAACTTTCAGAAGTAATCTCTATATTTCTGGAAATGCAAATATATAATTTAACTTTCGCTTTTAAACTGAGTTTTAATTGATATCTTGCCTTATTATTCAACTTGAAAGTCGTATTTAAATAATATTCATCTGCGAATGTGCAAATATTAAATTATTCTATTAATTATATTTCTTTTTTACAACAACACTATTCTTTTAAGTGATCACCTTACCTTGGATACCAATTAAAACAACTACCGTAATGTATTTGATAATGACAATTAATTGTGATGCAAGTTATTATGGATTATTTGTTTTTATTCAATATTACTGTTAGTTAAAATATAAAATTAGGTTTTTTTAGATACAAGGGTGGGGAAGACGAACTTGCTTATTTGAATTAGACGCCGTAAAACGATGGCTATGACTAGAAGAATGGTGGTAAGTGGATTCGAGAGGGAGAGCAAAACAGTTTTTGTTCAAATCGTTTAGGCTTTTTCACTTTAATATTAAACACGGAGGTGTTTCTGGCCGTCAGTCTATTGTGTAATGCGTTAAAAACTGTAAAAAAAAAACAGTGAAACTGTTAATGTCAATAAAAGAAAAGTTAGAGTCCCATGGATAGCAAAATCACCTTGTTTTGCGCTCCTCTCATTTCTACTTCCGGAAATGCACAACAGTTGCTGTAGGATTACCTACTCCTTCTGTGAGGCGAATACTTCATGAAGAACTAAATTTTCATCTTTAAAAACTTGCTCATGTGCAGAAAATTAATATATTTTATTTTGTTGCACCAGAAAAGTCGTGTGATGCGCTTTTGGACATACCTATCACACACTTGATTACTTTAGCGGTAAGGCTCTCTTTCATATGTCAGAATGTGTCAATAAACCGAACAACCCCTCAACTCCAGGCAACGTTATCAGTGATTTTTAACATTCACAACATGTTACTGTTTGGTGTGCTCAAGATTTGGGGTAGCTAAACATGGTTTTTTTTTAAGAAATAATCAGGCAGTTTCAGTGAATTCTGACTATTACATCCGTATACTTCAGGAGTTTTTCATCTCCAAAATGAGATGAATGTTGCAGTTGGGTGGTCTGGCAGGACGGTGCCAAAGCGCACACAGCGCGCTTAGCAATTGCAGTTTTGTGACAACATTTCCCAGGACTCCTTTTCTCCATAAGGAGCGACTTCAATTGGACGGCAGTATCGACTGATTTAGCCCCGTGCGATTATTTCTTATGAGGCTATCTTAAGTCACTTGTCCCTACTGATCGTCGCAAAGAGCTAGCTCAACTGATAAACAATATTCGAGAAGCTAAAACAAATATATTGGTCGATATCACAGGAAACACTTTAATGAAAGCTCAGAGCCTGTTTAGTGCATTGTATTGACAGTAACGGGCGCCATCTGCCTGATGTCATATTTAAAACTAAATAAAAATAAACTTTAAATGTTGTACTTGATGAAATATTACAAATTAAATGTACGACTTTATTATTTTCTTTAATTTAATTTCCAAATAAGCAAGTTCTTCTGTTCTACCCTGTATAATAATGTGGAGTGGAGTTATTGTTTGCATTATTTGGCTACAGTTTATACAATATTCAGGCCTCTTTAAGTACATACTTATCAGCGGGTTCCTATTTATCAATCAAATAAATATTATAAGTAATTATAGTTACAAAATAAATAATATTATCAAATAATATACAATAAAAAAATTGTATCTGATTAATATTATTGTTGGCACATTGATGGGTAGCTCATACTGTAAGAATATTTTATTAACAATTGCTAAACTAATTTGAAATAACTAGTATTAAAGATATAACCTTATGAAATTGTTATGTGTATATATAATATATATATATATATATATATATGTTATTTATATATATATATATGTTATTTATATATATATATGTGTTATATATATATATATATATATATATATATATATATATATATATATATCTCAGCTGACAATGCTGGTCACCCTCAACATCCTCCATCACAATAGTCATCACAAGAATAACTTAACTTAGTGACGACCTCTCATATCCATACCATTACTTACTACTATGGTCTTATAGCTCACATGTACAAGCCATTTATATACATAAATGACTTCAAGATTTCGAAAATATAAAATAGCTCTGTGTACATTAATAATTCTGCATATGAAGCAGCAATTCATTAATGATTTAAGCAAAAGTACAATAACTACACAAATACACAAATGTGTGGATAAGCATCTAGGGTACTATCTTTTTCATCAGTGTAATTATTTTGTTGTGGAAACAAAACATAACAATAATCAATAAGGCAAAATCAAATGACGACACTAATAGTCAGCGACAACAAAAACTAGTGTTATACAAGAGACAATAGGTCATTGTTTAAGCTCTCTTTTTGGTGATGAATCATATGAAAGGATAGTGTGATATGGAATATGGCCATTATTATATGATACAAATATAACATAGCATTTGGAAGATTGAAATTTATTTTCTTCCTTAAGTGTAAACCTGTAATAATAAGGTTAAGTATGCGCAGAAAACTAAAAACTAAGAAGAGTAACAGTAAATTTTAAACGAGTTTGTTAAATTTAAAATGTAAAACGTGTTATTTATGAGTTAAATCAGCGATTATTATTAAACTGATGCTCACACGAGCAAGTTGTATAAACATGTGTTCTAAAATATGAAAAGTTAATAGGTTTTATCTACTGCTTCGCGCGCAATTTTGTAGGCCCAGCACGTGTGTACGTGCATTTATGGTTAGAGTGAATAATATTTTACTGCTAACATTGAGGTTATCTTTTTTCCCGTTCTAAAGAATATGTTAAAATGTGTTTATTTACAGCTATTGTAATTTACTCCAGTCTTATTATTTATTGTACCATATTTGATTTTTCCTTGTTACAGTCTTTAAAACTGTAGAATGTAACTTTGCTTTTCATATCTTTATTACAGTACTGACTAAGGACCTACATACTTAATAGTTGTTGAAATCTAAAATGAAAAGTAAGTTTTCATTAGAAATTTTATTTTCCTTTCAAGAATGTTCTTACTCTGATCAACAGTGGTAGCTAAAGAGATAGAATAAGTTGTTACTATCAAACTTAATCTACGCTTTTAAAACTATAAATGAAAACACATTGGAAATAGTGATAAAATTAATAAATCTATGGTTTTGCTGCCATAAAACTATGTTTACAAAGAATAGTTAGTTAAATTTACTAGGCATCTTAAATCAACAATATTTTTTCGCTGTATTGAAACTTTAGAGATCAATATGGGATTATGCAAAACTTACGGACAATTCTGACGTAGCCTGGAGGGATTAAAATTAGAAATGGCTATATGTTAACGTACAAACACCCACTCGTAGAATGTTCATGTACATTTAGTCTAGTATTTTTATGTGTTTGAGTAACACACACACACGAACACACAGGCAGATACTATTATAATTATTTTATTACATCATTTTCTATTATAAATAAATAAATATATATATATATATATATATATATATATATATTATATATATATATATATATATAATATTCCATCCTTCTACATTTTATTTTCTTCAAATAAATAAATACAACAGTATGTTAGAACAAAAAAGGTAAAAGTTATTAGCACATGTTATATTTGGTGTAACACATTGGAAAATAACAATTCAAATAAATGTTTTTTACAATGTTAATAAAGTTTAATATAACCTTTTCAACTAAGTAAATTGAGCAACAAATTAATGAGTTGTCCCTACGGTAAGAGACGTAGGGTTTGGAGAATTGGCTAGAACATAATAATGAATCAATTAAAATAGAATTGCAGATGCGATGTACGTCTACTATCTGTTTCTGAAACCAAAAGGATGTCCATTAATTAATGTATAAGGTTAGTTAAACAAAACTTCTATTACAGTCACGGCAGAGTGATAATATCACGAACTTTAAGAAGCTTCTTAGAAATATTCGGCAATCTTATCAAAAGTTACAGAAAGCGTTGAATATGGTAATAATACGAAATCATATATTCAGGAACTATTTCGCGTCCAACACACGGAAACAAATAGTCCATACCCTCCACTTAACAGTTATTCTCACAATATCTGTTAATTATCGACTGTTATAATGGCATGAAACTTTATCACTTCTTCAGTTCTACTCTGCGTTTGAATTTGATATCTCACTATTTATAATATAAGATCGTAACCCTTTAAAACGCTTTTTAGGAGTACTTTCGTAAATATAATCGCATAGTCTTCAGAATAAACTCCACTAACTATAATTTTATAGTGAGTAATTTTATCATTGAGCCAACATAAATTTTTACATGCTCATATTTTCCCACATTTATGGTTCTAATACATGAAAGTGAACTTTTTTCTTGAACCCAATATTGTGGTATTATGCAATGTTGTAGTAGGATTTCTACCACATCCTAAAGCAAAGGACGATAATTGTTTTCTTTCTAAAAAATTAAATCGTAATGTCAAGTCTATCTACATTGTTCTCCACCATCATTGTTTCCTCACTTGTAAAAACGTGTATCGTGAAATGTTTCTAGTGATGCTTAGACTTATCATGATTCGTCACTAAATCAATATTAAAATATGTGCAATATATGTATGTTATTAATATATGCACACATACATATATTAATAACGTATATATGTATGTTATTTGTATTTGCTTATTTCATAACTTAATTAAGTGTCATAGGTAAAATAATAAACAGGATTTGCGGGTTTTGTTAAGGTAAATGTACAATAGTACGATTTCTGATTAAAAATAATAGCATAACATTTTTGTCATGATTTGTTATAAATAACATTTGCTTAAAGTACTTGTCAGAACTCAGTACCTCATAAATATGATTATTTGAGTGTTTAAATTGAGTCTATCTCTTGCGGTGAGCCAATTGAAATGAAAGAACTACCTCAATTTCAAAACCAACAATCAACTTGCTAACTGCACAGTTCGGTTTGTAGTTAACATTTGATTCACTTTAAGTAATGATTCGTGTTGTAAGGAATTGTTATGAAAATACATTTTCCTTTTTATAAACATGTTATACACTTTAAAAAAATCCTACATTAAATGTCAACTGCATTATATCCATAAATTATTTATTTTTGTGTTGTACGATTCTTTTAAATATTAATTCTGTATTCTTGAATATGGCAAAAAAGGATTTTCTCTTTAGTATTAAATAATACTACCTAATTTGGACCGTGGCGTTAAGATATTGGATATTTACTAAATATCTTATTCTACAAAACCTTTATTTCTTTGCAGTACTTATACAGTCGACGTGTCTAAGGAGTGTAAGATACTATTATAATGATGATATTTGAACATTTATATGAGAAATATACATTTTAATTTAACTCAAAGTACCACTACTCTAGACGCTATAGATATACAGTATGTTGATATTTATAAAAGTTTTAGTTTGTTATTTTGCGTCTGAATTATTGATATAAGGAATATTTTATCTTATTCAGGAAATAGGTATAATCTTACCCAACATGCTTTACACATATTTGTCTTAATATACGTACACTTTATTTTTTCCATTTCATGTAATATTCTTTAATGACAAAACAACAAACTTTCATCAACTTTAATAACATTCGCATTTTTGTCAGTTGGAGTATATATATTGCGTGTATATCAATGTTTTATAATTTAAATCTTGTAAGATTTATAGTACGTATTAAATGTTGCTTAAAACTTTAGGAAAACAAGTGAAATTAACATTTAAATCTGTACGTATATCATGATGTTTCAGATTTTATTATTTATTAAACCTGAAAGAGTTCTTAAATATACGTATTTGTTTTAAATATTTAATGATGTAAAATATAAAGACAGATCATGCAAAACTGTAACTAATTGATTGGCTATTATGATCACAATTGGAATTTATGTTGTTTCTATCTCTGAATGTATATATATATATATATATATATATATATATATATATATATATATATATATATATATATATATGCTGTACTACAATAACCATTAGAGTTTGTCCTAAGAGGGAAGACAATCGGATTACTAAAGGCATATTGGTTTCATGATAACAAAAGTACCTCAAGAGAAGAATTAAACCTTTTTTAATAACTATTTAATTTACCTAAAGGAATAATACCTTTACCTTTCAATCAATCCTACAACTAAAAACATGTGGACTAATAATATTTTCGAGTTTTAGGTGTCGGGACTAAATTGTGCAATGTAATGTCTATTACTGCTTGTTATATTACGTAAAAGGTTTGTATGAGAGATACATAACACATTGTAGTGTAACAATACGCTACCATTAAACCCATTTAAAGGTTAAATTAATTTTTGCACCTATGTACTACAAAAGTCTTTTAAAACATTATAATTGTGTTACGTGTACAACATGCGAAAGATAACATGTAAATACAAATTTAACTATGTTAACTTTTATAATTATTAGGCTATTAAATATATGTATAGTAGAATATGGTTTCAGGTTATCCTACAATGATCTATAATAAATATTTGCTAAAGCAAATACAAGTATGTACACTGTAGGAGGTCCACGATGTTGAGAACAAATGAGCTCTTTGCTGGGAAGATGAAAGAGTTCTTTATAGTTCAAACGCATTGTTAGTAACGTCTTAACTTTTGATTTTATAAATATGTTATGATGGATGTTATGTAAATATTTGTTATTACGAACAGTATTGGGTAACCCTTCATTAACAAACAGAATTAAATTTTTTTAAATTTAACCAACACGCTCGAGAGTGGTTATTTCATAACTTCTTCATGTCACAATGCACATAGTATCTCATGAGCAATATGTACAACACGCTTACGTGAAGGTATACAACAAATAAGTTGTGCACAAAACTCATCGAAGTTGATAAAGTAAGAATCACCACCGCACATGTAACACGCTAAGGACCACTGGTAAGGCTAACAATTATGAATTTTTCAATTCAGGGTAGAGACGCACAACTCTGATATTATATTATAAAGTTTTTATAGTAATTTAGAACAGGATGTATTAAACTATTTCTCAAGTGATAGTGATATAGGACAACACGTTTTAATGTTTGTAAGATTAAGTTAACCAAAATTAATTCTCAACTTGATTCTCAAACAACTATGTCATTGTAAGAAGTAGGATAGTGTAGATAGAGGGGATGTGATTTTTTTACGTTTACCGTATTGACTTAAGAATGCTCATTCGAGTTTCCGGTCATTGTGTAACAAGATTATGTAGGGTGTGAGGTTATATTTTTGCGCATAACCATTACTGGTGTCATGAATCTCTTCACACAAAGATGCCTGACAGTAATAATGTTCACATGCTCATGGGTTACAAGCCTGTTGCTGCAAGATAGTTATGATGTACAGTTGAGGAAACCAGCATTTCCACATTAAATTCATTATACTCCGCTATAGTTTTAATACCTCTAAAGGTTTAGCAGTGGTGGTTGGTGATACGCATTGTTCTTTACACCTTCCAATGCTACACTTAAGTTTCTTAAAATAATAGTAAGTGCCCATCATAGGAATAAACACAGCAAAATTTTAATTTTAATTTTTGAACATTTTCATAAAACTAAATACGTAGTTGATTTAAGGAGTTAAAACTAGATATATTATATTAATATTTTATTGATAATCATGTATTAAAAAAGAAGTCGAGTTCATAATATTAATACTATTTATACTAAGGAAGCTTAAGTTAATCTCCCTATCAGTTCAATAGTTTTTCTTCTCATAAGAAGTGAACAATCAGGTGCAGTCTCTTTGTCAGATAATCCTATTTCATCTATGATGTCATAAAAGCCACTCCTTGGAATTCAGATAAATGTGTCACAAAACTACTAAATAGCGTATCAATATTGTCGAGTCATCCTGAATCTAAAAGCTGTAGGAAATATCACTAAGTTCACTCTCTATCTGTCTAAGGTACCAGTTAGTTGTGCGGTCACTAAATGGCACCCAGGGGCGTATCAATATCGTCGAGTCATTCTCAACCTAAAAGCTGTAGGAAATATCACTAAGTTCACTCTCTATCTGTCTAAGGTAACAGTTAGTTGTGCGGTCATTAAATGGCACCCAGGGGCGTATCAATATCGTCGAGTCATTCTAAATTAATTATTTCGATTTTTAATAAATTATTAATCAAAATTATAAATTTAATAAATTATTTTTAATTAATTAATTATTTAATAAAAAGTTTACATTTCATAATAAGCAGTTTAAAATCACCAAACAACAAGTGGTGGTAAATATATATATTTACCTGGGACTTGCACTCTTCTAAACAGCACACTTGTTGTTTGGTGATTTCAAACTGCTTATTATAAAATGTAAACTTTTATTAAATAAGGGTGAAACAAACCTGCGAGAATGAAAGTTATTGTTCCTAAAACTGTTTAAAATTTATAAAGACATTTATAAAATTTCAATATGTTTAACTTAGGGTTACGAGATATTTTACAATATACGTTAAGATCCATTTGTTATACAGTTCCATGGAAACAACTTCTATCAATCAAACCTCAAATCTATAATATTTATCCTTTATTTGAAGTGATGAGGTCACATACATCTGCAAGTAATATGTGTCTCATTCGACTTTATTAACTACTTTTGATGGAGATTTCAATTAAAAAAATTTTACTTGGTATTATCTGGCAATGCTAATCTAATTTAAAACCGATTTATATCATATCATAGTATTTATACAACGTTGTTCAATAATTAAACATAACAAGTTATAAATTTCAATAATCTATCTTACATCTTTGTTAACAAGAAAAATACATAATTTAGGGAACATTAAAGAAAACGGACAGTATTTTTCACACTGTACCACAGCTTAAACAACAATATACTTGTTTTAGGTCATACATTTTGATAAACGTTAAGCACGTATATGTACATCTTTAAGCAACCTTATGTAGCTTGTAAATTCTTTTTTATAGTCAACCAATATGCTTATACTAATACTAATGCTTAGTTTAGGATGTGGATAACACTTTTCTATTCAATAGTATTTCATGAATATTTTGAAAGTTCAATACCATAGATTCAGCTACCTCAAGCTGAGCGAAAAGGTTTTATTTCTACATATAGGCCACAATCTGTGCTGCTTCATCTGATACGATCAAGGAATGAAAATATATAGTTATGTAAATTTGGAACTAATACACACATTAATTCCAATTCAACGTACACATTTTCAAAATTGTATCTAATAATCCGTTACAAAATCCATGCATTCAAAACATAAAATTTGCAAGTCCATATAATTTTAAAAATATTGAAATGCGGAAGTTGACTTATGGCCTAGACTTTTTTAGTTATATTATTTTTATATTCTGAAGCTCTGAAATCCATTATAAATACTTTTTGCAGTGGAAAGCAGGTCAAAAAAAATCATGAAACACGACACATTGGAACGACCGCAGTCTGTGCCTAAGGTATTTGTATGATAATAATAGAACAGTTGTTCTAATATCATCACAGTTTTATTGATTTATTATAGTACAATGTTCCACAGCTACTAAAAGAGAAACGTGGTGATGCTGCGTCAAATAATTATGAATGGCATGAGCAGCTTGTTGGAGTTCAAGTGAGTATGGAAGGAACATTTATCACACCCTTACTATAGCAAGTCATCAAATTTTATCATCTTTATATAATAATTCTTCTATTTTTTATATTATTTCGCACATAAAGGCTTATGTCTAGACGCATTGACAACCATATCTTTTGAAATATGCTCACGTAAAAGTAGTTAGCATTTAAACAACAAATAGCTTAAATCATCCACTTTCATATGGTTTTTGACATACCGATCGTTTACAGTTTTTAAAGTTATCGGGTTTTTTGACAAGCTAGTACTGGCTGAAAAAAGTTACATGAGTACTGGAGTACTGACAAATTGGGGACTGGTTTTATGAGATGATTATATAAATATCTACTTAGATTGAATTTTATAATTGTTATCATCTTTGACAGCTACAACTAATAAAATTGATCTCAATTTCATCACTTCACTGAAAACTCTGACGTTGACATATATTTTAATTTACAGTGTAACAACTCTAAAGTATTATAACAAGGTAGGTCACCAATTGTTAATTATATTATTAAGAAGTTTAACAATTATATGTTAAACTTGTAGCTTGTAGTATTTGCTCTGCGAATAGACATTTTGTATCACATATAACTAGCTAAGTATTAGTCATTCTGCAGTAAACAAACTACGAACGTAACTAAACCCAATACCTAGACAGTAGTTGTAAACAGAACAGCGCATCTAACTTAAGACGGGGTGGAAGATAAGTGATCTATCTCTCAAGTAGATTGCTTAGACGATGAACAAACTGTGCTTGTTGCTCCTGTATACAGAGTGTAATACCAATTTAGTTCTCTTAAACTATTTGTACTTGTTTATACTGTTTTATATATTGTTTATGAAAGGTAGAGCAGATTATTATAAAGTGAAGACGAAGAGACTAATTAACCTAATGTCACATTTTAAAATAAGGCATAGTTGCATCAATTTGAACAGATCAAATAATTTTGAGTTCTAAATACATGAAATTAACAACAGTTGTAAGTTGTTATGATAGAAACACAATAATGACAATTTGTTAAGTAAACTTTTAAAAATAGTACTACTAAAGGGACACACTTAGTATCAGGCATTAGTGATATTATATATTACTAGAATAGAATACCCGAATGAGTATTCAAGATCTAATGTAATATTTTTAGTAGTTTAAATCTATTATTCATCAGATTTTACAAAACCTGACAAACATCCATTAATATAATGTCTTAAATCGATCAACTGTGTATGGGGTCCCTTGTATATTACATATTGTGCATATCATATTGAATGGAATTAAAATGAAATAATTATATTTATTCAGTTTTTCCTCAAGCTAAACAAATCTATACTGCACAAACAAAAATATCTTAGTATTTGCATTAACATAATATCGTTTACGTCTGAGTAAGTGTTAGTTAACTTAAATAATTAAAAACTACTAAAGGAAATAAAGTTTAATATTGAATACCGTTTATTGAAATGTATTACTAGATAATAGGTATTTTCATAGCTAATTACTGTAATATAGAGAGCCGAAAGTATTACGCTAGTGTTGTCTAAAAATGTTTGATTCCCTTAGAGACAAACCTTACGGACAAACGTTGTAAACCGAGTCACTACATTTATTTTTCTGTTGGTTTAGTAACAACCCCCTTTCAAAACAATTATTTAATGAAAGTCTTATAATGACGATGTGCTTAATATATAGGTAGGGAAATATATTTGATCTAAATATAACTTTTGGTGACTATACATTTAAAAATAAAATCTTAACGAAGAAACTAATTCTATTCTTTCCCGCCTTTTAAAAACAACAAACAATGTTCCTTGCTTAAAACAACAAACCACAACCATAAGATGTATTGTTATGGCCTTGTTTAAATACTGGTTCAATCTACTACTATGTTTTAGTAATTTACGTAAGAACATATGTAATTTGTTTAAATCTGTAATATTTTTAGGATTCTGTTTAGGAACTGTTACCCTAGGCATCTAATGCATTTTGCCCTAATGTGACTAATACGTCATACGTAATACAATCTAGTAATTACCAACTATGTCGTTAAAGAATACATTTGTATCCGGATATAATTTTAAAAGTAATTACAACTACAACTAACTTAAATCGACGGGTTGTATCAGGTGTAAATATTACCTAATCGCAGCTAAGAAGTTTGAAAACCAAAACTATTTCAATGTAATCTCCTACGCTATGAAGAGACATACATTTTTACGTATAATTCATGATAATTTAAGCAAATAAATACTACGGTATGTGATTTCCATCGATGTTCTGAAGTCGAATAACATATTCTACGCGGCCAATATCAGATATAGATTATGCTTAACATATTTTGATTTTCGTGTTTCCTATCTTTTACTGGATACCAAATTTAATTGCATTGATAAAAATAAGATCACACAATCGTTATTCTTTTATATTTTAAACTAAACTGAGTTTAAATTATAAATGTTTAATGTATTAAACTAACGACGAGTTGATAATTTAATAATTAAGCAAATCAGTTGTTAGTTACTTAAAACTACTTTCAAGGAAAATATTTCTTATTAATATGGTATATTAATTTGGTAAAACACACTTGAAAAACATATTCGGTTTAAGAAACCATTAATAAAGTAATTTATTACACTTTGTCACACAGTTTAATTAACTTAAAATGTGTGTTATTCATTGAGTAAATAGGTATTTACTTGGCGAATAGATCCTATATAGGTAACAGACGGAATAATCAATCACTCAATTTTAGTATAACTCAACACTAATAATATGTTATATAGAGATCAGTTTAGTTATTTTCAACATTACTTAAAATTAACTATAGTATTACTCTACAATAAGATTAAATACAACCTGGAATAGGTGCCCAGCAGTTGAAATATGATATATGAGTAAACTTCTTAAAAATGTAAACAGGAGCAGATATGACACACATTTGTTTGTCATCGAAGACACCTATTTTTTCGCAGGCCAGCTTTAAGTTCCTGTTTCTGTGTTCTACGTAATGGGTTTAAAATCTCCTATTATTCCCCCCCCCCCACCATAATGTTATCCACCTTATAAAAACAATTGCATATTGGCTTAATAAAACAAATAGTAAGAAATTATCATAAGCATAGGTAATACATAATTATACCGCTAACTAATAATAGTCCAGTCAATTTAGCCAAAAAATAGGGGTAACTTTACATTAATTCCCAGAAAGCTGAAAATTTGCATAGATGTTAGGAACACCATTGTTATGGAAATTGTGAAAAGTCCCCATCGATCCCATGTCTGAAAAAGTTTTTTATCCAAGGTCAAATTTCACAAAAATAGGTTTTTTGAACTTTTCAGTGAAACGGTTAGTTTTTATGAAATAAATATTTCAAACAAAAATTGTAGATCATGCAATTTCTACAAAAAAGCCCCTTATACTTTTTTTTCATAACACTAACCATTTTTGAGAAAAAAACAATCACACACTTTCTTACGCTGTATGGTCTATAATAAGCACACGACTAAGCTCCTTATGATATCATTAGGCGTGTAATATAAGTAAAACTGTAAGACTGCGTGACTAATACATTCATATTGACCGATAATTCTGAGAATATGAAATTTAAAAAAACGGAGTACCTAATTTTTAAGGGACCATGTGCCCTTTGAACATCTGTAAGCAGCTTCAGTCTCGTTCTGATGACACCGCAAAAACTATTGTTGCTCGCATCGGGATTGTACAAGATTTAGTTGCTGCTGAAGCTAAGTACCATAATGATTGCTTTGTATCACTTTTAAAGCCGACCACTGGAGGTAAAGTCGGCCGTCCTCAAGATCAAGCATTGTATCTCACCATGGGGGAAATATTTTCATATATTGAAAGTAGTGATGACTGCCAGTTTTACGTTAGAAAAATTAGAAAATATATATATCAAAACTTAAGTGCTGATTACAGAAAAATTAAACTACGATTGAAGTTAAATTATGGTAATAGGGTCATTATTACTCAGAAATTAGGACAATTAAAATTGTATTATTTCTTGTTAATTATCATGATATCATCAATCAAGCTGGAGTGAAAAAACCTAAAAGGCAAAGAAGAGCAATCGAAGGTCCTATCAATTGCGGCAGCAATTATTCGGGAAGATAATCAATCGGTTTAATCATATACAGTTTTTACATGCTACGACTGGCTGTGATACGACATCAGCAATGTTTTCGATGGTTAAAACAACAATTTTTTTAATTGTTTGAAAAAGAAAACTTTATTACTTGTGCAAAAGCTTTCAAAGATATCAACTCTTCACCAGAAACTCGCTTTTCTTCTGTCTGTATGTGGAGCTCCAAAATTTACTTCCATAGACAAATTACGTTACTTATTTTTTGCAAAACAAACCCATAATAAAAAACGTGCGCAATTAGCCAGCCTTCCTCCAACCGCGGATTCCGTTCACCAATAGTTTTATCGTGTATATTACTATGTCCAGGTTTGTGGCTTGGAAATCACCTAGACCCAGAACAATGGGTTGGAAGCATATCCCACACGCTTCTTCCCACCTGAACCAGAAAACCTCCTTAATTCTGTTTTTTTGGAACTGCAAAAAAGGGGTGTAACTTAAGATGCGGCCGCAAAAAGTAGGCTTATTTTGTTTACTAGCGTGCACAACTTTGTCAAGGCCAATCGTGTTAACATGTTGAATGTCCAACAGAAGAAGATTTTACATGAACGACGAAGCAACTGATATTTACGTCCTACTCAAGAAGATTAAGAAGAAGAAGAAGAAAATAGAGAGAGAGAGAGAAGAAGATGGAGGAGAAGAAGAGGAAATAACTAATGACGACGATGATGAATAGAATATGTTTACAACCAAATATAACGGGACTTGTCACTCGAGCTGTACCTGATCGACAACGATCACACTGACAAGAGTGCAACGACTAAAAGAAGAAAAAATAACCAAACATTCATTACATTTTCCTAGAATAGACTGCGGAATAGGCCTACCGGGGAAACCACATTAAAAATCGCGCTAGGTACACTACCTCATGGGTGGCGTGGAAACGTGTTCATATTATAGACAATACAGCGTAAGAAAACAATGTAATTGTTTTATCTCAAAAATGGTTAGTGTTATGAAAAAAGCATAAAGATCTTTTTTGTAGAATATTCCATGATCTACAATTTTTGTCTGACAATTTTTTTCATAAAACTAACCGTTTCGCTGAAAAGTTCAAGAAACCTATTTTTGTGAAATTTGACCTTGAATAAAAAATTTTTCAGACATGGGATCGATGGGACTTTTCACAATTCCATAACAATGGTGTTTCCTAACATCTATGCAAATTTTCAGCTTTCTGGGAATTTTTGCAAGGGTCAATGTCTAAATTGACCGGACTATAATAGATTTACAACTCTTTATTTACTTATTATAAACAATTAAACTTTGACGTTTATATAACATATGAAAAATTAATCAAAATAAGTTTTGAAATATCGTTTGCATGAAAATATTTTATTTATAAAACAAGTAATTCAAATTTGTACATTTGTAATACTTGCAAAAATGTTTATGTGTAGCAGTGAATGAAACGAAACATTTAACACCTATTTTCTGATTTTCAGTCATTATTTTTTTCTTTTTCTTGACCTACAAATTGAAAGATAACGAAACCTTAACCAAAAACTGAAGCTACGAGTAAGTTGGTTTTTAATAGATAAGAATATTTTGTTATTGACGAGATATACACATCAGAAGAACATTACATTTTATACATTATAAACAAAACGTTAATAAACAAAATATGTTCTAATGATAATTCACACAAGAAACGTGTAAGCAATTCTGTATTTTATGTTTGCATATTGCTTGTACAGGTTTTGCATAGTGAACAAGCAAAATGTAAAAATGTGCTCTATGATATTATACTTCCTAAGTGTAATATTTATTACAGTGAAAAAAAATTATTGAACCCTGGCTTAACATATAAATACATAACATACTCGTATAATTTACTAATGAATATAAATAGTCTGATTATTATATTCCATATCTTTATTTATTTTTGCACAAGTTATTGTAATAGTTATAATATATTACAATAATAAAATACCCAGTGATATTTAAATATATTAATCTTTTAAATTCTTGGCGGATTAATAACCTAATTGACACGCGTACTATTTTTTTTTCTCGTGAGCTAGCTACCGTTCCTGCTAATCTCGCACGCCATGTCCGTAAGTAAAATTTATATTTTCGTATTATAAATTAGACCCTTCACGCGAGACATTTAATTTTGAATGTAATATAAAATAAAGTGGTTAATACTAAAGTAACTTACCATGGTTGAATTTTTTATTCGGCAGATTAATATCGATAATAGTGTGGTGATGTCCTTCTAATCTCCACG
The DNA here is from genome assembly GCF_021130785.1 of Homalodisca vitripennis. Lineage (NCBI taxonomy): Eukaryota > Metazoa > Arthropoda > Insecta > Hemiptera > Cicadellidae > Homalodisca > Homalodisca vitripennis. The sequence goes on from NC_060208.1 coordinate 121,858,868, forward strand.
TTGACATGAATCTTAAGTAGTCTCGATAAATGGCTAATACCTTTGTGGTTTAGTTTTAGGTGCGTTAAACCGAGTCTCTTGTCTCAAATTAATAAATTATAATCTACTAATCTTCACTATTTCCGACTACAGCTTGGCGGCGAGCCAAGATGTTGATGCCCGCGCTTATGAGTCAACATCAACGTGAAGGGAAGTCAATTTTCAAGTTTTACTAATTATTAAGTTTGTATGTAAAGTTCTCATAGAAAATTGGGACCATTAGACCCATCCACATATCCTTTAGTTCATTATCACTCTATTTGGCAGCAGCCTGGTAATACATTATTTAATATTTACATCTACAAGCGGTGCTTTTAATACAACCACTGAATTTTTTTAACACATTTATTTCCATGTCAGGTATTGTTAGATTGTTAAAAGCAGCTTTAGAATCCAAAAAAACCTAATAGATTTAAAATATTTTTTAAACTTTAGCTTTAGTAGAGGCCTTCTCATCATAGCCTCAGGAAAACAAAAAACTAATTTGGTATGCGCATAACGAAAAGAACAGTTAAGTACGAGAATCCTAAAATACCAGACTGACCGAATAAAATAAAACGCTCCTTACCTATCTAATTACACCCAGACTTACCGCAAGGCCTTCCTTGGGACCGGGAAGAAACTATAGTATGATGATGATACAAAATGTCAGCGGGAATCTACCCGTAAGATAAAACAGTATAGCAATTATATTTGGCCTTGTTACCACAACTTTTTGGGTTCCTTCTAAGTCAAAACAAAAACATAACAGAAATTAGTATATGTATCCTTTCTCAAAAGTAAACTAAAACAGATGACGCTAGGGCCTCACTGGAGCTTGACTAAAACGGCCTAACTCAGGACCATTTCTATGATAAGGTAAAATAGAACGAAATAATTTTTAGGGCCTTTCCAAAAGTGAACTAAAATACAGAACACTGAAGCTCTAACTGGGGCCTACGCTTAACGGGAATACATTGAGGCCCTTACAGACAAAGGCTGGATACACTACTTCTCTCCCTGGTGCCTGACTAAGGAGGAATAGAGTGGGAACCTCTAGAAAATAAATAAAACTAGAGACTAGTTTATTTTCACGTGTATAAAATACTAATTAAAGAAACAATCGGATATTACTGTAAAATGGGTTACTATTCCTTAATATTTAATTACAAGCGTTTTTATTATTACTGTTAAGATTATTTCCAAACGTCAGTTCATGTCAATGTTTTAATGCTTTAAAAATACAAGACATTTAGTTGTGTTTTCTAAATACTTTCAAAACAAATTATCCGTTAATTATGTGTTAACTTAAACAGTATATCTGTACTGTTAACGTAAAATATTGGAACACATTTTTAAGGAGAATATGGAAGATTACTTAGAACACACATAAATTATGCTATTGTCTCAAAAATACGTACATAATATCTATAAATATCCAAAATACCCATTTTATAATGTATAATTAAAGTGTTTATCAAACTAACCGATCAACATGTTTGAGTTGACAATTCAAACTCTTTTCTTACACCCAGTCTTGTTTGTACTTTAAATTTTCATTGAACCTCGTTCTTTTAAGTATTTCGTATATACAGCTATAGGACTGTAACAAAAACTACAATCGTAATAATATATTTCCATTTCTATATCAGAATATCCTGCTACTGGCATCTCAATTTCATGGAGTGTAATCATATCAGATTCGTCTCCTGCCACTCGCCGACGACATTTCCTTTTTTTCACTTAATTGGACATCTTACTACATCTAGTGAACCTGGTAAATATAATATTGCATTTGTTATGCTGTAACGAGTCCCGCTACTCCTTCAAACGACTCTGGCAGTCTTTTTATGTATTCAATTTGCTTGCAAATCCTGCCACAGCAATACATCAGTGTCAAACACACAAACTTGTTACGTACAGAGGTAGGCTTAGGATTTCATTACGCAGCAGTTTACTCCCGGCTACTAATTTTTTGTGAAGAACAATTGTACATTTTCTGTACACTGTTCTGATATTGTTTATATGTTATACGATACTTACATAATATATTCCATTAGACATATTTCTATGTAAACTAAAACAGCATTGGAAAGAAGTACTGTTTTTTTAACTAAGTAAAGTTTTTCTCTGGACTGGTTTATCAGACACAATTAGTAACTCTCTATTCTATTTCATAGGTTTTATATATGGTGTTTATATTAATGCCATATTGTAAAACAGTCCTATTTTTACATTATTACAGAAACTTTACTGAAAGAGTAACACTGAGAGCCGATGTTATTGTAGCTTCTAAAAAGACAGCCAATGGCTATAAGCTAATTTAAAAATATAACGAATTTAAATAATTATGAATGAAAAAAGTATAAAGTATGATTACGAACTCTTTGGAGATCTTTTGGGGAATTGTTCTTCAGGTGAAGACACACTCATTAACTTCTTTTGTAATACAGACAGGAATTAGAAGTGCTTTTTTTACCATCTGTCTGCCTGTAAGTGTTATTAATATTTTATATCTATTTCAAAAAATATTAAGGATAAAACATATACAATTATGAAGTATTGTTTCTTTGCAGCGTCAAATCAGTACAAAATTAATATTAGATTATCATATTACGTTTCAAGACGATGGAAGGTTGAAACTTTACAGCTTGATAATAAAGTAAAAGTAATAAAATAACGACAATTCATACGGAATAAAAAGGGTTTTTACATATTTATTAACATTTTGTTCTCTAGAAATCAATCAAGAAATGTGCAACTTTATTTAATTTTACTTGTAATATTTTAATTTTCCTCAGATTAAGGACATTAAAATGTCTTAAACATTTGTAAGATATTAATAATATTTTAATTTTTTTACCTGTATATTAAAGAAAGCATCCAAGTTCAAAACAGTATAAGTCTTTATAATGATTAAAGTGATGTTGCTTATTAGTTTTTGCTAAAATACAATACAAGCTAATAATTTATTTTTAATAAATTATAAAAATGTAAATATATAAAAGGTAAAATGCATGCCAGACTTCAGATCAGAGGAAGCGGCTTTGAGGTCTCTCACAGCTGACATCCTGGCCCGAAGTGCGACTCCCAGTAGGCCAATATTTACCAATTTCAATTTATATGAAGAGGCTGTAAAGGTATATAGTCCGAACTAACCTTGGTTACCTGTAATAGGAATAGCTATTACAAACGTTCATACACAAAGACAGAAACCTGTTTTCGTGTCAACTGGTGGAAGAAACTGCACTAAACTCTCATCAAATACACTTAGTGGGGTAAATTTTAAATATATGAGTACGTTTTACTTTGAGGTAAACAATGTAAGGATCCTTTTAGGACTAGTTGCAATGAGTGCGTTCTACTTTTTCTTGTCCTAAGTCATTGAACAGAACAGAACACGGGAAAGCACCATAAAATCACGTAAAATACCTTTTCTAAAATAAAACTGAACGCCCTACATACAATTAATAACTTTAACTCACGTCTGTTTGTACAGTATTATGACTATGGTGACTAAAGACAGTTATTACACAATAACGAAATGACCTATACATGTACCACAAGGTTAATGGGGGTTATTTATACGCTATTATTAATACGAGCAGTTAGAAAGTCATTACGGGTAACAAGTAATGTTAATGTTACATCGGCATTACAAGTACATTTTAAAACTACTGAGGCGCATTTATTAATATGGCACTGAAATAAAAAATATCACGATTACTAAACGTACATCAGAAGTTATCATTAAAAATCCTGTTTGCTATTGCAGTAAAGATATGTTCTCCAGAGGTAATGACGTCATCAGATCCTCACCTGGCGCCAGGCGCTCGGATAAGACCGCTCGTCATCACCCTAGCATCCGTCTGAATGGAACTTACAATAGCAAAACTTATAATCGATTCTCATTTCAGGTGACAAGGAATTTAATAGCGTCTTTACATGATTCTATTAATTTATGTTTTTTTATCAGACACTCAACTATTTTAAATAAACTTTTTTCCTCCATTACATGATCCTATTAATTCATGTTTTTTATCAGATACCCAACTATTTTAAATCAACTTTTTTCCTCCGTTACATGATCCTATTAATTCATGTTTTTGATCAGATACCCAACTATTTTAAATAAACTTTTTTCCTCTGTCTGTGTGCTCTATTGGCTACTAATTATTCAGACTTCTTCCAGAGTGACTGAGAACTACATATATAAGTAAGTGATATATGAGGCTAAACCTAATTAGTAGTGTACACGAGAAATAGTAATCGTATATGAAATCCTCCATGATAGATTTCAGACGGCTACTTCTATTATTAGAGCTACAGGGTGTCCCATGAAGAAACGGAGAAACTGTCAGGACTTGTTCTTACGGTGAAAATAATGAAAAAAAGCATATACACATAGCTCCAGAAACGCTTAGTTAGCGAGCTAAACAGTGTGAAAGATTTCGCCCAGATTTCAGTGCCACTGATAAAAGGGAGCCCTATTAAATTATTTTGGGCGTTACCCAGGACGTAAAATTTAATGTATATTATGCAAATTGAACTGAAAAATTGAATAAAATTGGTACCAGACCTCTAGCTGCAGTAATTTTGAAGATATCTGAAGATGTATAAACCGCTTTGGCCTTCATGGCAGAAAATCTTTTTACATAGAACAAGTTAACTGGTTATTTTTTGCTATATTATTGCATTAATAATTGATTTCAATTATTCTTAAAATAAAATTTGTATGTCAATTATAAATATAGATAGTTAACATTTAAGTCTATTATATTTGTTTTATATGCATGTACCATTCAATAGGTTTGCGCAAATATTGTTCAGCATTAATAATCTTATTGCTATTTTGTACTTGCATACACTGAGATAACAACTTTATTGAGAGGCCAAAATTACGATGAGCTATTCTTGAGCTATTCTATTCGATCAGCTATTATTGTAATGTCACCTTTTTAAAAATGTAATGATGACTGAGCAGGTTAACTTTGTTTACCTTTAGGTGGTAATACATGTTGGTTGTGTTGTGACGGCTATGCGCAAATACATAAAGTTCTAGATAAATAGTAAAACAGTTCAGAACGTGGGGTAGTCAGGAACATTGACTATGTTTTAAAACTCATATATTCAGCCAATAATTATTAAATTGAAATAATGAAATTTTTTTGTATAAATACTTCTAATATAAATTTTATTGATAGTTTTCAGTAGCATTACTGTCCCAAACAATCCGTGTCAAAAACATATGTGTGTGTGTGTGTGTATATATATATATATATATATATATATATATATATATATATATATATACTATATATAACATAGTTATAAACATAGTTATAGATAAACATAGTTATCCCATGCGGCGGACCCACAGTTATCTGCTTTATCCCGTGCGGATCCCGTGCGGCGGACCCACTGGACGGGCATCGTAACGTTACCGGGCGTTACACTTTTTCATGAGTGACTCCGAGCCGCAACCTAATTTAAGACGTTGTCACGTCAATAACAAACTTTTCAAGTACACTTTTAAAATATACACAGAATAAAATATATATAGGTATAGGTTCAACTTTAAACCTCGATATATACGAGTATAAAGTGTTCATTAGGTCCTAATACTTATTCCTTAGGAACTTTTACTATGGATTTCAAAAATGCCCTTTTAGTTATGACTCGAATTGAAGATATAATGAGACATAATCAACGACATGAAAATTATTCTGTTCAATCAATTAAAAAAGGTTACAGCTAGAAAAAGTCAAATTCGATCAATTTTCTATTTGGAATCTGTGTTAGTTTGAATCAATGTTTTACTACCTAACGCTTAACATCTTATTCCAATTAGCAAAAAATATCATAAAGCCATTTGGGATATATAAAAAACTCTATTTATCTCTTCCTTATATCTTTGACACCATACTTTGTATACAGTATTATTGAGCGTAGATATGCAAAATCACTGTTTCTTTACATTACCAAACCTGACAAATAAATGAAATCTAGATGATATACATGTAATCTGTGAATACTCTGTGTACATAGACAATGTATAGTTGCAAAAAAATAATGTTAAAATACTTGCAAAATCCCATTTAGTAACATGCACCATCATCATATCTAATCTATAGACATAAGGCATCATGAAAAATTAGACTAACGGATAAACAGACAGAAATTAAAATTTACCAGTTCCTCGAGTGATAGGCTTCGATGAAGCTCTGAGAATTAATTTAGAAAACGTAAAATTCGTAGGTTCTTGATTTTACCTCAAATTACCATCTCAGCAACGTAGAAAGCAAACCTATATACACAAGTGACTAAAGTTGTAATCTAACATTGATATAATCTCACAATCATTATATTTAGAAAAAACATTCAACAGTGAACAAAATATATATCAAATGTTAGTAATCACTTCGTTCAATATTTAATAATAAATAGGAATTTACTTAGAACTGGTCGTATTGTTGCCATATAAAACCAAAACATGACAAAATCTGCAATAAAACGAGTCTTAAGCGGTGAAAATGCCCTTCTAGACTTCTTTTGTTAACCGTTTTGTGACAAAAACTGTAGTAATCTGCATACAAGAATATGTAATGTTTTGACAGCCTACCATCGATATAGTTGTTTTAAAACTAAAATAAATTAAAATACTGTTTTATTAATATTTAAATTATAACACTGAAATATCAGATATAGTATTTCACATAAAACGGTAAATGAACACGAACACCTTCAAGTTGACGTTAACATAGTTTTAATTTGAAAATGGAGCAAGATAGAGTAATCTGAGTCCGTAATTTGCTTAGAAGTTGTACAAAATTAGTGGTGAGAATAATTAAACCAGGCTTTGTTTCAATGATTCCATTGTTACAGTCTCTATTGTACCTGCTTCCAGCCTTAATACTAAGTGACGTTGAATTGTCAATCATTACTTACCTTACAAATGTACATTATATGTTTCAGGCCATGTTATTCAACTCAAGATATATTGTATAGGTTAAGTTTGCGTGAATCGCTTTATTCTATATGCATATATTTCAGTTTACAAAAGCAAACTAAAAATAATATATTCGTAATAGCTTGCTCTAAATTATATGTACTAACATCTCACAATTAAATCATGTAATAGAATCATAAACCGTTTTAGTATGGGTAATAGACTTGTCATACGGACATACACCATAGTTCGGAATATACAGGGTGTTAATTTGAAAACTTCAAACTCGTATAAAAATACTTATAGGCCAAGTATCAAAATTCTGTAAAGGGGAGTGTATAGTACTAAGTGGGGGAACAAAAAACATTATTTTCAAAATGGTGGTGCTCCCCCCCGTTCCCAAAGCCAAAATTTTGAAATGGCAATTAATGCCTTGTGACACCTCAACTTGAAGCTCATAAAAAATGCTATGTTTTTGTTAAAACTAATGAAAATCGGCCAAACCGTTTGGTATAAGCAGCCAATAATGTAATTTATTACACAACAATTATTAGTCTAAAAATTACTGTACTACTGCTAATAACAACACAATTACTCACAGAATACTGTTGTAAATCCTGTGAAAACTTCAAATCAAATGTTCAAATCGGTAGCCATTGTTGTTCAAGCAAAAAATTACCTATTTTCAAATTCTTGCCCGACCTTTCTAACGGTTTCTCTGGTTAAGCGTCTGCACTCAGCAGTGATCCTGCTTTTCAAAGTCTTGGACACCAGTGACATGAGTTTAAAAACTACTGATTTCAAATGACCTCACAAAAAAAGTTTAAGGGTGTTAAGTCTGGAGACCTGGCCCACAACTCAATTGATCCTCTTCTATCGACCCAGTGATCCGGGTAGTGTGCATCTAGCCATTTTCATACAGAAAGAGCACAATTTTGAGAGCAATTTGTGGTGTGACAAGGTATTATTTGCCATTTCAAAATTGTTGGCTTTAGGTAAGGAGGCAGGGGGTGATGACAACTATTTTGAAAATATTTTTTGTGTTCCCCCAATTAGTTCAAATAATCCCGTTTACAGAATTTTGATACTTGCGCTATAATTCTTTTAGTACAAGTTTGATTTTTTGAAATGAATACCCTGTATATGACAGAATAAATCAATAGCACCAGTCATTTCTTATATTATTCAACGATATGTGTAATTTACCTTAATTTAAAAGTTAAGGACTTTCTAATCGTTTTAAAGTCTTAGGATTATATTAGCATACCAAAGTTGAGGGGGTTGACCCATCAATTTTGTGCGAATGAAACACCAAAAGTGATCATGCTGCATATTCAGTTTGACATTTGAAATGTGAACAAGAACGTTCATAAGTAATGTCACAGATTTCATTGTACACAAAGACACGCTACTTTAACTTAACAACTGATACACTAAATTAACTAAGCGATCTTGTAAACACTCATTCCAATTTATTTAAATACAAACTCGTTTGGTTCAATTTAAAAAAAAAAAAACATTAATTCTAAATAATGCAACTGATCATCGTAATATATGCTACAGTTCTTAGATAAGTTTAAACAAGTAGTATTTTTATAGTGTTGGTATTAGTGTAAAATTAAAATATCGATCTTTAAATAATCATTCTAATTTATTTAAAAAAGGATACACCACGGACTTACCAGCTTTTCTATTGAACATATTGCGATAAAAAACCACACGTAACTGCTAGTATTTTATTGTAATGTGTGTATCAACAACAAATATTCATTTATACTAAACAAGAAGTAGTAAACAAAATTGTACTAAATAAAAGATTTCCCAATTTAAAACCCAACTTTATTTTTAACTACTATGTAATGGTGTTCATTTTATTACTGCAAGAAATCCAATGTAAGTTTTATTCTCGCAGCTATTGCTAATGTTTAAATAAATATAAATTAGATGGACGAAGAAATCTCGTAAAGGTTTCGCCATTTTCGCCAAAGCATTGAAAGTTTTGCATATTATTTATCCAGTATAAGAGGAAAAGTTTCGGCGGATAAATCATTTAAGAAAGCAGTAAGCATCTCGGCGGCTGTAGGCAAATTACAATTTACATAGTGAACAAACTTTTTAGGGTGAAGTATCGATTTAAGACAAAATAAGTTGAAAGTTTGGTACTTTTGTTATGCTACTTTGTTATGGTACTTTGTTAACTTACAAGATCATAGTGTTTTATAAGAATATTGTGTGAATATCAATATGTGTAACAACCAGGTAATGATGCATTGGTTAACAATAAATTCATAGTTGGTTAGTTTGCAGGAAAGAATTTAAAAATATTTTGATAACTTTAGCAAGGCAGTCTTACAAAATATTACCAACATATTAGTAAAAGTGAAGGAAGGTACAAAATTAAATACAAAATATGGAGATTTCCTGCTGGTCTTTTATAGTCTCACCTATGGATCACCTGTGTATGACATTCGACAAGGCCTGTGTCAGGCGTTAACCGGATTACTTTTTTTAGGCAAACTATATGGTCGTGGGTTATAATTAAAATGCCATTAAATATAGTTTTGTAGTTGTTGTATATGACCAATGCCTGTGACATATGAGTTACGTTTAAATTATTAGTAAGTTTCACAAATACGTGTTATGTTTAAAACCTACGAACATGGTATTTTACCTATAAATGGTATTTATAAACTTTTTAAAATCTAACGTAGCTATGAAATATATGTTTTATTTAAAGTCTTTTACCTTAAAGAAAAACATAACATAGGCTATGGCTGCTTTCAAATAAATCTTTAAAGTAAAAATTAAAATAAAATATTTAAAGAAAACGCGCTTTGTGCTGTAAACGTTCAAGCATACCTATATACTTTACAAATCCTGTAATATATAGAGTATGCAGTAACAATATATAAACATTTCAAGGGTCTAGTTAAAATACTTTTTGGTTTACTGAAGCTTACATGGATAAAATACAATAAAATACTTGTTTTTTTTTAGTAATAGTTCACAGAGTTGAAAAAGAATCCTTATTAAACACCTATTTATTATTTATTTACGAACTCTACTGTCATGTAAATGTTAACTGTTTATGATCGTTTTAAGGTTTATTTTATCTTAGCAGTTTTTAGTACTCTTTATACTTGTTCGTTGACTTGTATTGTACAGACGCAGGAGTTTATTTTATTTTAGTTATATCATTATACAAAATTATCATTTTACAAAAGGGAATTCTCCTTAATAAATATGGTACAGTTTTTATGATGATACACTTTGTAGATATTAGGATTTAAGAGCTTAGAGATCAGTGTCAAGCAAAGGAGGCAAAGTTTTACGCGGACTATTCCATATAATTTCCAGTCTTTCTTATACTGCCTTAAATCATATTTCACAAAATAAATGTTCCAATAATATAATAAAACATATAACTACTGCACAGTAAATGTATTACAGACTTGTTTAGTATTATACACAATTAGAAACACGCTACAATGCATATTTTAAAGTATCATATGTTTCCAAATATTCTAAAGTTACAGCGATAGTAATAATGCTCCTAAAATTGTGTTTATTACCATATAGTAATAAAAAACCTATTGATGGGTGAATATATCTTAGTCTGTTTAGTATTCAAGCCTAAGGCTGACACATAAAAACAGTTCGTTTTAACGTGTCGTGTTGTATTTTGCATTTAAACTAAACTAAATCAAATACAATCCATGTTTACCTAATTATACGTGGAAACATATTGATGTTGTATTGAACAAACAATATCAACATAATGTTTACTAAATTGTACTATAGCAATATTGACAAACATTCCCTATAAATAACTATGTGTAGTAATGTTTGTGTTTAATACTTTACTGTTCTTATTATAATTATTATGAGTATTAAACTTTCATATCATAATTAAGTTTATATATCCCGATATTACGTCTAGGAATGGCGTATCTAGGAGTGAATATGAGTTTCTTTTTAGGGGAAAACTGTGCCCCTAAATTTACAAACTAGGAGGATTAATTCTACGAGACCATACTTTGAATTTGTATTTTTCACAATTTTGAATTATGAACTTAGTGTGTTTATTATTCACCATCCACAACTTTTTATAGGCCTACTTCAATTATTAAAAATATAAATAAACAAACTTGTATTTTTACATTTTAAGTTCATTACTTGAAAATATAATTAGTTTTTAACGTTGTTATAATGAAAAGAAAGTGTCACTTCTAGGATAAAAAGTGTATCATGGTTTCAAAATTTGTTAAATACTTGCTTTAAAATTGATTTGGTGTCGTCAGTAGTTTTGGTAAATGCTGATTCAGAATGTGGCCTTCTCCAGATTTGAAAAATAAGTATCTGCATTGCTTTTATACAAACGGTTTTTAAATGAAGAGAGAGAAGCCTTAGCCCATTTTGTGGGGCTGTCCCACATAAAGAGCACGGACACATCTAAACATAAGAAATATATAATTAATTCGTGTAGCAAATTTTAAATAGTTAACTAATAAATAATCTTTAGATATCAATGTTTTAATATACATCACAATTTTCATAACATTCGGACTGTGAGTGTACGTATAAGAGCGCTTAACTTGACGCGAGTCGTTTATAATTCGGGGCCATGATTTTCTGGATATAATACGAGTATAATTCAACAGTGTCCTAGTTTTTCTACGCCTTTTCTATAAAATGTTTATTATGTTTCGGTTTTGAAGTGATCGTTCACTGCTTAGCGAAATATATATTTATTGAAATTTAATACTTAAATTACTCAAAACTTCTTTGATACTATTTAGAAAGGAATCCTTTTGTAATATACAAGATGTAATCTCGATGATACGTGAATAAACTAAACGAATTTTATTTTGTTGTAATTACAGCTATTCTTTTAATACAGTTAGAATATTTTCCAACTGGTAGAATGTTTTGTATTACGTAGTATAATTGCATGCATACCAAAAATGATTTCAATAAAGTGAATTAACCGCTATGAATACTACAACAATATTACGCTAGTAAGGTATTTTAGATTTAGATTAATACGTTTTTATATCCTTTTTATATCTACAAAGATAGTGACCCAAAATTTGAGATTAACAATAAATTAAAACAGTATAATCCACTGTGATAACTTGTCTGAATATGAAGTTATGAGTATGTTATTTTATACATAACACGTTACTACGTTTTTACGTTTTATTACGTTATGGAATCGTAAACATAATTGTCACATATATTTCCCACGATATTTTAGAAAGAACTTCTGTTATTTTTGAGATCACTAAAAAAATGTTACAATACTTTTTGTTAAAAAAAGTTTTTCTCAGAGTTTGGAGCGGGAATCCAGTGGCCTTGAGGATGCATGGAATTGTAATCAGAAGGACACAGGCAAAGAAATTTCAATAAATTATAGCTTGTGAGCAAACATAGTCGGCAAGAACACTTAGTTTTACTGTGTTGGACAAACATTGGTATGGATATATAATGAAAATTTTATAACGAATCTCTCTTCCATACACCGACTATTAAATGTTTCACACATTCTAACATTTTTCTTCTGCAATAGTTATATAATCATTTAAAAGACCTAAATCATAGGTATAGGAGAGTGGTATTAACTAAAACTAAAACTAAAAACTGATCAGGCCGATTAGTAAAATATTGTTGTAGAAATACTAAATCTAGAATAAAGATGCCAATACTCATTAAGATAAAAAAAAGCAAGAGATTTTACTTAGAATAGGTAAAAATGTAATAATATAAGAGGAATAATGTATTTACATTTCCCCCCGGCCCAAAGAATCTTGACCCAGTCATCGGAAAAAACTACTAAACGGTCAGTTGATGGTTTCCGATGGGACTGAAACCTTAGGAACACTCCACAGCAGCGTCTCCAAGACCACCTGTGGATAACGTCAAATGACTGTCTTTACAAACCTTGGAACATGCAGCTCTTTAGATCATCATCTGCTTAATATCTTACCTTCTCATAAATATTCCAAGGACTCCTCGGATCACCAGTACCTTTAGCCATCACACTCTATCAGAGAAACCCAAGATACGAAAAATAACAATCATGTGAATGTTCATGGATATAACAGTATCCACTCTATCCTTTTATTTTTTAACATATAGGCCTATCTAAACACATTTTGAAATTAAATCAATCATACGAGCGTCAGCTATTAAAATTGTATCATATGTGTTTTAACGTTCAACGCTATTAACACATCAATATAGTATTATTCAAGGTTACGTTTCCTACGCGTGTAATAAATAGAAAGATAAATTATAAAAAGGAAACATTATTCGTATTATCAAATTATTTTGGAATTTTTTATACAAAACAATGTTAAAATAACTTTATGGTAAAACTAAATAATTTAAAAATATTATTAGTTTCCTTAATAGTAGCCTATTTTTTCCTGTTATAAACATAATTCTTAAAAAATATTAATGCATTTGTAAAGGTAATATAAATTATAAAGATAAGCGTAATTTTTATGCAACAAAAACATTGTGCGTCCTCAGCGCGGATGAATGTATCATAATTAAATTACTGCTATTTAGAGAAAGCTTGAATATAAAACACAACAGAGGACCAGTTAGTGCACATGTAGTCTCTTGTTTACTGAACTAATGAATCTTTATCCAGCTGTATCAGCTTGCATTTGACATAATTCCTAAATGTTTCGATTCTTGTTAAAAATAAATTATGTTGGATTTATAAAAAAAACTAGCTGTTACCCTTGGTGTCGCACGCAATTACATAGGTTTTTCACCTGTATGAGCACTTCTGGTTTGAGTGAACTATATTTTGAACTCCAGTGTTGAGTTTGCTTTGCTGCTACAGTGTTCAAATGTATATATTTATATTCGTAATAATTTACCTCGGTCTTTGTACTTTTTCTATTGTCGATTTTGGCTTTTTATCGATCAAGAAAATATGTATACATACACAGATCTGAGATCTCCACTTCTGTCAAAAGAGAACTAAGATAGGCTTCATAATGGTCTTTGAGTGTACAGTAAAAGTTAGACCACTTTGTCCTTTATACCTGCACTGCTAACTGTTACCCGCTGTTTTGCACGCAATTCAGTAGGCGTCGCTCGAGTATGACCGTGATTACGTGAATTATATGTCAGACGCCAGTGTTGAAATTTTCCTGCTGCCTACGCCAAAAAGTATATATTTATGGCCATATTAGTTTATTTCATTCTTCGTATTTATTTTTCCATAGTTTTAAAAACCGAAGGTAAAACCCTTGTTTCGTTATCAAGAAAATATATCTCACAGTTCAGAAAAGCCTACTTCTCTCAAGAAACAATTAAGATCGGTATCATAACAGTTTTTAAAAGTATATTAACTATGTATTTTATGTCTAATACTTAGTGTCTGTTAAAATGCATGGTTAAAAGTACATTAACAATGACATTGTTGCATGTCTGTTTCTTTATAAATAAAAAATTGTTATAAAACTGTTAGAGAGGAATTGGTTCATTACTTCGAAATCACATTCCAGCAAACTTTCATGTAGTATAATTCTTACAGACTGCTTCAAAGTAACTTTTCGGAGTTAAATTCGAACCATCTTAAGGACATTACCCATTTTTTTAACGTAGAGAAATTTTGTAACGTTAATCGCTGAAATCTAAAACCGCATGAAAATTAACGGTTACTTCTTATAGAATATACACACCATAAATGTAAAACGTTGAGTGTAGTGGTTAAATTAATTAATAATGTGGTTCTGCTGACATAAACCGATATTTACACATACATTTCTAGGGTCTTTCAAATAATATATTTCACAACTTTAGAGACTCAACTGGGACTTTTCACTATTTTAAGTACCAGTAGGGCGTAGTCCGGAGGGATTTTCGAAATAAGAATAGACCTATATTCATACCAGAGACCGTCTCCTTACAAGAGTCTCCTTCGAAAATTTCAGTACTATCTGTTTGCCCGTTTACTCGTGATTGCAAACAAAAAAACAAAGGCACTTTCACATTTATAGTAATATACTGTAACAATCTTATGAAATCATAAATGTAAAGAAATATGTTACTAACAGCCACAACACAAACAATAAGATGAGTTTAGATAATTATACGAGGTATCCTACCTGTCGTGTATCAGACTTCGCTAAGATTGAGTGAGGAATCTATGAATAGATCATTTAATCATGGAGATGTCTACATATAATATATATATATATATATATATATATATATATATATATATATATATATATATATGTATATATATATACAAAATATCGTTGGTATATTTGGGCTATAAAATTATGTCATTATTTATTGTGTTAAAATATAATTATTATTGTAAAACCTAAGTATTGTACTCAGTTTATTTTTATATTTATTTTTTCTGCTATTTGCACGCTGAAATCATGTTTACCCATAAAAACGATGTAAAGATATTCTCTAACGCTCGGAAAAATCCAACGGTGTGACATGCGCATTCTTCGAACTCAGTGAAATGAAGTTTAATGCAAAATGTTAAGTCTATAATTCAGTTAGTTTTTGACATATCGTGCGGACAACTCAGAAAAACAGACGTATGGGCATACATACATACAGACAGACACCAGGCAAACAATTAGTATAACCTGTTCAAACTATAAAAGTATACTCACTGAAATAATTATGTACATTAATAAATTCTGTTTCAATTAGAATAATATTCCTTTCCGTTCGTTAGGAAATGTATTCTTAAGCTTTGTTTCATGTATCTTGGAAAGTCAGAAACAGCATGTTGTATTATATATATATATATATATATGTGTGTGTGTGTGTGTGTGTGTGTGTGTGTGTGTGTGTGTGTGTGTGTGTGTGTGTGTGTGTGTGTGTGTGTGTGTGTGTGTGTGTGTGTGTGTGTGTGTGTGTGTGTGTGTGTGTAAATGTAACGATAAAAGTACTAATACAAATTAATATTTAAAAATGATATATTGCATAATCGTGTTCAGTTCTAAAGTACATTGAAATCTATGCATCACAACACTACATTTACATATAAAACGTTTTGACTAATTCCAATATGTTGGATTCAAGATGATCTGGAATATACATATATATATATATATATATATATATATATATATATATATATAAATTAAATTTGTAGAAATGGCAATAGCCGGATTTAATTTCAATAAACATTGAATCACAAAAAGTACTTGCTCAACCGGGACTCGAACCCGGATCTCTAACTTGCCGGGTGAATGTGCTACCATTACACCACAGAGCCCTTAATATTTACGATTGAATTATTTAGTATCTGGCCGTATCTGTCACATATGCATTTAAATAAACTTTAATATATATATATATATATATATATATATATATATATATATATATATATATATATATATATATATATATATATATATAGTAAACGACATTTAATACTCATCCTGTTGTTAATCAAATATAATCTGTACAAGGGAATTGTTTATTCTTGTTGAATGAATAGTTTTTAATTCTTTTAAATTTAAGTAGTAAGACTCACTATATTAATAATTTGTTAATATGTTAAAGTTAAGTATTGTTACTTTTGTCTTAAACTATATTATTCCTAAAATACTGAACTAGAGATTCTTCTAAAATATTTTATTCAGTTTTGAAATATTTTATTTGACATTTAAACTTAACGGAGAAGGATTTCTTTCCTGCTACGCCTCCAGCTCTGGAAAGACCACTAAGCACACACATGTAGGTTTAGAACCGCGGCCACGTGATTTACTGTCAATTCGATATAATACATTGATATATCTATATGATTTATTCACTAAACTTTTTTCCCAGAATGTAACTATACAAACAAAGGGTTGTGAGGTACTGCGAAGATATGACCATCTTTGATTTTTATTTACATGATTCACAACTACAATTCAACGTAATTGTATTTGAATGTTTGTAAATAAAACATAATTTCAACAATATGAAATATTTTTAAAAATAAAACCAAAACACAATTGCAATTATTGATGAATAAATGTATAAAAGAAATTAAATTAAATCAGGTTAAAAATCAGTAAATATTTTCTTCACGACAAATAAAGATTAAGTGTGAGTGCAAAAAAGTGTCTTTTAGGCTAAGGAAGGGCGGAGTAGTACCATGACGAATGGTTGCAAAGAGGGAGCAAGAGGTCAAACGAGAAAACTCGTGTTCTTTATTTATTTACTTGATAACGTTCCGGGAGAGAGAGACCACTTTGTTGTACTTAGGGTTGGCCAGATTGTGCCCACATTCTTTTACTAACTCTTAATTGTGCTTCTTCTTCATTGTAGTAGGCTACTATTTTTAACGTTCATAAGAGGTGCACTCAACTCATAATTAGGAGTTAGTCGTTTTTTACAATTTCAAAGAAAATGTGGAAGTTTGATCAATTACTTTGTTTAGTGTTCTATTGATAGATTGACTATTTTATCCAAAAGGATAAAATAGTCGTTATGCTTATAAAAATAAGCATAACGAAAACCTAAACATGAAATATTGATTACTGATCACGTTGTTAAAACTACTCGGTGTTTATCTCTCATTAGAAGCATACGACTCATTTGTAGAAGTCTATACTTAGTTGATTCATATTGGTCTGAATTGGCTTTTATGTAAGCGTTAGCGAAGCCAGTCAATCGAGGGGCAGAAAGATTTTACCTTCTGTCTATCTATCTGTCCATACTATATCTCGATAATGAACTGACCTACAGACTTTAAACTTTGTAAAGAAGCTTCAGTTCAATATATACAAAACTGAGGTCAATGTTACTCCATGCGATTTGGCTAAACGTTATACAATTTTTTTTATCTTGATATTATAATTAACCATAATAGTAACTAGAAAGTAGCTAACTTTTAAATCAAGCTGAATAAAATAATATAAGACTTTAATATGTGACTTATTAAAACATGCATATTATTTATATAGTAAGAAGAAAACATAATGGATTTGAAAGAGGGTGTTAAAAGATAGTGACAAGCCTTTATTTCAGCGCACTCTTACATTTTAGTGTCCTACATACCTCACCGAAACTTTTATTATATTAACACTGTTATGAAACCTAATTGTATTAAAAAATAAAAATGTTGTATGTATAATGATATTTAGAGAAATATCATCTTTAGACTGTAAATTTTGCATAAAACCTAATTTATACATTGACAACTATACGTTCTATGATGCTGCACGGGCCATCGAATTTGGCACAGTGTCAGTGGACCCTATGACTCAGTAGCCTGACCAAAGTTTTTTTTTTGTACGCTGGTAAGCTGTAAAAGTTTCTTTTCTGTATCATGTATATATGTTTATTTGTGCGCAGGACATCTTGAAAATGATATGAGCTATAGACTAATGTGTAACCTTAGCAAGTGCAACTTTAATTAGCGTCACATAAATATGTTGTTTGTACTATAAGTGTTAGTAACAAATTTTCCTAGAGTCCGGTTTTACTACGATTTTTTAATAATACTGAAATAATCTTTGAGTAGTTTATTTTTAACGATGAATGACAAATTTGGGAAGAATTTCAAATGGAAGTAGATACAGATAGATAAATATCAAATATATTTTTTCCATGATGTTGCATAAATTATAAGTAAACAAAACGCTTTTACTAACAAGTTTTTACCATTTCATTGAATTTTTAGAATATCTCAAGCCATCGGTGGCTTAAATTTATACGAAATACTAAATAAGATTTAAAATGTGATAAAAAACTTTTAATCTATAAATTTTTATTAAATAAAAATATATAAATATAATGAAAATGATTATATATAACGTACTTTTTACAACTATGTATCTGTATTACTCTTTATCACGAAAATATTGATATTTCAAAATAGAATTTTTTATAATAGTTATTTCACCTTACTTGATTTTTATTTTGCTTCCGTAGAAGTTTTGCTGTTTAAATTGATTATTTAATGTAATATACAAATTTGATTGTTAAATAGTTTCTGATACATAACTCATTTAACTTTCAAAACAAGTAAACATGAGCACATAATATCACGTATAACATAACATCGTAGTATAATACATAACATTAAGTATAATATGATAATAAATTAATGTTATGTAAATGTATTTATAACCCTTGCATTTTCTCCAAAACCCTCTGGCACTTTTCGCATAGTCACACGGAGAGTGAATCTGTCTTAAGTAACTATTTAAATGGGCTAATTGAGTGTAGGTTTTACATAAAAACCTAAAGCTTAGACATTATTAGTTAAACTTTGTTAACGCGTTGTTCATATTTTTCCTCGTTTGCAAGTAGAAAAACTGAACGAGGTATCAGAACATGAAAGGAATACAGATTGAACGCTATTGGCACATTGCTCTTTATATTCATGATTAATTTTAAGGCAGGCTTTTACTATAATTATCTTATCATTCATTCGCTCAAAAATTATAGAATCTGCAATGTATTTAATATTAAATCATGCCTTAAATTATGATGTATTCCAAAAAAATATTTTTTTCCTAATATGTTCTTCGGCTATGTCATATTATCACCATATTATAGTTTAGTATCAGTCATATTGTATCTTGCTTTTGTTAATGATGTATATATAATATCAACAAACACTGGTTTTCTTGTAAGTGACTGTTTTGTAGGGACTAAGACCTAATTTAACTATTATTTTAAGCTAAGTTAGTTTTAATGTCAATTGTAACTAGATCTACATATGACACGAGTTATTCTGAAAAACGTTAGTAAACCAGGAATGCTCTGAAATAAAGCCATTCTTATTTATTGTTTATTTATTTAACAGTGAGGGCTATATGTTGTAGTAGTAGTGTGCTTATCCGGCAAGTGAGATATACAAGTCTGAGTCCCAACATTACAGTGACTTACCATAGAATAAATCTTTGTTGATATTATATATAAATCAATACCAAAAGCGAGAAATAACAAGACGACTACTAAAATATAGTACGGTGTAAAAACTTTTGTAAATAAAATTATACTTCTTTACGTTAAGACTGGACGAAAACTGTTAAGTTGGACGTTTAGGAAATTATCGAGTTTACTAGGTGGTCCTATTTGCATAAACTATATAAAACAATCTATATTTATATCTCAGTATATATGTTTCAATAAGTCAATCTGTTTCAATATAAATTATAAAAACACTTTTACTTTTAACAGCATTGAGACATCAATGTATATAAAGTGAAAATATTTGGATTATCAAAAGTTCCTATTTATAGCTTTGTAAAACCTTGTCTCTATGTTGAAAGGAAAGCTTCAGATGGGGGTCTCGCAACTAACTACAGTGCGCGTCCACTTACAGTATGCTTCGCACGAAACTTCGTTTGTACATATAGAATAATGGTTTCAATGAAAGAGCATATTCATAGAATTTGGCTGAGCAGTATATCACTTAATTGGATGGCATATGTTCTCTTTTATCTGCATGGGAGTTGTAAAAATTATTTTCTGTGTGATTGTCCGTCTGTGTGCAGAGAATCTTGACATTTGAAATGAGCTATATAGACTTAAATATTTATATTCACGCGACAGGTGGCGTGATATATTCCTACCTTTTAGACAGTTATCAATATTCTTCACTAATAAATATCTCGCATTCCACCTCATACTAGAGTTTGACTCAAGCTAAAGTATATTTACAATTATTGTAGAGACGTTTGCGCTATTTGTGAGACAAGCCGTGTATTGCAAGGCGGTATGACACTCTGACAAAGAAGAAAACTACTCGAGAAGCTCTCAAGAAAATGAGTATAGGACAAGAACGCTCATTATTTCTAGAGTCATAATTGTCACTTAGCTTTTGCACATTTTAAGCTCTTCAAGTTTATGCACAACAACACTCACGTTTCTGCAACATCACTAGGTCACGCTTATACCAACTTTCGTTATAAGCACGCTAATGAATGATTTAGACTAAATATTTACAAGCAGAAAATTGGGTATGTTTGTCAAGTGGTATAGTTATATTGACGTTCTGAGTTTAAATATAAATATAAAACCTATTTAGATTGAACTGGATAAAAAAGATATGAAAATTAAAAAGGAGGATATAAATTTAGCATTTGGTACTATTTAACAAGTTAGAGTATAATACCTTTAGATCATTTTTAATTCGTCAATTCTGTTTATACCTTACGTTTATATACGATTAAAATATTGAGCAGTATACAGAATGTTCCAAATATTGCTTTTATGTTTGTGTTTTTATGGGAATGTTTTAACTTTTCAATCAGAGAAAAAGTGATTTTATTATTTACTTTATTAGTACATTTATATGCTTAATTTGGTATTATAGGAAATTACATTGTCGTCCTTATATCTTTCACATGGTATAATGCTACAAATTCTCTGTAAATGCTATTGTAAGATTTGAGACTTGTGTTATGTATTGTGTATATTGTAGGTAAGGTTTATGTATTTAAATTTAAATTCAGCTCTTCCACAAGAGACTTCGCTTATACAAGGATATATATACATAAAAAAATGCTCCGTTGGCGTAATTATAACTTTCAAGAAGGAAGAACTCAAATATGACCCATGGATATATACGAGAAAGTTTCTGGACATTCGCATTTTATTCCCACTTAACTGTTATATCAACTATTTTAGTACAGCTCCATAACTTTGGAACCTGTTAGCTTCTACTCTATTTATTCAACTTAACATTAAAATTTAATTATATCTCTACCATCCATTTCTCTATCATTTTTTTTTAGGAGATTCCGATCCCCTTTTGAGCCTTACTCTGCCCGTCCTCATGGGCCACTGGCCTGTGCGAGGATCTTATCAAGCAGAATAAGAGGGAGAGTCGATACAGTACAAGGTCGACGGTACTGATAAAAAGTGCAACGGTCACAGACAGGATTCGAACCTGCGCTATCTCTAACGCAGACTCAAAGTCCAACGTCTTAGACCGCTCGGATATCGGCACTCTCGATTGTTCAGTTGCTAATTGGACGTTGACAGTGCAGACCGCAAACCTTAATCACCACCTCTGACATTCTGATTGTTTGCCTAGCTTTGATTGGAGGCTTTGAATGATTGTTTTATCTGGAGTTTCCACTACTTTGTATACTATTAGCTTATTATGACGTATTCGGAATGAAATGTGTATTTAACTTCCAAGAAATCAGTCAAACTATTATACATATACATTTATCAAACTAAGTTATAAATGATTAGGCCATTTCCAAAACCTGTTATTTAGAATTTTTGTAATTTTACAGTATTCATTAAAAACGTATAAAAACATTACTAATTAACATATCTTTTTGATTTTTCACCAAAAATTTTAGAAAAATGTCCTTTTTTTTATTTAACAAAGTCTGTATAATCACAAGACTTTTGTTTTTTAGTAATTAAATATTGAGTTTTGGATATAGCTGGTTTTGGAAATGATAATTGAATATAACTGGTTTTGCAACTGTACAAGAAGCCATTTTGTTTTTTGGTACATTTTCCAAAACCAGTTAAAAATGATTTTAATTTTCCAAAAACAGTTAAAAAGGGTTTGAATTAATAAATTACCTGTGACAAATTTTTAATTTTATTCATATTTATTAATAAGTACAAAAGACTTGACGATTTTATTTTAATAGTGCCCTTTCATGGTTTGTGAAGACTTAACGAGAATATAAAAAATAAAAAGTAATTAAAAAGAACTTTAACCAACAACATCATGAAAATGTCACTTTACTGTCCACAACATCAATGTAAAAAGGTTTCTATGCAACCACTTCATCTTCATTCTGCATTAAATCGAAGTCAATATATTCATGCTCAATAGGTGTACCGGTATTTAAGTTTGCTTGCTGAACAAATACATTTGAATAGTATTGCAAAAGTTCGTTTTGGCTCCATTCTTCTCCAAAATGAAGTTCTAGAAGTCGTTTCACATCATCAAGTTTGGCGGATTTTACAGGAATTCCTTTGCTCA
This sequence comes from Homalodisca vitripennis, assembly GCF_021130785.1. Classification (NCBI taxonomy): domain Eukaryota; kingdom Metazoa; phylum Arthropoda; class Insecta; order Hemiptera; family Cicadellidae; genus Homalodisca; species Homalodisca vitripennis. The sequence goes on from NC_060208.1 coordinate 121,881,796, forward strand.
CCTTTTCTGATCGTATATTCTTCAAAGTTTTTTTCCTCTTCTGCATAGAGTTTTGCACTTCCCACTTTTAAAATTATAAAAAAGTTCTCCTCGAACCAAATAGTTGTCAACGTTTTGTTTCTTCTAAAAAAAATCTTTTTGACTTTTGGAATTGAAAATGCCAGTCAGTCGTCCTCTTCAAAACTTCATCTAAAGACTGTTTCCAATCAATAACCTCACAGTCTTCTCCAAGTTGAATAACTGTTGTAACTTTCCGGAACATTTCAAGATATTTATCAGGATTTTTCAATAACACTATTACTTTTGAACTGTCGCTCAAGGATTCCGAAAACCCTGTTCAGGTGGGATAAACGAATGGCCAACGATGGGAAAAAAGAGAACGACTTCTTTGACGTGTTGTGGAGCTGCATTTAAATAACCAGTCAGACAGCATGAATATTATAGTGCTATTTTTATTTTGGCCACCACAACCGTCGGAAAAGAGATGGACAGATGTGATCCCATTCATATCTGTAGAACATAGTCTATGGTTCAGGGCAGAAGCAATTTGAACTGATCCCTTACATATTCATTTTCACACCATACATAAGCAAAAGTGTTTTTCCTTATTTAAATTGGCTTTTTGAATCTCCATCAACAACTGTAAAATTGTACAAATACATCTGGCGTCGATAATATGCTTCCTGATCTGGTATTTTAGGAAGAACTAAATTGTTTTGGCAGTCATAACTTAAGATTAACACATTTTCTTTCTTTTCTTGCAATGCTTTAAAAAATGTATCAGCTCTTCTTTTGTGAGCAAGAAGTTGCAGCTTTAGATTGTCTCGTTCTTCTTTGTTGCGTTCTAAGTTCAGCTTATTCTCAAGCCTAGTGCAAGTAGAGCAATTTGTCACTATACGGGCATGAAAACTAATATTAAAATTTTCATTGAAAACATTCCTAAAAAATTCATATTCAACACAAAGATTTTCATCTTTTCCCTAGCTGTATACATCTCCCACATTTTTTTTACTGATAGTTCACTTGGTTAGATATTGACGTATTTTAAATTTTCTCCCTTGAGTAATGATTCTGAATCGGCTGGAATGTTTTTATAAAGTCTATTACAGCTTCCCTTTTTTTGGGAACTTGTCAACTTGACGGGCACCTCCTCGTGTTTCTTGGGGAACCTCACCTGTTTTGCAAGATAATTTTTTTACATAACCTTTGTAAGCGATCACGCCCCTTCTTGTATTATTCCCAAAAATGCAGTTCTGCAAACCCTTATTTGCTCGATCTCTCCTTCACTCAAAAAATTATTTTATAAGAGTGCAAAAACTTCATTTTGAAATGCGCCTAATCATATGAGCGAACAAAATAGCTGGTTTTTGGAAATGTTTTACTTTGACGCCATTTACATTTATTGATATATAACAGGCTTTTGGAACAGTAAAGATGGATGAATAAATAACAGGTTTTTGATACTGAAGCTTGAGTGTAAATAACAGGTTTTGGAAATGAAATCAATTTTTAAATCCAATTTTCTTGCTGTTTTTAGCAGGTTTTGCAACTTGAAAATATTTCAAAAACGGTAGCAAATTCACTAAAGTTACCATGGCAACCATTATCTCAATTTCTATTTTTTTGACGGAAAGCTGGTTTTGGAAATGGACTACTCAAATATTTATTTTATAAAATCTAATTAACTACATTCAAAAAATTCAACTAACGACATGTTTTCATTATTAATAATAACAAATCTAACTATCGTGAAATTGTAAAACGTTATAAGAATCATGTTCGTAAAATAGAAACAAAGTAAATTAATAATTTTACGAGTATACAAATACAAATGCAAATAAATCATGTTTTGGCTAACCAAAAATATTTCCTGAAATGGACGATTGTGTACATACATAAATCTAAATATAACTAAATTAAGAATAGTTTAATATTAACAACTGAATTCCCTAAATATAAAATGTATAATTTTCACAGTAGTGTGGCATTGATCTGTTAAATTTAAATCTTATAAATAAAAAAGAACCTAAAAATTACTGATATGCCCTAATCTCGAGATCCTATGAACCAACTCCGCTAATCTTTTTGTAAAGTATTATGTGGAGTACGAGTAAGGTTACACGAATCGAAAGATTAGAAAGTTTATATGGAATATTTTTGAATTCTAAAACATGGTAATATTAATTTTTAAAATTTCTTCTTTCTTGAGAAAAAGTGAAAGAGAAAAAGCTTTCTCCTGAGATAGTGGAAAATAACTGGTGATACAGAAAAGTATCATTTTATGTGCCCTAAGGACGTAAAGAGGTTTCATAAGGTTAACCATTCAGTTGCACTGATAAGTTTTATTAGGCCCTAGGTGTATTAGTACAGAATTGAAAAATGTTTATTATTATTTCATCTCCTGAAAGTTACTCTCTGTCATATTGTATTTAAGGTTGAAATATAAAACACAGTAATACCATTGCCTTTGTTTTAATACATACAAACGTAATAAACATGTAGGGTTGTTGTAACATAAATGTATTCCAGGGCGCAATTTGCATACATTATCCATTACCCTCCCAGGACATTATTATATTATGATGATCTTTCTCCATGTCTGTTTGTCATTGTTTGCTAATAAGTTTTTTTTGTTGAAAGTATTACGTTCATTTTCAATGTTATGCTTGTAAACACATTTTATCTAACATGTCTAAAAAAATTTCAGCGACTTTCCTAACTTTTCCATGAAAATATTTCTTTTCACCGTTTTAAAAAGTATATATCACAATCCTCATAACTAATGTCGTTAATAAGGCACAGATATCTTCTGCAACTATAATTTTTTTCTAACTAACTAAATTTATATAATGCGACTTTTATTTGTACTATCCGACAAAAATGTTTCTTCATATAATTTCAAAAGGAAGGAATATTTCCATCTAATTGAATGCGCACATATATTTTTCAATCCGCGACAGTTACTTTCGGCAGATATAATCTTTTTTATAATCGCCGCCAGCTAGGGAGGAAGTCTAATGTATTAATGAATGCAAAGTCGATAGTCAATTCAGTCTGAATTACAGTGCAAAGCCTTGATTGCCAATTAGCTTCTCACGTTGGTTATAGCATATTGATATCAGAGCTAGATTTTGCATGTTATGATTTAGAATGTATAGTTACAATTGGCCTTGAGAAGTAAATCCACGATGATTAAAAATGCCTACCTCCTTTGCTAAACCAAGCAATAAATTATACACTTTTACGACACTAAGGATCCATTTAAATTGTTTCAATATAAACACGTTAAAGTCTAGTGTATCCATATGAACACAGGGCCAAGTTGAGTCACTGCACAGAGTGTCTTTTCACTTTATCATCTGTACTGATACGATTTAAGAAGCCGTTAAAATCCACCCTATAGACAGAATTGGGTCTTTTCTGATTATATTTACTGTGTATTGAACTATAATATTTTTATTCAATATTAATGAATTCTAGTAACTTCTCGGAATAACAATTGAAATAAACCTTATTAACGTATATTGTTGTGAAAGTAATCCATCGAACAACAACTTTTTAAACGCATGAAATAATTTAAACAAATTATTTTGGTTATTAGTATATTTACAAGTTATCACAATGTATACGTAAATAAATTAAATAATACATTGTTTTAGAACCTACAGATGTCAACAATATGTCTGTAAATTCAATATACTCATTGGATTGATATTGGGACATTCCCTGTATGGACTAAAGGCTTTAAAAGGTTTTTTGCAGAGGTCATCTTGAGTAATCGATTAAGTACTAAGGTCCTGAAGATACTGGAAAAAGAGAATTACACTATGCAAGCCTCATATATACACGAAACCGTGAAATTTACGTATGTATGAATAGAGAGGAGGATACTACGGTTCTGACTAGAGAGAAACATAGAAGCACAAGTAATATTGCTTGTTTTTGGATATTTTAATACGTTTTAGTACATTATTGAGTTATGTTTTAGACTACGATATTTTTAAAATAGAGTCATAGTTTGACGTATGCATTTCAAAATATTTGGTAAAATGATGTTTCAATTAATATTTATATCGTAGTTTTTCAGCATTTAGCTTCCAACAAATTTTCAAGAAAAATATATTTAGAAATCGTATGTAAAAAAAATAATGTATAACAGTTCTTCCGACTTGTAATAATAGCTTTACTTAAGGTGAAATATATACACGGCTACAAGACGTTATCAGACTTTAGTATATCGGCAGACTTATTTTCTGAATTTCTTTCAATACAATTATAAAGTCTAAAATGTCTCTCAAACATTTAATCTGTAAAGCAGGAAATCGCTCAAGAAATGTGAATACTAGGAGGGAGCGGAATGTCACAAATGCCAGTCGAACTGATGGATGTCGGCTTGGCTTTTAGTATCGTGTTACTTCACGGTGAGCAATCTGGTCTTTAAACCCTTGATATTTGATGTAATTATATTTTTGTTGTATTGTTGTTATATTGTTATTGTTGTTGTGATTAGCCTATATTGTTGTTGATTATATTGTTGATACTGTATTAAATCCTTCAAATTTTCTGGATTTCTCATATTTTATAAAAATAATTTTTATTATAAAACATTCTTTAGGGATATTAGTTGCGAAAATGCATAAAATATTAATGGTTTAATATACCGCTGGCTTAAGTGTGGTATGAGGCTGGAGAAAATCTACACAATTTATTTTACACTACCACCACATTGGGTATATAAAAACATCCATAATGTAATATGGTTTATACTGAAAAGATCCTGTACCCAAATCTCATAATTTTATATCAATTCCTTGTCGAAACAAACCAATAATAACAGTTTTAATGATAATTCTGGTAGACATGGGATACGTTGGTACATACATGGTATACATGACACCATTCAACAAATTGTAGTTTTAAAATGCAACGAATAACAATGATATGTAATGTAAGATAATTCTGGTAAATGTGTCTATAAATATAAAGGAATGGAAAGATTTATACTATGGTCTTAGTAAAATTGATTTTTTATTTCAGATATTGGGTTGTAGAATCCTTGACTATGGAAACTTTCATTTTATGGAAAAATTATCCGAAATAAATCAACTATTCTAATCACAGTATTAACCGTAAACGATATTTTTGTTAAGTTCCCAAACATGTGAGATGACGTGGAATTAGTTGTATTACTATCAAGTTTGACAAGTTTAGTTTAATTGATGTTTTTACATCTTTGAAATCTAAATAGCAGAAAGGGCGCCCCCATTTCTGCCGGGAAATTTTTGATAGGTATGACTAATTTAGATGGGATATAGTAACAGCATAAGTCCACGAAAAGAATGGTGACAGCAAAAGGGTTGATTTTGAAAGTGAAAATACGTGATATGCTGGTTCGGAAGACTTTTAATAATTATCACTTTTGACCCTTATCTCGAGGAAAGATATCTTATACCGTTACTGGACTAACGCCCTTTTATGACCAAGATAGTAAAAATCCAAATAATATTCTAACAGATGTTTTGAATTGCATTCATTAAGCCAGATGAAAGGAAAGAATATAATTGGCGCTGATATGATCGATATAAGGAGCAAATGTATGATGCTAAATTGGAACGAGCGGAAAGTCAAATCTCAACTGTAAAAGGGACGGAAAAATCTTTCAAGCCGTTTGAGTGATTTGGTGTGTGAAAATAATCAAAGAAGTGTAGTTAAAATTTATTGAATTGTTGAAAAAATGTTTCACCACGCATTCGTGTAAATGACTACATCAATATTTTACCGATTTAAACTTCAATTTGTAGTCCTTGGCCCAAATTTGGCTCTTGTTATGTGCAGACTCGACATTGACCTATTAAGACCTAATGGACCATAAAATCAATCTTTTTAGTTTAATATTATTATTTAATTGTTTGAGATATATGGCAATAAAATAAATACTATTTATCATAATTTAAATCAGAAATCTGAAGATTCTACACGTGTGCATCTAACTAGAAAATAATTATTACGAGTATACATTAATATTTACGAGGATACAGTATATAGGATTCTGTTCATGTGGACCTAAATAGATTTATGTAATAATTAAATAGATTTTTACGTTTTAATATACTTTTTTAACTATTATTTGCTTCGTTGTGATTAGCCATTTTTAATTTTAATATAATTTACATGTATATACAATTTCCATAAAGAGGATGGATGTACTTATTTCAACGTATGTCGAACTGAGGTATTAAGATATAACGTACATATAAATTACTTAGATTTAATTAGTTTATTAAAGTGTAAGAAAAGCAAGGACACAGGAGTATCAAAATATTTAATTATGTAACTTGTGCACCACGTGTGGCTTTTGTGATTACGTAATGGGGCATAATCTAACTGCAAATTATTTGACACCACAGAATCATTTCCGCTTTATCTTAATTAATACCTCGATAACTCATTTTAATTAAACCAAGTTTTAATAACTAATTTCTAACCTAATTGCAGCTTAATTGATATTTTGAATAAGTTGGTTTTATGTCCATTGGTTGTCTGTCTATTGGTCTTAAAGGAAATTATATTTTTACTATTCGACGAGAACTGGTAGGAATTGAAAGGAAAATCTTGAGACCTGTTATATTTAGTTTCTAAGGGAAATCCTCATATCTGTGATGTGTTTATTTGAAATTATTTAATTTATGTTGTTGTACAAGAAAACAAATCAAACCAAGAAAAGTGATGTTTTGGGATATGTATTTATTTAAGACAAAATAAAAGTTATAGACAAAAAGTTTAGTACTTTTCTATTATTAAATATCAAACATTTTTTGTTGAAGCAGGTTTGAACCATAAATATAGAGTATATTGTTAGTACTGACTTAAATGTAGCAAAATACATGTAAAGACGGAAAGTCTCGTGATCGATTTTGTGGAAGTTTTGTCTAAGAGCTTTACAAACTTGGAACATTTTCGTTACACTTCAGGAACAAGTAAATAATTTTATTATAAATAAAACTGTATATACTATATAAAAACTCCTTCACGTAGAATGAATTTGACCCTAGATTACTGATACTCAGCACAAGAACGGGTTGTGAGCGAGATATTCCATTGCATTGTTGGTTTCACAAAAGCAATATTGGATTGTAGACAGATTGAGCTGAAGGGCAAAGCTCATGGTTTGAATTATATTGCATGTTCAGAGCACAAAACAATAATAGATACGTAGTGGCAATGTCTATTCCAAGAGGATTCGTGGTTAATCAAACAAATGTAGTTTTATTCAATTCTCAACAATATTTAAGAATAGAAAAGACACTATGGCACGGTGGTAAAAACTCCCACCTCCATATTCAAGCTCGAGACGGAATTTTCACGCTAAGAAATCTCTCAACACTTCAAAAAATTTATCATGCATTCTGGGTGCTAACTTAATGGCTTGATTTATTAAAATTTATTAGGCATTGAACATTGATTTGTTACATGACAATTTTATAGTCTGACTATTCAAGATACGGAATAGCGATTGCTACATCCGTACATCTGTACATACAAGGTAATGCAATGAATATTTTTTGTACAACCACTACATGGTAGCACTAGTATAATTTGTAAGTGTATAGTAACGTAATTGAATTACTAGATGTTATTTGAATTTGGTTTGAAAGGGGTGGTTGTATAATTGAATCAATTCATAATATTGTAATTGTTTGGCCACTAAAAGAGGGAAAGACTACAAAATAAAATATTTTAATATCGAGCACTAAATATTTTTATATTAAATTTTCATATAAGCTACTTTCTGGTTTTAAGGTACCTACCTATATTTTTTTGTTTTTTGTTTATATATGTGAGTACTGAACGGAACTTAAAATAAAACCTGCTGCTGTATAGTTTATTGGCATGCATTCCATAAGGTTATTGTCTGAGCTGTAAGATGCATTATTTATAATTACCAAGGACGCCATTGATAATTCCTCATATCTATAGTGTTATGCTTAAATATACAAGATTACTTCATTTCTAATACGCAATCGGAATATATGAGAAATGTTAGCTTGAAGAACAAATCTTTAGTACCTTTTATCTATATGTACGGAATTTTTTTATACGGGACTTATGGTATATTTAACAAGAGGTCATTATATAAGATCATTTGCTACCACAACGATTTTTACACAAGCAGTAAACGTAATTACAGTCTAAGAGATTTGGATACCTAAAGTATGTCCTCGTGATTACTGGATATTCAAAGAAAATTTAACTTATCTTTACAAAAGTAAACATTTAACGAGGTAGAAAAAATTTAACTAATTGCTATGCGTATTAGTGGTACCTAACTACTGTTGCCAATAAACTTGAAAGTATATTGTAGGTAGAAGTCATGAATTTTAAGCGTAAGATGCTATCAATAAACAAAGCTTGAACATGAGCAATATTGCCAAAGGAAAAACTATATGTGCCACGTGGTATTCAGAGTTTCATAGCTTTTTATATGCATTTTCATTTTCATTAATATTTGTTTTTAAGTATTTTCAAGTTAAATTCTGCAAAATGTTAATAAATAAATAGGAAGGAGTACTAAAAACTAACGAACATTATTGCTTTGATATATACTTAGAAAAAAAGGACAAGAAAATTATTAACCTAATACGATCTGATAATTACGTGGGAAATGAGCCATCTTGATTACTGATATTCTTAAATTTTCCAAATTCACTCAGAACCGTTGAAAGCCATTTGTAGGAGAATAAATTAAGTATATGCTGAAAAACTTTAAAAAACATTGACGTTGTATTGTATCTCGTGAGTTTATATTTTTGTATCTTTTAGATAACGACTATAGTGTAGATTATTTTTTCAATAAGTAACAAGGCTTTTGTAGTATAACAGTAATGTCTAATCTTTAATGTAAACAAAGTGATAAATAACTGAAGTAATTCTTTGGAATAAGTAACAATCAGTGTTTAACGTTGTCATTCAAGCAAGATAACAAACCTCGACAATACGGGTTCGAGAGGTTAACTGAATAAACTGTCACTAGCGTAAAAATGACCCCCTTAAAAACTCGAGTCTTAAATACTGTGTGCAAAAAGAAGAAATAAACAGACGTACACGAGTTAAATTTATATTCTAAATCTAAATGATTATTTACCTAATTGGTATATTTCGAAATGTTAAGATCAATAAAGAGACTAAGAAAGTTTACTAATCTAATTTGTTACTAGAATAGACTACAAACGTACGTTAGAAAATGATACGGTAGAGCTTTCAGGTATTTGATTAGTAATTCGAAAATAATTGACGTAGTCTTTCTGGTGGGTTGGTTGTGATGGTATGTAATGTCAGAGAATGTAATATTTGCCGGTTTGTCTTGCAGTTCCAAGTTGATTTTATTGCATATTGCATTGTAATAGTATGCTTGTAGCAAACTGTTACTACAGTGTTTTAGACTTGTCAGTTACAAATGTTATTCCGAAATCCATTCCTTTCTTTCCTGAATTAAGTTATTTAATCTATGAAATTTTAGATAGAAATTAATTAAGGCAGTTACATTATTCTTTCGTAATACCTCTCAGATCAATAATGGGATCCAAATACCATATGTTTGTAAACGAAAAATAGAAATTAGTTTTTGAGCATTCACAGAGAAATTACATGCAATTTTTAGGAGCTTTTTATAATGAAGGCGGATAAAAATTTCCCACGATTAATATGCACAACATATGTTTTACAATAACTGTAAAAATTTAGTGTAGAGATTGCTAAGTTTTAAATAAAAAAAAATTGTTTCCTAAAGTAAAATCCACTGAAAACCGATAATTTTCATACATTATACTTGATAAAAAAAATTATGGTTGCCTGTAAAGTCGGTTTTACGGGCGAAGATTTTACGTGACAATGTCTTTTTCTCGGTAGAATATTTATTGATATGAATATTATTAAATTGCACAATAGGAACAAGGAATTGAATGGAAATAAGAATTGCACAAATTTTAACTATAGAAATATATTTTGTTTACTAAAACATTGTACATAATTTGAAATTAATTAAAATTTGTTATTGTAAATGGTAAAGTTGAATGAAACATTTACTAAAATTGGAATTTGAAATTCTTGCTAAACACAGTTAAATTCTAACTTCGCGCGTGGTGATTGGTCGGTTTAGTTCGTTTGTTTGGTCGCACTGTTATGACAGGTTAGAGGTTATAATTTGTTATTTTTAATGTTTGACTAGCAATACGCGCTGTTTCTTCTCAATCGACTGAATTACGATTGATTGCAGAGTGATTTAAACTAATAATTTACTTAACACTATCATCATTTGTCAATAGTATGACATAACCTATAAACTCAGTTTCTCAACTTTTGTGTCAATCTAACAATTAATCAATCAATCATAGTTTACGATAATGAAATATCAGTGTACAATTATTTACCTTTATTGTTGTAGTTGTTGTAAATGACGAATCTAAGCACTCCACATTTTCACGAATAAACATAGTTATCTGCTTTATCCCGTGCGGCGGACCCACAGTTATCTGCTTTATCCCGTGCGGATCCCGTGCGGCGGACCCACTGGACGGGCATCGTAACGTTACCGGGCGTTACACTTTTTCATGAGTGACTCCGAGCCGCAACCTAATTTAAGACGTTGTCACGTCAAAACTTGTATTTCTCTGTCTCATACGTCATTAAATAATGCCATTTTCTTGTAATAAAGTATTAAAAACAACATGTTTATGTGCAGCTGATTACACATGTTCTATTTGATTACACAACCACGCCTTCCAGCCTCCCAACAAACAGGATTATATTGTAGTGGAATGATTGAACGTCCAGGTATTCACATCATAGGTAAAATAAATCAGGTCTTTAAATTCGTGTATTGAAATGAGGTCTCAGTTGGTATAAAATTTAAATCCTAGCACATTATTTTACTTTTCATTAATGCAAAGTTTATTCTAAAATCTCGTTACCTCAATTTTTCTGTCCGATTTATTGAGGTCAATGTGGAATGCTCAAATTATTATATAATGATTGTAAAGGTTTACAGTAATAGTCGTAATTTGAGTATACAATTTTCAAAATTTCTAAATTACATGATAAGTATTCTCAAAACGTCGATTTTTTATATCTATTTACATTATATCAGCTTCGTATTGCACCAAACGTGTCATGGGAGCCTACAGGGAGTACCTCAGACGCAATCTGAAGCCTGAACTTTGTTTTTTCCGTCGTTTCCTTGTTGCTAAAAACCGCTGGATCGGCTCCATAACTCTCCCAGATCGGCCTAGAGCTGTAACCTCCTCATCATTAAATATATTTTAAGTTGCTATTATTTGTATTTCTTTATTGTTTCATTCACGGGTTATTTTAATAATGTTGGAAATTTTATTACTTTAATTATTTTTTTGGTTGGTTACTTTTCTAACGTCGGATTGTGTTTAAAGAAGTTTTGGTAGGGCTCATATTAGGATGTTTTTCTTGTTATTGCCTTCGGCGCCACCTCGCACTGCAGGCAAGGGGCATTTCGGTTTAGCCTTTCTCCCATGATCTGGGCTCAAATTTGACTTGTTATCCCCCCACCCAGAAACCCCTATCCCTCCCTCCTAAATTGTTGGACTGTTTAAGATATAACCTAACATTTCTAATCTCAAAGTTAAAAGATGGTCAGGGGCGTTTCCGTTGTAATTTATGTTACTATTTAAACTTCCCCGTCTGTTATATCGATTACAATTGCATCCTATACATTTCTGTCCTTATTTTAAATCAAAATTTAGGCAAAAAGGGGGAAGTGGCTAAATTAAATAATTATCTGGTTATTGATAGGCCCTTGGACATCTATGGGATCCAGATGCAAATAACGTATCGTTGTTTGCTATATACAGTGTAGGTTTAATTGGATGTTATAAAGTATTAGAAAGGAGTCCTCCTCAATATATTACCTGAAAATAAGTATAAAAAATAGTAAAAGAAAAGACAATACCAGAAGTTTGGAGAATTAATGTGTAATTGTCAAAAACGAATATACGGGGCTTAAATGTACACTCGATTACTGTTAGAGAGGATGAAATAAAAACATAAAATTATACATGAGAGTGCTACGTGTGATATCACTTATATTTCTATGTACCAAGGGCTATCATACAACTTAAGTGATTGTATTACTCAGCTTGTACTGTGAATATCAATACCATAATTTCAATACCATGACCCATATATATGTTTTTTTTTATTAACAGGATAGACGTAGTTCTTGCACCATGTACTGAAAATTCAATAATGTTTACACAGCATAATTTATGTATAGTTAATGCAGTATAAGTAATGTATTACATATAACATTTATACGTATAAGTTTTGAGAAAACTAATTTTAATCTGAAAATCTCAATACGCGTTTCACATATGATTTTGTGTACTGATTTGGGTATTTGCAGAGACATTATTTAGATACAGATTAACAGTCCGGCATTTCAAATAGATATATGCTTATTTCCTTACGTATATTTTCAAGGCAGACTATAGTGAGTTAATATCCACGTTATGATTACTTCTATTTTGTTTATTTATTAGTGTACGTATAATAAACTTTTTTGGCACGTGAGGAAGAGGATTGGTTTAAATCCCCGAAATGTTTGTCATATATTTTGATGATCTTGGCAAAGGTTCTGTAATTTTTTTAACTCTAATATAATTTATTATATTATAATCTAATTATATATATATATATATATATATATATATATATATATATATATATATATATAAATTTATATATATATATATAAGACATTCTTTTTGAGAGTATTTTATACGATAGTACTTACCTAACTACAATGTAAGGTTACTATATAGATGATGTGAAGAATAATACGTATTTTACAAAAAACGTCTCCCTTACTTTCTTAGCACTGACATAAATTTTATTTAATTTGCACGTAATAATAGTGATTTCAAATAATTAAGTTATACGATTACTTATAACTTAATACAATTGTTATACTCTTCCATTGTTATATAAACTCTTCCTATCGATTGAATATAGTGTTTGTATTATATTTAATACTACAATTCTGTACCGTACTTTAACTGTGCACTCTACTTGCATTCTGCTTAAGCTAAATTGCTTTAAAAATTTATTAAAAATGTTTATATACTATATTGTATTGTATTTCTATTTTATCTGTTTCATACAAAGTATAAAAAACATCGTGATGATTTTATTTTTGTCTTAACTTGTGTTATTAAGTTATATTATTGCTTTTATACTCTATTTAATTTACCCATAATATTAATAAAGATCCGAAAATAAAACTAAGCAAAAACGTATTTAATTGAATAAAGGGACACAGCAATTGTAAATGAGATCATTAGACAGGGAACTCAAGAAGGGCCGAGCTCTTGGCAAATTGGCGCTTATTTCTACAGGCCTCACGTTTTTTCCCATGAACCTTTTTTTCCAGTGACCTTCGTAAATTTCCGCCTTACAATTTCATTACTGTTCATAAACTGGTAGTATAATATTTCTTTATAAATTCATCATACAATTTCATGCTTTGCGTACCTATTAATTTGTACAGTAATTATGTTCTCGATGAAGCTAAATCTTTATATACTTGGATATAGTAGTATTCATGATTGTTGGTATTTAAAATCACGATGTGTAGAAATATCTACCATTTGTAAATTGTGCAGACCTGTGTTTTAAAACACCTATTATATAAATGAACTTGAATTCAAAGTATAGGAGGGTTAAAATATATTTATGTTACCAAAGTAATTATCTTAAATAAACTAACGAGAAAACGGCATTAGGAAGGTGGACGTGGGTTGTTTGCATTGTGTGTTGGAATATTAAGTGAAATCCTTCTAACAATAGCTATCCATGTAACAATACACACGTGGGAGCGGTTAAGACTGAGTATAATCAAGATGTATGTGGAATCGCACGAACGACAGTGAATTATAAACTGTAGCAGCTTACATTTAAATATCTCATTCCTTAAATCATTACATTATTGAAATCGTGTTATTTATCTCAAAATAGAGAATAATCAGAGGTCTATCGCACGTAATATGTATTCTGGAGATATCCTTTTTAGAGATAGAACGAAATAGCACAGATAACTATAATACGTTTAATAACAGACAAACATCCACTGTAGAAAAGTTTAATTTATTTGATGTCACCGTGTAGAAGTTTTTAAGCTCTTTGACTTTATTCAGTTCACGTAAGATAAACAAGTTAATTCTAAATAACATCATTCCCTATATAGAAATAGTGTTATAGACTTCAGACAGTCGTTTATTTAACATTGATAGTGGGACTGTAAACAAAAAAAAAATCAAACATAATTTTAATCGAATCATGTTCTTTTTAATAATGTAAAATACGTAATGGAAGTAAATAATATTTGTATAAGGTAATACCGATTATATTATTTTATTTTTGGTTTAAAATCTATTTTTGATGATTATTCATAATTGGAATGTAAAAGAGAGCTGCAATGCGAATATTAGAGGTCTGGCATTATCTCCTTTCGTTAACGAAAACTGTAGGTTTTAATTTATGCAATACTTAACAAAAGGTTAACACGTTCACCCCGAAATGCGCCACCGGTGGCGCACGCTCAAAAATTCCAACATCAATAATTCTCGATGTTTTAATAACATAGACTACTCTAAACCCCGACGTTAGTATTGTTCATGAGGAACGGTTTTATTCGCATATTATTATTCTATAATGTTATATAATACGTATGAATCAATATTTTATCGTATTTAATTCACATTAAAGTATGTGCCACCGGTGGCGCACGTCGTCCCCTGGTGAAGAAAGGTACTTTCTCAGACGACGTGCTACACCGGTGGCGCACTCTATTAGTGACAAAAAATAGTGCGCGTAGAGCTTCTTTTGGCAGTCAGTATTTTTAACACAGTACATAAAAAACATTACGTTTATTACGTCAGACCTATTTCCTCCTTAAAACCAAACTAATGAACTTCGTGAAAGAACAGTAACGTGGGAAGTCGCATAATCCAAGCAAAAGCCTGAGTTTCTCCATGGGGAGCGGCGTGACAGGGTTTTATAGTTCCCTGGGACACCATCTCAAATCCCAGCTCGGTCTGTTATGATAGCATGTCAGATCCCGGTGGGCCAAACTATGACGTCATACCTTACTACTGCAGTTAAGAAAGAGGTTCCAGAGCCATACATTCTTCAATCTGTTTTTACATGATCCCTACACTGTTATCCCTAGTGCAGATTTTTGCATACCCAAATAAATGAATATGATTACAAGCGTTAGTTAAATATATCATTTTATTTCAAGTGTGAGTGATAGGCAAATGCGATGATAGAAATGCGATGATTTTCGATTTTAGATACTGATATGACGATAAAAAATTCGTTTGTATTCTGGTTACTCGTATTTCTTCAATTTGTAGGATATTGAAAGTAGAATATCTTTCAATTGTCTGATATTGGGAGCACATTGGAATTATATGGAGTGTCTTCATTATGTAATTTTGTGTTTAAGAGCCTAAAGAGCCTAATATCTTATAAGCGTATAAGTATTCGTTTCAAGTCCTTATCATAACCTTTAAGCTAAGCATTGAATTCAAAAATTTTACTATATTAAAAAAAAAGTTTTGACATAAAGACACAGCATCGGCACCAATAGGCACGCGTAAGAATTGTTTATTGGGACATACGGGCCAGAAAATGTTGATTTCTATATAACAGCAATAGATAATATGTATCTTTGTAAATTTTCAAATTTTAAATTTTAATGGTAATAATAAACTATTTCAGACAACTAATTTCTATACTAGATGGTCAAGTTACTTTTTATGTTTTATGGTGAAATTAATAATGAGTCTTATCTATTTTGAAACGGAATGTTTTATTAGGATAAACTGTCTCAAGATTATGTATGAAAATTGTACTATTTAGATTCTTTTTATCCGCAACTAACATACCAAGTTCTTATTTGACGATCTTTAATGGAATCCAATATTTTCATTTGCGTAGATAAACTTATTTTGTTAAATTGAATGCTTGTCAGACCTATGGAAAAATAACATATGGCAAAAAGTCAACTTCTAAACTAGATATATATGTTATAAAGTCGTTTTTGTTCTATCAATAGGATTTCTTATTTCGGAAAGACTTCTTAGTTGGACAAACGTTCCCAGGAGGGCTCTGGAGCTTAAGAGACTGGTTTCTGTTAAGAAAAAGAGCTGAGATAACATGTCATTAGACTTAGTCTTAAAAGAACCTTCTAGAACGGTATAGTTTAGTAGAGGGATCAAAATGCTTTCAGTTGAAATCCACATGCTTTCATTCATTATAAGTATGAGGAGGAATAGTGAGCTCTTAATCTCAGTCATGTCATCTTGGAAGAAGATAGCTAGCTTTGCTTAAGTCTCTCACAGTAAAGCGGGTACAAGACAATACTCCCTCATGTTTAGGTTTGCAACAACTTGTCACAACTCCACCCATTTCACCACACATGTTCAACAGTAAACAAGATTATCGATCAATATAGATTACACCCGGTGGCGCACTCTATTAGTGACAAAAAATAGTGCGCGTAGAGCTTCTATTGGCAGCCTTAAGAGTGCGACACTTGCCGGAGCTACTTATAGCTCTATTAGCAACAATACGAATCAGACCTTCTTTATAAGCCGCCATTACCTGTCTTCTTGTCGTAGAGATTGTTCTGTGTTGCTGTAAGTTCAGTGAGTTCATTTTTATTTAGAAAAATGGATGAATCAGACATCGATGACGCCCTTGATGATGACTTTAGTGATCGTTCTTTGACCGATTTTTCAGTTAGTGGCAGTGAATATATGCCATCAGATGAGGAAAGTGATGTAACAAGTGCAGAGGAGTTGAATGAAGAAGATGGCGTTGTTAGTGATTTAGATGAATTGGAATTGATGGAAGTAGATGAGGAATATCAAAGGGTTAGAGAGGAGAGTGGAGACGAAGAAGGCAATAATATTGAAAATGTAAGTGACCCTGTACAAGATGTAGTTTGTAAGGTTCATTGTGAATATGTAGAAAATAAGTTAGAGTGGACAGAACCCAAAATTGACATGCAGATCATATCCTTTCACAGGAAATGCAGGCTTAAAAACTGTTGGCCAATTTAATTTAAATGATCCATTTGAAATTTATAAACAGTTCCTAGATGATACATTATTGAATTTGATTGTTTTGGAAACTAACAGGTATGCACATCAGTACCTTGCTTCAAAGCCTGTAAAAAAGCGTTCAGCAATGGCTAGATGGGTTGATTGTACAACTGAAGAGATACACAAATTTTTTTGGTGTACTGATGATCATGGGCATATGCCCATTGCCTCAAAGACAAATGTACTGGTCAAACAATCCCATGTACCAAAATAGTGTCATCAAGAAAACTATGAGCAGAGACAGATTTGACTGTCTCCTAAAATGCCTACATTTCCAAAATAATGAGGAACCAGCAAACTGAAGAGCCTCGGTTGTGGAAAATAAAGAAACTGCTCAATCATTTAAAATGCAAAATTTGAAAGTCTGGTAACACCTGAAGAGTCACTAGTTATTGACGAGTCTATGGTTCCATGGAGAGGGGCGTTTGATTTTTAAACAATATTTGCCAAAAAAAAGGCTCATAAATATGGAGTCAAAAAATTTACAAGATTTGTACCACTGATGGGTATACTTTAAAAGCAAAAATTTACGCTGGTAAGTCAGACGTAACTGCAAGAGAGGCACATGCAGATAAAATTGTCATGCATTTGATGGAATCATTTCTAAATGAGGGTAGAACACTGTTTGCAGATAACTTTTACAACTCCACAAGGTTGGCCAACACTCTGCTTGAGAAGAAAACTTATGTTTGTGGCACCCTTCGAAGTGACCGAAAAGGCAATCCAAAAGAAGTCACTAGCAAAAAAATTAGCCAAAGGTGAAAGTAATTTGTCAAGAAAGCAGTACAGGAGTAAAAGTACTTAAATGGCACGACAAAAGGCCTGTACTGATGATAACCACTCGCCCTGAAGACGTTTGTACTCTTGTGGCAAGCAAAAAAAACAACAAAGAAAGGCGAGGTTGTCATGAAACCATCATGTGTCATGGCGTACAATGCAGCAAAAAAAGGAGTGGACTTTTCAGATCAGATGTCCTCTTATTACACTCCTATCAGAAAGACTCTCATTTGGTACAAAAAAGTTGCACTGGATCTTCTCCTAGGTACTTGTGTAGTGAATGCACTAGTACTACATAACAAGTACTCATTAAACCAAAAAAATTGTTGTATGCTCACTTTCAGAGAAAAAATACTTCGAAATCTCCTTGAAGGAGAAAATGTTGGAGCCCTTGTTCAAACACCCCAAGATGGCAGGCAAGGTACCAAGAAACTAAAACAAATTTTATATAAAATTACAATATATCTACACTACGTCTTATAACAACAATAACACTACATACTAGTTTAGATCCAAACTAATGGATCTTAGTTTTTCGTCAATTTACCTGCATGTTCATCAATTTAGTTCAATAAATTAGTGATCTGCATTTTTTGCTATGAATTTTGTAAAGTTTATTTCAACATGGTTTTCCCATATATTTGATAAAAATATATAATTAAATACGTTTTATGAAAGTACAAACATCCAATTAGATTTATTCCTTACAGAAAACGGTGTGTCAGCTGCTACAGCAAAATGAAGGAAGAAAGGGGGGCCAAAGCAGCAAGGACGTACGCAAAACGTCTTTCAACTTACTGCAAAGGGTGCGATGAGACTCCTACAATGTGCTTAGAGTGTTTTAACTCCAAGCACTAAACTGAACACCATTTGTAATAGGAAAGCTAATGTTTTAATTAAAATATCTTGAGTTTCAAATTTATTGCTTTGTATTTTTTCCACTAAAAAAGGTCGTCTTTATCAAAACCCGACGTGCGCCACCGGTGGAGCACATTGTAAAAGGTTCCATATGTATCGACAAAGTCATCTAAAACAAGTTGTAAAACTACGGCTTGGTTTAAAACCAAACTAAAATGCCGTATAAGAGTGTGCACGGGTGGCGCACGTCGGGGTTTTGGGGGGATCGGCATGTGCACCACCGGTGGCGCTCGTCGGGGTTTTTGAGTGGGGAAAATATTGATTCATTTATCCCGTCGGGCTGAAGGTGTTAAGTACGAATAAATTACGAAAGGTAGGAGTTAAAACGTGTAATGCGCTGTTCTCCTAACCTTATAAAACACTAATCAAATATAAAACCTTCTTTCAATCACCATATTGTTTGGTTTTGTTAGCACAAGAACCTAAGGAAACCCCTCACTGCATTTAGTTTTAAAGTACTTTGAAATAGCTTCCGAAATGGCAGGGAATTCAGGATGGGAAAGGTCGGTCATAGAAGCCGCATCTCGTCAATATCCCGTGAGGTGGAATATCTAACCCATAAGAAGAAATATCGAGCTCGACATCTGAGTCAGACTCTTTAGGACAAGATATAGTTTAGCTCTTTTCCAACATAATTCATTCAGAGCTGATAAGGGACAGTACTAACTCAAATTTTGGCTAGCAGCAGCCAATACTTTAATACTAATATTCATTCAAACTTGTTCACTTGAATGATATTTTATGAAAAGCAATGGAATGCTAATTTGTAAAAATTTTAACTCGTGTGTATTTAAAATATTGCACCAACACTGGTTTGTTTATGCAAGTAAATAATTTAATATTAGTACTTATAGTGTCTGCTTCCGGTACATCTGTTGCCTACATATTTATAATAATCTGAACTTGTTAATTAGAAATATTGTGTGTAACCGGTAAATATTTATCAAAGATAAAAATATTTCAATAAGTTATGGCAAGTTGCCTCTGATTGCTTATCTGAATTTTTGCCGTGATAATTTATTTATTCACAGTGTCTGCGAAGATTTGTTACTGTAATAAGTTATCTCCTTTAATATTCTAATCCATGGTTGGATTTTATATGTATTACAATTAATTATTATTCATTTTCAAATTTATAATGTTATTTATATTACAAATGGGAAAGTTTGGAGGATGTTACAGATTTAGATGAAATGTAGATGTACATTACTTAGGTATAAAAATAGATAGGCATATTTTATTACGGAATACAACTCAAAAACACTCTTGAAGGTAAGTAAAAGAAAATGTATTTACTGTAAATGATTTTCACAGCTAATTAAATCACAGCACACGAAATGTCACGCCAGTATCCTAGTATGTTGTACTTGTATAATTAAAAATCAGCTGTCGTTGAATGATGTACATATAAAGATGGCAAATAGTATTATAGAATCAAAATGCAATACACTTGTATACAATTTTTCATTAAAGAGAATCGTCCAGGGGCATTTGAGTCCTTTTCACTGATGGAATATACAATGAGTTTACTACAATTGAGCGGGATACTTCTATAGGTAAATAATTTAGATTAAATCCGCTAATGAATAATAAAGCACTATAAATAAAACACATATTTTAGATTAGTAACGATAATTTATTTTAATATTTTTAAACACAATGCAATTTTATTTTTGCGCATATAAGGTATTTTTTTTAATTAAATAGGTTTGAACAGTTTTATAGTGATAAAAATATAAAATAATTTAAATCAAAATATAAAACAGTTATATGATATCACTATAACTATTGAAAACACTAATAATCACTGTCTAGCTACATGATAATATTGAGATAGGAATTTACTATTTCATAGAAAAGATGTTGGTTAAATTAGTTGTAATTTAATGCCAGTAAGTCTAAATGTATAAGTTAATTGTATTTATAGACCTTACAGTAGTTTAACTTCAAGTATTACAGCAAAACAGTTGCACACTAGTTCTTTCTACATGTGTCATGATGGCACTGGCATTAAATTGATTCATTTTGACGTATAGCAGTTGGACTTTTGTTAAATAAAAAGGGCCATATTTTCACTCCAGGAGTTTTAAGCGTATCACTGAAGATTTTAACATTTTCCTGTAACATTCTCAGTAAGCAAGAAGAGACAGCACTGCTTGGCAGTTTCTGTCCGGAGATTACAACTAATTTAATCAACATCTTTTATAGGAAATAGTAAATTCCTATCTCAATATTACCTATTCCCCTAATACTAGAATGTCCAACCCACGAGGTGTAAGACACCTGTACAATAAATGCGAAATTAGTTCTGGTTTTATATTTGACCAATTTGTGTTGACATTGATAAATTTAAATAGTGCAAAGATAATATTTGAATTTTCATACTGATTTTTATGCCCAATATCTGCTGAAACGATATTATAGTTTAAGCATCGGAAGCACAAACATGCTTTGAGTGAACTAAAGTGTTTTCGTGATACGGCTAAAGTTAACAATACATTAAATATCGTCTTTTTTCTCCTCGCGCTACTAATGGAAATCTAAAGGAAATTGAATATTGTCACAGCTGAACAATTTGATTTAGTTCTTGGTAAAACAATAGTCAAATAATTTTTTATAATACAAAACCCAATATATTGTATACTGTAGCAGTTTTATTTAGTTTTGTACTTTATTAGTATATCACATATTTAATGTTTCAATAGATTGTTTTTAAAACCAAAGGAAAATACTGTGGAAGTCCGTTTTGTGTAACTGCAGCTGAAATAAAATATTTGTGAACCAAAGATTGAGACAAAGAAATGTATGAAAATTCAAAAATACTTATAACAGTTTTCGCATGTTTCTTCATGAGTTCAAAAAAACCATGTAGTTTATTGTATTATGTGTCTTGCTGTTTAATAAGTTCGTTTATAATATTTCATTTTACGGTCCATTAAATACCGAAAAGTTTGAAGTTTTCTTACAGCAAATATGTACTTTGATATTGCTTTTAATGATGTAATTTAGACATTAATAAGAATATCATGATGATAAACATATTTTTCTTACTATTTTAGTGTATAGCTAAGCAATGAGCTAATGAAAAGACTTAAGAAATTTTTATTTTATCAATTAAATCTTCCACAAAAATATACAATTATTTACTATTTATAAATATAGTGTGTGACAGAAGGTTGATTTAATCTGATCATATAGTCACTCTAATAAGATTGGAACTAAAACCAATCAACCAAACTGATATATTAAGATACAATAAATATTTAAAATCAGCTTATTAAGTAATTTAACATATTGTTTTTGTATAAATCGGATAATTATAATGCTCACTCATAAATAGTTTGGGATTTACGACTCTCTCTCTGATTTTCCTGGATGTGGTATTGGTATTTTATTACATTTATTTAACCCATGTAAACCAAAAATATATTAATGAAAAATTGCATATTAATTATATAATAACCAGCGTTGAAACAATTGAGTTTGTAAATATACAACAGTAACCAAGAAATTCATACCATATGTATGTTGTATCTTTGTTTATATTAAATATAAGCTCCAAAAAATTTGTATATTGTTTATAGACATACTGAAGAAAATTATATACATGCATTCGTTTAAATTTACTCTATTCAATAAAAAAACATAAAAGCGTGCTAATATATATAATATATAACTAATCTAACTAATACAGTATATAACATTCTAGTATTGTATTTATAAATTTACATGTAATGCACAGTTTTATGCCTATTGATTGCGTATGAAAATAGACAAGCAATATTTTAAAACAGGAGTTAAATACACAACCATCTGGGTTACATAAAGAGAGCTGCGTGTTAAGATAACAAGAATGTTGATAGCGTGACTTGTCAACTGTCTTGTCCACGTTAAGTGGAAAAGGAAAAGCTATTAAACTTTAGTTCAACTTGAATTCAACTGATATTTCACAGGCCTGATAATATATTAACATTTATTTTTTTGGTTGCTGTAAAAGTATATATCGCAATTGATAACGATGTTTAGCGAAAGTTTTATTGGTGAGAAAGAATTTAAATGATTGGAAACAAGAAAAAATTTAACCAGACTGTAAATAAAAAATATTTCGGGATAGCATAACTTTTTGTAGTTATTATGATGTATAAATTATATCTCGATACATATTTTATTCTATTTCTGTGAGGGTGTTACGCTTAGAAAGATGTGTTATTTAAATTCTAAGTCATATAGGCCACTAAACGGTCTTAGTCATATGCTTGAGACCTGTGGGTGCAGTAAATACTGTCAGCTAACATAAGTGCCAGGCATATGATTAATGTTCTCTGCTCTTATTATATCAACAATAGGCCATTAAACGGCCTTAGTCATACGCTTGAGACCTGTGGGTGCAGTAAATACTCATTTTTAATATTCCTCATTGACTAATTTTCCAAATTTATATCATAGCAGATCATCTGATAATGCTCATATTATTATTGCTTGCATCGTTTATCAAATCTCTATTTACCTGTCTATAGATTACAAATAGTGCAGCTCTTCTTTGCTTTGACAGCAAGATTCACGCACAGGATGGATATCTTAAAGTACCAATAATAAAGCCTTGATCGGTGTTAAAGCCAATTTTCCATGAAGTCATGATTTTAAAGATAGTAATTATGAATATATTAGAAATTTACATTCAAAAGTTTGGAATTGTCCAGTACTATACCATTCGTCTCAATGTCTTTACGAATATTAAAAATTATTTTCAATTTCTTTTATTTACCAACTAAATAATTACATTTATATTTTGATCCTTTACAACTTTTATCTAAGTTCCGCTGTTTTTCTTTGAATCAAGGGATTTATTTAGTATCTAAACACTATGTAGTCAGGGAAAATATACTATGTAAAATAGCATTGATATAGTCTTGTAGTGATATGATTTCATTGAAAATACAACTAAATAAGTATTGATCTTACCTTATCAAGTTCCACCACAATGTCTTAAAACGATATACAAGCATTTGTATGATAGTGCATAGTGTCAAGGAATTGCCACAGGATATGATAAAGCAGAGTGTAAAATAAATTTTCTAAAGACCGGTACTGGAAAAGGTTATGCGTGTAAGTCCCTGTTACACAATTACATAATTCTGTATAACGCTTATGGGCTCCAATTGCATACATGTAAGGTTCGTTGTACTGTAATGTTTATTAGTTAAATTCCTCAGTTTACTTTTATATATACTGAATATTGCATTAATACTATATATGTTTTACTAACGCGTTTTTGAAAATCACAGCAAATAATTACTCACGTTCAAAACATTACATACTGTCAGGGCTAGTTAAGGAATCACAATAAAACTTAAATTATTATGAGATATAAAATACACAGTAAACCCCTTTTCAGCTCATAGATTCAAACAAAGTAATTAAAAATACACAAGTAATATAATTCATAAACAAAACATATTTGTATGATATAAATTAAGAATACGAACTTAGAGAAATAAAAAAAACAATTATTATTTAAATTTATATTTTAATTCTCAAATGTACTACTGATATGCAATGAATTTAAAATGCTACATTATAAGCATTTTCTTGTACAACACTACTGTACGAATGTAAGGTACTGTAATAAACAAATTGTATAGCTTTGCAGAAACAATCCATTAGGCTATAACGAACACAAGAATATGGAAAATCCTAAGGGGCATTAGTTGTGTACTTTGGTTACTTAACATAAATACGCAAAATATATACAATAGTAATTTACATCTTCAGTCATTTAACTAACAGTTTTTAAAATAGGCAATCATGATTGTTATATAAATAGTTTAGCTAGAACAATTAATCCAGATATATTGTAACAATATTAATAGTTCTTAAGGTATTATTATAAAAAATTTAATATTATTAATATGTCCAACTTAAAACACAAATTAGGAGACCTACTGTATGTAATGAATTAAGTCATATAGAAAATAAATATTTTGTATCTTAATTAATAGGTTTAGAGTGCATAAATTACTGTGTAGTACGTATCAACCTAGTAGACCTAATAATGATTATTAGATTTTCGATGCTAAATATTTAGGTACACATCTCAAAGTATGTGTTATCCTAACGTATAAAAATCTAGGTTGAGAATTTTAAAGTTACCCACGAGTTTGCACCCAATTTCCTACTGAATAGACATGGCGTCGTAGGAACACCTTTTTAAAATGGCATATCACTCATTCCTGTAAGCACTGGTCAGTGGTAGATATTAATCATATTAGAATAATTGGACTTCAAAACCGTACGTCAAATGGTTTTATAGATATTTTGCAGACAGACATGTATTCACAACAGGAAATTTTGGAACAAATCCAGTGTGGTAGTGTTATATAGGATTATTTGAGTTACCTAAAATTAAATGCATGCATACACCTTTGTGGACCCTAATTTAACATAACAAACAGCCCAGATCGCTGTCTTTGTTGGTATTCACGGTATTAGTAATTACTATTCATTCAAAGGTATGAATATGCATAAAGCACACCGAATTGCCTTGCTTATGTTCCATGGCATTTTTAAAGGGATTCAAAAAAGGGATATTTTAGGCAGGTTCTCAGAGTAATAATTTATCAATTCTCAATATAATTAATAATATATATAATATATATATATATATATATATATTATATATATATATATATGTATATATATATTACAACATTAAATTGACAAACAGTAGCACAACATTTTATATATAAAATAGTTGTATAGGCTTTATTCATACGTGTATACCATTCCAGCTTAGAGAAACAAGGGACTATATATTTATTTAAATTGTCCATAATTTACTTGAGTATAACTTTGAATTGTCCCCCAAACACTTGCTTATTTTCTATTAAACATATATGGTATCAGATCCTGGGAGATGGTGGGTGCATGTCCGAAGCAGTAGTACCATTACTCATTTGGCATTAGTAGCTACATTATACCAATTAAACAATATTACATAAGTTTATCTAAAATTATCCTTGTATACTACATAAACCATAATTATACTGTCGTGAATTGGTAAGTATTGTATTTAACCTAACATAGTTTAAAGTGGTAGGTTTTACATAAGAAAAGGTTTGATATATTTTAATTGTTAAGTACACAACATTAAAATTTATGAAGGTTTTATTAGCCATATAACCTACAAATTTTACAATCTAACTTAAAAACTAATGTGTAAAGAATTATAGGATTAACTGATAGATTTTCATGTTATAAGACATTTTCAGAATTTGATTAAGAAATAATTATAAATAACCTGTTTAAACTGTTAAGTGTTCACAATGTTATAAACTATGAGCGTATCATTAAAAACATTTAAGACATTTAACCTACACACTCGCTTCAAAGAGAGTCTTGTTGGCAGATTTATATAAGAGTCATAACTCCAGACACTTAATTCCAGCGTAACTTGGAACAAGATTGCAACATTTCCTCATAATAACAGGATTATAACAATAGTACCAGTAGAGCATCACTCCAACCCTTCATTTCCTGCTACTTAAGTGCGATAACGTAATAAGATATATTTTAGTTGTCCCATATGTTATGTGATACAATTGATTATCAGATATCGTTTAGTACATTTTCCTCATAAATTATGTTTAGTTGGTTATATATTCAATCTTACGAAAACATTAAAATAATAATACGTCATAATACAACTTGGATACCACGTAGTGATCACAATTTGGCAAAAACTACATATGTTTTAAACTACGTATGTGCTTGTAGCAATGTGTTTAGGAATATAAACTCACATATAATTAGTAATTCCTCATTGTTTAAGTAAAAAATAACTAAGACAGAATATAGAAAAATCCGCAGAACTCGTCGACTTGTAGGTTGAGTTCGAATGGTCATTTGTACAGCATATTAATCAATCCAACAACATTATTTTATCGTATATTTTGATTTTGTACTAATGAATATTAGATAATTAAGTTTATTGTATGCACTGTTTTTTACTAACTCATTTATTCTTCATTTTTACGTTACAACCAAGGCTAACAATGAGACAAATGTAAATATGCCAACATTGTACATGTTACTTTCCTGCCCTGTGATATTGTTAACACAAATTCCCATATTATTTTACTTAATAGTATAATTCTTTGGGCCAAGTTCACATAGGTAGCAAGTCTCAATTCGTAGAAACTGCCTACAGACACACAAGCAGACAATGATTTAAGAAGGACATGTCGTTTCCTTAATAACTAATTTTAAAATATAAAATTTGACTTGTTACAGATCTCAATACTTTTCTATTTTGAACTTTTCAAAATAATTTCTAAATTGATACGAATTTAATTATGATATTTAAAAAGGAAGAAAATGTTTTAGATTTATTTATTTAAATACTATGTTTAACACGGCTTTAGCACGCAATCTCGTTTAAAAAACAAACGGTGAAAACTTGAGCATATCCTTTTTTAATTGCATTCCAAACAATTCTGAGGTAAATTATATTAAGTGAAATATATTCAAATCTATTAAAGATTTTAAGTTTAAACATGAGGCCTTAAATTCTAAGAGTTAAACTGTTTTTTATATGTACCTTTGATAGTTTTCAAATTTATATTCAATATTTAATCATATTTTATTGAATAGTTCCAATTATTTAGTAACAATCGAACTGATTTAAGATAGTGAGGTGAAATGCTATCTAAAGGAAGAATGAATTAAATACACTTATGCTTTTAATAAAATTATGATGTTAACCGCGGATCAAAGGAATGTAAAATTTTAGTACGATCGGTACAGTAGTTTTTTCATGATTAATTATCTCACACATACAATCACACAGGGAATATTGAGTCCACAGTCTACAACACGGATAGATTTGGTGGTCATCCTTGAAAATTAATATTCAATATACTAAATTCCCTGTAAAACGACTGGTCTTCTTCCTGAGTTTAAAATGTAACATGTTTCTATAACGGTGTATGTCTAGGCATTGAATCTGGGTGACTGTCATTGAAACTAAAATGGTACTCCGACTCAAGTTTTATTTTTTTCTGCCAGATATGGAAAAATTCCTTTATGGATGGTCATCTTTACATAGAACATCTCGAGAATGAAATGAGTTATAGACTAAAACGTTGTGCAACCTGAGTTAAGTATTACATGACATATAGAGTGGCGTACTCCTCCTCTTAATAAAATAAGCTGGTATTAAGTTGGTAAGCGAGTTAAGAGTAAAATGTGTGTTTTATTAATCAGCCGTATTGAACTGAACAACATTTATTATTATGAGACCCTTCTAAGCAAACGGGGTAGGGTTTTAAAGTCTATATTTATAGCAAATCCACGAAAGGCCTGTAAAAGAGTGAAAGGGCTTTTGATTTACTCGAATATGTATACATAAAACAACAGTTTTAAATACCTATGATTGCCACATAGAAAAATAAGTATGTCGTACTGTAATAATGATACACGTAAACGTAGCTACGGTAGGAAGATTTTATTCTGTGCGAACGTTGAGCTCAGTTCCATGTCAGCCTCCACTTAGTGAAGCGTCTGATATCTGACGCTGTCAAAGATTTGACTACTGGAATCTCGAATCCATGTACGTCTGGAAAGAAACAAACAGTCAGTGACGAAGAATGTCAAAATTAATTCTTTGCATTGTTTCGACATCAGAGGTACCTTGACTACTATATAATATATTATACACAAGTACTAGATGCTACAAAGCTTGTTACGGGGAGAATGTTGTATTCCTAACACATCACAGTATGCAAATTATTGTATAGATGTATATTTACCTGTAAAAAAAGACGTTCAAACAGCTACCAGTCGTCTTATGAATATATAAGCACAAACCTATGAATCATAGTTAACAACCGCTGCCTGTCTGTTTCTCACATTTGCATTTGTGTACGAGGTTTTGTGTACGGTTGTATACAAGGTATTGCATTTGTATGTTGTGCCTGTCTAGTGCAGTGACACAGCATGTACTTCAAAAGATCGTTCTGGATTTCAGGTAAATTTCGACACACTACTTTTCTTATAGTTCAGTTTGACTATGGCACATTTCTCGTTATAAACTGACTATTTATAACAAATAGTATTATACATGCTTGTGCTATGTCCCAAAGTATAAACCTGATAAAGAGAATATTTTACTTCTCGAAATATTGTGTTCTATTTTTATAATCATAACAAGTGTTATAAATCCTGGGATATACATATGTGTACTAAATAGAGTGTCCAAGTCAAACAATTCATATTTTTATTCAATAATAAGGTGTAAGCAAAGAGTGTCTTTAGAATTTCACTTCGGTGTTAATTAGTAATCAGGTTAAGTGCTTGTTACACCGTCAGGAAATATTAATAGTTGGTAATATTACTATGATACTACAACAAAGAATTTTCACCAAACTAAAACAAAATTCACTAATAATTTTTAGTTGGTCTATTACTTATCAAACTGTAACTGCAGATTATTATGACTGTTTTCACCCATATGATTTGCTAGCAATTGGACCTTACTCGTAATGTAACATTGCAGCATGTATCATTAAATGTATCTGTATCACGTACTGGCATAGTATAAAATTACTCCCTTGCTGACATAACATTCAAAACGGCGATAATATCAACATTGAACACGGGAAGTCCATAACCATTAGTGTTTCCCCAATCGTAAAAAGTAAGCATCATGAAATGTTCCCATAGTTTTCCAAAACCCACATATACTGTTAATATGTGCTGTCTTTTTAACATACCTGTTAGTCTTATTATTTATGATTATGAGTTTTAATTTAAATAATTGCCATAATTAAAGGTTTATAATTATATTTTTATGTCACTACTGTAATTTTATAACATATAGTTTCAATAAATTACTCGTTGAAACTTTTACTGCATCTTGATTGTTAATAGATTCCGATAGCTGCGTTTTCGGAGTTGATTTTTTAAATAATTTTATTTCAGTAATATATTAAAAAAGTAATGAAATATATTCTTTTGTGTTGTAATATTGAAAATAAAAACATCTTTCAGATGAACAGTTATAAGTTAAGTATCCAGTGGCCATTTATTCACTATACATTATTAAGGTCGTAAAGAACATATCTACTTATTACATTATTAATGTAAAAAATAATAATGGGCATGTGGCTTATGTTGGTCATCTTGGAGCTTGCTTCCAGGCTAATGTTAGCATAGGACAGTTTTACAGTCTTGTACAATCAAGCTTAAAAACCTAGATTTATGCAACCATCTCTGGGATGTAAAGTCCAATTTAACCATAAACGCAGAACTCTCAGACGATAAAAACCGTATCTAATGATTTTGCACATTTATAAAACGATATTCGGCGGTATTAATCGTGACTAACTATTAGTGTCAATCGTACTGTTGGTAGATGTAGGTAAATATCTTCTAATCATATTGTTATTGTGGTAATGGCTTATTTAAGCTGTATATTATCTTTTATGTTTTGGATTCACTTTTTGTTAATGTTTTAGTATATGAGAATAAATTTTATTATCCCCGAAACATTATGTTAAAGGTTCACCATATTTAAAAAAAAGATGTAACTATGTGGCTGGTGAATACAGTAGGGTCAGCTATGCAATAGACAATAGACAATAGACAAACTCTTTATTAACAAAAGATCAAGAATTGCAATGGCGTCAAGTTTTACAAAGTTGGTTCTTTATCTGCCATCCTGTTCTTCTCCTTTCCAGTTCATGAACTCATCCATGGAGTAGAATGGTCGGCCGGCCAGCCATCTGGTTAGTTTGGTCTTCAATGTATTTCCTTGTAGCATTTTTATGTCCTCCGGAAGGTGGTTGAATAGTCTCTCCTGCCAATGTAGGATGGTTTCCTCGTAAACAGAGCAGTGCGGTGTTGTGGCAGGTGGAAAGTTTAAAGCTTGGGGCGCGTGTTATAGTTATGAAGGTTGTGGCCTCGTTGTAACTCCTCTTTGACAGCATGCATTATGACCTCTCTAATGTAAAGGCTAATGATCGTTAAGACACCTTCATGAATGAAGGCATCCTCTGCAGCTTTCCCTTGGACCGAGACCCTGACATAATTCTGACTGCTCTTTTCTGTAACAGTAGGATTCTTTTTACGTTTCCTGCTGTTGTGCCTCCCCAGACCACGAGACCGTATCTCAGGTGTGACTCGATCAGAGCATAGTAGGCGATCCTTGTAGTTGCGTCATCACTGGCACTTTTTACTCTTTTTAAGATGTATAAACATGTGTTCAGTTTCTTTGAGAGTGTGTCAACGTGATTGCTCTGTTGAACAGATTGATCTGTTTTCCTATTCTTGGCTGGTGACTTAGGGTGTGATCTGCTATATTTTGCAAAGTAATTCATTAAGGTGGTTAGCTATTTGGAGAGGGTTGGTGATGACGTCTCCTCCAATGTTAAGTCGTGGTTGGGATAGTTTAGAACATTTGATTCCTCTCTCACTATTTATAACCTGCCATAAGGCTTTTGATTTGTTTTTCGGAGTTAGCTATGTGATTTGCTGCTGCTTGCCGTTTATTTAATTTTAGCCTGATATCATATTCTTTTTTGGCCTTGCTCATTTCATTTTTATCTGTTTGTGCACCTGTGAGCTCGTACGTTCGGAGCCATGTCAGATATGTTGCTTTAAGACGATTGGTTTCCTCATCCATATATATTGTGCCTTCCTTTTCTTTTTGTCTCTCACGGTTTTCCTAGGGCATATCATGTTCATGGTCCCGATAATGGTTGATAGAAAGTTGTTGTTGTAGGCTATTTTCCGCTGAGTCCGAGTTAAGTACATTTTCCCAGTCTTCTTGCTCCAGCTGAACCTTCAGAAGATTTAGGTTTTCTTTGATTTAGTATTCTGCAGATTGTCTTCTTTTGGGTTGGTACTGATGTTGCGTGGGTTTATTTCGCAGAGTTGAGCAGTGTGGTCTGAGACTCCGGCATGAAGTACAGTTGAGGTTGTTTGTTCCTTGTGTAGGTTCGTGCAGATAAAGTCTATTGATGTGCTAGACGTGGGGGTGACCCGGGTTGGGGGGAGTGGCAGTCTTGAGATGTTGTGGCTGCTTAAAGTGTTATTTAGCATTTGGTTGTCCCTGTTCGTTGTCAAACCATCAACATTAATGTCCCCCATTACTAGAAGTGGGTGATTTTCTGCTTTTGTCTCCTCAATTGCTGCCGAAAGTAGACTCAGTGCTTCTTCCAGCCGTCCCTGCTGGAGTTCTATACACGCCAAGAATGTACTGTTGCCTTTTCCCCATGGTTAGTTTGATCATTTGCCATTTCAAGTGTCAGTTTCTTGGCTATGGCTATTGATATTTATAGCCTGTACTGATGTTTCCAGTTCATCTTTAACAAAAAATGGCAATGCTTCCTTTTTTTGTGAGTCTTGCGACTGAAGTGTGTTGTTTAGGCAATAGTTTGGCACTCTGGTGTTTTCTATTTGGTCCTTTTTTAGCCCGTGTTCACTAAGAATGATAATGTCTGGGTTTATTTCATCAAGTAGGGTGGTTTAGCCTATTCGTTTTGTTGCTCATTTCTTGCATGTTTTGGTGCAGGATGGAGAGTTTATTTAAAAGGATATGTTAAACTTAAGGTGGCTGTTGGTTTTTCTGTGTTTACTGCAACATTTTGATGGAGAACTGGAGGTGTTTTGTCTTTTAGTGGCTCTGGGTTTGCGGCTCCTTTTGAAGCTCTTGTCCTGTTTTTTCCCTGAACTTTATTAAACGGCATGCCTCTAAAAAAATGTTTGGCAGGGTCAAATTGGTTGGTTATTGGTTGTATTGAGGGATTATCATTTCCTTAGTTTTTTATAGAGCTCAATGTGGTTGTTATAGAACTCTTCTATTGTTTCATCTGCAGCACGTGGTATGGCTGTCAATGGGTGGCCCTAGCTGGATTTTACGAGTAGTTGGGGCCAGTAATTTTTCCTTTTGATCTCTTTTAGTGACGGTTTTACGGGTGGAGTTTGCATGTCCCTTCCAGTTTTGGTTGTAGACCTCAGTTTTTCTGTCGGAGTTTTTTCTGCTTCTCTCAGTTGAATTGTAGTCCGGCTTATTCATCTGGATTTGTCTTCTTCCCTCCATTATGTTTGTGAGGGTTCTGTTGGTTTCCTCTGTATAGTCAGTGTTGTTTGTTTGTCTTTGCGCTCTGTATTTTGCATTTTGCAGGATACACTAAAAATATTTTTTCTTTTCCCCATTTATTTCAGTCCTAAAATTCTTTATATCGGTCGTGTTGTTGGGGTTAGCGGGTAGTGGTTATTTGACACAATTGAAATTGGAGGTTTTGGGGATGCTATCACTCATTTATGTTCATCTGTTCTTATATAGTCCTTGATGAGTAGTTCTATCTTTTCTTGTTTTATTTGAATCTGAGCAATTTCAGCCAAAAGAAAGGGGTTGTTTCCAGTCTCAAGTCGATGCGTCTGCGTTTCTGCATCCTCTTTTTCCCTCGGAGAAGTGTTCTCCTTTGTTGTCAAATCTAGCGTACAGGTTTTTGTTTCAGGTCTTTTATTTCTTGTTTGAGTTGCCGGTTTACCTGTTCATATTGTTTTAAAGTTTCTTCTTTTTCTCTGTCTATTTCTTCAAATGAATTCTCCAGCTTAATACGAAGTAGTTTCTCGTTTTCGAGCTGTTTTTCAAGACTGTCTATGGTTTCCACTAATGAGTTGTTTCTAGTTCACAGGAGTTCGTTTTTGTTTATCAGGTCATCGATTCTTTCCTCGTAGGCTGCTTCATTTTTGTTGTTGGCTTCAGTCATTTGAGAAGCTAACTTAGTGTTTTCTAGGCTCAAGTTGTGAAGGTCATACTTCAGTTTACTGTTTTCAGCTAGGAGTGCGTTTCCAACTTCGGCTGCTAGAGTTAGGGAAATCTTGTAAATTGATTTCCTCTCTATTAAAATTTTGTACCCTTTCTTGGATGTCATTTACAGTCAGGCTTATGTTTGGTTCTGGGCTCTTCACCCTGCTCGTTAGTGTTCCGTGGAGCTTCGTCCTCATCTTGAAAATGAGTTGGTCTTTTTGTGAAGGCAGCTTCAGCTTGAATTAGGGCTTCATTAAAAGGTCTATTTCTGTGGTTATCTGTTATAGGTTCACCATGCAATTTTTTGTTTTCAGAGTACGGGCAAATATCACTTTCTTTCACCTTTGCTGTTTTGTAGTCTCCTAAAAACATGACATTGTAAAGGGACTGTTTTTCCCTCTTGGTTTCAAGATAGACTCTTTTACTTCTGCTGGCCAAAAGCGATGACCTTTTAGTTTTGCAAAGACCAAGTCGCCCTTGTTGTACATGTTGTGCAGTTGAGACAATTATGCAAGAGCTCCAAAACTATGTAAATAAACGCATAGGACTATTTTGAAAACTTGTGTAAATATTTATCAATAACAATCATCAAAGAGTTCTCCCTTACAATATTAGTGAGAGAGTAACAATTTCAATCATTCCTATATAATCAGGGCTCTTCCCAGCTACTTAAAGTAATTACGATTGATTATAAAAACAGAATTTGTAATAAATTAATTTTTATAAAGTCAATCTAACTTTTAAATATAATGATAAAGTCGATTGATAACTTGCTTAGGTCATCTAGTATCTTCACAAAACATAAATATATCATCAGGTTTTTACTAACTGATACACATTTCCGTTATGGCTACTTTTATAAGTTATCAAACTTTTTTAAAATTCTGTATTCAATAATATATTACTTGATATTTACTTAATAGTATTACGGTTAAATTTGAAAACCGCCATCAGCACAATTATTAGAAAAGTGTCATATAAAAAGTTAAAAACCATATCCATATATTTTTTTTTAACCGTATAGTCTAAATCTTCTTCATAAAGTTAAAAATAAACAATGACAAGAGTCAAACAAAACTCAAAATAAAAAAATTTTAAATATAGTAATTGAAACTTAATTTTGGTAATCTCGTATATACGTACGACAATTACGATTTTACGAATATTAGAAAAATAATGTTTGGACACATTTAAGGGATGTTGCCAGGTTTTCACGACTCTGTGTATTGCTATAGGAAGACACATCTAGCACACATACATCTATTTTAGTTAGATAATTTATGCTTTCATCCGTACAAGGTTTGACACAATGGTAAATATGGGTTTCACGAAAACCTTCTGACTCTCGATTGGAGTTGGTTATAAAGGTAAAAGTTCATTGATAATGTATTAACTAACTTATCAAAGGCTGGTGAGTGGTTAACAAGAAAATGTAGAAATAATGAGTTTAAACTCCTAGTAGCAACCGTTACAATATTACCTAACTACAAAGTAAATTTCTTCCCCACAGAATGGACTCTGGTGTTGTGAATGTTCATTCAGCTTTGATTCTTTTGGTAGAAATAATCAATGTTGAGTAATCTGTTGTGTGAGCAATTTTTAAAACGTATTGCTCTATGAGTAATGTGTTTCAAATTTGGCAATAAACTAATAAATGCGCTTAGCACAGATGAAACAGAGATTTTAAAAGTATCGTTTAATTTTTATCAGTTGTATAAAGTTCTGTGGGTTCTTGATAAATTATATAACCGTAAGTGAATACGTACACATGAAAACTTTATCCCTACCAAATTTTATGAAATATATTTTTCTGAATAATAGTTGAAGCCCTGAACAGTAAGAACTATATTCTGCATAGCAATAACATTCAGCACAATTACTATTCTGATTGATGCGAATGAAACTAGGATTGCTCTTAAAACGTTTTATAACTATATCAATTTAATTAAAAGTTTCGGCATGAACCTTTGGCCATATTGACCTATGTAAAAATGTGTTGATTTTTCAATTATATTAGCCACTCTGTAAAAAACATAAACGTAATATACAACTTTACCAGCTAATAACAGTACACAGTAAATATCAAACATTAAAACATTTTTAATCTATTTTAATATATTTTCAACTGATTATTACTAACCATTGCATAAGATTTCTTATAATTTTGAAATATAATATATACAGGTATATATATATATATATATATAAAAAAAACACTTCCAGCCAAACACAGTTATATGATCTTCGAACCTAACAGTCGTATTTACAAATGTCACATATAAAATACATATTTATTCTCACTGTATTGGAGAGAATATTTAATTCTTCTTACAATGCGCTATATAAATATAATCGGAAAATATCAATAGGAGAGAAAAAGTTTGCCAAGAGATATCACTGGTGGTTGCTATTTACTGAGGTAAAATGCTGAAAAAGCGTTTCGTATAAACCCACCATTCTGTTTAGTCATACTTGGTTTCTTGACCAGTAATGATCCTCAAGTAATTACTACTCATCAAGTCACCATAGTCCTTTTTTTCACTAACTTGCATGGCAAATACTTTCATGTGTACCATAAACAACATGCAATTCTTAATCTCTATAGCCTAATCCAGTGCATGGTTAATATAATTAATTAACAGGTGCTACGTAAAGTTTCGTTATATAAAAGATGTTCCAGATCATCTATCTACTAGTTTAAAAAGAGCAGAAATTGCCAAATCAATAATAACCTACTAAATAAACTATTCATTATCCTATTCTATAACATTTCTATTACAGGGTGTTCGTGAAGGTGAAGGTCATGATTAAAATCTCGAAAAATTCAAATTCAAAAATTGATCAAGTAATACCATATTTTAATCTTTTGTGAAGTCAAATTTCTTTACGTCTTTATCATAGTAGCCTAGTTTGATATTTATTCCAGGAATTATTATGCTATACTTTGTCTTGGTCTTAATTAGGATTACCACTTGTATACAGTTTTGTTTAGTTTATTACTATACATAAAATCATTGGAAATAATTCTCCCGGTGGCAGATTATCACTGGGGCAGATTCATCTGTTCTACAATCCTGTTGAATACAGTTCTAAATCCTCTAACACAAGCGTTTAAAATCCAAATTTAGATTAATTAAGCAAAGTTTATATGTCTTGTATCTTTAATTAACGGCATTTTACACAGAAAATCTTTCATGTTTTATGTGCCTCCATATCTCCAGGAGATTCTAAATCACAAATGGGGTTTTCTACTTCCCCCCGAAATAAAAATTGGATAAAATTAAACTAAAGGCATCAAAAATAGTTATTTCCACTAATAAAGCTGAGAACTCTGAAGTAAACACTTTTGATAGTTTATGTTAGAAAATAATTATTATTAATAATAATAATTTGATAATTATTAACAATAATGTGGTGCAAATAAATGATCTATTTGAATCATTTAAAGTAATTAAACTATTTTCTTGTGGCTCTGTTAGCATGCATACGCTATTTCAATTTTCTGCAAGAAAAAGGTTCTAACAGTAAAGAAGGAAAGTGAGACAGTCTTGTCACTGCATCCTCTGTTGACCTCTGCCCGGAGGAAATCTCGTGTATCATAAGTTATGTATGTGGCACAATTCTGTGACGTGGAATATCCTCTACTTCATCCTCTCTGAGACCGTCATTAGTCTTTACTGTACCGATTAGCTTGAGATAATTCATATAAAAGTGATACATTTAAGAAGGTTTTGTTTCTTTTAATACATTAGGCTTTGTATAAAAGAAACTCAAACGTAACTTTATTCTTATTATCCTCGCTGGTCAA
This sequence comes from Homalodisca vitripennis, assembly GCF_021130785.1. Lineage (NCBI taxonomy): Eukaryota > Metazoa > Arthropoda > Insecta > Hemiptera > Cicadellidae > Homalodisca > Homalodisca vitripennis. The sequence continues at coordinate 121,919,309 of NC_060208.1, forward strand.
TGTACAATGTAAACGTTTAACAAGAAATTAATGATAAAAGCAAGATATTCATGGGTCCCATCAGTGGGCACTGCGCCGCGCCGTTTAGTATTCATACAGATATTATGTAGTGTATTTATATGAATATACTAGAATAATATGATATGACACAAACGCTAGTTAAGCTTGCCTGTTTTGCCACTTGTTAAGGTTAAATAGAGTACCATTTCTCAAGTTCAGTAAAATAATAATATCTAGACTAATAGGTTTTATTAATCTTAATATTTATTTATTGATGATATTATGTATACAATCTGTCGGATTGTGTTTGATAATGTCTCATTAGATTATAAAAGCGATTAATTTATAATAGCATGCTGGGTAAATAAAGAATTACGTGGTGTAAAAATTGTAATGAATAGAAAGGAATAAAAATTATTGTTTATTAACCTGTCATGTGTTACTGCAGAGACAAATAATCTGATGAATTAACAAGGAAGATTTGTTACAATAAATCAAGTATCATTTCTTTACGATTAAATAAAAGAGGCTGGTGTTTGCAATGTTCAAGTTGTATCGGACTCGTTGGTTGTTAAGTTTATAAGGACGTCTAAACGCCGTCCTCGTATTAAATGTCACCAATTGTATCGAGTATTTTAACAGTTTTGGAAGGATAAAATATATAATTATTATTGCTGTGCATCTAGTTTATAAAACGGGTAGAAAATGGTATTCGTAGTAAAGGTATGAAATATTACTTGAAACATCGTTTCGTTACCCACAACGAATGGTAACGTAATAATAGTTTATGGATACATAAGTGAAATCAATACAATTATAGAATAAATTATTGGTGCTTAAACACTACCTATGTTACCTTTCTGAAAGCTAGAAACATTAAAATTGCATACCTAATGATCGAGTAACAGTTTGACAAAAACAGTTCAGTATTACTGTTCATAATAATATTTATTGACTCATTTGCTGTTCAAAGAAAACGATTTACTATTGAAATTGTAAATATATTTGGCCAATTAGTGCCTTATATAAGATACATAATCTTTATTAATTTCTGAAAAAAAATTATGGTTGCCTGTAAAGTCGGTTTTACGGGCGAAGATTTTACGTGACAACGTCTTTTTCTCGGTAGAATATTTATTGATATGAATATTATTAAATTGCACAATAGGAACAAGGAATTGAATGAAAAATAAGAATTGCACAAATTTTAACTATAGAAATATATTTTGTTTACTAAAACATTGTACATAATTTGAAATTAATTAAAATTTGTTATTGTAAATGGTAAAGTTGAATAAAACATTTACTAAAATAGTAATTTGAAATTCTTGCTAAACACAGTTAAATTCTAACTCCGCGCGTGGTGATTGGTCGGTTTAGTTCGTTTGTTTGGTCGCACTGTTATGACAGGTTAGAGGTTATAATTTGTTATTTTAAATGTTTGACTAGCAATACGCGCTGTTTCTTCTCAATCGACTGAATTACGATTGATTGCAGAGTGATTTAAACTAATAATTTACTTAACACTATCAACATTTGTCAATAGTATGACATAACCTATGAACTCAGTTTCTCAACTTTTGTGTCAATCTAACAATTAATCAATCAATCATAGTTTACGATAATGAAATATCAGTGTACAATTATTTAACTTTATTGTTGTAGTTGTTGTAAATGACGAATCTAAGCACTCCACATTTTCACGAATAAACATAGTTATCTGCTTTATCCCGTGCGGCGGACCCACAGTTATCTGCTTTATCCCGTGCGGATCCCGTGCGGCGGACCCACTGGACGGGCATCGTAACGTTACCGGGCGTTACACTTTTTCATGAGTGACTCCGAGCCGCAACCTAATTTAAGACGTTGTCACGTCAAAATCTAATTTTTACTTAAACGTACGAAGAAAAATGAGGTTTTATTTACCTATAGATGAAAAACCTTGTCAACGACAGACGTCACGCCTGCCAGATAAAGTTTGGAACAAGCTTTATTACAAAGCTATCTGAATGGTTGACAAAAGAAAACTTTTCTGTCTAGCCATAACAAGTATTATTTAACAGTTTTATTCCAGTTTTGTATAACAAAATTGACTTATTGTTCTGATTGCAGGAAGCAGCAGTTTAAAGTAACTCCGAGCTGGAGCTGTAGCTGCGGTTGCAGAACCTTTTATTCATCCAGTAACGTTATGCCTCATCTCGAACATTAAATTTAATTATATTGATAACTAGTTTAAATAGCATGTTTGTAGAGTTGTACTCAGTTATTTACAATAATAAAATCATTGCCCCCAATACGTAAGAAAAGTTAAAAACGCTTTGTCTTGAATTCTCACTGAAGATATAAACACGCAGAAACATTGCGTATAACAAACGGTAAGAAACGCTCTGAGAGCTTGCAGAGCGGTTGATAATTTCAGACGTCACATTTGAAGTATAACGGCGAGAGAGCTGTAATAATCATCACTTAACATTGACTACAACATGTACTTTAATTGCCTTGAACTAAAATTAAATTACTTATACTTGATAAGTTAGCAGTCACACAGTACTAGAACTAGCTACGTAGCATTTGCAATGTCACAACTAGTAGCCAAAATGGTTATATTCCAGAATACAGTTAGAATACTAGTAGCAAATAATATATTTTGCATATATTTATAATAATGTTTTATTAAAGCCGCATTAATAAATTATAAACGATATTTAAATGTATTTCTTTTAAAATAGCTAGAATATTGGCATCGTATACCATTGTGTATTATATTATAGAATATTTTTGTCGATACTTATTATTTATAGCCGTAGTAATATTGACTTTAACATCTAACAGCATAGCTTAATATGTGCCGTTAAGTAATATTGTAGACTGGGAAACCTTTTACTTTTATAAATGTTTTTTCATGGCGGAAATATATTTTAACCTAACTTATCCCTCCCCTATATGCATATAATAATAAGGGAAGGGGTTTTGCCTATTCATTATATAAATGCTCTTAAATATTTTCTATTGTTTACACACTAGTTACCAGTCCCTCGTAAATCTCCACATAAAACCTACGATGAGGAGTCATCATTCATTTTCCAGCTGGTGCTTCATCTTTCCTTAGCAGCGTTACTTAAATCAAATCAATTGTGTTTTTAGTATTTAATTACTCCTATATAATAATAATAATATATTATTATTAATGAGAGAGTAATATTTTGTTTCTAAGCTGGAATATAAACAAGTACTATGGTCAATGTATTTCAATATTGTTCGAATTTATGGTAACTTTTCAATTCAGTCCCGGTCCTATAACAATCTAATTTACGTACATATGTGTAAAGTATGTTAAAATAATAATAGGTTTTCACTTCATCCATTACCTCAAAAAAATATGTGATATTCCTTTGGCAGGGCATAGCATTATGGTATGTGAAACACGTTCACGAAAAATATCACTTAGTAAAATTGTTTTCCCCCATATGGTATGATATTATATTCAATTTACTTCACCTACATACTGTATGGTTTTTATAACTTTTTCTGTATTAGTTTTACTCTAATTTTTAAAATTACGGAAAGTTAAAGATTAATTCTATTTGAGTGATACACAGTCTTCTGAGAAAGTGTGACTATGAAATATAAAAATAATACGTGAGCTTTATAAGTACTATACTTTATATTGTAATGTACGTATTACTACGTATTCATATTTGTATTAATTTCTGTGTATATAGTTCAGAGTTTCTTCCTACTTGATATATTTATCTTTAGTCTAGAACCTGCATTCAATCATAAATCCAATCAGACCGTATCCCACATCACAGTACCATGGCCTTATGTCATCCAGTAAATTATAGAGATAGATTAATTGCACTTCTGTCTAGCAAATTTGTTTTCCTTGTTCCTGGACCTATAATAAAAATGGTTTTTATCAATCATTTATTTTTTCTGTTACCGCAATCATGCTATCAACAACGTCAAAAAACCTTTTTCAAGTACCTTACCTTATGTGCACCAGTTTATATTTTTCTTGTTTAAATTTAGTTTCGTTGCTATGTTAAGATCAGGTTAAAAATAAATTAAAAGATTAAACATTGGTAATTCTCACCATATATGGTACAGGCTACACAATATTTATATTGCTAATTGTAGTACTACTAATCAAACTCTGTATCTTTACATTTCCTAACACCGGCAATAAAGAGTGTATTACAAATGATACTTCCATTGTTATCTTTCTTTACATATAAAATTAATAACGCATTTTTTTATGTAAGAAAAACTGTTACCACTTTTAAAACTTAAAACATGACTTCTATTACTAATTTTTACAGCACTCTCTCCCTCTTTCTTAAATTTTCCTACTTGGACGTAGATACTGGAGCATTATAACGTTTTTACTTGTGGCATTCTAATTTTAGAAGGTTTAAAGGTGTAAAAAACATCATATATTCTCTATTTTTCACAAAAGTTTTAAATCCTGAAACTGTAAATCCCCTCACTCGCAATCATCGTAGTCTGTACAATATCAGGATGAATACAACCAGCTTACAAGTCTAGTGCTAACTTCTGGCGTTCAAAATACCGAAACACAAACAAAGCTTGATGATACACATTGTCTGTATCCTCATAAAACTTTATCTGTGCTGCTAAAATTACTTAAAATACAAAATAATAACCAAAGATAAACATCAATATTTTAATTTTTATTGAAACTGAGTTTACATATTGAACAGGTTTCCACCTCGATAAAATTTAATCCCTTTTCACCAGTTTATCTGCGTAACATTTGTGTTTACCAGTGCTATGGATATAAGACGAAGATAAAAAGCAAAATATACTTCTCATTAGTTTATAATTAAAATAAAACGTGGTTTAAATAATAATGAAATATTTACAGTAAGCAAACGCTCTAACATGAATGAAACTTATCAAACAATAAGCTCAAATTGCATTGTTCTTACAATATTGAAATACCGGACGTTGGTTCCTGGAACTGGTTAGAATGAGCTGCATATAAATCGATTCGTGTACATTGTATTCACAGCAATGTGTAACATCGTGTACTGTATACTCTCATAACATTTATGTTGCATTTGTTACAATTGTAAAATAAGACAATTCATAACGAATAATATTTCACTTCGTAAAACACTTTTGTAGTTGGTATATGCTAAAACAAGTACATTAACGTCCTAGGGCCAGTCAAGTCTTTCTTTACCTAACCACTTTTTTATTACATATATTTCCGGAATTTTAGTAATATTTATCAAAAAATTTGTATTTTTTATGATGCCAAAGAAAAGCAGACATGTTGTTTACCGCAAGTCTGTCATGTTACTCAAACGCAAAAACTAGTCTTGCAGCAAACGTAATTGAAATAAAAGATTTAACTCAAGAAGCATTAACTCAAGAGGCAAATATTTTTAATACTTTTAATGTCATTTTAAGAATGTATCATATAACTTTCGTTTTATTTTAACAAGGATCATTTATCATTATTTTGGAGAAATGATCATTCCATGTAATTTACCGAGGAAGAAAACAATAGTTAGTTAATCTCTCTGTAAATAAGTTTACTCATAATATTCACCTTCATCAAGTTTATGAGAACTATGCATTATCCATAAATGTTTACAACTTCTATTACGTTCATAACAAATGTTACCTTGTCCCTATTTAGTCTGTAGATACAGAACTTGGCGGTCATGATAACAGCTAGTCATACAATCTATAAATAAACCCATTTTTAATTACTTCCGTATCGGTCTGAAAAATCAGAACCCATTATTGGAGGCTGTCTAAGAATCTAATAATTCAAACTTCTTGTTACTAGACGTAATTAAACCATCAATGCCAAAACAAAAGGTAAAGTGTACGTCATCTAAAGTTCTTAATCGGTGTTAAATATAATAGAACGCCAAGAACCATAATATTTAACTATCAACGTAGATGCAAACACAAAAATATTTGTTGAGTATCCCGAACATTGATTAAATAGTGAATATTTTCCTGTTTACTGTCGTTAGTTCTGATCACTCACTTTGCGCTTCCTGGTGTATTTATGGACATAATACCAGAGACAGTGTGCAAACCTATAGTTACATTCGGAAACATATATGTAAACTTACACTTCTATGATATTAAAAATACAGAAATAGTAATTAAAACTTAGAAGATGATTTTTTCTGATTGACATATTCCTACTCCCCGCACGATCTGTCACTTGTGTCCGTGATAAGTAATACATCGTTCACTGTTTGGAATACTATACAAAAAGGCTAACTGAACAGTTTTACATAATGCAGTTAGTCGAATTGTCCTATATTAGAAGTTTTTTGATAATTATAATATGGTGAATTTGAACATTTGAAAAGATTAACGAAATATAAATACATATTGCAACCAGTTTTTTTCACAGATCAAATGTTTCGTTCGCTAAGTAAAATTTAAGATAAAAGGTGTATTTATGATATAGTACATTTATACTGTAGCTGTAGATCATTTATGCCTGAAAGGTCTATAATAATAAATTACTAAATAATCCATGATTGAGTATTATTAATTTAATTTAATTCATGAAATCCCTCTCAGTGCATCAATAAAACAGGAACGGAAACGTTGGCAGAGTAATTTGTATTCGAATCATCAAATTTGGAAGAAGTATTTCCCAAGGGGGCATTGATCCAAATGGAACAATTCCAAGAAAGAAGGTCAAAACAGCTAAATCTGTGGTTGTGGTTTGTGACTTTTATTTGGTTTTACACACTAAATGGAGTTAAAACAAACCTGCTTTACTAGTTATGAGGATAAAAGCTTGTCAGATGTTTAAGTAGTTAGTATATGTAATAGTGTCCACAATCACCAGCAATTTTATATAATTTATAAAACCTAATGATACATAATTTTTTAATCATGACAAACTTTATTGCAAATAAGCAGCGTTTTCATTTGTAATCGCACTATGGGTTATCTCATAGTCTAAAATAATGTATAATACACAGTTTAAATGTTCTAATAATTTTACGATTAATAATTACACAGAGAGTGTCTATTTACATTTTTGAACCATTTAGGATAGGATTTGTTATTTCATAGCTAATGCAAAATAAAAAGTGTTTTAAGAATAGCCGACTCCAAAGTTTGCTAGAAAAAATAATAACTTAACTAAGAAACGTCACAATCAAACGATAAAGGATTTTGAAATTGTAAGGACATTTGAAACATAGTTTGTATTTTATGATTTAATAGTATTTTAACAAAGGCAATTATTAATGCGTTAAGCTACATAAATTGTTGTTGGTTATTTAATATTTGTAATTAAAAATATATATATTACATTAAATATCAAGGTGTTAAACTTTTAGATTTTTTTGACCAATTTGTTCTCAGAAAATTTTCAATAATTTAATTTTAAAATTGATCACAGGTTTTATATATTTTATAAAACATTATGCAAACTAATATAGGTTCCCAGTTACTTTATGATAGTTTTGATCAAAATACCCTTAAAACTGATAGTGTACAAACTGAACCGCGTGATCAAAATAATCAGCATCCCATTTCTTTTAATAAAATAGAACAAACACACATATACATATACTATATTATAAACATAATACGAGTACGCCACAAATTTGACGAGTTCAGGCGCCACAATAGGCTTCGCTGAGGTTTAATGCAAAATATCTAGTCTATAGCTCATTATGATACTGTCAGATACAACGGGAAACTCTTGAACGGAAAATATATTATTACCTGGCTAACTAAGGGGAAGTTTTTCCACCCTTACAAAGCTTCAATGAAGTTTAGCCGAATTCCAAGGTTGCCTACATAGAACTCATTGTTTTCTAAGTATAAATGAAGTTTCTAGCAACATGTAACGTCTAAGGTGAATCCTTTCTCAATATATCTTGCTACAAGACACATACTCAATTTAGTTTATTATATTGGGTTTAATATCAATATATAAATAATGAAAGTCAACGCATAAAATGATTTTAGATGTTTTGGGACAATTAGGCTACCACAACACAACTCATAATTATATTGTATTTTTTCAATTTTGTTCAATCTGTCATTTCCCACTTCTGACATGGTTATCCATAAAAATAAATGTAAATTAATCGTTAATGCTCAGGCAAAGCTCATGGTAGGGCTGAAGCTTCATGCAAAATTTCAAGTCTATATGACAGTTTGTTTTCGAGACATCCTTGGGTCTGGCAGATAGACACAAGTTAAATTTTTCTATCCTCTAGTTAAACTGCGCTAACGCTAAGCTTTTAAGGAAAAGGATTTAGGTGTACGAAATATGATTTATATATAGGTGTATTTATATAGGATTTATAATTTTGTTCAATAAGTCTTGCGTATAAGAGTATAAAATTTGTTAAAGAGACGAATGTGTGTCTGAGCTTAAAATAATTTGAGAAACTTTGTTATTTTACATATACAACACAATAATATATCAATGAAGAGTAGTAGTCTAGATGTTATGGTAAGATGTCATCCTCCAAGAAACCAATAGGGCAAATAGCAATAATAGTTTGAGAATAAGAAAACGCAGACACGCTCGGCTAAGAAAACTGTTTATTTATTTATATAGGTTTCTAAAGAAATACCAAAGAAAATTAATGATTAATAGGTAAAAGGCAAAGGCAGGATTTTAGAAATATAAGTAGATAGTGGAAAATGTTTTCATTTCATTACTATATTGTATTATTTTACTGTACAGACCTATATAATATCTCTATGTTTAAACATTTCCAAATATTTAAGGTACGATTACAAATGTGGTCCTAAGTTTTATTTAGTATTAGAGCTTATAATACTCATAATACAAATTACTGTATTTATGACTTTAATATTCACTGTCTTCTTTACGAATGTGTGCATAGGTCGAACATAATGAACAAATGAATGTATTTTAATATATTAAAATAAAATAAATATATAACTATTATTATTTAAATTTTTAACATTAAATCGGTAATAAAATAATATTATGAATATTATCATATGTAAATTGTGGGTTCTGCTGAAGTGTATGTAAATCTTTGACGAATGTAGGCTAGAAGATTAGAAGGTGTCCCGTTACAGTGCCTACCATTATATGCTGTCAAATTTCTTGTCCTGCCCCATAAAGACAACTGCTTTTAGGTCTTTGGAAAGTGAATAATATTAAATGCTTAATAATATAGATAATAGAATGGAATAATGTTTTTGAAATATTTATGAAAGCCTTTTAAAATAAAATGACACTCTGTCTTTCTTATTCATGATTATTCTCAATGAGCATGAGTAATATTTCTAAAAGTATTGTTCGATATTTGTTAAAAAGTTTCCTATTTTTGATAGTTAGTGACAAACATTGTTTAACTGATAAAACACATTTTGTTCTGGTGTAGCTTACGACATGGGCCAATAATGTAATATTTATAAAAATATAAGTTGTCATATAATATATAATAAACCTCGTGTATTTATAATTAATGAACGAAAAGTACTCTTCCTTCGGGAATCAGATTTCGTAATTATGGGGAAAGAATATGTACTTTAGAACTGAATCTAAAGGCCAGGAGTTTGTTTGAAATTTTGTCATAAGCCCACGTCTATAAACATAAGTACGGCATAGTTGTGAAGGACTAGTCTTTTATATTAAAATATAATTTATGTTTCTGTTGGTTAGGTACTAATTATAGAAAATAAATAAGCTTGTTACAATCCTCTATTAAATCTGGGAGTCAAAATTTACTGAGCCAAAGACAGTGAAATTGGAATGACTGGAATATTTTTAAAATAGATTTTTACTTGCACTTACGCAGTATAAAATAAGTTTGTGACACTATAACTGACGCTAACTTGAATGCTCGATATTCATTCTCAAATAATACAAATGTAAAATACAGCGAAGCTTTGCATTTATGCCAAATTGTTATCTTCTGTATGACATTAAACTTAAACAAGTGAAATGGTTTAGCAATTAAACCGATGTCTAATCTTTAAATTTGTATTTTTGACGTGACAACGTCTTAAATTAGGTTGCGGCTCGGAGTCACTCATGAAAAAGTGTAACGCCCGGTAACGTTACGATGCCCGTCCAGTGGGTCCGCCGCACGGGATCCGCACGGGATAAAGCAGATAACTGTGGGTCCGCCGCACGGGATAAAGCAGATAACTATGTTTATTCGTGAAAATGTGGAGTGCTTAGATTCGTCATTTACAACAACTACAACAATAAAGGTAAATAATTGTACACTGATATTTCATTATCGTAAACTATGATTGATTGATTAATTGTTAGATTGACACAAAAGTTGAGAAACTGAGTTTATAGGTTATGTCATACTATTGACAAATGTTGATAGTGTTAAGTAAATTATTAGTTTAAATCACTCTGCAATCAATCGTAATTCAGTCGATTGAGAAGAAACAGCGCGTATTGCTAGTCAAACATTTAAAATAACAAATTATAACCTCTAACCTGTCATAACAGTGCGACCAAACAAACGAACTAAACCGACCAATCACCACGCGCGGAGTTAGAATTTAACTGTGTTTAGCAAGAATTTCAAATTACAATTTTAGTAAATGTTTTATTCAACTTTCCCATTTACAATAACAAATTTTAATTAATTTCAAATTATGTACAATGTTTTAGTAAACAAAATATATTTCTATAGTTAAAATTTGTGCAATTCTTATTTTCATTCAATTCCTTGTTCCTATTGTGCAATTTAATAATATTCATATCAATAAATATTCTACCGAGAAAAAGACGTTGTCACGTAAAATCTTCGCCCGTAAAAACCGACTTTACAGGCAACCATAATTTTTTTTTACTAATAAATTTCATAATTAAGAGCAGTATGAAAATATTTGCTATGTTTAAATTTTTATTATAAGCATAAAATGTTTCGCTTTTAATTACATAAACTGATTTAATGTACTTCTGTGCTGATAGAATAATTTACTACAATTTGTGTACTGAAAACTTTAAATGGATGTTCTACCACATTTACGTACATGACGCTTTTGCTAAAACTAGCCACTTTTAGTAAACTTACAGAAGGTACTAAAAACTTTCTTTATCCATTGAATGATAAAAACTAGCCAGACAATGTTTTAATTGTTATAAACATGTAATTTCATGATACAAAACGAGAAAATAAGTCCAATTAATATACTGAATACAATAAAATTCTCATCAAACAAGATTTGTATTCATAGAATGTTTTGGACAACAAAACACAGGGGCGTTGTGAACCTCGGTTCCCTGGATTTTTCAATTACCTTGGTCGCAACGAGTGAGGTTACTGACTATAAACTTACTTACTAAGTACTATATCAGCTAGTACACTTATATAGTACGAGCAGTTACCCACGCTTCGCAAATGTATGAGCACTTTTGGTACATTTAAAAACTATATTGTATAGACAAAGTTGAGTATGCCTTGTTGCTACGACCAATAAAACAAGCCAAAAAGTGTATATTTGTGGTAATTATAATTTACTCCGAATTTAATATCTTTGTGTCCTATAGTTCATTTTTGCTTATTTCACTGCTGATCGTTGTAATTTATTCTGGTCTAAGTATTTGTTTCTATGATTGATTTTGCCTTGCTTCCCGATCTATAAAATGTATACAGGTCTGCAAAGCCTATTTTGGCCACAAAAGTTAAAGTATATTACTCAGAAATTAGATGGAAAATATAACAAAATAGCGATTACAGTTTTAATTAAGCAACTTCCAGTTTTATCTCGTGCAGACATGACACTAATAAGAATTAGCAGTAGTTCCTCACCTCTATCAAAAGGTATCAGTTCCAGGTTCTGAGATAGAGGGAAAGTGGATGAACCGCTGAGGAAGTTGTAATGAGGATAAAACTCATTCACAAGTTCAGTAATCATTGAAGAATCAATTAACACTGATGCTTTTATGTGCCAATAATATATTTAATTTAAAATCGTAAAATTCTATAATGTTTATACAAGTGAAAAAAATATATTTTGCAATAAAAATGTTTAAATTATTTTCCAAAAATACAGAAGACTAAAATTTCAAACCTAGAGGGTCTAATATAAAAATATGACAAGACAAATAAAATACATTAATATAAAACTGCGTCACTGTGGTGGTGTACTTGATTAATAACACAAAAATTAAAGTTTATCATATAAAGACTTTGAAGTCATCACAGTGGTCTGAGCGTACATTTACCAATCTATAACGTTGTTTCATAGTTATGACATGCTTTATAAATTAAATCATGGCCTACAAAATGGGAACTAAATTTTTAAAGTGTAGAACGTTTGTTGTTGAGCTATAAATAACTTATATTTACCGTATTAAAACGTTGAGGTTACAGTTAAAATATACCTTAAAGTGGAGAACGTTTGCTGTTTAACTAAGCAAATAAACACTTTGATCACATCACACCTGAACTGGCATTTTTCCCCACGTTCTAAGGTTGCCGTTAAAGAGGTAATCGCCTAGTAGAAATTAGAGAGGAGAGGAAATTACAGAATACATCAATATCAAGAACTTGTATACTATAATCTTCAGCGCTCCACTGAATGGTGTTTCGCGAAGAATTGTTTTTATATTTAAATAAACTAACAATTTTATTTAAAAGAATGATATGAAATTTAAAAATGGATGAATGTTTATGTGACTTTACACTTTAAAATTTAAATAACTACATCCGTAGAAACTACATATCATGTGCAAACCCATCAACTTCATGCAACTTTATATATAAAATCTCATAAATATAAACATAGAGTCATTCTTTTAGTTTCGTAACTGGGAGTTTTAATAATTAAAACTAGTGGCATAATAAATAGCATTAAAGGAATATTGGAAGCTGACATAATTGTATTATGGGCAAAAAGAGTACTATTAGGAATACCAGCAAAATCTCTACTACCTAAAGTTGCGAGCGTTGAGGAAGAATTAAAAAAACATTGTATCACTATTGGTGATCGAGCCTTGAATATTTTAGCCAATTATTTGAATCCATTCAAATTATGATTTTAAAGTGATCAAAATAGTATACTATCCATACATGGTGAATTACCAGTGCCACCTTAAAAACAGGTTGGATAGAGTAACCGGTAAACGTGTTAATATGTTTGCTAAAAAGGATTATTACCTTATCTAGCATGATATAACGCCATTTCATTTTAACCTGACGATGCAAGATTATCTTCTAAGTTCTCAATTCGTTATCAATGTCTATAGGTTAAAGGGAATATATTGTATCTATTTCCAGTGTATTATCCATATACACATCTTTGAAGGTGGCCAGAATTATTTGCTTTCAAACCATAACCCTCCCAAATGGTGTCTTGAAACCAGAATAATATTGGATATTTAGAATAGTACACGGATTGGATTCGCAATTTAGAAATAGCCTCAATTCAGGGGCCGATGCTGTGAATGAGGCCAGTGATGATTGTAGCCATATCAGCTTACTGCATTTGCTAATATTTAATAGATGTCAAGTGAATTGCTGACATCACATTCAAACAGATGGGTGAACAACCTGTATCTTGAGCGGTTATGTATGATTTGGGCATAACCCGTGTACTTTCAATCCACTTTTAAAAATTTAAACTTAGATTGTGAGTATATTACTGTATTTTTAATACCACATTGAAAATATAGAGAGTGCCAATACAACTAGTGTAGTCCGAATGGTGGAATTTTTGGGTACCTGTGTTGATACTGTATATGGAAAATAACATTTGGAAGAGTGGTTAGTTGGAGAATCAGGTGTATACTACGAGGTACAAAAATACATTTAGCCTGCCAATATTGTGTTTTACTGATAAACTGCCATAAAAGGCTCCAGGAGAAATAGTTAAACATATGAGTGTCTGCAATAATTTTGTTCTGCAAGAGCTGTATTTGTAGTTTATTATATCACGTATTATTTTTTTTATTCTAAACATTTATAGTACCTAACTTAAATTAGTTTATTTTATTACAGTTAGCGGTAAATAAAATTGTATATAAATCTAATGAAACTGCAATTAAACTAAACAAATGAGCAACAACTCAAATGCTGTATGACAATAGTTTATATACAGTTTTTAAGTACTTTCCGAGCGTAATAATGTTGAAATTGTTTAATACATGGGCCCTTAACGATGCAAAAATGTAAATATAATCTTAATGAGCCGCAACAAATAAAAATAAATCAATGTAAATTGCAAATAACTAATGGGTTATTACTGATATCATACACGTTATATTACTGTACCATTTAAACAATATTTTTTATTGCACAGTTTTGTTATTTTATGCAATAAACTATCCTTATAGATTGACGTTAGACACATTTAAAACTATTCAAAATTAACCCTAATTCTTCATCTAAACATGTGAAATTGTCATGAAAAATGGAATGTCGATATAAAATGTACCGTTAATGAAACTTTTTTTGATTAAATTGACATAAATTTAATACAAATATTGAAACTAAAACGTAGCGTACTGAACAAGAACATATTGACACATACCGTAATACAATTATATAGTTAATTGCACTGTAACATTTTTTATAGCTTTCTGTTGTTCATATAAACCTCAATATGAGAAATTGCAGACAAAGTAGATCCCAGTCGCATTACCATCGGCATATTTACAATTGTTTATTGATTAATAATATTAATCATAAACTATATAAAAAAGAGTATTTAATATGAATAAATCAATAGACTTGGGCTGTAAAGTTGTAAAAGAATACCAAAAGAATCTCTGTAGACACAAAACTTAATTGTACAAGCTGCTGAAATTCTGGGAAGAAGTATAGAGGTAAAACAATGGAGAGCGTATCGGGCAAGCAGCAAGGTAAAATACGGCAGGATGGCTAATTGTTCAAATAACCGTATCACAACAGCCGATTTAGTCGCCTGCTTGGATTTATACGGAACGCTGAGACACATGGACGTCTGATTACTGTCGCACATTTTACCTTCGAATGAGTCCTTATAATCCCATATAAATATGTAATGATGTAAGTATAATATCTATGTGCATAACAGCGGATGTTATGATATGTTCTTACAGCAATGACACTAACAGTAAACATAAATGCAGTCTACTTACATTATAAAAATATACTTTATTTAATAAACATCATAAAAACTGCATACATAAATAAGGTAAATAATATATGTCTAAATTTTTGTACCTTCTATCCTCATTGTAATGTATAGATTAGGTAATGCTGCATATTGTAAACTAATAATGATGTACTCGTATATAAAACACTAAATTAATAGATCAATACGTACAAATCATTTATCATTGAAAATAAAAACTGAACATTTTCCTCAAAAAAGTACCTTATGAGTGCACTGAAAGACTGTTTATGTTCGAAAATTATTAAACTTAGATTATTTAATTTTTTTAATTCTTAAATGTGCATGTCTACTAAAATTTGCCAACATATTTACGATTATATTTAGTACAATGAGTGAAGAGTTATTTATTATTATTAAATTCAGATATTTTATTTTTATACAGTTCCCTTACAATTTAATATACACCTATCCGGATAGTTAATCTAAATCAATTATTTTCAACGTTTGCTGATTATTAATCCAACCTTAGAAATATACTAATTAATAAAGTTTGCTTTCTTTACTGAGTTTATAAAGTTGTGATAGATCTCTTTAAAACTTCATAGTCCTGTTTCCTTAGAACACCAATTAATTACCGTATTTTAAACTTCAATATTCAGTATTCAGTAATTAGGGCATCTGCCAGGAAGGGATCATTACAGCAGCTGCCGCTTATAGTTGGCCTGTTTGCCAAAACAATAGATTTACCCATGCGTGGAGCGTAAAAGTCTATATAAGTTTCATTGTAAGGATGTCTAAATGAATTATAGTTTAATTAAAGCCAATATTGTTATAGTTGCTTTATAAATATTGCTTAAAATTAAGTAGGTAACTGTAATGCAGCACAGGCCTTATTCATGACTAAAATAACTTCTTTTAGTATGAAAAAGTAATATTATACTTATTATTGAATTAGTGGACACTTGCTATTTTTGCACCCCAGACCTGGCCCGGTAGTTTCATTAGCTATTGCAATTAGTATCATATAATTAAATCTTGATATAAAGTTTTATTTTGATATAATAAATAAACTACAATATTTTTCTTTCCATTAGTGCTAATCTGTTTCATATTTACAATGTTTACCAGAGTGCCTCTAGGTGTTATATATTTATCAAATTATTTATTCTTTTTCCAACTAATGACATAATCATACGCACTGCTACAAATCATACAATTTGCTTGTGGAAATGGAGTGAGTTCAATACAGATTTTAATATAGTTTACTATTAAATAAACTCAGAACAGTTTAGGAATGATCACTCTTCCCACACAGAAATTCTCGTGCAGTTGTGTTACAACTGAAGTTGTTAGATAAAATCGATAGCATCCTACCCAACCTATTATTGGAACCCTTTTTAATAATGACTATTCTTTCGATATTCTCCTTTCTCTTAAGTCACTAAGCCAGCCTTGAACATTTTAACTTTCTTTACACTGTTGGTGATCTAGTTGCTCTACAGAAGTAATTTAAAAACCTTTATTTAAGTTTTGAGGGCTTTTGTAGTAATTAACAAAATTTGTTGGTAATTTAGTATATATAAACTTTGAATACCTGATTCTAGTTAAAAAAATTATTGTAAGGCTATCTTAGAGAAATTGAAAAATAAAAGGATAAAAAGGACCTCTTATATAATTTTACCATCGCCAAATGTATTTGTTTATTGGATTGCCTAAAGCCGTTTCTTCTACTTCAGACGTATTTTATAGCATAGAAAACATTAAATTAATCTTAAAGGAAACGCTTCCCAAATTAAACAATATTTATATCCAACGGATCGTTTTTCCCTTTAAATTGTAATATTTATTGTTGATTATCGGTATTTTATATTCCATTCAACATTTTTATTGTCCGAACAAACGGTACTCGTTGAATAGTGCCAATAAAGAAACAATCGAGTTTGTAGCTATTTCATATGTTTAATGTACTCTATAGATTTATCACCAAACTTCTATCTCTCGAATTTGTGTTGTAAGTACAGCTAATGTTCAGTTATAGAATATTTACTGGTACAGTTGGAGTTTATTGCGACCTGACGTTAAACTTTGCTGAGTTGGCCTAGTTCCTGGAATTATGCTACTCAATTTTATAACTTCTAGCATGTCAATAACTTATGGCGGTGTGAATATAGATATTGCAATATCATATCAGAAACCCAATCAGTACAGTCTTAAAATTTAATAATGATCCAAAGATTTGGAGACGTTTAGCATATTCAAGGATATTTTGTAACATTAGAGTAGGTATTTATAAAAACTATTTTTGTCACAAAAATTTAACAAATTTACAAGAAAAGCAACACATTTACTATGTTTTAGAAGCCCAAGTGAGAAACTCGTGCAAATGTGCTGGTGGGGATGTTTTTGAGGAATTGCAAACTTTCTTGCAAACTCTCTCCATGATATTGGGTGAACTCTCTCTCCGTGATGTGGGTCTAGAATGAGGGTGTAGAATACGAAACCCGACACGAAATCCACAATCAAGAGTGAGGATGTTAAAGAGACGATGTGTTTAAACGTTTTCAGCTATATATTTCGTTAATATCTAGGGACTAAATAGTGCACTGATTTGATCTATAATGTGTATATCGCTACCAATAGTAAAAGGTAGGGGGATGAAGTATGATCGCTTATTAAATGGTGGCATTTAGAAATAAATATTGAAGTGAAGTATGTATATATTTATTTAATTTCGTGTTTCATTAGCAACATTATGTTTTGGGTCTCAGTGATTATTGTATTATATATATATATATATGTGTGTGTGTGTATTTATTTATTTACGAAATGTTGAGTAAATATATATATATATATATATATATATATATATATATATATATATATATATATATAAAACAGAGCTTTGAGGAATACATATTTGAGGACGTAAGACGAAGTATTTTCATAAAATGTTTCAATGTTCATTAAATATTATGTGTACTGTGTGTCGCCTATTTAAGTACTGAATGTATGAAACATTACAGAAATATATTTTTATACAGATAAGGGCTTATTTTAAAATTAAACAATTATGAAACTATTCAATCGTACTGCAAAAAGAAATAATCCGCGCAAATGAAATTACAGTAAATTGGTATGGCACTGTTTTCCTTATTACGAACATAATTTCAAAAAATAATGATTTTCTAATGAGACAAAATTGAATAAGGAAGCATGTTATCAAATATATACATTCAACATAACAATATTGTTCGCTTTCTATACTGTTATAATGAATGTCCATGTATATTATTAAAGAGAAAATGGATTCCACTCAAATAATATTTGTTTGTATTAAAAACATAGATTAAATATTTTTTATTTTAATTAAGCTTGAAATAAACAAAAACGGTACAACGGTTTATAACTATAATGAAGTTTCATTTCGGCTCAAGTTTTGGCATTTTACATAGTCACTATTACAAGCCACACACAACATACAATTATAGAATATTTGAATAGTGTACGGGATTTTCCTGAGTTGTATTATGTGTCAGCAAATCTTGTAGTTGCTTACATAGAATAGTGTAACGTATAAATTACTTGTGAAATGTATTTCCCACAGTCACCTCGTTGCAGCACACAAACCATAATAATTTATCTCACATTACAGAATTGCTATCCTCATTACATCTAATACTTTATCTTAAGAAGATAACGTAAAAATAATGATTCCAACATGTTTTTCCAGGCCAGAGATGTCTTCTAAAAATATATATTTTTTAATATTACAGTTCAAAGATTGTAGTATTAGAAAGCTCTTGGGACTATGCTATGAGTAATAGACTATTCTAAAGCCCCGTCAATATATATATTGACGAAATATATATATAATTTTTCATAATAATAATATAACAAATATTATTACATATATATATATTATTTTTCTACAAGTTTTAATATTGATATGTAATTAATTTAATTTAATTGAAGTTAGTGAAGCAGGCACATAGGTGAATCCATTAGTTGAAGTACCTACGAGAGCTTTCTCCGTACATTAAGGATCGGACCAGAGGGATGATCATCCAGTTAGTCAAGGAAACACCAAACCAAATTATCTTTGTTGTGACCTATTTTATGTATAGAATAATAAATTTAATTTAATAGCATTCATTATTATGTCACATTAAAATAAAATATGTTAAAAACATTAGGTAGTGATAAAATGTATTGTAGATCATTACTAATTTGAATGTACTGAATTACTACTACAAAAGAGCTCATTAATTTCACAAAGGTTGTCTAAATTAGGTTTAAACTCATTAGAACTTGCTCAGCGCTTCATCAACCTTTCCCATATCTCAGTATCTGATACTGACAGTTTCCTGCGAAAAATGTGAGTTAAAGGCTTCAATGAGTTTGTTATAGAATCAAAATAATAACACCAAATTTGCTTGAATCGAATGATGAATAACAGATTTATATCAAGTATACTGTAACAAGTCACAGCTTATGATGTGCTTCTGAGAATAGCGAACAATATAATATTCAAAAAATGGCAGATCGAAAATATCTTATACCAATTGCTAATTTGTGTTTTATGATGACATATAATTTGAATACGTGTCTCTCACCTTTGAGTTTACATGAATTTATTTTAAGATATCGTACAATGCTGTATTTCAGGTTTTATTTATTTATTTATAGGCTTCACTAACGATCAGACAATAAAATATAGTGAATTACTGTATGAAAATTACCTCTTTTGGTTATTCTCACGTGGGAGTTCAAATTTACATTCATGCAGTTGTACTATTAATTATCTTTAACAGTATTCGGATTCTCGTATATTTACTAATATATATTTAGAATTTATTGTAAATCTAAACTATTTTCTGAAATAAAATAAAATAAATAGTTTACCTATATTTTTTAGACCTTTAAAAGAAATTTTTTTTTATATTGGACTGCTCATATGATACAATTTTTACTGTAGTGAAACACAGCAGGGATCCATTAAATAATGGTTAATGTTTGGCATGTATATTAAAATAGTGAATAATCCAACAATATGTAGTCTACGACAATTTTATGTGAAAACCGCAAGTCTGGGTAATATTCCATTAATGAAATGTCACAAGTTATTCCCTTGGCTGCAGGAAAGTAACAAAATAACATAGAACCTAACAATAAAGCAAGCTCAGAATGATTATCTGTCAAGTTGAAGACAATTTTATTTATCTCTTTTCGTGCTTTTGCTTCAAAAAACAAACTTTTCCTATTCTATGTTTTTACTATACAGTATTTCTCCTGAAAACCTGACAACCTTCCTGAAAAAGGTTGTCAGTCTGAAACCATTTTATTTCAAGCTTTGTTTATATAATTTGAGTACTTTCTTTCAATAAATTAATAACCCGGAAATCATTTTCTTATTTTATTGCAAATACCAAACTGACAGTAATTTAGATAACATAATTAGCATGGAGCTATGAAAATCACCAAATGTTAGAAATTCAAATTTGATTCAAATTAATTAACGAAGATAAATATATTCATTACAGTTAACCCTAAATTGATATTATATAATAAATTTCTCGCACTAATTCCGTGGTTTCATAACCTTGTCTGCCATAATATGTGTATATTAATATATTATATATTTATGAAGTATTGTTTATATTTATTTAAATTAAATTAGGCTATTTCTATAGAAAACCTGTTTAAAAGAGGTTTCGTATTTAATTAGAATTTTAGCTTGCTTATTTAAACTACAAAACAAATACTTTCTGGTTGTAAAATATATAGTTAAAATAAAGTGTAACACATTGAAAAGAGCCAAATAAAAATTAACTACACTCAATAAGAAAGGCCTCTACAATTTCGTTGTTTAGAGTAAATAAACCAAAGGTATTGCATTGATAGCCTACTATACGTATCAGATACATAATGGATTATAAAGAGGAAAAAGCTATGCAATAAAATTTTTGAAAGTGATTTTTAAAAAGCGAATGAGGGAGAATACCCTGAGCAGATTGCATGAGTGTATCATGCGGTATATGTTTTTGAGAGGGCTACATTTTTTTATATGATAATAAGCACAAATCCTATTTCGCCTGATTTAGAATGTGTTTTCCTACATTTTTTGATTAAAAAACAACAGATATAAATAAGTTGAAAATCAGCATTTTTCTCAAGGTAGTTGAAAACAAAAATGAAAATACATGAAGATTTACTTTTCCGTTCACAAAGGTAATATCTTAAAGATTTTAAAATTACATATCTTAAAACTCTTTAATAGTACAGATTGCCAATGATAGTATTTTATTACAGATAGATAGTTTAACGTTATATTATGTGTGTAAATTGGTAAAAAATAAGAGTTATAGCAGTTCTTTTTGGTCGGGTGTTTTAATGTTACATGTGACGAATAAGTACTCGTGCATTGACAAGATACATTGTTTCAATTAATGGAGTTTCACCGATAACAGGGGTTGTTAAAAACATTGATAATATAATTATATAATTCTTCGTCTTAGCTAAAGTACGCTGTTCATTTAACAAATGTTAAACAGTAAACTACCCTTACAGCATGTCTAGAAATCCAACATCTGGGAATGTAACACGAATGGTTATAATAACCAATCAACAGTCAACATGACAAAATGTGATCAATAAAGTTTATTTTTAGAGGACTAGCTTTATATTATTAAAGCAAGGTTATTTTAAAATTTCCTACATATTATATAACATACCGTATTTTTGAAACATACAATTTATTAGTTGATGAACACTTTTATTGTTATAAGATATTTATATAGATAGTATTAAAATATACTCTATCTTATTTAAAACTGTTGTATGACCAACAGTACATAACCTTTACTTATATAAAATACTTGATTGGTTTTTATTTGTAAATTCTTCCTTATTCCGTTATACTTAATTACAAGCCTTTTTATTATTGATATTACGACTATTCCATGGAAGATAGTTTTCATCAATGTCTCAATGCTTTGAAATGCTGAGTTTTCTAAATATTTTCTAAAATTTTTGTTAATAATTTTTTAACCTAAACAGCGGAACAAATTTATAAACAGAATATAGAAGATTTACTTAGAACCAACGTACAATATACTATTGTAACATCAAAACGTAAGTAATGTGTACAAATATCTGAAATATCCATATTATAATATATTATTAGAGAGTTTATCAAACTAACCGGTCTACATCTTTAAGTTAACAATTCAACCTCTTTTCTTACATAAACAATCTCGATTGTACTTGAATTGATCTTAATAAGCTTTTTGTCAAACCTAGTTCTTTTACGTCTTTCGTATAGAAATAAAACTACAGATGTTTGATGTACAGCTACTGGAATGTACCAAAATTTACCAGTATAACGGTATGTTTCAGATCTATATCAGAATAACTTGCTACTGGCATCTCAATTTCGTGGAGTATCATCATATCAGTATCTTTTCCTGCTACACGCCAACGGCATTTTCATGTCTACAATTTAATTGAACATGTTGGTACATCAATAAAAATATTCTGAAACCTGTGAATAGAATTTAGTATTTGTTACGCTGTAACGAGTTCCGTCAATTACATCAAACGATTCTGACGTTCTTTTTATGTATTCAATTTCCTTGAAAGTACTGCCACAGCAATACATCAGTGTCAAACCCTCACCTTGATACGTACAGAGGTAGGCTTTGATTTTTATAGCGTAGCAGCTTTTTTCGTGGGCTACGTATTATCTATATGAAAGACAAAATCCTCTGTACACTTTTTTGATAGTTTTTTATATATTAGAGATTATATTTTAGATATTTTGGATATTATAGATTATTTACATAACCTAGGTTTAGAATTGTCTATCAACAATTATTAGCACTTCTGATCTGTTGCATTAAAGATATTTCTCCAACGTAAATGGCATCATCAGCTCCTCGCTTAGTGCCAGGCGCTTATATAAGATCGCTCGTCATCGTTCTAGCATATTTTTTCATAGAACTTATACTAGCAAAACTTATAATCGATTCTTATTTCTTGTGACCAGACAATTCATTAGTAACGTTGTTTAATTTTCCTTTTTTTTATTTTTTGATAAGATTCCCAACCATTTTGAATGTTTTTTATGGCTCCGTTTGTGTACTGTTTTGACTACTACTTATTCAGACTTCCGTCAGAAGGACTTAGATCTGCACACATAAATAAATGAAAAATGGGGCTAAATCTAACTAATACTGTAAATAATTGTACTTTAAATCCTTCATGATAGCTTTCCGATGGTGAAAAATATTATTAGAGCTATAAGCGGGTGAATTTAAACGCAGATAACTCTTTTTGCCTAGAACCAAAATATGTTTATTAGTCTGAAGTTTTATAATTTGCTATACTATTTCATAGGTAATTGATTTGGTTATTTAATAAAAGTTTTTG
Source organism: Homalodisca vitripennis (assembly GCF_021130785.1). Lineage (NCBI taxonomy): Eukaryota > Metazoa > Arthropoda > Insecta > Hemiptera > Cicadellidae > Homalodisca > Homalodisca vitripennis. Next base: position 121,942,817 of record NC_060208.1, read on the forward strand.
TTGTTTAATATAGATAATTAAACATTAACTTTAATAATTCAGTCTATTTGTTTAATTCGTTGTTTATATATAACTACGTAGTCAATAAACGTCTATTATTTGTTTTTTAAGCACGTACCATTTAAAAGGTTTGCAAAAATACTATTCAACATTAATAATTATATATTAATAATATTTGAAAATCTAAATTACGATGATGTATTATATTATTTCAGTCTTACCAGTATTAAATTGTAAACATGACTTTGATTACTGAGCAGGTTAACTTTCCATACCCTTAGACAGCTATACACGTAGGTTGTGTTGTGATGGCTATGAGCTAACACGTAACGTTTCAAACAGATCTTTATAATATTATAATTCTACGTTAATCTGGAATTTCAACCTTATTTAGAAACTAGTAATAATATACAAATAGTAGAATACATTTTCTAGAAGGTAAATTTAAATACATGATTTAGTACAAAGCTAGGAACATTCATATTATTATATGTATAATAAAAAGTAATGTGTCTTGAAGAGATAAGAAACATGGAATTTTGTACTTCCATCAAAGAAAAATTTAAAAAGTTACTAATTAGCAAGTAAATGGCATTGTTAACTCGATGAAATATATTCAAGTTTGGAAATTACCTACATATGATTCAATTCTAATAGAAAACAATAAAAATGTCTAAAGTTCGTTTTTCTATGTACATGTTTCTTTCACGTCTTTATAAATAATATTATATTTATGATAATTGGTATATGTATGGTATAGTCTTGCGTAAACTACTATATACAATTATTTTAAACTGTTCAGTTACAAAAAAGCGATGTAATCGATTTTTAGTCCATCCTTAAGCCGTTACACAGCACTAAAATTAAAAACCAATTTTAATGATTTGATGTATACTTTACCTAGCTTTCAGATGTCATCCAGTGTTCACCCTGCCGAAGACAATAAAACTTCCTTTTAACTGAATCCCGGATTATTATATTAAAAAAGAGTGTTAAGATAATACACTGCATTCACAGACTTGGAAAGCTCAAGAGGGCCAATCTTTCAATACAGACCGGACTGCCCAGGACCTCCACAACATCTATTTTAGGCATTGTTCCAAACGTGGTTTAATCATAGAAGCATTCAGCCAATAAAAACCATAGTATTACGTGCCTAGAACTCTTATGCACTCTTTCAAGAACAATTATACGTTATTAACAATACTACAGCTCTTCACCCCTGAACTTCATGCTTACTTACGTCAAGGTAAATGTAACTGGATCGTATACAGGAAAACTGCATCTTTTAACATATGTTTGGAATCATTTTTAGGTAACACACAAGTAAGTTACAATATTGTATTTCTTTCATCCCCTGGAGAAAGTAAAAATTGAAAATCTTTTATGTATTTCATGATAAGTTTTTGGGTTTTCCCAAACAATAAGGGACATTCGGGTTACACATTTTTGTTCCAATGATTTTTTTATAGTATATTTAAGGAAAAATTATAAACAATTTAAACAAGAATGGCTGTTTAAATTCTCAAATTTTATATTAAGTATTATATTACATATTTGACAAAATATTCAAAACATGAACAAAACAGTTACAACTTATTCTTCCACATTTGAAATTATATAATTATTTATGTTTTAGTGTACAAATATCAATATTTAACATTGTATATAGCCACGTTAATAATGTGGGCAGATTACCTGCTCAATTTACAATTAAGCTTCACGTTTCTACACCTACAATAAACACTGTTAATCTAAAGATATTAGGCATATGTTATTTAAATATTGTACATGTATTGTTAGAGTATGTATTGTATAAGACAACTATCCCAGCAGCAAACTCAAAGTGTTACTGCTGTAACAGACAGGTCAATGTAACTTACAGATAATTATTTGGAGAATGGATGTATTGTATATTCACGTTTGCTATAGTCCATATAAGTAAACAGAAACACATTGTTGAGACCTACCTAGCATTTATTTTTTTTATCAGAAAGGAAGCTCTAAATTAAAGTTAACTATAAATATTTACTGTCTAATTTACTATTAGGTTTGTCATTTTATTACACCTTTCTTCCATTTCCAATACCATTTAATCAATATTGGGTACTTTGGGATTATACCGACCACACTCAGACATGAATCGTTATTTGACATTTTGCTTCTACTGATTACTAGATTAGCGTAGAACAATATTTCGTCAATATAAAACAGGAATTGTCTTATCGCAAACCCCTCCCCATCCTCAGACAGAGGTCAAAGTCGAGCGGTCTAGTAGATAACGTGATTGCAGAATCTCGCCGCCTGTTCAGCTGGTGCGTCCCTTTGTTGTACTTCCGTGTTTACCGCTACATTTCTCCAAACACAAAAATTCAACAAAAACAAACATTACCAAACAAAAACTAAACTCTTTATTGAAAAAAACACACAAAACTTGTTTTTATTCTTGATCACACTCCGCCACCCAAAATGCGAGTGCCTCGGGCCATCGGCGCGGGCTGCCGAAGCCCGCGCTGTTGTCAACGAAAGAAAACATCCCTCGAGACAGTACATATCAGTAAAATATCAAATTATAGAGGGGCTGATCAGAAATACAAATTGAATTGTAATTGTAAGGCAATTATGTACCGTGCAAAAAACAAATAATCATGTGATGCCGCGCGGCTTGCCGTAATCGGGATATTCGAGAAAGATAAGATAACAGCGACAACAATACCGATCACAATACCTGGAAATGCTTGTTGATTGATGAAATGTAAGTTCTGGTACTCAACTACATCGTTTTATAACGTACTAGGTTCATTGAAAAAAGTTTAAGCGTTGGGGGCATATAACGGAATCTGACCCCATTAACAATTGATAATCGTTGTAAGTTTGTAATTTTGTAATTAAAGAGTTGTTTTTCGTTCTATCATGTTAGTTTCTATAAATTTATATTTTTGTGTTCTTCATACTGGTGTGGTCGGTATAATCCCAAAGTACCCAATATTGAATTTTTATTGATTACTTGCCTTGATAATTATGAACATATGATAAGATATTTTAAAGTTTTAAATAAATAAAAGAGTATTAAAATATTCCTTTAAATGTTATTTTTTCAAACAGTAAGAATATAAAAACATCTGCATTATTAAAAGAGTATATTGTGTTTTTAATTTGGATTTCATTGACTATCTCTTTGCTCGTGTGGAAATGTTTTAGTTAAAAGTGCCTAGAAGTTAATTATCATAGATATACTGACTTTTTTTAATTAGCAAATTATGTCATAAATTTATAACACAATAAATAAAACTAAAAAACATCGGTATTTATTGTGTTATAAATTTACGACATATTTGCTAATTAAAAGAATTCAGTGCAAAAACATTGGTTAGTAGAGTGAAACGCCGCCAACCGCATCAGAATACGACGATCCAGTCAGAAATGGCAGCGCATAATGTACTTCACAATGTGTACCTAAAACAACCCGCCATTTCTGATTGGATAAACCTTTTAAGATGCGGTTTGCGGAATTCAACTCTACTAAGTGAGCTCTTTCAAATGAGGTATCACTCGACCCATGCTTCAATTTAAGATTTCCATGTTTTCCTCTGTGGGCCGTCCCCCCATGGTTGGCATGTCATGGTAATAGCAAGGAAAAATAGTTTACATAGCCATATAACACTGTGCAAAGTTTATAGATGTAATCTCCTATGGTTTTTAAAATATTAAACCGTACCCATACTTTTCAAACACCCTGTATAGGTAAATTTTACTAAACGTCATAAATGCATAACTTTCCGAAAAATAAATTTAAATCGATTTAATTGATCTAAAAACTAGTTTTTTTATATATTGTACTGATTTTGATGTCTATGCTTCTATTCTGTATATCTTTTGCTAAATATCTCGTGAATTAATGTAAATACAAATTTTAAATTTTGCCTGAAACTTTATTTATACAAAATAAGAGAGCTGGAGTTTGATAATGGTGCACTTCCGTCCATGTTATTTGGCTAATTATGAATGAAACCTACCATTCAGGAAAGTCTATTAAGAACATATAGACCTATAGTTTTGAAATTATTCGTGAAACGTTACTTCTTTACAGGCAAGGTGCATGTTTGATGATGAAGCATGTCCCTCCAAATAACATCCCTTTTACTCGGGTTGGTGTCTCATGAATTAATTGGGCCATAGTGTTAATTATTACATTTTCTTATTATAAATACAAACTTAAAATTCTTTTTGGCAAGAACAATAGTTGCCATATTATGAAACGTTACAAGGAAATATATTTCATATAGTTAAACACACTAGTGATTAAAACAGAAGATGCTTTACAAGAAGATAAAACATTAGTTGGAAAATTAGACAACGACGGAGACTCAAGTATCCTGGATAAATACAAGAATGAGGCTCGATATGCGTTTAAAATTTTGGGTTACTGAAAATACCTGCGGAGAGCCATGAAATTCCGCTTCCTTCAGGGTTGCTGTTTCTGTGTGGACATAAATTGGTTGTAACGCCAAAGTTGTAGTTGTTGTCTCATTGCGTACTTAAAATATAGTATTTACCAATAAAATAAATTTGTTTTAAATGTTTCTTATTTCTGAATGTCTATTTATAAAGTACTTTTGTACTTTTTTTAATAGTTATAAGGTATTAAACTCTGCATTATACATTAGTTGATTAATTCTATATAAGACGGTTGTGTACAAACTAATAAAACCTTAACCTCCAAGGAAATATATACATTTTAAAACATGACAGGTTTTGTTCGTAAAAAACTTTTTTGAAGTAAAATTAAACAGATTTGTATTCACAAAGATACATTTAGGACTATTTTCCCTTTCATTATTTATAATCCCATACTCGTATAATTATATTTGGAAAGAATAGCATGAAAACATATAAAATAGTAAATTATGATGTGTACTTTGTTTATGAATCTTGTATTTTTTAATTGGTACATGAATTCGTCAGAAATAAAATACTTTTAGTCAAATTTTTCATCGACGTTCAATTAATATCTTACTATTTTTATGAGTGTTGTATACCATTGTACAGTAATTTAAGACTATTTTAGAGATATTTTATGCATATTTAATATTAAAATGCATATTATTATATAACAAAATATTGTAACACCTGTGGGACAAAAACTTATTTAACCGAAGAGGGTAACTAAATATATTTGCATTTCGTATCACCTTTTGCCTTGATGATTTACTTTCTTAGAGCCACTAGTATACATAGTTCATTGCCTGGTTTCAATCCTATTGGTTAAATGTAATTTCAACAAAATTACAGCAGCCACCCTTTTAAAAATGTTTATAAATTTTAATGTTCTCATGCCGTTGTTTTTATATGTAATATAGTTGTATACAAGTACACAGCACATATAACGTCTCTGTGGGAATCTGCTGGTCCTCTGTGTATTAAAATTCACACCAACGCTTCGTTCAGTAATTCCTGTTTAGTGTAAGATATTTAAGGCAATATATATATATATATATATCATATATATATATATATATATATATATATATATATATATATATAAAACATGTTTAATAGAACATTTAAATATATTTGAATAGAGGTATAATAAAAATTTAGAGACATTTTATAAAAGAATATCATGATTTTTCTATAGGTAAATAAAAATGAAAAATATATTTTTATAACTTTGTTGTGAATAAGTCCACAAAACTTCATATATATTTGATTTTTTGAAGACATTAAAAAATTTAGATAACATTTTAATCATATGATACTCAATACAAATATCTGATTTCGTAAAATAGTAATAATATTTAGAGTATTTATATAAGATTTACTTTATTGACTTTTCAATACTGCATTACAAAAACCTCAACATTCAACTCAAAAGAAAAATTATAATGTTGGGTATAAAATGTAACGTACTACTAACAAAGCGGAGGTTCTCAAAATAAGTAATATGACACTAAAAGCCATGAAGACAAGCTTGAGAATACTGTCTGACGTTTCTGACACTCCAATAACTTTTCGTTATTTTCCTCGTACATTTTTTCTTGCTTCTGTAAAAATTGTGTATTCCTTTTTAACAGTAACTCTACATAACTATTCACCCTTGTAATAAATTCAGAATTCTGACACTAAAACAGTATTCAAAAAATATATGAGGCGTAATTGCATACTACTAGTACACGTATTGCAACACAAATTTTGAAAGCTTTACTACCTCCTAGTTAATCATTTTTATATTCAAAGCGAACCCTTCATGCAACGCTTAACCAAAGGAGAGACCTTCATTAAAGAAAGTCTCTTATATACACCACCCTGAGTAAATAGCAGTGATTATAAAAATAAGGTTGTTACAATCAAAAAATGTATTTTTTTTACGACGTCGAGTACGAGTAAGAAATTCTTTTATATATAAAAAAAAAACACTTTCAGAGGTACGTTTACATACATTTTTATTATACTACACCACAAGTGATTTAATACGAGTATCTATTTCTACTTCTGAGCTACGCAAACAAGTTGACACTTAACAAACAATTTCATCTAGCTCAGGAACTGTATCCGTCTACAACCAGTCTCATATACAAATATTGTGTTTCATCTAACATGCAAGGGAATAACTCAATTAAATTAGTGGATTGTTTAGTATTATCAAGTATATCCAAAATAGTCCAACACGATGTAAAATGGAACATTTAACATTTCAGATCTTCAGTATACGATCATTAACAACGCAAATAAGGTCATAAATTTGCTTAAAATTCTTGGTCCTCAGTGTGTGTATCTGTATTGTATTATATCTTTCTACATTTTTTGATCCTAAATATAAATATTTGCATGCTTATATGACACAGTGGAATGATTCGGTATAATAGTGATAAAGTGGTTATCAACTTTATTAAATCAGAGGATTCCGCACAATAAAACTGAGTTATTTCAAAATTGTTCTTCTTTTAATCAAAACATATTTTTCACGATAAAGACAATAATGTATATAATTTTTATGTTATACCATATTTGTATAACAATATGGCTAAATAGGGACACCGAAAAATGTTTAAGACCTTTTTGCCATAATATCCGTTTTTAATAGAATGGATTTTAGCTCCTAAATATCCTACACTTTTATTTATGAAATCCATAGCCTATACCGGTAAAGTTACACCCTTTTCACTAACTAGTGGATCTGTATTACTGAACCGGGCACTTTATATTAAATTTTGACAAATTATGTTCTCCCCAGGGAAGCCAAAATATTTCAAGCCATGTTTAATCGTGGAATAGATCGAAATACTTGGATGATAGTATAGACATCGATCATATTAGTTTAAGTACCTGGAATGATGTAAATGTCTGAAAGTTTGCCAGAGTAATAGCATATATCAGTCACACTAGAGACATTAGAATCATGTATCAAAGTATAACTTTGTAAATGAAACGCATGTTTCTGTAACGAAGCCTGAGTTTACACTGATTTCTCCCTCCGTTTTGAAACATTCTGTCCATGTCTGGATAATTTCCAAAGTCATTTTGGTAAGAGCTGTGGTCAGAAGAGTTCCAAGGCAGAAGAGGGAGAGAGAGTGTAAAGTGAGATTCCATCCCGTTCACAATGAGAATATACTTGCAAAGCTTTTAGAGTCCGTATCAAAGTAGAATCTCTATCCAATAAATTACAACATCCAAGAGATATTTCACTCGTAGAGAAATGACTCCCTCGAGGACGAGGTCCCCCCTGCCAATAATCTGAATAGTGTTTCACACGAAAAATTCCAAATGGGAGTTACAATCGTATAAACCTAGATTTCCATCTTATTGTGTATTAGGTGTAAATAAAGTCTATAGTAATAAAAATAAATTGTCTATATTTAGTATAAATAAAACCGTTTTATTACTCGTATAATAACACTATGTTGCCCAATTTAATATGATACTATTAACAATACAAATATAGTTTTTTTTCTGAAAAGTTTAGCTTTCAGTGAATGTAACTATAAGCTTGCACGAAGGGGTAATGCTTTCTATTTTAAAGTAGGTACTTACACGGTAGTGGGTGGTGATGTACGTTCACATTATTAAATATTATTTTAGTCACTAAAAATGGAAAGGAGAACAAAATGTAACTTTCAATATAAATTTGTTATTTACGACAATTTTTTTTGGCACTATAACCGTATTTATATTATTGTCCACCAGCCACTAACAGTGGTGAGAGCCGAACGGGCAATGGTTTGCTGAAGAAGCAAAGATGATGAGCCACATGCGATAACCCCCCCACCCCCCCCCCCCCCCACCCCCCCCCCCCCCCACCCCCCCCCCCCCCCACCCCCCCCCCCCCCCACCCCCCCCCCCCCCCACCCCCCCCCCCCCACACTGACGTTGCTTGCAAAATATTAAATATTTATCCATTACAGTCGCAAGATGTTTTGTGGATAGATAAATAAACGGACATTTACAAAGACAATAAATGTTCATCCAAATAGCAAGCAAATGTAGGCAAAGATAAATTATACAAAAACTTTGCATGGCGATGTTACTTTAATATTATTTTCTAAACAATTATTATGTGTGCTTGCAGATTTGTGCGTTTAGAATATTAATATTTGGTTTTAGTTTTAGTTTTAATTAAGCAGTAGCCCATTTGCAGAATATAACTGTCGCATTTCATCAGTTCCTTGATGTATGTTATTCTTTACACCATCAAGAGTTTCTTATTTTATGGTTAGAGTGGTGTCATTAGAAAACAGTACTACAGATGGTGAAGTAGGCTATGTGGAAAATCGTTCAAATAAGCAATAGTAGTGGACACAGCACTGCGCCGCGGGTAACTCTATGATTATTGAGTTACCAGTGAAATAAAAATATACAGCTTGCATTCTGTTTGTTTGAACGTTTCTTTATTTTGCTATTTTATCTCGTTGAAATTGTGTTTACCACAATTTCTAGTAATTATAATACCAATATAGATATATACACCAACGGTTAGCCAAATCCTAGGAGTGCTCTATCATAGAACTATGTGTGTCTATATATAAATGAATGTTATACAAACTTTAAAGTCTAAAGTTCTTTAATATCGTGTTGACAGAATTGAGATGGTTAATGACTCTTTGATAATAGTTTTACACATTTGGAAGCAATTATATAACACAATTCTCGATTGTCTAGTGAGACCAAAGGAATTGGCATAAACCCTGTAAGTAGAAGCGTTATGAGGGTTTTCAAGTTACTGGAGGACTCTCTGTCTGTTCTCCAAGCTTCCGGTGCACACATTCTATGGCTTGCATTTCTTTGACAACGTGTCTTGGTAGGTAAGCAAGATTACAACGTCCACTTTCCAGACTTTCAACGTACCCATTAGGGTACACAATGTTCCTTTCTTACTCTTTGGTTTTAGACTATTGCATGTAAGTTTCTTGGCCATCCAGGTGACTACGGTACGATTCTTGAAGTCCTGTTAGTTTAAAGCTAGCCGTTAAGAGATTACTTAGTTTCTTCATCATACACTTTGCCAGGACACACAATCTGAAGTCCCCACTACTATCATCCGGGCTGCTTGCATGTTTACAACCATCCACGATGTATGGCTTCCATGCTACCAGTGTTTTATTGCCAGCATACTGTATGTCTGGCTTCAATATTACCAGCCCCCAAGTTGCAAATTGAAGCATTGGAAATGATAATATATATACCACTTGAGATCCCGTAGCCACTCATCGTCCAAAAGTTAAACTTGACCTGAGCAACTATGATACTTTTTAATTTCCAAAATCCACAAATAGCGTGTGAAAAAAAGTATGATTCTTTGGAAAGTTAATTGAAAAAAATACAATTTTTATATTAAAAAATCACAAACATTCCTTAAACTACATGAATTTGTTTTGCTATGAGTGTGAATGAAATAATACAATAGGCCACACACCAACCGCTAAGGTTAAAGTTTATGAAGGGCATTATGAAGGTTGCATATATTACCAAAGACATTTTTTACGTTGGCAATCACGTATTTAATTATTCGCAACTGGTTTAAATTAAATTCAATGGATTTTGGCTTGAAAAAAGTATATTCTTGGTATGCACTATAAAATAACAAATATAAACATATTTTTTTGTAAAAAACAATGCGGCAAAACGAACCTAAATAAGTTTGTCATACCGAAAATGGCGGCGATTTCAAATGTCTTCGAAGGTATTTTCCAACTTTATTTATCGATGAGATGAATGAGTTCTTGTGTTCTTAAAAAGTCATTAGCCTTTACATCTTTGTTAGTAGACGAAAGTTGTTCATGGCATTGCTATTGTCATTCCAACATTAATGTCATTCATTAAATTATCTAATAATATGATTTCAGAATACGTTTAGACAGGAAACTAGATTTTTCTTTAAATGCACAGTTTATCTTTGTGAAACAATTGAACATTTTTACAGATTAAATCACCGCACATTCGATCAACACTGACTCGTATTTTGTTCTTGTATTGTTTCTGAACAAAAGTGAACTAATATCCTTACTTATGATAAGGGGTTGTTAGGTCGATTACAAACATTTGATCGTTACTCATTTATTTAATGGTATATTCCTGGACAGACCACCAATACCAAAGTTTACAGTATGTAGAACAGCCCAACGTTTGAAGAAACTGGCAGTATAAAAGATATAAAAAAAGAACTAGACCTAAATCTGCTACAAACGAAAATAAATCCATAAACGTATTATAATGTTTTGTGGAAGATTCACAAAAAGAGCTGTAGCAACTTTACACAGTATAAGCAAATTTTCAGTGTTACATATTTGGAAACAAACTACTATCACATGAAATTTCTTTAGTAGCTTTCGGATTATGATTTTGTTATAAGAGACGAATTCTGTGAAGCAATGAGAGGCAGGTGAGTACAGGAACTAAAATTAATTACTATCTAAGGTTGTATTTTCAGACTAAGCTAACTTTACACTTCATGGAGATGACTTCGGTTATTGCAGCGATTAAGGCCCTCACTGGATAAGAAATAATCATACAAATAATTTCCAAAAATTAAACATGGTGGTTGGGATAGTTGGAAATCGCATTGTAGGGCCCTTTATAATTAATGCATATTTTAATGGTGATTGATATGAATTGATGTTGAGAGAGGTCAAGTATAGAGGCCTTAGTACTGTGTTGGGTCAAATTTATAACACAGAATGGTATCAACAGGATAAGACACCAGCTCACTATGCCCTACAATAACGCACTATCCACTGCTAGACAAAGAGTTTCCCAATCATTACATTGGAAGGAGTGGAACAATAGAGTGGCTACCTAGATCACCAGATTTAAACCCTTCAGATTTCTTTCCATGGGTTCTTTAAAACCAGCCTTTGGCTATACATCACCAAGCCTGCAAACATAACAAGAACTAATTAATCGTATCATTGGAGAAACACAGCAAATACCTCTGCACATGTTACAATATCTTGTTACTGGTTTTTACCGCAGATTGGCTATCATTGCCAACAGACACTTGGAGAGCATTTTGAGCACTTAATTTAACTGTAAGTATATGACTTAATTTCATTAAAGTAAATTAATATTGTCTTAAAAATATAAAGATAAGTGTGTTATACCAATTTGGATAATTTAATATTAAATTTAAAAGGTTGCCATTTTGCATAGGATAGATTTACATACGCCGCCTTTTAAGGTCCGGTTTAGCATTTTGTTCTTTGATGTACATCTCGACCTATACTCTAGAGTAATACTTTCTTGTGACTCCTTGTCAGAATATTGATATTCAAATTATCATTGCGTTACAACAAATGGTTAAAATATTATTAAAACTGTTTCCGTAACTCTCAAGCACATATGTACTGTATTGCACAGTGCCTTGACGTTTATGGGCTTAAAAAACGATCGTATGTAAATAGTCAAGGTTGTTTGAAAGTAAGTTTAAATACGGTGAAATTTTAATTTAAGTTTCACTGCGATAAGTAGATGTTTATTGGCTGACATTAGTGAAACATCCCAGAGCGTGGATGAATTTCATTAATTTATATCCGTCTATATGCTTGTCCAACTAACTAATTAAATAATGAACTAACTATATTCTCTCAAATCAATCCAAATAATTAAAATTTCCATGAAGCTTACTTTCTGTACACTCAACCTGAGTTAGATTATGGTGTTTTGGATGGGGTAGTTACGTGTAGTCTACATTAGTTACTATGTTGCAGGTTAAAATGTTATATGGATGAATGAAACCTTTTTCCAATACTTTAGTCTGAAATTTTCTTGTAGCCGTCATGGCCACCCTTAAGATCAGTGTAAGTTCGCTAACCCTCGATCAAATACAACACACTTACATGCATCAACATCGAGGTCAGTGTTGCCTATATAGAAACAAAGCTTTGTACAAACTTACTGCTCGGCATAACGTGTCACCAAACAAACATATAGTCAGATAGAAATGAAATATTCCAGCCCAAGAATTTACAACTGAAGTGAAGTTAACAACGTATTACACTAATGATATGATTACAAAAGTTCAATTTAAACATTTAGCCACCATCTATTAGGGGCTTCGAAAACCACCAACAGCGGTTGTAAGTGACGTCATTAGTCAGGCCGCTCGAGAAGGACGAGCCCGGAGCCGATTTCTGCTGTATTCACATCCCAGTTCCTTCAAGCACTTTTCTCACACCCTCCATTACTCGAGCTGACATTTAAAATTACAAGATCTAACGCTTTTGGCAAATAACTTCAATGATATTACCACGTATATGTCATGAGTATACATATTACGTTATATTTACAAGGATTATTTTAAGAAAGCATCATTGTTTAGCTATTAGTATTGTTGCTTCGTTTATTGTTGATACATAAGGTCAAGTGGGTTGTTTCTTTATCGAAGCCATCAGTAAAAGTAAGCACTCACAATTGTATTTTTATACTGTTTTATGTTTAATAACAACATTTTCTACCACGATAATCATATATATATATATATATATATATATTATATATATATATATATATATATATATATATATATATATATATATATCACATTTGTTATATTTTATTATAATTATTAACAAAGCGTTAGCAAAGCTTGAGAAAATGGAAAGTTATAATTTTAGTCTGCCTCTCCATTACATTTATAGAACATTATTATGTGTATATATTATATTTGATTTCCATCCAGTTCAGCATATATTATTATTGAGGTAAACAAAGCTAAATTTTCATTACATTACTATCAATAAAATTACCATTGTATATAACATTCAAGAGGGTTATTTAATAATATAATAATAGGTGTACATCGCAGAAAGTAAATGTGTAGAAAGAATTTTGGGTTGATGAGGTTGAAATAAAAATATTATTAAAAAAAAAAATGTTCTCTGCAGTTATTAAGTACACATCATATATTATAAAATTTTATTTCAAAGACAATGTACGTAATTCGAGAGCTATATCTAGTATTCAATGCATTGAACGGCCCTTGAGGAAAACCCTGCACTGTGTTAGGGTGCACTTCAGTACTAACCAGATTATGATTGCTTCTGAAAATCCCCACCCCCCCCCCCCCCCACCCCCCCCCCCCCCCACCCCCCCCCCCCCCCACCCCCCCCCCCCCCCACCCCCCCCCCCCCCCACCCCCCCCCCCCCCAGTTCTCAATAGACAAGATAGCAGCAATATTTGATATGTACGTAAATTACAATGGCCAGAAGTATATTCTTTTTGCCTTAAGTAGGCTTTTGGACCAACTAATGAATATACTTTTTATCGGTACGACAAAGTTAACCATTCTGCCGAAACCTTAGACGAATGTTATCAATTGAAATACCTTGGTAATTTAACGAACTGTTCAGTGTAAACATTGTTTTACGACAGCAAAATCCATTTTAAATGTTATGTTTATACTCTTCCCTGTTAAAGCATATAGTAAGCTTGATTCTAAAATCACTTCTTATTCCAACCTTTTTGCAACTGCTATAGAGTACAGTTACTCTATATATCTGGAAAATATCCAGATTATAAATTTTAGTAAAAATCTAATTTTAACTAATTAAATATGTACTATGTAACACTTTCTAAGTACTGTAATTTAGATTATAAATACAAGTTACTATCTAATATTTTCTTAAAACTTAAAACTTTTATAAAGCCCATCGGAGTTGTCTTTTGATAGAAGTAGATTTCACAGCCCTGAGTATGTATGTAATATTGTTTATTAGTATAAAGAAGGCAAATTCAAATATGCTCCAAAAACTCCCACCGGAGTAAATTACAATGGCCATAAACATACATTTTTGACATATTTCCTTGATCGTGGCGACAGGGTAAATTCAACATTGGCGTTGGAAATATGTTTTTTTTTTTTTCAAACCAGATGTTTATAAAGCTTAATGTAGATAGTGAGAATCTACTCCAATTTTATCTGTTACAGTCGACCCCACACAGTTGTTCAGTAAATAAAATAACTTTAATATCCAAATATCACAAACGACCTGTAAGAATACGTACTCTTAATTGCAAATTATTTTCATAAGCACTTTAAAGTTTAATCCATAATTTTCGCCGCGAAGTACAAACACCTTTATAATAATATTCTACATAATTCGAAGCAGGAGGTAGTGAAAATAAGGATCACTTCAACTGTAGACTAAAGTTATAAGTAGCTTTACGTGAGCACAGAGGTGGAACTCCCTCCAAAGCTTCTCATACAATTGGTATCACATTGTAGGCTAAAGCATTTTAGTGATGCCTTTTGTTTATCGTAATGTAGTTTGAATTGGGTGAAATATTTTTAATATATTATATTAGAAAACATTGTAAAATATATTTGTTTATTGTTACTCATGCCATATATATTTACAAATAAACATAGTTTCAAATGTAGACCCATCAATATTGTTAATTTAGCTATGATGGTTTAATCTATATTCAACTAAAACTAATATAACTTTTTTATTATTTTTCTACATTTTACCTTAATGTTAAATGACGATTGTTTTATATTATTATTTTTGGGAGAAAACTGGACTTTTTATTCGTTACAATTTAATGCACATTTATTCAATTTTCATTTATATTCGACCTGTTCACATATTTTATCAAGAAATCCTAGTTAAACTTATTTTTTTATTTGAGGTGATACTCACTTAAAGAAAGCATATCAATTTAAAAGCTATTAAAATAAGCCTACTCATTAATACTACGACCGAATATTGAATTTGCAAAAGTGGTAAGGATGGTACTTTATTTGTGATTTCATTATATTAAACTAGCTATAGGAATAAAGAACTTATTTCTTATATATGTGCCCATAAATTCCCCTTCTTTGTGTTACAGCCCCAGGAATTTGGGCTGAAACTTTCTTCTCTCCCTTTATAAAACAGTCAATATTTGTAAAAAAATAAACCATGCAGACATATAGATTTTAGTCAAAACTTGAGAAACCATATTATTAATCAGGATTAACCACCCCTTCTGATGATTTCCAATCTATTTCAAATTTGTAAGTAAATATTTAAAAACTTGTGCACATGTAATAAACACTTTTTAATCCGAGAAGACAAACATTCTTTTCAAAATAACCATGTTAAGTACTGAATATAGTGTTTAATAATTACATTGAAATTTCCAAATTAAAGTTAATCTTAAAGTGAATTATATTCATTTTAACAATTTAATTAGTCTTACAAAAACTTCTGGGTGGTGATTATTGTCACTATTAAGTTCATAATTTAAAGTTGTGACAAAACAACTAACATTAAGGTATGATCTCCTAACAGTGTGTGAATTTAGGGGCACACGTTTCGGCTAATATCCCATATTCACTCTTAGATACGCCATTCCTAGGAATATTATCGGGATATATATACAGGGTGAGTCAGAAATATGGTAAAATATTTTTAAGACGTGATTGTAGAGCTAAAAATAAGAAAAAAATTTTATATAAAGGTAGGTCCGGAAACGCTCCATTACTGAGTAATGGCTGGCGAAAGATTTTGCTTTGTTTTCAGTTCACCTGGTGAAATTAAGTGATTCTGAAAGGTTTTGTTCTTACTTTTTAACTCAAATAAGATGGATGTATAAATAAAATCACCTGAAAAATCAAATAAAACCACTCTAGAGGTTGTAGTGTGAACAGTTTTTGAGAAAAAGTATGAAATTTGCCAAAAATCTAATAAAAAAAATACCGTCTTAAATGTTTGATGTCGAATAACATTGTTAAATGACCATTAAACAAATTGTTTTTCCTAAAACAGATTGTAGAGAATTTAATTCTGAAAACAACCATAATAAACAAAGTTAACTAAATGTGTAAAAAAGGTATGAAATCGACTCCTTACGTATTACACTACACAGCAATGTTTTGCTGTTTTAGAATAAGGAATGAGTATCTGATTGGTAACAGCTGGTAATAATTAATTATTTAAACAACAACTATTTAAACATTTTTAAATAATAAATAATCAGCTTGGCATTTATTATTAGATGACATAATGATGTCACCTCCTTGTTGAACAATACAACAAACTGTAAATATACTATGTGCTTGTGTTAAGTATTTTAACCAGTTATTTCCATCCATTTTATTAGTGATTTTGTGTTGTGTGTTTCATTTGTTAAAAATGGAAGGTAATATTCATCTGTATTCAAACTCTGATTTAGAAGACATGCATTTTAATGTATGGTTTGGGACGCTGCAATAGTACTTCAGCAAGACGTCTGTCTAGCAAGAGAACTTTCCTAACCGCAGGTGTCAAAGCGCAAGATTTTTGCCACTGTTCATCAACGCCTATCTGAAACAGGTTCTTTGAAGTCTTCGGAGCATAGTGATGCAGGCATCGCCCGATCATGTAGGACTGTTGAATTAGAAGAGTTGGTTCTTAATAAAAATTCTGATTATCCTGAAAAGAGCACTAGAGAATTGTCACTACAGTTCAATGTCAGCTAATCTAGTATTCGGAGAATACTACACGAGTACCAGTTACACCCATACCACTTCCAGCATGTCCAAGCAACTCCATGTTCCAGCAACTCTTTTGCCACAAGACTACGCTCCCCATGTTGTTTTTGTCGATGGCTTCTGTTAAAATGAGCTGATCCAAACTTTTTGAATACAATTTTGTTTACCAATGAGGCTCACTTTACAAGAACAGTTATCATTAACTTCCATAACAACCACATTTGGGCAGACAGAAAGCCTCATGCTATCAAACCTAATCGCCCACAACATCAGTTTTCAGTAAATGTTTGGGTTGGAATCTTAGCAGATCATTTTGTCGTATTCGTGCTTCCTCCCAGGCATAATGGCGTGGTGTACTTGAACTTTTTAAGAGACGAGCTACCTAACCTGCTTAATGATGTACCTCTGCATTTGCGCCAAAACATGTGGTTTATGCATGACGGGGTACCTGCGCACTACTAGGGCTGTTCGTAGACACCTAAATGAGAGTTTCACAAATCAATCGATAGGCCGAGGTGAACCAGTTTCATGGCCAGCAAGATCACCGGACTTAAATCCTTTGGAATATTTTACCTTTCGGGACATTTAAAAACATTAGTTTACTCTTTCCCAATAGACACCATTGAAGAACTCCGATTAAACGTTTCTAATGGCATAGAAACCATTAAGCAGACACCTGGAATTTTTGAACGGGGTCCGAAACTTGATGAGAAGACGCCTGAACGCGTGCATTTTGAACAATGGAGGTCATTTACAGCATCCTTTTTAATCTTTCGGTAAGACTAAAAGCGATTTTAGATGTGTATTGTATTTAAAAATAAAATTTTGAACTAAAAATGTTTTTATTTTTCACCAGCTGTTTACCAATCAGATACTCATTCCTTATTATAAAACAGCAAAAGTTTGCTGTGTAGTGGTGATACGTGAGGAGTCAATATCATATCTTTTTTACACATTTAGTTAACTTTGTTTATTATGGTTGTTTTCAAAATTAAATTCTCTACAATCTGTATTTGGAAAAAAACAATTTGTTTATTGGTCATTTAACAATGTTATTCGACATCAAACATTTAAGACGGTATTTTTTTATTAGATTTTTTGGCAAATTTCATACTTTTTCTCAAAAACTGTTCACACTACAACCTCTAGAGTGGGTTTTATTTGATTTTTCAGATGATTTTCTTTATACATCCATCTTATTTGAGTTAAAAAGTAAGAACAAAACCTTTCAGAATCACTTAATTTCACCAGGTGAACTGAAAACAAAGCAAAATCTTTCGCCAGCCATTACTCAGTAATGGAGCGTTTCCGGACCTACCTTTATATAACATTTTTTTTCTTATTTTTAGCTCTACAATCACGTCTTAAAATATTTTACCATATTTCTGACTCACCCTGTATATATGTAATGTATGTATGTATGTATGTATAAATGGCACAAGCCTTATTTAATTTCAATAAACATTGAATCGCCAAAAGTACTTGCTCCGCCGAACTCGAACCCGGATCTCTTACTTTCCGGGTGAATGTGCTACCATTATACCACAGAGCCCTTACTTTTTACGATTCAATTATTTTGTATTTGGCTGTATCTGTCCACATATGCGTTTAAATAACCAAACTAACATATGGTCGGAAGACCAAATAACCTTTCAGATTACTTTTATTTACATTAAATTTGTAATAAATGGCATTAGCCTTCTTTAATTTCAATAAACATTGAATCGCCAAAAAGTACTTTGCCTCCGCCGCGACTCGAACCCGGATCTCTCACTTGCTGGTGAATGTGCTACCATTACACCACTACATTGAATAGGTTTCCACGTATCACTGAAAGATGGATATTATTTGCTCAAGTTAATTTTACAAGCAATAAAACACGACACGTGGAAACCAAACGTTTTGTTACATCAGTCCTCTGTTTAACACTAAACTGCGTAATATAAATTAATCTATCAATACAATTTAGTTATTACTATATTTAAGGACACAAGTTTAGGGGTATTGTTAGAATCCATTTAACTTATGAAATCTTCTAAATATATTATACTTTTAATTGTGCATTGTAGTGTGTTTTTGTAATTGTGTACAATATTAAAAAATCTGTCGAACTCTGTATACAATGTTGTATATATATTAATATATATAATTGTTGTGAAATACAATTTTGTCAATGTAAAAATCACTGGAAATTATTTGGTAAAAATGCGTCTAAATCTTTGCCTACTTTGATTGCCATTGTTTTCTGAGCTCTTAAATACTAGTATCCACAAAAATACTTTAATCGTGAAAGCACT
This sequence comes from Homalodisca vitripennis, assembly GCF_021130785.1. NCBI lineage: Eukaryota > Metazoa > Arthropoda > Insecta > Hemiptera > Cicadellidae > Homalodisca > Homalodisca vitripennis. Next base: position 121,962,063 of record NC_060208.1, read on the forward strand.
ACATCTAATTCATTAATGTGATTTCCTTCTTTTTCAATTTTAATAAAAATATTGTTTTTGTCAATATGGGTTAAAAGAAATGTAAAAAACTATACAATAAACTAAATGTATTTGAATTTGAACTTGACCCATAAAACCTACAGATCAGTGAAGTTCGAAAATAGATAAGAACTAGTTGTTTTATAACGTTTGTTTCTCAACTCTATAAGCTATTAGTTAAACAAAAATGTGTTTTCTTGAAATGTATCCATCTAAGTTTTCAATAACCCAGAAGTATTTGAGCTAGACCCTTGAAATCTTTTGAGATTGTTACTGTATACTGTATTTAATTCAGGGTTTGCAAAAAAAGTATATATGCTTAGAATCTTACAGAAAACATTTTTATTTACATATTTATTATTTTTTTTCCTTTAAAAATGTATTTAAAAAATAGCAGTAAGATACATAGTGTGTTATTAAATGTTGAAAAGTTTTACTACCTAAAAGTTTCCAAATTAATACATACTTTAAAGCTACATTAAAAGTTTAAAAGGAACTGAATGATGACGTAAAATTAATTAATTTGTTACAAGTATAGATTATATACAAGGTGTAAATTATTATATTTTATTATATTTTAAGTTAACCCACGACAATATAGTTTGTTCAACAACATTTATCTGAACAACGCCTGATGACGATTCGTGGAATGTAGCTTCCAGGTGATCCACAGTTGAGGCTAAGATAGACCACCAGGTAATCTACGTAATTTCATTGCAACCAGGTTGAATTTCATGTTGTACCTTCCTCACTTTTACTAATCGGTTGGTAATATTTTGTAACACTGCCCTGTCACAGTTATCTAAGCATTATTTCAGTGTTCCTAACAATCTAAACAAATGTGAAGTTATTATTACTCTGTGTATCATAACCTGGATATTGTTACAAATATTTATTTTAAGATACTATTCTTACAAAAACCATTATCATTACTTTGACATTAAATCCTTTATACTTTGAAAGTTTGTTCTCTCTGTAAGTCGTAAGTTGGCTTCAGCCTCCGACATGATTACAGCTTTCTTAAATCATTTATCCGTCGAAACTTTTTCTCTTCTACTGGATAAATAATATGTAAGCCTTTCAACGGTTTCCCGTAAGTATGGAAACTTTTATGAGATTTTTTAATGCATTTACTTTCTATTTATTTTAAAATTAACAATAACTTGCGAGATTAAAACTCAAATAGATTAGATGTCAAATTGAATAAATGCATTATTAGTTTAGGTGTTTGATTCACACAACATTGAAGGGATAATAACCATAAACGTTTGCATGTTATTATAATCGTAAATAACAGGTGAATAACACTTTAAAAGTTTAGAAAGTCTCTCATTTTTTAAATCTTACTAATTGTTAGAACCACATAAATAGCTTTGTAAAACGTTGACTAGATTTAGTTAAAATACAAAATTAAATTTGTAAACATATGAATTATAACGATTCAATTATACTTACATAACTTAAAACATAAATTATCTTTAAACCTGAAAAGTTATCTGAAAATAATGTCATATTTTACGGTCTATATTTGGAGGAACTGATGTAACTTTTTTGCTCAAATTCTAATAGACGCCATCTTGAACGGTTTGTTAGTTAAGACTGATTAATGAATTAAAACAATCTATGTCGAAGTACTACCTTTATTTAAATTACAACAATTATCGTCTTCACAAGTTTACGTTATATTGCACATGTACATTCACACACCCACGGACACGGGTGCACACACACACCTAAAATTTTATATCATGCTTAGTAAATATAATTTTTAAAGATAAGTAGTTCTTGTTTTTTATGCTTGTAGTATTGTTCGTTAAATAGTCTGCACATAAACAATTATTGTTTGACTTAAAAATGAATCCAAACATCAGTTAAAAGACAAAGTAATTCTCTTTATGATTCAGTTACATTTGCCATGACGTCAAGTATTGTCCATAGAGAGAGAGAGAGAGAGAGAGAGAGAGAGGGGGAGAGAGAGAGAGGGAGAGAGAGAGAGAGAGAGAGAGGGAGAGAGAGAGGGAGAGAGAGAGAGAGAGAGAGAGAGAGAGGGGGGGGAGAGAGAGAGAGAGAGAGAGAGAGAGAGAGAGAGAGAGAGAGCTGGATTAGGGAGAGCATCTAAACAGTATTGTGACAATGTCAAATTGTTCTCTGCAGAGTGCATATGTGTGAGGCACTTAAGCCGAGGGTTTCGTATTGGCTGTATGCTTCTGTGATTAAACTACAATTGGAACACTGCCGAGAATAGATGTTGGGGAGACCCTAGGCAGTCCGGTCTGTATTCAAAGGATGGCGCTCTTGAGCTTCCCAAGTCTGTGAATGCAATGTATTATCTTAATTGTCCACAATGATTTCAACCAATTTTTTATTTTGGAGTTGAGCCATATTTAAGTAAATTCTAAACGTGAATATATGTCATTTATGATAAAAGAGCATACGTTATTACTTTATTATTGCTCAAAAGTTTCAACTGTTAGTTGATGGAATTACCAAAGTTCATACTTCCATTTTACTTACCTTTTACATTCAAACGTAAGTCAGAATAGAATTTTTTAGGTGGATTACATCCTCAGTTTTCTCACACGCAACTCCTCTGTATGTCAGTCCATAAATCACCCATCCGGCAAATGGTGTATAATTTAAGTCCTGAACATCTCACATGTTTTCTGCTACGTCACAGTCTGTAATATAAAATTGATTTAAATATATATATTACACAAACAGATAACTATCGTATTATAGACGTTTTCTGTATTATACGTAACGAATCAGGGAATTTCTGATGTTATACTACATATTTTATGTAATATAATTATGTTTTTTTGCATATTACTATGCTCCCATTGGCAAACTTTTCGTGAAAAGAAATTTCATATTTTCTGTAATTTGTTCTGATAGTGTTTATATGTTTTTCATTATTTACATAATATTACATAATTTACTTAATAACAACCTCCCGTACCTTTAATTTGAAACAGACCTCTCTGTAGTTTGAAGAGAGAGGTCTAACAGATCGAGTCATAGAATGTGATACTATTACAGTATCTTAATAGTTGTTATTCCAGGTTTGTAACATTTTATATAACTTGTGAAATCTATTTTAACAGCATTCAAAACATTAGTAACAATATTTTAATTTTTAACTTTTTAGAGTCCGTTAAAAGTATCAACATTAAGAAGCATACTTTACTAAAAATTAAAATTGATTTATGGTTCCTTATAGTTTCTTATTATTACATTTATTTCAAGAAATGTAGATTTTTATTATTTGTAATTATTTTTATTTGCATACTATTATTCTGAGTTTTGCGTACCTATTGATTTATTCATCTAAAATGTTTATTTTTAGACACCCATACCAATTGGCTATTGAAGATAAACATTTTAATTCCACTGAAACACAATATATTTGGGATACATTCAAAATTTTCCTTTATGCAAGGAAAACCGATTAAACAGTGTTGTATCTTTCATTGTAGAATAATTTAAATCTAATCAACTCAGTTACGTTAACAGGTTTCTTGCCAAAGAGAGATACTGAATAAAGACTTAAGAAGACAAGAAGATTTGTCGCAGAGGTTGTCTAAGAATGAATGTCCTGTGCGAGGGGACGGGTCATGAATACTTCATGAAATCACAGCCCTCTAAAAAGTGTTGTGGAAATTGTCCGTTGTGTGCCCCAGAGAAAGAATACAAAGGACGATGATTACATACAGGCGAGAAGAGATTTTAGTTTAATCCTAACTGAAAGACGTAATCAACAATTGTGTTTATCATATAAGCTAAAATACATGTTGATTAAATAAAGAGATTATTTTGAAGCTCCGTGAATTTTAATTTATTCATACATAAAACTAAAATAAACAATCGTACTGCACTTCGTTTATTGATTTTTTTCATACTTGAATGTTATATTTTTAAATAAAAATCCTTAGTGACATAGAAAACACATATAGTACTTCCACCTCAATCTACTGGTTAAAGGATAAAAGGAATGAGTGATGATATTAAACTCTCGTATTCTGTATGTTACACGTGACGTTCATTGATATAAGAAATCATTGATGTTTCTGATTTATTCTATCTATATTCTAAACTATCGCAAATGTACGTATGACTAGTTGTACACCTATTTACCTATGACAAGTTGTTATCTTATATGATCGTTTTTACCAATGCAGATGTTAGTAAAGCATAATATAGAACAAACTGTTATGAATATATTGCTGGGTTTAATTTTGTAAACGAAAATGTACTAATATATTATAAAGTGATTCAAGAAAACCTAACCTACACTATTTATGTTATAAGTTAAATAACACGGTCAGAACCATATAATGTGTATTGTGAAATTAAGCCATTATTGGCAATCAACTTCACATAGTATTAAGACTGGAAGCAGTTAAAGCAGACACAATAACAATATATCAATTTAAACACAGCCTGGTTTAATTACTATCATTACTAATTTTATCAAGTTATAAGCAACGAACTCAAATAACTTTATCTGGCTCAAATTCATGAGTTCATGAGTTCTGGAGAAAAAACATTTTTTCAAGTATAATGAACTCCTGTAGTGTATATTTAATGTATTTATGTAAAATAGGCTACTAAAATGTAAATAATAACTGCCAGAAATTCCTATACAAATTGTAATTCCTATCCAATAATATAATAGAAAAGTTATTACCTACATGTATATACTTAGGAAAATATTCTTAGAAATAAACACAAGGATTGTAGTGGGTTGACGGGTAAAAATTCAGTGGAGTGATCAGACAGTTCAAACCTGGGAGTTTGAAATTGGTTATTATATAAAAGCTGTTATGATTTTGGAATGATGTATAGCGTTTTTAAATAACCCCAGGGGACAATTATTCTTTACAATGAAGGATAGGGGACAATTATTCTTTACAATGAAGGATAGTTTTGTGTGTGTGTGTGTGTGTGTGTGTGTGTGTGTGTGTGTGTGTGTGTGTGTGTGTGTGTGTGTGTGTGTGTGTGTGTGTGTGTGTGTGTGTGTGTGTGTGTGTGTGTGTGTGTGTGTGTCATAATACTACACATTTATCTGTATTTGTGCTATGCGACTAGTAGATACTTTAATAATCACTAATATAACACTACTCTTTGCATAAAAAATACATAAGCTATCAGTAGAGTGTATTAGTAAATTTACTAAGTGGTTATTGCTTAACAAAAATTAAAAGGTATTGATTTGAATACATTGTTTATCTTAGTTTAAAGACGTCAACCGCAGCGAAGTTAACTTGACATAAATCGATAGAAACTACTTTGAGAAGTGGAAATTACTTCTAGCAAAGTGAATATTGAAGTCGTTGAAAACTTCAAATTTGTTTGTAATTACTAGTTTACTATAAAATTTAATTAATGGAAATTTCCAGTTTCAAATCTATTGGTTGTTGTATACTTCAGGACCCTCTTTACTTCTTATTATACATAGAGTAATATAACTGTCCCCTGCTTTATATTCAATAGTATATTTAAATTTACCTTCTGAAAATGTGTTCTACTGTTATTCTAATAATACTAGTAATTATTAATTAACCAAGTCACTAATAACAGACAATGGGCTGAAACCTTCCTCTATCGCTCAATATCTCCAATGGGCTTATTACATATTTTGCCAATTGGCTACGATGAAGTTTTGTTACATTGTAATTTATAAATTCTCTAGAAGCAAACAAATTAAAAACTTTGTTAAAAGGGCATACATTTTCAATAGGACATTAATAGTTAGATGTTTAAATTTACTCAATCCAATACAGATTCCTAATTGAAAATTTTTAGAAAATAATTTTTTATACATGTAACCATTCCCATTGTAATATCGATAATTATTTCTCATGAATACCTTCAATTTGAGGCATAACCTAATGGGTCTATAAATAAATAATATATAATAGCCTAATCCTAAATATTTAGTGATAACGCATCATTTGAAAAGTGCCTAAATCTGAGCACCTGGCACCAGGTGTACTGCGGTTACGTACAGAAATTTGGAAGATAACTTCTGATATATTCAGCGTAATCAGGATCCTTTTTATTTTAATATTAAATAAATACACATGTATTTATTTGTATGTACTTTTAATGCTGATATAACAATAACATAAGGACTTTCCAACTACTCTTATTCGTTGTAGCATATACGAGTATATTAACCCGCATTATCCGACTGGTACATGTATAAGACACCTCAGTATGGTGAATTAACTGTTTTTATTCATGATAGTCATAATACTTTACAAACAGATTTGAGTTAAAGCACTTTATTTTATATATTATTATATATATATATATATATATATATTATTTTATGTTTTATAGGGCATTCAGTTTTATTTTTGTAAAACTATTTCATTAGTTTTCAGGGTGCTTTCCTTCTGTCCTGTTCCATTTACTGACTTTTATGACAACAAGGTGTAGAAAGCTCTCATTGCACCTAATCCTGAAAGGATCTTTGCTCTAGTTACTGAGTAACAGGATATTCTGGGTGAATAAGGTTGAAGGTAAGGCCAGCCTTTTTTCATATACCATGCTGCATCCACCATAAGGCGGGTAACGAGTACATCCAACCACTTATCCAGCCAGAACCGTACCTTTCTGTAGGAAATGTGAGACGGATTAATTATTTCAATAGTTATTCCGCGTATAATCTTGAAATTATTAATGCATTGTCAGTTACTAAATGTACGCATGATAAAAACATTTATATAACAATCACTTCAGAGGCTGTTTAGAATAAATCATTTATTAAGTTATCAATATCTATTTGTATTAAAAAAAATTATTTTGTAAAGTTAGCAGTGAAATTTGAACAAAGCAAACTGTAAAATTATCATGGTTATCTAAACTAAACTACCTCTTATGCTGATACGTAATGCAACGCCTTTTTATTGAAACTATAAATTTGATCAAAGATGTATTATTTACTTAATTATTAGAAACATTTTTTTGGAAATTGAAAGCAATAATCGTCGTAATTTTTCGACGTAAATATTTTGGTTCAGTTTGTAGTTAATACTTTAAAATATTAATTTCTATCTTAAAATAACCTCATGACTTTATTTAATCGCAAAGAAATATAAACTATATCATACAATCCCTGCTGTATAAACAGTTGTTGCTTGGAACCCCGTAACTTTTATTGTGATTGTTCGAAGCATGTACTCGCTATCATTGTCAGAGAATGAAAATAATAGCCATTACAAAAGGTGCAAATTAAAAGTAATCCATCAATCGTTCTGAGTTGAATATAAGACAGGTCACCGGTGAAAATAGAAAAAAATTGTTTCTGTTTGTTTATTGTGGTTCATTTTTGCACCTAATTTAATTACTATTGCAAATAAATATAGTAATAATAATACCGTAGAAGGTTATAAAGCTTTTGCTTATTGCTAAGATAGTCCCATTAAAACAGAGAAAATATCTACTTCGGCTTAAAATCTGAGCATTTTTGCTTTATTTCAATGGTTTTAAAGTCATCAGTTAGCTCGATTCGTATATGGTCGAGTACAGAAGATGTAAAAGGAAATTTTAGAATACATTTATTACTTGTACACTCTGGGTGCGTGCTCTCACAGTTAAACGTAGTCATACATTTCAAATCCATAAGGTTTATTTGATGAGTGTTTAGTGCAGTCTCCCCCATCAGTTGATGACGAAAACAGTTGTTTTGTCTTTAAGTAAGTACATTTCTATAAACTATTCTTGTCAAATGAGTTGACTCAGGTTTAGATTACACATCTTTACAGCCTCCACAACTATATCGGTCCACTGATAAATATCGATACACTTCGAGCCAAGACGTCCGCTGTGGAGAGACATCAAAGCCGCTCTCTCTGATTTGAAGTCTTCCTTACGTTTAACCTTCAGATACCTGGATTATATTTAGACTTTCATAATTTTCTCAACATCAATTATTGGCTGATATTTTAACCAAAACCATTACTGTTGGATATAATTAATATCTTACATCTTTTTAAAACTTGAAACTGTTTTTGAATTCAAACAATGATGTTTTCCTTATGACGTAATCCTGAGAAAAATCAAAATTTTGCTTGTATTAAAAATGTTAAAAGTTTACATACACATTATTTCTTGACCAATTTTTATGTTCTAGGGTATAAATGCTTTTAAGTATGTATTAACACACGTATAAGAATTTTTGTTGTCTCATTAGCTTTAAGGTTATTATTACGCTGTACAATTTCAACCATCCACCATTTTGAGACGTAATATGATAATCTAATATCTTCTCCTTTATTGTATCTGCAAAGAAAAATATTTTAAATTATACATGTTTAATCCTTACTATTTTCTGATAAAAATAACAGACATACTGATGGTAAAATAGGCATTTCTAACCCATGTTTATACTACAAAAATGTCTCCACCCAAAGAGCAAATCCAAAAAATTCTTCGGAGAGTTCATAGACATACTTTATACATTATTCGATTATTAATCTTATTAGACCCGTTTTATCTCATCCGATTACACTATACTATATCTTCATATTCTACTCCTTCATGATGTTTCATAATTTGGTCATAACCACCATTACCCGTCTTGGGAAACTACATCATCGGCACTCAGTCTTACTCTGTCAGTAACGTCACTAGAGGAGTAATGCATGGGACTGTTCTACAATATAGCGTTAATATAAATACCATAACAATCGTATGAAACAGAATAAAGAATTACCGATTGTCTTTCTGATAAATTAGTCCTGAGGAACACTTTACTTGGCTTAAGAAAGAAAACCGTACCTATATTGGATTTTTTTAAAGTTTTGCATCGAAATATGTTTGCTGCCGTATATTATGTAAATGACGTAAAATAAATAAATTATTATTAATTTATTATAAATTATTAATAAATAAATTAAACCCTTAATAAATTACCTACGTACATATTTTCACATTAAATATTTTGCACGCATACAAATGTAATTTGAGCGAAATATTATTTTAAAGCGGATATATTCCGTTTAGGCTTTATTCAGTATTCGAGCCTTATGGAGGCTAGGTAATCAAAGTAAAAGAGAGTATTTACATAGCATTCAAAGTAAAACTCAGAATCAAGCCAATTATGTAAAATTGGTTTTCAGTGGTCGATATTCTGTTATTTTACATTAAAGCATTATTGTTGTAGTAGCCTATGTTATTAAAAAGTGGAAAATAAACCTACTCACACAAACACAAATGCTCTATTGTAAAACTTCAAGTATTTGTTTTTAAAACCTAGATTTTAATTATATGTTAGATTAGTTATTTACCTGAAGAAGAGAGATCAGATTTCAGATCTTGAAACGTAGTGTTACTGATTTTATTGTATTACTGAACATGGAAAATGTCCGGAAAATCCTGTTTCCTCAACAATTATTCCATTGTAAAAACAAACTTCAAACAATGAATTCAAATATTTACTGATCTATGTTTCCTTCATATTTAAACGAAAAAGTAGGGGAAATTGTTATTGAAACTACATAACACGCATGTATCTACGTATGCAATACATACATTTATAAAATATGAAATGACAAAAATGACTTAAATCACTTGAATAATTAGAACCCTGAAATTTCACTTGACATTTAGAATGTTAAGAATTATACCATAGAGCCCTTCCTTATTGTCTTTCACTGAATTATTACTTGGCTCTTTCCTGTGACACTTGAAATTAACTACATGTATTATAACTAGAAAAACTCGCCTTCGGCTCGCTGGGGGCTACGCCCCCAGGCCCCCCAAAGTAAACGCTTGCAAATTCGGGGATAAGCGGAATTCGGTGACTGGTTAAGTCCGGACATTAAGTAAATGACAAGGGATTTAAAAATTGACCTTTTTCATAGATTTTTTCCGGATTCGTAAAAACTTTTGACTTTGAGGGCATTTTGCGGTTAAAACCGTTAGAGATACGACAAAAAGTGACTGGCCTTTCTTGTTGAAATTTAATTTTGTCTTTCGATTGTGCCCTCAGATCTGATCTACGACCTGTGGTTTAGCCAGAATTGAGCTCGGGAGAAAAGTCTGCACGGGTCAGCTATCTTGAATTGTTTAGTATAAACATAATAAAAACCGACCTCAAGGCAGTATTTTAAGTCGAACAGGGGGTTTAATATCACCAGGAGACTATCTAGTCAAGGCGAGAAATTCCCTGGGTGGGTGATTAATGTTAAGGAGGTTAAGACAAGAGGGGGTTTAATTTCGTCAGATATTGTCCTGGTCATATGAATAAAAATTCCCAGGGGGGGTTTACGTTACCAGGGGGATAAGTCTCCAGGGGGTTATCTGGTCATCACCAGGAAGTAGAGAGAAAATTGTATGTTCTAGGACAACCGTTACACGGCCAAGGTCACACAAAAGGCTCCACATCAACACAAAGGTCAATGACTACCCTCGCCCCCCTCCACCCCCTCGCCTACAGAGGTCAATGACCCTCGCCCCCCTTCCACCCCCTCGCCTACAGAGGTCAATGACCCCTCGCCCCCCTCCACCCCCCTCGCCAAAGAGGTCAATGACCCCTCGCCCCCTCCACCCCCTTCGCCCACAGAGGTCAATGACCCCTCGCCCCCCTCCACCTCCAGAGGTCAATGACCTTCAAGGTCATCGATGACCTTGGACTTTGGATTTCAAGGTCACCCGATTGACCTTGACCTTGAACTTCAAGGTCACCCGATGACCTTGACCTTGGACTTCAAGGTCACTTAATAGCCTTGACCTTCAGTTGTAAGAACGTTTCGTCATAACACTTGTGTCGTCATACAACTGTGACAACACCTGGCTATACGTAGTTTACTTATGATGTAATATTTATGACGTAAATATGAGATCAATGTAATAGTTTGTGGTATTACTGATATTGTATGTTGGCACAAGACATGCGCAGGAAGTAGTTTTCCTTCTGGAGTTTTTGATTCATTAATATTAATAAAGCGGATGACCAGAGTGATTAAGCCACGCGCAGTGCAATTTTGTTGCAACAGTATAATAATAAGTATTTATTCACTATGGTAATGAGATTCAAACGAAGTGCGTGTAAAGTAAACCAAGTGTAGTTATGCAACGTGTGATACAGCCTTGAGGTTTCTTTATAAGCTTGAGGAGGAAGTTTTACCCAACAGTGTTCTGTTCATGCTTTCCAAGACACTTCTAATATACAGGTATGTATTTCATACAATTACGTTCCATTATTTTCTACGTTTTTTGGAAAAATATGTTGTATTTTTTCCAAAACTAACTATTGGTAAAATTATTTACAAATTGTGTTTAAAAACTAGTATTAATTTGGTTTTATTAAATAGATGAGAAAACAGTGCATTTTAAATTTTGTAATTTAAAAAATATTAAATTTCTTTTGTATTGATTATTAACGATTTTAATTTTGTGTTTTAGAAATGGATTCTGAAACAGTCGTTGACTTGACACAATCCGAAGAGCATTCTTCAATACTACGTAAGCTTCTAAGTACTTCCTCCACCTCCACCACTTAAACAGCACAGCAACAGCAACAGAAACAGCAACAGAAACAGCAACAGCAACAGCAACAGCAGCTGACACAACAAACCGTCTACTTCTTCATCTTTCGGTACGTCAGCAATGATGAGTTTCTTAACATTGACACAGATTATAGAAAAATTTATGGATGATTGGGTTTCGAAGTTTGGATAGTTGGGAACAATTGGTTAGTCAACTGAAGAAATCAAAAGACATTTGCATGAACCCTATAGCAGTACAACTGCTATTTATTTTCCAAAACTTATGTGATTCTTTGACTAAATATTACCTAGTAGAAAATAATGACTTATCTGCAGATAAACAGGTTTATTATTTATTAGAAGAGCACACGTATGACATGTTATTAAGTATTTTTGATGATGTATTAAAAAATGTTACTATGTTTCGTTTCACTAAATATTGTACAAAAGATTCAGGGATATCGGAAGAAGTAGATTAATAGAATTAGAAGGTAATACTGAACAAAAAGAGGAGTAAAAAAATTGAGAAAAGGAGTTAAAAGACCAAAAAGTGATTATTCGTGTCTGATTCAGATCAACTAAACTTTGATGATGACGATGATGAGGTTGATAAATTTGCTAAATTATTTAACCATAAAAATAATAAATCTTATTCATATCACAACATTTACAGTACCAGTCTGGCGATCAAAAAAGAAAAATATCAACACCTGGCGGAGACTGGTACTCATCTAATTAAAATTGAAATCACCGATGTTAAAGATTTGAAAAAATGTAAAAGTGGGAAAAACAATATTGGCAAAAAGTATCGAAAAAAGGCTATTTTTTTATTAGACGTTAAAAAAAATCCAGAAGACAAAAAAAAGTTTGAAGTAATTAACAATGTGTTAAACGTCTGTTGGTCAAAAACATGTTAAAAAATGGACAGTGTAAAACAAGAAACAGTTACATTTGATAAAAAAGACAAATCGTACTAAATGTTAAGTAGAGTTTGTTAAATATTTTTAGGCTTACTATGTCATTATTGATTTTACAATAATTTTTCTGATATTAATTAATTAGTTATTATTTTTTTCAGCTAGTAACACTCTAAAATTTATTCGACTGTCGGAAAATGGATTTCCACCGAACGTTGTTCACCATTAGCTGCGGGCTTTGATTTAAGAAGTGGAGAAAATGTAGTTATAAAAAAATGGGATCGTAAATTAGTAAAAACAAATATTGCGATAGTATTACCAGACGAGTGTTATGGTCGAATAGCGCCGAGATCAGGTCTATCTTTAAAAAACGGTATACATGTAGGTGCTGGAGTTATTGATCCAGATTATAGAGGAAACGTAGGAATAGTGCTGTTCAATTTATCAAACGATAATTTCAGTGTAGAAATTGGTGATAGAATAGCTCAATTAATTTGCGAGCGAATAGTTTGGCCTGATATTGAGGAGGTTACTAAAAACAGTGTGTTAGAAAAAACTAGTAGAGATGAAAATGGTTTTGGATCAACGGATTAAAATAATTATTTTTATTTTTTTCAGATCATAATAATGGAATCTTTTCTACCATTTAAAAAAAGAAAACATACTTTTGTTTCTGAACCAATGAACATTGATAATAATGAAGAAGAAGAGCTCATGGAATTAGAACAGGAAAATAATTATTCTCTATCACCATCTACATCATCATCATCATCATTATCTTCTGATGAAAATAAATTATTAGAAGTTCCCAATTTAAAACGAAAAAAACACAGATTAAAATTAGTATGTCCAAATTATAAATTTATAGAAATTGAAAATGCGTTTAAAGGTATTTTAAAAACGTACTATTTGAAAAACCAAGACAAAAATTTAAAAGATATTTGTTTAAATTTTACAAGTTTCTAAAGAAGAAATAAAACAGTTGATATTAAATTTACTAAATGAATATGAAGCATTAAATTTAACATTGTTGTTGAATGTACTTATATGAAACCTTTTACAAAGGAGACTCAAGAAGTGGCTTTTAAAACCTCTAATTTTACAGTGTTTCGTGAAAATTCTTTAAATTAATATCTTGAGAAATATGTTTACATAAAAATTTGTGGTGAAGAAAATGATTCATTTAGGAAAAGGTAGCGGTTGGACATTACATTCTGTAGATGGAATTCTTGTACGATGTAGTAAGTATAGACCATTAGCCGGCTCTTCATACATTACTCTTCCAAAGTGTATTCAAAATAAAAAAAGCTATTATTAATCCGCAAAAATCTAGATGATGATAAATGTTTTCAATGGTCAATTCTAGCTCGTTATGTAGAAGGCGAGCATAGAGAGAACGTGTAGATGAAAGATATACATCTATAATTAATAACTTCAATTTTAATGATTTAGTTTATCCATGCACTTTAAAACAAATTAAAAAATTCGAAAAAAAATAATTTTGGGAATAAGTGTAAATGTTTATGGTATAAATAAAACATTCGAAATTTATCCACTCAGAGTATGTGAAGAAGAAGCTGAAAATCATTTTGATTTATTGTTATTGTCCAACGATCAAGGTATTAACCACTATTGTTATATTAATGATTTTTTCAAGATTAATTAGAACACAAATTTCACTCAATTACGAAAAAAATGATATTTTGTAAAAAGATGTTTTGCTCATTATTCAGGAATTGATAAACAAGTAAAATTAAATGCTCACAAATTAAACTGTAAAATCAATAAGCCGTTAAAAGCACAAATGCCGGATAATCCATCAATTTTAAAATTTACAAATTTTCATTTTAAGTTTAAGGGTTCCAGTTGTTGCTTACTGCGATTTTGAATGTATTTTGAAAAAAGTTGATGAACAACAATCAAAGTACACAACCATTAATGAAATACATGAACCAATGAGTTTTGTGTGTATTTAGTTATTGATAAAGACTTTCCGGAACATATGACATCTCAATTGCCAAATGAACCGTATCTTTATAGAGGTCCTGATGCAGCTTCAAAATTTATGGATTATCTAATTTCAATTGCAAATTTGTTAGCAGAATTAATTGATATTAATAGACCTATGATACCATTGAGTGATTATGAAAGAAATAGAATTAAATCTATTAATAATTGTGAATTGTGTAATTTAGAATTTACCATGATTGAACAACCTGTAAAAGATCATTGTCACTTTACTGGACGTTTTAGAAATTTACTCTGTAACAAATGTAATTTGAAAAGAAAAAATCAAACATGTTTTACCAATATTTTTGCATGGAAGTTCTAATTATGGACACACATTTTATTGTTAAACAGTTAGGTTGTGACCAACAAAAAATTAATGTTATTCCCGAAATCTTCAGAAAGATATGTTAGTTTTTCTAAAAACACGACTGGTAAAATTAAATTACGTTTTCTTGATAGTTTTAGATTTTTTAAATACCAGTCTAGCTCAGTTAGCAAAATAATTTACCAAAAGAAAGATTTTATCATACTAAATTATTTTTTAATTAATGAAAATGATTTACCCTTTGTTACTAGAAAAGGTGTGTATCCTTATGAATATACAGATTCGTGGGAAAAATTGGAGATAACTCAATTACCTGCAAAAGAATGTTTTTTTAACAAAATGTCAGAAGAACATATTTCAAATGAAGAATTTGATCATGCCAAAAAAAGTTTGTCACGATTTAACTGTCAAACATTAGGTGATTATTCTGATTTTTATCTAAAAACTGATGTATTATTATTAGCAGATATATTTGAAAATTTTCCGGCATTATATGAGTCTTAATAATTATGAATTAGATCCAGCTAATTACCTAACTCTTCCTAGTTTTAACATTTGATGCGATGTTAAAATTTACAGAAGTAGAATTTGGAATTATTAAACAATTATGACATGTATATGTTTTTTATTGAAAAAGGAATACGTGCGGTATTACTAGTTGTATAAAAAGACACGCTATAGCAAACAATAAAGATTTAAATGATACATTATTTGATTGTAATAAACCCTCTAATTATTTGACATATATAGATGCAAATAATTTATATGGCTGGGCCATGATCAAAACCTATGCCAAAAGATGGATTTAGATGGTTAACAAATACAGAAATAAAAAGATTCAATGTACAATCAATAACAAATGATAGTCCTATTGGATATATTATTGAATGTAATATTGGTTATCCTTCATATTTACTAATACGATTATCATAATGATTTACCATTTCTACTCTGAAAAACAATGTCCGCCAAATTCCAAAACAAGTTAAATTACTCACTACTCTTATGATAAAGAATATTATGTGTGTCATTATGTCAACTTAAAAACAGGCACTAGATAATGGATTAGTTTTTAAAAAGAATACATCGAATCTTACAATTCAATCAGAGTCCTTGGCTTAAATCATATATTTTATTTAACACTGAAAAGAGGAAACAGTCGAATAATGAATTTGAAAAAGACTTTTTTATAAATTACTTAATAATGCAATGTTTGGCAAATCAATTTGGACAATCTTTTCTCAGTATTTACTAATTCTAAATTAAGTCTGTCTCGAACATTTTCTATTGATTTGCCAAACATTGCATTATTAAGTAATTTATAAAAGTCTTTTTCAAATTCATTATTCGACTGTTTCCTCTTTTCAGTGTTAAATAAAATATATGATTTAAGCCAAGGACTCTGATGAATTGTAAGATTCGATGTATTCTTTTTAAAACTAATCCATTATCTAGTGCCTGGTTTTAAGTTGACATAATGACACACATAATATTCTTTATCATTAAGAGTATGAGTAATTTAACTTGTTTTGAATTTGGCGGACATTGTTTTTTTCAGGTAGAAATGGTAAATCATTATGATAATCGTGTAAATATGATGGATAACCAATATTACATTCAATAATATATCCAATAGGACTATCATTTGTTATTGATTGTACATTGAATCTTTTTATTTCTTTATTTGTTAACCATCTAAATCCATCTTTTGGCATAGGTTTGATCATGGGCCCAGCCATATAAATTATTTGCATCTATATATGTCAAATAATTAGAGGGGTTTATTACAATCAAATAATGTATCATTTAAATCTTTATTGTTTGCTATAGCGTGTCTTTTATACAACTAGTAATACCGCCACGTATTCCTTTTTCAATAAACATATTACATGTCATAATTGTTTAATAATTCCAATTCTACTTCTGTAAATTTTAACATCGCATCAAATGTTAAACTAGGAAGAGTTAGGTAATTAGCTGGATCTAATTCATAATTATTAAGACATATAATGCGGAAATTTTCAAATATATCTGCTAATAATAATTTACATCAGTTTTTAGATAAAAATCAGAATAATCACCTAATGTTTGACAGTTAAATCGTGACCAAACTTTTTTGGCATGATCAAATTCTTCATTTGAAATATGTTCTTCTGACATTTTGTTAAAAAAACATTCTTTTGCAGGTAATTGAGTTTCTTCCAATTTTTTCCCACGAATCTGTATATTCATAAGGATACACACCTTTTCTAGTAACAAAGGGGTAAATCATTTTCATTATTAAAAAATAATTTAGTATGATAAAATCTTTCTTTTGGTAAATTATTTGCTAACTGAGCTAGACTGGTATTTAAAAATCTAAAACTATCAAGAAAAACGTAATTTAATTTTACCAGTCGTGTTTTTTAGAAAAACTAACATATTTTTCTGAAGAATTCGGAATAACATTAATTTTTTGTTGGTCACAACCTAACTGTTTAACAATAAAATGTGTGGTCATAATTAGAACTTCCATGCAAAAATATTGGTAAACATGTTTGATTTTTTTCTTTTCAAATTACATTTGTTACAGAGTAAATTTCTAAAACGTCCAGTAAAGTGACAATGATCTTTTACAGGTTGTTCAATCATGGTAAATTCTAAATTACACAATTCACAATTATTAATAGATTTAATTCTATTTCTTTCATAAATCACTCAATGGTATCATAGGTCTATTTAATATCAAATTAATTCTGCTAACAAATTTGCAATTGAAATTAGATAATTCCATAAATTTTGAAGCTGCATCAGGGACCTCTATAAAGATACGGTTCATTTGGCAATTGAGATGTCATATGTTCCGGAAAGTCTTTATCAATAACTAATACACACAAAAAACTCATTGGTTCATGTATTTCATTAATGGTTGTGTACTTTGATTGTTGTTCATCAACTTTTTTCAAAATACATTCAAAATCGCAGTAAAGCAACAACGGAACCTTAAACTTAAAATGTAAATTTGTAAATTTTAAAATTGATGGATTATCCGGCATTTGTGCTTTTAACGGCTTATTGATTTTACAGTTTAATTTGTGAGCATTTAATTTTACTTGTTTATCAATTCCTGAATAATGAGCAAAACATCTTTTACAAAATATCATTTTTTTCGTATTGAGTGAAAATTTGTGTTCTAATTAATCTTGAAAAATCATTAATATAACAATAGTGGTTAATACCTTGATCGTTGGAACAATAACAATAAATCAAAATGATTTTCAGCTTCTTCTTCACATACTCTGAGTGGATAAATTTCGAATGTTTTATTTATACCATAACATTTACACTTATTCCAAAATTATTTTTTTCGAATTTTTTAATTTGTTTTAACTTTAAAGTGCATGGATAAACTAAATCATTAAAATTGAAGGTTATTAATTATAGATGTATATCTTTCATCTACACGTTCTCTATGCTCGCCTTTCTACATAACGAGCTAGAATTGACCATTGAAAACATTTATCATCATCTAGATTTTGCGGATTAATAATAGCTTTTTTTATTTTGAATACACTTTGGAAGAGTAATGTATGAAGAGCCGGCTAATGCTAAAGGTCTATACTTACTACATCGTACAAGAATTCCATCTACAGAATGTAATGTCCAACCGCTACCTTTTTCCTAAATAATCATTTTCTTCACCACAAATTTTTGTAAACATATTTCTCAAGATATTATTTAAAGAATTTTCACGAAAACACTGTAAAATTAGAGGTTTTAAAAGCCACTTCTTGAGTCTCCTTTGTAAAAGGTTTTCATAAGTACATTCAACAACAATGTTAAATTTTAATGCTTCATATTCATTTAGTAAATTTAATATCAACTGTTTTAATTTCTTCTTTAGAAACTTGTAAAATTAAACAAATATCTTTTAAATTTTTGTCTTGGTTTTTCAAATAGTACGTTTTTTAAAATACCTTTTAAACGCATTTTCAATTTCTATAAATTTATAATTTGGGGACATACTAATTTTAATCTGTGTTTTTTTTTCGTTTTAAATTGGGAACTTCTTAATAATTTATTTTCATCAGAGATAATGATGATGATGATGATGTAGATGGTGATAGAGAATAATTAATTTTCCTGTTCTAATTCCATGAGCTCTTCTTCTTCATTATTATCAATGTTCAATTGGCTTCAGAAACAAAAGTATGTTTTCTTTTTTTAAATGGTAGAAAAGATTCCAATTATTTATGATCTGAAAAAAAATAAAAATAATTATTTTAATCCCGTTGATCCAAAACCATTTTCATCTCTACTAGTTTTTTCTAACACACTGTTTTTAGTAACCTCCTCAATATCAGGCCAAACTATTCGCTCGCAAATTAATTGAGCTATTCTATCACCAATTTCTACACTGAAATTATCGTTGATAAATTGAACAGCACTATTCCTACGTTTCCTCTATAATCTGGATCAATAACTCCAGCACCTACATGTATACCGTTTTTTAAAGATAGGACCTGATCTCGGCGCTATTCGACCATAACACTCGTCTGGTATACTATCGCAATATTTGTTTTTACTAATTTACGATCCCATTTTTTTATAACTACATTTTCATCCACTTCTTAAATCAAAGCCCGCAGCTAATGGTGAACAACGTTCGGGTGGAAATCCATTTTCCGACAGTCGAATAAATTTTAGAGTGTTACTAGCTGAAAAAATAATAACTAATTAATTAATATAGAAAATTATTGTAAAATCAATAAGACATAGTAAGCCTAAAAATATTTAACAAACTCTACTTAACATTTAGTACGATTTGTCTTTTTATCAAATGTAAACTGTTTCTTGTTTTACACTGTCACCATTTTTAACATGTTTTGACCAACAGACGTTAACACATTGTTAATTACTTCAAACTTTTTTTTGTCTTCTGGATTTTTTTTATAACGTCTAATAAAAAAATAGCCTTTTTTCGATACTTTTTGCCAATATTGTTTTTCACTTTTACATTTTTTCAAATCTTTAACATCGGTGATTTCAATTTTAATTAAATGAGTACCAGTCTCGCCAGGTGTTGATATTTTTCTTTTTTGATCGCCAGACTGGTACTGTAAATGTTGTGATATGAATAAGGATTTTATTATTTTTATGGTTAATAATTTAGCAAATTTATCAACCTCATCATCGTCAGTCATCAAAGTTTAGTTGATCTGAATCAGACGAATAATCACTTTTTGGTCTTTTAACTCCTTTTCTCAATTTTTTTACTCTCTTTTTGTTCAGTATTTACCTTCTAATTCTATTAATCTACTTCTTCCGATATCCTGAATCTTTTGTACAATATTTAGTGGAAACGAAACATTAGTAACATTTTTTAATACATCATCAAAAAATACTTAATAACATGTCATACGTGTGCTCTTCTAATAAATAATAAACCTGTTTATCTGCAGATAAGTCATTATTTTCTACTAGGTAATATTTAGTCAAAGAATCAACATAAGTTTTGGAAAATAAATAGCAGTTGTACTGCTATAGGGTTCATGCAAATGTCTTTTGATTTCTTCAGTTGACTTAACCAATTGTTCCCAACTATCCAAACTTCGAAACCCAATCATCCATAAATTTTCTATAATCTGTGTCAATGTTAAGAAACTCATCATTGCTGACGTACCGAAAGATGAAGAAGTAGACGGTTGTTGTGTGTCAGCTGCTGTTTGCTGTTGCTGTTGCTGTTTCTGTTGCTGTTTCTGTTGCTGTTGCTGTTGCTGTTTAAGTGGTGGAGGTGGAGGAGTACTTAGAAGCTTACGTAGTATTGAAGAATGCTCTTCGGATTGTGTCATGTCAACGACTGTTTCAGAATCCATTTCTAAAACACAAAATTAAAATCGTTAATATCAATACAAAAGAAAATTTAATATTTTTTAAATTACAAAATTTAAAATGCACTGTTTTCATCTATTTCATAAAAAACCAAATTAATACTAGTTTAACACAATTTGTAAATAATTTACCAATAGTTAGTTTTGGAAAAACACAACATATTTTTCAAAAAACGTAGAAATAATGGAACGTAATTGTTATGAAATACATACCTGTATATTAGAAGTGTCTTGGAAAGCATGAACAGAACACTGTTGGGTATAAACTTCCTCCTCAGCTTATAAAGAAACCTCAAGGCTGTATCACACGTTGCATAACTACACTTGTTTACTTTTACACGCACTTCGTTGAATCCATTACCATAGTGAATAAATACTTATTATTATACTGTTGCAACAAAATTGCACTGCGCGTGGCTTAATCACTCTGGTCATCCGCTTTATTAATATTAATGAATCAAAAACTCCAGAAGGAAAAACTACTTCCTGCGCATGTCTTGTGCCAACATACAATATCAGTAATACCACAAACTATTACAATGATCTCATATTTACGTCATAAATATTACATCATAAGTAAATACGTATAGCCAGGTGTTGTCACAGTTGTATGACGACTCAAGTGTTATGACGAAACGTTCTTACAACTGAAGGTCAAGGCTATTAAGTGACCCTTGAAGTCCAAGGTCAAGGTCATCGGGTGGACCTTGAAGTCCAAGGTCAAGGTCATAGTGTGACCTTGAAATCCAAAGTCAAGGTCATCGAATGACCTTGTGAAGGTCATTGACCTCTGGAGGTGGAGGGGGTGGAGGGGGGCGAGGGGTCATTGACCTCTGTGGGCGAGGGGGTGGTGGAGGGGGGCGAGGGGTCATTGACCTTTGTGTTTGATGTTGTTGTGACCTTGGCCGTGTAACGGTTGTCCTAGAACATACAATTTCTCTCTACTATGGGGGGGGGGGGGGGGTTAAGAGATTTGGTGACTGGTAAAATTCGGACATGAAGTCATGGCAGGAAATTCCCTGGGGGGGTTTAATGTTACCAGGGGGGTTAACACATCAGGGGGTTGAAATGTACAGGAGGTTATCAGGTCATACCAGGAAATCCCCGGGGGGGGGGGTTAATATTACCGGGGGTTAATGACACACTTGGCCTTTTTTAGAGGGTATTGTGTCTGTGAACATAATAAATATTCCCTCTGTCCCTATCTACTATTGACGCTTAGCTAACGCTCAGCCAACTCCCGAAGTTCACTGAACCTTTTCTGTAGATTCACGTGATTTCCTAAAATCCCGTTTAAAATTTGTTTTGAGTTACGACCAACCGTTTAGCCGCTATCAAGCCCGGAATGTAAATTTTTTAGGCGAAAAATGTCCAATATTTTCACTTAATCGCGTTTTGCGGTCAAAAACTAAGGGAAATATAGTAAAAAGTCACTGGACCTTTTTTGTAGGTCATCTTATTTCCTAAATAAAACGTTAGTCTTATTTTGGACCTCCGACCAATGGTTTCGCCGCTAATCGACCCCAAAACAAAAGTTTCGCGTAAAAGTTACAACAAAATTGTACATAATCACGTTTTTCGGCCAAACCAATCGAGATAGGGCAAAAGATTACTGGACCTTTTCTGTAGATCGCGCAATTTGCTAATTTGATGGGTCAATCAGATTTGAGCTACGACCACCGGTTCGGCGCTATCGGCTTGTTGTTTGGGTTTGTCTTGAAAATTATTTTTATCGAAAAAAAATTTCAATCTGGATTTTCAAATGTTTCGAGCGTTTTGGTCGCTTAACCATGGAAGATAGAGCAAAAAGTCATTAGACCTTTTTTGTATTCCTGACTTTCATGAATTTTTCCGTTAGATCCGAGCTAGCTCCAAGTTTTCGACGGTTCGCCGCTATCGGGCTTACAAAAAATGCCTGCAGGGTGTGAAGAATGACGCGATTTTATGTGGGAATTTTTTTGGAGGGGTTGAAAATGAAAAATTCTCACTTTTCGGAATTTTCCTGTCATGGTTACACGTGGAAAGCTATCTGTGGTACCAAATTTCAAGTCTCTAACTCATCTGGAAGTAGGTTAGAATTAGTATACGTGAGTGAGTCAGTCAGTCAGTCAGTTACACATGCGGTTGTATATATATTAGACTCGCCTTCGGCTCGCTGGGGGCTACGCCCCCAGGCCCCCAAAGTAAACGCTTGCAAATTCGGGGATAAGCGGAATTCGGTGTGACTGGTTAAGTCCGGACATTAAGTAAATGGACAAGGGATTTAAAAATTGACCTTTTTCATAGATTTTTTTCCGGATTCGTAAAAACTTTTTGACTTTGAGGGCATTTTGCGGTTTTAAACCGTTAGAGATACGACAAAAAAGTGACTGGACCTTTCTTGTTGGAAATTTAATTTTGTCTTTCGATTGTGCCCTCAGATCTGATCTACGACCTATGGTTTAGCCAGAATATGAGCTCGGGAGAAAAAGTCTGCACGGGTCAGCTATCTTGAATTGTTTAGTATAAACATAATAAAAACCGACCTCAAGGCAGTATTTTAAGTCGAACAGGGGGTTTAATATCACCCAGGAGACTATCTAGTCAAGGCGAGGAAATTCCCTGGGTGGGTGATTAATGTTAAGGAGGTTAAGACAAGAGGGGGTTTAATTTCGTCAGGATTATTGTCTGGTTCATATGAACAAATTCCCAGGGGATAAGTCTCCAGGGGTTATCGGGTCATACCAGGAACTTCCCAGGGGGGGGGGTTTAAGGAGATTTTCCAGGGGGTAAAATTATCTGAGGTCATACCAGGAAATTCCCTGGGGGGGGGTTAAGAGATTTGGTTGACCACAGGGGGTAAAATTGGAACAGGGGGTTGAATGTACAGTGGTCATCAGGTCAGCAGGAAATTCCCTGGGGGGGGTGGGGTGTTACCAGGGGGTTTAACCAGGGGGGTTAACTCATCAGGGGTGGTGTGGTGTTACAGGAGGTTGTTGGGGGGTTACAGGGGGTGGAACATAATAAATACGGGTTTAACTGGGCGGAGTGTTGAATGCACACCCCGAATGGGTTTTTTTTAGAGGGTATTGTGTGGGTGAACAAATAAATCCTTCCTCTGTCCCTATCTGTTTGCGGGTGACGCTTGGGGTTTAGCCGCTCAGCAAGTCCCGTTGTAACATTGTTCTGACTTAGTTTCATCCAGGTGATTTCCTAAATCCCGGGTTTATGGACCTTTGTTTTTGAGGTTAACCGGGGTGTGGAGCCCGGAATGTAAATTTTTAGGCTGAAAATGTCCAATTTTGTGACCTCCGTTAGTGTTGGTTAATTGGCGTTTCCGCGGGGGTTGCGGTCAAACTAGGGGAAATATAGGGGACCTTTTCTTGTAGGTCAATCTTATTTCCTAATAACAAAATTTTTATTTTACCTTTTTTTCGCCGCTAATCGGACCCAAAAAACAAAAAAAATTTCGCGACCCAAGTTAATCCACAAAATTTTGTAGATTACGTGGGGGTTAATTTCGGCCAAACCAAATCGAGATAGGGCAAATGGATTTGGCCAAACCTTTTCTGTAGATCGCTATCAAAGATTTACTAATTTTGATGGGGCTCATTTGCAGATTTATAATGGTCAATCAGATTTCGGCCGCTAATTCGGGCCTTAAAAACATTATGTTATTTCGCTATTAAATATCTCTGGCGTTTTATTATTTATCTAATAAACGTTTGTTTCGCTTTTGGTGGATTAGTGGTTGGGGTTTTAGAAGAAGAAGTTTCGCCGATAGAGCAAAAAGTCATTAGACCTTTTTGTAGTTCACTTCATTCCTGACCATGATTTCCCGTCCGAGCCGAGCTAGGCTCCAACGGTTCGCCCGCTATCGGGCTTACAAAAAATGCCTGCAGGCGGTGAAGAAAATGCGCGATTTTTTGGGAATTTTTTTGAGGGGGTTGAAAATGAAAAATCCACTTTTCGGGATTTTCCTGGTGGTTTACACGTGGAAAGGTATCTGTGTACCCAAATTTCAAGTCTCTAACTCATCTGGAAGTAGGTTGGAAAATAGGGAATTAGTATACGTGACCGTGGAGTCGTAGTGAGTGAGTCAGTCAGTCAGTTTCAGTTTTTTTTTTCTGGAAGTAGGTTAGAAAGTGAGTAGTCAGATCAGTCACACATGCGGTTGTATATATATTAGATTTTTATATAGCAGTTGAAAAAAGCAAACGCCTGTGAAACGAGTTTTAATATATATTACAGTTGCATAACTGGATATAGCTTGATTTCATTTTAATAAATAGTTATATAAAAAAATATATTTGGCAGTTGAGGTTTTGAAACCACTGTTACGAGCATAACTCTTGCGTGAAAACTAATGATCTATTATTATTTGAGTACGAATTATTAATTCGTATCGTAATTATTATATTTATCTTCGATAATTATTTGGAATCTAGTTTGAGTTTATTCGTTGTTGGAGATTTCTACATCTGTGTTTATGACATTTCATCAAACATAAGTGAACAGTGTACATGTTCAATCAAATAGGTAGAGGATTTTTGGGCTATTATATTCTTTAAAGAAATCACAGAAGCAGAGCTTCAAAAATAATTTTATGCCGACTGATGTGCCTTTTTCAGAAATACTTGGCAGGTTTTCAGACTTTCAGATGAAATAATACTGTATAGTAAAATATAAAAAAAGGAAAAGTTATTTGGCTGTTGTATCACAAGCATGAGAAGAAGATAGCAGACTAGAAAGGTAATTGACATTACCTCGACAGATCGTTATACTGAGCTCCCTTTATTGTTATGTTCTGTGTGACATTTCCCTGCTGTCGGGGGATTACTTGTGACATTTAATTAATGGTATATTGCCCAAAGACTTGCAGTATTCAAAAAGCTTATCGTAGGTTACCTATTTTAGATTTTTTCATTACTTTTATATACAACAAAAAATTAACCCCTTATTTAGTACTATCGTATAAATATTTAAATTATAAACTGTCTTTTTTATAAAATACTCTAAATTATATAAGCAAACTCTATTAATTTGATTTTATTTAATTTGCAATACAAACATTATATAAATTGAAAATCAAGGATGCCGTAAGTCTATTGTGCTCAGATCGGGTGCTTAAGCTTTAGACGATGAAGTTCATTAATCTATTGTGAAGTAACTTTTGTTTTATATAAATAAACAGAAAAACTTAATATAAGTATTGTAAAAGATTTTAAAATAAATTCATTTATACCCAAAGATTAGGAAAATTTACTTAAATAATTATATATCATAAAAAATCGCCAATTGGCATAAGATATTTTATACCTGCCAATTTTCCAATTTTTATATTGCTCGCTATTCTCAAAATCTTGTTATGAATTTTAACCTGTCACACTATATATGCTGTGGTTCTGGAAGTAATCATTTTATTTAAACACATCTTATGTATTTATTTTTGTGATAAAATTCAACAACAAAATTATTTTTATAACTCTTTGGTCAAATTGCTTGTTTTTAAGATATTCAAAGCCTTAAGTTTTTAATGGCCACCATTTTTTAGTAACCGGTCTTGTTACCATACATATTTGAACCACTTTTTGTAGAATTTAATTTATTAGTTTTAAAGATATTAATTTGTGACAAAAAATACAACTATAAAGATCGTAAACTGCAGCGAAGACTAATGTTGTTATGATGATATGTGTTTGTATATATCTGAGAAATAGAGCGATATACATTTATTTAGAGAGTTACATGACGTGCAGTACATTATTTATCATATATTATTGTTTGGCGATGCTCAACCCCTTCATGACTTTTACACGAAAGCTGCAATTTTGGTCACGACATGCTGTGTAGATAGTAAGAAGCGTACTTACCACGCTTATCGCAGGAAACCGTCAGTAACAGATGCTGAGATACAATGAAAGTGTATGAACCACTGAGCAAGGTCTGAGTTTCAAAAAAATTTAGATAACCATTGTAAAATTAATGAGCACTTGGGTAATAATAATTCACAAAATTCAAATTATCAATTATGTACATTAAACTTTACCACATTTATTATTATTAACTTCTTTTGATATGAATGTGATAAATACTGAATGTTTTTCATTTTTATTTCATTATATTATCAATTATACTATAGGTATATAAGTATATACTATAAGTATACAAGGATAATATAGGTTAGGTTTCTCTTAGATGTTTAGCACTGGATGGTCGTCCCTCTGGTTATGTCATTAACCTACGAGGAAAGCCTTTGGAGCATCTTTAACTAATGGATCTGCCTGGTTATTTGCTATGCTAATGACAATTGAATTTAAATAAATTAAATATTGATATTCTAACTCGTTGTAAAATACTATTTATTTGCTGAGTTTTATAAAGTGAAGGAACAATTTCATTTCTGCCTGTATATTTATCTGTATTCTGTCCGCACTATTTTTCTAAAAAGGACTAACCTATAAACTTAAATTTATGCAAGAAGCTTCATTTCTATATGAAAAACACTGAGTTTTATAATGGTGCATGTCACTAAATAAAGTGCTGATACATAAAAAACCATTTTATGGTGACTTGGTGTTTTTTTTTTTATTAATTAAACATATAAAACCCAATTTAACGATGAAAACTCTTAATGTATCTTGTTGCAAGATAAATCGAGAAACATTTC
Organism: Homalodisca vitripennis; assembly: GCF_021130785.1. Classification (NCBI taxonomy): domain Eukaryota; kingdom Metazoa; phylum Arthropoda; class Insecta; order Hemiptera; family Cicadellidae; genus Homalodisca; species Homalodisca vitripennis. Next base: position 121,989,371 of record NC_060208.1, read on the forward strand.
ATATGTAAACTGCACGTTTATAATATGTTACTATGTCACATGTTAAATCCCATATGATTTTAGACGGTTTGTATACATGTATTTTCTGTAATTTTCTCGTTTATACCATGGATACGTCTCATGGAGTCACATATTATTATTATGGTTTGTATGGTGTACCAAGGTGAGTGTTTCAAATACATTTCTTACAATATAGTGTAAAACACAATTTAAAATTTATCGTAAAATGTTCCAAGACATACAAATCATCAAAGTTAAAAACTCAAACGTATCTGATAAACTATGCTTGTTTAATAAACTAGAGTTTAATATGAAATGTATGTGTTCGACAACACGATATAGCAACTACAAGATTTGCTGATACTTGCTGACCATAAACATCCGTAACACTCCGTAAACTGTGCCACTATCTGCATTTGCCTGTTGTATCAGCTGTAAAGTGTTTTATTTCTAACTTAATGAAAATAAAGGTTTTTAATATACGTTTTAATGAAAAAATATTATTAGAGTGGAATTAGTTTCGTCATTAATAATTCAGGGTGGACAAGCATATTTACCATACGAGTTTAGCACGGAAACAATATTGTTATGTAGAATGTATATTTTGAATAACACATTTCTTTATTTTATTATTTACCTAAGTCTAAGGAGTTTTTCAATTTAGCCTATTAACAAGAGAAACAGTGCCATGCCACTTTACGGAAATTTCATTTGTGCTTATTGTTTCTCTATACAGTAGGATTGATAGTTTCGTAATTGTTTAATTTTAATATGAGCGCTTTTCAGTATTAAATATATAAGCTATTTCAATATTGCTAGTGCCTTTTTAGGTGATACACAGTATAGATAATTTATAAGTGAAAATCTTATTAAAACTTTGGAAAGTTTTTATAATAGAGTATATAAGTTTTGTTGTATATATAAACGAATTAATACACTCATCAGTCGCTAGATATTACTAGATATTAAGTGAACATAAAGCTGATAACGTTTGAACACATCATCACTTTAAACTCCTCATGTCCTGCGCTTTCATTGTTGCTGTTGTGTCTAATGTCGTAATCGCTCTCATTCTACGATCTATATAACGGAGAGAGAGTTCGTATAGTACCATGGCAAGAGTTGCAAGAAAGTCCCTAGAAACACCCTCATCAGCACATTTGCACGAGAGTCTCTAAATTTTGCTACTAATAAGTAGTTATAAGTTTCTTTTCTTTTAAAAATGTTTATGTTTGCGACAAATCATTGGTATCAATACCCTATTCTTTTAAAAATTGGATATGCTAAGCTTCTAAAAGTTTTTTATTATTGTTCTATTTTAACAAAAAAATTTACTTATTTGGTTTTTTTTATTTTATATTGCTTAGCTGCTTAAAACGTCATAAGTTGTTCACATGCTAGTGGTTATAACGTTGAGAAGTAAGGATAGCACAATTCCTGGGTAGGGTGCGAAATCGACTAGACCCACGCAGCAAAGCTTAACGTGTGGTAACAAAAATAAACTCCCTCTATACCAGTAAATATTCTGAACATTAACATTAAGTAACTGGACATTAGTGATTTTTACTGTATTGAACAAATAAACGAGTAACGTTTGTTTGGATAATAACAATGTAAAATAATAAATATATAACCCGCAATCAACACTAAAAGAGAAAAAGCAAAAAACAACGCTTAGGATATAAATATAGTTTATTCCAGGAAGAATTTCCCTAACAAACTTAATGTGTTATATCTTGTAAACATATCTGAAGTAAAATTAACTCATTTGGGCAATCCAATAGTCCATTGCATTATTATGAGGTGAATTTATAAAAAAGATATTAAATGGAATTTCTTAACTCCGTTTATTTTTTTTATTTCCTTAAGTAATTCCCTTAATAATAACTAAAGCCACGTATTAAATGTCTACATATATATATATATATATATATATATATATATATATATATATATATATATATATATAAAACTAACAAAAATCTTTTAAATATTACAAAAAGGATCTGAATTAAATGTTTTTTTAAATTGCTCTATGTATTAACAACCAACAATTGAAAAGAAGTAAAATAAGTTCATGGTTTTTTATTTTGGTTAGTATAGACGTCATCCACCATGTTCATCATTTAAAACAATTTTTTAGAGAATATTTGAGATGAATAGAAATTAGAGATATTTTATTAAACTTGGTATATGTCAAACTCGTATAGCTAAAATGTTTTCCATTCTCAATCAAGTTTTAAGTAATCTGGGAATTCTTCTAATAATATAACACTACCTAACATGGAAATGAAAGTGTTATATTACTTCAATCATTTTAATGTTTTGCTTCTTTGTCTAACAATTATAATGATATACATTTGTTAGTCAAAACAGTAGTTTAAATATTAGAAAAACTTTTAATTTTCAATTAAAAACTTATTAGAGAAGGCAGACCATTATTACGTTTAAAGTTTTCTTTTCACCCTCCTATCCTTTATTAGCGTTCTATAACCTTTTTTATTAAAACACTATAAAACGCTATGAAAACCTTGCTTTGATTACTCTTACAATTATTACCTCAAGCTCAGTGTTTCTCTTACTTTTCGCAAAGAATAATTCTCATAATTTTACGTCTTCCAAGAAAATAAATTACGTAATATCTTACTGTTTATCAAGACGTATATTATCTGAAACAAATTAAAAACAATATAAAAGTTACAAATTCACGGAATTTTAGTTCAAAAACTTATATACGGTGTATTTAAAACGTATTACAGGAAACAAGAGAACAACTTTTCTCATTTCGACTTAAAATGGAGTTGAAACTTTAACACTTATTTGACTAAGTCTAATATTTGGTTCTTTCACGTTCTATTTAGACTGAAATATATTTTTCGTATATTAATATTTTTTCTCTTGGAGTTAATATAGTTAGAACTTAATTTTTTAAATTTATTGTTTCCTATAAGCAAAATATGTTTCCATGTTATGTGTAAGCTATTGTCATATACAACATTTTATATTACTACATATTGACACATACATATTATATACATATTATTATTATTTATTTTAAACTTACCAAAATACCATCAATTCGCTGTGTTCCTCGAGAACACGAGCCAACAACTTCCACGGACATTGACAGTCCTTGGAAAACCTTGTCAGCAAGACGCATTTCCAATGTATCAATCTCTTGAAAAGGATTCACTGTTTTTTATTCCATTTACTTATATGTTTATTGAAGGGTTTCAGATTACACCAACTAGGATTTCTGAACATGAAATATAGCAACGAGGCACAGTAAATACGGTAGTGTTTTACTCTAATTACAAGCATTCTTAAACATACAAAGTTTCCATTATTACAAACAATTTACTGTGTTCCTCGAGAACACGGGCCAACAACTTCCACGGACATTGATAGTCCTTGGAAAACCTTGTCAGCAAGACGCATTTCCAATGTATCAATCTCTTGAAAAGGATTCACTATTTTTTATTCCATTTACTTATGTGTTTATTGAAGGGTTTCAGATTACACCAACTAGGATTTCTGAACATGAAATATAGCAACGAGGCACAGTAAATACGGTAGTGTTTTACTCTAATTACAAGCATTCTTAAACATACAAAGTTTCCATTATTACAAACAATTTACTGTGTTCCTCGAGAACACGGGCCAACAACTTCCACGGACATTGACAGTCCTTGGAAAACCTTGTCAGCAAGACGCATTTCCAATGTATCAATCTCTTGAAAAGGATTCACTGTTTTTTATTCCATTTACTTATATGTTTATTGAAGGGTTTCAGATTACACCAACTAGGATTTCTGAACATGAAATATAGCAACGAGGCACAGTAAATACGGTAGTGTTTTACTCTAATTACAAGCATTCTTAAACATACAAAGTTTCCATTATTACAAACAATTTACTGTGTTCCTCGAGAACACGGGCCAACAACTTCCACGGACATTGACAGTCCTTGGAAAACCTTGTCAGCAAGACGCATTTCCAATGTATCAATCTCTTGAAAAGGATTCACTATTTTTTATTCCATTTACTTATGTGTTTATTGAAGGGTTTCAGATTACACCAACTAGGATTTCTGAACATGAAATATAGCAACGAGGCACAGTAAATACGGTAGTGTTTTACTCTAATTACAAGCATTCTTAAACATACAAAGTTTCCATTATTACAAACAATTTACTGTGTAGAATCTCAAGAATTCTTGTATCATGAGTTTTAGGCTTGTTTTATTGGATCTATAAAGAAAATATATATTTTTAAGTTTATGTAAAACGTAGGACCTTAACATTATTACTCTCATTATTTATTGTACGTCTCCATACTTGATAGGTGATCAGCTAAGTACAAACGTTTAAAAATCAAAATTTTAATATATATATATATGTGTGTGTGTGTGTGTGTGTGTGTGTATGTATGTGTGTGTGTGTGTGTGTGTGTGTGTGTGTGTGTGTGTGTGTGTGTGTGTGTGTGTGTGTGAGTGTGTGTGTGTGTGTTGTGTGTGTGTGTGTGTGTGTGTGTGTGTGTGTGTGTGTGTGTGTGTGTGTGTGTTGTGTGTGTGTGTGTGTGTGTGTGTGTGTGTGTGTGTGTGTGTGTGTGTGTGTGTGTGTGTGTGTGTGTGTAGAAAAAATTAATAACAAATGGCGTACATAATGCATTGACTTTTGATTAATTATAATTGACTTATTATGCATGATATTTATAGAATTGCTTTATATTTTTTGTGAAACTAGAGGAGAACAAGTTTTATAATGCCTAGATTCGGTTTTGTCGAACTCTTGTTGCCTACATAAACTCGGTATTTCTTATACTAAGTATATAAAAAAACCTTTTATGCAAATATTTCTTGTGTAAATAATCTAGATTACTAACTGTTGACCAACTACCCATTCTATTACTTAAACAGCTATTAAAACAACACGTAGTTTAAATTAAAAATGCTTTACATAAACTACATATAATTAATCTTCTATATTACGTTTGAAAATGGTTTCATCTAGTAAAAAAAAAGACTCGCTGTTGTGGTTCTCCGTGTTATACAGGAATTGTTTAAAGTTTTAATTTTTAAAGATAAATATTAGATGCTATTAATTAAATTATCGATTAAAAATAATTAAATGCTTGTAAAAGGTTTACATATACAGTATCATTATTCACTCAGATATAGTACACTATAAAATAATTTCGTAGAAGAAAGTTAGAGGAAAACTAAGAAAAAAATAAAGTAATCATTAAATAATTACATTACAGACTTATGTCACAGAGGAAAAAGTTTTTGTTAAAATCATAATAATGACAAAAACATTATTTTAAAAGTGTAATCAAAACAATCATATCAAATTTAATAATGCAAAGTTTTACGAATATAGCAGTGCCGTTTACAATATAAGCGTAAAAGGCGTTGAAATATGTTGTTTTTGAGAATGGAATGAAACTATAAAAGCTGAGGGGAAGTGAGTCCTCAATAATACAGAATCCTAAAAAGCATTACAAGTTACTTGCTCATGCTAGAGCGATAAAGGGCCGATCCACCTTCCAAAAGTAAAAGGCAGCTGGGTCACAGACAATGATCAGGTATGTGATAAGACTAGTAAAATTAGATGATATATAACTAGAGTTCAGCTGAAGCTACTAACTATTGACCTAGAACAGCAACCATAAGACACATGTTTACGTAGTTCCACGACAAAGGGCTTGAGTTTAATTTTTGTAAGTGATGTTTTCCATACTTTCCGCAATCTTCCATTCTGCTCAAATGAAATGCTTGGTTTGTAATCTAGGTCTGATATAAGTAAGTTATCAGCAACCACATTATTTTCAAGTCTCTTGCAGAAAGGTCAACAACTTTACTTGTTCCATGAAGTAACCAAACGTGCTGTTCATTTATATTATGTATTATTAACACTCAGTTAATCTGGATGGTAGATATTTTTTAATATCTTTCGAAATTTTGATTAGAAGTTTTAGTGTTATAGCTCAAAATCAGTAAAAGGATGAGAGAAGTCCTAAGTATGAAAACATATATTGTAAATACAAATAGCCTACACAGATATTAAAATATGTTTTAATATGACTCAATTTAAATGTTTATTGACATTTCAATAATATGGTAAATTATAACTACAACAATAACATGATTATAAAATAAATAAAGCTATGACGTATTATTACAAGACTGTTTATATTTATTGGTACTATACATTTTCTTTATTTATATGATAATACAAGGTTCAATAATTTATTTTTTAGGCTGTATAAAAATTCAACTTAGAAGTGCAGCATCACGGAGAACATCGTGTCGGCTTTTACATTTTGCTTGGTCAGTATGTAAAAACCTGTACAAGCAGTATGCAAATATGAAATATCAGAATGGCTCCCCGTTTCTCGTGTGCGTTATCACCAGGACACATTTACTATGAATAAATGTAAAACTGTTCTGGAGTGTATTACGGATCTTTAAAAACAAATTCTTTTGTATTTACAGATCTAGTTATTTGCAGCTTTAGTTTACAAATATCAATTACATATTAAGATTTCGTTATCCTTAAGTTTGCATTCAAGAAAGAATGCAGTAATGAAGGTAAATCAGCGAAGTGGTGTTCAAATATTTTAGTTTCATTCAGTGTTACATAGTTCTTTCTCGTTTGCAAGTATTACAAACCTAAACCCTTGAAATCCTAATTTAAAAAATAAATATATTCATTCTAGCTATCTTTGAAAACGTATTTTGATTATTTATCGAGTGCTTTCTAAGAGGAAAGTTTTGATATATGTAATAAGTAAATGAGGAAAAGTAATTATATTATAAATTAGCGGTATAATCATTCATATAATATAATTAACTTGTTATTATTAGTCTTATTTTGTCAATAAACATCTCTTTTAGAATGTAGCTAATATTGTAGGGACCAAGTCATATGAACATTGTAAATCTATTATGTATGAGGCATAAATCAACACTTACAGGTGCCCTGGCAAAAATGTATGCATCTTTGACACCAGACAATCGTTTGTCAGATATCCTCCATGTTTAATACTCATGATATCATTTATGAACCGCTGTGTAACGTTGTGAGATTTATATTTTAGAGTAACAGCCAATTGTAGTTAATGCTGAAAATAACTACATTGGTCCGTTACAAAAATATATTATGAGTATTTCTTTATGGAAATAAAGAGGTTTTTTATCGATTGGGTAATGTATTACTCTAACATTTTTCTATATAGGATCAACTACCCAAGTAAATATCCCTTCTTCTAAATTATAACTACACTTTGAACGCTGAAATAATTTGTGTAACATAGTTTTATATAATGTGTTATAAATTTCTTGCACTGAATATTTTTCATGTTTGTTTCAATATATAAAAACAAGTACAAACTCTTTAAAAGCATTTTCCCTATGAAAGTTATTTTCATCAGGGCAATATTATACGAAAGCTTGTAAAGGGTATACGTTATTTATAATGCAAAAAATAGTATTATATATTTAGAAATGGATTGAATAGATTGAAAAAGTATTTTAATAAGTTCAAGTAAATTATGCATACTTTATGGTTTCTGGTATTAAGCAAGTAACATAGACTAAAATGCGGGAAACAATAGAACTCGTTTCTTGGTTACGATTTTGTTTTTAAATTTATAGTCTCCAAATGGGATATTAAATTCAAACAAATGTTCCTATGTATATACAATATACATCGTCATTATTGTAAATTCTTTAAATAACTGTTTGGAGAGGTGGTTTTCATCAAACCAGAAAAAAAATTAGATGTAGTAGCTTCCATATTTTTTCAATACACAGGGTTTTTCCACAAACCAGTCTCAAAGGAAATCAAACTCAAATCAATCTCCAAACTAACTCACACAACACTAGCGTAACATTTTCCGCCATCTATATTCGAAGATTTAGTTATGGAAATACCTAAGCAACTTTCCAGTAAACCGTATTCAATATTAGACTTGTAATGAAAATGTGCTTCCTAAGCAATGGCCTGCAACATTTAAAAGTTACACATAATACAACAGTGTAGTTACATTTCATTTTCATTTTCTCAAGCCTCAAAGGTTTAGATTTCAAATACAAAGCAGATATGTATTGATGCTAGGTCTGAATTAAAATATGTTATTTATATACAAAACAAACAGTTCCAACCCCAATTTCTACCTGATCATCTTCTTATAATACAGGATACGTATGAGTGTCCAAACTGAACAAATGTGTAAAAAAATGTGGTGATAAGACATTCATTATCAAATTGATCTTCCAGATAAGAATAACGAAGAGATTTATACCAAAAAGGGCTATGAAAGTTATTAATAACAAAAAAGAAGTATGTGGCTTCAGAGACAGGAATGTAATTCTATATCAAAGTAATTGATAGCCTAGATAAGGTGCTATCTGTTTCATTTCCCCTACATCTCCAGCCATCTAGCGAAACTGCCCAAGTACTTATAAGCGGGAATAATGCTCATTTCTAAACTTTTCTCTGATCATTAATGGTAAACAAGATTAAAATCCGTATTACACTAACTCCAGTTCTACAGGTAAATCAAATGATATCTAGCAGGGCGCCTAAACTATATAATTGACTGAAGAGAATAAATAATACGAGAAGTATATACTAGCTGAAAGCATTCTGTTAAACATAGTAAATATAAAATCAAACAAAATAGCACTATTGGAAGGAAGAAAAAACGTCATAAATCTGTATTTTATTTATTAAAAAAAATAACCGTTTAAAAATTTTTCCGATGTTAGTGACATTATATATTATTCAAGAATAGAATAGTATTTTTAGGTTTCTAATCTATATTATTCCTCAAATTACACAAAACTTAGTCATTAAGGCTAAGTAAGCATAAACCAATATTAGTGCACTATTATGTGCAGTTTTACACATTTTAACATATGACTAAGGCATATGTCTGAAATTCTCTTATCTATTAAAATCAAAACGTGATTAATTAAATTTAAAGAAAATAATAATGGTATGATAATAATTCTCTTCTTTTTTTGCTTTCAATTTATTAGAGATCCTAGAGTGTTCCGTTTATTAAAATTTGATGCCTGGTGGATAATTTTTGACATCTGAGGAATAATATAGATTGAAACCCCCAAAATTATTCTATTCTTTCATGAATTAAATTATTCTATATTTGTAGTATATAATATTACTAATACCTGAAAAACTTGTATTCTAAACAGTTATTTTTCACTTAATAAAACTAAAGATCTAAGAAAATTACCTTCTACTACTACTAATTTAGTAATTTTTCTTAACATATTGTCATTATTTTGTTTCTATCGTAACGCCTAAAAATAATAAATGTGATATATTTTTTAATGTAAAACTACTTGATTTGTGCACAATACGCTAAGCCAAGTGTGATGACTTTTGATTAAGTAACCACTTTATCTTGACGTAATAATAATCTGTCATCATTAAAATGGAGAACTAAATAGAAACAACAACTTTTATACGGTAGCTACAAGCACAGTCTGTTTATCGTGTAATAAATCACTTGAGAGGTTCATCATTTAACTTCCGCCCCGTTTTAAGTTAGACTAGGTTTTCTGTTTACAACAACTGTCTAGATATAGGGTTTAGTTATGACCGTAGTTTCAGTTTATTGCAGCATGCAATTCATAAACACTTATCCAGTTATAAGTGATACAAACTGCCTACTGTATTTGCAGTGTAACTATAAAATTCTAAGAATTTATTATAAGATGATAACATACATGGTATCCTAATAAATTATTGGAGACCTACACTGTTATAACACTTTTTTACGCTATGTTAACACACTGTTACGCTATGCTTAAAATATATATATATATATATATATATATATATATATATATATATATATATATATATATATATGTTACAGCCAGAGTTCTCAGTGAAGTCATAAAATATATATCATTTTAACTAATATAACTATAATAAGTTTTAGCTGTCACAGATACAGATGATAACAGTTATTAAATCCAATCTAAGTAGATAACTCGGTCAACATCAGTGACTAGCTTTTCAAAATAACCTGATAAATTTTAAAAATGCAAATGACCAGTATGTCAAAGGCCACATGAAAGATGACAGAAATTACTTGTTCTTGTTAAAATCCTAACTGTGTATGTAGGCTTATTTTAAACGTATGTTTGTCGTTACGTTAATGAATAAGTCTTTAAGTGTAAAATAATACCCAATGTTAGGAGATTATTATATAAAGACCTGCAATTGTAATGGTGTGATGAAAGAGCCTTCTATGCACGTTTTAAATCCAAGAGGTTGCTCATGTTGGACAGCTTTTATATTAGCATCAGAATACCTTTGTTACAGACTAGGAGCATTTCAAAGTGTCGTGTTTCATGATGTGCTCGACCTTTTTTGCGAAATTCCTTCTACTGCAAAACGTGTGTGAATGGATTAAATCATTCATTATAACAAAGCATTACAACACTAGCAAATGTTTTAGAATAAAAACATATTACCTATATGTGACCTTTAAATATTCCCCATTTAAATATTTTTTTAAAATTAACTAAGTCTTATATTTATTTTTTTCAGAGGAAAGAATAATCTTAAGTGTATTGTTACTGTAGTAAAAGTATTATTGAAGTGTCGTATATGTTTTGAAAGCCAATTAGATTTTGAAATATACAGTAGTTGTTTCTGTATAACCTTGAATTGCCAATTTTTATGTCTGTAGAGTACGTATTTTTCAACCTTTTACTAAATACTATTTTGAGAATTAGTACATTGAGTTGAAATTAAATGGTGCATTAGTTCTCTCTAGAACATAACTATATAGTTCATTACTTTATATATCAGATGAAATAGCAAAGAATGTGGCCTACTTATAAATAAAACCTTTTCGCCCAGCTGTAGATAACTGGCTCTTAGGAGTCAAACTCGCAAGATATTCATAAAACATTATTGTACAGTAAACTGTTCTTCACATCCTGAACTTAAGGACGTTTAAGTATGTTGGATGACTAAAGAAACTAATTTATAAGCTATATTATGTTTCAAGTTGTGTAAAGATCTTCTAAGCGCGTTCATTAAGATGTATGGCCTTAAACGAATTTATGGTTCTTTAGGGTATGGTACAGTGTAAGAAACATGTCCGTTTTCTCTTAATTTTTTTTACTTTTAAGTATTTTTCTTGTTAACGTGATAAGTACGACAGGTTATTAAAACTCAATAACTTGGTATATTTTAGTGATGAACAAGGTCTCATAAATACTAGAATGTAATATAAATAGGATATACACTAAATTAGCAATGCTAGAAAACACTAATTTAAATTGTGTTTATTTGGAATTTCTTCAAAATTGGTTCGTTGACACACTTGCATGATGTTATTACTAGGTGCAGATATAAGCCACTTCAACACTTTACGTAAAGGATACATTTTTAAGATTTGATGTTTTATTTATAGAAATTGTCTCTATGGAACTTTATAATATATACATCTTAACGTATATTTTTAAAAATCTAAAAGTCAGTTATATTAGTTTTTCAATGACTATATATATTTTAAGCAGTTTTTGGAACATTAATTACATTTCGCAGTTTTCTTGCACCTAACTTTAGTATACATTTACATTTTATTATAAGTGGTTGTAATTTATTAAACAAGAGCTGTTTAGAATATTGCAAGGGCTACGTAAATATAGTAATATAGTAATAATAGTCTTGCTTCAGTTACTTCAGTTACTCGCTAACTTTGAGCAATCAGTAACTTTGCAACCCGATCTGCTTAACTTAAGTGCTAAAGGAATAATATATTTACCATTATATCAATCCTACAGCAATTAACATGTGGGCCAATAAAAAGCTACAATTACGATTTTCAGGCACCTGGCCTAAATTGTAAAAGCTATTACGTCTATTGCGTCTGTTATATAACTTAAAAAAGGTAGTATGAGATATACATCGCATTTTAATGTAATAACCTGCTGGAATTAACCCCATTTCAATGTTAAAGTAATATAAATTTCGTCCTGATTATACTACAGAGGCGTCGTCCAAAACATTATAATTAGTCATAAGTAAATAATAGACGGAAGCTAAAATTAAAATAAAGTATTTATGATGCACAAGAAACTATTATATTTATTCTAACGTAATATGGTTTTATGTTACTCTAAAACTATCTATAGTAAATATTTACTAAAACTTATGCTCCCTATAGGAGGTCCACGAAATTTGGAACCATCAAAATCATTCCAGGGAAGAGGAATGAAGTTCTTTCTAGTTCAAACATGTTGTTAGTAAAGTCTTTACATTTTTCATTAATTATGTCAAGATTGACCTTATTCAAAACTTTGACGTTAATAACAGTATTGGGTAAAGTTTCGATAACATAGGATTTTAACAATAATAAATGAATCCCCACGCTGGAGCGTAGTTATTTCATAACATCTTCACATCGCAAAACGTATAGAAACTAGAGAGCAATGTGCAGATCACGCCTACTTGAATATATACAACAAATAAGTTGTTCACAAAACTCGTCGAAAGTTAATAAAGTACGAATCATTACCGGACATGTAACATTACATAAGGACCACTCGTCACTCTAGCAATTATGAACTTTTCAATTCAGGGAAGGGACGTAAACTCTGTAACAACATATTTTATATTTGTGTTTATGTAGATGGTTTTAAGGTTGTTAACTAACATTTTATTTTTGCTTTTATCGAGATTTAAATTAACAAAATATTGGGTTACTGTTATGTTAATTTTTTCAAAATTCATCTTCATCCTCATTTTCAATTAAAGTCTTAATAAGAATTTCAATAATACAAATACATCATAGATAGTAAATTTAGAGTTAAATAACTTATTGTTAAGAAGTGCAAGCTGAAACTATCACAGCCAAATAGTCATAAATGAGGTCGTGCCCTTGGCCCTTCGTGCGCAAATCAGTACGTTGCGATGGTTACAAGTGCTTGAACAATGAATAACTTACTTTGTTAACAACATAATTAATTAATTGTTCACCTGTCATAAAATTAGTTCTTTTAAACTGGGTCTGATCACCTGTTACATTCGCAGGTGCGTGCAGCATGTGTTAGGATGTGTATCTGTATTTTGAAGTGGTAATAATTGTTCTTCTCTTAGCTGCTTTAGACTTTTAAATAGATGTTTGATTTGTTGACATACAACGTGTTAAGTTGTCATGGTTGACATTGGAGATTTCCAATCCAAGAATTGATTTACTTTTAATTTTATCCCTCATATCTTAAGATCCTTTCTGACTCATGAAGAAGAAGATGTATTCAAATATTCGAAATGGCTTTTATATTTTTACAACATAATAACAATGGTTAATGCCGAATAACATATTATCTCCTTATTATGTATGAAATCACAGAACATAGAGGTAAAATTAAAACCTTCAATTATTATTTTTACGTTTTCTGATATGATTATTTGACATGCCTATAAGCTTTCAAAAGAAAACCTTAACAAGCTTTAAATAAATAATAATATGTTCAATGGCTAGTGAAAAATATAGCCAGGCATGTATTGACAAAAGATCAATAATTGAGTCCCCTAGTTAAATTATTACTTTTTCATAGACAAATAACTTTTTTACTTCTTTTTTGCTACATTAGTGTTGCGTAATCTTATAAATAAAAATGATTCGTAAATGTATTAGTAAGTAAAAATTTCGAGAGCGGATGGACCTATTCAGTTGACTCTTTTTGTAAACTTTCCATTGAAATTCGAGGAAGGTTTTTATGAAGAAACAGTTAAGAAAAGTTATCTGAAATATTTTGGAATTCAGAAAAAAATGTAGTTTTTACGTTTCATAATTAAAATGGCATTAAACAGCTGTTGACAGCTATAGTTCGACAAACTTTCTGAAACACCTGTTTACATTTACATTTTATCAATAATAAGTAAACAGTTCTTGATTGGTAGTGTAATTCAGATAGTAAATAAAACATTATTATACAAATTTTACTCCAGATTATGCCAGTGATGAATTAAAATCATCTAATGCATTAAATACTGTTATAAAACTAACCTTAATGAACTAAGTAATGAATGTTTTCACACAAGTTACTTTAAACTGGTGGGCTTCCTTGACATTATGATAATACATTTTAACAATGGCTTATGGAAAAACAGAGAAATGAGTACTTACATGCCTCAACGATTCATTATTTCCCTGACTACAGTCTAAGAAACAAGCGTAACGCAAAACTTTAAAACGATTATTTTAAGAATGTTGCATAACCTTAATAAGGATTTTCCTCTTATACCGAAAGTACATAAGAAGTAGGTAGGACTTCCCCCTAGATCGTAAGTAGGCGAGATGATAAGGCAAATTCAGCTGTGACGTTATGTATATAATTTATTATAACCAGAAATAGTCCTACACGTGCCAAACATGATATAATAATTAAGTTATACTCTGATACTATTTACCATGAACTTAAATAATATCTATCTGATGTATGCCTGCTTACGTTTAAACATTTGTATAGGACTCCCATCATATTACATCATAATTGCCTTTACTAAGTAATATAAGGACTTCGGTTCTACAGATTGCATGTGAAGCCGCGGGTAACAGCTAGTGATGTATAACATTTATGAAACAAGTATGCCATTGGCTTTTATTAAACAATAATTTATGTAGACTTGCTTATTATGAAACTTTTATAGACTTCTACACTCCATTCCTGAATAAGTAAATGTTTTTGACAAACAGTCCAACTATAAGAGGCAGCTTTCATAATAACCCACTTCTGGCAGACACCCTGATTACTTTAAAAGAGGAGAATCGATTAGACTTCTAAACAGAGGACTAATCAGTTTTAAAATCATCGTTCACAACTTTATAAATCCAGTAAAGACAGCAAATTGTAGTAATCAGTACTTTACTAAGGTTATATTACCAATTAACGTAGATTAGAATTGCTTTTTAAATAACAATGTTGGTAAGTGTTTAATGAATTTGTAAGGCGACTATATAAACGCTTAATATTTGAATTGAATAACAAAACATATATGTTAACATTTACTTCAATTTAATACAAATGTTTTTATTAACGGCCATGTTTTAATCGACATTCTATAATTCATAAACATTTTCATATTGTGGAAAATGTGCTTTCTATTATGTTCATTTAATCGTAAAATAACAACATAGAATTATAAATGTATTAGTATTCGCAGTTTACACAAATTTTAGTTGTTTGTATACGATTAATAAGAATTCTTAATTTTTATAAATTAATATAAATAGAGTAATTCTACACACACACACACACACACACACACACACACACACACACACACACACACACACACACACACACACACACACACACACACACACACACACACACACACACACACACACACACACACACACACACACACACACACACACACACACACACACACACACACACACACACACACACAATCCTTTTTACATTTGGTTTGTTGGAAACATTTTTTAGTTGAATTTCAGTTTTATTATACCTTTACAAAATATTGTTTATGACAAATTGTTAAGTAAATAAGTTAAATAAACTGATGTTAGTTGCATGAGTATTCATAAATATTAAAATAATATATTATATAATAAATCACGAATACACTGCGATATTCATAGATATTCAGTATACGAAATATTTCTATAAACTAGCACACATAATAGGTTCATACGTTTACATTCAATCGTATTGTTCTAAAAAACGCTCAAAATATTGTTTCAGAAAACTTTTACCCAGCCTCCTACTACGGACATCACTGTTACTTTATTAAATGGTTGTTGGTTACGTCAGTAATTAATTCATGCTCAGCGATTTCTTATGACGTAACTGAAGTTCTCCGTCTGAAAAAAGTTAAGAAAGAACTTTAATATGCCATACCTCAATTGGAGGTGAGATATTTTTTAATTACGCACTGTATTTCATTTGAGCACAGTGTAAAAATATTTAACGCAACATGAAGAAGAAAGGTGCTCGGGGAAATCTCTTTTGAAAGTGGAATGAAACTTAAGGGTTTCACCTCTTTGTGTAATATTTCATTAATGAAATTACCTAAAGCCATCTTCCTCAATGAAAAGTTAAAATTAAGCGTATTATTTCTGAATCTAGGGATTTAAATACCGGTTATTGGCTCGAAAACATTTCCTAACCTAATTCCTGCTAAAAGGTGTCAAAAATTACACGCACATTTAATTTATTTTTGTTTAAATGTTTTTATTATAAATATAGATTATTGTATCTACTATAATGGTAGATCGTTATTATCTGTCTACAATTTCAAATATTAATAATAAGTTTCACAAAATCAAAATATTTGACCCTCTCTCTACTACAACCTACTATGGAAAAGTCCTTAAATAAAACTACATATTACCAGGCTCAAATGGATTGTTGGTAACAAAACAATATTGAGAAGAACTCAGTTGTGGCTGTGTTATTGTACCACGAAGTATACACCTACAAGCCACGTGAAATACACCTGCATACGCGATACCCCAAAGGTACCCTAAGCTTGTCGTACAGCTATCATTCCACTATTCGGTGTACATGAGTGTCGTTGGCACTCTCTCGCCATTTTATATGTGGCATTAAAAATACAGTAATATGCCCACAATCTAAGCTTCAAGTTTTAAAGTCAAATTGAAAGTACACGGAAAGTGTCGAAATCCTATTTCACCGTTCAATATACAATTGTAGTATTATCACATAAAACATAACCATCGGCATCTAATAAATTGAGACTATTTATAAATTGCAAATAATGGCGCTTATATTATTTTTAACATACTATTCCACAATTTTCATGACACCATTTTAGATGCATATTATTTGAGAGCACATCATTGTGGACACCTTCACAGAAACATGGATAATATACTGACCATAGCTACAATCCTTTCCCTTTAGCCTATTGATACCGTTATGGAATTATGAGTTAAGACGGTATTCTTATATCGTCAGTTAAAGACGGGATTGACGTTATATCATGTTGGGTAATCCTTTTTCCCAACACGAACTTTACATTACTCTTCGTAATTTACACGCTCATCGGTTACTAATATGGTACTGCTAATTTGCTGTGCATAGCATAGTATATTACTTTGATTACATAAAGTCATAATTTTGAATGAATAATCATAATTGGTTATTCATTTCTGGCATTTTCAAGGCAAAATGAGCAATAACGTTGACATTTTTATCACGTCATTTTGAAAGCACACTTCAGGTTGTACTGATTTTCTTGGTATTCCTATTCGAGTAGTTTCAAGCGGATATAGTAAATAACCAAAAACCACCATAAGATTATGTCACCATAATGTATAATTTTGCTGGTATTTTTATGCTACTAGTTGCAAGCCGAAATATACAATATTTCTTCTGTACACATAATACCTTAACTTAAAAAAGAAGGTAAGATAAAAATTACTTTAACCTATCTTTAAGTTATTAATCAATAATACAATACGTTACTCTCATCAACTTATGATTTGGCAGAATAAATTTGCTTTATAAGAAACCACGTTCATTCAATTACATACGAAAAATACTATTCACATTATCTGTTCACAATCCTGATTTAGTTAAATAACGCAACTTGTAGACTTCATCTAAAATCTACCGGTTGTATTGCTAGTAACCCAAATATACCATCTGTATTATGTCACTATCAATATAGCTTAATTTTTATTAAATTTAAATTTCCGACAACACTAACCTCATAATTAAAAAGGTGTAAATAATACTACACCATTTGCTACTGCAAAATTGTAGAAAATCACAGGTTTTTATTTTTGTATAAAATATCGAGTAAAATTATATTATTTTGTGTGTTTTTAGTACTTAGAGCACAAATACTACCAACTCGCTTTTAGAATAAAAATATATCTTCAACTATAACAGTGATCAAGGACTGAAGTATATCTTTGCTTTTTACAAGGTTGACGAAAAGGGGGAACTTGTTAGTTTATAAGCTTTCTCAATAGGGAAGGGGTATGAAAAAGGGCGAGAACAGGCTTAACTCGACTGCAATTTTAGAATACGGTAAATATGCAGTGAACCCGCTCTGCCAGTTCTAGTGTGATGAGTCAAAATCTTTATATGCTTAGCATAACATCAACGGTTGTCCACTTTACCAATGTGAGTTCTCACTTTATGCGTGATGATGTCATTTACAAAGCATGTCATTATGTAAGAGCAATATTAATATACCGTCAAACCACTCTGCCAGTTCTGGTATGATGAGTTGAAAATCTGTATATGCTTATCTTAACAGCAACGGTTCTCCACTTCATCAATGTGAGTTCTCACTTTATGCGTGATAATGTCATCTATCAATTACAGGTATGTCAATAATATAAGAGCAATACTAGTATACGGTCAAACCACTTTGCCAGTTCTGGTATGATGAGATGTAAAACAGCAAACGTTCTCCACTTTTACGTGCGTCATCACTTTATGTGTGATAATTTCATTTATCAAGCACGTCATAACTGTGACAGCAAAGTTAGAGTACGGTAAATATACGGTCAAACCGCTCTGGAAGTGATTATATGGTGATTATGGTGTGATTATATCAAAGCTTTTATGTGCTAAGCTTTATTTTGGATCTAGTATCATATACTTCTCAACAGTGACGCAATATTTCATTCAGATAATATAAAGTACATTTAATTTCAAAATTATGAAATACTTATAGCTTCTTCCATTAACATCTGTTTTTTTTACATTTCAAATAAAATTTTTTATTTATTAATAGCTGATAAATGAAATACCTGATACTATTGACATTATATGTGTACAGTAAAGTAGTCTAATTAACGTAATATAGGTATCCGAATACAAAACTATTAAAAACCTTAATTATTATTTCTTATGGTTTTTATTTTACTTAATGAAAAGTGGTTACGATATAAAATAGCTGTTATGTAGGATATACTCGTATTTCTTAGTTACCAGATACAACATTTTGTTTGCATACTATGCTCAGTGATATGCAAATATATAATGTATCATTAGCCTTATTGAATATTCATGTAATTGTATGTTGTGATATCATGGGCAAACATTTCGAATAATTATAATAGCTTGTATTATACTCCAAATTGATGTACGTGTTTCATACCTAGTAATAGTATGACTAAAAATATACATATAATAACTATCCATAAAATTCTTTGCAATTTAATCAGAAGGATAAAAACTATTTTGTAAAAAAACCCATTATATTACAAAAAATAAGATGCAAAGAACAATAATATTATCACAAATAGGTTTCTCCAAGTGGAATTTTATTTTATTTTGATTAGGCAAAGGTATTATAGTTTTTAACATATGGAGACTTATTAAATAAATAATGCAACGTTTTAAATTATATTTATATCACTAAAAATGTGTAAACATCGTACAATTTACTGAAACTTGACATTTATATAATGTTGTCAACCCAGGCAATAAATTCTGACATTACTGCAAGACCACAATTAAAACCGGTGCTCTAAAGTGTAAATGTAAGTACACATATTTTACTTATTTATATATTTAAATTAAGGATATTGGGAATATTTTGAATATGTAAGTTGCTTAATTTTTAGTTATAAATGCATTTTGATACATTCTGACAAAGTTAGATAGAGATAATTGTTATATTTCAAAAAGATCAACTAGGATATGTTGTCACTATCATGTTAATGATAGGCTTCGGATGTAACGGGTATTTCCCAGTAGTTAGAGTTACATGCAAGTACCAGGGTCCTTATATTTTGATATAAATGTCATTACGTGTGTGATGAGTAAATCTTATCAGTACCAGAATTATATCATTAATAGTCGTCTCAGGCATTGCTCCAACCTATAATGTAGACACAAGTTTGTAAAAACTGTTAAAAGCGCTACATCTTTATTTGAAATAAGATCTAAATATAATTAATATTTAGTTTTTAAATATTTTAACATAAATCACTATCTATAACCTTAATGTGTTTATTTTATTGCATTTTAAATGTTGACCTATTTCGATACTTTATAAGAATACAAGTTTTTCATTTCAACACTAATAAATTTATTCTTACCAATAGTCAGTACAAAATTTAATGTAAATGTAGAGGATAACGTAAATTAACCACTTTTTTATTGGTTGACTTCTTCCCTCATGATTAGGACTCGCTACATAATGGTTATAGAAAATAGAGTAGTTAAACAACAAATTCTCCCTCTCTCACCCCACGATGGTGATGCTGTGATTCCAGAAGAACAAATCATGTCATTTGCGAGGTACAAACCATAAATTAATTCACTCTAGAATAGCCACTCGAGTAAATCGATATCATCGTTTGAAGCGTGCGCATTTAATTGTCAGAATATTCTCGCCGATCTTACTAACCTTATTGGAATAAGAAGCTGTTCATTAAATACTACATAATCGTATGTTTACCTGACAGGATAATTTCTTTTATCGATATTTGGAAACTGCAGATTGACTTTTGGAGCTATTGTTTCAACTAATACTATTTCATTGTAAGCAGCAATTATTTCTTGCTTTTTTGAAGTAAGAATATTTGTTTCACTTAATTAGTGTATGACCATAAAACTTATTTTTCTGTATTAAATTATTTATTAAAGTTATAAGTAACTCTGTAATCTTGTAAAACTGTGTAGAGTTTACACTTTTTCATAAATTATTTAAAACTTGTAAATATTAATAAAATTTTGTATTAGGTAATGGGTTAATTGAATTATTTTACAAATTTTTATTAGGCTCAGCTATAAATGATACACTAGAATATTGAATTCCAACAATTGTCATGTCGATAATTTTATACTACAGGACATTGTTAAACTGAATGTTGTTACCGTATAACAAACTTTTTTCGCCCCAACATTGTTCAATGACATCCCATTGTAAGTCTAAAATTTAATAAATAACATAATATGAATAAACTTTTTACACTTTTAAACTGTTATTTTTCTTATACGAAGTACATTTCGGAATCATTTTATAATCATTTTATATATATATATATATATATATATATATATATATATATATATATAAAATCATTTTATAAACAAGGATATCAATTGGCATTCAAAACATCGAACAACCTTGGACTTTTAATCAAAAACAAAAGCAATTCAAAAACCAAAATCAAAATTTAAAATTCAACAATAGTGGAGTATACAAATTAAATTGCAACGATTGTCAATCCCACTATATTGGACAAACCGGCCGATCATTCAAAATTAGATTTAATGAACACATAAAAGCATTGAAAACATCATCAAATTCAAAATATGCAGACCATTTAAATAACACCGGCCATACATACACTAACATCGAAAACAATATTAATCATAATATATTAGTAAATGACAAAGACTTTCTAACAAAAAATTTATTATTCGATAGACTTTTAAACAATATACAATGATCTCACATAAAATTAAATACAACAAATTTAGCCACCAAGGTAGTAAAAAACACATGACAAATTGATTTTAATTATTTATTTTTATAATTAACTTAACCTTATTTTGTACCTGAAGATGGAATCAATGATTCCGAAATGTACATCGTATAAGAAAAATAAAAGTTTAAAAGTGTAAAAAGTTTATTCATATTATGTTATTTATTATAAAACACTTTTCTAGGCTACATCTCTAACATCTAAAATTTAGTTTCATTTGAGAACTTAAACTGAGTAATATATTTACAATAAATTGTAGGTCTTAAGGGTAATTTATTTTATAAGTGATATTTTCTCCTTGTAATAACAATTTACTTATTTATCTGTTGGGTTAAGATTTATTCTATCTACATTTATTTTTTGGTAGATATTTACTTGTCCATTAATTTACTAAACCATTCGATTTGGAAACTAACTGTGAAGTTGATATGTGGTTGCTAAATAACGGCATTTTTATCATAATTTATGTTTTACTTTTTTGCACATATTGTTCTACTGTCAATAATATGTGGTTAAATACAGAATTTGAATTCATTATCTTTAAAATTACGGATGCTCCCCCTAGATAGGATATAAAATTTGTACCAGAACAAATATATTTCCTTTGACAGTTATCCACCAATTTCATGTTCATCCATTAAGTACAAGCAACTCATTTGAGTTGAAGCGTAATTTTTTTGTTTATTCGCTAATCTATGTACTGTACTTATCTGTAATTACTAAAACTACTTTCACACAATTATGTAAGAACTGAGTCTCTTCCTAGCGGACCATAATAAGTTCAATAGATATTTAAATTAGTTACTACAGCGTCATATCAATATGTTTCTATGAATAATCAATCAGTAAATGAATAAAAGTTGTTTAAGCCCTGATTTTTTTAGAACGGAAAAACTGTGAGACATTTTAGTATCTTAATGTTGATAAAATAAACTATATAACTTGCGTAAGATAATTTGATACGTATCGTGCATAAAGAATGAAGTGGGATTTCTTATAAAATATAAAATGTAGTAAATAATATATATATATATATATATATATATATATATATATATATATTTCCAAGATGTCGCATAGACTGGAAGGAACATATGGATAGGGCCAAGTCATTGTCACACTAGGTGTTTATTACAGCAATTAAAAAAATTGAAAATGGTTTTTGTAATCTTTAACACTTAAAGCTTAACTTCCTATAAAATCAATTTTTATAGAGAATTTAATGTAAAGTATTCTATGAGCTACATACGTGGTGTAGAAGCCATTTAATCTACTGTATTAGTTAAGTGGTTTCATGAAGGCAATGTTGATTTTAATTCAAGAAAAATTGGATTTTTAAGGAATTAAGGTGTGTCATCAAATCTGACACATTATTGCAATAACATTCTATATTAAACTAAGTATTAAATTATTACGTTGTGTTTTTTCTGTTTGTAAAAAATGAATCATGCAAACTGTTAACTTCGGTGATTATTAAACGTTAAAGACAGTTAAAGGCTGTTGTTTTTAGTAATGCTGGAATAATTAATACTAACTAGCACTCAGCTTGTAGTTTGTGACACTTTTTAATAAGTTAGAAGAAAAAATAATACACACAGCTGACCTTTCCCTGATACTCAAATTACAACAATGCTGTCGTAATTAACTTCATTAATTATCGTCATTACTTCTGATGGGTAAATCATTATTACGAAACTGCAGTGTACACAGACAATATAGTATATATGTTCCAAACAAAAAGCATTGCACAGATAGAAGGGAAGAGGGCCACAATATAACAAAGAGAAGAAATTGAATACTGCTCCACAACTTCCACAATACTGACCCCTTTTATGCTGCCTTACTTAGTATAAATGTACGGAAACACAGACCTCTGTGGTCACGTAATCTGGTGTTATTCATCTTCCTCCACTTACTAACTCATGGATCAAATTGCGACAGTCGTAATTCCTCTGTACAGACAGAACTGGTCGCACCGTCTAGTTATGTATTCAATATTATACCGTACTTGCAGCGTGAATAGTGTTCAAACGTACTAAACTCATTCCGGTGGTAATAACAAACCTTTGTAACTTCTGTTATAAAATATACTGAGCTTCCGGATTTCTTCATGAGTATTGGACGAAAGTATTTTGACACTTTCAATGTATCATTCCAATAATCGTAATGCCTAATCGATTCATCAATCAATTTCGTTCTATGGCTATTTCACTTTCACGTAGGTATTCACTTCACTTTAAGCGCGTTGCAAAATATCCTATTGAGCTTGCCATGTCTGTTGATCAATAAACTCTGAATATAATGAACATACATTTTTAAATAAAAGAGAATATCCATGGAATTTAAGGGACTTTAACTATTATTACTGCTTCTTGGTTTACAATTTTTTGTAAAAATGTTTCCAATTCTTCGGAATGTGCGTATAAATATTATAAATATATATTTATATTCATTGCATTTAATTGTTTAATTAAATTAGAAAAATATTAATCCTATTATAAAACTGATGAATGGATTTTCTTTTTTGTAGTTTATAACTAACAAGTATTTGTACTAAATTACTCTTCCGGTTAATTATAAATACAGATCAATATATAACAAACAAGTGAATACCTCAAAACTTTTTCATTTAGTTTTCTATTGTACTCGATTATTTTGCTTAATTCTGTATTTCAGAAAAAAGTTATTTCATGAATAATAAGTCCGGTATTTTTAAAATATGATACAAACATAAAGTAAATGAAAATGTATTTATTTGTGAGACACGGTTAAGGATGTTTAGCTCTCTCTTCTACACAACATCAGGACAGTAAGCAACAAATATAAATAATTTAAAATAAGTCAAATCAAATCTTTAATTTCTCGTAACGATTTCACATTGTATGGCAAACGTCATAATTAATTATAAATTTTAAACTTTCATGCCACATTACTATCACGTTTACACTTACATAATTTTTCATACATTCCAGTCTCATTCATCCTTCGCCACTTAACCCACTTCCAGCGCTGGAGTCAGCCATCGAATTGAATGGTCTCCCAGTTAAACGCCAGAAACTTGTCAACGCTGTAGAATTCTGTAACTTGAACACCCTCAGGAAATTATTGCCTGCATAGGCCCCACACAACACCACTCCATAGGAAAGGTGAGAGTGAATTAGCCCATAGAGTAATATGCCGCAATCAATACCTGACTGGGGCAATACCGGGCCAAGGACCTCAAAACAGTTACACACATTGTCAATGTGATTATTCCATGTCAACCCCTCGATCGAGGAATATTCCAAAGAATTTTGAAGAGTAGACTTCTTCGAATATGGAATCTGCCAACATGACGGCTGACCCACATTGGGCGCAGTACAAAATTTAGCACGTTGGATTTCGAAGAATTCGTTTGATGGTTGAGGCAATTGAAATATTGAAAATAATTGTTAGTACCGACAAAGGTTTGTAGTTCCAAACCTTCTTGTGAGTTATCTCTGAAACAGAGAGTCGTGTCATCAGCATACTGCACGATTTTACCATTTGTTGACATACAACAGGAAAAGGATTGGACTGAGTATAGAGCCATGAGGAACTCCATAACTCAGTTGCATTGGTTTGCAAAATTGGTTTGAGATCTGAACCACTTGAGCTCTCTGACTTAAAATTATTTAAGCCATAAAAGCGGCACGCCTCTGATGCCATGAGATTGTGCAGTCTGTCAAGCAGTATTTCATGGTCAACGCAGTCGAATGCTTTAGAAAGGTCAAGGGACACACTTAATGTGTGATCCTGACGTTCTAGCCCATCTACAACCATATCAACCAGACTCACCACTGCGTCTATCGTCGATTTATTTTTCCTGAATCCAAAATTGGTGTTCAGAAAGCTGGTTGTTCTTATTGAAGTAAAGCATTCTCGCTAGAAAAATGTTTCCAAATCTTTTGCTTAAGACAGGCAAAATTGAGATGGGCTGATAGTTATTAGATAAATTTGATAAATAAATTTCAAGTTACTACACATAATAAAAACTTAGACTAGTTTTTAACCAAACTATCAGTACCGGATGGAAATAATATAAAACACATTAAACATTATTATATATCGCCGTCAAATAAACTTGATAAACTAAAAGGAAATTACCCTAATAATATAATACGTTAATTCTATAAACTGTAAAATGTGTGTTTTTACTTATTTTTTAACAAAATACCCAGTCTAACATGTAATACTAATAGCTTCGATTCAACAAAAACTGTAACTAACCACAGTTTTTGTGAAGACAATTTTCTTCAAAAACATAAATTGAACATTGACCTGTAAAAGACGTCTAATCAATTTTCTACCAAACATAATGATTTAAGATCTTAGTTGCTAGGAGCATTTACATCTATTTCTAAAGCAATATTTTTATTTATAAGTTTTCATTGTATTATTTGCATTGCCAATCAGTAACTATGAAGTAAATGTTACATAACTGTTTATAATTAAAATTAGTAGAACCCATGATCGATATCAATCAAAATATTCTATATAATCTGTGTTTCTTTGTTAAAATTCAAATTTATTGTAGTCTATTTACGTTTTACTGATTAAATACTGACTAAATAGTAATGAATATAACTTTACTATTGGACAGCTATAAAACTGTAAAATATTCCAAATATTTACTTATTCCTGACTCTCCTTGTAAATTTTGAGGCATAGTAGATTTCCTCTATTTAAAAAAGACAGGATATTTTTTCTGATTCATTTAAGAAAGAGAGTATTCATTGCCTAAATTCTATCAATAACATATTTAATAATTATGGGTAGACCTGCAAATTTTCTCTACAAATGAAACTGCTTTATAAAGCTTCCAAGACACGATACAACACTATATTGATTTTGGATTTTAAATGAAAATCAAAACAAATAAATTTGGGGTTCTTAGTAAAAAATTAATAATGGGGTGTTTAAAAAAATGTGATCTACAAAGATATTAATGACTTAACTTGCGTTTGCGTAACATAGCAGACAGCGGTAAACTAAATTATTTTAGTTTGGCAACAATTGTTAAAACATTAAAATCATTATAATGAAATTTTAATGACAGAGATAGGCTGGAAAATTAAGAATTTTATAATTGTTTAGGACTTTTAAGAACTTTTTTAATACATACTAGTTACATAAGGGTTCTGCTTTGCGAAGTGAAATATTATTTGTTATGAATTAATTAATTTACCAAATGTAACACAATGTGACATACATGTTATGAGGGAATACAGTACACAATGCTCGACACTGCTTTGCATACAAACTACTCAAAGCGATTTATATGCCACTCATTCTAACCATTTCCAGGAACCAACACACCGGTATTTCAATATTGTGAGAACAATGCAGTTTGCGCTTATTGTTTGGTAAGTTTCATTCTTAGTAGAGCAATTACTTTTTGTAAAATATTTCATTAATATTTAAACTATGTATCTTTCGTAATTATAAACTAATAGGAAGTATATTTTGTTTATTAAATTTGTCTAATTATATCCATAGCACTGGTAAACAGAAAGGTAGATATAACTGGTAAAAAAGGAGTAAACTTCATCGAGGCGGAAACTTATTTTATATGTAAACTCAGTTGCATTACAAATTAAAATATTGCTCTTTATTTTTGGTTTCATTTATAATTTCAAGTGCTTTTAGCAGCAGACATAAAGTTTAATGTGGAGACAGAAGGTGTGAATACATTTTTGTTTGCGTTTTGCCATTTTGAAAATCAGAAGTTAGAACTAGACATGAAAACTGGTAGTTATTATTCTAATAGTGTCGGAACTAAGTTTATCGAAATTGAAAGGATTTACAGGTTCAGATTTCACAGCTCTCGTTTTAAAAAGGAGAGTAAGGAATGTCTTTCAGATATTTAAAATCTCTAAATTGGAAATGCTATCAGTAACAGCGTTATAATGCCCCAGTAGTTACATCCGAGAAAAAAGTAGAGAAGATTTATTCAGAACAGGAAGAGAGTTCTAAAACATACGTGTTCAAAATAAAAATGCTGTAAAAACCGAAAAAACTTATGTTTTTAAGACTTGAAACTGGTAATTCTTCTCACAACAAAAAACTCCGTTACTACTGTTATATAATGCATAAGAACAATACACAAAGTTTAATTTTAAAACACTTTAACAACGTACAGAGCTTGATTATTAGTGTACTGCAACTAGCAATTACAAAAATACTGTCTAATCTCGACCATATATGGTATGAATTGTCAAGAGTCAATAATTTAATTTATTTTCAACCTGATTTAATCTAGAAAAATTGCAATTGGTGCACGTTCTTACGTACCTTTCCATGAAACTAGTTTTATGACGTTGTTTATGTCTTGTTTGCAGTAACTTAAAAAGTAAATGACTAGGCAGTGTAAAAAAGCAAACCATACGATTATATAATACTAGCAGTTACTCGCAGCTTCGCACCCAATTTCATAGGTTTTGCTCCTGTATGAGCACTTCTGGTTCGACAATATTTATTATATTTCCGACGTCAATGTTAATATGCCTTCTACCCAAGATCAATAATAATGGTAATTTCCTACGGCCTTTTTTATTCAAAAGGTAATTCAGCTTCCCGAACAATAAAATACACATTTCCACGAAGCCTACTTTTGTCAAAAGACAGCTTAGATAGATTTCTTTATAGTTTTAAATTTGAAGTAAAATGTATACTACATTGTCGCTTGTATCTGCATTCCTAGCAGTTACCCGCTGTTTGCATGCAATTAAGCAGGCGTTGCACTTTTGTGACTACTGCTGTTTCGAGTGAATTATATTTCCGGCGCCATGTTGAGTGTGCCTTGTTGCCATGATCAAGAAAATACTCCAAAAATTTATAGTTATAGCCATTTTGATTTACTTCGTCCTTAGTATGTTTTGTTCAATAGTTGATTTCCAAACTGCAAAACATACATACTGAACAAGAAAATGTGTAAAAAGATACTAATTTTGTATCGTGTTTATCTGAATAACAAACAGCGTAGTACTCAATGCTGGGACTGAAGAATGTACTGCGTCTGTCAGTACTCGTAATAACTTAAACGTTATTTTTAAACGTTTTTTACATTGTATATTAACCGGTGATGATAATAAAAATAGTCACGTGTGAGATTTATTATATAAAGACCAATTGAAAAAATGAGAAACATTTTTACTATTACTTTTATTTTCACTTATACTAAATTTCCAGTATTAAAACTTTAAAGTTCAATTATGTTTTGTGCAGGTGATACTCTAAGCTCTAGGTGATTTTTCTCGTATATATTTCTAAAATTAACTTTATATGAATTATCTCAATGTAATCTGTACAGACTAATGACGGTCTCAGGGAGGATGAAGTAGAGGATATTCTACGTCATGGAATTGTGCCACATACATGATACACGATATGATTCACGGGACTTCCCCAGGGCAGAGGTCAACGCAGTGAAGTCTTACCTTTCTAATTTTCTGTATTAATGCATTCCCTTTTTATATAGAAAACTGAAGTAACATATTTATTCTAACAGAGCTGCAAGAATATCGTTTAATTACTTCAAACTAAATTATATTCTTGTGGCTCCGATAATATTGAAAATAAATATAAAACTTGATTTATTTGCATCAGATCTTTACTAATAATTACTATGAATGACATACGAGTATATTATCTTATATGTTACCCTGAAATTGTCAAAATCATTAGTTGAAACTCCTAACTGTAACACCCCTGAGTTTAATGTGTACCCAATTTTTATTTTTGTGAAAAACAGAAGCAACATAAACGCAAACGATTTAGAGTTTGAAAGTACCAATTCAAACTTTAAGCTAATCTAACTTTGGATTTCCAAAACGTAGGGGGAGGATTGTATAGTTGACTAATATTTTTATAATCTTGACATACGGAGTATCAATTCAAATAATTATTTTAAATGCATATTATATATGTAATACACAAAACCAAACCGTAAACAAAAGATATCACTATTCATTACATATCACAGTTTCTTTACTTCACAAGTTTCAAATGAGGTATTTCATTTTGTTTTTAATTATTTTTACATTTTGAATTTTTAGAGATTCGAATCCTGATACTTAGCTTCATGAACACTTTGTAGTTTAATTGTATAGAATAGGTTAAACAACAGTTTCTTTATTAGGTTATAATTGATTTGGCGGTTCAATCATACCATTTTCCTTATAAAATAGTGTATAGATAGTCTGGGACACACTGTATATAACGAAATTCCACGTATCGTCTGTGAAGTATATCAAACATATGGCAGACTCGGCCGTAATCTCTGCACTATTTCATGTCCAGCTGTTTCAAGACATACAATTTACGACAAAATGGACGTCATATTCACATTTTTATGTCAAATTATTTTCTTACTTGTGTCACTAATTCAGTTTATATTATTTACTGTATACATATTACATTAGTTTAAAATCGGAACAATAAGGAAGAATACTCTAGCATTTAAATTAATAATGGCAACTCCAAAGTTATGTTTCACGGCAAACTAAATTGAGTTTTTACTTAATACGTGTAATTTTAAACAATATCGTATATGTAGAATGTAGAATCTTGGAGCATTGGAAAAACGGTTTATTGCAGTATCACTAGATCAAGGAATACAACATTTTCCAATATACAATTTTTTATTTTGTACAAGGCCTTTCTGAATCAAAGATTCCATCATCAGGCACTTCACAAATTATCAAACATTATGAATACCCTTGGCGTTATGTTTCTTATCACATGGATACAGCTTATGATGAAATACATCATAATGAGTCGTTTATCCCTCTCAGTTACGTTTGATAATTATAGGATAAGAATTAAGTAAATGTATCGAATAAAATCAAAAATATTAAAACTAATATTTATACGGTAATACAAATATTACTGTATAGTTTCAGTAAAAAGTGGAAACGCCATTATGGTAACTAAGACATAATACACTTAATGAAAATAAAAGCTATGGTGCACTGTAATGTGAAGAGTCGTTATACGATGTGGGCACTGAAAACATAATAGTTAATTTAGGCAGTTGTCTAATCAACCTTCACAGTTATACGTTCTCAATTTTGATATTTCGAACTAACCAACACAACGATACATTGCTTTATCGAATTATATTTTGTCATACTGAAAAATTATGGATGTTTCACTAACTCGGGACACCGCTCGCAATGAACAGGTATATTTTTTAATCTTTAGAGATTAAAAATTAGATACTGTTTGTGGTATACATACGAGTATTTTCCTATATCAGTTAGCAAAAAATTAAAGACGACGGTGAACCGATGAGTATAAATTGCTAGAAGACAATTACAGCTCACGAAACCAAGCCTGACACAACAGAATGTCGGGTTTACACGAAACGCTTTGTCTGCATTTTACCTTAGTAAACAGCAACCAACCAAGTGATATCTCGTGGTCATTATTCACTCTTGTTTAACGGAACGAAAAATTAATATTTTTTGAGTATGCAGTTATACATTTAGCACATTGTAAGAAACATTGCATATTCTTTCCCATAAAGTTAGAATAAATACATATTTCATTGTGTAATCTTTAAATATGACTGCTAGTTTTATAGCTCATATAGCTTTCTTATGGCTGGAAGTTATATATGTCATTTAAAATATTAAAAGATCTGTAACTATGAATAATAATAAGTCAGTTGAAAGTAGTATACTGAAATAAATAAAAAGTGATTTGATATTTGATTTTTATTACGTACAGTAATAACTTAAACAATGATGTTGTGTATTACAATTATTTTTTTTAATTGAGTGGCTTGTATTTTTAAACAATCAACAAATAGTTTTATGCAGATGAATATGGCCGTTGAGCCCACCACGCCGAAACTAATTGAGTGAATATAGTTATACAACGTTTAGAGGGGCATCCTAGTTTGGTTCAAATCGGTCAGGATAGTCATTATACTTAATTTTATGGTTGTATACAGTATATTGCTCTTTAAGGTATCAACTTTTTTGGTACTGTAATACACACATCTTAAAAAAGTATTAGGTAGAAACATTTGTGTGTACGTGTTCACTTGTTTTGTTGGTAATTTATTAGGAGCTCATGATAACTGCGTACGAATTAAACCGTAATTCTAAAATATCTGTTTTATCTAAAGTAAACTATTTTATAAATTTATTGCCCAAATAAACATAGTACTTATACATTTCTTATTGTTTAAGAAAAATATATATTTAAAATTGTTCATACAACAAACAACACTCATTATTTTTACCAAAACAAAGCTTAAATGAACGCAACTAGTCTACAAACAGCAGATTCTATGCTGTGGGTTAGCAATTTACTCTGTGGTTAAGTAATGGCGCAGGAGCGTTAATATTATAACAGTTTGTGCGATGGGTTTAAACTCATTTTCTCTGGTTTGTCATTACTATTCACTTATTAGTTTATTACACATTTAGTTCATATAAGTACGTGTATTAAGATTTTCCACTGCTATATAGTTTATAACCCTCACCCACTCATTTACTCATCACTACATCACTACCTCACTACATTTTCAATATATCAGTAATATTAATTTCGGAACACGTATGCACCATAAGTTAAATATAAATATAAAATATCTCCATATATATCAAACATCCATAAGGGTTAAAATAGGGTTATATCTAAAAGGATTATATATTTTTTAAGTTCATGATGTTGAAACGATGAAATTGAAAATAAATGCGGCTTAAGCTCTCAAGAGAAAGACAGTGTTTTATGAATATTAATTAACCATAGGGGTTGAGTATTTTTGTTATCCCTTGAAGAAATATATTTAGGTTTTTCCCGCCGTCCTATAAAGTTGAAATGAGACACTCGTGTCTATTATACACTCAAAAGTCTATCGGTACCAAAAATACCGTAGACCGGAAGTAGCCACCTATTGTCCGAAGTAGAGGTTCCACACCAACATGAATTTGCTATGTAAAAGATACATTTATCATTAATAAAATAACTTTAAATTTTGTTAATTTAACAAAATTAATATAGCATATTAATTTTGAGACAGAAACTTTTGCAGTTTTGACGGAAGACACATCAACTCGTTCGATAAACTTTTACCATTCCGGAGTCAGCAGTTTTTTAATAATTTGTGTAGACTCATATTTACGATTGCGTCAAATCTTACACACACGCAAACATAAAATTTCTAATAATAATAATTAGATATATGTGTGCTAAATAAGTGTTCCTAGAAAAAATTGGTAGAAAAACACTTACAACATAACTTCTATTGGATATTAACACTATACAAAACCTAGAAAAGGTACAAAACTGTTAATAACAGAAATTCGTTTTTTCTTGATATGTACATTTTATATCAGTTAGTAAAAGCCTAGTCATTTACTCGTATTTACGTTTGATTATAAACAGTAATTCACGCGATTGTATCATTAGATAAAAAAAACTGTATAACTATCAGTTTATAAACAATATATGTTTTAGAAACAATCTTTTATCGCTTTATATAGTCTGGAAGAGCCCTGAATATGTAGGATTTATTGGGATTTTTACTCTCTCTCTTATACGATTATATAAAGGTAATAGTTATTTTACCTATGTATTACTATATTTTTTTAAATTGAAAATACACCTATGGGTCTATTTAAACGATTTTGGAGCTAACTTCATAAGTAATCCTAACGTATTCACTATCCACACAGTTACATAATAACTTAAAAATAGGGATAATAATAAAAATAAATAATAAAAATAGGGATATGTACATAATAAACTTATAACATAATGTTTCGGGCATGATAAAAACTATTCTCCTGTACTAAATAGTGAACGAAGAGGGAATCCAAACACTATAGACATAATATAAAGCTTTAATATTACAATAAGGAGCGACAATATGACTTCAAAAATCAGTCAGAATATCACATTTCGGGAGGGGGGGAGGCAAAAGTAGTTAATCAGGATTGAACGTGTCCAGGATTGAGAAAGACAAACTCCAAAAACCTAAAGCGGGTTTAGAAGGTTCAAAATAATATCTGGACCTTGTGTGCTAAGAACGTGTGAATTTCAAAATAAAAACAAAAAAGACATTTAAGGGATATTTGTCTGACACAAACGAGGAATGTAGTCGAGATGCACACTAACGGATTCACATTTTAGAATGCAACCTGGGACATTAAAATCATCAAATTTAAAACAATAGAGGGCTATTTCAAATCGGCTAATGAGGAGCATTCACTCTATACTACGTCATCTTATATAGTCAATGTAGCCCATTTGTTATAAAACAAACAAATACGAATATAAGGCAAACTAGTACAACAATTAAATAATATTCTAAATTAAGTAGTTTTAAATGCTATAACATTCATTTAAAATTACCCACAGAATAAATATGAAAACATGGACAGCGATTAAAGATTTCTATTAGTCACAAACACAACTGGGATATCCTGCTTGAAGGGTGTAGAGGAATTTCCGAAACAGGTATAGAGGGATAGATTTAATTTCCAGTCGCTTAAATTAAATATTTCATGGTTTACCACATAGAAAAGGCCGACCTGGGCCAGGTGTATCGCAATAGATTGGATCATCCTATGAATCTATTTACCAACTTGTGCAAGAGAAGAAAGTCGTGGTATATTTGTCTCAAGGTTGTAGATTGAACTGTTCCACTAGGCTATGTATCAGATGACACAAAAGTCAAAAGTCTGTCTCCCAGAGTTTTGATAGTGAATAGTATCTGAATTATGTTAACAATATTCTGAAGTCTAGACTGAAACAGACCTAAAACTGCAAATATCTTTGTTTTTGTCTCCATATTTAGGTATTCAGATTTTTATTTGTATGTACATGTTAGGAGGTGGGCTGGTGGAACTGGACTTTTTTTGCATTCAGACTAGCAATAAATGGTGTAGGCTATATTGAAGGTTAATATCAGAGAACGGAAAGTTATTCATAGATCACATAAAAACGCAAACTTTAATGTTGATCAATATAGATTTATCCCAAAATTAACTTAAACTTATCGCGTTGGAATACTTCATTAAACAGTTTAATATTCAATAAAGCTTTAACTTCTTACATTTCGTTTATTATTCCCCTTAAACAGTCGTTATGTTTTTATGTTATTTACTGAACTTTTATACATACAAAATATATAAATGTGTATTTTTTTTTAATTCTACGCGAATTTACATTGTACTATAAACTTTAGAATTCTTATCATAAGTCTTCAGTAATTATGAATACAAAAAGCAAAACACAGAGTGAAATATCTCATATTATTTATAAAACATAGCATATTTACATTTGCTTCAATATATTCAGAGGGGTTATGGTCAGATAGTAAGACCCATATTATTGAGAATGGTCAGTCCTAAATATACGTTTAGTCCGGCGAAGCATTTTTTTTATTGACTATATCGCTAATGATAGATAGTTCTTTGTTGTAGTTATTAATTAGGGCCAAAAGAAATATTTAAGCACCATGGAATTAAATGCAGCAGTTATATGCGTATGCAGGTGGCATGATGTATCACCTAAAGGTAATGTATTGATCTAAAGTAGAGATATTTTTTGTATTTATGCAGTGTAAGGTCAAGGAAATCAGTTATGTTGGCATGTTCTATTTTAAGGGTAAACTTAAGTTTTGTGGCTATGCTATTTAAATAATTGAGTAACAGCCTCATATTCCCTCCAACCCAAACCTAGGTGTTGTCAATCGTATTGTATTCTTAAGTCTAGTCTTTTATAAAATAAATATACGTTTCTTATCAATTCAAATAAGATTACTTATAAATACAAACCCATTGCTAGACAATCCGTGTCAAAGTAAAACTGAAATTTGAAGGTGAAATAATAATATTGATGAACATCTATCTTAGTAGAATTAGAAACTCCTCAATGACTACGGGGAAGTTTTTATATATTATAACATTGCATTTGACTATTTAAATATTCTAAGTGACTGGTATATTTTCGTAAAGATTATTAATGCCAAAAGAGGCTAGGATTAAATAGAGTTTTATTTTAATTGTTTCTTATTAATTAAATCACAAATTAACAATCTACAAAAAGTAAAATTGTTTTGTGGATTGCTAAATGTTAATTTTAATTATGGTTTTCATTAATTTTTAGGTTATTAAATGACTCTCCTAAGACACTTAACATTAAAAGTCACTCTATAAAATATACAGGTATATATGCAACAATGTTTTATGTTAGGTTATGAGATCACTGAATGGCTTCCACGCGTACATCAGTAGTCTTGAGTACACTCAGTCATCCTCAATTTGAATGTACGTGGTAAAATCTCATGCTCACTCTTTATGTGTCTAAAGTTGCAGTTAGTTGAGAGGTCACTACATGGCTCCCGCGGGAATCATAATTTTGTCCCGTGACCCTCAACATAAACGCACAAGGTAAAGTCACGAAGTTAACACTGAACCTATACAACGTGGTAGTTTGTTTCGTGGTCACTAAATGACTCCACAGGGCTACCAACTTCGTCGATTCACTCTTTACCTACAAGATCAAATCAGAAAGTTAACATGCACTCTGTCTAATATAGAGGCTAGTTTCGGAGACAATACGTTTCTCTCCCGGTTATATTCAGTATATCCACTACTTAACCTACATTTACGAAGTAATTAAATTAAAATTAGGTAGTATAATTGTAAATAATAAATGTATTTACCTCTTCGTTCACTTTACTTTAATTTCTTCCAATTTTGTTGTTGTTAACATTTGCGTTAGCTTCAAGTTCATGTTGGAATAAACAAGAAGAGTAAGAACGTATATTATTATTTTAATAGTGTGTAGAAATTCGTGCTCAAGCGCCCTTATAATAATTGAAGCGCGCAGAGTTCAAAATCACTAAATAAATAATTTTCAGTGACCAATACAACTAACTCCATAGTTCTATGGTTTGTTACTAGAATGCGCTATTCACTCAGGCAACTGAGCATTTTACCAGTTGTATCAGAGGCCAAAGTAATTAACTCCCGTTCCATGACAGCTGATGTTTATTGTTGAATTAACTTTTGTAAAAGGTTATTTTAGTGAAAAGTTTTTGTATGTGAAGTACACAGTGTTGGTTTGTGTATACTACTCATACTTATTACCTGTTTATTATATTTATGAGGTTCGCCAACTAAATGACAATGGTGTCCTATTAGAGGAAAATAGGGACTGCTCTTTCAGGTAATAAGGTTAGGCCTGTGCCTGAGTCTAGTAGAGCGCGTAAACTTAAAAGAAACTCAGATATTTTTAAGACGTCACATAATAATAAAAAGAGACTTTCTGGTAAAGACTATGAAATCAGATCAGAACACACAGTAGCTACAAAAACAGTGACAGTGTAAGTGTGCAAGAAAATTAGAAAATTCTACTGAAAAATATGAGCAGATTAGAGGGAAACTCTTTTCAAATATTTCTGCAGTTTAGATAATCAGAACCAGCGAAACATGTATCTCAATAGTTGTATCAATTCAAGGAATATACAGGTAGTCAGACGTCGACCTATTAATCGGTCTAAACCTCTAAAAATGTGCAGTGCTTCATTTTTTCTTCGAGACAAGAACAGTGATATTCGTGTGTGTAAAACATATTTCAGGCAAACCTTTCAAACTTTTGATTACCAAATTTATAATTTTTGCATTAAGGATTATATAATCTGTGTTGTAGATGGGAGGGGGAAGTCAAACCCGGGAAATAAAGTAGACATTACACATGTTGTTCATCATGTCAAATCATTTCCTGTTTACTTGAGCCACTACATAAAATCACACAATCCAAACAGAAAATTCTTAAACCTTAACTTAACCATTAAATAAATTTACAATTTATATGTACTTTGGTTTGTCGAAAACCAACAGTCTCCAATAAAATAAAATGCACTTTCATGTATTGTAAAGTAACTTCAATCTGCATTTAAAACCGCTACTTAAAGGCACCTGTTTCAAAAATAGACTTAAAGGCAAATAAAAATGATAGGAAAGTAATAGAAACCGAGAAGGAGCTTCATCTAAGGAAGGCGCAAAAGAGCAGAGAAAGCTTAAAGGAGACCAAGGTAGACGTGTTGAGGATTACTTGGAGTTAACATTCGATCTACAGAAAGCTTTGGTTTTCGGAAAAATGTGTACGCCCATAGTATATTACAAAATAAACCGATACTTATAAGACTTTAGTGTTCACGTCTTCAATGGTCTTAGTTTCCTTTACATGGATTTTTGTTTTTAGATAGCCATGTTGTATAAAAATGTCTAAGTCCAAAAGGTTACAGTTTTAAACGAAAAATTCCAATTAAATTTTAAGTCGTATGTTTCTAGCTAACCTGAGAGCGTCTGCATTATACTAGCATTAGTCTGCTATGCATTACCTACATTATAACAGTTGACATCCTGTTCACATTTAAAAGTCCATATCAAAAAGCCTGTCAATCCAAGAAAAACATTTATATTCAAACAATTCGGATTAACACCATTATATTAAAACATTATCTACAGCATTTACCGCTAGGAATTACCCTACTAAGATTATTAAAATTAAATTCACAAGTCTAAAAAAATAACAGCAGCAACAAGAAAAATTATGCACATGATCCAAAAGTTATTACGCAATATTTCCTGGGGCTACATAACACTAACAATATATTAAAAACGGCCTACAACATTTAAGTATCATCTCACTTGACAAACCCGAGAATTATCTTTGGTAAAGCCCTTAATCTGTAAAACCTTTTGGTAAGACCTAAACTATTGCCTAACCAAATTCCAAATTCAGTTGCTAATAAAAGTTTTTAGGTTACCATTCTTGCGAAGACAAACGTTGTGCTACAGGGATAATTCTAAATCCTTCTGAAACTTTTACAAGTAGCACAACTAATAAAACATATCCAATTTCAAATAACATTAACTGTAAATCACAAAATGTAATTTATCAGTTGTCATGCAAATTTTGTCCCAAGTACTATATTGGTTTAAAGAGAAATTCCCTACATACTATAATAAATAACCTTCGGTCTTCATCCAACAGAAAAGACGAAAAATTGGTTTCACAACACGCATTGGATCGTAAAGAAATACTTAATAACTGTATATATATCATCACAGAGATTGAATTAAATATTACTCATTGTAAGATCTTAAGTTAGATAATTTTTGAGACATAATAATGTAGAGGGGAGTTATTGTTTTATTTATTTGGGCAGAGTTTATGCTAGACAGAAATTTCTTAAGCATCTAAATAAAATGTAATAAGACTTAAGATTTTACTAATAGTAATATTTAATTCAATATTTATGACCAAAATCGAATAAGATTCATTCTTCATTTTGTTGGTTTTACAACGTTTAATAACAATATTATTATATTAAAAATAATCCATGATTGTCTGCGTCAAAATAAATTCTCGTTCTCTAATACATTCCAGTAGGTAATGTAATCTTTTATATAAAAGAATTTTTATTTTTAGATATAAATAGAAGTTATTGCAATATTTAATATTCTCACATTTACTTAAGTACATTATTTAAATACGACGTGAAATTACAATAATAATAAGTCACGATATCAATTAAAACTCAGTCTTTTTAACGAAAGTTAAATTGGTAATTTACATTTACAGACATATAAAAATTACTTTTGAAAGTTCCACCTTATTTCCATATCCCAAGAGTCGGATAAACACTCAACTCTGATGATTTATAAAATATTTTGATTTGGGCCATTACATTTTATTCAAATTATTACTCTATTTTTGTTAAAAATCCAGTATCATTACTTTCGTAAAAGTTTAAATAAACAGTTTTACAATTATAATACGATCTGCAACCGCGTATTTGACCTCATCTATATTGACAATCTTTAAGAAAACTTAAAACTTTATATCATTGATTCTTATGAAAGATATCGCCAAAATTAATTTCAAGTATTGAAAGGAGACCAAAACAAATGTTTAACAACAGGAATACTTTTTCCATCTCCAGACAATCTTAGGAGAGACTATATGAAGTGTCAAGTTGGGTCCGGTAATGAGACAACTTTACATAAATTATCACTTTCCAATACGAGTAATGATTGAATTTATATCCTGTATAATCTGTACATACAGACATACGAGGATACTAGTGAGTAATGACTGCATTTACATCCTGTATAATCTGTATATGCACACATACAAGTATCCTAGTGTATTGTTACATGTACCATTCTCTACTCTATGATGGCACGATAAGGCAGATTTCATCACGCTATATTATCAGTATTTTTAAGGAATATTGCAGCATCAGTGAAATACCAATAACAAACCGGTGCGACATTGATTGATTGTCTAGATGGTACCTGGGTAATTTGCCATACCAATGCTGAAAAACGTAAACACTTTCCGGTTCACAGTTAACTGCAATGGCACATTTACGCTGATTAAGCCAGTCTGCGACTAATCAGCCTGTGGAAGTTTCCAGTTCAGTAGATTTATAAGTGGACCTAGTTGAGTGAGTTGTTGTATGCCAATCTAGAAGCTCTTCAACTTTCATTTCTAAACTCACAATTATAAACTGGATAAAGGGAATTACTAAAAAATATACTTGTTGGCATACTTATTGAGGTTTATCGCAGCCTACCACTCAAGGTTCGAACATTTTGATATCTATATGTCTATTTGTTTGCACGACAAGACGAAAATTTACTGACCTAAAGACCAAAAATAATTGTGCATGATGCTTCATTTTTATATGAGGAACACTAAGGTTGATTATAGTGGATGTCTTTCTATGGGATCTGGCTGAACATTACTGAATATTCTTACATTGGCTTATGAGTAAATATGACCGGAATTGAAAATAGCAGAATATATCAATTTTTAATAAACTAATGAGTGACATAAAATATGTAATAGCGTAACTATTCCAAGACAAAGATCATTTTATAGTGGCTTGGTGTGTATTATACTTGTATGCATTATACACAGATATTAAACCCAATTCAACTTAAAAAAATGTGAATGTGTTATCTCGTGATAGATGTATTTTACAGACTTAAAATGTTGCATGAAATTTATTTTCTACATAGCAAAGAATGAACTCGCAGTGCATGTCCAACCATACAATTTGTCTGAACGTCGTTGACGGATATCATTTATTAAGCTGACACAGTTCCTCTTTTGTGTGTAGAGGTGGAGAGATCGTAGAACTGTTCTCTTCAAGATTGTCTGTTGTTCTATTTGTCAATAATGAAATAACCTTAAATGTTGCATTGAACTTCAGCGAAACCTGTTACGCGAGACTTGTTGTTGCAATCTCCTGTCTTTTATTCTAATTATAGTTGTGTTACATATTTATAAAACGAGCAACTTGTCCCGAGTTAGCGAAAATAAACTTCACCGGAAGTCTCCTCAATCGCAACAGGAGGTCTCGGAAGCGCGCCCCTCCCAAACTCGGAGCAAAGCATAAAAAAAAACAACTACATGCCAATAGTGGGAAGAGAGACAAAATTTCGAGTACATGATATAATTAATTAGGTGGCAAACATTTTTACACAAAAATACAACAAAGTGAATCCCCTTGCCCACAAAGTAAAATAAATATTTAAACTGCAGCACCACGGTGCACCGCGTAACTTACAAACTAAATAACAACAATAGATAAAATTCCAAGATTGACAATAATATAATAAATAGAAATTTGACAAATAAATAACATAATAAAATATAGAAATTTGATATATAAATAACATAATAAATAGAAATTTGGTATATAAATAACATAATTTCAGGTACGGCAGTAGTAAATATAAAATTTTTAACTGGTAATTTTTTATGAACTGAGGGGAGGGAAAAGGTTGTAGAAGTTCTAGGCCCACTATTTAAAAAAAGTAATTTTGTTTCAAGTTTGTAGCCGAAAATTAAAAAAAATATATTTAAAGCCGATTTTCGAAGGAGGCGGGGGCTTAGTTGCCTCCACGAATCCGAATTAAAGGTGAAATCCTCCCCTACAGATCATGTCCCTAAACTAAATACATACTAGGTAGCTTAACACTGGCCCTCCTCCGGATATAATATCTGGCAGCGCTCCATACAACCCAATCCTCTCAAGTTCAGTACAAGAAGAAGGAAAAACATTTTGGATCCAACCTTGTTCAAGACGAATAGGAGCACAGACACTCCAGTTGGATGCCGGTACAGTAGCGCTGGCAGGGCGCGGGCATTCAATTTTTGTTTCAGTGCTGTTTGGGCAGACTCGCCGCACCAGTCACGTTGACGGCACTCACGGGGACCCTATTGAATGCCAACATAACCTGTAGATAATCAGAAGAGTTTATGTTTATGTTATATAATTATGTTTGCCACAAAGTAAATATAAAATATTTACATTTACCAAATAAAAATAACAATCTGTAACTAACAGTACCTTTTAAGTATTGAAAAACTGTTTCCCGAAAATAACTCAAGACACCAAGTATTATAAGATACACTACTTGGCGACAATATTAAATATTACATACAAAACAAATTTTCAAACATTTAAACATTTACTTATAGGCTAGAACAGCCATACTAATTTATTCAGCTTGGTAACATTTATTTGTAACAATAATTCACTGTATTTTAATCATTCTATAATATTAATTGTAATGTAATAATAATTATGTAATTTACAAATAATAACAATACATTATTTCCCAAATAACAATAATTAAATTATAATCCGTTCACGCTACTATAAAGCCAATAATTAAACAATAAAATTGAAATCATGAATGTTGCCACCCAATTTTGCACGCAACACAAAACACGAGGTAAAAAAAAAGTCTGTACCGTCTCGCGTACACTAAATAAATACAAGGTGACTATTTACAAGGTAA
This sequence comes from Homalodisca vitripennis, assembly GCF_021130785.1. Lineage (NCBI taxonomy): Eukaryota > Metazoa > Arthropoda > Insecta > Hemiptera > Cicadellidae > Homalodisca > Homalodisca vitripennis. Next base: position 122,031,748 of record NC_060208.1, read on the forward strand.
ATAATTTCCGTTCGCCGAACGGATCAAATAGAAAGCACGGCGCAAAATATAATATTTAACTGGCAAGTTAAATAAAGTAACAAATTTAGAACGTACGAAAGACAGGATAGAACACTTAGCGACACGAAAAATGTACACAAGGAACACAATTTACAAAATAATAAATAAGCTACTTTTAACTAAACTACGAAAATATGTATCTGAGTGGGAGAGAAAAACCGCCAACTATATTAAGTTAAGAGAGTGAAAGAGAAAAACAATCACCTGCCGAAAGTAGGAGAACTAGCCAGCCATGGGCATCAGGACGAGCAGTCAACAGCCAGAGAATCACTTCGCCTCTGCCGAACGTGTCCGACCGCTCCGATCAGTATCCGCTGCCGGTAAACAGCTGGTCAGTAATCAGTCAAGGTCAACCACCTGACCTCGACCAATCAGTCCATCCCGGCAGAAAATAATGAATACGGTCACTCCCCCACCGACTGACAAAAGTGGCCGAGGTGGGAAAAATAATAGACAAAAATGTCCAAACTCAGCCCCGGCTCAAACTAACAAATAAAAAAAATATAATGCATATAGTAAACACTCCCTTATGTGGCCTGGCTCTGTTAATAGTAGTTGATATAAAGATATAACGATATAATGATATAAAGTGAATTGTCTTAAAATACTGTATCTTATAATAAAATAATAAGTTTGTGATTTCACCCTTAAAAATGCGTGTACAAAAGTTTAAATGTATGTCTAAACACTGCAGTGATATAGCTTCTATATTGAAGATTAAGTCATTAAATAAAAACATAAGCTGGCCTATGGTCATAAGTGAATAATTAATTGCGAATAAATGGTTACTGGATACTTATTCATCTGAAAGGATGTTAATGTTGTCAATATTGTACCAAAAAAGAATGTATTCCATTCTTTTTTAATTTATTACTAAATTTAAAACATTTTAAACTGTACAGTAAAGTTTTAGTCTATCTACTAATGAATATATTCGACAGAAATGAAAACCTGTGATCTATTATTATTATTATTACCTGTTGAATACTATACTATCACATTAATTGTCAATCTTGAATTTTATTAGACATGTTTTTGTAAGCATTGGCCACTATAACACTGCTGCTAAATGTATTATAAGCTGGCCAGAGTAAGCCACACGGCCGCAATTGAGATAACCTGACACGAGATATTAGTACTCCATATTAAACGACCCAACTCGTATCGTGGGCAGTAGAGGAAGGGTACAGAGCATCATTACAAAATGTATATTTATATATCACCTAAACCACAATTACCCTAGGGGCTGCTTTTCAAACAACAGTGAGGTTTGTCTCACAAGAACAATATCAAGACCTTATATCAGTAATGTCCCTTAATAATGGATTCCAGGTTTTAACTTTCAAGTGTATATTTCTTACGCATGATGTCTGAGGATATTTCTTATAATTGTATGTAGGAGTAAATAAGTTTTTAAGGAAGACTTCAAGTTAAAATGTTTACAGAAAAAATTCTCGTATCTTGCCACATGAAACTTTTCCATTTTGTGTACATTGCTCTTTTGTTTATATCATAATATGATATGATTGCTCATGAACTGTCTTAAGGTTAGATTTTGTCAAGTAGAGACGGATCCCCTTTCTATTCGTAGTATCCTGCCACTCGCCCATGCGAGGATCTTCTTAAAAAGAATAAATAGGACATATGTTACAGTATAAAATTGACAATACCGATAAGAAGTGCAGCAGTGAAAGACAATATTCGAACCTGTGCTATCAATAGCTCAGGGCCAAATTCCGACACCCCAAATCAAGTATATGTAAAATGCGGTGATTGATCCCCATCATGAAGATCTCATACTAGCAAAGATTATATCTTAGAGATATCACGTCTGACTCTCCTTTATACCTCATACTTGAACCTATCTGGGTACAGTAAAATCTTATGTGTCTTTTACATTTAGACAGCTTAATACATGTCCAGGCGTGGTACATCACTAACAGGATACGTTGATATCTTGAGTTACAAATATTGATTCATAGTTCTAATTTACTGCGAAAGGTAACTTTAAGAGTGGATGGAGCTCTCTTATTGTTACAGGTATTTGCAATCCTAAACAAGCGGGAATGTAACCGATTTGTCCGCTTTCACCACAAGATGCTGTATAAGAGCCTAGCCTTCCCAATCCTAGTAGCAAGACTGAGATATAGCCCGTTATGACCTAAATATTGTGGAACTCCAAAAGCGACACAAATTTCCTTCTAATATTAATTAAATAAGGGGTTTCCTCATATTCTTGCCTTAAGCAAATTAAAAACAAAGACTTTATTATAACTAAATTCAATATGAATTTGTGTTGGTGCCATAGTTTTCTAATTTGTATAATCAGAGATAAAATTAAATACTTTGATATTGAACTCATGTTGTCTATCTTACAATATACATATTTACAGCAACCATCTCATCTTAATTTGATTAAAAAGAAAATTATCTATCAGGATTTTTTGAGTGATGAGCAGAATTTCGCACTTAGCAAGTACTAAAGATGCAGTAAGGATGTTTCCAAGGGATTTACTGATTATTTTTTATAACAATTACAGTAAAGACTTCGAAATATACATTGTGTACTGTAATTATGTCAAACATTTAAATTAAAACGAAAAACCCAAATAAGATAGAGATGTTAAAGTGACGCACATATTATCTTAAACGTGGCTTTTGAAACGTTACGGAAAATACTCCATGATGCTTACTTTTTACGATTAGGGAAACACTAATGGTTATGAACATCCCATGTACAATGTTGCTATTATTGCCGTTGCAAATTTAATGCCAGCAAGGGAGAAATTGTATAGTTTCTCAATATCTGATGCAGATAAGTTTATTACTTGATGTAGTGTTACATCACGAGTAAGTTCTTATTCGAGCAAACCATTAGCCAGGAAACAGTCATAGTATTTTGTAGTTTATTTATAATAACAAATAGGATAACAAAAAGAAAAATCGTATAGTTGACATCCTTTGAAGGATTTCTGAAATCCAAAGGACGATGCCAAACGTTTAGTAGGAATACAAAAAAGGTTTATTGTAAGCAGGTACTCACAGTACTAATGCAAGATCCTCAAAAACGTTAATAATATTGATATTGAAAAATTAATTTTACAATAAAATAGCAAAACACTACTAAATAATATGATAATACAAAAATTACATAATAATAAAGAATAAATAAACAATAGCGCTGTAGATTTTATTATAATATGTACATCATTCCGACTTCGAGTAACTAGGAACTACCTATTCATTTCAAACGTGCCCAAATTTGACTGAGTATAACCTGAGATTGTGCATGAAAATCCTTGCCTATTTTGTCTAATAACTTGGTATCAGATCCTGGGAGATGGGTGCATATCCGTAGCAAATAGTATCATCACCAATTTGAGATAAATGAGTAAATTATTTAACTTAAATTTTAACGAAATAGTATTACATAATATTAATCTTCATGTATGCTACACATCATAATTTTAATGTTATAAACTGGTATTTTATATAACCAGAAATAGTTTAACAAGTTGGTTTTAAATAAGTAGAGTTTTTGTATCTTTTAATAGTAGAATATACATAATTTTGTACAATAATATGTACTGTAATAAAATGTACAAGATTATATAATTTCCTGATAGATTTTCATGTTATACGTCATTTTCAGGTTTGGATAAAAATTATAAATACCCTGTTTGAACTGTTGAGTAGTCACAATGTTGTAAACTTTGAGCGTATCATTAAAGAAAATTTAAATTTTCTACCTACAAACTTGCTCCTATAAGCTTCTTGAAGGCAGATTTATGTGAAAGTCATACTGAAGGTAGTTGTTTCTTTACTCCAGACACTTCATTGCAGTGCCACATGGAACAACGTTGCTACATTTCCTTTATAATGACAAGATTATAACAAAAATACATGTAGAGCAACACTCCAGCACCTTTATTTCCTTTTCCTAATGTGTGACAACGTACTAAGATGTATTTTGGGTGTCTTATATGTTATGTGGCACAGTAATCCTATAAAGTGTAGTTAAATATAGTTTCATCATAAATGATGATTAGTTGATAATGAATTAAATTCATAGTGCTTGTTTGGATTTTTCTATATATTCAATATTAAGAAAATATTAAAACAAAAAATTGGTATAATATAACATAGGTACATTTTAGGATTACGTGATAATCTTAATGTGGTAAAAACTACATACATGTATGTGGTAAACTACTCTTTATACCTATAGCAGTTTTTAGGTACATAAAATCAAATGAAATTAGTAATTCCTCATTTATTTTAAATAAAAATAATACGACGGAATATACAAATATCTGGCAAAAATCGTCACCATTGTGGTGAAGTTTAAATGTTCCATTTACAATTAATTTCCTGCGGGGACTAATATCCATTTACATCACCCTAGATGTATAACAGATGTACTTTGCACACTTAAGAGCTGTAAAAGGATATAAAGGGAAATGCGGTTTCTGAAATTGACCGGTGTTTTACATAATGTTGGGCTACTTTGCCAAGATATTAGTCTTGCTCACGCAAAACAGAGGAACAGGGCTGGAGAAATCAATTGTTCACTCGCCATGCAATATTCACGTGATACACAGCATATACACGTGATTACGGTTTGATAATTTCGATAAAGAAACACCTGTGTGTCTTGTTCACTTAAAAGTTTATGTGACCTGCTGTAATGAATTGAGTTTAAATAACTAACGTAACTGTGCGATTTTTCTTTTTCATGTCCTATGTATTATTATAAACAAGAAGGTTTTAAACAGAATAAAAGAATGATGTTTGGATATATGAGTTATTTGAATGTTTGGGTGTTTGGAATTTTTTATTTTCAATTACGCAAAATTGATGGACATGAACTTTGGTGTTTGAAATTATATTGTTTGTATATAACAATATCACATAGACATATATTTGTATCCTGATATACTACTTACTATAAAATTCGTCTTTCTAGATATTTATATTTGTATGAACAAAATAGCAACTGTCCTGGTGCGTATAAGTTTTACTATAGATAACATCAGTGCCGAATTGAAACTAAATAGTTTATTTTGGATTTTGGAAATCCGTTTCGTTTCACATTGTGATACGGTATATTCACAGTAACTAAAGGGGTAAATCAGAGAGACCTGTAAATTATACTACAAACTTCTGAAGTATACGGTTTTGAACGTGAGAAATACATTATTCATTTGAACCAGCTAAATATTTATTTACGTTTTAAAATCATCATAGCACTTTATGGTAATATTACAATATAAGTTCTTTCTGTAACAATACTGTGGACTAGACTCTTTATTAGTTCTAGACTATTCTTCTCACCTAGTTTATTTTAATTATTACTAAAATAATTAATTATGACTACTCTGTTGAATATTAGCGAGTCTCACAGAGATATTGAATTTATTCCTTACCTAATATACACATGTAATATTATTCATATTGTTATTAATACATTGAAGAATACTTATATGTGTACAATATACTTATATCAATCGTTCTAACTCCACTAGCTATTAATTTTTCATTAACTTTTATGCCAGCCTATTTTAATTTAAATATCTCAAGATACTACAGCATATAATTTTCATATTTACGTTAAGTAAAGACAAGATGACAATACTAATCGTTAGCATTTCCATATTCCTATGTCTGCTATAGGCTCATTGATTCTGGAAAGTTATCAATCTGTTTCATTACCGTAACTTACATTCGTACATTATCGTTATACAATAAGACAACTTCTTATAATATAGCATTATAAAATCAATAAACTAAAGGTAGTATATAGGTATTTTTTTTTATTCTTAAAGGTTATACTATTATGTATGTCATAACACTAAGTTTTGTTGGTTAATTTTATTATTATCTGTGTTTGTAATCACTTAGTTCATAATCTATAAGTTTGATAGAATTTTCTTATTTCTTCTGTATTTAGCAGCTTATAACAGTATTATTTTTGTTATGATTCCTAAACTAGCCCTGCTAGGTATAAGTATACACATTATTTAACTTGTCGCAATTATTTACTGTGATTTTCGAAGGCGCATTAGTAAAACATTTACAGTAGTAATGCAGTAATTAATACATATAAAATTAAACTGAGGAATTTAACTAATAAAAATGAACTGTACAAAATACCTTACATTAATGGAATTGGAACCCATATGCATAATTATACAGAAATATATCATGGTGTAACAGGAACTCACACATAACTTTTTTCAGTTCTTCACAGAATTTATCTTACAATTTTCCATCTGCTTTGTCATATCCTCTTGTAACTTTTTACACTATCTACCTTCGTAAAAGTTTTAGCACATCGTTTTAAGATACTGTGGACAGTATATGAATAATACTTCTTTATTTGTATTTTTCACATAAATCATATTAAAGACTGTTATTTAGCTGTTTTACACAGTATGCTGACTTTGACTATAGAAGTTGTTGAGACTAAATGAATCCCTTCATTAAAAAACACATCATCTCAGCTATAAGATGTAAGGGGCTAAAAAATGTATGTAAATATTTCGTTTGAAAACATTTAGACTGAAAATAATACTCGTAGATAAATTGAAACAAACAGTGTATTAATGGACAACTTCATAAGTTTTAAACTAAATTTCTATTATACTAATAATTTATATAATCAAAATCATGACTATGTGAAACATTTGCTTCAATAACGATCATGCCTCAATTAATAGGATTTTTCAAGATACCCATCCTGTGCGTGAACCTTGCCGTTACAAAAAATATCGAAGGATATTGAAACTAGTTGTAATCCGTATAAAATGAAAATAGAGATCTTATAAACAATCCAGAAAATGATAATATGAGCATTTATCTGATGATAGGTACTGAAATAAATTTAAAAATTTAAATTAACAAATAAAGAATATTGAAATATGAGTCTGCAGAGTTAAGTTAACTATGTACTCCTTTTTCCATTTCATATCTCGAGAGAATTATTAACATAGCCTCGCAGCACCCAGAACAGTTGGAGCAACAATGAAATTTAATAAACAATATTAACCAAGCAAATAGCATTTTTTAAATTTAAGTTAGAATTTGAAAATCTTCTTTATTAGATGTCAACAAAACCATACCATATGATCACATAACCTCGCAAAATAAACTTTTACACGGTACTATACGATATCACTAATCAGTTCAGAATTGTTACTCAATTATGTTACTCAATTACTAGTATTTAATTTTTTTAGAAATACAGTTCCTCGTTTTAACTGTCTTATAGTCTGGCATCCAGGGTAAAAAATGGAAGATTCATGCTGGCCCCATATTATCTTAAAAGTTGTACACTAAACGTATTTTAGATTTTTCTTACCGTGTCAACAATAACATGTATTAATTCTATCTCCGGCGTCTTTTAAATGTTTAATATTTTTAGAACCAATTGTTTCAAAACCTATTTTGTTGTAAATCTCTACAGGACTAAGGCCATTTATCGGCCAATTGTTGCTATGACAAGAGGAGAGACAAAGTGCCTGGAAATTGTTAGCTGAGAGTATTTACTTCACCCGCAGGTCCCTAGCATATGACTAAGGCCTTTTGGTGGCCTATTTTTGAAAAGAGCAGAGATCATGTACCTAGCACTTGTCAGCTAAGGGTATTTACTTTACTAACAGGCTTCAAGCACATGATTAAGAACGTTAAATGTCCTATTGTTGGTATGACAAGAGCAGAGACTATGAATCATGTGCCTGGCACTTGTAGACTAATGGTATTTTACTGCACTCACAGGCCTCAAGCATAAGGCTAAAACCGTTTGGTGGTCTATTTTTGGTATGAAAAGAGCAGAGACCATGAATCATGTGCCTGGCACTTGTCAGTTGAGGGAATTTACTTTACACGTAAGTCCCATGCATATTACTAAGACCATTTTAATAACATTTCCTTCTATAGCGTAGAACTTCACCATGTTACAGGAATAGAACTACTAAAATTTATTGAGATTGAATGAATAAATCATCATAATTACAAAAGTTCTAAGTTATTGAGAAAATATTACGTTTTATTTACTATCTGGTTAGTTCTGTCCTGGTCTACTCATTTAATTTAAAAACAGTTCAACAATACAATTTTCGTTATCTATTGCGATTTTAAATTTCCTAAAACAATAAAAGAGAACAAATTATTAAGGCTGTGAACTCTTAGTCAAACTCAACTTTATTAGATTTTCCTCCTCTACTTCCCCAGAACAAGTCACGCTATCAACATTCATGATTTCTTAAACACGCAGCTCTCTTTCTGTAATTCGGGTGGTTGTTTTTAACTCCTTCTCTTTTAAAAACATTGCTTGTCTATTTTCATATTCTCTAGATAGACATAAGACTTACACCACGAACATATATATTTGTGAATAAAATACTAGTATCTTATATAGTTTATAAGTTAGATAAGTTATCACATCGTGCATTACATTTCTTCACATTGAAAAGAGCAAATTTAAATGCTTTTATGACTATGATTTTCCTCATTTTGTCTATATATTTAAATTCAATTCATTCAAATATTCCAAAACATTTTATTGTTGCAATAAAGTAAGAAATCATTGGTTACTTTGCTTAAAGGATTAAAACACTTAAAATGTGTAGGAGCTCTTAATTAACATTATCAATGATAAAAAAGTACATTTGGTATGAATTTAATGGCTATCGTAGTATATTTACAAACTGAAATTGTTTTAATGCATTTTAATGTATATTTAATATACAATTTTGAATTTCTTTGTTTCTGATAGACATGGGTTAATTTAGACCGAAGTGTGAATCTAAAACTATTTATGAATATTAAAGTATTGCCATTTATACAAAGATTAAAAGTTGAATTATGTAATAAGATGTTTTAGAGTATTTTAAATCAAGATAGTTCAGTTTGGTTGAATGATTTCAGTTGCAATACTATTAGAATGACTAATGATAAGAATTAAATCAGCCTTCAGTCACACGCACTATATTGAGAAATAGTAAATAATTGTATATGTTTAGTGAAAGATTTACTGTTAAATTAATCTTTCATAAGCCCCACGTAAGTTGTATTTGCTGGTTGATAAAGCAACGCACTTAAATAGACAAAAATTATGTTTATCATCACGATATATTTATAAATTAGAGCATTCAATGTAATATTCGCGCATTTATTTGACAGTAAGAAAGTTCCAAATTATTCCCAACGCTCGCATTTAAAGGATACCACAAGGAATATTAAATACAACTTAGATAAAACAGCGTAGTACAATAAAGTACTAAGTGTTTCTGAACTCAATAAGAACCATGCAAAACTGTTAAAATTATTTGTAGATTTTAGTACTTTTCTCCTGCCAAAAGTTGGTTCAGAAAATTTACTTTTGGGCTACAGTAACCAAAGATTTCCGTAGTTTTATTTAGTACTAAAACCAAACAAACTATTGAGACGGTGCATATGTGATATATGGATAAAGTATATAACTAACTAAAACTACTGTAATATATAGGGTTTCCCTAGTTTAACATTGAGTTGAATCCGATTATCTGGTTTCCACATTCCATAAGTCCATAACTCCACCGATATTCGTAACACAGCCGAACATAAATGAGGAAACCAAAATTATATATTTATTTTAAAATTAATTGTTATATTTAATTTTTGTTTAAACATAGCTATATTCCCTCTAAGGCACCATATTGACCATCCCAACATAACAGCTACATTTATCTTTTGTTACTAACCTATTTCTATAAACTTTGAATATATTAAATGACAAAGTTTCTATACTTTTAGGAATCCAGTAATAAATTAGCAACAAAGAAGTAAAAAAGTGTGTATACGTATATTAGCATAATTTAAAAGTCATAAAATTTAAAAGTCCCTCAAAGGTCTAGTAATACTTAAGGTTTTTAAATTCCTTATAGACTTTTCTGATGTTATTACGGATTTCCAGCTACCTACCAAAAACTAGATATAATATGCAAACTTTTACGGGAAGTATTTACCTACTCCTTGTATAGTCATGCTTTCAAACCTTATAGTGCAAAACAGTGAGTACAAATACAATTACTAATATATAACCTGACTCTTGTTTCACTAAGAACTAGATCAAAGTGTTCTGCTCTGACATTATTCCATCAATACCTTTAGATTTCCATCATATGAGAGTAGTATCGCGAGGAGCATAAAGACGATATTTAATGTAATGTAAACTTTGGTCGTAACACGAAAACACTTTAAGTTTACTCAAAGTTCTTTGTTTGTGCTTCCGTTGCTTAAACCATAATACTGTTTCAGCAGATATTGTGCATAGAAATCACTATGAAAATTCAAATTTCATCGTTGTATCTGAAAGGAAATTTTTCCTATCGCAATAACTGAAAAGATCAAGGCTATAAAAATATATTTGACTTCGTTTAATCTGTCCAGGATACTGAGGACTTGTGGTAAAGGATAAGCATATTTGATGGTGCAAATATTGACGATTGATAAGCCTACACAAAATCGTCCTTCTGTATGGTTTCCTCATTAATACTACGGAGAGCTCCAGGGACTAATAGAGGGTTCAATGACTTGGGTCACAAGCATTTTGTCTATTTCTTCTTTTATGATTTTCTGCATTGCTGGGTCCTTAAGACCGTATCGATGTTCCCAGGTTTCAACTGTCGCACATGTTCTACAAGGTGAATGGGGCCCGTGATTCCTTCAAATTTAGCAACTCTCGAGTTGATTTCCTGTTACTCTTTTTGTGATAAATTTTTTTATTGCTGAGAGATGTTTTACTCTCGTACATTGTAGTTATACGGACTTGTATGAGATAGAAATTTACTGTTTCCTCGAAAGGATTTTAGCTCAATTCACTGTAAAATCTTCACAGAAACTGCCGAGCAATTCACTCTCTTCACGCTTATTGTGACCGTTAAGGCAAATTTTTGCATCTTCTGAGATACACCTTGAACTCCTGGAGTGAATATATGTCCCTTTTTATTTAACTACAGTCCAACTGGTATGAGACACGATGAATCAATTCAATGTCTCTTGGTTTAAAACGTATTAACTAGTTGTGTTTTTAGACAGTTACTTGACATTCGTTTAGTTAACATTTATTATAGTTAGACATTTTTTCCACAATAGTTTAACTTCACGTATTACAACTAGACAGTATTTGACGTAAACTAGTTTTTATTACATGTATTATAGCTAAACAGTGATTACACAGTGTGTTCAACACAATTATCATAGTGTGAAACTATATATTTCTTTTATTTGTCTTTAATTATAGAAAAGAAACATTGTACAAAAATTACGTTAACACTAAAACTATTAAAATCTATTTCATAATAACACTATACAATGGGTTTTTTAGTGCGATTTACAACACATTCATTAGTTTATTTAATCCTTCTTACTTACCTATAAATCTCATCCCAGTTAATCATGTGAAATTATCATATGTTTTATGAATCAATATTAAAATAATAATTTTGAAATATTTAAAGATTATCACTTTTGAATTACATTAAAGACTTACAAAATTACAAATAGGAGTTGACAAGCTCCTATATATCACTTGGGTATTGGCAAGATGACAAAATGTGTTGCTAACACCTGCTCCCAGGGAATATCATCAATATACTGTAAGATTGAGTTTTCTTCACATGATAATATCACTTCAATCCTATTCTAACAGCTGTGTTACAAGGAAATTGATACATTTCAATAAAAAAACTGTTAAGCTTAACTGATCAATAATTTTGGTTTTGTTTTTCATCATAATTTCATATTTCATTGTAGATAAATGAAATACTCCTTGGAAATGAATAAAAAGTAAAATATTAATCTCATTCGTAAGTATTCTTACAATTGTAATTTAATTTAATATATTTCATTAATAAATAGATAATTCAAGATATATGGTGGTTTTTAAGTGAATGGCTCTTATTCCTTGAAATTTCTGGACCTCCTGCTGTCCAGTGACATGTGGCTTATACAAAAAGTCTTGAGAAAAATTTTCAGAAGGACCCTTGATGCCTAAACGGAAACATGATGTTTTACATGTAAGAGAGGTAGTTATATAGGTATAGTTTACATGGCATTGTTACTTTCAAGTTATTAAAAGGTTTGCGATCACATATGTTTAATTACAGAATCACATATATCATGTGTCAAGACGATGGAAGAGAAGTAACAACGAAACTTCATTCTCACTTGCAACCATTTCTGAAAACAATTAGACCAACATTAGAAAGAATAGATTTTCTATAAAATCACTAACATTCAACAGTTTTACGCGATGGAAGAGCAGGAAGAATGAAGGGTCTTTTTCTTTGTGGTTCTTTCTCCACCTTCAAAAACCATTTAAAAACATATAGACCACCATAAGGACTTTATGTTTATTTGTTCATTGTCAATTTCGCAGTTTGGCTATTCAAGATATGTAATAGCGATTTAAACATATCCAGGATCTTAAGGAGGGAAATAGCCAGAATACATTGGTACATACCGGCGAATACAGTGAACATAACCATTATGTGTTAGCACTTCTATGACTGGTACATTTTTAGTAAGGATGTAAACTTAATTTATTTTGAAAGAGAGGATGTATAATCGAAGGAATTCGTAGTATTGTCTTTGGGTGACAAATACACGAGAGAAAGATTAAATTATAAACCATTTATAAAGTCGAGCACTAAAATTCTTTATCTTAATCTTATATCAAAACTAAATTTAGGGGTTTAATGTTACGGCAAAGGAAATTTTTACGGTTCTTACCAACGGTTTAAATAAAATCAGCTTTTATAGTAGTTTTTAATTATTTACGCAGATAGTTAACAAACTATACTGTGTGTTTAAATTAGCTATTCAACTTTTGTTTTATTCTACACTTAGTTTATTAAAACTATAGAGGCAATGTCAATTATTAACATGTATTCTATTTGGTGGAAATTAGTGTCTAAGATCTAAGACGCATTATTTTATGATACACAGAGACATCAATGGTATGTTATTCGTAAATAAATCATAAATATAAGATAATATAAGATAAATATAAATTGTAAGGAAATCACGCAATTAACCACAATTTTTCATAAATATGTCTCCTTGAAATATATCTCAACCTAAAATGTCCTGCATCACCTACATGAGTTTGAATATAAAGAATAGAGGTGGGAGTTTTTACCACTCAGTCTGATAGTTTTTTGCACAAGTTCAAATATTCTTCTTGGATACTGCTAAAAAAGTAAAGAATGTATTTGTTCGATTCAATCTGATTCAAACACAAATTCTTTTGGTGTAACCATTTCCACTACAAATCCAATGTTGCTTTGTGCTCTGAATTTTGCATCCTATATAATAGAAACCATGATCTTTGGACTTCAACTCAATCATTTTACAATCCAACATTGCTTTTGTAAATACCAACAATGCATTTAATATCCCGCTCACAAACCATTCTTGTGCTGTGTATTAGTTATCTTTTATCAAACTAATTTCACGTAAATGGGTTTATAAATAATATCTACAGTATTGTTCATTATAAAACTATATAATCGTTTCTAAATTATAACGAAAGTTTTCTACAAATTTTTTTACCTTCTTGAGTATGTAGACATAACTTCTACTTCATTTATCACGCGTTCTTCCTTCTTCACGTCTATTTGGCTATCATAACTGTAATAAGACAATCTATCTCTAGTTTGTTTAGCCAAATTCCAAAGAGTCTACAACTATGAAAGAATGGGATTTACACATTATGTAATGAAGCTATAATAAATGTATTATTATACAAATCTAGGATATACAAACCTCATTAAATACAAAATACGTAATATTTAAAAAGATAAAAGTGCTAAATTTTGCTGCTTTTCATTTTTATTTTGTATAAAATAAATAAACATCGCAAAGAATATTACTTTCTTAGTTTAACTTTTTCCCAACCAAAATAATTAAATAATATCAAAGTTTTAAAATGAACACCTTGGCACCTATTACGTAAGGTGTGGACACACTCAGATTGCTCATATTCCTAAATGTCGTGTGGCGCTTCAAATAGTCAGTTATTACTTCAACGGCCTGTGCAGACAGTTAACTTACATATTTCAACGGTGCATTGTATTATTGCTTCTTTTTATATTTGGAATTATAGTTTAAAATATAATTATTGATTAACAGAGATAATTTGAGTTTTCTAAATAAAAATAGAATTAACCACCTTATTTTAACACCATATAATATTGCGTAGCACAAAAACTAAACTTGTGTTTTATAATATAATACCTTTACATTATTTAAGGTCCTGTGTACAGTACATGTTTCAGAAATAATAGTTTGACTGTGTTGTTTTGTTTAACTTTTTTGTCATAAACTAAAATTATATTATTTAATTAGCTATGAACAATATATTTAATTCCGGCAGAGTAAAGTGTAAAATTTTTCTTGCATTCTTTAATCAGATGTAAAGTTTAAACTACAAAATTAGTCACAGATTAATTACCATGATGTCCCTCTAAAATTTTCAAAAGTTACACAAGTTTGGCACAAATTTGTTTGTGTATGCAAAGATAACATTGTAGCTATTACATCTTCCATGATTTAAAATGTGTGATCATAAATAAAAATACTGGGCTTTTGCGTATTAAACTGACAACAGTTTAGTATCATGGATTTTTACGTGTACAAATATAAAATTTTATAACAGAAGAAGATTAAAATGCGCGTTTAAAATATTGGCATTATTCATGCAATTTATTGTTTAATATTTACTCAATTGCGTTTTTTATATTTTGCAGGTCTATCTTATATTAATATACCAAAACGTATTTAGATTTCTATAAATAAGTATCGGTCACTAGGTATATACAGTATGGTAAAAAAGTCCCGGAACGGTTTAATATATTTTTTACCAATATAGATAAAGTAATGAAACTTGGTATATCAATAATAGCCATAAATGTCTAGTTTTTTAAGGTATTAAAACTTTTTTATCCCTTATGGGGGACGGCCCACCAGGATTCAGACAAAATTCTTAAATAGCAGCATAGGTCGAGTTTTATATCAAATTAAAGGTCTTAGGTAGTAGAACACATTGCCGCAAACAGAACTTCAAAAGGTTCACTCTAACTGAAATGGCGGCGTTTTAAAGTTATTCGTCATTTATCCAAATAAGCCATTCTTTTACATTAAGATAAACATTAATTTAATAACTAGAATTAAAAATTTAGTACTTCCAGTTATAGAAAGTGTGTCAAAATGTTGTCCAAGTTTCTCTTGGCAATAGCCCAATCTGTGGTAGAAGCCTTCAATAACTTTTTGAATCATCTCAGGAGGTATTTGATGAGTTTCCTCTGTTATGCGGTGAATTAGTTCTTCTGTGTTGGCAGGCTTAGTTAAAAAAAAAAAACCCCTTTGTTTTAAATAACCCCATAAAAATAAATCAAGAGGATTTAGATCAGGTGATCTAGGTGGCCACTCTATTGCTCCCCCTACGTCCTATCCAACGATTGCGAAACTCTCTGTCAAGCAGCGCTCGTACTTGTAAAGCATAATGAGGTGGTGCACCATCCTGTTGAAACCATACTGTGTTATAACTTAGACCCAACACAGCACGTAAAGCCGGTATAATGGTTTCTCTCAACGTCAATTCATATGTCACCCCATTCAAAATTTCCATTGATTATGAAAGGTCCAACAATATGAATTGGCCAACAATCCCAGCCCACACGTTTAACTTTTTTAGATTTCTGGGTATGGCTTTTTCCCTCATCCAGTGAGGATTGTCGTCGCTCCAATAACGACAGTTATGCCCTACTTACATCGCCATGAAGTGTAAAGGTAGCTTCGTCTGAAAATACAACTTTTGCTAAAGAAATTTCGATCTTGTACATATCTATTCATCATTGTCTCACAAAATTCCACTCTTCTGTCAAAATCGTCTTCCGAAAGCTCCTGGACCAATCTGATCTTATAGGATAATAGTGGGTTTGTTTTAAAACGTTTAACACTGAAACATGGCTTATTTCGTGATTAGTTGCTCCAGTTCTTGTTGATGTGTGTGGCTCTTCGATGAAACTTTGTATAATACTTTCTATGGATGTATTTTCGTCAGTAGCAGATCAAGGTCTACCACTTCTAGGACGGTCTTTAACATTGCCGGTATCTAGAAATCGTTTGACTGTTCTAAACAGACGGTACACTTTGATATTGGTGGCCGGTCCGGAAATGTGTCATTAAATAAATGCACAACTATTCGTCATATGATCGTACACGGTCACCATACCCCCTCATCATAAGCAGGTTTATTCTCTCAGTCTCAGTCAGAGACATCCCTATCACAAGATTCACAACTAGTCACTGTTAACAATTAAAATAAACCCAATCTACACTTTACAAATCTTAACTTAAGATCGACTTTGTAACAGCTCATGAGGAAAATTAAGTTTCCTGTCTAAAAACGCATTCTACCCTCGGAATGATAAGATACACAGCTAATGACCCTGCAGTTGGACTTTCAACAGGAATGTCAAAAACAACTTTCACTGAATAGAAAGGATGTAAACACTAATGAGTTTTCAAGACCAATACACTATCCCGGGAAATCCCATTGTTGCAATGAATGTTGCCAACACAGAAGAACTAATTCATCGCATCACAGATAAATGACGAATAACTTTAAAACGCCGCCATTTCAGTTAGAGTGAACCTTTTGAGGTCCGGTTTGCGGCAATGTGTTCTGCTAACTAAGACCTTTAATTTGATATAAAAACTCGACCTATGCTGCTATTTAAGAATTTTTGTCTGACTCCTCGTGGGCCGTCCCCCCATAAGGGATAAAAAAAGTTTTAATACCTTAAAAAACTAGACATTTATGGCTATTATTGATATACCAAGTCTCATTACTTTATCTATATTGGTAAAAAATATATTAAACCGTTCCGGGACTTTTTTACCATACTGTATTTATTTATATATTCCACACAGTATGAATGAAGACGTTCATAAACGCAGAGTTTAGGTAATATCCCTAGGATTATCATAACTTTTCATTTCATTAAGTATCCAGTTATATAAGCACAACTACAGTTATAATTAATTTTAAATAGCAGTCTAATAGTTATGTTTAGTATCAAAGTATGCAGAAGTAATTATAGATGTTAAAAAAGGGTTGTTCAGTTAGTCAATAATCAATAGACCTCAATACTGACAAATTAGCGGCTTACCTCAGATTGCTTCACCTCACCTCGCCCCTCATATGACGTGCTCAATTAGTAGCACCACATGTGGATACCAATAAGTCATGACTCTGTGGTGAGTGCTTAAAACCCTATTGTGCTTTACCGTTATTTTTTATCAATTTTTAAGAGATTAAACTAAAAAGGAGTAAAAAGAGTAATTATTTAACAATTTAATGACTTGAATTTGTGGCAACCCCAAATAATTTTATTATTTAATTTCTTTAGCCCCTTATAGTTTAAGAATAAAAATTAAAATAACTCGATATTAAAAAATAATACAACAAATGATCTCATATAAGATATTATGGGTAAAATCCAACATTATGCAAAATTAGTTGGATGGGTAAACAACTTTTTATTCACAACAATAATTGATTTATTATTAGAAAAGACAGATTACTTTAATGTAATGGTGCTTTCATGTATCGGAATGATGCTTAACTATAAATAAACAAAATCACACAGTTTTCCATTTGATTAATTTCACATTCTCAAAATGAGTCTTGGATTGTATTAAAAACTGTACACATAGTCAAAGAATTACCACTACCGCACGGTGGTCTGTTCTTCAGCAAAACTGCTAAATAATAAAAATATTATTTTCGCCTTCAGTTAATGCTGAATGCCTATTATTACATTCCGTATTAGTTCGTCAAACATTCCAACTATATTATTCTTTAAAATCTTATAAATAATTTATAAAAGTTAACAGTTATATTATAACCATTTGAATCTTCTCCTCTTTAATTAGTTTAGACCATATTAATTAAAATAACGACTATAAAAACGGCCATTTTGATTTTGACCAAAAATATTAACGCTATACCTGAAACAATTTTATCCTATTAGTTTTCGTTGCAGAATAATGTAAGATGTCTCATGGGGTTAAAACTATTAAACAATTTTTTTGCTATAACTTATACTGAAAATCTTAAACTTGTTTCTAATAACTTTAAAGGTAAAAGAGCAAGAACTTTGAAATCTATACAGCACCTAAATGCATGGTTGTGTTTTAGTAAGCCTCCAATACTCCATGATCGATAATAACAAATCATCGATATTCATGAGTAAAGAATCCTCGCTACAATTACTTAAACTAAATTACGTTATATTTTAATTACGCTGAATTTCAAACTATAGTATCAAAGTTATAGTGAATAAAAACAGTCTTGGATATGTTTATTTTAAAAAAATATAACAAAAAAACATAAAAAAATATAAGCGTGTCTGAAACAAATAAAACATGTTAATAACCACTACACAAGCTACCTTTACATATCTAAAGTATAAATGTCAGTAACAGGTAATTTAGTGGTAACTTATTACCGGCACACTGTTGTTTTAGTAACGGCTGGGCTGAATAATGTTTTCTCATACAGATTTTTTGGTTTTAGGTTACTCTGTAACCAGTAACAGACGAACCCATTTCATGGAAGAATGAGGCTAGGAATGGTAATATTACACTATGCAATGTTATTATGCTTTATAAGTAAGTCTCCATGAGGTTATCATAAATATGTTACTAAGGTGTACCAAATTCAAACATAGCCTTTACAAGCTCTTACTTATTTGAGCTTGAATTTGGTTACTATATCGTAGTATGTTTTTGCCTTTCTCGCCAGCAGTGTGCTCTCGGCACCACAGAAAACAGCACTGATGGCCACGGGCATATCTAATCGGATTTCCGTACCTCAGATCACGTCCAGATCGTCCAACTTCTTCGGCTTCAGATCAAGTTAGGATCTGGTACGTCATCTTATGACGGGAAAATACCGATCAGAAATGTCCCTGGCTATTATTGCAGGCTTAAGTGGCGCCCTCGGCGCCATCCCGCACTTCTGACGAAATAATAAAAAATCCTTCAAGATATTACACAAATTCAAGATCAGGCCACGTGAGCGCTTTAAGGTTATATTTAACTTTTTATCTTTATAAAACTTACTGGTGTATAGCCTAATAACAAATAGTGGTTAAGGACTTCGTAGTAATCAATAATTGTGTTGTATAGTCAAATTAATTTAACCCGTCTATAAATTTATTAGTTTGTCAGTCTCTGTTACATTGTAGTGACCTAATAAAAATCTTGAACACTAACATGATATGTGGTAACTGTTACAGGAACGTAATAACTCAACACGTTATTTGGTAATAGTTATTGACAAACAACAGTATTACCAGTGTCTGGTGGCCATTACACAAATACCATACACATGATTTAACTCTCTTTCCATAACTTTCGAACAATAATATCGAACTAAATTACGTTATAGACTTTTTAGATTGTATTATAGTGAAGATATATTTATATTTATTATGTTTTATATATTTATATATCAAAGAAATGTATGCATTTTATACTATAGAAAATAATATAACTTTGTTTAATCTATGTTTGAGCAGCTAGTAATTACAACGGCTTACCAGTGTAAACATTTCGGAGACCATTTAAATCGTTCTAAGTGACGATTCGATATTATCAGTCACTCGAGGGCTGGGGTCATATTATACTGCAAGCAAATACATATTATACATATCTTCAAAAGGAGATATTATAAATAATTATGGTATCTAAAAGTAAGGGCGGAATGTATTTTAGGCCTAATATCAACTTAGGTAAAAATCTATGTCGTTTTACTAAATTTGGGATTAAGGGAACAAAGATCATAAACGTCCCCCAAAGTAAATTACTCCATCTCTATCCATAAGAGTGTTAATAGGGGGGTGTGAGATTGTGAGACTTTAGACACCCAGTATCATACTCTTTTGCATTTAATACAAGTTGCATTTCCCCATCATGTTAATATGCAACTTCTAGTGTAAATCCGGTGAAAAATCCGATAGTACGATTGTAAGTTTAAATTGAAAGTTTGTCAGAGTAATTAATGCAAGTAATCACTTCCAGCTAGAGGGTTGCGATAAGATTGTAACTACACAAACGCAACCAACAAGTAGTTAGGCTGTTTTTGTCAACTTGCCAATTACGGAACTTCTTTCTTCCTTCGAAAACTCACCTCTTATGAATTTCACGTTGCGCATCTATGGTTCCTTGCGTATCAAATTATTCTACAGTTAGTCGCCCATTACCTAGGTTTAGAACTATTTAAATTAAAAGATTAACTTTATATTTTTTCTATTAATACCAGGCATTGTATGACATTATATAAGGTATTAAAAGTTGTTCAATAGACAATCTTTTTATTAATATTTGAACATGACTCCAGATTTCAGGATTTAAAATGCTGCATGTAAGAAGAAAATGAACTACAGTTAAACTCAACATTCGCATTGAATCAACCCTTTAATATTTAATTTTATATATTAAAGTCTATCAAATAATAAATTTGTTGTTAGAAAATCATTATCATTTAATGACACATTAGGATTAATTTTAGCACTTTTGTAAATTTCAAATTGTTCTAAAGTTGACAATAGGTTTTTTATATGTGTGTAAAATTTGAAGCTTTCTTTCTACGTTTGTTTATGTATGGCCGGTGTTATTTAATTGCATTTTAAATTTACCTAAGCATTAAAAATTCTACTTGTAATATAAAAGGTATTGTATGTACTTTCTCTCATTATTATTTATTAAATATATGAAATAAAAAGAAGAAAATGTAGTATATGCTATAATTGCAATTTGCATCTAACCATACTGTTATAAAGTTAAAATTAACGAGTTTGTGTTGTAATTAAAACAAAAAAAAACTGTTAAACTTTATCTTTACAAGCTAGAAGACTTATTTTAGTACCATTCAAACAATTCTGTAGTGCAGGCATAATACCAAATCTTTTTAACTTAATAAAAAACTCACATCCAAAAGACAGGATTAAATAAAGAATATAAAAAATATTCTAGCAGTAGTTTATAAAAAATACTGCTAGTTTAGTAATTCCAAGATGTACATTTATATACACAGAAAACGTAACCTGACGTAAACTACCATGAAATAATTTACCCCTCTTTGACAGTTTGCAGCAAAATAAGTCTAGTTAAGGATATTTCCTATATACATATATTTATAATAAAATCATCCTTAAACAATCTAGTTCCTATTATGATGAATATAAAAATGATTATATTTTAGCTTTTTATTAATATATTAGTTACTCACGTCAAACTCTTAATTCAAAGTAATTTATATTGTTCAATTAAAACATTACATATAATATGAAATTAATCTCTGCACTAAGTTATAATCATGGAAACGTTTGGATTTATTTATAGCTTGTTGACAGAAACACAGGAGAGCGTCGGTGTTGTTTCTTAAGTAAAGCAATAAATTTGTAGCTTCGAATCAATCGATGATTGCTGTTTTTACTCCTTTTATTTTTTACTGGCAGTAAAACTGCTTCTGTGCTCTATCAGGTTTATAGCGGGTTGTAACAAAAAATGAGGTTCTCATTCAGACATGAATAAAATTAAGTTACAACATTTCTTATGTTTACTTAATTATTGACAATAATTATGTGTTATTATGATTGCTTCTGAATAGTTCCCTATTGCAACTAGGGCTCCTCTACAACTAAATATAAATACAAACATCTCATTATAGAAAAGGATGAGGTGCAAACAACGTCAAAATTAACAATAAGTGAATTCACATTTTCGACATGGGATTTATCATTCTGATATTCTTACCATATAGACATATCATTTAGTTAAATTCTCTTCAAGCACGGACTATTAAATAAAAGTATGAGATAAAAGCGGTTTGTTACAATCTCTCATATTTTAATTTTGCACAAAGATGTAAACTTATAAATCTCAAGTTTTAGCGTTTGTGTTTGATTTCAAAATCATTCAACTTCTCCTTATTTCTGTATAAACATCTCTCCTTTGCCTCCCTCGTCAGAAAATTGTCTTATATCGAAAACTTGTATGGTCGGTTTCTAGCTTATAGACTGGCTTCTTTCATTATTTTAATCCTATACACACGCTTCGTTCGATATTTGTAGCACTACTCCTCCACTCCCTTCATCTTCTCGTCATGGTCTTTACTACCACTTTTCTAATTGCTTCCAACAGATTTTCTAACGATTCTTCTCGATAACTATGTTATCATCGTTTTCTTAGTCTATTTTAAGAAGCCAGCACTATTACCGGCTCAATATTTCTTAGCCCCCTCCCTTTTCCTCCAAAATTTCTTCTATATATAATATCTCCCTGGTGCCCAGAAATAATGTTTGCCCTAAATTCAAGTATTATTCAATTATGTATATAAACCGAGAGTGTTATTTCTCATACTTCCAAGTAAAGCTACAGTAAGTATCGAGCTTACAGTAAGTAATTTTCAACATTTTGGAAAAAACATTGTATGGCTTTCATCTTCATCATAGTATCATCACTATTAAAATAAAAACGTTACGAATTTCTCACAGCTTTAGTAGGCATTGACGTTTTAAAAAAATTAAAACTAAATTTATTAACAAGAACTGTCAGTTCTTAACACTTTACATTACAAGATCAAGTTACTTCTGCTGACTACATCATATATGATCTTGAATTGTTATTTTTTATTTTTGCATACCGTTGTAGAAGTTTCACTCCAATATTATTATGGTGATATTGATTGTAATTTGTTATTATATCTCATATTTGCTCAATTATTAGAACAATTTGAAAGTGCTTTCCCCATAAAAATATCATATGGAAACTAACTAGAAAAAACATACTAGGTGGTGTTAACCTTTAGTCCAAACACTGGAAAACACAATTATTAGTTAAACGGATTCGAAAGGCACTTACTTTACTAGTTTGGTCATTTATTTAAAGAATATATTCATATATAGTACTATCTTCTGAAGATTGTGTATATTTATTTGTATGTGATAATAATCGAATGCAAGCAATAAAACACATTTAGAAAAGGTGCGCGCATAAAATTTGTATTAATTAAACAACTTTTATATCCTAAAATTCAAAGCAGTGTAACGGTTCGTCAAATAATTTATTTCAAAACAAAACTACACTTAATACAAGCATGCCTTAGCGATCATAAATGTTTCTATCTGATCCTTCTGGCGGTAGTTTATGAATGATTAATACAGATATATTTACATGATAACTTCAAATGAGAAGTTGACAGAGACAACAGACACTGGAATTCTCAAGGGTGAGGAAGCAGACCAAGGACAGTTTATCTGGAAGATAGTCATGTTGGCAGATGTAATCCCAATCTGGCGACTGGGCTTTTGTGTGGTAAATACAAATGTAGTGAGGATATGTACAATGTATAATTAGTAACACCCACTATGTTATTTTATCTTAATCTTGTTGAGCATGCAACAAACCGAATTATCAAGATTATTATAGTAAATAAATTTCCTCTTAGATATTCATAATATTGGTGTAGGATTTACTACTTCATAAATAATTTTACAAACGTGTTATCTTAATTCAAAGTTATAGACAAGAAAATAATATAATACACTAGGTAGTGATTATAATATACTGCAATGATAATGGAGATTAGTGCACTGTATTTGTGCAAATAAATGTTACCAATGTATCTTTCTTTCATCACTATTATGCTTTTAATCATTAACAAATATTTAGAGAAATTTCCGCATGTTTTAAACTTTAAGATAAACCCGGGGAGGAACATCGTGATAGAGAAATTAGCTTGTGATTGGATCAGATAAAAAAGATTTCATTAACCACCAGCAATGCTTAATAGTGTTGTACTTAATTCTCATGCATCGTTTTTTTCCCACTTGTCACTGTTCAAAGGACGTAAGTAGATAGATTCAACTGGCTATTCCTATGTAATTGGCCAGTAGCTGTTGTGTCACTGTAAACTAGGCGTCACGTCTCGGTGTCACTATCATGATGCTGGACAAGGCGAAATCCATGTTATGTTACCGTACAGTGCCACATTGTTTATGGATAAAAGAAGTATATCTGTATCACTTCACTGATAAACTATTATATTTAGAATTAGGTAGTCCTTCAGCAATGTTCGAATGTACTGCATGTACTACTTATATAGTAATCGTTTAAAGTAATTTATACATTCTTCTACTTACGAGTGGTTATAGAATGTATATTTAAATAATATTTTTTCATGAGTTAAAGTTGGAAACACTTTCATAATGAATTAATAAATAATATTTTGGTCGATAAATGCAAGAATGTTTTTGTCAGTGCGTGGAAATCAATTATAAAAATATGCAATCAACACAAGAGTTGACCTGAAACGTTGTCAGTTTAATTGGTGAAATCAATTTGCGAACGATATTGAAACTAGCAAAAATGTATCTGCAAATATTTACTGTATCTAGATATTAACGGCATTCTGTGGTAAAATGGTAAAGAATTTACTGAATGGAATCTGAATACCAAAATGAAGTGTAACTGAAATAAATATTAGCAAATCTTTGTCAACTGTGTTTGAGTATTAATCTCTAACATTGCATTCATTTACTAAGAGTACACTCATTTTCCCCTATAAATTATAGATAATTATGTTTTTATTTTTAATGTTGCATGATTTTAACACAGTAAAGTCTATTATATACATTGATCATTTGAAACTTTAGAGTATTATTGTATGATCCAAGAACTTATACTGTTCCTTCAAATAACTGTTGTTAACTACTTTGCGCTCTTGATGGAAAGGAATATGAAAGGAGATTCCAAATCTAAAATGTTTTTGAGAGCATAAACATTTATGTAGCTGGTGACACCTCATGACACTTCCAACCAAAAACAAGCCGCTACTACTTACCTATTTAAATTTTATATGTAAAGAAAATATTTCACTTAGAAAAAATTATTATATTAACATTTATAATTAATAAGGCCTAACGGTGGCATGTATACACTGTAAACAAAAATCAGATCAATAAGTGTATAAATATTATGAAAACTGATTATTAGTTAACATCACAGCTTAACCCATAATTCTTTGTTTAAAGTGGAATGTTTACGGATAATAGATAACTGGATTTCGGGCATTTGTCATCGTTGTATGTTACAAAAGGTATAAAACAACGTTTCGAGGATTAGAATCTATCCTCTTCGTCAGATGTGGCGGTATTAATACGTAAATAAGAACAGATATAAGAAAAGAAGAAGGAGAGAGAGTAAACATACCTGAAAGCTGCCTAAAGTCCAGTCAAGGTGTTGTCACTGCATAGGGTGTAAGTCCCGACCACAAGACGCGATTACGAGAATTCAAGAGGACAATCATACGTCAGACCACAGGCGAAAGTGCGATAGTAACAAGAACATTAATGTGGCTCCGTGACATGTTATCTGAAGCATTGTGACACTACCAGAGAGTGCAATTTCTTAAATTGATTAATATATGGAGAAGTAAATATTCTTTACAGTAATGTGATATTTATATAAGGATAACTCAAGTTTGAATAAACATTTTTAATTTTTTTAAAAGGTTGTAGGTCAAAAAGCAATTTTGAAATAAATTTAAATATTCCAAATATAAATATGAGAAATATAATATTATTTAAACATGGCATATGAATGCCGGGGATAATAAAGCTGTTTTTTTTTTTTTTTTTAATGAAATGTTCATGTATAAACATAAAGAAAAGAATATATTTTTAGAAAGACAGCACAATTGATTGCAGTGTGGAGAGAGACTAAGGTCAAGATATACTTTTAAACTCAAGTAAAACTGGAGAAAAGAGAGTTCTGTAAAGCGCATGAAACAGATTTTTCTTCTTTCCAAGCAGTCTGTTCAGTCTCTGCTCTCTATGGATTTACTACTTAAGGTCTTTTTACTACTTTCTTCATTAATAATTAGCACATCTCACTGTAGCGTAACTCTCTTTTACGTTAACCTATTTGAGTTTTTAACTGTCATAATTATTCTTAATTCGTATTATGTATTATAATACTGATCGTTAAATGGCAACTTATTCAATTGAAAACAATAAAGTTAGAATATTGTTTCTAAGCCCACGTATTTCTTATGAGTGCAACTTATAGTTGTTGAGGCAATGTTGTTCCTAACACGGATTCATGTATTGTCGCAGCTACAAATAAAAATCAGCATTATTGCACAAACCACTGTTGATTTTTTATATATGGAAACATTTAATTCATATTGACAAAATTAGATGATTAATATTTAAAAAACTTTTTAAAATAAACGTGTAACTTATTTTTTACTAAACCTTTTTAAATTAATTAATTAAAATTACATTTTACCATTTTTAGGATAATTAAAAGTAATATGCGCACCCATTCGTAGTATATTCTTTTCTCTAGATAGAATGTTTAACTAAAATAGAAAATAAAAAATAGTTTGGTTTTGACGATGGACGATTTGAATATATAGCAGGATTTCGGACATTATTTATCGTTATATGTTACAAAAATTGAGCAGTATTTTTGAGGATTAGAATTTATTCTCTTTCTTCAGATTTCAAAACGCTTAAGGCAAAAGGTTCAGTAATTATAATTTAAGAAATCTAGATAATATGTGGTGATGTGGTAGTACGTACTTAAAACTAGAAATCTAAATTGATGGTGCAAGGTGAGTGGAGAAGGCGTAATAAATACCATATCGTAAACTTAGCTCATCAATAATCCACCAAGGACGGTGAAATACTGAGAAAAATCAGTTTGTTTAATGGTTATCTGTGACTTTTTAAATTTTTGTTTATTTATTTATAACCTGGTGTCTTAGAGTTTTTGCACCATTTTTGAATGAATTAAGCAATGAAAATGTCCTAAAACATTTATACTTTCATTTTTAGGCGATATAAAGTATGTCAAAAGATAATTTTTTATTAATTATTTAAGTTTCCAAAATTTATGGAAACATGTGTGAGATGGAACAAAAAAATTTACTTTTTCTATGTCACAAACACACCTATAATCACAAAATACACATTTTTAATCTATATGTCTAAGCAAAACCTGTATTATGCGTTCTGCGAGATTCAGTGTCGCAGTATTTCGGTATGGCGGTGGTTATCACAAGATAAAGTCGAGCAATGTAGTGAGATGCTGCTGCCTGAATAGGTGACCCGCTGAGAGATGCTGCCATTGCAAACCAGCCTGCCCGGCAATTAGTTGTATTTGGGAAGTCACCTTTAAGCCGTTTATCCCCAGGGTAAGTGGCAGAGAAAACTTCTTACATCTAACTTCACCTGATGAAATAAGACATTCCTTACTTTAAACTCTTATTATTACCGTAGAATATCAAATTTCAATTTGCTTAAATGTATTAAGTGTGTATTTTAAATAAAAAAAGTTACCATTAAACATAATTCATAACTGAACCGAATATTATAAATCCAGTTTTACAGAAAAATACAAAAACTATTAATTACTATAAATGAACGTTTAACCCGGGTTATCGCCAAGATTTACATATGAAACAAGCAGAGGATACGGTAGCATCTCTTGGTAATAATGTATGCGTCTGTGCAATTCTGTTACGTACGCGTGTACGTGAACGAGCCTACTTTTGTGTGTGTATATTTTTCCTCTGTACATATTACCTTTCATGACCGTACATTTCAAGGCTCCATCCACGAGTTTAGAACTAAATTTTATGAAACTTTAAAAGTGTATTACATATAAAAAAAACGTCAGGAAACCTCCTGATATGTTACACATACCGTATGTAATCTGCGGTTTGCATGGTTTTGTAAAATATATTGAAACTCATAAAAACGCTTTAACGCCACGTATCAATTCTTGGAAAGATGAGATAAATTTATAGAGACCACATGTACGTATATAGGGAAACGAACATGTATTCAGAAGTGTTACATTGAAATATAATTAGTCCAGAATAATTGAAAAACTGCAATATAGTAATACCACCAGAGCATGCTACAGATACCACGTTTCATATATCGTGTGATTGTTCTGAGTATTGGAAAATGTAAAGAGCCAATTCAATTAAAGGTTTTGTTTTTTATATCTTTGGCATACTTTACTTGGTTATTTATTAATCTTAAAATAATTTAAATGATGAAGGGCAGTAGAAATTAATTTAATAAAAGCATTAATTTAAAAAAGTGTATTATTAATGGTTTATAATTAACGTGGTTATTGATTCTTAAAAGCGATCAAACTTTCTTTCCTCACAATCTGTAAAACTTAATTTTTAAATTGCTTTTTTAAATCAATTAATTTTTAAATTTGTTTAGCCTAAAAAATAAACTCATTGCATACCAGTTAGTTACTTAAATTGTCATTAAGAGAATATCAATGTCTCAAACCTCTAAAGATTATTTATTTATGTTTGATATAAACTGATAAAATTTAAAAATAGTTATGATCATGCGTTTCATTCAAATAATAATTGAATTTAACATTTAATTTTAATTTGCTTCCAATCATAGTAATAATATTATACTGAAATGTAGGCAGTTTTATTGCATAAGCACATAAGAAAAATATTGTCTAAATGGTTATATATAAAATCGAGAAGTAAGTGGTACATGAACCATTTCACTAACAACGCAAGTTTGCGATATTACTAACTTTGCTTTGGATTGCTACGCGTTAGTCGGATCGAGCTGTAAAGGTTAGTGAAGCTGGCAAAGTGTAATCACATCTCATGTTCCGAAACCAGAGTCGTTTAGCAAAAGACTGTGAGCACGATAAAGATAGTTGGCTAGTGCATTACTCATGCTAACTTTTATCTGTATTAAGTAGCCAGCCGGTAAGGATAAATTGTTAACTTGTTCATAGGTTGGGTTTCTTCTTAGGATGTTCACGGTTAAATTCTTTTTTTCACTAAGAAATATTTAGTAGGATTACAAGTTTAAATTATATTAATAAAACACAACACTGTAGGAGAGTCTTGTAATTTGAAAATTTACTGTAACATTTTATCTACAGCACTACTAACGACGTATCGTTCAACTCAACTTCAACTGATAGTGGAAGTTTGTATGTAAAGTTTAGCAGTTATGAAAATGTTTAGTCTTATTACACTATATGAGATGGTTTGTCGTCTTATTAAAGGATTTTTTTAGTTATTTCAATATTCAGAAATAAAATGGTAATGATAACTAGATTGAAAGCCAATGCAATGACCAAACATTTGTCATCAGGTTGTTGTCAGAGATACAGATTTGCAGCACTTCAAATCCCGCCTAAACTGGTGCATTTGTAATCAGTAGGGTCTTCCCTGCGTTATGTCGCTTCTTGTTCTTAATCTTGGTTACTTTATTTCTCCACTATGATTTGTAGACATTGATTACTCAAAGTATTAGGTAAAACTCCATTTAATTGCAAAAATTCCAATACATTTCTAAATTGACAATTTAAGTTATGTATTTGAACGAAGGACTAATCCTTACTAATTACTCCGATTCCAAATCTCTATATTGTGGTCAATATAAAAAATATATGAGACATTGAGACATGACTGCAATTCTCTAAAGGAGAAATTACAACCACGTTGCTGAACAATGACGCGGGCACATTATCTTTAAAATGTGATTTATATTTAGACATGTTAGACCGTAAATTTATAAAATAAATGTCATAACTAGTTTCCATATATTTTAACATATTCATCGATATACGTATACAGAACAAATGTGGAATAATTTATATGTGCGTAATTAGTATATAAATTTATAATTAGTATATATATCATTAATATTTTATATATAATTAATATTATATATATATATATATATATATATATATATATATATATATATATAAATAAAAAATGTTATATAGAAACACATTTATTGATTGACTTCTATGTTTACATTATAATATCCATTCATGAAGATGGTATACATTTGTGAAATATTCTTCACTATTTGAAACACCTACGTATATAAAGACCATGTTTTTCCTGGTAATTCTCTTGTGTCGCAACCTCAGTATGGTACATTCCACGTCCTCACCATAGAGCCTTTTCCGTAATTGGTTTTCAAGAGCTGTGACCACAAGAGCTTTACTGGCTTGAGTGCTTTATATAATAGCCCTCTTTCCCCAGACAGAAATATTTAATGACTGGTGAGACCACTAGTCATATTATTATAAAACTCTACACGATATGTATTTAATAAATATATCTATTTAACTCAAATTATACTAATGAAAATAATATTATTATATACAGGGTGTACATAAAGTCCTGCACTGGTATAATATTTTCTAAACGATAACAGATAAATGAACAAGATTTGGTACATCAATACTACACCTAAAAATCTACTTTTTGAAGGAACTATCAGTTTTCTGTAATATCATGGGGACGTCCCGCAAGGAGTCGGAAGGAAATCTTAAATAGGAGCATAGGTCAATATGCACATCATTTTAAAGGGCTTATCTAGCAGAGTTTAATGCCGCAAACCGCACTCAAAAAGATTGATCCAGTACAAAATGGCGGCTGTTCAAAGGTTTTACTTGGTTACATTTCATTAGTAGCCATAACCCCGGTAAAGCAAAACTGCAACCAAACGAATACTGCAGATAAATACTACATTATGATTGTCAGTTGTACAGAAGTGAATTATGACGTAGGTTATCCTCAAGGGGTACAAATATGGTCCTAATATATTGATAACGGGGAAAACCTGATAACAGTAACAATTAAAAAGCTCTTATCTTTGGGTCGCAGTTTGGACTTTCCAATTAGCCAGTCTATTCATAGTAGGCTATTCTAGTTTTCTTGTTTTAGTAGTGCTGTCCAACCTTTCTATCAGTGCACTTTAGTACAAAAGAGTTTGTCGTATTGCTTGTAGTTCTTCAACTACACTATGTTGCTTGACGAACGTGAACGTATAACACTTCTTATGATGGTTGGTTGGGGAAACAACGGACGATCACACGAGGAAGCATGCCATTTATTTCATGACTACTTTCACGAGAGGCAGCCAATTTCTAGAACAACTGTAGGGAGAACTGTTCAACGCTTTATGGAAACAGGAAGTGTTTCCGATCGTCATAGGACAGGAAGGCCCGCTACTGCGACAACTGAAGGCAACTCTTTAGATGTATTGCACTCATTTATTGAGAATACGCAAGAGTCCCTACGCTCAGCAACACAAACTCATGACATCTCTGTTACGTCTGTTAAAAAGATTCTGAAAGGGTCTAATTTTAAGCCTTATAAAGTTCATTTGGTGCACGAACTCAACGAAGTTGATTTCGATCGACGTATAGAATTTTGTGAAACTATGATGGCCAAAATAGATTGCAACGAAATTGATGCAAACAATATTGTGTTTTCAGACGATTGTTCATTTATGCTGAATGGAAGTGTAAACAGGCACAATTGCCGTTACGTACTAGAGTAGCGAAAATCCTCACTGGATGCGGGAAGCACATACGCAGTATTCACTAAAGGTGAATGTCTAGCTTGGTGTGATAGGTACCCAGTTGGTAGGCCCTTTCTTTATTGAAGGAAATTTAAGTGCAATATCATATTAACGTTTGCTAGAAAATGAAATTACACCAGCACTTCGAAACATGTTTGGAGAACATTACCAGAATATCTGGTTTCAACAGGACGGAGCACCCCCACACTACGGCATTGACGTAAGAGCCTATTTAAACACTGTTACCAATATATTAGGACCAAATTTGTAACCCTTGAGGATAACCTACGTCATAATTCACTTCTGTACAACTGACAATCATAATGTAGTATTTATCTGCAGTATTCGTTTGGTTGCAGTTTTGCTTTACCGGGGTTATGGCTACTAATGAAATGTAACCAAGTAAAACCTTTGAACAGCCGCCATTTTGTACTGGATCAATCTTTTTGAGTGCGGTTTGCGGCATTAAACTCTGCTAGATAAGCCATTTAAAATGATGTGCATATTGACCTATGCTCCTATTTAAGATTTCCTTCCGACTCCTTGCGGGACGTCCCCATGATATTACAGAAAACTGATAGTTCCTTCAAAAAGTAGATTTTTAGGTGTAGTATTGATGTACCAAATCTTGTTCATTTATCTGTTATCGTTTAGAAAATATTATACCAGTGCAGGACTTTATGTACACCCTGTATATGTATATATATATATATATATATATATATATATATATATATATATATATATATATATATGTATACATTCATTAAAATTTGTATAAGAGGCAATAGCCTAATTTAATTTCAATAAATATTGAATCGCAAAAAGTACTTGCTCCGCCGGGACTCGAACCCGGATCTCTCACTTGCCGGGTGAATGTGCTACCATTACACCACAGAGCCCTCACTTTTTACGATTCAATTATTTTGTATTTGGCCGTTTCTTTCACATATGTGTTTAAATAACCAAACTAACATATGATCGGAAGACCAAATACCTGTCAAATGACTTCTGTTTACATTCATTAAATTTGTATAAGAGGCAATAGCCTAATTTAATTTCAATAAATATTGAATCGCAAAAAGTACTTGCTCCGCCGGGACTCGAACCCGGATCTCTCACTTGCCGGGTGAATGTGCTACTATTACACCACAGAGCCCTCACTTTTTACGATTCAATTATTTTGTATTTGGCCGTTTCTTTCACATATGTGTGTTTAAATAACCAAACTAACATATGATCGGAAGACCAAATACCTGTCAAATGACTTCTGTTTACATTCATTAAATTTGTATAAGAGGCAATAGCCTAATTTTATTTTCAATAAATATTGAATCGCAAAAAGTACTTGCTCCGCCGGGACTCGAACCCGGATCTCTCACTTGCCGGGTGAATGTGCTACCATTACACCACAGAGCCCTCACTTTTTACGATTCAATTATTTTGTATTTGGCCGTTTCTTTCACATATGTGTTTAAATAACCAAACTAACATATGATCGGAAGACCAAATACCTGTCAAATGACTTCTGTTTACATTCATTAAATTTGTATAAGAGGCAATAGCCTAATTTAATTTCAATAAATATTGAATCGCAAAAAGTACTTGCTCCGCCGGGACTTCTATATATATATATAATATATAGAATTATATATATATATATATATAGAATTATATATATATATATATATATATATATATATATATACTATTTCACTTATTGAAATGAAAAAAACAAAGATTATAAGGCTTCTATATATTTCGTGGGATTTAATACCCACATCTTCATGAAGCATAATATAAATGAATAAAACAAGAAACACAACAAATAAAATATATATATATATATATATATATATATATATATATATATTAAATAATATTATTTTCATTAGTATAATTTGAGTTAAATAGATATATTTATTAAATACATATCGTGTAGAGTTTTATAATAATATGACTAGTGGTCTCACCAGTCATTAAATATTTCTGTCTGGGGAAAGAGGGCTATTATATAAAGCACTCAAGCCAGTAAAGCTCTTGTGGTCACAGCTCTTGAAAACCAATTACGGAAAAGGCTCTGTGGTGAGGACGTGGAATGTACCATACTGAGGTTGCGACACAAGAGAATTACCAGGAAAACATGGTCTTTATATACGTAGGTGTTTCAAATAGTGAAGAATATTTCACAAATGTATACTATCTTCATGAATGGATATTATAATGTAAACATAGAAGTAAATAAATAAATGTGTTTTCTATATAACATTTTTTATTATTATATATATATATATAATATTAATTATATATAAAATATTACGTATATATATATATATATATATATATATATGGGTCTAACAATGTTAAAGCAAACAGTAGTTCAGCCTAAGAATTAATACATTTCTCAGCACTTCAAATAATATTTGAAGCCCAATATTGCTAGAACTATCAATTCACGTGGAAGGTTGTGAAAATACCCCAATATATATATATATATATATATATATATATATATATATATATATATATATATATATATATACGTAAGCTAATACGTGATATCTATTTCTCAACTTTTCTAACTTTATTTAGATACAGTTATAATTCGTCGTTTATTGGCCCTGTTACACACAACTGGGATAGGGGCAGACGTAACCAGAAGATGGTATCTTGAGTTACTAGCGTTGATTGTTTTTTTTTTCAGCTTTGATTGGTGGTTAATCTCTCCCAACTCTGTATAGACACAATCACGGTTCGTCATTTATTGGCCAGTTGTTTACACAACTTGGGACAAAAATACACTTAACCAGAAGATGATGGAAATTTCATTTTGATATTTTAAGTATTATACATAATAAAGTAAAAGTTTTTGCCCGTCTGCCACGAAAAACTGTTGATTTATTGTGAAATCATGTTTTAAATAACGAAATAATATTAATGTTTAAAATCTAATAAACTACTATTTATGTTTATTATACCTATCACAGAGCGTCGTATAACATCTTAATATCTTATTTAATTTGGCCTTTAGTCCTCTAAATCAAAGATCTTCTTCTTATCTATTGGTTCTCTATCTTAATTAGAAATTAACTACAGATTAGTAGCAGTTCGACTAAACACCACACAATACAGGCCTTCATCATCTGCCCTTTGAAATTAATTCTAGTCATTCTTACTTAGATCTGGATATTGATCATCTTCCAACAACCATTGCTTAGCTCAGAAGTTCTTGTATCCTATTTAAAACAAGGTACCTATGATGCTCCTTTCATAATGCAAGAAATTGCACTTGAAGCCGTGAAAAACAGGTAGTTTGTATATTGAATGGAAATTAAATTTTCAACCAACAATTTTTACTTTGAAATATGCTGTTTAATGATACATTGAAACTAGATTGAGAAGCTAGAGTATATGTTCTGTATCAGGTTTACATATTTTCATACTCTCGAAAAACGATTACAGATATTATAAACAAAGGAGCGTATCCGGATTGCCCGCAAAGTTAGAATACATTATATTAAGGAAATTAAACTGAAATTAAACATTATTAATGAATCGGGACGTTTTGAAACTGTTATGACTTATAGTGGTTTCGCATATGCTCGCATAAATTTGCTTACTCATATGGAAAACTGATGACATACACAAAAGAGATTTAACACCAATTTATGTCTATTGAAGAGTAAGACACAGTTGGAGTTATGATTTTTCACTCCCAAGAACCAAAATGGAATACAAGCGTGTGTGTACACGTTCTTTGACTATAATAAACTTCTCAATCCATATATATATATGTATTTTAGTACCTGTAAATTTGGCCCAAAGATTATACTGCAAAATCACTTGAAGTGTAAAATAGCAATAATAAATAATTATTGTTACAATAATTCTGAGTAACTAGTACCTGTACAAACGAGTTTACACAACTAAACTCATTTTGAAAAGTTGCTTCAGCATCAAGGAAATAATTTAGAATGACATTCTGAACCTGATGAAAATCGAACAACTGCTAACATTGCAACTTGACTATTAAACCAAAGAATCTAAGTTTTAAAATTTATAATTATAGATAAATTTCTATTACTAAATACTTTTTTGTTTCTTTGTCACAATTATTCCCCACAACAGCTTATAGAAACTTTGTTTTGGAATATCAAAATATAAACTTACGCACTTATATTACATATTGAACTCAACCTCACTATAACATTGCACAAAGGTTTCTAAATTGTTAACAGGGATAAAAAATCAAACTCTAAAATATAATCAATTTTTATCAGAAATGCTTCTACAAGCGTAAAACCTAAATTAAGAGACTCCTATAACAATACAATTTAACAGTGGGTATATTAGAGGGTTATGTTTGTTTTTTGTTTTATAAACATATATTATTCGTTGATTATTGAACAGTATATCTTTCCATTAGTTTAATTTACTTTATAAAGTCACTCTTATAGTGTTTATAAATAGGTATTGTCGCAATGTAGGATAACATTTGCATTTTAATATGTATCTAAATATATGGTAGTTTCGTGTATAGTTTAGCTTAAAGAAACAGTAAATAAAAGTGGCCCAAAAAACCAATAAAAGTCAATAAAAGCTGCTAACAAGTTCAACATATTACCAGAAACTCACGGTAAAACTTTGACAATGTATTTGTCTGGTTTTCGCGTTAGTTTTTATTTGTCCACTTCGTGTTTGTGGAACTTCTGTTCTCTACTTTCGATGTAGTAATATAAGATAAGTTGGTTTAGATTAGATGGAATTAAATAATATAATAGTTTAACAAGGTTGTGAAAAGCGGAAAACTAACTTAATTTCTTAGGAACAGAAAAAAAGGTTTTCAAGTAATGATATAAAAGTGTATTATTTAAACTTTGATTGAATCTTGTTCAGTTTTTTCTTAGAAACTCGGAATTTGGAATATCTTACCATTTAATGGCCTACATATCGTGACATACATGATCTTTTTTGAAG
The DNA here is from genome assembly GCF_021130785.1 of Homalodisca vitripennis. Classification (NCBI taxonomy): domain Eukaryota; kingdom Metazoa; phylum Arthropoda; class Insecta; order Hemiptera; family Cicadellidae; genus Homalodisca; species Homalodisca vitripennis. Next base: position 122,068,296 of record NC_060208.1, read on the forward strand.
TACAGTAAAACTGGTTTACATACACCTATAGTAATCCATTCAGGTGACATTGATGGAGATACAAGAGACTTAGAGACTGGGTTATATTCCTAAGGAAATTAAATCGTTATGCACAAAAAAACTTCACTGTTTCTACTCATACATCTACATCAGAAAAATGCTGTAAAACATTCATATCCTTACATTTACCAATTCTCTTTGGGAATAGTATAATACGTCTCAAGTTTCTCCTTCAAATACCTACCAATTCTCATACAAAATTAAAAACATATTTTCCTTTAAGATCGATAGATGAAATACTGTGTATTGGACATCAAAACCGACTTAAACTACTCCAAATCTAAGTTAGGCTGGAATTAGGTTCAAAACGATTGGTTAATACAAGTATTAATTATTAGTTCCTTAAAAAATAATTCATATGCATTACTTTATAAAACCAGAGCACCTATTATCAGATTAATTGATGGACATTTAAATATTAAACACAGAGTGTTCCCTATCTTTCATAATATATAATATATTGGAAATATTAACGAAGAATTAATTTGCCATGAGAGTATGCCCCATTTAAGTAATTACACAAAGCCTACACATGGTGCAAAAGTTACTTAATTAAATGTTTTGCTACTCATTTATCCTATATTTACTTACACTTTAATAAAGTAATCAAACGCAATCAAATTAGGTCCACTTTATCTTCATATCTCAGTACGAAAAACTTTAAAAGTTTACATCCATTCTTCTTACGGAAAGTGTACATAATTATTCAAAAAAGAGCTATTTAAACCCACAGGAGCAGAACCTATTACAATGTAATCATTACATACTCGTAATAAATATTCTCCAGTTAGATGCACACGTGTAAGATCTTGAGATGTATGATTTAAATTATGATAAATAGTATCGCTTCTAAATTATATCTCTAACAAAATATGAAGAAATATTAAACTAATCAGATTGATTTCATGGTCCATTAGCTCCTAATAGGTTTGTGCCATTATCTACACAGAACATGAACCAAAAATGTACCAGGTACTATAAATTGAAGAAATATTGATTAAGTGTGATCATATTCAACTGTGCCGATCATTTTCATATCCAACCCAGCGATGTGAAAGGAAGGGTTTTCCGTCACTTTTGACAGTTTAGCCTTGGCTTCCGCCCGTTCCAATTTACGTATCAACAATTTTTCCCTATTGACCATATCATTTCGTTACATATATTTCGTTACATTTGGCCTAATACCTTCAGTTAAAATATTATTTTGATTCTCACAATTCTGTTCTTAGAATGGTGTAGGTCCGGTAAATGTGTCAGATATCTTTCCCCGAGATGTGAGTCAAAAGTGTTCATTAGTCTTCCAAACCAGTACAGTACATATATTTATTTTTGAACGACGACATTAACCTTTTTACTGTCCCCATTCCACACCTAATAACTTGTGCTTTTACTATCTTCCATTAAAATTAGTCATAGGAGTCAAAACATTTCCGAAAGAAATGTGGGCGCTCTTTTTGCCTTTTATGTTGGAAAGATGTCGGCAACAATTAAACTAAAATAGAGAAACTTGTTATTAATACAACCAATTACGCTTCATCTTATGTTTTGGGGAATTTAATAAACATTTCGCACATTTACGGTTCATATATGATCACAATATTTTATTTATTTCACAATATTGTTCTATAAAATCAAAGATTCCATAGTAAATGATTGTACTACTCAAAGTTTGAGATAGAAAAAAACAATAAGCCTAAGACTTTCGTCAAAGTTTTTCTGTTTCTACGTATTTCTAGGCACATTTTCCAGAATTAGTTTACATTAAATATCATTTTTATTCCTTGTAATTTAAACCTCTAAAATATTTTAAAAGGGATAATCTGTATTTTATATATTCCAAATTAGACTATCTATTCGAAATTAAACTATTTACAAGCTTTTTATGTCTACCAAAATTATCATTAAAACTCTTATTAGGGGTTATGCAGATAAGGAAAAAGGAAAACATTACGAGATTCGGGTACCGGATTTTTTCTATTTACCAAGTCCAGTGGTTGTGTTAAACGAATTGTGTTGATACAGCATCTTGACCAAAATTAAACTCAAACCATTAATTTAAAGGAATTTTCGCAACGAATTCCCCTAATTAATGTGTTATAATTAAACACTACTGTTAAGAAATATCACATATATAGATAATCTAAATAATATAATAAATCATCAAGATTATAGGAACATAAACATGATTCAATATCTAGTATCAAAGGTTTAAAAAGGACTTTAAATGCCTGAATAATCTCACCGTGAAGTAACATGACACTAAAAGCCAAGACGACATTCATCAGTTCAACTGACATTTGTGACATTCCGCTCTCTCCGAGTATTTTCATTTCTTGAGCGATTTCCTGCTTTACAGATTTAACGTTTCTCTAGAATATAAAACTTTAGATATTTTATTGAAAGTAACTAAAGTAAGTGTCTTTAAAGCTAATATATTAAAGCTTTAAATTAAATATTAGTTAGTTAAAATAAGTTTATGTGCAACAAATATTTGAAAATTATTAAGTAGTTGGTATATAGAAGGTTGAAAACGTTTTAGTCTAATACATAAGAATAGCTAGAATAACTATTAAATTATAAGTTAGTATATCTATTCTACATTGTTTTATCACATAATATTTCAGAATATAAGTTTTCTTAAATAATTTTTTATAAGGTAATTGTTGAAAAGGTGTGATATAAGTATTAACTGAAGCAACATTGTACCAAATATCTTAAAATTGATCTGTACAGTTATATATTTTATAATTACACTAAAACATAACTCGATAATTTACTAACATGTATTACGTGTTATTACTCAATTATTATATAGTAAACACATTTTTTTTTCGTGGATTATTACAATATCAAATTATTAAATGGATAATCAATAAATATGGAGCTCATTGCATTAAACAAATGTATAAGTTAAAAATTTGCATTACTTCCTCACTCGTGCAACCCAGGCATGTAACTATATTAATGTATATATTTAAATGTCCTAGTTTCGTTTTTTTATGAGACCTCCTAGTGTGAATTACTTTGTCCCGGTATATTCACGACCTGATTAGTTCATATTACTCAAGTTAGAGTACCTCACGGTTTTCGAACCACCTATAGTGGTGATCGCTGGTGTCTTGCTCATCTACCATCTTGCGATAGAGAGACAGGTGATTTACCGCCGCAGGACCGAGGTGGACAGAGATCCTGCTGCCGAAGAATATCACTAACGCAGTTTTGATCGCTGGCAACGCGATTGGGAAGCCGAGTCAAGAGGACGCTGGACCTTCAAACTCATCAAGATATACGACCATGGGTGGAACGGCAGCACGGTGAGGTTGGTTACTTCGTGACCCAATTTTTCAAGCCACGAGTATTTTCGGGCCAATTTGTTCAAGGTAGGCAAAGTGGCCAGCTCTGGCTGTATGTTCTGTCCTGAGATTGCAGACACGTTTTCGAATGCGACCGGTGTACGTACAGCGGGCTTCTCTCTCTTCTTACATCGGCTTCGCGGTCACTGCCGAGAACATCGTTGGTGCGATGCTCCACGGAGAGGACACTTGGAACTGTGTAAAGTAATATGACCAGTCTATACTTCTTGCGAAAAAGTTCGACCTCAATCGGCCTTAACTCTCTGATTCCCCCAACTAGAAAAGCCCTAGTGACGTAACTTCACGGCCCTAGCACGAAGTAATGTTCTAAACAGTTCAAGGCTAATGTTCTCGGTGATGAGGGAGTTTTTTAGCCAGTAGTCCGTGGGATAATGAGCATGCAGGAGTCTGGGTCTATTGAGGGGATGACAAGCATCACAGTGTGCAAAAAAACGTTTTAACTACTACCTTCCCAAAAGTAATAATACTAAGTCTCGACCATACAGGGATTTTTGATGCAACCCATGTTGCGTTTACAGGTTTTTGACATATGTAGGTATAATATAATGAATTACTTCATTTATTTACATACAAATTATCACAAATTAAAATTAAAAATTGTTATATGTTTTACTTTTGCTAGATTACTTATATTATTTTTAATATGATTTGTTTTAATTATTAATCCAAAAACAAATTGTTAGTGGAACTCGCCAATATTTAAAAAAACAATTGCAGTTTTATTAACAGAAAATTTAATTTAAACACCTATTGATTCTGTCTAAAAAGTGAAATTAAACGGCTTCGTATCATGTATCAGCTCAGATAATGAAGTGAACACACTGTGTAAGGACTTAGCCACGTGCTCATATAGATACAATTAAAGGTTTAGCTATTCAAACCTTTAATCAATTTTCCAATGACACATGGTGAGCTTTTCAATTACAGGTTATTTTATTGGATCCATAAAAGGGTATCATTAAATGCCTGGTTTAGCCAAGGAAATACTGTAGGTAGATTTAATCATCGGGAATTTATTTCTCAAAGCCAATCTAAATCGCACAATATAAAGCATATCATGTTCAATCTACATATATCTCTGATATCAATATACTGTAACCAACGTGAGAACCTAATAGGCAATCAAGGCTTTGTACTGTAAGACTGGCAGAACTGACAATTGACTTTGCATTCATTAATACCTCAGATTTCCTTCCTTGGTGGCGGTGATTATTGATGAATAAACGTTAATAATTTAATACCATAGAGTTGTACGTTTTTGATTGCAATCTGATTTAATCAATGTTTACGTAATACATCGAAACTCTCATACGCAATTCCATGTCTTAATAATGCCATATCAATAGGGTTTCATTGTAATTTCACCAATATAAAAATTTACTAAATCTTTTCAACATTAAAAGATAAGTTTAAGAGGAATTCTTTCTTATTTTGTCATACTAAATAATAGTGAAATAATAGTGAGTTTTTAGCAATGACTGTTGAATGAAAGTGATTGAGTAGATTGCGTTTTTCTATTAAACGTGTAATATATACATATTGAAAGACTGATACTAATGAGCTAAAAGCCAAATGTAATGAGAAAACTTTAAAGCCTCTACACATGAATTTGGTTAATTCGTATATTTAAGGCAAACCTTGATATAATTAAAACGTCCATCTCAGTCCATTGATATTCGTGTATAATAACAATTAATTTTTTATGGTTGAATTCTATTCCAACAGTTTCTTGCGCTTATTATCCAGGTTCCACATGGCAAAAAATCATATTTTGAAAAATATCTTACGCTTAGTAACTTCGAGTTGTCGCAAAAAATTCCTTATTATTTTTATAACCGGTTTTAATAATAATGTGGGTATTATATTAACCTTAACAAACGAATATAATTAACTAATTGCACAGGAATAATTTCGTATTACTTTTTTTGTTATAAGCTTACGAATACAAATGCCTTGGATTAAAATAGTTATCTCTGATTTTAAGGCACATATAACAGTTTCCAGTGCGATATTTTAACCATAGGTCATCAAAAACACTGCATTGACTGCTATAAACTAGAATTTATGAAGTTTTGTTATACATTTTGTAACATATAACCGTGTAAAATGTCCGAAACTCTATTATCCGGACAAATTAATAGTTATCGTCTTGATTAAACGAGCCATCCAATCATTGCCACTTTAGACACCAGTTTTCAAGATGCAAGATGTTCTTTATTAAGGATATAGCATTATGATGATAGTTAACATCTAAGTTATTGTAAAATAGTATATTCAATCTGCAGATAAGCATTAGCTATTAAACCTAACGCAATTGTAACATCCAAACTGCAAAAACCTAAGACCAATGACGACAACTGCTTCCAGTCCCAACTGACGCATTTCTTTTAGATGTGTTTCTCGCTATAGAATATACCAATATCTTGTCTTCTCGCTGTCTTTACTGAGGTTTTTATATGTGAGTCTGTATTTTTCAGTTTTCTTCTGACTCTTATAAGCCTCAAGTATATGCTTGAATTTGTTGCGTACGACGTTTTCTGTTGTCAAATATCGTACTTTGGCGTGTTTATCGCAATCTACTGATTTCTGATTGCTTAACTGTATGTATTAGACATTTTTACCTGAAGAATAGTATACATTCACATCCTCTAAACGGAGTGGTCTAATTTGTAACATACAACGATGGCAAATGCTTGAAACCCTGTTATCCCTTCAAATGATCTATTATCAATAGTTCATTAAACAAAGAATTTACAATTTTATTTAAGATAGGTATGAATATAAAACATATTTAGATTGAACCGGATATAAAAACATGAAGAGTCAAAAAAGGGTATAAATTTAGTATATGGTACTTTTTGATTAGATAAAGCATAATAATTTTTAGTTCATTTTAAAATCATGCATTTTGGCTGCTATCATACTTATATATAGGATTAAAAAATCGCAAGCAATATACAGAATGTTCCTAAAAGCTTTTTGTATTTTTAAATGAAAACGCTATAAATATTCTATCAATGAAATTAAAAAGTGATTTTATAATTTTCTTTATTAGTACATTTACAGGCTTAATTTTGTAACTATAAGCATTTACGTTGTGGTCGTTACGTCGTCCACATTTACCATGCTACCAATTCTCTGTAAATGTTACGGCAAGATTTAAGACTTATGTTATGTATTGTTTTATATTGTGTGTAAGTATGTACTAAAATTAAAATTCAGCTCTTTGGCAGCAGAAATTGCTTTCACGGGGATCTATATACTTTGAAAAAGTGTGGTTGTAATTCAGTACAAGTTAGAAAGTGAAATAACGGAAATATAGACCTCGAGGGACAATAATAATATAAAAATATGGAACACCCCACTTTATTCTCTCGTAACTGATATATAAACTATTTCAGTACAGCTCTACAATTCAATAACCCCTTACTTTTACTCTTAACATTAAACACGAACTTAATAGTGAGTGCTCTACCATCCATTTCTCTAGCATTGTTCGGATGTTAATTGGACGTTGACAGTGCCAACCGCAGATCTTAATCACCTCCAACAATTGTGATTGTTTGCCTAGCTTTGATTGGAGGCTTCGAATGATTGCTTTATCTTCAGTTTCTCTCATTTATATACTATTCGTTAATATGACGTATTCAGAATGAAATCTCTTTTCCACTTTCAAGAAATCAGTAAAATTACTTAACATTTATGAAACGATTTAAAGATAAAAAAAGTCTGAATTTTAATAATATATAATTAATTGATAATCAAATATTCTTAATAGATTATATTTTGATTTTTACTAACAAAATAATTAAATTGCTTTGTAATTTTGTAACACATTTACAAGAGACAAGTACATAAACATTTGAACTAAGTAACAATATTTGAGTTTTTCATGAAATTTTCGATTTATATTTAAAAATAGATGAAAACATAAAATGTTAGCAATTTTGTGAAACTTACTAAAATATAGCTATATTTTTCTTTATACGTAAATAAAAGGGGGAATTCGTGTATGAACTCTGTGCTTATAAATATAGTTACAAGAAGCGTACAAGAATTCTCTTACACTAGTGAATCACATACTGAAACCATTGTGAGGGGGTGAGATTTATGATTTCCTGTTGTTTTATTATCGTATCAGCAGGTGGCACGGCATCTTCGTTTGTGTGGAGTGCAGTAAGGATGCTGAAACCATTGTGAGGGGGTGAGATTTATGATTTCCTGTTGTTTTATTATCGTATCAGCAGGTGGCACGGCATCTTCGTTTGTGTGGAGTGCAGTAAGGATGCTGAAACCATTGTGAGGGGGTGAGATTTATGATTTCCTGTTGTTTTATTATCGTATCAGCAGGTGGCATGGCATCTTCGTTTGTGTGGAGTGCAGTAAGGATGCTGAAACCATTGTGAGGGAATAAGATTCATGGTTTCCTATTATAAAGAGCTATGAAAATGTCAGTATCTCTCATACTCAGTTTACTTAAGGTTTCTTTCCAAGTTTTCATGCTTCATTCTCGAGATTAATTCGGGCATTATCGGTTATCATCGACCTTTTTACATGAGGAAAGGTATGAAAATTCGTAGTAGAATTTGGGACTATATCAGGCTTAAGTAAAAGTGATTGAAGATAAGAATATGATTTTTACAATAAAATATGATAGATGACTGGACGGAGTAACCTATTTTTATAAATTTGTTTTTAAATTTATTAAAATACGAGTCATGTTCTTAAATTTTATTTTATAAAACAATTCTTACTAGCCATAAATCATTAAAAAATATGTCACTCATAAACAAACAAAAAGCCATAACCCGTGTACGGCTACACTTCTATCTTCAGCAGTTTTTATTTGAGCTTGATTACTGAATTGTCTATATATTCTATTTTAAATTACAGTAATTTCTTAAAGATTAATCCAAAAATGTCTCTCTATTTTTTCAAGGAAGTTTTGTTACATAGGTATTGTTTTAAAATGTCTTAATCAATAACTAATTGCATAACCTCAAAGGGTTACAACTAAGCATGCACAATTAAGGATTACCATGAATGTTCATTAACGAGGAACATTAAACCTTTTTGGCATCCATTGACTTTATTTATCTTCTTGGAACATAACAAATGTATGGATCAGTTAAAAGTCACTCACTATTCGAGGGCGAATAGGTAAGCGCGATCTTTACATAAACTTAGTTATTATAGAATATTCACAAAGATTGATTTCCACAAGTTGACTGTTCTTTTGGGACTAATTCCTGAATATAAGAATAATTTCTTAATTATTGTCTGTACTGAAAACTTTCATTTTCAAGTTCAACCTTCCTTAGTGATTTCGGAGAGCGGGGCATTGATGCACATTCTAGTACTTCTATTTCCTCATTTGATCCTGTGGAGTATTTTTTTACAACACTTCCAGTTTCTGTAAAAAAATGTTCCACTTACTTATTGTTGGGTTGCTAGTTGGTTCATCTCCTGGGTTGGAAACCTAAAATTGTCTAATTGCCCCTGTAATGTCGCAAAAAGCAATAGCCAATACACAACACTTCACATTTTCTTCAACATTAAAAGCCATTTCTTGAACTTCAATATCAGTTAAACTGTAATGGAGGAGGTTAGGTTGTGTTTTTATAGCACAAGCAATACTCTTCAATCAAACAGCTGTTTTCAACAATAAGCGTTATTGAACAGCTGTTCTTTAAAACAGCAATGCAGTACTCAATCAGGTAATTCAAGAAATAAATTTTTATAGGAAGCATAATAGTAGAACTTTCAATATGTCACAATTTGTTTTTAGCAATTGCTAAAAATCTTTGATTTAAAGAATATTTTTAAACCCTATTTAATGAATTGTGTAGAGTTTGAAAATGTTCGGTTCATAAATGGGCAAGTAATATAAAATCAAACGTTTAAACCTCTTCGTGAGACACCCAGTATATACTAACTTAATAAATTACTGATATACTTTTTACCAAAGAGGAACAAAATTTCTTCTCTAACACTTCACTTCACTCTCAGGATGCAAGTATGAAGGTTTCATTGCAAGAATTAACATGCGTGCTACGTTGCGTGTTGACCCAAGAAGGTAGGAACGCCCATTATGTGTCAGATAAACTGTCCAATTGCTTGCAATGAGTTTAGGTTAGTGTCAGAATGACAGAGAGTGGATGTAATTCGGAGAGCAGCCTTAACAACAGAAAACCACGCAACGGTTAGTTTCAGAATAGCATTTTAGTACAGAAGGTCACGTTTTTAGAATTAAAGACTTAAATTGTACTATTAGAGTAATAAAAATGTTTTTTCACATGTGGAAATATCACTATTTAAATTTAATGTCATATACCAAGCAAAAATACAGGTTTACTCTTTGATTAAATGTTAGAACTTAACTTTTTAAGTATGGCTGTGGAGACCGAATACTTCTAACCTTAATAGAAGTACAAGACGAAATGTTATAGTACTACAGTAGTTACAGTATATAACGTCGCTATATTATTTGTAGAACATGTTTATTATATGCAATAGCCTGGAAAAACAATTTATGCCAGTTGTAAAAATGTTACAATAAATAGTTTTTATGATTTTTTTCAGCCTTATATCTTTTATGTTTGTTAATGAATTCGTCTATAAATTATGCACTTAAAGTTTTAGGGACATACACATATTAACTTTTAGATTTTAGCGGATCAGTTAATGTTATAAAAAGTAAATGCTTAAGAAATATTTTTATAAATCACAAGGCATATCACAACAGCCTTGGGAAGGGTGGTCTAATAAAGCGTTAAATTATTACATATATCCATGTAACAGCCATACAATGTGAGCTTAACTCGTCTATCTTGGAAATTGAAAAAACCTCAATCTCACTTTTTCCCGTCCTTTCGTCAAGAATGAATGATGGTTGGAATTATAAATAAGAAGTTATAAAAAGCTTTTAAATTAGTAAAATTTATTCGTGTTTATAAAAATTCCCGATATTAAAGCATACATCTAGTTTTGACTAAAATACGTGATTGTATCAAAGTTGTGAAAGTTATACATCTTGTAAAACTTTATTTAATTACTACTGGTATTGAGGTGAGTTCTCTTCACATTGAGAGATTTGTTACCCTACTAAGCGTTTTACATTATATGATTCGTTATTTTTGTTTAAACGTTACAAGTATTATAATTACATTTCAAATTCGCACGTCCAACAACAATATGTTTTAATTGTTGAAGATTTATGACTATGACTTATGATAATGTAATGCAACCCACTATGTTAGTTCTCCTAAAATGCATTGCTGTGATATAAAATAGTCAATTTCAATAAAAGTGTATAAAATCTCATACACGCATAACAATGAAAGATTATTAACTTTTGGAAGAGATTTGTCAGCCTTAAAAGTAAACCTTGGCGTTATTGAGTCCCGGATATTAAAAGTCCACAAAATATGCTAGAATGGAGTTGCAATATGAATAGCAATAAATTGTCTAAACGTCTGGTATTGGTTTGAGTGCTTCCAATCTGGCAGACACTTCGCCCATAAATGTCTGACGGAGTATCACAATATCTGACTGGCACTAGTACAGATCTAGAGTCAATTTAACATTAAACCGTATGGATTAAGTGATCAATATTTCTTTTTAATCCTCTATTTAATATACAGTGTGTTCCAAATTTTATGCACAATGAAGGGACCTTGGAAACTGTAAGAGATGCAGCAAAGATTAAATAGACAAAGGTATGCGTAATATCAAGACCAAGAAATTAATTTGGTGAAAGTTGCGTCTTCCTCTCGCTGCGGTCATAAAACTGATTTGGCTAAAAAGAATTTCAAACTACCACAGCTCCCTTATTATTTCCTATATTTAAACTTTTTACGTCAAATCTGCATGAAATTTCTTCTAGTTTTAATTTTACAGTTTAAGAATCACATAAACAGGAGGTACTTCAAAGCACCTGCTGTTGTGACCCATAAACATTTATCGTTGGCACATCCTCTGGGCGCTTTCCCAAGTACCTTATATTTCTGATTTGGTTTGAACATCAGATAGAGAAATGCATTAAAGTGGTGCATTTTCTAAATTTTTACACCTTTTAATAACTTAAAATGGTACCTCCCGAATCATTGATTTTGTTTCACCACTAAATTGTATACTCAAATACACAGACATGTCAACAATATTTCAAAGAAACTTTCTACTTAATATAATATTTTATGATAAGCTACACTTGCTTGTTACAAATATTCGTTAATGCTAACACTATTGAAAATAAATACTTGACATGATCGTAGCTGAGTTTGGGAGGCCATGACTAATTCTGACCCTGAAAACATCAGTATATTATATTTAGAAAATGGTTTAAAACTCAATCTAGGCAAGTGCAATGTCCTTCAATACATCCCACACAATCTGGTACAGGCACGAGCAGGGGTATGGGGATCTTGATGGCGAGATTTTAGCAGTGTGTAATCAAGTCAAACCGCACCAATCTAGGCAAGTGCAATGTCCTTCAATACATCCCACACAATCTGGTACAGGCACGAGCAGGGGTATGGGGATCTTGATGGCGAGATTTTAGCAGTGTGTAATCAAGTCAAACCGCACCAATCTAGGCAAGTGCAATGTCCTTCAATACATCCCACACAATCTGGTACAGGCACGAGCAGGAGTATGGGGATCTTGATGGCGAGATTTTTAGCAGTGTGTAATCAAGTCAAACCGCACTGCATCTTGATTAATAGCGATCGACCTTACACTCTGTGATCAAATTTTATACTGATTTTTTATACGAATTTTTAAGTTAGAAACTAGATTTTGGTTATTTATTTAGCCTACAGTTTATTCACGAATTTTTAATCATATTTTAATTGTTATTTAGTATATAGTTTTAATTTAAGGCCGTTGATGAAGAGTTGTTCTGAAAAACAGTGTTTTCTCAAGTTGTTCTACGAACAAATAGACATAAAGACATCATACAGGAAAGAAAATTCTATATCCTACCGGCAGACAAAATAGATATTGTGTCATCCTACTGGGTCATAAGGTTCAATGACACTCAGACAAATTCCACGGTTCATGTATCATCATAGAATAGTTTTGATCATCATTGTCTATGTATAAGTTTGTTGTCTGTGTTTTGTGTAAATTCAAAGTCTAAAGATGATCTTACACAAAATATCATGCAGCATATTAAATTTACTTTTTGTCCATAGAATTAGGTTTCATAGCGTTTTAAAGTAATAAAAGTTTCGGTGAGATCAGGAGGGCCCTAAAACGATAGAGTGCGGTTAAATCAAGCCTTGTCACCATCTTTTATCATTCTCTTTCCACTCCATTATGTTTTACTTCTTAAATTTTAGCCAAATCATATGAAGTGACTTGCACTATGATCGAATTCAATGTTCATTATATAGGTCTTAAGCTTTTTGGCAAGGTTTGAATTCTGATCGTTATGGAGATACAGTGCTCACAGATTTACAGAAAATAAATATTTTTCTGTCCCTCAAATGGTAAGCTTCACTAACGCTCAGTCGATAAATTTACTTATCATCTGTCAAATTCACATAAACTGTGTTAGGTAAAACCAATTTATAACACTATGGATCAACCTAGTGTAGACTTCTACATAATTTATCGTATGATTCTAATGAGAGATGTCACATTTTAGCATAAAACCAGTACACTGTCCAGAGGTGATTATAGATCCAGAAAGCATCGCCTTTGTTATCGAGGCTAAATGAGTATTTTCATATTAAAATGTCTATGTTAACTTAAGGTATTAGCTTAGTAAAATTCAACCTGATTTCTTAAAATATTTTATTGACTATGAATTAATAATTGACTCCTCTACTCGGTTTAGTATTTTAGAACAAAATATTAAACGCCGAAACAAAGAAAAAGTTTACTTTCCTCATAATAGAAAGTACTCTATTGATAATATGGAAATCGCCTATGCTGTTAAATATTCCAATTAGTTATTTATGAGTGTGGATGTGGATTTATAATCGAGGATAAGGCTTAATAAGAACTTTTGGTACCAATTTTATTTTCTACAGCTTTTACCAAAATCCGGCAACTGTACAATTATTATTGAAAACAATTTTTTTTTTTCTTAATGAACGTATTAACCTTAACCCATACGATCTCTCAAACTGATTGGAATATTTACCGCAATTGCTCAGTCGGCCAGATAAAATGAAGTTTAGTCTTCAAAGGTATTTTATAATCGCAAAATACTACGACATCTGTATATCAAATTAAATTCCTGATTAGTACAAGTTTTTTTTAGATTGTGTATAGTACAAAGTAAACACTGAATAGCTTTAAGAATGTGAGCCAACATTATCTGTAATAAATATTTCAAATGTTGGTTTTCATTACAAAATGACACAATATTAAATCTATAAATGGGTCACTAAACAATGAAATTCATTCAAACTTGCTCTTTTTCAATGAAATTGTAAAAAAAATCTCTAAGTGCTAATCAAGAGTTGAGTGAACTTTTTATGAACTCCGAAAAGGGTACTAAAGTGAAGAAGAAGCACAATTAAGAGTTAGCAGAAGAATGTGGCCACAATCTGGCCAAGTCTAAGTAAAACAAAGTGGTCTCTCTCTCCCGGAACGTTATCAAGTAAATAAATAAAGAACACGAGTTTTCTCGTTTGACCTCTTGCTCTCTCTCTGCAACATTCGTCATGGTACTGTTCCTCCCTTTCTTTCCCTCAGAGACACTTTTTTGCACACACGTAATGGATATTTGTCGTGAAGAAAATATTTACTGTAATTTGTTTCTTTTATATATTTATTCAGCAATTATTTCTGTTGAATTTGGGGTGTATTCAGTTTGTCAAAACACATTTTATGTGCCAACTTTCAAATACAGTTATGTTGAACTGCAGTTGTGAAAATGTTAATAATAATCAAAAACGTTTATATCCTGGTAACCCTTTCTTTGTACAGTAAAATTTGGAAAATAAAACTTGCTTGATTTTGTTCATATAAATACACTAATTTATTATATCGAGTTGACAGATCACGTGGGCGCAGCTCTCTAAGCCTATAAATGATTGCTCAGTGTTCGTTCTAGAGCTGAAGGCGTTAAAGGAAGATCTTCTCTGCTAATGTGCAATTGTTACATACAATATTATAACTGAAATATATATATATATATCTGCTACACAATTTTTGTATTCACATAATTCTCGTAACTTATATCAACTAATACGGTTTGAACACTGATCCTCGTTTAGATAGCTTTGGCTGATGCGTTGGCCTTCAGTTGCATTTTGTGTGCAACTGAACGATATTCAATTAATTTTAATATTATTATGAAAACTTTAACATTAGATTCTGCAAACATAAGCTAAATAAATTTGTTCACAGAGTTGAAAACAGTGCCAGATCTCTGCTCGACCTCAGATCAAGACGAGAGTTGCAATTACGCCGTATGCCATTGGTACCAGTGGGATTTATCCCTCTTCTTGTAAAAAACACAATTTCATATACAGCAGTCAAGAACATCATTAATTTTAAGTGAATGAGGCATGGACAGATCCATGCCAAGTTAAAGTTGAAAAATCGAATGTTGTTTGGGTAAATGTAATCGGTGCTGCTCTCAGTTGTTTAAACAAGGTATAAGAGCTCCAGGACTAAAAACAAAATTTGTACACAATTACTATGAAGAGTGACTATGAGTGCAATGGAGGAAATAAACATTGGTGGCATAGATATCCTATGAAAATATGATAACGAATCTTTTCCCTATACACTACATGTTAAATATTTTGAACACGGTATATTTATATTTTTTGTAATGGACATAGTATTTATTTAAATACGTAAATTATAGGTATAGGGCAGTGATATTAACTAAAACTAAAAACTGAATAATAAAATATGGTAGTAGATTTTGCAGAAATACTAAATCCAGAATGAAGATTCCAATACAAATCAAGATGAAAAGGTAACCAACAAAACAAATCAGGATTGAAAGAACACCACGCTCTCCTGGGGTTGTGAGATGATTGAATCCTATCTGATTCTGGTTGTTTTATTTGGCGGTGTCTTTTTTCAATTCGTTCCGACAGCAAAAATGAATTTAAATGTTAATAAAATGCTAATAAAACAATGTATACTAATAGATATAACACAGATTAATAATTATTGATCATATTAAAAGTAATATTATTAGGCAATTTACTTCTAATAGATTAAATATATAATGACATGGATGGAATATTGTATTTACATCTCCCTCCGGCCCCAGGGATCAATTATCAGGACAAAACTACTACACGTTCAGTTGATGACATCCAATGGGACTAAAACAGTAGGAACACTAAAGAGCATTGTCTCCAAGATTACCTGGAGATAACGTGAAGCCACTGTCTTGATACAGAAACACATATCAGTTACTAATATATCAATAAACCCAAAATCATACGAACTCCTGTGTATGTATGTGTGTTATTTTTTCGAAGAGGGATGAAATGCGTAATGCATGGTAGGGATCGTGAACTTCCCGACTATCACACCGCACCTACTAAAACCCCAAACCTCTTCCTCCGTGGCCTTCTGTCCTCTCCTGTGGGACCACCGTAGGCTTTTACTTCGTGGGAAAGGCCCTAGCCTTGCACTAAATGGCATTTACTTCCTGTTTCGCTCCGCTTTTCGCGACCCTTTAAGCAGCGTAGGCGCACGTTTGCTTCCACTCCATTTCCAACGAAAGCATCAACTGCGTCAAGTTTTCCGGTGTCAGTCAATACCTTAGGTATCGAGTATACCTGACAACGTTCCATTACAGTATTTCTCTTACGAACCTCTACTCTCAAACATAATGTAAGATTCTTTAATTCAGTTAGACTGTATCCACCATCCTAATGGGCTCTAGCTTTAAATTCTATATAGGCGTATTTAGCTAAAGGCTATGACTTTTAATATTTAATAATGTGACTTTATATATAAAGTTAAAAAGTATTTATTTAACAGAAGGAATTGGAGACAGACTCAAAATAGTATGACATCAACGGGTGAGTTTGAAATACGGTTTTGTTTACTAAGTTTGTCCAGAAGTTTAAGAGGATATGACGTTTAAAGACTATCCCATTATGAAAACAAATAAAAGTGCAAATTTTACCTAACTCTTGTTAATTCAGACCCACTTTTTAAACTTTCTTACTACTTATAAGAATAAGTGCGTCTATTGCTTTTTTTCTTAGATTTTTTATGACATTATATAGTATTTTAATTTATATAAATTATAACAGAAAAATACTATGTAGAGGAGGAAATAAATCAGAATACTAAACTTTTTACTACATACAGTAAATGTATCCTCTACGTTTCACACTACAACTTTCATAAACAGTTCTGGTTTAAAAAACTTTCTCACAAAAATGATTTATTTTTAACATGAATCCATGGCGAAAAATATAGATTTCCATTTAGCAAACTAAAGTGACTCTTACAAGAAAATTATATAAAATCCAATGATAAATAACCATTACGACGAAATAAAGTTTTTTAAACAGTTTAACTTTTGTGAATTTTATTTTTCTAAAGTTCCTTTGTTACTAAATATCCCAAAGTTGGGAAATTATAGCTCACTCTTTATACAGAGTGACCCACAAATAACCCCACAATCTTCTCAGGTAGTTTCCTCTAGTCAAAATAATTAATAAATTTCATATAAATATTACATTATTCTCATCGGAATTAAATTCTCTAAAAGTGTTGGTTAAAAAGTTTAGGTGTTTATACCAACACAAACAAACAAACACACATGTGTGTTTCATGTGTTTTTTTTATATTTAATGAAGTTAATGTACTTCAAATATAAACAAAGCATAGTTTTCGAGACAGAAATTTGTATATTTTGTCTGATATCTCAGAAATAGGTGGTCTTACAGGTATGGGATGTATTTTATTCAAATATTTCAGTTTATTTTATATAAAATCCAATAAATTTAACAATTATCCTTATGCCATAAAAACATGAGTTTCGCTTAATTTCTGACCTTTCCTAGAAAATCGGGCAAAATCTTTCGCTAGCCGTAGCTAAAAAAGTGTTTCTGGACATATAGTTATATATAACTTTTTCGTCATTTTGATGAGAGGAAACCACCTGAGCAGTTTTTTCAGGTTACTCGTGGGACACCCTGTATCATTACTTATTATCGTGTTTTTAGTTTTGGTACTTAAGATTATATCCTAATTATAATGCTCTTATTATATAATGTTGTACACGTACATACTTAAAACTAATAATCAATTTGACCTAAGTTATCATTTCGGGGTTTTTCTGGACCTACGTCAACACTTTTCTTCATGCAAAAGAGTTTTTCAAATCTTTGTGTGTAAGAGCTAGCGTGTAAAATGAATTTTATAATTCTTCCTTTACTTGTTCTCAAAATAAAAATTTTTTGTTGTAAAGATACGCATCTTATCTGCAGGGTTAATTTAAAAACAGTTTAATATCATTACATTATACAAGTTATAAAACAGTAAATTTTTAAATTAATTATAATTTGTTGCAGGGTAAAAAGATAAATTTTAACAGAACACAGATGTAAAATTCACGTGGCAAATGAATAAACTAATAAATTAAAATAAAATACTGTAGTTATTTAAAACACTTATGATGTCGGAAAACGTAAACGATAACATAAATATCACAGGAAGAGTGGAAGTAGTTATTAAAACATGGGTTTTAGAAGAATTAAAATTACTTTTACATACAGCATTTACGATTAGGCTTGTGGGGTCAAGTGTGATGTGTGTTGCTAACGCGTGATTATTAGATCACTTGCTAAGTGCAATGAGATAATATGGGATGAGGTGATGATATTTACTGTCCTCGTGATAAATATTCAAATCCTTCCATCAATTCTCAGGTGTCCGATAAGATAACTCTTGGTGTTTGTAAGGATTAATGAGAGACTACCCAAACCATTCTTTTTAAACAGCTCAGATTTTTTGTTATGTAAACAATTTGACATATAATAAACGAGCATAAAAGCACCAAAATATATTTTAAACAATTTTACGACATGTTTTTAAATATATGTTTCTATCCTCTCACACATTAAGTATAGTTATATACATGAAAGAAAAAAACAGTTAACATCAAGACCAGTACACACGTAGCAATTACCAGAGCCCATCATGGAAGCTATAAAACAATTTATCCAATAAAAACTTAGTAAGGAAGTGTTTGAATAGCAGGGCGCAATAAGTCAATAATTCTTTGCACAATGCAGTGCGGACACTAGTATCTAAAAATAATTTTATGGTAAAGGAAGTATTACAAGTACATGCAGAGTATAAAGTTACTACTTAGAATGATGGCATTGTCTCCTGAGTACAAATATTTAAGCGTGGTGAAATTGTAGCTTATAAAAAAACTGAAGAAACGATGATCGGACTCGACAAATTACTTGTACGGAAATCTGAGATTTCTCTCCAACAAAACAAAATAAGCCAAGAAAAAGAAAGAAACTACTCGCACATAATGCAGGTAAATAAAAATATTATAAACCTGGCAAAACATTTAAGCAATATTTCGAAAATCCGTGACTCTTGTTAGAGTTTTGAAAGTGGATCAGTGTAAAAAATCCATCTTTAAATAAGCTGTAAACAATAGTACGTAACATCTCTTTACCTTTAAATATTATATACGTTTAATTGTATCAATGGGAGGGCAGGATCTCCTTAACCAACTAAAATACAGACCAAATCAACCCTTCAATGAAGTATTCGCAACATTAGATATTAAAGTTATTTGAAATACTACAGATTTCTTTGCTCTGTGGCATACAGAATTCAGCCTTTTGTATAAAAAATTAAAGCAACACTAGTGTAAACCTGAATAGCATTTTACAATTACGTTTATGTTTTCGTTCACATTGCTATCTAGAAAAGGAAAACACAAACCTCTTTGTTCTTGTGAAAGTTAGGTTAGAAGTGCCTGTAGCGAAGACAAGTAATTTTGTTACCGCAAACAAGGTGGCGTACAGTCAAAGCTGAGCTGAAAGTTGTCTCGACGGCAAACACTATTTATATCCGTGCCTGTAACAAAGAAACGTTTCTGTATATTTTAAAATAATTGTTAGTAAAATAGTAATATTATTTTGTGAATTACAATTATGTTTTACAGAATGTTACAGATTGTGTGGATGAATAATATGTATTTTACATAACACATCGTCAAGTCAATTTGATTACTGGTATATTTTGCTAAATAATTCACATACTTGTTCTAGCTCAGTCGTGAAGCTGTCGTCCTAGAACACCACATTAAAGATACTCTAATATTTTTCCTGCTTACTTATTAAATTTTGGAGACTTTAAAAAAATGGAATATTAAAAAATTACTTTTAAAAATTTGAATAGTCACTACTTAAGGAGAATTTCCTTAACATCATTTTTCTTTAACTCATATCGTACCCCGTTCAAAGGTGTGGTTGAATTTTAAAATTAGAATTCTCAACAAATTTTTAAATCACTTTACAACCGCCACAAAACTGAATGAATTGTCAAAAAGCTAATAAAGTCGTTGCTATTAGAATTATAAAATTATGTTTAGTGCTGGTCTACTAGCTTTAATATTCAGATTTTAATATTTTAATTACATACAATTTCGCAGAATCGGGTTTTGGTATATTTATTAAAATATTTTAGATAAATTATTATATTTTACAGAAAATTATGTATTTTATTAACCCTTACCATCCCCGATAATGAAGTGAAAATAAAACACTGTGAGTAAATATTACATTTGACGGGTCTATATGGCACTACTTGGCTTTTCTGAATAAGAAATGAAAAAGTTGCCTGAAAGCAAATTCAATTCTATTGATAGATTTCCATAGAATGTTTTAAATTCTAATTTGTTAAAGGCACTATTCATTTTCGATTAGTGTGCTGAAAGTGAATACAAAAAATGGTGATGCAAATTTAACTTTAAAAATCAATATAGTTTAAGGAACTACATGTAAAAAAATATGAACATGGATTTATTTGTAAAAATCATGATTTCCAGAAACTTGAAATAAAAAACGGGTATAAGCAAAGTAAAACTAGATCTTAATGTAGAATGAAACACCTATTTTACTTGACTGAATACTGTAAGGCATGTGCTATAAAAAATCAAAACAAATTAAGTACAATATCTTTAGAATTAATACTGGACTCGACACTCAACGTCTAAAATAAGTAAAGTTATAATTTCTCTTAAGTTCTAAATCAAAACTAGAAATAACATCTATATTTACATTTGCGATTCAAAAAAATGGCAAAGTCTCCGAAATCTTCCTATTTATTTAATTATTGTCCATTATAAATTTAAACCAAGATTAATGATCAATAGCACATCTTTGTAAGAACGCGCGGGTCACTCATCCAGTTTTTTTTTAACTTACTGATAAATTTAATATCACACACTGTTGTACCTGTTTGCTATTAACTTAAATGTAAGAATACGTTTAAATCTTGTTAATAATACTTCAATGAATGAGGAACGTTTTTTAAAATTCTCCTAGAGTGTCAAACTCTTTCAATTTATAGAAGTTGAAGAATTAATTTACACCTGAAATAGTGGATAGAGCCTCTAGCTCAATCATTCCACCTTGGAGGAAGGGAAGGCTTCCTCAGTTTCAGCAAATTAATAATATATATATATATATATATATATATATATATATATATATATATATATATCCTAATATCTAAATTAGCATGGATCTCCTAAACGCTGTGCTCACATTGCCATATGTTTGTCGTACATAACTAGTGCGGGAACTAGTTTCAAAAGTTTAGTGGGTGCAACTTAAAAGGTTACAGAATTGCAGAATCTGTTTCAGGCTGATATATACATTGTTTCTGGGTGTAGCAATTGGGTTAGGGTAGTCTGAGCATCAAAATTTTGGGTTTAATTGTTTTTACTATAATTTATGATCATTCAAAATTTCTTTATTTCTCCCCTATGTTCTCATTTATAAATTCATTTTCCTGATATACGTAGAAAAATAGACATAAATGTAAACAAATTTAACAAGAAGACAAATTCAATCTAAGTTCTACAAGAAATTTGAGCAACAAATCTGAACAAGGAAGCATACTATAAGGACAACAAACTCTTAAGAGTAAAACAAGATACAAAAGACTAAGAAATAAAGTTATCAGAGAACAGTTATTACACATATTTACCTTAAATTATAGAATGAAACTAATAAATTTTAAAATGGAGAAACGCTTAACGCTTAAGAGACTATGCTTACAATTGCAGTGGTATTTTTACACAGAGATGAGAGGTACCGCAGTAGGCACATTAACTGTAATGCTTTAACCTTACATGGAGAAGTAAGAACACATTTCTGCAAACATTGAGTCACAAACATAAAATTAGCTAACTGACTGTCTCAAACGCTACTTGAATAAAAAAAAAATAAAACGGTTTTAGAAATATCTAATTGTATATTAACTCTGAAGAGCATTTATTTTTGTTTGAGGAAGCAAACCAATGACTTTTACTACTAAAATACCCCACAATCTAACTGGGACTTGTTTAATCAATAAGCGTTATCAGTGATTTGTTATAATATAATAATAATATAAGGTAATTAGCTATTTAAAGTTCAATAAAAATCAAAGAAAATATTACATGCTATGTCAATGTTCAGATGTTTATCCGGCAGGACATTTCTATCATATCAAAATATTTCAAATCGATAAATAAATGTATAACTACCAAAAGTTATCAGATAATTTAGAGGCTGCAACTTCAGCCACACGCTATACAAAAGTCACGAAATGTTTGTAATATACCTTTATATCTAAGGTGATATAAAAATCATTCATAAAACATTAAAGTAACATACGAAACTGCCTTTCACTACAAATGTGTTTGAAAAGAGCAGGAAGTTTGAAATGTGGAGTTCTGCACTGTGTAATGATCCACGTCCGTAGAACAATTTGACACAATGGCGGATAACAATGGACTGCGACAACAATTTCGGGCCTGACATTCAAACTTCCTGTCCGGCCTTATTCAGTTCATATTCAGGCCCTATTTGACAAAGTGTTTTTGGTTGATGAATTACTCATTTATATAACATTTCAGTAAGGTTTTGAATATTTTCAAATTTTAAATTAATTTAACCACAAATTTCAGTTGTATTATACTTATGTATTTATACTCTTAAAAGCATAGAGTAAGCTTAATAGAAACACCACTACTTATTTCAACCATTTCTGCAATCGCTGTTGAGCATAGGGTAAAATATTTCCATGTAAGAAAATTTAAAGATTTAGTAAAAATATACTTTTAACTGTATATTTTAGCAAGTATTAAGAAGTATGCACTATTTTGCGCTTGATCAGTATGGCAGAAAAACTAAGACCGGATTTCACCACAATGACCATAAACAAACACTTTTAGGTATATTTTCTTGATCGTAGACACAAGGCAAACTCAACATTGCAGTAGGAAATATAATTCGTTCAAACCAAATGGATATGAGCCTAATTTAGATAGTGAGAAGGTACTCAAAATCTATCTGTTACAACCAACCCTACTCAATAGTCTACTAAATAAAATCATTTTTATCCAAATGCCACAATCGCCAAGTAGGAACATATACGTACTCTTTATTATGAATTATTTGTATATGTACTTCAAATTTTAAATCCACAATTTTTGAGGCAAAGTACAAAGACCTTTATAACGATATTCCACATACCAAGTGAAAACGGGAGACAATAGAAATCAGGTCCACTTCAACTGTAGACAAAAGTTTTACGTAGCATACCTGAGTACAGAGGTGGAAATCCGTCAAAGCATCTCATGCAAATGGTATTACATTGTAAAGTATCTTGGTTTTACCTTTTGTTCATTTAAATGTAACTGTGATTGAGTTTAGTAATGTTTTTATTAAATATTGGCAAATTGTATATCAAAATTATTTCTGTATTGTTACTGAAGCCTGACGTATTATCTGAAAAGCATAATTTTATAAATCCAACAATATTGTTAACTTAATTATAATGGCTTGAACTATATTCAACTACGCACTAAAATGCGTACTAAGTGTTGTATTGTTTTGCCTATACTTTCATTTAAATGAACAATTGGTTTACATTGCTCTTTGTGAAATAAAATAAATTGTTTGGTCAGTAAACACTTTTTTACATTAAGCACTTAAAATTTATTGAACGTTTACGTTTATTTGCCTTATTATATACGTTTTAATTATATAGTTTTTTAACGAGATACTTTTTTAAGGAAGACAGAAAAATTTTTAAATCAATTAAATATAAAATTTTAAAACATTAAAAATACAACTAGACTGTTCATTAATATTATGACCCAATATTGAATTACCACCCGTAGTATGTATGGCACTTTATTTATTTCGAAATTACTTTACATTTGGTATTAGAATAAAGAATTTATTTCTTATATTTCTATGTGTCCGTAAATGAACCATATTTGTATTACAGACCCACGAAATTGGGCTAATACTTCATTCTAATACTTACTGATATTTTTTAAATTTGGAGAAGGCCTTGTTCTTTATCAGGATTTACCGCTACTACTGGTGATTCCAAATCTATTTTAAATTTGAAAGTAAATATTTCACAAATTGTGCAAATATATGAAAACGTAGTTATGTATAGCACGAAATGATTGTCAATATTGATACTGTGTAATTCAATAAACACTGTGTTGATATTGTTTGTCAATATTATTCAATAGGTTTCCACGTATCACTAGGTAACTTAGATCGTATATGCTTTCTGTTAGTTTACATGCATAACACAACATGACACGTGGAAACCAACGGTTTAGTTATATTACTCCTCACCTTGAATACTAAACTTCTTAAAAGATAATAATCTATCAATACAGTTTAGTATTTACTGCATATTAATAAACACAAGTGTAGGTTTATTATTAGGATCCCTGGAATATATTAAGTCTTGTAAATAGTGGAAACTTTAAACTATAAATTGTGCGTTGTTAGTGTTTCTAATCGTGTCCAGTATCACAAAATGTAAAACAATTTACAGTGGAGTAATAATATTTTATTAATATTAATAGATACAATTAGTTGTGAAACAAAATTAAAGCACGAGTAAACATAAGAAATGTTAAATTATATATATATATATATATATATATATATATATATATTATGTGTGTGTGTGTGTGTGTGTGGTGTGTGTGTGTGTGTGTGTGTGTGTGTGTGTGTGTGTGTGTGTGTGTGTGTGCGTGCGCGCGCGCGTGTGTAATCAAGTTAATAACATCAAAAATATATCAAAAGATAGGTAATAATCTGTGTAGCCACATGTGGTAATAATTTTAAAATCCATGAAACACGATCAAACAACATTGATATATTTAATGGATAAAAGACCACTCAAAATTTATATGTCCTCTAGAACCCAATACAATACAGGAGCTGTGAAAGCAATAACAACGTTGTTGAAACGGAGCCAGCAACTGATTTTCTGCTGACATTGTGAACCCAATCACCATATTATACATACTGAACTCCAAGACCCGTCTTTGTCGCTTTTCCCTTACACATATTTTAAAAACTGATATTTCGTCGATTGATTTCAAATCAATTTAATAGTTATTTAAAAACAGCAATGTGTATTCAAAAAGCACAGGTTGTATCCCTCATACCACCGGAACTATGAATAATGACACATATAATACTCAAATATATCATTTTTGTTGCACACGTAGTAGATTTACTTTACAGCATGTGCCAAGGATGTAATTTTAAATATCGTATTTAATTCAAGCCTTGGATTAGAATGAGACTAATTCTTAACATGAAGATAACCTTGCCAGTACAATAATATTTGTAGAAGTTTGACAACAACAGTTCACTGGATAGATATTTTACAACATAGGTTTAAAGTAAGAGTACTCGTATATTACATGTTAAAAGTTTTATTTGTGGAGAATAAGGAATATTTTGCATTTATTATTTTTTTAAGTTAAAACAAATATTATTTAACAAGTTTAACATTTAACAATCAGCTTTGGTTTGTGTTAAGAAATACATGAACTTGAACTGTTTTCTTACTTTGAATAATGTTTCAGAAGTGCATGGGAATAGTGCAATCTATTAATTTATTATAAGCATTTTTAATGGCACCCCGAGGCGCGTATATTTTTTAATTCACTTATCTCAAGATGTCCAAATCTATAACTGAGTTTCTAATTTAATTAAAATAATTTTGGAGCTCCACAAAAATGTATTCTAAATCATATTTTCTACCTGTTCTAAGTCAATCACATTAAATCATCCATACTACATGAATGAATTTTTCAGTATTCTAATAATACAATGCTTAGTTTTTTATGAATCTGAAATATCAGTTTTAGAACAAAAAGCTTTTGTTACAGTAAACAGTTGTTTTCAGCACATTCCCAACCTCAATCTATAAATTCATTAAATAATCTAGGCTCTAATGTTTTTGCGCTAGACAAACTACGTATGTGGCCCTGATATCATGTTGGATAATGTCTTACTAGAAGTTTAGATGATCCTGGTAATATACTTTGATCGAGGTTTGACATAGAATGTTCATACCGATCACGTTTGCGCCAAATCATGAGGTATATAACAAAATACTGTCTCATTCAGGTTATCATGATGGCTTGATATCTTTCCATCTCACCTACGGACTAGTGCTATTAATCATTTTATGAGATCGTTCAAATTTAATAAAAAAACAAGCGCTCCGCTTCGTTACAAAACTACAATTCAGAGAGTCATTCAGGCCAGTTTTCAAAATATTCCAAATATTCTCTATCAATCCTCTAAATTTTAGAAACGCCAAATCAAAGTGATGTATATTTTGAATGTACATTGACAAACGGACGAGATATTCACTTGTACGACACAAAGGCAGAGGTGGGCGACTGATACAGACGACTGGGAGTTATATGATGGTAGTAGTTCATGAAACTGTTTACCCTCTCTCATATCATCAACAGATTGTCAAAAGGAACAAAATTAATGTACGCGTTTAAAACTCTTTTGAAATGCTAATTATTTTTAAACATGTTTATAGCATGTGGGACTGAGAGACTACACATTCAGAAAACATACTCCCAATATATGATAGCAAAACTTGGTGATGAATGGAGCAGAGTGAGTGTGTCAAAATTTAAGTTTAATATGAGAGCTCGAAAATGGCATATGAGTTAAAATATTATTTGCAATAAAAAGTAGGTTCTGTCTCCACAATAAATATTTTACCATTACCTATCGACGTTTTTATGAAATGTAATATAATCAAATAGAAACATTTATACAATATTTTCCTCTGAAAATAATTTTTTAATAGCTTTACAGAATACTCTTTTGATAAATTAAAGTGTAAAATGAAAGTAAATTAACTAAAAAACAAACTACCGTGCCAAGGTCGTTAGTGATATCTACTTTGACATTGTTAAAGCTAGTCCTTATTAACTTCAAAAACAAAATCAAACCAGTCGAATCAAACTTTAACAAATTTTAAACAAAGTTAAAACCATTTATTCTTTAATACATCAGATATTAAATTACTGAATTTATAGACTTAAATTACTGAATTTATAGACATTTTCATACAGTTCCTATCTTTTCCTTACAACTCTTCCTTATATGATAACAACTAAAATAAAATAAGTTTAGAACTTATATTTGACATCGTTATAATATTTGCGTACATCCTAGTTATGTTATGTTATAACAATGCTGTTACAACCAGTCTGAATATAAAAATGTATCAAGAAATGTACATACAGATATAATGTTTGTTAATTTAAGGACAATTAGGGTGTATCATAGAGGGTTTTCCGAAATAAGAATATGCCTATCTTCAGGCCTTAAGAATATCCATGTAGAATTTCAGTACAATCGGTTTAATAAAATTATTATGATGGCTTATTTATTCCTATCTCGCCTAAATATACATGCAATCAAAACAAACAAACTGAGGCACTTCGCATTATTAAGATTATCAGCAAAAAGCCTAGTATCATCATCTCTATGACATAAGATGTCCAAAATCAAAAATTTCCATATAACTTTTATATAATTATGTTTTCAGTTATCATATGAATAAGCATTATCATATTTATCTTGATTTATCTGTTTAAAATAGATTGGTTTTAAGAATGAGAATAATTTCCCACACAATTTCATGAGTTTTCACTTTTAAAAGTCAAAACATCACTACAAAAATTAATTTTAAAAAACAATAGAGCAACTGTTTACAATATAGGATACAATGTAAAGGTAAAAACACAATAAATTCTTGGTAAAAATTTTAAGTTATTCCTACTACTACAAAAAAATCTGTGTAGTCAAGACATCAAGAGAGCTTCGTGGAGACTGTAAAAAGCCTTCCCGATCAAGAAAACCTTTAAATAATTTTTAAACTGCTTACATTTGTTTGAATTTTGTAGTTTAGTTTAGTTTAGGACCAAAATAAAAAATTGTGTTTTTGGAAAAGGTTTGAGTCTAAAACGGTCTGAAATGAGGTAATCTGAAAATGCCGTGTGTTATGATTATGATTTAAATGTGGAAAAAGATTTTTATTTTGAACAACAAACATTGTTGACTGAAAATGTAGAAGGGAGGCCAAGGTAAGGATCCCACAAGATACAGAAACGCTCTGTAAAGCTCTCTGTTGGTCTTATTTTCCTCAACGCTCTCTTTTAAAAGATCCCCCCCACCCCCCCCCCCCCCCACCCCCCCCCCCCCCCACCCCCCCCCCCCCCCACCCCCCCCCCCCCCCACCCCCCCCCCCCCCCACCCCCCCCCCCAGGTGTTTAGTCGAACTGCTACTAATCTGTAAGTTTAATTTCTAATTAAGATAGAGAACCAGTAGATAAGAAGAAGAGCTTTGATCTAGAGGACTAAAGGCCAAATTAAATAAGATATTAAGATGTTATACGACGCTCTGTGATAGTTATAATAAACATAAATAGTAGTTTATTTGATTTTAAACATTAATATTATTTTGTTATTTAAAACATGATTTCACAATAAATCAACAGTGTTTCGTGGCAGACGGGCAAAAACTTTTACTTTATTATGTATAATACTTAAATATCAAAATGAAATTTCCATCATCTTCTGGTTAAGTGTATTTTTGTCCCAAGTTGTGTAAACAACTGGCCAATAAAATGACGAACCGTGATTGTGTTTATACAGAGTTGGAGAGATTAACCACTAATCAAAGCTGAAAAAAAAAACAATCAACGCTAGTAACTCAAGATAACATCTTCTGGTTACGTCTGCCCCTATCTTAGTTGTGTGTAACAGGGCCAATAAACGACGAATTATAACTGTATCTAAATAAAGTTAGAAAAGTTTAGAAATAGATATTACGTATTAGCTTATGTATATAGTATATATATATATATATAAATATATATATATATATATATATATATATATATATATAAATATCTTCAAGATATTTAACTTGTTAACAAAGCAATGATTAGTAAAACGACGAATTATAACTGTATCTAAATAAAGTTAGAAAAGTTTAGAAATAGATATTACGTATATATATACATAAATATCTTCAAGATCTTTAACTTGTTAACATAGCAATGTTTAGTAAAACCCAACGTAAAATGTATTACTTATATTAATAAAACAAAATTTCCTTTCTTAATTGTGAAAGACAATCAATATATCAGTCAAAATAAACACTAAAGATAAACTTTTGATGCATGTAAATAGATTACAAATCCTTAGTAAAGCCTTTTTAGGGACACTTATGTTTGTTGAAGTGCAGAAATACTTGTAAGTAGCATCATGAGGACAACTGCAAAAGGCATATTGTTTCACACACACACATACACACACACACACACACACACACACACACACACACACTCTTGTATATATATATATATATATATATATATATATTTTCAGTATAAAATTAGTATTAAAATAAAAATAGGAAATATTAATGACTTTTGTACCAAATACAGTTTTTTCATTAATACATCAATTCACAGCAATTTGTTGGTTAATCTGGGTCTAATCACTTTGCTTATTGGGCGTTTTTTCACAACCTTCCACGTGAATTGATAGTTTCTAGCAATATTGGGCTTCAAAATATTATTTGAAGTGCTGAGAAATGTATTACTTCCTTAGGCTGAACTAATGTTTGCTTGTTAGACCCATATATATATATATATATATATATATATATATATATATATATATCTTGTTATATATCTTTGTTTTTTCATTTCAATAAGTGATATATATATATATATATATATATATATATATATATATATATATATATATATACATATATTATTTCACTTATTGAAATGAAAAAACAAAGATTATAAGGCTTCTATATATTTCGTGGGATTTAATACCCACATCTTCAGGAAGCATAATATAAATGAATAAAACAAGAAACACAACAAATAAAAATATATATATATATATATATAATATATATATATTTTATAAATATTAAATAATATTATTTTCATTAGTATAATTTGAGTTAAATAGATATATTTATTAAATACATATGGTGTAGAGTTTTATAATAATATGACTAGTGGTCTCACCAGTCATTAAATATTTCTGTCTGGGGAAAGAGGGCTATTATATAAAGCACTCAAGCCAGTAAAGCTCTTTGTGGTCACAGCTCTTGAAAAACCAATTACGGAAAAAAAAAAAGGCTCTGTGGTGAGGACGTGGAATGTACCATAACTGAGGTTGCGACACAAGAGAATTACCAGGAAAACATGGTAGTTTATATACGTAGGTGTTTCAAATAGTGAAGAATATTTCACAAATGTATACCATCTTCATGAATGGATATTATAATATAAATATAGAAGTCAATAAATAAATGTGTTTCTATATAAAATTTTTTATTAATATATATATATAATATTAATTATATATTAAAATATTAATTATATATATACTAATTATAATAATTATAAATTTATATACTAATTACGCACATATAAATTATTCCACATTTGTTCTGTATACGTATATCGATGAATATGTTTAAAATATATGAAAACTAGTTATGAAATTTATTTTATAAATTTACGGTCTAAACATGTCTAAATATAAATCATATTTTAAAGATAATGTGCCCGCGTCATTGTTGTGCGCCATTAGATTGTTCAGCAACGTGGCTGT
The DNA here is from genome assembly GCF_021130785.1 of Homalodisca vitripennis. NCBI lineage: Eukaryota > Metazoa > Arthropoda > Insecta > Hemiptera > Cicadellidae > Homalodisca > Homalodisca vitripennis. The sequence continues at coordinate 122,098,927 of NC_060208.1, forward strand.
AATTTTCTCCTTTGGAGAATTGCAGTCATGTCTCAATGTTTCATATATTTTTTATATTGACCACAATATAGAGATTTTGAAATCGGGAGTAATTAGTAAGGATTAGAACCTTCGTTCAAATACATAACTTAAATTGTCAATTTAGAAATGTAATGGAATATTTGCAATTAAATGGAGTTTTACCTAATACTTTGACGTAATCAATGTCTACAAATCATAGTGGAGAAATTAAAGTAACCAAGATTAAGATCAAGAAGCGACATAACGCAGGGAAGACCCTACTGATTACAAACGCACCAGTTTAGGACGGGATTTGAAGTGCTGCAAATCTGTATCTCTGACAACAATCTGATGACAAATGTTTGGTTATTGCATTGGCTTTCAATCTAGTTATCATTACCATTTTTTTTCTGGAATATTGAAATAACTAAAAAAAATCCTGTAATAAGAAGACAAACCATCTCATATAGTGTAATAAGACGAAACATTTTCATAATTGCTAAAACTTTTACATACAAACTTCCACTATCAGTTGAAGTTGAGTTGAACGATACGTCGTTAGTAGTGCTGTAGATAAAATTTTTACAGTAAATTTTCAAATTACAAGACTCTCCTACAGTGTTGTCTTTTATTAATATAATTTTAAAACTTGTAATCCTACTATATATATTTCTTAGTCAAAAAAAGAATTTAACCGTGAACATCTTAAGAAGAAACCCAGCCTATGAACAAGTTTAACAATTTATCCTTACCGGCTGGCTACTTTAATACAGATAAAAGTTAGCATGAGTAATGCACTAGCCAACCATCTTTTATCGTGCTCACAGTCTTTTGCTAAACGACTATGGTTTCGGAAACATGAGATGTGATTACACCTTTGCCAGCTTCACTAACCTTTACAGCTCAATCCGACTAACGCGTAGCAATCCAAAGCAAAGTTAGTAATATCGCAAAACTTGCGTTGTTAGTGAAAATGGTTCATGCACCACTTACTTTTCGATTTTCTATATAACCATTTAGACAATATTTTTCTTATGTGCTTATGCAATAAAACTGCCTACATTTTAGTATACTATGATTAGTATGTTTGGAAGCAAAGTAAAATGAAATGTTTAAATTTCAGTTATTATTTAAATAAAACGTATAATCATAAACTATTTTTAAATTTTATCAGTTTATATCAAACATCAATAAATAATCTTTAGAGGTAATAACTAATAAACTAATAATAGGTAATAATAATAGGTAATTAACTAATAATAGGTAATAACTAATTAATAACTAAACTGGTTATGCCATGAGTTAATTTTTGGGCTAAACAAATTTAAAAATTAATTGATTTAAAAAAAGCAATTTAAAAATTAAGCTTTTTACAGATTTTGAGGAAATAAAATTTTCATCGCTTTTGAGAATTAAATAACTATACACTTTTTTAATTAATGCTTTTATTAAATTTAATTTCTTACTGCCCTCCATTATTTAAATTATTTTAAGATTAATAAATAACCAAGTAAAGTATGCCAAAGATATAAAAAACAAAACCTTTAATTGAATTGGCTCTTTACATTTTCCAATACTCAGAACAATCACACGATATATGAAACGTGGTATCTGTAGCATGCTCTGGTGGTATTACTATATTGCAGTTTTTCAATTATTCTGGACTAATTATATATTTCAATGTAACACTTCTGAATACATGTTCATTTCCCTATATACGTACATGTGGTCTCTATAAATTTATCTCATCTTTCCAAGAATTTATTACGTGGCGTTAAAAGCGTTTTTTATGAGTTTAAAATATATTTACAAAACCGTGCAAACCGCAGATTACATACGGTATGTGTAACATATCAGGAGGTTTCCTGACGTGTTTTTTATATGTAATTACACTTTTAAAGGTTTCATAAAATTTAGATCTAAACTCGTGGATGGAGCCTTGAAATGTACGGTCATGAAAGGTAAATATGTACAGAGGAAATATATTACCACACACAAAGGTAGGCTCGTTCACGTACAACGCGTACGTGACAGAATTGCACAGACGCATACATTATTACCAAGAGATGCTACCGTATCCTCTGCTTGTTTCATATGTAAATCTTGGCGATAACCCGGGTTAAAACGTTCATTTATAGTAATTAATAGTTTTTGTATTTTTCTGTAAAACTGGATTTATAATATTCGGTTCAGTTATGAATTATGTTAAATGGTAACTTTTTTATTTAAAATACACACTTAATACATTTAAGCAAATTGAAATTTGATATTCTACGGTAATAATAAGAGTTTAAAGTAAGGAATGTCTTATTTCATCAGGTGAAGTTAGATGTAAGAAGTTTTCTCTGCCACTTACCCTGGGGATAAAAGGCTTTTTAAAGGTGACTTCCCAAATACAACTAATTGCCGGGCAGGCCGGGTTTGCAATGGCAGCATCTCTCAGCGGGTCACCTATTCAGGCAGCAGCATCTCACTACATTGCTCGACTTTATCTTGTGATAACCACCGCCATACCGAAATACTGCGACACTGAATCTCGTAGAACGCACAATACATGTTTTGCTCAGACATATAGATTAAAAATGTGTATTTTGTGATTATAGGTGTGTTTGTGACATAGAAAAAGTAAATGTTTTTGTTCCATCTCACACATGTTTCCATAAATTTTGGAAACTTAAATAATTAATACAAAATTATCTTTTTGACATACTTTATATCGCCTAAAAATGAAAGTATAAATGTTTTAGGACATTTTCATTGCTTAATTCATTCAAAAAAATGGTGCAAAAAAACTCTAAGACACCAGGTTATACATAAACCAAAATTTAAAAAGTCACAGATAACCATTAAACAAACTGATTTTTTCTCAGTATTTCACCGTCCTTGGTGGATTATTAATGAGCTAAGTTTACGATATGGTATTTATTACGCCTTCTCCACTCACCTTGCACCATCAATTTAGATTTCTAGTTTTAAGTACGTACTACCACATCACCACATATTATCTAGATTTCTTAAATTATAATTACTGAAACCTTTTGCCTTAAGCGTTTTGAAATCTGAAGAAAGAGAATAAAATTCTAATCCTCAAAAATACTGCCTCAATTTTTGTAACATTTAAACGATAAATAATGTCCGAAATCCTGCTATATATTCAAATCGTCCATCGTCAAAACCAAACTATTTTTTTATTTTCTATTTTAGTTAAACATTCTATCTAGAGAAAAGAATATACTACGAATGGGTGCGCATATTACTTTTAATTATCCTAAAAATGGTTAAAATGTAATTTTAATTAATTAATTTAAAAAGGTTTAGTAAAAAAATAAGTTACACGTTTATTTTAAAAAGTTTTTAAATATTAATCATCTAATTTTGTCAATATGAATTAAATGTTTCCATATATAAAAAATCAACAATGGTTTGTGCAATAATGCTTATTTTTATTTGTAGCTGCGACAATACATGAATCCGTGTTAGGAACAAACATTGCCTCAACAACTATAAGTTTCACTCATAAGAAATACGTGGGCTTTTAGAAAAAAAATATTCTAAACTTTATTGTTTTAAATTGAATAAGTTGCCATTTAACGATCAGTAATTATAATACATAATACGAATTAAGAATAATTTATGACAGTTAAAAACTCAAATAGGTTAACGTAAAAGAGAGTTACGCTACAGTGAGATGTGCTAATTATTAATGAAGAAAGTAGTAAAAAAGACCTCAAGTAGTAAATCCATAGAGAGCAGAGAGACTGAACAGACTGCTTGGTAAAGAAGAAAAATCTGTTTCATGCGCTTTACAGAACTCTCTTTTCTCCAGTTTTACTTGAGTTTAAAAGTATATCTTGACCTTAGTTCTCTCTCCACACTGCAATCAATTGTGCTGTCTTTCTAAAAGTATATTCTTTTCTTTATGTTTATACATGGAACATTTCATTAAAAAAAAAAAAAAAAAAAAACAGCTTTATTAACCCCGGCATTCATATGCCATGTTTAAATAATATTATATTTCTCATATTTATATTTGGAATATTTAAATTTATTTCAAAATTGCTTTTTTGACCTACAAACCTTTTAAAAAAAAATTAAAAATGTTTATTCAAAACTTGAGTTATCCTTATATAAATATTACATTACTGTAAAGAATATTTACTTCTCCATATATTAATCAATTTAAGAAATTGCACTCTCTGGTAGTGTCACAAATGCTTCAGATAAACATGTCACGGAGCCACATTGATGTTCTTCTTACTATCGTACTTTCGCCTGTGGTCTGACGTATGATTGTCCTCTTGAATTCTTCGTAATCGCGTCTTGTGGTCGGGACTTACATCCTATGCAGTGACAACACCTTGACTGGACTTTAGGCAGCTTTCAGGTATGTTTACTCTCTCTCCTTCTTCTTTTCTTATATCTGTTCTTATTTACGTATTAATACCGCCACATCTCACGAAGAGGATAGATTCTAATCCTCGGAAACGTTGTTTTATACCTTTTGTAACATACAAGGATGACAAATGCCCGAAATCCAGTTATCTATTATCCGTAAACATTCCCCTTTAAACACAGAATTCTGGGTTAAGCTGTGATGTTAAACTAATAATCAGTTTTCATAATATTTTATACACTTATTGATCTGATTTTTGTGTTACAGTGTATACATGCCACCTTTAGGCCTTATTAATTATTAAATGTCAATATAATAATTTTTTCTAAGTGAAATATTTTCTTCACATATAACATTTAAATAGGTAAGTAGTAGCGGCTTTGTTTTTGGTTGGAAGTGTCATGAGGTGTCACCAGCTACATAAATGTTTTATGCTCTCAAAAACATTTTAGAGTTGGAAGCTCCTTTCATACTGACGTTCTGCGAAAATGTACCATCAAGAGCGCAAAGTAGTTAACAACAGTTATTTGAAGGAACAGTATAAGTTCTTGGATCATACAATAATACTCTAAAGTTTCAAATGATCAATGTATATAATAGACTTTACTGTGTTAAAATCATGCAACATTAAAAATACAAACATAATTATCTATAATTTATAAGGGAAAATGAGTGTTACTCTTAGTAAATGAATGCAATGTTAGAAATTAATACTCAAACACAGTTGACAAAGATTTGCTAATATTTATTTCAGTTACACTTCATTTTGGTATTCAGATTCCATTCAGTAAATTCTTTACCATTTTACCACAGAATGCCGTTAATATCTAGATACAGTAAATATTTGCAGATACATTTTTGCTAGTTTCAATATCGTTCGCAAATTGATTTCACCAATTAAACTGACAACGTTTCAGGGTCAACTCTTGTGTTTGATTGCATATTTTTATAATTGATTTCCACGCACTGACAAAAACATTCTTGCATTTATCGACCAAACATATTATTTATTAATTCATTATGAAAAGTGTTTCCAACTTTAACTCATGAAAAAATACTATTTAAATATACATTCTATAACCACTCGGGGAAGTAGAAGAATGTATAAATTACTTTAATCGATTACTATATAAGTAGTAATAATGCAGTACATTCGAAAATTGCTGAAGGACTACCTAATTCTAAATATAATAGTTTATCAGTGAAGTGATACAGCTATACTTCTTTTATACATAAAACAATGTGGCACTGTACGGTAACATAACATGGATTTCGCCTTGTCCAGCATCATGATAGTGAGACCGAGACGTGACGCCTAGTTTACGGTGACACAAAGCTACTGGCCAATTAAATAGGAATAGCCAGTTGAATCTATCTACTTACGTCCTTTGAACAGTGACAAGTGGGACAAAAACGATGCATGAGAATTAAGTACAACACTATTAAGAATTGCTGGTGGTTAATGAAATCTTTTTTATCTGATCCAATCACAAGCTAATTTCTCTATCACGATGTTCCTCCCCGGGTTTATCTTAAAGTTTAAAACATGCGGAAATTTCTCTAAATATTTGTTAATGATTAAAAGCATAATAGTGATGAAAGAAAGATACATTGGGTAACATTTATTTGCACAAATACAGTGCACCAATCTCCATCATCATTGCAGTATATTATAATCACTACCTAGTGTATTATATTATTTTCTTGTCTATAACTTTGAATTAAGATAACACGTTTGTAAAATTATTTATAAAGTAGTAAATCCTACACCAATATTCTGAATATCTAAGAGGAAATTTATTTACTATAATAATCTTGATTAATTCGGTTTGTTGCATGCTCAACAAGATTAAGATAAAATAACATAGTGGGTGTACTACTTATTATACAATTGTACATATCCTCACTACATATTTGAGTATTTACCACACAAAAAAGCCCCAGTTCGCACCAGCATTGGAGATTACATTCTGCACAAACATGACTATCTTCCACGTATAAACTGTTCCTTGGTCTGCTTCCCCTACCCTTGAGGAATTCCAGTGTATGTTGTACTTCTTTGCAACTTCTCATTTGAAGTGTATCATATGGTAACATATATCTTGTTAATTAATACATTCTTATAAACTGACCACCAGAAGGATCAGGTGTAGAAAACATTTTATGAATCGCTAAGGCAATGCTTGGTATTAAAGTGTAGTTTTGTTTTTGAAATAAATTTATTTGACCGAAATCCGTTACAACTGCTTTTGAATTTTAGGAGATTAAAATTTGTTTAATTAAATACAAATTTTATTGCGCGCACCTTTTCTAAACATGTGATTTTAATTTTTTTGCCATTCTCGATTATTTATCACATACAAATAAATATACACACTCAATCTTCAGAAGATAGTACTATGATTATGTAATATATTCTTTTAAATAAGAATGACTCAAACTACTAAAAGTAAGTGCCTTTCGAGATCCTGTGTTTAACCCTTAATAAATTGTGTTTTCCAGTACGTTTGGCGAACCTAAAGGTTCTCAACACCACTAACTAGTTATGTTTTTTTTCTAGTTAGTTTTCCATATGATATTTTTTCTATGGGGAAAGCACTTTCAAATTTGTTCTAATTAATTGAAAACAAACATATGAGATATAATAACAAAATTACAATTCAATTATCACCAATAATAATATTGGACGTGTTAAACTTCCTACAAACGGTTATGCTAAAATAAAAATATAACAACTTTCAAGAATCATTATATGATTGTCAGTCAGCAGAAAGCGCTAACTCGGATGATCTTGTGAACTGTAAAGTAGTGTTAAGAACTGACGAGTTCTTGACTAATTCAAATTTAGTTGGTTTCTAATGTTTTTTTAAAACGTTCAATGGCCTACCTAAAGCTGTGAGAAAAATTTTCGTAACGTCTTTTATTTTAATAGTGATGTATACTATGATGAAGATGAAAGCCATTACACAACTGTTTTTTCATAATGTTGTTAAATGTTGAAAATTACTTACTGTAAGCATCACGATACTGTACTTGTTAGCTTTTACTTGGAGAGACTGGGTCAAGAGAAATTACACTATCGGTTTATATTACATAATTGAATAATACTTGAATTTAGGGCAAACATTAATTTCTTTGGGCACCAGGGACGTTATTTATATTATAGAAGAAATTTTGGGGGAAAAGGGAGGGGGCATAAGAAATAAAAGTTGAAACTATTGGGCCACTTTGAACAGTTGGTAATAGTGCCTGGCTTTCTTATAAAATAGACTAAGAAAACGATGATAACATAGTTATCGAGAAGAATCGTTAGAAAATCTGTTGGAAGCAAATTAGATAAAGTGGGTTATTTGTAAAAGACCATGACAGAGAAGATGAAGGGAGTGGAAAGGAGTAGTGCTACAAATATTCGAACGAAGTCGTGTGCTATAGGATATAAAATAATCGAAACGAGAAGGTCCAGTCTATAAGCTAGAAACCGACCCATAAACAAAGTTTTTCGATGATAAGGACAATTTTCTGACGAGGGAAGCTAACTGGAGAGATGTTGTAATACAGAAATATAGGAGAAGTCAGAGGTTGGAATGATTCCTTGGGATACAAATCAAAACACAAAACGCTAAAATTGAGGATTTATAAAGTTTACATCTTTGTGCAAAAAATTTAAAATATATGAGAGATTTATTGAACCAAACCGCGCATTTTTATCTCATACTTTTTATTTAATAGTCCGTGCTTGAAGAGACATTTAACTAAATGATATGTCTATATGGTAAGAATATCAGAATGATAAATCCCATGTCGAAATTGTGAATTCACTCTATTGTTAATTTTGGGACGTCGTTTGCACCTCATCCTTTTCTCTATAATGAAGATGTTTGTATTTCTATATTTAGTTGTAGAGGAGACCCTAGTTGCTCAATAGGGAACTTTATTAAGAAGCATCATCTAAGTAACATATAAATTATTTGTCAATAATTAAGTCAACATAAGAAATGTTGTAACTTAATTTTATTCATGTCTGAATGTAGATAACCTCATTTTTTTGTTTACCAACCCGCTATAAACCTGATAGAGCACAGTAAATGCAGTTTTACTGCCTGTATAAAATAAAAAGGAGTAAAAACAGCATATCATCGATTGATTCGAAGCCACAAATTTATTGCTTTCCTTAAGGAAACATAACACGACGCTCTCCCTGTGTTTCTGTCAACATGCTATAAATAAATCTCCATAACGTTTCCCCATGATTATAATTAGTGCAGAATTAATCCACCCCCCCTAAAATTCATATTATATGTAATGTTTTAATGAACAATATAAAATTACATTTGTATTTAAAGTGTTTGCGGGAGTAAACTTAATATTTTAATAAAAAGCTAAATTATAATCATTTTTATATTCATTCCATAATAGGAACTAGATTGTTTAATGGATGATTTTATTATAAAAATATTTATAGGAATATCCTTAACTAGACTTATTTTGCTGCAAAACTGTCAAGAGGGGTAAATTAATTTCATGGTAGTTTACGTCAGGTTACGTTTTCTGTGTATATAAATGTTACATCTTGGGAATTACTTAAACTAGCAGTATTTTTTTTAAAACTACTGCCATAAGGAATATTTTTTTTTATATTCTTTAATTTAATCCTGTCTTTTGGATGTGAGTTTATTATTAAGTTAAAAAGAATTTGGTATTATTACACTGTCACTACAGAATTGTTTGGAATTGGTACTAAAATAAGTCTTCTAGCTTGTAAAGGATAGAAGTTTAACAGTTTTTTTTTGAGTTTAATTACAACACAAAAACTCGTTAATTTTAACTTTATAACAGTATGGTTAGATGCTAATTGCAATTTATAGCATATACTACATGTTCTTCTTTTTATTTAATATAGTTAATAAATAATAATGAGAGAATAGTACATACAATACCTTTTATAATTACAAGTAGAATTTTTTTAATGCTTAGGTATTTTAAAATGTCAATTTAAATAACACCGGCCATTCATAAAACAACGTCGAAAGAAAGCTTCTAAATTTTACACACAAATAAAAAAAACCTATTGTCAACTTTAGAAACAATTTGAGAAAATTTTCACAAAGTGCTAATAATTTAATCCTAATGTGTCATTAATTGATAATGATTTTCTAACAAAAAATATATTATTTTGTTAGACTTTTATATATAAATTAAATATTTAAAGGGTTGTTTCAATGGAATGTGAGTTTAACTGTAGGTCATTTTCTTTCTTAAATGCTGCATTTAAATCCTGAAATCTGGAGTCAATGCTCAATTATTAATAAAAAGATTGTCTATTGAACAACTTGTAATTCCTTATATAATGACATACCAATGCCTGGTATTATAGAAAAAATTTAACAGTTAATATTTTAATTTATAAATAGTTCTAAAATCCTAGGTTATGGGCGATAACTGTAGGAATAATTTGATATGCAAGGAACCTAGGATGCGCAAAAACGTGAAATTCATAAGAGGTGAGTTTTCGAAGGAAGAAAGAGAAGTTCAGTAATTGGCAAGTGACAAAAAACAGCCTATCTATTGTTGGTTTTTGCGTTGTGTAGTTAAATCTTATCGCTCAACCTCTAGCTGGAAGTGATTACTTGCTATTAATTACTCTCGTCAAACTTTCAATTTAAAACTTACAATCGTTACTATCGGATTTTTCACCGGGGATCTACACTAGAAGGTTGTCATATTAACATGATGGGGAAAGCTATACTTGTATTAAAATGCAAATGAGTATGTACTGGGTGTCTAAAGTCTCCACAATCTCAAACCCCCCCCCTTATTAACACTATTATGGTAGCAGATGGAGTAATTTACTTTGGGGGATGTTGATGATCTTTGTTCTGGTCCTTAAATCCCAAAAATTTAGTATAATCGACATAGATTTTTACCTAAGTTGATATTAGGCCCCTAAAAATACATTCCGCATCCTTACTTGTAGATACACAACATTATTGATAATATCTCCTTTTGAAAGATATGGATAATTATTGTTTTTGCTTGCAGTATAATTGACCCAGGCATTCCGAGTGTTCTGATATTATCGTAATGTCTACTTAGTACGATTTAAATGATCTCGAAATGTATTACACTGGTAAGCCGATGTTAATTTACTAGCTCTGCTCAAACCATAGTTTAAACAAAGTTATATTATTTTCTCTATAGTATAAAATGCATACATTTCTTTGATATATAAATATATTACTTTACACATATTAAATAATAATTATTTCTTCACTATAATACAATCTAAAAAGTTATAACATAAATTTAGTTCAGAACATTATTGTTCGAAAGTTTTGGAAATGAGAGTTTTAAATCATGTGTATGGTTTTATTTGTGTAATGGCTCACCAAGACAATGGTTAATACTGTTGTTTGTCAATAACTATTTACCAAATTAACGTGTTGAGTTATTACGTTCCTGTAACAGTTACCCAATATCATGTTAGTGTTCAAAGGACTTTTATTAGGTCACTAACATTGATAACTTGAGACTGAAAAACTAATAAATTTATAGACGGGTTAAATTAATTTGGACTATTACAACACAATTATTGATTACTTCGAGTCCTTAAATACCACTATTTGTTTTAGGCTATCACCAGTAAGTTTTATAAAGATAAATATAACCTTAAAAGCGCTCACGTGGCCCTGATCTTGAATTTGTGGTAATATATTGAATAGGATTTTTTAGTATTTCGTCAGAAGTGCGGGATGGCGCCCAGAGGCGCCACCTTAAGACTGCAATAATATGCCAGGGACATTTCTGATCGTGTATTTTTCCCGTCATAAGATGAACGTACCAGATCCTAAACTTGATCTGAAGCCGAGAAGTTGGACGATCTGGACGTGATCTGAGGTACGGGAACATCGATTAGATATGCCCGTTGGCATCAGTGTGTTTTCTGTGGTGCCGGAGCACAACTGCTAGCAAAAAGGCAAAAAACATACTACGATGTAGTAACCAATTCAAGCTCAAATAAGTAGAGCTTGTAAAGGCTATGTTTGAATTTGGTACACCTTAGTATAAACATATTTATGAGAACCTCATGGAGACTTACTTATAACGCATAATAACATTGCTTAGTGTAATATTACCATTTCCTAGCCTCATTTCTTCCATAAACTGGGTTCGTTTTGTTATGGTCTACAGAGTAACCTAAAAACCAAAAAAATCTGTATGAGAAAAACATTATTCAGCCCAGCCGTTACTAAAACAACAGTGTTGCCGGGTAATAAGTTACCACTAAATTACCTGTTACTGACATTTTATAATTTAGATAGTAAAAGGTAGCTTGTGTAGTGGTTATTAATGTTTTATTTGTTTCAGACACGCTTATATTTTTTTATGTTTTTTTGTTTATTTTTTAACAATAAACATATCCAAGAACTGTTTTATTCACTATAACTTTGATACTATAGTTTGAAATTCAGCGTAAATTAAATTATAAACGTATATTTAGTTTAAGTAATTGTAGCGAGGATTCTTTACTCATTGAATATCGATGATTTGTTATTTATCGATCATGGAGTGTTGGAGGCTTACTAAAAACACAAACCATGCATTTAGGTGCTGTTTAGTTTTCAAAGTTTCGTGATCTATTGTTACCTTTAAAGGTATTAAGAAACAAGTTTAAGATTTTCAGTATAAAGTTTTAGACAAAAAAAATTGTTTAATAGTTTAACCCCATGATGACATCTTACACTTATTCTGCAACGAAAACTAATAGGATAATATTGTTTCAAGTTTAGAGTTAATATTTTTGGCCCCAAAATCAATAATGGCCGCTTTTTAGTCGTTATTTAATTATTATGGTCTAAACTAATTAATAGAGGAGAAGATTCAAATGGTTAAATATAACTGTTAACTTTTATAATATTATTTATAGATTTAAAGAATAATATAGTGGGACTGTTTGACGAACTAATTACGGAATGTAATATATAGGCATTCCAGCATTATCTGAAGGCCGAAAATAATATTTTTATTATTTTAGCATTTTGCTGAAGAACAGACCACCGTGCGGTAGTGGTTATTCTTTCGACTATGTGTACAGTTTTTAATACAATCCAAGACTCATTTTGAGAATGTGAAATTAATCAAATGGATACTGTGTTGATTTTGTTTTATTTATAGTTAAGACATTATCTCCGATACTTGAAAGCACCACTTACAGTAAAGTAATCTGTCTTTTCTAATAATAAATCAATTTATTGTTGTGATATAAAAAAGTGTTTACCCAATCCAACTAATTTTGCATAATGTTGGATTTTACCCATTTATTATCTTATATGAGGATCACTTTGTTGTATTATTTTTTTTTAATATCGAGTGATTTTTAATTTTTAATTCTTAAACTATTATGGGGGCTAAAGAAATTAATATAATAATACAGTATTTGGGGTTTGCCACAAATTCAAGTCAATTTATTTGGTTTATAATTACTCTTTTTACTTCACTTTTTTTGTTTATATCTCTTAGAAATTGATAAAAAATAACGGTAAAGCACAATAGGGTTTTTTAAGCACTCACCACAGAGTCATGACTTATTGGTATCCACATGTGAGTGCTACTAATTGAGCACGTCATATGAGGGGCGAGGTGAGGTGAAGCAATCTGAGGTAAGCGCTTAATTTGTCAGTATTGTGGCTATTGATTATTGACTAACTGAAACACCCTTTTTCTAACATCTATAGATTACTGCTGCATACTTTGATACTAAAAATAACTATTAGACTGCTATTTTTAAATTTGAATTATAACTCTAGTTGTGCTTATATAACTGGATACTATAATGATATCGAAAAGTTATGATACATCCTAGGGATATTACCTAAAACTCTCGCGTTTATGAACGGGCTTCATGCAACTGTGTGGAACATATAAATAAATACAACGTATGGTAAAAAAGTCCCGGACACGGTTTAATTTATTTTTTACCAATATAGATAAAAGTAATGAAGACTTGGTATATCAAATATTAGCCCATATTATGTCTAGTTTTTTAAGGTATTTAAAACTTTTTTATCCCCTTATGGGGGAAGGCCACGAGGAGTCAGGACAAAAATTCTTAAATAGGCAGCATAGGTCGAGTTTTAAAAATTAAAAAAATTTAAAAAAAAAATTAAAAAAAAAAAAAAAAAAAATTTTTAAAAAAAAAAAGGGAAAAATTTTTTTAAAATTAAAAAAATAAAAATTTTTAAAAAAAAAAAAAATTTTTAAAAATTTTTTGAATTCCTTTAAAAAAAAAAAAAACACAACAAAAAACAAAATTTAAAATTTTCCCAAATTTAAAAGGGGAAAAAAAAAAAAAAAAAAAAAACATTTAAAAATTTTAAACCTAAACAAAAAAATTTAAAATAATTACCACAAATACAAAAAAAAAAAACCAAACCCCACCAAAAAAAATTAAATTTAAAAAAAACAAAAAAAAAAAAAAAAATTTAATTAAAAAAAAAACACCAAAAAAAAAACAAAAAAAAAAAAAAAAAAAAAAAAAAAAAAAAATTTTTAAAAAAAAACAAAAAAAAATTTAAAAAAAAAATAAAACAAAAAAAAAAAAAAAAAAAAAAATTTTTGAAAAAAAAAATTAAAAAATTTTTTTAAAAAAAAACCCAATAAAAAAAAAAAAAAAAAAAAAAACCACAACAAATTTAAAAAAAAACAAAAATTTTAAAGGGGGAAAAAAAAATTATTTTAAAAAAAAAAATTTTTTTGGGGGGAAAAAAAATAAAAAAATTCCCCCCCCACCCCCCCCCCCCCCCACCCCCCCCCCCCCCCACCCCCCCCCCCCCCCACCCCCCCCCCCCCCCACCCCCCCCCCCCCCCACCCCCCCCCCACATACATTAAATTGGCAGACCAACCAATCAGTCAACCATCAGTCGAGATTAGGCCGCTTTGGTTGCCAATTCTAAAAAATGAAACTAAAGAGAAAAACCAAAAGTATCAAACGGATCGGATATTTGTAATAAACCAATGCGGAGTCACAATATGGTTTTAAGAAGTTCATCTCGCATGAACCAATAATAACGAAAGGGCCCATTCCTGTTCCCCTTCCCCTTGTATTTCCGCCATCTTGTTTTAGCCAGCCAGCGTCACGATTGCCATTGGCTAGTCCCTCTGGTCAGTCGTAGGTGGTCAGTAGACGAGTGAAGACGCATTGTGACCTGTATTCCGTAGTTTAGTTTTAATGATTAGTGTTTTTGTATAGTTTTGTATTAAGTGCATGTCTTTAGGTGTTTAGTGAAGTTGACAACAACATGTAGGTTGTGATTCCTGACTTAGGCGTGCCACAACGCTTTAGTAAGATTTGTTTATTATTTTAACTTAGTTTGTAATTATGTATTAGGTTAGTTCTTTACCTGAAGAAGAGATCAGATTGCAGATCTCGAAACGTAGTGTTACTGTTTTTCTTGTTTCACTAAACGATGGCAAATGTTCCGGAAAAATCCTGTTTCCTTCACAATCCTTCCATCGTCAAAAATAACCTTTAAACAAAGAATTGATTCTCGGTACGGACCCGGAACCAGTAAACAAATCAAAGAACCTTGAGAGCTTGCATCTTAAATTAACTAAAACACATTAATCATTTTAACTTTCTTGCATAAATGTAAGGTTGAAGACCTTAATGCCTATAGGGTTAACTCTTAAAAACTCCTTTTCATAGTAGGAAAGCCAGTAAAATTTTTGTCTTCTGCTTCTAAATCTTTTACTTTAAAGAAAGAATTGCATATCATCATCGTGAAAGATACCTCCCTCCAAAATAGTATTTGAGTGTAAAAAAAACTGAATTAAAAACACTGATCGGTACAGAATTCAACAACATTCTCGAAAGCATCCAAAATAGATGTGTAAAAGTTTCTGAAACAGATAAGAGAAAAAAAAAAAGAAAATCTCCAAACTGGAAAAAATTAGGCCTAAAAAAATGTGATTTTGCCAAAGGATGGCAACGTGAATACGGATGCAAATAATAAAAATGTAATCAACCTCTCTTCAAAAATCCTGAATGAAGCGGAAATATCAGTCTTATCCAAGGGTTTAAACTTTTCTGTGGCAACAAAAATCGGTAAAGGCACTGGATTTCGTAACTGGAATCGAGTCGGCTGTTTCACAGTTACCTGAGGAAACAGGGTGACCGGTTTCGTTGTGAGGCCAGTCTTTTACTCAGAAAAATTCCTCCCACAAAACCCAATTTGACAATAGAGGAGAAAAAGGCCAGGTCGATCCCTTGGGAAAGACGACACGGTCAAAAATCCTTACCTGCCGACAAAGGCAAACGCTAACTGTGGTACTTGACTCATGTAGCGTATAAAGAAAAGATTGCGGGAAACTTTAAAATACTGGCAAATATACAGTTTTAAATAAAGACCCGACTGATTCATTTGAAACGCAAAGTAGCAAACACCTTAAGAAAACATAAAGAATTTTTTTTCAGATAAATTTTAGATCTAAATTAAACTCCTCACCACTCAAAAATCGCCCATATGTATGGCCCTTTCCCAAAAATCCACAAACCTACCATCCCTCTTCGGCCCATCATTAGTTCTCGTGATTCACCTTGCAGGGAATTGTCTAAAGTCCTCTTGGGACATCTTAACGCCATTGGTAGGAAAAACTGACTCTTTCATCAAAAATTCCAGGGATTTCGTTAGAGAAGTCAAAATCCCTAAAGTTGACTGAAACTGACAAACTGGTAAGTTTTGATGTCGAAAGTCTATTTACAAATGTACCAGTTCCAGAAACTCTCGGAATTATTAAATCACGTCTCAAAGAAAGACCAAACATTAAAGGATAGAACTAAACTTCCCGTGCCAGTAATTATGGAACTGTTAGAACTATGCACTCAATGCAATTATTTTGAGTTAGAGGGTAAAATTTACCGTCAAGATGAGGGGATGGCAATGGGTTCTCCACTGTCTCCTAATTTTCGCCAATATCTTTATGGAGGAATTCGAGCGAAAAGCTTTGGCTTCAGCTCAGTTTAAACCGAAGATTTGGTGGAGGTATGTGGATGATACCTTTGTTATTTTTTCTCATGGAGACATTGAATTAAATAATTTTTTTTGAATCACATTAATAGTATTTTTTCTCTCCTTTCCATCCGCCTCACAATGGAAGTGGAAGTCCAAAACAAGCTTCCCTTTTTGGATGTGTGTGTATTAAGAGATAGGGATGTCCTTAAGACAACTGTTTTTCGAAAGATAACACACACAGGAAAATATTTAAATTATCAATCCAAACCATCAAAAATCTGTCAAAGAAGGAGTAGCCTACTCGTTGTTTGATAGAGCAAAGAGCTTGTGCTCAGATAAAGATGGACTAAAAGAAGAATTTAAGAAAATTGAATCGGATCTCAGAAGCAATGGATTACCCTCAATTAGTAATTAATAAGTGCAAACGAACCAGAAGAATCATTCCTGAGTCAGAAAAAACAGAATTGTGATAAATTTGCGTTTATGTCAATCCCTTATGTGCCGGGATTATCGGAGAAAATTAGAAGAGTAGGTAGAAAGTACAACATTAGAACCGCGTTTAAAACACACAACACTCTTAGACAAAGTCTCGTAAAAAACAAAACCAAAAAAATGGCACACAGGATTCCAAAAACTGTGTTTACAGTATAAAATGTAGCTGCAATAGGGAATACATAGGCGAGACAAAAAGACCACTAAACGTAAGGATAAAAGAACACAAAGAAAACACGAGAAAGGGTTTCACAGAAAAGTCAAAAAATTGCACACCATTGTTGGTCTCGAAGACCATCATATGAATTGGGATGAAGCTCACATAATACATCGGGAACCACATTTCTTCAAAAGGAAATTAATTGAGGCAACATACATTAAATTGGCAGACCAAACCAATCAAGTCAACCATCAGTCGAGATTAGGCCCGCTTTGGTTGCCAATTCTAAAAAATGAACTAAAGAGAAAACCAAAAGTAATCAAACGGATCGGATATTTGTAATAAAACCAATGCGGAGTCACAATATGGTTTTAAGAAGTTCATCTCGCATGAACCAATAATAACGAAAGGGGCCCATTCCTGTTCCCCTTCCCTTGTATTTCCGCCATCTTGTTTTTAGGCCAGCCGTCACGATTTGCCATTGGCTAGTCCCTCTGGTCAGTCGTTAGGTGGTCAGTAGACGAGTGAAGACGCATTGTGACCTGTATTCCGTAGTTTAGTTTTAATGATTAGTGTTTTGTATAGTTTTGTATTAAGTGCTTGTCTTTAGTGTTAGTGAAGTTGACAAACAACATGTAGGTTGTGATTCCTGACTTAGGGCGTGCCACAACGCTTTAGTAAGATTTGTTTATTTTAACTTAGTTTGTAATTATGTATTAGGTTAGTTCTTTACCTGAAGAAGAGATCAGATTTGCAGATCTCGAAACGTAGTGTTTACTGTTTTCTTGTTTCACTAAACGATGGCAAATGTCCGGAAAAATTCCTGTTTTCTTAATAAATAAGCAACAACAAAAAAATACGTACACACAAATAGGAAAAATGTTATTCCTATCAAATATAACAGGGTGTTTGAAAAGTATGGGTACGGCTTAATATTTTAAAACCCATAGGTGATAACAACTATAAACTATTGCCACAGTGTCATATGGCTATCTAAACTATTTTTCCTTGCTATTACCATGACATCCCCAACCATGGGGGGACGGCCCACAGAGGAAAACATGGAAATCTTAAATTGAAGCATGGGTCGAGTGATACCTCATTTGAAAGAGCTCACTTAGTAGAGTTGAATGTGCCGCAAACCGCATCTCAAAAGGTTTATCCAATCAGAAATGGCGGGTTGTTTTAGGTACACATTGTGAAGTACATTATGCGCTGCCATTTCTGACTGGATCGTCGTATTCTGATGCTTCACTCGACCCATGCTTCAATTTAAGATTTCCATGTTTTCCTCTGTGGGCCGTCCCCCCATGGTTGGGATGTCATGGTAATAGCAAGGAAAAATAGTTTAGATAGCCATATGAACACTGTGCAAAGTTTATAGTTGTTATCACCTATGGGTTTTAAAATATTAAGCCGTACCCATACTTTTCAAACACCCTGATAGGCTACGTAATATCTTTGGCAGAATGAAGTTTGATGCCTTGAAAGATACTTTCTATACTGTATATAACAATAAAATTAAGCACAATGGATATCCTAACTGATTCCTACCAAAGAATGAGTTGCCTTCAAAACCATAAATAATGCATTACATTAAAATTGATGGCATGGTGCGCTCAGTGGCCATATTGATCTGTGTAAAATATTTTGTTGATTATTTAACAATATAAGCCACTCAGTTAAAAAACATAATATACAACTTAAAATTTAAATTATAACTGTACATAGTAAAAATAAATTTTAGAACACTTTTAATTCATTTCAGTTTAATATTTTACAAATTATAACCATCGTATGATATTTATAAATATTTTAATATAACATATGTAAATTCCAGCCACAAAACATTTATATGATCTTCGCACCTAAACAGTCGTTATAAGAATGTCTTGTATAGAATACATCTTTATTCTCACTGTACCTGAGAGAGTATTTAATTCTTCTTACAAATTGCTATATGAATATAGTAAAACATATCAATATTTCGATCTGCTAAAAAAGACTGAATGATGACTACGAGATATCATTTGGTTGGCTGCTGTTTACTAAGGTAAAATTCAGACAGAGACGTTTTCGTGTAAACCCGCCATCCTATTGTATCAGGCTTGGTTTCGTGACCTGTAATAGTCCTGTAGCAATTTCCACTCATCGGTTTACCGTTTTCTTTAATTTCCGTCACCAACTCCTATGTATACCCAAAAAAAATGTAATTCGTAATATGCAAACGTTCACAAATGTTCATTGTGAGCTGCGGCCCGGTTTAGTATTGAGTAAAACATTCATAACTTTTCAGTATGAAAATATATTAGTAAAAGAATATAGGTCTCTTACTTCTCAGTCAGTTCAAAATAAGAATTCGTGCCATTGTAATGGTTGATAAGACAAAAGGCTAAATGAACTACTGTATTACATTTCCAATGCTCTTAAGTATGTATGTTTTTCACCACAAAGGCTAATGGCTTTCCCAATTATAACCCTCCATAGCTATTTAGGTTTATTTTCATTAAGAGAGTTTTATATTTAATCACTCGAAGGTAATGTATTTATCGCCTGGTTATAGTTTTCTGTTGTTTTTTTGATACGGTTTGATACATTAACTTGATTTCTGGATTCTTAGCTTACAAACTATAAACTTCTGAGTATTATGGGTTTAATTACCAGCTCTATACATTTGATAAGTAACATAAATTTGTGAATAGTTACGTGTAAAAAAATGTCAATATTAATTCAAATGATAGTTAACATTGGAGCTACTACTGTAAAGTGCAAAAGTATTCTTTTTTGAGGTTCTAACCGAATGCAATGAAATTTACAGCCGATTCCTCCATAGGCTTAATACACTACAGAGATGCTGTATGAAATATCGTTATATGCAAGGTGTCCCGGACCATTCAAATACTGTTTTTAGGAGAACGGTTTGAGGTAGAATCTACGATTCTAACCTACCAATCAAATTTACCTACTAAGTAAATCGTTTTTTTTACTATTCTTTAAAATGGTATTACAAGATGTTCCTGAAGACGTGGAGTATTAGTCGAATCTCGAACAGTTCTTATGTAAACATTTTTTGAGTGATACATCATTAAAACCTTACACGGGTTCAACTATTATAAAGTTTGTTTAATTCTTTATCACTATAGCGACTAAGTATTATGATATTTTATACTTCCTCGAGTCTAAATTAGGGTTGCCATATATTCGTGTGGTTTGGTTTAATTTATTACTTTATATAATGTGGCTTATAAGAGATCTGTACATTGCAACACAATGATACTTTTAAATAAATATTTCCTGGCCCAAATTTTTAAAATCCAAATTTAGATTAATTAAGAAAAGTGTATATGTATCGTACCTTAAATTAATAGTATTTTAAAACTGAAAAACCTTCACGTTCTCTGTGTCTCCAATTCTCCAGGATTTTCAAAATCAGATATTAATTTCTTCTGCTTTCTCTCGAAAATAAAAATTAACTACAGAATAAAATCAAGGGCGTCACAGTTTTTACAGTAGTAATGATTGTTAAGTTTATTGGAGGAAACTTATTTCTAGCTGACATTCTATTTAATTTGGATATTTATATAAAATTTGTCACTATGTAATGGAATACAATTTAGCTCATGTGCCAAAGTACGCGCATGTAAATAAAATATGAAAGTATTCAGATACTAGAATTATCATGATGTACGTATTGTACAAAAAAATTACACTGAATGTTAGATAATTTATGAACTTACTAACTAGTAGTTATGAACATATTTATTTACACATAAATCACCAATTAGAATAATTTATCGTAATTAGGGTTCTCGTGTCTATGTTATCATAAAGAATAAAAGAATAAATAAACAAGTTCTAACAGTAAAGAAAGAAAGTGAGACAGTCTTGTCACTGCGTTGACCTCTGCCCGGGGGAAATCTCCTGTATCATAAGTTATGTATGTGGCACAATTCCGTGACGTGGAATATCATCTAATTCATCCTCTCTGAGACCGCCATTAGTCTTTACTGTACAGATTAGCTTGAGATAATTCATATAAGTCAATTTAGAAAGATACATGAGAAACAAAATCAAGAATCTATAAATCTCACCGGACCAAATTCAATTGATTTTTTACATTCAATTATTTATTTATTATTTTACCTAAAAGTAGTTAAGTAACAAGAATACATTACTATTTAAAAAACTTTTATAATTTTTGTTTGTACTATGTACATTTCGGGTTCAAAAATTCATATTCAGGTACTACTGTAGGATGAGGTAAATAAAATAAAGTAAACAAATAATTGAACAACATAACTACCTTGGTACCTTAAAAATCACTTATTGTCAACCTTAAAACATTTTACAATGAACAAAATGCCAAAGTTAATCTTGGCGTATCTTAATGACAAGGACAGTCTTTTAAAACAATATGTATTATTTGATAGACTTTTAAGCAACATTAATTAATTACATATAAATTAAGTACAGAGTTTAGCCACCGGCATAAACTACATACTGAACTACATATATAACACATGTTAAAACTATTAAAGTGTTGTAAAGGTAATTTATTCTTTTATTAAAAACTGTTTAAGTCTCCATTACTAATATAAAAAAATGTCAAAATATTTTCTTAAAGGCAAACCATACAGAACCATGTTTTCAAATTAAACTCTCATGATCCGATTGTGACTAATTTTATTATCATTGCCGATTAATCTACAATTGAAGTGTTTAAGGAGTTGATTGCAGGGATTGAAATTCGCATGATATTCTCTGGTCTCATCATTTGTACTGCGCTGTTTTTTCAGAGATTAAATAGAGATACTAAATTAATATCGTATGACACTATAGATAAAGTTTGTTTTGCTTGATAAGGCAATAAACCAAAATGAAGTACAGTTTCTTAACTGTAGTAACATAGTACCTAGAGTAAATAATGTATAATAAAATTATTATTTCTTTTATGGATATGTATAATTTGAGCAATATATAAGTATCGTTTAAATGACCTATTAAATTGGAAAAATGATACATGTGTGATTATATTGGGTGAATAAAATAAACATGGTACAATAACTGCAGTTCAATTAGAAGGAAGGAATATTTATGTTTTATAAACCTGACATGTATTATTGTATAGACGTACGAGATAATCTGATAAAGCAGCAAGGAGGGTTATTTTAAATAAATCAACTAACATTACTCTCCATTTACATAAAAGCAGGCCGCTGTTAGCGATGTTGAAGCGTTGTCTGACTCGTTGATGGTTATGAGTACAAGGACTTTAACCAGCTGTTCTCGTTTAAAAAAACGTCATCAATGTATCAATGATTTACAATTTACAACCTTAAAAGCCTAAAAGAGAAATTAATAACTGTGTAGATGGATTATAAAATGGCTAAAAGTTTCTTTTGATTCATAGTAAAAGTTGTATTATTCACAATAGTAAGTAATATAATTACAAAACCCATATAAAAAATGTTATATTTAAAATATTATTACAAATACATATTTTATCCCAGATATAACATAATTAATTATGGTTAAAGTAAAACATATACAATACAAAAGGAGACTAAAAAGGAGCTTAAATTAAGGCTATATTTTAAGCGATCTTCGTATCTAAATAAATTTAGTGTTTCGTGCATGTTTAAATTTTTTATTTAGGTTTTTGGACATCAGAGGGAGATTAAGATTTTAATTCTTGAAACATAATGTATATTTTATTAACACATATCGATGAACATTTTTTCGGAATCCTATTATCCTTTCAGATCGATTTAAAATTGAAGTAGACTGCCAGGTATCCTGACATTGTTTGCCAAGAGGTGCCAAGACATTAAGAACTAAATATGTTACATTTCATGTAAGTCAGGAGCACTAACATTGCATATAGTAAAGATACTGGCTACACGCTATGATACAGTTTTTGCGAAACGTTTCAGTATTACAGCCCATAGCAAGTCAGTTTAAGAAATGATTCAGTACTAAAGTAGTGAACACAGTAACTGTTAGCATATTAGTGTCTCAATATAAAAAGATAAGATAAGAAAAGTCTGTTATTAAAAAAAATATCCTGTTTATACCTTAACTGTTCGAAGGGAAATAAAGATTGATTTCGCAATTTCTGAACAACTTTGCTAACGAAAGATGTGACGCCTCTCAGATGAAGTTTGGAACAAGTTTTCTAACCACGCTATCTGTCTAGGTCACACCAAAGTTTCCTGTCTGCCCGTGGACTACCTTAACGACTATTCTTAGTTTTACTCCAGTTTAGTAGTATGAACTAGATTTGTTATGTTTCAGATATATAACAGCAGTTTAAAGGAACTCTAATCTGTAATTATGTTTTTAGAGACTTTTATTCTTGCATAGGAAGTCATCGAAAATGACATATCCTTTGATTTCTTTCACTACAGATTTTTGTTTTGAAAAGTTTTTACTAAATCCTTGCAATAACATATTTTATATAATCTTTTTGAACAATACACCTGTTTTTAATATTTTAAAATAACTTCAAAAATTTTTTTTATTAATATGTTTAAATTGTTTTGCAACTAATTCGTTTTAAAAACTACTAGGATAAATGACATACATGTTAGGATAAAAGTGACATAACCCTCTTGTTTTGAACAAAATGAAAAAGTAAAATTCGTTTATTGGACATAAATTATGTTTATTTACAGTTTTCACAAAGTTCACATACAAACATTTTCAGTTTTTTTATCTAGCCATGGCTATCCAAATGACCCATAATTTTGCATGAACGAACGTGCAGCCAAAGTTCCCTATTTCGACTCGAATACAGTTCAAATATAATAAAAGCAGCCGACGTTCCTCCCTTCTTTCGTCACTGTTTGTCAAATAGGTCTTCTTCAAACCATCAATCTGTTTGAAATTGTAACGGCTTCATCGAGTGTTTCTCAGCTCTTATATGTTCTTTTTGGCCACGCTGAGACTTTTCAGTTACTTTGATAAAAAGAGACTGGTCAATATGTGCTTTCCTGGTTCTTCGTTTGTGGCCTTTTTATTGGAGTTTAAGTGCGTTGAGCAGTGGAGAGATATCACCTCAGTGTAGGCCTACTACTTTCCAGTGCTTGTATATGACCTAACTTGCAAGTGGTTTCCACTAGAGTGTGAGCTCGGTGTTGTACAGAGTTTCTTTCATTAGCGTACCGTTTTCTATTTCTCGAAGCCGTTTTGTTTGTTCCACTAAAGCGAACTAATGTTGTAGAAAAATATCTGGTTTAAAGATACTTCCAATTGTGCAAGAAACCTTTCTCAACAGTTGACTACTGTGCGGCGTTCTCCGTAAGGCTACAGAAAAAATTGAGTCAAATTTGATACACTGTAGACAACCTCTTCCGGGTGATTCCGCATCCATTTATGACCTCCTGGTTATAAAAACTCTTAGTGGGCCAAAAAAGCTTACATCCAGAGGTTTAGCATTCGGAGATGCAGTGAGGAGTCAACCACAACCATAAGCAACTCCCATTTCGTTTGCAATCTCGATGACATTCTCATCTTTGTGGAATCCCAATGACCATCAACTAATAACAAATCTTTTCATGATTGGAAGCTGATGTGCTGACGACATGTTCAAGAACTTTAAGAAAAAAAGTTTCCCCATCATCCAGCCTTGTTTTTGACCAACCCCATAGAAACCAGTGGGCACGCCATCTAAAGGCTATGTGTAAAAATTGCCGTGCAAAAACAAAAACAGGTAGGAATGTAATGAGCCAGATGGCACTGCATAGCGACACACAACACAAACATGAGGATCCTCTTTTCTGCACACAGGATCGCAAAGAGATTGCTTCTTACCATTGACGCAAAAACCTCAGTGACTCTTGCACTGTGGAAATCGATTCATCAAGATTATAGATTTTTTCCCCCCCCCCCCCCTGGGTTAGGTGCAAAATTATTTAACTAAGCATATGTTTCATAATTTTGAAAAAAAACCAACACTTTCATTGTTAAAAAAAAATCCTGAAGCACGGGAAAAACTAGTACTCTCATGTTTCTTAAAGAAATGCCAGGATTTCTTTCCGGAACCCTGAGCAAGTCTAGCCCATCCTCTGCTTCATTTTCACAAGTTGAATCTGTGATCAATTTCCTTCTTTTTAGCAAGTTGAAAAGCAAGCTTCATTCGGACCTCGGGTAGGGTTAGTCCAAGCCCCTTGATTCCAAGAGCTTAATGTGTCAAGTAACTCCTTTTTCTGTGTCGTGTCGGTATCAAATGTCCGGTTTGAAACCGCAAGTCCTTTTTTTTGAGCTCCTTTGACTACTTATTCTTACCACCTTCGCCCTCCTGCTGTAAAGTAGCCTGACACTCCAATATGTTTGGGCAGCTTTCAGCCAGCCCTTAATTTTTCTTCAAACCCTTTTAATGCTTACACATAACCTCCTCACTCCAAACTGCCCTATTTGTTTTCTTCTGTATTTAACCTCTGGAAAAAAAACAAATTAGTCTAGTCGAGCACGACAAAATTATCATTTCACACACTTAAGTTTTAAATACCAATAACTGTCGAATTAAAAAGCTGTTAAATACATGCGTTTTTAAAATCTTTAAAATAAAACAAATTGCTTTATTCCGATGATAATGATCAATTAAATCGTTGATTTTACTTTTTTTTAAAATAAAGATAAGAAACGTAATAAAATTTTTTCCAATTATAATAAAGTAATCAGCACACAAGTAGGACTGCTTGGGAGAGAAACAGAGAGCACTTAAAAATTAAACAAACTGAAACAAAATGTTTTATGGTTTTCCTTATAGAAAGGACATATCGGAGACACATGACCGAAGTCACATTGCTAAATTTTATTTTTTATATTTTTTTTTTTTTTTTTTTTTTTTTTTTTTTTTTTTTTTTTTATTTTTTTTTTTTTTTTTTTTTTTTTTTTTTTTTTGTTTTTTATTGTTTTTTTTTTTTATTTTTTTTTTTGTTTTTTTTTTTTTTTTTTTTTTTTTTTTTTTTTTTTTTTTTTTTTTTTTTTTTTTTTTTTTCTTTTTTTTCTTTTTTTTTTTTTTTTTTTATTTTTAATTTTATATTAGTTATTTAACTTGTTTTTATTTAATTTATTTTATTTTTATCTTTTTTTATATTTTTTTTTTTTTATTTTTTTTTTTTTTTCTTTTTTATTTTTTTTTTTTTTTTTTTTTTTTTTTTTTTTTTTTTTTTTGTTTGTTATTTTTTTTTTTTTTTTTTTTTTTTTTTTTTTTTTTTTTGTTTTTTTTTTTTTTTCTTTTTTTGTATAAAAAACTTTATGCAGTTTAGGAGAATTCTTAAACGTTTTTATGACAGATAAAATTTAAAAAGAAGATTGGCTGTGATCAGGTAAAATTGCCATACTAGGTATTTTTACCCATTTAAGTAATAGGTCCCATTTTACCCCTGAACCACTGATTTAATAAAATCTTAATTATAAAATTATTACAATTGGTTTTAAGGTTGTTTGGTTAATCAAACATGTACCTGAGACTACAAGGATTCCAAAAATAATAATAGTTTCTAAGTTAAAACTCACCTTGATGTAGGAAAAATCATATTTATTACATCAACGAAAAAAACTTTTGGTAAAGCGACAACACAGAACTCAATGACAATGCCCCGTACCAACTAAAGCTACCCAGCCAGCTCAGACAACTGAGACGCAGAATACCATCTCTGAAACTGGAATTACTTGATTCTCCTCAAAATTTCCTCACGGTGGGAGATCACTTGGTGTGTCAATTTACCCAAGTGTGTCATTTTAGACTGATCTCCAATAAACATTATGCATCATCTCTAACATTAATTTCTAATTTCGTTTATACCATACCATTTTTAAACAGTCACACGTAGAAAACTCTGAATAGTTTTCACAGGAATGCTTTACCTAAGATTTAACAAGCGACAAACGCTCTGTCTTAAAACGTACAGCAAAAATTAATACACGTTCTAAAAGCTACTAAACAGGTGGGAGTTTTATGTAAGGTGATGAGAAAGCTTTAACTTTTACTATTACCCTAGAATTTAACCAATAGTCACACTTTATTAATATGTATTGTCAATGTGTAGCATAACATATAAATAAAGAATTAAATTGGATAAATGGAAACATAATTACTATGAAAGTTGTGCGACAGAAGCTAAAACTACTTGTACCACAACCTAATATGTTTACTATGATAGTTCTGTATAAAAACACACACATAAAATAGTAATGTATAACTTCCAATATTACAAGAAATAAACTACTTAAAAAGTAACTAAATAATCAAGTCACAATTGGTCTTCACATAATAAGCAACTGACCTGCTATTGTCGTCACAAACAAATGTTTGCAGTGTTTAGCATGGAAAACTACATAAGTAAATTTTTTACCTATTATTACATTAAAAGAACCTTTTACCTATTATTATAAGTATATTAGTCAGAGCGACAATATATTTAAATCCAAATAACCCCTCCCCAACTTTTACATATAATTGAGGGAAGGTGTAAATCGTTCTTTCCTAATATATATTCAAATGTATGTTTACACTTTGGTGTTGCTAGTCCCTCGTAAATCTTCATATAAAGCCTACGATGCGGAGTCATCATTCATTTTCCAGTTGGTGCTTTATCTTTTCTTTAGCTGCGTTACTTAAAGCAAAATGAACTGTGTTTCTTAGAATATAATTAATACTATACTATAAGAATACATTAGACATCACCTTTTTGTTCTCAAACTGTACAAATAGTTATATAAAATCTCGGTATTGAAACAAATTATCGTAGTTAAGTGTAAATATTTTTAAAACATACTAAGCTCTCACCTTTTCCCTTACGCCAAACAAAATATGTGGTTAGAACAGGACATACTCGTAACTTTCTAAGTATGTATATTAATTTATAGCATTTATAGTAATCTGTTAAAATTTTAATTCTATTTAGTTTATTTCAAAAGAATAGTGTAATAATAATTAGTATGCATGCAACGCAAGATTTGTATGAAATATAAGAAATTACTATGCACGCTGCAGCCAACGGATCCCGAGATAAAGCTTAATTATAAAAAATATCACAGTATTATTAATACTATACAGGTTTGAACTTTGAACTTTAATAACGGATATATTCCGGCGTTCACATGTATTTTCTGTAACAACCGTGTTTCTGCAATATGTACATAAACAAGCCTAGAGTCTTTATACTACTGGTCTTTATACCGCTCAAACAAGTTTTAATTGGTTAACATTTGTTACAGGAGCGTCTCTTTGTTATGTGTGCCACAAATTACCAAACTCTTTTTCCAGAATTGCTTCTTACTTATAGATGCAGTATTATTGTGGTATCATGGGCATTTGGTTTTTGAAATTATACATAAAATATTTATTAAATAATGAGAAAATCATTATAATATATCCCCTTTCCGGATCCTGGTTTAAATATTTTAGTATTTAGCAATCATAATATTTGTTATATAACAAATTATTAAATCCACTATCCTTTCGATCATATCACAAATAACTATACACTTTTAAAACAGTTAATCAATAGTTATTGGGAAATGTGTTTATCATATTTAGAAGAAATACCTCAAAATGAGAATATTACATGTTTACAGTTTTTATAAAAATTATTACATTGTGAATTGACAGTTTAGATAGGAGTTGTATATACTGATAATAAATATCCGAAGTATATAAAATTAAGACTAAAAAAATGTGATATTGTCTTTTATACACTTAACATACGTACTACAACACTGTCTTAACAATTTCTTCTCTTTTGTTATTAAAACTTTAAATGATTACAAGTTATTTTGGAGTGATAAATTATACGTCTTCTGGGAAGGTATTCTAAAGGGGCGTGACTATGAAATGAAAATAATAGGTGAGCTCTATGTATAATTGATACTACGAATTGTATAACTACCTACGTATTGTAATATTCATGCATGTATATTGCATTCCTATGTATTTAGTAAACTGTGTTTTTCCATTATATTTATATCCAGCCTATGTATTGCATCAAATCGTAAGTCTAATCAGGTCGTATCCCATTTAACTGTGACATGGATTCATTATATCCAGTAGTTTCCTCGGGGTTTGGAAAATTCCAATTATAATCTAGTGCGTTTGGTATCCTTGATCCTTGGATTATGCTATCATATGATTTTTATTCCTATATGCTCATGGCCCAGTCCCTTAGTTTCTTCAACCTCATTTTCACTGCATTTTTATACAAATCACGGCTGTCTCTCTGGCCAAGCACGGAACACGGAGCCAAGCTGTGATATGGTTCATCAAGGCTTATTCTGTGTTGGAAACCACAATGGCCCTGATACTGACATGTCCAGAATATGAAAGCGCAGAAAGTACTCCACATCTTCTATTCGGAGAGCGTTCGAATCTATTTCCTCAATTTACTTCCCTAATCTAGTAATGCGAGGCAGTGTGGTAGTGGGACATTATATTCTTTCTATTCTTAGCACTCCAAGTTTAGAAGGTTTACGGTTATGAAAAACACCCTTTACTCGCATTTTAAAAGAATCAAAGATGTAAGTGCTGAAACTTTACATCCTCTTATTCCCGATCATTTTAGTTCCAACAATGTCAGAACCATAAACATCAATCTTCATGTCTAGTGCTTCTGATTTCCAAAATGCGGGCACACAAAGAACGTTTGATGAACATTGTCTCAACTTATAACGCATCTCTGCTTGTAAAATTACTTAAAATAGTATAGAAAATCCACTGACATACGAGCAATATTGCGATGTTGATGTTGAAAGTTGTGATGCAATTGAGTGTACAATTGGCTTCTCACCTTGATGAAATTGGCTCCTTTTTTTCATCATAATATTTGTGTTTGCAAGTGCAATGAGAATATTTATATGAAATTAAAAATGCAAAACATATTTCCCAATAGTTTTAAATTTAAATAGATATATGGTATGAATAAAAAATAAATATATTACAATAAATCATTCATCTACTAAAAATGAAGCACTTATAAAACAATATTTCCCAATTGCAATGTTCTCACAATATTGAAATATCGGACGTTGGTTCCTGGAATTGGTTAGAACGATCCACATATAAATCGTTTTGTGTAATTCGTATGCACAGCAATGTCGAACATCGTGTGATATATACTTTCATAACATTTATATTACATTGTTGGTATTTTCGTTAAATTAATGCGTTCATAATAAAACATATTACAAACTGTATCTGTATAATGCAATATATACTCTCAATAAATAATATTAATTTCATAAAAAACATAATTTCTGGTAATGTAGAATGTCAGCGCAAGTAATGGAGGGTGTGGTATGTGTGAAGAGTGCTTCATGGATCTGGGACCGACGTGACGCAAAGTGAATGCGGTAGAAATCGGCCCTGAGCTCGTCCTTCTCTAGTGGCCTGACTAATGAATGACGTCAATTACTTGACCATCCTTAAGTACTCTAACGGTCAAATGTATCAGTTCCAAAATCTTGATCAAAAAGTTTCTAGACATGAAATTAGTGAATACCATACAGGTGTGGAATAATATAATACTCTAAGATAGTTTACTCCTAAAATGTCTTAATTGCTTTGCAAACTGTAACGACCCTTATTGTACCCCCGTCCTTAATCCTCACCCATTCTAATAGACCCCTGTTTACCTGAACAGTGCAGTTTTCCTTATTGCACTTGAACCTTTTTATTTTTCCGCCTTCGCACTATTACCGACGTCCCTGTTTTCCTAACTTATCCTTATCTTAGCGTCTCCTCCCACGGCCTAAGTCCCTAGGCCCTACACCCTTCCGTTTTTCTTTCCGCCAATAAAAACCTTATTTGTTATTTTCTTGTCTTTCATTCTTCCCTATTCTTTATATTCTTCTTTATTATCTGTTTTTTTCATTATTATTGTCTCTTTATCTTTATCTAATTCCGGGATTTTTTTCAATTTTTTTTTTCTTAGATTTTATTTTCGCTTGTTTTATTTTCTTCCTTATTTTTTTTTTTATCTTTTTATTTTATTTCTATTTTTCCTTTTTTCTTCCTTTTTTTTTTTTCGTTATTTCCATTTTGTTTTTCTGTATTCCCTTTCTTTTATATTCTTCTCCCATCTAAATTCCTTTTTTTTTTATTTTTTTTTCCTTATTCCTTTTCCGATTTTCGATTTTTTCTGATTTTTTTCTTTCCCTTTTTTCTTTCCTTATTCTTTATTTTATTCATCTTTATCTATAATTTCCTTCTCTCTCTTTTTATTTTTTTTTTCTTATCCTTTTCCATTTTCTTTTCTTCTTGTTCACCTTTTTTTCATTTTAATTTTTCTTAATTCTTGTCCTTCATTATTTTCATTTTTATTTCTTATTTTTTTTTTCTTTATTTTCTCCCTTATTCATTTTTCTCCTTCCCCTCTTTCCTCGCTAAAGAAAACTACTACGTACCACTAAAACATCTCCCCTACTCCCCTCCTAATCCGTAAACAACCAGCGTCGTCCTAATTGTCCCCTGCCCTCCTTGCCCTAGTTCCACGTACCTCTCTTTTATACAAAGTTTTTTTTTTTACCCTGACCTTTGCCCGCACCCTAGACGGTTATCCAGGTTTTTCCGCTTACCATTATACTTTCCTATCTCGTGTCCTAGCTAATCCGCTTTGGGGGCGTTCGCCTCAGTAGTCTGCGTCGTCCTATACAAACTCTTCCTCTTATAATTCCTGTTGTCCTTCGATTTCCGAAGTTACAATAAGCCCTGTCCTATTTTCCCCACGATCAGTCCGTCCCCTCCGTCACTTACCCTATCCCTGCGCCAACCTGGCTGCTTGAATCAGGAGCCGATCCACCAGCACAGCTCTCATTCGTTCCAGGGAGACCACCGCCGGAAGATCTCCGAGACGACCACACGCTTCGCCACTATTAGGAAAGATAATCGCCTCTTCGTCTTTTCCCCCCCTCAAGAGAAATCCGAGCGCCTCTATCCTCTCGCCCGCCTAGAGCAATCCAAGCGGAACCTTTTCGCCCTGCGCTAGAGAAATCCGAGCGCCTCAATCCTCTCGCCCGCTAAGGCGGATCCAAGCGAACCTTCGCCTGCGCTAGAGAAATCCCAGCGCCTCTATCCCTCTCGCCCGCTAGAGCAATCCAAGCGGAACCTTCGCCTTGCGCTATAGAAACGTCCCAAGCTCCTCTTCGTCTTCCCCCCTAAGCGATCCAAGCGGAACCTTTTTGACCTGCGCTAGAGAAATCCGAGCGCCTCTATCCCCTCGCCTCGCTAATAGCAATCCAAGCGGAACCTTTCGCCCTGCACTAGAGAAATCCCAGCGCCTCTTCGTCTTTCCCCCCTAGAGAAATCCAAGCGAACCTTTTCTCCTGCGCTAGAGAAATCCGAGCGCCTCTATCCCCTTCCGAGCCGTTAGAGTAATCCCAATCGAACCTTTCGCCGCTGCGCTAGAGAAAATCCCATCGCTCTTCGACTTTCCCCGCTAGAGCGATCCAAGCTGAACTATCGCCCTTCGCTTAGAGAAATCCGAGCGCCTCTTTCCCCTCGCCCGCAAGAGCAAATCAAGCGGAACCTTTCGGGCCTTGCTCTAAGAAAGTCCCAGCTCCTCTTCCGTCTTTCCCCGCTAGAGCGATCCAAGCGAACCGTTTCGTCCTGCGCTAGAGAAATCCGAGCGCCTTCTATCCCCTCGCCCGCAAGCAATCCAAGCGGAACCTTTCGCCCTGCTCTATGAGGAATCCCACGCCTCTTCGTCTTTCCATTCCCCCTAGGAGAAAATATCCAAGCGGACCTTTTCGTCCTGCGCTAGAGAAAATCTCAGAGCGCCTCTATCCCCTCCCCGCTAGAGCAATCCAAGCGGAACCGTTCGCCTTGCGCTAGAGATTATCCCAGCGCTCTCTTCGTCCTTTCCTCCCCTAAGCGATCCAAGCGGAACCTTTCGGCCTGCCTAGAAGAAATCCAGCGCCTCTATCCCCCGCCCGCTAGAGCAATCCAAGCTGAAACCTTCGCCTTCCGCCTTGCGCTAAGAAATCCCAGCGCCTCTTCTCCTTCCCCGCTAGAGCATCCAAGCGGAACCTTTTGTCCTGCGGCTAGAGAACTTCGAGCGCCTCTATGCCCTCGCCCGCTAAGCAATCCAAGCGAACCTTTCGCCCTGTGCTTAGAGAAATCCCAGCGCCTCTCGTCTTTCCCCCTAGAGAAACCAAGCGAACCTTTCGTCCTGCTCTAGAGAATCCGAGCGCCTCTAATCCCCTCGCCCGCTAGAGCAATCAAGCGAACCCTTTCGCCTTGCGCTAGAGAAATCCCATCGCCTCTTCGCTTTCCCCGCTAGACGAACCAGGCGGAACCTTTTTGTCCTGCCTAGAGAAATCCGAGCGCCTCCTATCCCTCGCCGCTAGAGCAATCCAAGCGGAACGACCTTTCCGCCCTGCGCTAGAGAAAACCCCAGCGCCTCTTCTCTTTCCCCGCAAGAGAAAATCCAAGCGGAACTTTCGTCCTTCGCTAGAGAATCCTAGCGCCTCATATCCCCTCGCCCGCTGAGCAATCAAGCGGAACGCTTCGCCTTGCCCCGGGCCCCCTAGAGATTATCCCCAGCGCCTCCTTCCTTCTCTGTCCCCGCGAAGACATCCGAGCGGAACCCCTTAGTTTCCTTTGTAAGAAACCCTTTCCCAACGCTTTTAATTTCCAAGTTACATTGTCCCTCCACCGTCCTCTCATACCCTACTTTTGAAGCCTAGGCTGATGATGATACCGAGCGTCCGTTTTGAGTCCACTTGAGTTGACCTCAGCTCACAATCTGAGCCTTGGGTTTCCCGATTCCTAACTACCTTCTACTCCCGACCCCTGGAATAATTAACCCCCAATTTCACGACTTAGTCTTTCTGGTCAGTTACGTTATGGACGTTTGCGAAAATGACGTTACAAACTATACAGTAAAACTTGTATTTTGGATTCAATAATATTCGAATAAACCTATTTTTTGTCACAGTATATTTTTAAAATGAACATGGTGTACAATTAAGAAAAAAGGAAAAATAAAAAGTAAATTAATGCAGTAAATTTACTTAAAAATTTTGTATTAAGGAGTACTCAAAAAATATTTCATATATTGCAATTTTTAGCATAAAATATTACGATTTAAATTACAGTAACGTATTACACATATTTCTGTGATGATTGAAACATTTCCTACAGTAGGGTTACTGCAAACGCTGAATAAATGTTATACTACATTTACATTTAGATGATTTTGCTAGAACTATTTACTTTTAGTAACATTCCAGTAGGTACCGAAAACATATTTTATCCATGGAATAATAGCAATTACTCCTATAAAGTTTTAATTGGTGTAAAAACTTAATTAAACGATACATACCTAATTCAATACGACCAATCAATATGCTGGATTTAATACAATTCGCATCAAACGAGATTTCTATTCATAAAATGTTTTGGTCAACTTCATAACACAGGAACATTGTGTAACTTCAGTTCCCTTGAAGCCATTTCCGTGGTTACATCGAGTGAGGTCATTTAATATAAACTGACCTACTAGGTACTATATTAGCTAGTACCCTTATATAGTACTAGCAGTTACCCGCGTATTCGGAAATGTGTGAGCACTTACGGTTCATGTGAGTTGTTTTTCGATCCAATTTAGAGTTTACATTTTTGCCAAGATCAAGAAAATATGCCAATAGTGTATATTTATGACAATGAAATTTACTCCGGTCTTAACATTTTTGAGTCCCATAGTTGATTTTGCATTGTTTCAGCCATTGTATATATATATATATATATATATATATATATATATATATACATAAACAGATCTAAAGAGTCTAGCTCGGAAATTGTAATTTACTCTAATCTTAATATTTTTTCTATAGTTGATTTTACCTTGTTTCCCGATCAATAAAATACATAAAAGTCTGAGAATCCTAATTTTTTCAAAAAGATATACATGATAGGTTTTTAGCAGTCTTTTCAATTCTAGTAAGAGTTAACAGGTAGCTTTGCGTTTTTATATTTTCATTACAGTACTAAACAATCACTGCATACTTAACATTCGCCAAAATTTATAGTTAAAAGTATATTTTTACTAAAGTATTTAATTGTGTTTACTTACCTGGATATTTTCTTACTCTGCGCTCAACAGCGCTTGAAAAAGATTCTTCACAAACAATTCAAGTTGACCTTCGATGTAACGATTTACCGTCGATTCGCAGCCGTTAGATCTGAGTGCAAGTCATTGAAAAAAAAATTGTTTCCTGCGCTATGTCAACCACGTTCAAGAAGTGCTACCATCCAATCCCAAAATATTTTGGACCTATCTTAAGGCCTGCGACAGATCTGATACAGCCCCATCAGTGATGTCCTTTGAAGACACCACATCATCTGATGATGTTTGCATTGCAGATATGTTTGCTGACTTCTTCTCATCGGTTTTCGGCACCAGCCGAAGCTCTACTCATACTGAAGATTCTTCTGGTTTTGATGCTATTTCTACATGTCTCCTTGATTATGATGATGTCCAAAGTGCCCTTACAAATCTTGATGTGTCCAAGGGGCCTGGCCCCGATTCCATATCGCCTGCAGTTGTAAAGTATTGCGCTGAACTCTTAGTATTGCCTCTGACTAAACTATTCAATCTATCTCTATCTAATGGCACATTTCCCGAATGTCTGAAGTTTAGTCAAGTTGTGCCAATTCATAAAAAAGGTTCAGTGAATGACATCGCAAATTACAGACCAGTTGCTATCCTACCGATTTTTGCAAAGATTTTTGAGAGACTTGTGTTTGACAGGTTGCAGTTTAGAGTTCACCATCTTATTACTAACAAACAGCACGGCTTTATGTCTGACCGTTCTCCCGTTTCTAATCTAGCCGTCTTTCAGACTCATATTATGGACGCACTCGGAGAGAGAACTCAGATCGATGCCGTTGAATTGGATTTTGCCAAGGCTTTCGATCGAGTTGACCATGTCCTACTCATCCGCAAGTTGTGTGAGTATGGGATCTGTGGACCACTGCTCAAATGGTTTGCGAGCTATCTACATGAGAAAAAACTTCAGGTTCGCTTCCAATCCGCTCTATCCAAGGAGTTCATTGCTACTTCTGGCGTACCTCAGGGTTCACACCTGGGCCCCACTTTGTTCAATATCTACATTAACGACATAACTCGAAGACTGAGCTGTGACCACCTACTCTTCGCCGATGATTTGAAACTGTATGCGAAAGTTACTACACATCAAGATGCTATTAATCTATTAAGGAAGATCTGAATCGGGTAGAGGAGTGGTGCCTGGAAAATAGCATGGCTCTCAACCTCGATAAGTGTGTCTGTATCACTTTCCACCGAACCGTCTCTCCAATAAAATTACAACTGTAAACTCTGAGCGGCATAACACTATCAAGAGTTACTACATTTAAAGATCTTGGAGTGACCATTACATCTACACTCAACTGGGATGCACATGTTCGGTCGGCTTGCAGCCAGGCAGTGAGCAAACTCGGCCTGATACACAGATTTTCACAGCATTTCACTGATGTACTCTCTTTCAAGACTCTCTACTGTACCTTGGTGCGCCCACATCTGGAGTACTGCTGTGTGATTTGGTCGCCACATCAGAAATATTTGATTGAGGATCTGGAGAGGGTCCAGAGGCGATTTCTCAGGCTGGTAAGGCTAAGGTTGGGCTATGGATACCTAGAGGTCTCTACACGCGAAGTGGCATCCCTTCTCCAACTACCCGCTCTTGAAACAAGGCGCTTCTTCCATGATGCAATATTCTTGTTCCGCCTCGTTAACTCTACTGTGGACTGTCCTGAGCTGCTGGAGAGGATTTGCTTCCGGGTTCCTGCTGTTACTAGAGCCCAATATCTATTTGCTAGATCCTCTGTTTCCTCATCATACTTGGCCAACTCTACGATGCGGAGAATTCAGCTTCATGGAAACCTTCTTCCTAACCACATGGATTTCTTCGCTTCCTCATTCCTAACCTTCAAACGGAATCTCAAGACATTTATCAACCTGCAACACACTGAAACCTCTTAATCACAACAAACAAACAAACAAACACACACACACACACACCCACAAACGCACGCATGCACGCACGCACGCATACGCACACATACACACACATTTGAAAATCTATAGCCTAAATTATTTATCAATTGCTATCGTTAATATTCTGTTATTTGTATTGTAATCTGCATTATTTATCTGTTATTGTATGTACTGTCACTGTTATCATATATTTATTACTGTTATCGCCAAGTTATCTTTAAGTATTATTGTTATTTTTGTTATTACACTCTTTCATTGTTAACTTGTTGTTAGAATTAATACTGTTATGTTACTGTTATGTTTCACTCTTCTCTATGTAATGTGGTTCTGCCGTTGGAAATAAATGACATGAAATGAACAGCGGTTGCTGAAAAGGTTGAAATAAGAAGTAATGTTCTATCAAGTTTACACTATAATTTCAGAACTATAACATTTGTAATGTGTTAAAATATTGTTTAGTTGGCAGCAAATGTTTAATAAATCTGATCGCTATTTTCAATTACAGTTCTAGTCTTAAAAACATATCGCAGACTACGAAATCGTCTGCGCAGCCTAAAATGACAAATAGAATTGTTTAAAATTGAGCATGCATTATTTAATTTTTTTTAATTCAAGAAGGCAATATAATTTTACTTTTAAAGTGAAATCAATTTTTATTAATTACAAAAAATCTTTGCAAAACATAATTATTTTTTATGCAATATCCTCAATTATTATTGAAAACTTATCTTAGATGTATTAAATAGACTGACCACAGTAAAAAGATACTGATAAAATTTAATACAACACTTTTATGTGGCAAACATTATGTTTCAGGTGCTTTAATTTGTACGTAATTGTAAAATTTTCATAATATGTTACCGATAAACTCATACTAAATTCTGTCAAATATTTGTAGTTAAGGATCACAATTATTAATAAAATAACGTATTTAATAAATTAAAATAGTCGACTATCTTGAATAAATGCAAGCACTGTATTGCTGCTTATTCCTTTGTTGACAGCCAGCATCTGCATATCAGAAGGTACTGAAAAAAATGTAACACATATGTAATAGAATGCTTCCTTCAGCGAGACGTAGTACTGTGATCACCACCTGTTCGTAGAGCACTTCAATCAAATTTCTCTCACTGTCACAAATGTTGCTTGGAAGTGATTATGATCAAGAGCTGTCGAGTTTATAAAAAATGTAGTAAATACATAAATGAATCGTAATATTTTCTCAATACAATATATATATATATATATAAAATTCTGGAACCTCCAGACTACTCAACTAATGTATCTATATCTTAGTTCTTAATATTTATTAGTTATAGTAGAAAGACTATACTTAAATCCACTCAGGCTATATACAGTTTTTCTATAATATACAATAAAACTGATTCTTTTTAAAGGTCAGATATGTAATGTATATTTATATTTTGTGATCCCAAAATGGATATTTTCACTAATTGTAAGGATAACATTCTCATTTCGACTGCCACATAAGTTTGAATGACTATGTAGGTCAGGGTAATTGAAGAAAATTTACAACTGTAATTTATTAAATATATATAATAAATTAAATTAAATTAAATATAATATATAGTGGATCTAAATATAGTCTTTCTACTATAACCAATAAATATTAAGAACTAAGATATAGATACATCAGTTGAGTAGTCTGGAAGTTCCAGAATTGTTGGGTTGTACTTTTAATTTCCATACTTCCAGCCTTATTTTTCTTCCATACTTAAGTGCACTCAGCTCAGTTTCCATGGTCTTTACCCGTGTTGAAATTTTCAACCTCAGTTCCCTGAATCTCGGTGTTCATTTGTTTCCTCGATCTCAAGTAAGGTTACTAACTAATAACTACCTGAGTGTTTTACAATATTTACTTCAACTTGGTATTTATTTTCATTCTAATGTGTCGTTGATCGATATTGTCCGGACGAGATTGAATTAAAAAGAGCCGGGGCTAAAAACTATTTTCAAAACTGGTATTTGACATTTTTAGAGAGTGGTTCTTTACAGAATTGGACTAAAAGGGGATGGAAGTCCAAATATAGAAGCAAAAGATCAACCCTCTTGTCTAAACCCTTATTATTTGAAAAGTTTTTGTACAAAGTAACGTCCGTTCTTGGAATGGTCCTCCGTTCAGGCTACATAATAATATAAAGAAACGCAATTTAGTCATATTTATTATAATTTATTATTTTGTAAAATAGGTTTTTTTAAACATTGTTTAGGGTTTTAATAATTTTTAAAGATGATTTTTTAATAATTACATCATTTATGATCAAATTTAAAACTAGCATCTATTATGCGAAGCAGTCACGAAAATACCAGTAACAATTGTTTTACACTGAGCTTGTCAGATAATATCTAGTATATTTTAATATACAGCTGATTCTAAACACTATGTGCAATGAAATATCCGTCCGGGTTACCAACCATCTAAATAGTACAATGAAAAAATCCCCTGAAACAACCATAAAAAAGACTAGTTTTGTATTAATAATTTAACGAAATCCACAAGAAAGAATAGCATATGTTCTCGTTTAAAGTTTGTTATTGACGATGGAAGGTTTTAAAAATATAGAAATATTTCGGACATTAGACATCGTTGCCTAAACACACACACACACACACACACAACACACACACACACACACACACACACACACACACACACATAACGCATATGTGACAGATACGGCCAAATACAAAATAATTGAATCGGAAAAATGTAAGCGCTCTGTGGTGTAATTAATGGTAGCACATTCACCCGGCAAGTGACAAGTACTTTTGCGATTCAGTGTTTTATTGAAATAAAATAAGGCTGTTTTATATATATATATATATATATATATATATATATATATATATATGTATATATATTGTGTGTGTGTGTGTTTTTATTTGTAATAAATGTTTATTTCAAATTGGTCGTTGCATTTTTTAAATTGACTTCATATAGATTATTAAAATCAAAATAGAAACATAAAAAATGGTTTAATTTAGTTTAAAATTTTCTTCCCACTTACACAGTTTAAAATTAATTTTTTTCCATTCAGTTAAGATTGCTTTTATAAGGGTCACATATTATATTGAGTCAGTTTATTTTTATACACACAATTCGTTTTGTTTCTACTTAGTTTTGTACTGTACTCATTCATAATTTCGTTTATCAATGTTAACAACACACCTTAAATTAATTTTTTGCTCTAAAAGGCACTTTAGAGAACCTGAAATGTTTTCGAGTTTTAATATTACAAGACCATGAAGTTTACGTTTGCAGCTCAAATATTTGCAAGATTTCTTACAAAAATACATAAAAAGCATCCTACTTAATGTTTGACATAGTATTAATTTTCTTACTTAATGGAAATTAAACGTAGACAATGGACAGCAGTAAACAAAATATTAGCTATACTTTAATACACGGTCTCTGTAACAAAATATTTACAAAACTCAACACATTGTGAATTATTACATTTTTGTTATTGCCTATAATTTTAGAGTGAAAACAAGGTCATTATTTGGTTATTTATTAAGAAACTAAAACCGTGCATTGCGAATAAAAATATCAATAGAAATAATATAAATAAGGATAGTCCCAGAAAATGAAAGCAGTTATCATATTTTTAATTAACATAGAACTTTTCTAGATCTGAAAAAAATAAAAATACCTAAAAAAATATGTAACGTACGTTAAAAACCTGGGATATTATCCAGCTGTGTATGAGGTTTACTGAAAATTATTATGCACAGCGGTCCTCTTGACCCTCCCCCAACCGTACAGTCTGTACTCGACAGCCGCTTATACAGGCTCTATATACGGTGATTGTGTCAGCGTAGTATAATATAACTGTACAGCGCGGTTCATATTCTTAATATGTTGTTGAGCAATGTTTAGAATATTATAATATATATATATATATATATATATATAAATATATATATTTTTTATATATATGTTTTTATATATATATATTCTATATGTAATGTTTCTATATATATATATTTTATATATATGTTTTATATATATATATATATATATTCTATATGTAAATGTTCTATATATATATATATATATATATATATATATTATAAATATATATATACAAGAATGTCATTTGTTTTGATTGTCAGTAATAAACTATTTAGAATTTATATTAATTTAACTTGTATTTGTTGAGATTCACAAAGATTTTATTTTAATCCTTTCAAACAACTATGTTTTCGTTTATATATATATATATAAATATATATATATATATATATATATATATATATATAGTTATATATATAATATAGACACATTATTTAAGAGACCTGTCTGCCAGACCACTTTGGAGATTAACTTATACTCTCATATACTCTCAATGTGCATTATACAATATTAAAAATTAGAATGAAGATATACAGAACAATGATTTTTTCTGTGCCTTCTGAAAATGGATCATGGATTGACTACAGACTATGGCATGTATAAAAGAACAGAGTCCTTTTTATTTTTTTGTATAAAAACTTTTCTATCGTATTTTAAAATTCATATTGGTAATATTACAGTTCGAATTAAATAATTTAAGTATACTACATATATTTTATGATAGGTGTTAATTCCAACCAACATGTATTTTAGAAAATTTGTTTTCTTATGATTACAATGGAAAATAAATTATTTGGTAATATTTAAAATAATGTTTGAATTTAGCATACCCATTTTACATATTTTTAAATTATAATTATAAAATCATAACTGTAAAATGTACTGGTTTAGATAATTTCGTAATGACATATAAAATATAGAGATGAAATCCTTTAAGCTTTATTTAACTTTAAAAAAGCCTGTAGCACCTTTCTTCTTCATATTGTATAACACATTTTTTCACTCTTGATGTAATGAAGTACTGTGCGAGATTATTAAATACCTCAAATTCAATTCAGGTATGGCATATTAAGTTCTACGAATCTTTTAAAAGAAAGAACTTGAGTTATGTCATAAGTTAGTGTTTACAGTGAGCATACGTAATTACTGGCAAAAACCAACAACCAATAAGCTAACAGTGAATTCCGCAATGGAGAAGGAGGTAAAACACTGTTACAGAATAATGAGTTTTTTTCAGACCATTACGATTGTAAATTAAAGTACGTAGGTAGTATGTGTGTTGGTTTAAGGAATCATTTTCTTATCCTAAATATCTGATGATTTATAAAATCAAACCAATGTTTTTAAAGAACTTATCTTGAAAAATTCCTTCGTATGACACTTTTAAGTAAAGTTTTGGAACTATTAGACACTACTTTTGTAATTTATGAAACTTTATTTCGACTAGAAAGTATTTTAATGTTTTTTAATCTTCTGCTTAACCTTCATATAACATTTAAAGTAATGTACGGAGTATTTTTGATTTATTTTATCATATATTATATTAATATATTATGAATATTCCATGAAAATTAAAATCCGAGTATTTTAATTTCAATTAGCAGTAAATTAGATTTCGTATAGGTCTAATGACACTGCTATTCAACCAAAAAAATGAGCAACAACTTCTAAAGCTGTTTGGAAAAAAGGATTTTTACATAACATTTTTATGTATTTGCCGATGTGAATAATGCCTGGTATATTTTTTATACTTGAGACCAAAACTTCTTCATATACTGTGCAGTTAATATAAACGAAAACATAGTCGTTTGGAAAGGATTAAAATAAAATCTTTGTGAATCTCAAACAAATACAAGTTAAATTAATATAAATTCTAAATATTTTATTACTGACATCAAACAAATGACATTGTGGGTATAACTAATACATTTTTTCAATATTTTTTCATGTTGTTATTTTATGAATTAATTTATTTTTATAGACGTCACATTTTCCACCACGTGCCAAATTTTCATGAAAAATTTAATGTCGATACAAGCATAATCGATAATTACAATATTTTGGTAAAATTGACATAAATGTTAGCAGATATATTTATGTTATGAAGTTGAAATATTGTATATTGATACAGTTGCCTTACAAAATTTATTATACGAGTACACTTACCAACATATTTATGTGAAATCAATTTTATTTTATGCTTACTGGTGATTAATAAAACCTTAGTAAAGTACTGAATAGTAAAGTTTTCTTTCTTTAATGAATTTATTAGAGTTGTGAAATATATCCGTAAAAATTTCTTAGTGCTGTCTTTAGAATTGTGATTCCCCTTGTTTGTCAATAGTGGGTCATTACAGCAGCTGCCGCTTACAGTTGACTGTTTTGCCATAACAAAAGTTTCATAACATGGTATTCTACATGAATTCTTCTATACTTTCTTTTTTTACTTGCTTTTGGAGCCAATACTTTTATACCTGTACTTGCTTCGTAAATGTTATATAACATTATGTAGCTAACTATAATACATAAAACAGGTAGTAAGTATGCTCTTTTATTATGAAAAATTTCCTTATTAATTAGTTAGGGTACACACTCGCTCTTTTTTCAACACATATCTGGCTCCAATTTTTTTCCACTAGCCATTAGAAATATTTCACATATTTAAAGTTATCTTTTGAAAGTATAAAAGTAGGTATAAAGTATAAAGCTTGCCTGGCATTTATATTAGAAAGAAGTAACATTAATAATTAATTGAAGGTTTTTAATTAAATCTATATGTTATTGTGATTTCATCCATAATAAAGAGATAACACGTTATTTGACACTAACCATCGTTAATATTTTACAAAAAGTATAAAAACAAATCGGAAATTTGAATATATTCTTTTTCTTCAGGTATTAGAAAACATCTTAATATACAAGAGCAAGAATTGCAAAGAAATCAATTCTTGGATTGGAAATTTCCAAAATCAACCTTTAAAACTTGACACTTTGTATGTAAAATAATAAAAACATATTTCTGAAAGTCCAGAGCATTTAGTAGAAGCACAATTTCACACAACTGCACAATAGAGGCATAATGCTCTACATTTGCTAAAACGCACTAAAAACGTTGGGGGAAATCAGATCCAGCTTATAAGAAACAATTTCATGACTGGTAAAACAATTAATCATATTGTTAACAAAATAAATTATCCACTGGTTTGGGCACGAAAAGCCCAGGACACGACGTACTTATGACTTTATTGTAACACTTGTAGATTTTTTCAACGATCCACTTACTATGTATTTCACTATTAAACCATATAAAAAAATGGCATAGTTTTTTATGTTCAAAACAAAGAAATTTGTTATAATAATAGTACTAATTTAGTGGCTAAGAAAAGAAGGAAATACTTTTGGAAGTATTTATGTGTCAATAAAGTTTATCAGTTTAAATTATAGGAAATGAGAAAAGTAGCTATAATCACACAAGTAAAGCTTGTGGTTTATTATTAAATGGTTCATAATAAAACCATCTATGAAAGTTGATAAGGAAATTAATTCAATTTTTCATAGGAGAGTGATTACTCTTAGCTTTATTTATTGTTATGCTCTGGTGAGACATTTACC
The DNA here is from genome assembly GCF_021130785.1 of Homalodisca vitripennis. Taxonomy (NCBI): domain Eukaryota; kingdom Metazoa; phylum Arthropoda; class Insecta; order Hemiptera; family Cicadellidae; genus Homalodisca; species Homalodisca vitripennis. The sequence goes on from NC_060208.1 coordinate 122,143,491, forward strand.
TGTATTCCAAGAATGGTCTTTTTTAACATCAGAGATGAAATACGAGTATCTGATAAAGTGAATACACTTATATTGTTCACTTATTATGAAAAGAATAAATCTTTAATTGATCGCATTAATCTTTCATTAATGTAACGAGAATGAATAATTATGTCCTAGACTGGTTTATGAAATAGATTTTGAAAGAATCATACATATAATATATGACGTATATAACATATATAATATTTTAATATACGTATATAACGTTTTGGCACGTTAAAACAACTATGTACCTAGTTTTCTAAAAATGGTGTTAAATTAAAATGTTACATTTCGCTGAGTTTAATGTATTTTTGGGCATTCACTATTATTTAAAGTATCCTCATATTTGAACTGGAGGGTGCGAAGAAAAAATGCATATAATAAACCACCACTGCTAAAACTGTACAGGTATTAAAATTATGACATGATATCACGAGTAGCTATTGTGGGAAATGTTGATTTCTTAACTTTACAATATATAACCAACTAGCTTCCAGCACCAGACTTGTAACTCATAATTTGAACGATATTTTTATATGCCATCTTTGTCGGAAAATATTTTCAGAAAGGTCTATGAGGCCAGTAATGTTTAATAGCATAAACATATCCCATACCCCACATACCCTTGTAACGCTATGACCGGAAGCTTCAACATCAAAACAATCATTCCTGAAGTCAATGCAGTCTACGTAAGAAATTCTGAAGATAAATATATTTAACCATATGAACATGGGTATTCCGAAGCTTAGTTCTCCAATCTGTCTGTCTGTATGTACTTTTTATAAAACAATTAGTATCTTAAAAGTAATTACATCAAGTTTGGTTGAAATCTTTTATAATAACAAGGCCATATTCTGAAAAAGTATAATAAAATTATCTTTATTTTCTATTTATACGTTTTTTCAAAATGGCGGCCATTAAAACTTTAATTTTTAATAATGAGAAAACTAGCAATATGTTTCAATGTTAAATAACTTATTTAAAGCAAAATTAATGTGACTCATTGCAACATCCTTTAATTACCTGAAAATGTCATATAACTTTATATGACAATTTTTTTTCTTATTTTTAGCTCTACACTTACGTCTTAAAATATTTAACAAAATTCTGACTTTCCTGTATATATACTGTATACTTGTGACTCATAGCCAAACAATACAAAAGCTACATAAACGACAGCTCTCAATGTGGGCCATGTCCTGTTACAGTAAATCTGCTCTAAATCAGTTATTTATTATTGATTATTATTTACTGGAATATTGGTTAGGTAGTTCCATAACTAAATCTTGGAATATAGAGGGCGGAAAATTCACGATAGACTTGTAGGAATAAGTTTGGAGTTTGATTTCCTTAGAGACTGGTTTGTGGAGAAAACTTGTGGAACTGAGATAAATAATTGGAGACTAATTACATTTGTTTTTTTTTTAATCTGTTGGTTTGGTGACGACCTTCTTCTCCAAACATTAACGGCCTTATTTAAAAAGCTCTAAGAACGCTCATATGATTAGGGTCCCCATATTTATTAACCCCCTCTTCTAGAAAGCGAAGCGATTGAACATCGACAAAATAAGGACTCAAATCATTATCATATAAATAGCTTCATTTATATTCTATAATTTGAATTGTACAACTAATTAAATAACATATTTTCATCTCTTTAAATAAAGATACAAATTGTATCTGTATGTCCATACTGATTTAGTTATTAAAAGATTAAATAATAAGTAATGAAAGTAAATACCCTATACAATAAAGCCTCCACGGCAATTAATCCCACTAAAGAAATCTAAATAATAGTTATTTTATAAATATACGCTTCATATGAACTAAATCTTTACAGTTATTAAAGGGTTTTTGACACTTTTAAATACTTCTGGATTCATATAAAATAAGTAAAAAGTTATTGATGTAACACTGAACCTGAAAAATAAAATAATTCTAACACAAAGTCACTGATTTGTCCCGTCAATACATTACATTTTTTTTCTTTAAATGTTAGAAAGTTAATAGATAATGCAAACCGTAAAAAAATAATTTAGTACTAAAATTTGTAAACTAAAGCGAATAAAATATGTTGGTAATTTTTAACAAGAATATGTTTTTTTAAAATACCTGATAATACACTGAAATTTTTAGTAATTGTAGGAACAAGTACTTTTTTGTGATTCAATTGTTTTATTGACTCATTATAATAAAGGCTATTGCCACTTTATACAGGTTGAATGTTCATATATATATACAGGGTGATTTCATGAAGTTCTCCCCCCACTTCTACAGCACATTTTACTAGTAAAAATAATGAAAAAATGTTTTATAAACATAGGTCCGAGAAACGCTTCGTTAGCGAGTTACAGCTAGCGAACTACTGATTTCACCTGTATTCCTGGGTAAAAGAGTAAAATAAAGCCATACTGAACTTTTGGAAAGGATAATTAAGTACGAAATATCGTGGATTCTTATGTAAATTTTACCTGATAAAGCTAATAAAAATAGGTTTCAGAACTGTACCTGTAGTAGTTTTCTGAGGGATTACAGGGTTTAAATGCAAAAATATTGGGGCACGAAACAATGTTTTTTTTAAAGTTTGGGTAATCGTACAATTACTTTGTTAAATTGGTAATAAATATACATAAAATCAACAAACATTTAATTTGTAAAGAATTTAATTCTGAGAAAATTGATATAGATCAAAGTCTTAAAATTAAAACAGAAAAAATAGAGTATCAAAAAATCGGATTTTATTCCAGGTATAATACATTACTAGTTTTAAGGCAAATTAATCAGGTTGGGCCAACCGTACGCACCTTTTTATAATAGATGTTTCAAAATGAGGCCATCATTATCAATACATTTTGCAGCACGTTTGTGTATTGGCTTTTTTTTGCGTTTATTAATTTTTCAGGACTTCCCTGTATCTGCACAGCCGAATCCATATAATTACGGGCAATTAATTCATCACAAGGAATTCACTTTTGTCTTGTTTACAATGTTCTTTCATCCTATCACCAGATGCAATAATCCATATTGGAGGTAGTATCCTGGTGGATCTTGGTGGCCAAGGGTGAGGCACTCCACGACCAAATCCAGTGTCCAGGAAGAATTGATGATTTAAGTAAGCAGAAACGGCACGTGAAAAGTTGGGAGGTGTCTCCGTCATGCTTGGGAAGTAGAAATTTTGTCGTGAGATGTAAAGGAACATTCTCTAACAGCTGCGGCAACTCTTCTTGAAGGAAATGCAAATAGAACTCAGCATTTAGTCGTCCAGGTAATATGAAAGGTCACAATCAGCCGATTGTTGCAAAAGGCCACACCAGACATTGACGCTAAATCGGTGTTGAAAGTTCTGTTTCACTACTCCTCATGTGGGATTTTCTTCTGCCCATGAGATGTTCAGGTTGTGCAGTTACAAGTTATTGACACAATCCCGATGTGAATTGTGCCTCATCCGGTAACAAAAATACGCTTGTAGAGTTTGATTATTAATATTCAAAAAGTTGCCAAAACTTCACGCGAAGCGGACCATCCCCTAGCTGTAGATTGTTTGGATCCTTTTGTTTTATGAAACGGATAATATTTGTTTCAGATTTATGTGACTTCCACACCGTTGACTGCGAAACTCCTATCCGCCTAGAAATACGTCGTGTACTTACACCTGGATTGCGGATGAACAGCATTAATAACAATATTCATCATCCAAGTTGGACAGCTCGTTTCATAATTGTGTTCTAGTACTTGGTAGTGGATGCTGTTTCCCGAAGAGTACGAAAAAGTTCCTGAAAATTGTTTTAGTGTATCTGGAATCCTACTATGGAGGGATAACATAGTTCATATTCTTCTACAGCAGCTCTAGCATTACCATTACAGTAACCCAAAATAAAAACCATATCAGCGTATTCCTGTGATGTAAATAAGTAAGGCATTTTTTCGCTGAATAAACAATCGAATTATAACTCACAGAAAAATTGCATTTAATAACACGATTCACAGAACCCGATCTCCTGCTGTAGCTTGCAAAAACACCACTAATACACAGTTCTAACGTAACAGTACAGAATACCATTGTTGATCAGCTGTTATTCGTGCGTTACCAACTTAGAAATTAATAAAAAAAAACTGCATTTCGATGATTAGTAAACAATAATGGGAAAATGTTTGCTTCATTTATTTTCGAACATTTGAAGTAAATTTTTATATACAAAAAATACAACGTAATAAAACGTGATATTTTTATTTATAAACAAATTTATTTAACATTTAATCTTGTTTTCTCAATTTATCTCATCATTAAGGAACAAACATTTTGTTTTTGTTTTATTTTAACTAAATACCGTACGGTATTTCTTTACAGCTAGTAATCTATTATACTGAATAAAATCGATTTTTTGGTACTTATTTCTGTTTTATTTTAGACTTTGATTATATCAATTTTCTCAGAATTAAATTCTCTACAATTAATGTTTGTTGATTTTATGTATTAATTACCAATTTAACAAAGTTATTGTACATCAAACTTAAAAAAACATTGTGTCGTGCCCCAATATTTTGCATTTAACCCTGAATCCCTCAAAAACTACTACAGGTACAGTTCTGAAACCTATTTTATTAGCTTTATCAGGTAAAATTACATAAGAATCCACGATATTTCTTACTTAATTAACCTTTCCAAAAGTTTCAGTATGGCTTTATTTTACTCTTTACCCAGGAATTCAGGTGAAATCTTTCGCTAGCTGTAACTCGCTAACGAAGCGTTTTCGGACCTATGTTTATAAAACATTTTTTCATTATTTTTTACTAGTAAAATGTGCTGTAGAAGTGGGGGGAGAACTTCATGAATCACCCTGTATATATATATATATATATATATATATATAATATTATATATATATATATATATATATATATATATATATATATATATATATATATATACAGTATATATACAGGGTAAGTCAGAATTTTGGTTAAATATTTTAAGACGTAATTGTAGAGCTAAAAATAAGAAAAAAATGTCATATAAAGTTATATGACATTTTTAAGGTAATAAAGGTATAAATGCTCTGCCGAAATAATCGGCAGAGCATTTATATTAAGCACTATATTATTAAACAAACCTTCATCTGATACGTACAAGTCTTAATATTTGATGATTTAGTTGTCTTGGCACATTATATTGCAAAATATTAATTTTCCCCCCCCCCCCCACCCCCCCCCCCCCCCACCCCCCCCCCCCCCCACCCCCCCCCCCCCCCACCCCCCCCCCCCCCCACCCCCCCCCCCCCCCACCCCCATAACAAAGATTATATTCTAATAAACCTCAAGATCAATTTAGAAGTTCCTGGAACGTTCTATTATAAATGGGTTGAAAGCATAGTTCTGGAATTTTTTTAAGCAAAGAGAAAATTAATTACGTCGATGTTGAACTCATGAAACCTATCATACTGTGTAAATAGTTACAGCAATCATCTCATCTTCGTTCGACTGGCTATCATAATGTATTGAATCTGTAAGATTTTCGACAAGTAATTTACTGAAACTATATGTTGTAAAACTTACAGTAGTGACATCAAAATATGAATCTGGCAAACATTTACATTAAAACTTGAAAGCCCAAACAGCTGCTTCTCATTATAACAATAATACCAGGCATGTTAAAGTCACAACACATATACTGTTAAATGTGGCTTTTGGAACACTACGGGAAACATTTCATGATGCTTAGTTTTTACGATTGGGGAAACACTAATGGTTATGAACTTCCCGTGTACAATGTTGATATTATCGCCCTTTCGAATGAAATGCCACCAAGGGAGTAATCTTATATTATGTCAGTATGTGATACAGATACGATTATTACACGGGTTTACACCACGAATAAAATCCAAATTGAACATATCATATGGGAGAAAACAGTCATAACATTCTGTGCTATGTTTTATGTTTATAGTCATGTTTAATAATTACTAGACCTACTTTAAATTATTAATTAATATTTTATAATTTCGTGAACATTTCCTGTTATATTTAAATAGTAACTTAACAAACTATTATTGTGCTATTTAAAAAAACGAAGTGGAATAGACACTCTTTGTTGAAACCTTACTATTAAATTTGAATATCAATTTTCTGAATTGGATACCCTATATTTAGTTCATATCTATATCCTAGTATCCATAAAATTTACCATTATTAAAAAAATAGAAGGCAATATGCTGAGACCTAAAATATATTCTCTTCTTCAGGTTTTGACTTGTGGACATAGCACAAGCATGCATAAAAATATATTTTATAACTGATGAGTGCATAGCGATGAACAGAGTCAATCTCAACCATGGGACAAGTAGTATGTCAATCTTTAACTGAAAGTCCAAAGCAATCTTCTGAAGCACAAGAAGATCATTCTACGTCACTGCATTATACAAGCACAACACATATGTTACACACGACAGAAGAAAATGAAGGACAGCCAGGTTGTGGGATCCAAATAGGATTTCTTTTGTTTTTTGCTTAATAAATACATTATACAATAGAAATAAATACATCTTTGAAGCAAAAATTAATACATATATACAGAAAAATATATAAATATACAGTACATAAATTGCGTACTGAGATGTGTTAGGAATACAACATTCTTTCCGTAACAGCTTTCAGCGTTTATCACTTGCGTATTATATTATGTAGTAATCTAGGTACCAATGATTTCAAAACGATGCAGAGTTCATTTTGAGTTTCTTCCTCGTTGACTTTTTTGTTTCTCTTCAGTCATACGGGATTCGAGATTCCAGGGATCAAGTCTTTGACAGTGTCAGATTTTGGACGCAGCACTAAACGGAGGGCATCGGAGAGGTATGACATCTTTGGTAATTTGGACAAGAGTGGTGAATTTCCTTAGGAAGTCCTGGTTGGTTGTTTTTGGCGGTTTTTATAACTGCAGAAACCGTAAATTGGTCGGCCCTCACCAATTGTGTGCTTCCGGGGTGCACAAAGGGCTATTCCTTGAGGCTAAAGTGCATTGCAATAGACCACCTTATAAAAAAAGAAGAATCGGAGGGTGAAATGACACTGAGCTTAACATTCGCATTGAATAATATCTTCCAACTGTAGCTACTTTATGTGTATTATATTATATTATAATATTTTTTTCTGTGGAAATTTTATTTATGTAAAACTGTTATTTTATATACCTATTTGTATCAAACAAAATCCCCTTCACTACTGTAGAAGCTTTTTTGGGTTTTTAATACATGTAGACTATAATGCTTTACCCCATTTGCGCTTTAAGGTCCAATGTTATTCTCATGATGAATTTTTTGTTTAATACGCCTCATTACAAAACACAAATGTTGCTCTTAACTATCTTACCAACTTAATACCAGCGAGGTAAGAGTACGCCACACCATATGTCACGTAATACACTTTATTCAGGTTGCATACCGAATTTTTAGTATATTAATTTTATATATATCCTACGGAAAGATTTATAGACGTATAAACATTGCATAAGAGAATCTTTTTCATATCTAGCAGAAAATAATAAATTTTCATTGACCACCATTTTGCTTTCAATGACGGTCGCCCATTGATACAATGCCTGGACATGCACGATCATAAAACAGGATACATTTCAAAGTCAGTCAACTATTTTGATGAAAGTGATAAGGCATAAATGAATGAACTGAACACATTACATTGCTTGTAAAAAAGGTCTATGGTGATAAGCAAATGTAACTGAAATAACATTTTCCGCCAGTAAAAGTACAACATGTATATGGTTTACGATGTTAAATAGAATACTACTCTCAAACTAAGGAACGCACACTTTTAGGTAGGCTGCTAATACAAAAATTACATCGTTATATGTGGCGTTATTATTACAAATATAAACCATTTGTTATTTTATTTCACTCTTTCACATAATACGTGATACCGTAGATTTTTCTGCTGACTGAACAATCGTAAGCAACGCAAAATTGTGATTTAGGCATGATCGAAAGTTCCTGACGGCTGGTAAAAAAAATTTGCAAATTATTACAGTATAAAATTGCCTTGCCGTATATTGCAGGTATCATGGCGCTAACAAAATTAGTAATGTTAGCAGAACATCATACACGGTGGGGGTCAATGGACGCAAGCCACTCGCCAATTCATTTACAGTGTATAACGATTTAAATTGTTGATATTAATATTCCAGAGTATTAATATTTAAATTATCAATGAGACAACCAAGACGATATAAAATATTTTTTTTATTAGTAAGTTCCTAGTGAATATTTAGTACAATTTATTACTAAATTGGTTAACTATTAAATATTATCTGGTTTGTCTAAAATAAAAATCACAGTTCTAAATAAAATAATGGATTTATTTTAAACTGGAAAATTAATAAGTTCAACATTTCAGAATTCTCATTACTCTATTTTCCACAAAGAATTGACAAACCGTTTAGTAAATTTAAAAGTTCCTTTGGCAAGAAATAAAAATATTAATCAAATATATTAAACTAAAAATCAGAGCTCTCTTCTAAAATAAAATAATAAGGTTTTAAAATAAAAATCAAATACCAGTGGGAAATAACTAAAATAAAAATGTTCACTTCTAAGTTCACTCAAAATTCAAAATAAAAATTTAAACTTCTCTTTACACTAGTTAAACCTTAACTTTCAAGTCTCTAAAATTCAGATTACAACTCTCTCAAACAATTATTAATGTTCAATTAATTTCCAATTAATAATTCACAATAAAACAGTTCCAGTTAAATATTAATAAATTACTACTTTTCCTAATCTCAATTAAAGTCATTAACAAAGTTCAATTTTAATTCTCTTTCTTGCAAGCATGAACCAAATGTAACTTGTATGATTCTATTATGCTCTATTGTTCCTCGAGAATAAGTTATTCAGATTGCTCTGTAGTTTCTATGAATTTAATTTTTCCTCAAAATCCCTCGCGGAAAAAAAATTTATGAACCACGGCGCACTGTAATAAACTTAATCACGAAAAGAACCAAAAGAAGGGTGAAAATTATGAGCGGGCGCTTAAATACTTCCCTTTCCAATCAACTTTGCAGGACATCCGCGGTGTTCTCGCATTGGTCCAGCTGTATCAAACCAGGAGAACAATACTCGCAACAAGACAAGTTCTAATCAATTCAAGGCAGTCAACCTGCCTCCCTAACAATTTAAAACTACCAGTACTAACTTGCCAAAGGATTACATGTTCGTTTTTACCCTGACTTTTCACAATCTAATATAAAATTAAATCACAATATTTCGATCCCAAAATTTTTATTTAATTTAAGTTTTAATTAAAAAAATAAATCAATATAGCTTTAAAAACGCTACACAGTGGCCGCCATACGTGTTTTGCATGAATTACTAGACTGCACGACAAAGGTAACTTACACAAAATACGTTTTGTACACTTTACTAGTAAATAAAAACAATTCAACAAAACATGAGGACTTTTACACATGAAATTAAATTCCAATCCGACATTCAGGAATTGTGTACTACGTAGATCTCAGTTTATGACAGGTGTAAATTGGGCTTGAATATGCAATTGGGTTGAATAAAAAACACAATATTACAGACAATTATTCCCTTACCAGTATGCTTTACCTTTTAACTTAACCTTATATATTTTAATGAAAGTTTAAAAAGCTTTTACATTCATAATTATATTTGATGATTACATCAATAATGTCTTAGTTGGTGGAAAGCATAACTCTGCTTAAGACGCATTGAGTAATAAGGTATCTAAGAAAGATTTAACATTTAAGAGGAGAAGTATAAAACTAATTTTAAATGTCAGAGGCCCACTCTTTTAATTCATCTCATTTGAGATTTATTGAATTTTCTCTTTTACAGACGAAACGCTCCTTTGAATCACATGCCTTCGTTATAAAAAGTTATTTTACTTTTAAATAGCTTCTTATGAAAATAGAAACCAAGCATTACTTCATGCTATTAAAAATTATTTTGAAACATTTCTCATTATTATTATTTTAAATAACTTTTTATCATTTATTTTCAAATAAGCAACCATTAAAATTAATAATTTTATTTCTTTTGAACTCCTCTTTGAGTTGTAATAAAAAATATAATGGTGTTTAAATTTTTCTTCAAATGTGTACCACTCCTCAAGAAGACAGAAAGGGAGAATTTATTTTAGGTAGATTTCATACAAATCTGCTTATTGCAATCACTTCCATTGGAAACTTCATGGACATTTTTAGAATTTAAGAATCTTCATGTCATTTACTATAATATTTCCTCTTAAGTATTTTTATATTTTGTAATATGTCGTGGTAACAGCCATTCAAAGTTCTAGTAGTACACAACATTATGAAAATACTAGTGAACACTATAACTGACGTATATTTTATAGATCAAGATTAAACTTGGCACAAAATCAATGTTTGCACATTGTTTAGATATGGCCATTGGATTATTTATGGCCAAATAATCCAACAATAAACAAAAGAAACGTTTCAAGATGGCAGCCATTCGCATTTTTGAAATAGAAATGTGTGAAGTGGAAAACAATTAGACTTATTTCAAATTGAAATAATTTCAAATAATTCAGATCTAAAATCAAATATTTATAAACAATATTAAGTTATATTAAACATATTTTATTCTAGATTTCACGTAAATTTTAAATATGGATGCCTTCGCAAGTTTTCAAAAAATATTAGTATATCTCAGTTAATATGTATCCTAGAGTAAAATCAAAAAAATGTTTTAGAATTCTCAAGTCGTGTATAATAACGTTTCTTATTACGTAAGGCTTTCCATCACTAAAGGGTTTTATGTAATAAAAGTACTAGTTTTAAGTAACATACAGTAACATTATAAAAATACTGGTAAACACTATAAATACTGCAACGTCTTACTATTTATAACTGAACTTCGTACAAAGACAGGACTTATGCATAGTATGAACATGTTTATTACGTATCATCAAACAATATTAGCTAATAATAATAATAGGTTTTTGGATAGTGGGCATTATTATTTTCAATAAATATTTTTATCTCAGGTACTTTCTAACATAATAAACATGTAAACTTTTTAAAAATTATAAAACAATTGAGAGCAACATTTATTTATTCTTACAAATTTTTTGTTAAGTCTTAATAATTTGAAAAAAGAAGCCACTCAAAATTTTGGATCATTATAAGTAAATATTTTCACCGTGATAATTTTTATTGATATTTATTAGTTTAATTCAAGTGTCTAAATATTTAAACGTGTTACAGGTTTAAACACTACAACCTAGAGAGTTATCGTCCCATCAGTGTTGGGCAAATTAAACTTCCATGATAATATTGTATGTCCTACCTTTCACCCAAGTAAACTGGAAGATATAATTACTCAGAAAAGTCATAATTTGAGATGAAAATGTGTTCAATATTGCGAAAGATTATTGCTACGAATTATAATTCACCAACTCACTATACAATTATAAGCCACGAGAAACATTTAGACCTTGTTGTAAACTTACTATGACTTTCATTAGAAAAAGTAAAATAATTTTCAAATAATGCAGTATGTTCAATAATGTGTAGTTTGCATTAAAAAACACGTATATTCAGTGTTTATACGCTACCAGTAAAATATGGCAATTTCTCTTTCAACCGAAGAGTTTTTTTCTACGAAAAATTTAAACGATTTTAAATATAACATAGTACTTATTGGAAGGCAAAACGAGTGAAAAGTGAGTCAGATGAGAATAGATACTTGATGTGGTTTTCTTGTCGTTAAGATTAAGTATTCCTTAGTTGCAATAGTGTAGTCCAGTGACAGTAGCATCCAAGAAAATCGAATACAGACCGTGAAAATACTTACCTTTCTTAAACAAATTATGCAACTGACATATATTATCCAATGCCTCAGCGTAAAACTGAATTGCATACAGCACCGAATTAAAACTATCGCAAAACAAGATTACGTAAATATACCCGACTCACATGGCAGTGCCTTAATCATAAAGATAGATACAAATCAATTATCTATGCTATAAGTGGTAAATCAGCACGAGCTTTATAATAATATTTCGTAAGCACCAAGTGTGAACGGTAAAATTATTTATTCTATTCAGATATTTTGTAATGTATGCAGTACTTTATTTTGATCAGGTTATTTTTAAATATTGATGGATTTTATGTTGTAAAATATCGATTTGAAACGTTCTTTAGAAGGGCTATTATATTTGTACTTAAAACAACCTGTTGTAATATCGATACAATAGACAATAAGTACATGATTTGTTTATCTTTAGTGCAATCAATTTTTAGTATAGTTTAACCTGAGGTATAAATTTTAAATCTGGAATAGACATATTATTTATATTATAATAAACCACAGTTATAGAAATTGTTCTTGATGAAATCAATAATGGCTTAACAAAACCAGGGTTTATTAAACAGTAAACAGAATTCAGCACTCAGAAAGTTTGCTCTTGGTTTTTGATAACGAGATTGCTTTTCCATTTTGAGCTCCTCTCGGTTAAGTCTTTAATCACCAAGTTGGTTTATAGAACAGAAGCAATAAGTTATACAAAGGTTTTCATAAAACCCCTAATGCCAAGTTTGTTGTTAGGTTTATAAGACCTTGATAAGATTTTATCATATTAAGACGTTAAAAGACAGAATTATAGGTGTAGGCTCAGACATAGTTTCTAAACTACAATTTTGACGTATATTACTTACATTTTATATAAAGCTAATATGTAAACATTTAATATCCATAGTTACAATATTTTAATATTATAATCCATTTTGTAAAAACACCCAGAATTGATTCACAAAATTATATACAATGCCTGTTCTGAATTTTTAATTGTGTCATACAGGCTTCGGCATATTGGGTATTAAAATTACACCTAGTTTTGATAGAGTTATTTATAAATTAAGGAAAATATTGCAGATACAAATCTTATGTTATTAATTTTGTAATTTTCTAAAAACATTTCGATTGATATCATTAACCTTCCACTGTATTCTCAAAATTAATTTCCACTAATTAACTGAAAAAAAATCTATATGAAAATTGTTTTTAAATACCAATGGGAACGTAATATTCTATATGCAAGTTAATTTCTGTTTCAACTCTAACATATGTTTTGGCAGTATAAATAAGTACGTTAGTTTAGCGGCATTAATCTACGTTTTTTTTTAAACGCATTCATGCCATTACCGCATTTATTTATTACCTTAAACATTTTAAAACTTTTGAATAATAGACAGCACATACTCCTTAGAACTTGATTGATGACCGAAGATTAATTTTTCTGTAAATATGAAAATGTTTTAAAGTCGAAATCCCGTTTTGTATATAATTTTAAAGTTATTGAATATACTCGTATTAAACTGAGAATGGACCAAACAATGTTACTTAGGCACAGTATTAAACAATATTAAAATAGTGATCTTCATTGAACTGTACAATTTGGCTTTGGGAACACCACGGGACGGGAAATATTGCCTGATGCTTAGTTTTTACGGTTGGGTAAACACTGATGGTTATGAACTTCCCGTGTACAATGTTGATATCGTGGCCATTGCGAAGTTAATGTAAGCGAGAGAACAATATTATATATTATGTCAGTACGTGATACAAATATGTTTATTACATGGTGTAATATTATACCGTGTATTTAACAATTACAAGATGCTAGTCATTTCTAGAAACAATCTGTGAGAAAGATATAGTAATAGCAGTTTACGTATTAGACTACTTTTAACGTGCGTATGAGATCAGTTTTAACTATTTCATTTGGTTTCTAGTGGCTCGGTAAGATAAAACTCTATCCAGAATAGAAATACTAATAAACAGGGTTTTGTGTACATCGATTCTGATAGGAGAGTGTAAATAACTCAAAGTATTTATGAGATGACAGAAATAAGCTGGATACAAGGATATAAGGATACAAGGTGCATTCTCGGTCATCTCGAGATCAACGTAAATGCTACTATGGCTTTGGAAGTAGATTTAAATGGTTTAAAATAGAAGCTTTAGACTGAAGTAGACTTTCTAGTCTAAATATAATCTTGATCGGAGCACATGTTAACCGCTGATGGGGCACCCTTGAACTTAAGAAAACTACAAGGATACTAGAATATTGACTCTAATACCTTTCAGTGGTTACCAGTTATTTTCAGGAATGTTTATTATGCAATTTAAAAAGTAAATGCCTATGACGTAACTTTCACTGAAGAGGAAAGGTAAGTCGTAGTCGCGGGTGCATGCTAATTTACTATATCGTCGGCAGACACTTTAATCACGAACTACACACAATTTACTATAGTTGAAAAACTTTGATGTAACCAAAACAATTTTGCAAACGTTAAAAAAATCTCTCAACTGTCCCTAACACCAGTAACGTCTATTTTATAACAAAAAATCATTTAATATTTTAAGTCCAGGTCAATAATCCTTAATGATTATTATTTGTCTACATGTGACGTATGTTTATGGTGTATCACCTCATTATCCGAATGTCCAATACTTACCTCATTATCAACACCTCATTATCAACACATATCCCTATTGGATTTCTCCATCATGACCATGCCAATGGCGTAGTGTAGTAGGTACAACTTTTATCGCAAGATAACCAGATCAAGTAACATCGAACGTGGCTGCTGCTTCAATGTGTGACCGCTGAGCGATCCTGTCCTTGCAAAAGCCCGTCTGCCCGGCCATTGGTGGTAGTTCGGAAGTCACCTTTAAGCCGTTAGTCCCCAGGCTTACTTACCTTTTTGTACTGTTTCCCATCTACATCTATAATTGTAAAAACATCTAGCGAAAAATACGAATACAAGCTGAAATAGAAAGTTCGCCAGAGTAATAAATCTAAGTAACCACTTCCAGCCAGGGGGTGGCGATAAGACAACTAAACACAAACGCGACCAACAAGTAGTTAGGCTGTTTGTGTCAACTTGCCAATTACGGAACTTTTTCCTTCCTCCTAAAACTTGTCTCTTACGAATTTCACGTTGCGCATCCTTGCGTGTCGAATCATTATACAGTTTTCCATCACCTAGGTTTAAAACTCTTAAATGTAAATTGTGCTATATTATAATATAAGGTATTAAAATTTGTTCAATATTCAAATTTTGAATGAATCTTTGAACAATTAATCCAGATTTTAGGAGTCAAATCTGCGATAGCATCAGATTTTATATGCTGCACGTAAGAGAAAGGTGAACTAGACCTAAACTCAACATTCGCATTGAATGCAACCTCCTCACCATAGCTGCGTTATGAGTAGAAGACTATCTTGATCCACCGCACTTAGGGATCGTATCGGTTGACATCGTAGTGCACTTAATTTTGAACATGATGAGACAAATTAGAATGCCTCGTTACCTACATTGCACTACATTCTGTAGTCTAGGTGTATCTGATGCCGAAGGAATGTGAATAATTGGTTCTTTTTGATCTTATTCTTCGTCACCGACTATTTTCTAATCATTGTAGACAAATATTGCTCTAGATTTCAGAAGTCAAGTCTGCGATAGCATTAGATTTCAGATGCTGCACTTAAGAGAAATGTAAACTGCAGGAGAACGTAACTTTTGCATAAGAGTGACAATTTAAATATATTTTAAAAGCTGATAAATACTAGTAAATGTAAATAATACAATACTTTTCCAATTTTTTTTTGAGGAGGCCTTTCGAAACCAAAGGTTTCTTCATCAGGGGACTCCACAACTAAATATTTACATAATTTGCATTACAATTAAAATACTATATGGTGTAATTATGCAAATACAACAATGTTCGATATATTTCAGCTAGTGTGGAAAATTAGATTTAACTATAGTATAATTTTTGAATAAATTGAGGAGAAAGAAGACTGGAATTTTCAATAGGGCCAAGCATTTAAGTTCATTATTTTTGTTACTTCTTTTATTAAATATATAATAAAAGAATATATAATATCTAATTTTATTATTAATTATTATTTATTAATTTTATTCTAATTTTATATTGTTAATCAATGTTCTGTTTCCTGATTCGATGCAGTGCTTGGCTACAGTAGATTTTTCAACTCTTCCATATTTTGTGGGCAATAAATTCTCTTTAAATCTTGTATTGTTCTTTTTGTTTGTCCAATATAACTTTTATCACAGTCATCGCATCCAATTTTTAAAAATTTTCGATTTATTATCATTTTAAATTTTGTCTTTATGGGTTTCCTACAATTTTGGATAGTTTTTTGCTTGTTCTGTGAGTGCCAGTTTTTTTATGTTTTTAAACAATTTTGGTTCGAGAAAGTGCAGTAAGTTGTGCAAATAAATTCTTGTTTTGTGTCTTCAGGTAGCCTTAATGTTCTCTTATAATTTCTAGTTGTTCTTTTCAATGCTTTTTTTACCATATTGTTCATAAGTTGTGTAGTGAAATAATTGAACACAGCAATATTTTTATGTCATTTACTTCTTTATTGTAGTTTTCTGTTGAAAGTGGTGTATTTAAAAGTCTGTAAATTATTGAATTAAATGTTGCTCTTTTTAGTGCAGGTGGGCGATTAGATTCATTGATGATAAATCTATTTTTTTGTGTTGGTTTCCTCTAGATATCGAATTCAAATTTTGTTTCATTTCTACTCACCAATACGTCTAAAAATGGGATACTATTGTTTTTTTTTAATTTCATACGTAAATTTAATAGTACGGAATTGTGACCTCACTCAGTTATGTTTAAAATTGCATGTGCTATAGTATACTACAGTTATCATAATAAGTTATTGCTGTGATGAGTGATTATAAAATAAATTATTTATAATCTTCCCAAGGCATAATTTTGTTTTTCTTTTAACACATTTTTATTAGTATATCTGCACGTATGCTTTTAGTTATTGATGTTATTGATTCTAGTTTATTATTGATGTTCACTAGTTTTAATATTACTTGTTGACTAATGGCAAAAATAGGGAGGATAATATTTTCTCAGATTATTTAACAAATGTTTAATTAATCATAGTTTATTTAAACTTCAAAAGTGAAAAACGCATTCAACAACCTTGATCCCATATTCAAAGTATTTGTATTGAATCACCAATTCGTTACAGGACCAATTGTCTTCTAAAATATTTCCCAAGAAAGGTCGTTGAACAAATTTATAAAGTATTCAAAACTTCTTCACTCAAAAATTAATGTATTAAACAAAAATTATCTTTCTTATAACATAATATAATTCATATATTTTAAAATTCTAATAAAATAAAACCTTACTAAATATAATTTAAGGCAAATAAACTAATTATTATATCTTATAATCATAACTAAATAAAGATGAATTAAAACTTCTTTGAATATTTCGTTGTGCCACGTGAAAATTACTTGTTACAGTTGGCACAGATTCAAAGTTAATACTGAAAACATTACGTTCCTTCCAAAATTACTTACTTTAAACCGTGACATCTTCATTTAATGATTTAGTCTTATTGTTGAAGATAAAATTTATATTGTTGTTAGCGTAATTACACAAATGTATAAAAATAATACAATAATCTCTGTAGAAATAAAACCTAATTAGTTGACAGTAAGTTCAGTAATTTAGAATCTTAATTGGAAAATAAATTTATACTTACGCAAAATTCCAAGCAGAACGATTTTTTGACTAAAAACGTTTAAACATACGTAAATAATACGCCAAAGATTGAAAATGCCACAAGATTCACGAGTCAGATCCTAGTAGCACCCCTTCCCTAACCTAAATTACCTCATAACCGAAGCCTCTTATTGGTCTCCGATCAACCAATCATAAGGCTGGAGAAATTAATTGTCAACTTCTATATCCTATTGTAATAAGTTATCGTAGTCGACTTTCAAGTTAACAGATGACTTTCTGTTACTATTACCTACCTGCGTGGATCCTTTTTTGAGAAATTGTATTTTTAAATTACCTATGCATTAAAAATTTCACTTATAATCTAAATTAGATTACTATATCCCTCCTCTTATAAAGATGTAGTTATTAAATGTTTAAAATTAAATTTAGCAGATGCTGCTGTTAATATTTGCATATATCTATTCTTTTATAAATTGAAAACTTTATAAATCTCGTTAAAATTTAATTGTATAAGTACCATTCCACCAATTATGTGTAGCAGACATAAAAAACTAAATAAAATGTTATGTTAACTCAATAAAATGTTATGTCCAAAAAGTCAGTATGCCTATAAATTAACGCATATCAGTTCATAAAAAACACTGCTGCTCAACCAATAATTTTACAATTCAAAGATATAGCTTTATATTGCAGAAACCTTGAAACGAATTAATCGTTCAAGGAATAGTTTGCCCCTCTTATATTGTTTGCAGCACAATAAGTCTGGTTAAGAATATTTCAGCTGAAAGTGTATTTATCATAGAAACATCTTTAAGCACTATAGTTTCTATTTTAAGAAATATAATAATTATTATATTTTAGCGTTCTTAATATATTAGTTACTCATGTCAAATGCTAAATTCTAAGTATCATGTATTGTAAAAATAAAAGAATACACACGGTATACTATGAAATTAATTAATCTTTGCAGATTTATAATCACGGAAGTTGTTGTGATTTATTTATAGCTTGTTTACAGAGAAACACGGGAGAGCGTCGGCATTGTTGCTTAAGTAAAGCAATAAATTTGTGGCTTCGAGTCAATCGATGATTGCTGTTTTTACTCCTTTTTAACTTTTACTGGATATAAAACTTTTATGTGCTCTATCAATGTTATAGCAGACTGTAACCAAAAATGAGGTTTTCATCAGGCATAAATAAAATAAAGTTACAAAATCTGTCATAAACTTAATGGATACAGTTTTGTTGATAAATTTTGTAAGACATACGTAATTATTAGTACAACAAAATTCATAGAATCAATGTACAGATAGTTGCTTTAAAGGAAATCTTGTATTACAATTCGATACAAACATCCTCCGGATGTAAGTGGATACGCACATCCGCCCAGACACCGATGATGAACAAACAGGAAATGCTTGTTTAAGCAGCGGAAGTGCTTATTTCTAGAAATCATGCGATGATTTAAGGGACAGTCATGCTGATATGAAAAATTTTTACTCACCAATTATGATGGAGAGATTTGGCAGAGGCGTAGTCATGAGCTGGCGGGAGAACATCAAAATGAGGAACAAGGAGGAGAGGAAGAAGTCGAGGACGGGATTCGAAAAGCGACGTACGGGAGTGCCAGTGCTTGTGTTCGTGTGCGGGAGAAAAATCTTTTAGGGGTAATAAGTGTCAAGTGCAACCATATGTACGTTAAGATAATCTTTTATTTAATTTTAGGAACGTATTATTTTATATCAGGGTTCATTAATCATTTTAATACGTCTCATTTACATTTCCAAGGTACCTGTACCAAAAGCAATGAAAAGAAAAGATTATAATGTGTAGAAATCAAAATGAATACCGGTAGTGTAATATTGAAATTCATATTTTCTAATTTCATAAATTTTATTTAAATGTTCTCAATTTGGAAAAGTCACTCATTTGTTTTAATCATGTAAATTTATGTAAATGTTGAGATATTTTAAAAGAACGTTTTCTCACGTTAGTTCATGAACACATATTTATTGCAACACTACAAAAATTACTAATAAATGTTATAGTTAATTAAATTAAACATAAATTGTAATGAATAATTTAATATTAAACATGTGTTCAAAGTATTAAAATTTGTGCTCAATATGTCGGTTGACGTTATCCATTGTTAATTAAAATTTTAATCAATATAAGGAGATGCTATTACGAATAAAATATGTGTTGGTTCATTTGAGGGTGTTGTATTGCCAATCGAACCTGTTATTTAAATCCTCTCACAACAGCCCTTGCTCATAATATATTATAATATTTCACAACCTTAATCTAAACCTACCTTACAAACCTTACATGGTGGAGGCGCTAAAACTGGATTGGTATTCAAATTCCTCACATGGGCGAACACATAGTTTAATAGGCTAGCTCTAAATTAGAACTAAATAATATTCATAAGAAAGTATATAACTATAATAGCCTACTTCAGTGACAAACCACTCATTTACCTAAAAGACAAATTAAATTTCCAAATAACTCAAAAAATTTTCAAACCCGTAATTAGAGTAACGCTAAGTAAACTAACTAGGATTTTCTAGCGCAGAGAACAAATTTATATATCACATTACATAACCCGGAGATGGACATCAAGACACAAGCACCCCCAACCTTACATTTGCATTTATACATTTGCCTACAACACCAGCTCTGTAAACATTTCAACAGGCTACACACCGCACCATCTCATGTTTGGTTACGAAGCTAACTTACCATCTGATTGTATATATTTACAGGTTAATCCCGAAAAAATGGTGTTGGAAAATATAGAAATTTTAGAGCAAATACGAAAAGATATGCCGAAAATCATGAAAAAAGCCCAGGAAGCGCAAAAGAAATACTTTCGACCGTGGCAAAACTCATTTGGATTTAAACCCCGGCGATGAAGTCTTGGTCCATTTCCCGAAAGACCACGAAAAGATATGCCGAAAATCATGAAAAAAAGCCCAGGAAGCGCAAAAGAAATACTTTGACCGTGACAAAATCTCATTTGGATTTAAACCCCGGCGATGAAGTCTTGGTCCATTTCCCGAAAGACCACACAAAAAATATAGTAAATTCCAAACACCATTTAGAGGTCCTTTCGTTGTCAAGAAAAAAATTAACGAAGTGACATAATGCAGTAGAAATTTACCACAGGGGAAGGTTAACAGAACAACCAATACATGTTGCTAGAATGAAATTATTCTATAAGAGAATATAAGACAAATATGAAGGGACTTGAGTAATAATAAAATATTCAAGAATAAAAATTAACATCACTGTGCATAAACCAACCTTACAAACCATACTATGTGAATAGTTGGACACTTATCTAACGTACACTAACTACAAAAAATAATTGTCATTTTAAGTAAATCAAAATATATTTTCCATTACAATAATATTGTAATATAATGTTGCATCGTTTATCAATACATAAAAATAGGCATAACTTGACGATTATTATACTTTATTATTATTGTTTCTTAACTATTAACTATTGCAACTAGGGCTCGTCCACAACAAAGTTTAATAATTTAAACAAAAGGCTGGGTTGCAAAAAACTTTGTGCTTAACAATATAGTGAATTCACATTTTTTATATGGGACTTATTCCATCTGATATTCATGACATATAGACATATAAATCAGGTACAAACGTTTCTCAAACATAAACTATTAAATAAATCAAAAATATGAGATAAAATGAGTTTGTCACAATATTCATGTTTTTAATCTTCCACGAAGAGTTCTTGCGTTTGTGCTTAACTTCTTCTAAATCATTTAAGTTCTCCTCACTTCTGCAGTATCTCTCCTATGACTCCCTCATCATCCAACTCGGATCTTACATCGTAAACCTCTATTGCCGGTTTATAGCTGACCATTGTTTTGATATACTTATCTCATCCGTTGACTAGTCGGCAGCTCCTCTGCCTCCTTTCTTACACTGTTTCTAGCAATACCCTTCTAATATATTCATCTGTTCGCAATGTTCTATGTTCTGTAGTGTTCACTACTGCTTTTCTAATTGCTTCCAATAGGTTTCTTAAAGACTCTGTGTGTGTGTGTGAAGTCGCTAACTGTTTTATCGTCGTTTCCTAGTCCATTTTGAGAGAAAAGCCAGCACCACTACCAGCTTCGTATTTTTCAGCCTCCCTAAACTAATGTCTTTAATATTCAGCATCTTCTTGACCCCCTGAAAGTATATGAACCTTTAATGAAGTTGATATTTAATAATGTATATAAAACTAAAGTGTTCTTTCGCGTACTTCCAAGTAAATCGACATAAGTATCGAACTTATTGTAAGTAGTTTTCTTCGTGAGAATTGTTTGCAACAATTTGGAAACAACATTGTATGGTTTTCATTCTTACCAGAGTGCCCTCACTAATAATATAAAAACGTCACGAACTTCTCTTTTACTGTTTTAATAGGCGCTGCATTTTTTTCAGTTTAACTAATTTTACTATCAGAAACTGCAAAGCTTAATACTTTATATTGCAAGAAACTTTTACTTCTACTGATAACATCAGATCTGATCTTGTGTCTCATTTTCTAAATTTTTTACTTACCGATGTGGAATTTTCACTCTTGTGATGTTTAGTCAGTAAGTTTGTATTGAATGTCATGTTTGTCCAATTATTATAAAACTTTCATGATTTTCATTGAAGAAGAAATAATTAAAAATTTATGATTTACTTATGTTATTATAAGTACAACATTATTCTGGAGGATAATAAGGTGTCAGAGGGGATCCACTATCTTTGTTTCCATAGGTGAATATTAAAGCAATATTCTAATTTAAAGGGATAGCAGTTTTTTCTGATCGTTCACATTTGGTGGATGAATTAAGTAACTTTTGCCAGAATTATGATGGTAATATTTTGTAAAACTTAAAAAATCTAGTAATTAATAATTTAAATAAAATAAAAATGTTAAAAAAATATAAAAACAATAATTTATCAAACTAAAAGCTCTTGTACGGATTTTATTATATAAACAACACGTTAACCGAATTGTGGCTAAAACTAAGTGAAATATTTTTCAACATATACTTCAGGTCGCTCAATTCACGTTCACTCTTTTTGTTGTGCTGGAAACATCCCCTCTCAAAGTTATCTATATTTTCAGATACAGCGAGACGAAAATTGCTAACACAGTTCAAATCTCCAGATCTTTCTGCCTCGCTCTAAAAACCTATCCATAGTAACAAATCTAAAATAAAATCTGGCAGAACAAATAATTGCATCAGCAGACGAGGCGTACATTTTATCATGATTGACTGAATTTTAATCTCCTAACGACCCAGCAATCAATATTGGATAACTAGTACAGGCTGAAAGTATTAAATAATCTAATACTTAATTCTCTAAACTATTTTTCCCCAGTATTATATCTAAGGTTCCTCTTATTTTACATTTATAATAGTATCGGATTATAATATGTACATTTTTGTATAGTTATAATACAGTTTGGTTTTGTAATTGTATTATGCTATAGCAATTTTTCCATATATTGCTTTTATGTATGCCTAATGTTTACGAACTCTTGTGGATACAAACATTTTGTTTCTACATTGTAGACTCTAAGCGTACAAAATGAAATAGCAATTTTCACTGATTACAGTTTTCATTCTTAAAATGTTATACACAGGAATTTTAATCTGTAATATTTATGACAATATAATTCTCATTTTCTTTACTACCATACCTTAGTGGGATCTAGAAGTCTGATATTGTATAGCATTTATTACTTTTTATTGCCATTAAAGATATATAGTTGTGGTTTCGTTTTTTTAAAGGATAAATTCATAAATATTATTAAGGTCAAAATTTTGTTGTATATTAATTTAAATATGTTCATAATCGAAATAAAGCAATAAAACATTCTTCTTAAAAGTACGCTCAGTAATTTTTCTTAATGGCACATTTTCTCATCTCACAGTCAAAGTAGTTAAGCAGTTTTTCAAATAATTTATTACCAAACCAAACTACACCTAATACAGTTTTGTTTTCTTATTCATGAACTGCATTTTTTCAACCTCAATTTTCTGGTGGTAGATTTATTTTACGAGAAAATAATATAGATAGATCTATATGATAACCTTGAGTGAGAAGTTAACAGAATAACCTCACACAGTAACCTCAGGGGTGTAGAGGCTAGTCCAGGGCCAGTTTACCTGGAAGATGGTCATACTGGCAGATGCAATCCCAATCAGGCGACTGGGCTTTTGTGTGGTAAATACAAATTTAGTGAGGATATGTAGAATACATAATTAGTAACACCCGGTATGTTATTTTATTTTAATCTTGAGCATCCAACAAACCGAATTATCAAAATTATCATGAAAAATATATTTCCTCCTAGATATTAATTAGGATATTGCTAAAGGATTTATTACATTATAAATAATTTTAGAAACATATCTTACTTGAAAATTATAGGGTAGAATATAATACATACATACTAATTACGGTTTATAATATATTGTAATACTAATGGAAAGTAATGCACTGTAATCGTGTACATACATGTTATCACTTTATATTTTGTTCACCACTATTATGCTCCTAATTCTTAACAAACGTTTAGGGAGGTTTTTCATGGATGTTATAAACTTAAAGATCAACTCGGGGCAGAATAATGAATACTTAATACTCACTGTTCAACTTGGTAACATCACTAATCAGTTCGAACCAATTTTAAATCTTATAAATATGTATATGTGCAAGTAATTTTATTCGAATTCGGCATTCAAGGACAGGAATATTAGATCTGCTCGTACTTGTTCCAATGTAGTTTTATATATAAACAAAATAGTATCCTTTCAAAATGACAGCCTCAATGTCGAGAGAAGCTCAGGCCGAGATAGACTTTTACACTGATCCGTAATTGGAGAAGAGAGAGTTCTGTGAAGCGCATGAAACACATGTTTCTTCTCACCAAACAGTGAGTTCAGTCTCTGTCCTCTATAGATTTGCTATTTAAGGTCTTCTTTACCTCTTTCTTTATTATTAATTAGGAATTCTAACTGTAGTTAATTATCCACCCTATTAGTTGAATGACAACAAAATGAAGTTAAAACTTTTCAATGTAAACATATTTGATTGTTAGCCACAATTTAATAGGTATTATCACTTTAACCTTTAAATAATATTAAATATTATAATATTAATCTTTTAATACCAACTTAATACATTAAATTTAATAAGGTTTCGTCGTAGAGAATATAACATTTTCTCAAAGACCACTTAGTTTCTATACATCTGGTCAATTAATCTTAAACCCTCGAGGCAATTTAGCGTTGAGATAGTGTTGTGGCTAGACTGGTTTTATGTAATATCGGAGCTAGAAAACAAAAGTCAGCATCAATACATGAACCACTGTCGGTTTTTACATATATATAGAAACAGTTCATTTATATTGAACATAGCAGATGTTAAAAACGTAACAAGTTTGACAAAAAGTACGTGAAGCGTATTCTTTTCTAGATTGTTTTATTCAATTCAATTAAAGTTTTATTTATTCCATTTTCAGATTATGAGAAGTAATATGCCTACCCTCTCGGTAGGTAGTATGTTTAACCAACATAGAAAAAATCTTTTTTAAGTTTTTTACCAACGATGGATGATTTGAATTAATAGTAGGATGTCGCACATTTGTTACCGTAGTATGTAAAAAAAAATAAAACACTTCTTTTGAGGATTAGAATATATTCTCTTTTTCACATGGCAATATCCTTAAGGCATAATATTACGTAATAACAGTTTTGTATCTAGTTAATATCTGGCTATGTGGTAATGTTTAGGTAAAATTCAATCAAACTTGAGTCATGTGAGGTGGCTGGAACAGGCACTGCGGAGAAGCGTGCGAAATACACATCCGTAAAAACAGCTCTTCATTGACCCACGAAGGACGGCGAAATATATATTAAATTGGTAAGTTCATCGCCGAAAATTTACTAGAATTTTACATTTTTATCCATGAATAACCTGATGTCCTAAGGTTTGTACATCTGGTCAAAAGAATAGATACCAATGCTTTAAAAATAGTATTCTATTTTTTGTAACATATAACAATTAAATATGTCCTAAATCACATTATAACAACATTTTCAGGCCATAAACATTATGTCGAAAGATAAGTTTCATTAAATATATGAGTTTCAAAAATGTATGGAAATATCTGCCTAATGGAAAAAAATTTTAATAAACCTTTTCACAAACAAACCTATGATAGCACATATACATTTTGTGATCTATATATCTGAGAAAAACATTTTTTATGCATTCTGCGTTGTGCCAGTGTCGCAGTGTTGTGAATATGTATGTGGTTATCGCATCATAATGGTAAGCAATGTCGTGAAGGCTGCTGCCTAAATCTGGTCACTGACACATCTTGTTCTTGCAAATTGTTCTACCCGGGCATTGGTGGTGGTTCGGAAGTCACCTTTCAGCCGTTGGTTCGCACGTTAAGAGTCAGAGAGGGCTTCTTAGCACTTCGCCTAGTGAAATTACGTTCTTTACCTTAAACTTTTATTATTATTGTACAATATCAAATTTCAACTTTTCAAATAAATTAAATAGGTATTTTAAATGAAAAACGTTGATTACTTTCAAACATATCTCATAATTGAACCGAATATTATAAATCCAGTTTTAAAGAGAAATACAAGAACGGCTAATTATTATGCATGGATTTTACGCCTGGGTTGCCGCCAATTGATACATTGTATACATGTAACAAACGGAAAGGTAGAATTTTACTGAATTACTCCATCAGCAGGAACTCTATATTGTAATCTAAGGCACGTAAGAAATATGTAAGAGACGTTGACACACGACAGAAAGTATTGCTGTTCTGAACAAGAGGAGTTTGAGGGGATGTTACAACCAAGTTACTTCACAATCGGAGATATGCTATGTCGGAGACACATTTTCTTTGAAATATAATTTATATTTAGATTTAGATGTATTGGGCCGTAAAATTATAAATTAAATTGTTTCACTAGTTGCCATAGTTATTGGTATGCATAGTCAAACACATGCGGAATAATTTATATGCATATACACATACATATTTATTTGCTTACTTTTACATTTACATAATTTTATATATTCATTAAGTTGGTACACTTTTGAAATATACTTCACTCTCTGAATCACCGACAAATATAAAGACCGTCTTTAGTTAGAGCTGTTAACACACTCAGTATGGTACGTTCCACGTCCTAACCACCGAGCTTTTTCTGTAATTGGTTTTCGAGAGCTATGGCCACAAGAGCTTTACTGGCTTTAGTGCTTTATATAATAGCTCTATTTCCCCAGACAGAAATATTAAATGACTGGTAAGACCACACTCTAGTCCTGTTAGTATAGAATTCTACGCCATATGTATTTAATGAATATATCTATGTTAATATGTTTATACTAATGTAAATAATATTATGTAGTATATAATATTCAAGAAAATCCATAAATAAACATAAACAACCAAACATGTAATATTAGTGTAATTTATTGCTACTTTATAATATAATTGATATTATTAAAAATAAAAATATGAAAGATTATTTATTTTAGACAAAATAACATTTATATTTTTGCCTTAGTGAACTAGAGTTTGTTGGTCAATATGAGCCTAACCACTTTGCTTTTTGGGCTGTTTAGATGAATAGTGATTAGTGGTTTTTGATACAGTCATGCGAATAGAATGGACATCAGAAGTGCAGGGGATGCATATAATTGAGTATTTATTTCCTTTCCTTTCTACTCATTTATTCACGCTTTGTATGTTGCTACCTGATGAAAATGCAAAGAAATTAAACTCAAACTATGATCCATTTATTATTCATCGTATTTAAAATGTTGTTATACCAATTTTAATGGAAGAGGGTTCATAGATTCGTGCTTTAAGGTTTCACTTCTATTGTTTTAATAATGTATTGATCAATGATGTAACTTCGATTAACAGAATAAGCTACGGATTACCTCAGCAAATTCTCCAACATGCTGTCTATCTATCTCAGAATATGAGGGTAGGATTAATTTTCAAGCTTCTACGCGATTTTTGACTTCAGTCAATATTGGCCTTCAAGTATTATTTTATCTGCTGAGAAATATATTACTTCGTCGGGGAGTTCAAGTTTAGGCTGGACTCCAATTTGCTGTAACGAGGTTATGGTGATAGATTTAATACATTTTTAGTAGCAAAATCGGCCTATTGCAGTGGTCCTCATTTCTGCTAAACTTCACCAAACACGACTGTTCCTAAAAAGGGACGTTTCGCAAATATCTACCTACTTCTTTATTTTACTTTCCTATCTAATCTTTTTACTAAGTATGATTTATCTATTTACATGCATTGAAAGTTTAGTTGCTTGATTGTGTAGTTTAAGTTATGTTAATAATAGTTTAGTTATAAATCTTTAAAGATTATTGATACAGATCACGTACAAAGGCCAACAAGTAATATATATTTCTAACTTCTCCTACTTTTGTATGGATACAATCCTGGTTCGTCGGTTATTGGCAAACTGTATATACACAACTGGGACAGTGGCAGGCCTAACCAGAGGGTATTAAGTACGGTTACTCTCACTGATTGTTTGCTCAGCTTTGATTAGTGGTTAACCTCTCCTAACTGTGTATAGATGCAATCACGGTTCGCCATTTATTGGCCTATTGTAAACACAACTTGGGGCAGAAATTAACGTAAACAAAAGATGTTATCTCTAGTTACAGTTGCTGATTAATTGCCCAGCTTTAATTGGTGGTTACCCTCTCCTAATTGTGTATACATGCAATCTCGGTTCGTTATTTATTCGCCAATTGTAAACTTGGGACAGAAACTAACGTAACGAGAAGATGTTATCTCTAGTTACTGTCGTTGGTTGTTTGCTCAGCTTTGATTGGTGGTTAACCTCTTCAAACCCTAACGCCTCTATGTGTAATAGTCCTTTTTTGTGTAACCATGATTAAATTATTGCTATTCTATTTTAGTATGTTATTTCCTTGTAAATGTTTATCGTCCCATTGTGAGAGTAAATATTCACATAAATTTTTATTATGAGTAATATTATTTCACAATAACTTCATCAATTTTAAAGGATATTATGATTAAATTGCAAGTGTATCTTTTTAAAACTGTTATTACTGTTATTTATTTTTAATAAAAGGAGAAACTTTTTTCATTTAAATTAATTTACAAAACCTAATAATTTATAATAGGTATTTTAATAAAGCATTGAGTAACTTAAGTGATGTGCTATTTTCATAAAAAATAGCAAGATCTGGATGGTAAGCAATTAAAAGTTGAAATAACTTACGAAAATGTTATTGAAACTGCTTATTTCTTTGCCTTTTAGATCGTATCATCAGGTTTGTGTATAAGCATTATCTTATCATTTGAACGTCAGCTGTCAGAAAATTGACATGTAAAATTCTACATCCCTCTAAAAATATAAAAGTTTTTATGATATGGACAAATAGACATATGGGTGATCGAGAACTCACTGATCGAGATGAAAGCTTTTTTTTAACTTCATTTAGCTCTCTGTAATAACCCAGATATAACAATGCTTCCAATTTGGGAGTACTATATTCTCACATTCACTCCTTACTATCCCCTCCTTTCAAGGTTCATGACTGAGATTGTGACCACTATCCCTTCTCACGTTAGCTGTAAAAGGGGATATCGGCTATGCATACCCTGAATACTCTGCTAATATGGAAGCCAAGCAAAAGTTCTTTTAGGGATAATGCAGTGAGATGATTCCTCACCTTTATGAGCTATGTAAAAATTGTTTGGAACTTACTATAAGAATATGCCCTACTTGTACTGGATTTTTCTTAATGCATGAAAATGTTTTAAAATCTGTAGGGAGGCTGAAATTTTACATGAGTTTAAAGGTATGCCGATATTAATTGTTCTTATTTCAATCTTATAGAATTATTGGTTTAGGCAGTATTTAGCAACAGATTATATGCTGAAAGTTAAATATAAGTTAATTTGGTCACAAAACATTTGAATTGAACACGTAGAATAGCCGAAATTAGGCTTTACTGATGTAATTTTAAAAATTGGTTCTTTGCTGATACCGTGGCATTAAAACGTACGAGGGATGAGGTTGAAATTGTATACAGTTTATGTTACAGCTAAGTAAAACAATGTGTAGCATTAAGGTACTAGTGAAGCAATGTTGCAATTATAACGAATATCATATTGTCAGATGTAAATTGATATAATTTCTAAGCTGAAGACCCAAGAAAATAAAAGAATTCAGCGAACTGGTCTCGCAAAGCAAAAACACATACATTATCATCAGATTAATAGACGGTGTATGCATACTTCATCAAGCGGGATAGCCCAGCATAGCAGTTGGTAAGGGAGTCATTTTTGGTAGCTATCCTATTTTTAAGTATTATACATGATAACATTTAAAGTTTTGCCCTCCTTCCATGAAAGAATTGTGAACTCATGACTTAAATACCGAATTAGTATTTACGTCAAAATGCCAATATACTACTTTTATGTTTATCAAAATTATTATAGATCGTCATCTTATAACATCTTACGATCTTACTTAATTAGAGTCTTAGTCTCCTACTTCAAAACTCTTCTCCTTAACTACTGCTTCTCTTCCTTGATAATTAGACAATAACTGCAGATTAATTAGTAGCTATTCGACTAAATACTATGGAAACAAGCAATAAAATTTTCCACTTTAGTAACATATTCATGGAAATAATTTCGATCTTCAACTTCAAGCCCTTACACAATTATAATTATTCACAATTACTCGTAGATCTGGATCGTCTTCCAATAACTCAGAAGTGCTTGATACTCTATTTAAAACGAGATCCCTATGGTGCTCCTTTCATATCGCAAGAAATTTCATTGGAAACCATGAGAAACAGCAAGTTTGTATTCTAAATGAAAATTAAGTTTTCAACCACAAATTTAACTTTGAAATATGGTGCATTTAAAATTTAAACTTTTTTTAAACATAATTTTTAAACATTTTAAAAAAGTTAATCCGTTAAAATCCGACTATAAAAGCGACCAATATCTAATTCACAATTACGAAAACATTGAACCATTACAAATAAATATGTTTACATACTATTGCTTAATGACCGTAACCAAACCAAGTTCTTATATAAAGCAATAATTGTATAAATTATAATGCTAATAGTATAATATCTAATGGTTCCAAGAATAAAGATTTGATTATTATTAAAATTACACAGTCATCATATCATTATTATTTTAAATTATCCTTCAAAACTAATGTATCTCTTATTTGATATTTTGACATAACAGAAACACATGAAATTCAACATTTTCTCTGCTGTAACCCAGAAGAGAGTCTAAAATTTTAATCCGTGCAGTTCCACCGATTTATATCTCGATTTGATAAGAGGCATGATCGTTGAAATCTATATCTTGCAATGTAAAAAAAATAAGTACGGAGGTTATGGAGTTAAAGTTAGGCCGTACATCCAGTAATGTTTAATGCGATTTATTTCCCACAAACTAAATTGACATCGATCACCAAAAATCACCGATTTCGAATTAGATTATTGTTTATGATAATTTACTGTACCATATAAATAGCATATATCTATCACAATAACAATTTTTCAAAAACTTAAAATCTCTCTAAAAATCAAAATGAAACATTTTATACCTCAAAACCTATGTCAACGAAATCCACCCGGGAATCAGGGGCTACGAAATCCAGCCTCACAGATTTGTTTGTTATTCACACTTCATACATTTATTTTGTGATTGTTAAATTTAGTAACTATGGCTAATAAACATTCAGAAAAATTCCATTCGAAATTATATAAAAGTAAGCGTGACTCAAAACGATCACTGATAAAACTATGTCAGATTAAAGAACATATTATACTACATCTATAAATACTAAAGCGACGTTTTATGTCTAAAAATTTCAAATCAGTGATATTGGACTAAACCATTCCGAGCCCCTGTAATACTCCGTCACAGAAGAAGTGTTTCAATTAACATGCATACTCTAAATCTCAGTAAGTCATTCGAAGAACCAGAATTCTCCGTCGAAAAAGAAAATTTTAACGGTAATAGCCCTCTAAGTCCCAGTAATCTCAGCCTAGACGTCATTCGAAGGCCAGAAATTCTCCGTCGATAAGGAACATTTTCATCTGCAGTAACACGCTAAATCCCAGTCATCTCGGCCTCAACGTCATTCGAAGGACCAGAAATTTTCCGTCAAACAAGGATTTTGTGACACTAACATTCAAAATCTTAGTAATCGCTTCGGACTGCATTGAAAACGCCTAAATTAATGTCGATAGCAAATTACTTACATGACAACTAATATTTTTCCCAGTGTTAAAATTTAACTAACCCCCTTAAATGTTATTAATTTACTGTTTATGACATGTTCTTTAAAATTCCATAATAGCCTAAGTTGACTCAAGTATTTACCGTACTTGGGGAGGGGTGGCGGAGGGTAATTTGTAAATACATATTTGCATTTTATTCATTGTTTTTATTTACTACAATTCCATGAAACGAAGTAATAAATGGAAAATAAAACTAAAAATTAAAAAGTTAAATTTGACTATGATTAGTGTGTTCAAAAGTAATGAACAAATTATTTCTATTCTGGCTATTGCCATCGGATACGTAAGTTTATGAAATCTTGTAAAGACAAAACTTTCATATATCCTAAATCCTTTTATTAAGTGTATTAAGCCAAACTCGGGTTGCAATGGATCCTCAGTTGCTCAAAATTACAAAAACAAACTATATTTGGTGGAAAACAATTCGGATGGAATAATTCTAGCAGACAGTAAGATATTTAGACTTGCTCTAGCTACTGTCATGTTTGATTAAACATGTATGTTATACTCCTTAGCAAATTGACGGTGAAGGAGTAGAAAACTCAATAATTTACTTTCATTTTTCATAAAATTTTATTTCATCTCTAACTATACAGATGAATTTATTAACGATCAAACAGTAATAAGAATAAGAGACGCAACATTATCCGAAAGGCCAATGAATTTTATATTTAACTTTGACTATAGCCACCGATAGTGATAGAAAATCCAAAGTAATAAACAACTTTCCGTCATCCCTAATGAATTGACAGTAATAACAGACAAAGTGGAAATGTGTTGAAAATTAGAATAACCCTTTGGTCTGCCAATAATATGCACTACGGCAACGGTCAATGCCAAACTTGTAAATCAGAAGAATATATTAGTCACACATGTTCTGCGTACTTGTATTGTCGAACATGTAATCAAGAGTCGTTTTGCTGTCCGAGAAGTGACATTGATTTGTAAAATTTATGATTTAAATGATGTAGAACATAATATTCGTGAAATATTTAATACCTCGTATAAGTAAAGATATCAAACTTATTAATATATGTAAAAATATAAGCAGAAACAACACGTAATGGTGTAACTCTTCTTGGGTCGGCAAGCAGTGGGTGGCACAGGCATGTGTTTGTGTGAAAATGTTTTCGAAGGTGTTTGAATGTTGGACAACCAATCACACAAACGACGTATTGGACGTACAAATAAACAAATTATATTACAAACCTACTTCTATACCCCTAAAAATACTTTTAAATTTAATTTGAATAAAACATATTATTTCAATAAAACAAGAACAAATACTGTTTGTATCAGGTTCACGGGTGGCCATACCTTCGAAAAACGATTACAGATACTATAATCAAAGGCAGCGAGACGAGTGGCCCGTAAATTATGCAAACACTTCTATTAATTAGATTGAACTAATCGTAAATGGTATCAATAAATCGAGAGAATTTGAAAGGTTAATAATCTTTTGTGTTTGTATGTATTGTTCGCATAGGTTTTTATAATCATCTTATCGAAAACCGTTTCACGTATATAGAAGAGGTTTAGCACCAATGTAGGTCCATTGGCAAGTAGAACATAGCACTGGGATAAGCCAGATTATCTGGGATGAGCTAGAGTTTGGATTTTCCCTTCTTACACTAATAACCGAAGTGGAATACAAGCGTGTATGTTTACGCATTTTTACTATAGTAGGCATCTCAGTCCACGTATGTATTTATGAACCTGTAATTTTAGACCAAATATTATATTGGAATACTTGTAAGTGTAGAATAACTAATCATTGGTTTTAAATTGTTAAAATAATTCTAAGCGACTATTATCTGCACAAACGGTTTTACTAAACCAAACTCATTTTGAACACTGCTTCAACATCAAAGGATCATTTAGTATAACGTACCGAACCAAGCAAGCTAAATATAAGATCAATTTCTATAAGTACACTTTATTTTATTTCTTTGTAGAAACATAAATATTTTTCTTATTTAATTTCTTCATCGAAACAAAAATATTCTTCAAACAGCTTATAGATAATTTGCATTGGAGTGTCGAAAATAAATATATTTACTGATGTTTGAAATTGAATTGAACTTCACTTCTAAATAGTACAAATTACTCTTTATTGTTTATATGGATGAAAAACAAACACTCAAATATCATTAATTCGAACCATAAATGCTTTTAAAGACTCAAAATCTGAATTAAGAACCACTTATAACAATAAACGGCGTTGTATGTAGAAGATCATGGTAATTTTGCGGATTTCTATTATTCTATTTCTGCTGTAGTCTCGAATTAGTAAAAACATTTATTATTTGTTAATTATTGAATATTATACTATTCATATGTGTTCTTATAGTTTATAAATAAGTGTTTTCAGAATTTGACATTTGCTCTCATATATAACAAACAAAAAGCTAGCAAGTGTTTTTTTTTCACTTTAGGTCTCTTTGAAGAGAATAACTTTAAGATAAACAGAGCGTAATAATTACTTTCAGAAGCAATAAATAAAAGTGCCCCGAACAACCCATGTTGACTCAATAAAAGCTGCTAACAAGTTCAACATATTACGAGAAACTCACTTTAAAACTTTGACAATGTATTTGTCTTGGCTTTTGCGTCGCTTGTTATTTGTCCACTCCATGTTTGTAGAACTTCTCTTCCCTACTTTTGAAGTTGGTTTGGATTATATACAACTAAATAATATAATAACGACATCAAAGCTTTGATAAGCTTGAGACTAAATTAATGTTTTTAGAATACGGAAAATTATTCTAACTTTATCACATCATTTACACTTTGATCGGAGTTTATTAAAAATTGTTTATTTTCTACTAACTCAGTATTTGGTTAGTCTTACGATTTAATGGCCTCTATATGCCGTGACATGTAAGATCTCTCTTTAAGTACATTCAAATTGCTTTATGTATTAATACAGTGTTTAAATGTTGGAAACCCATAAGCAGCGTTGCCTTTAGCTTACAAATATGAGGATAAATACAGGGAATACCTCCTGAAACGATCTGTCATGTGCCATATGCTTATAGACGACTATAAAATTATGGTTCTGTCCTCGATATCGTACTGCTGAGAAAAAAACGTAAAACTTGAAAATTTATGGAATCATATAACCACTAAATACCTCACAATTAAAGCGGAATTTCACTCATTGATTACATAATTGAGTACCTCTTTGACAGATCTAATATTATCGTTTCTGGTAAATGTTTATATGTATTGGTATATCTGTTAGATGGATAAACTACCATTCGAAAGATTTTCACAGGTTCTATCAATATGAAACCGTATGTTTAAATGGAAATCGCTGCGTACAGTATACCAAAACCTAAAATAACTAACGATTGCCCTAATAGATGCAAGAAATACGTTTACTAATTAGGAAATGCTTCCATACTTAACGGCAGGAGACAGAAGGTATAAGAGTGAAGATCCCTGTAACAATCCATGCAGGCGAACTTCGCATGGTTCTATAGCAATAGAATTTCGAAGGACATTGGACGCCGAAAGTTATTAATTATCGTCAGCTTCCTGTGGAACATCCATTTCAGATACCCGCTACAATATGTCATAAACAAAACCAATCAATTAATTTAATTTTAAACATGGTTTTTTATAATTATATTCCTAGGAAGTTAAATCTTTGTAAACAAATCACTTCTTCTATTCATACTTCAGGAAAATACCATTAAACATCCATGTGCTTAGGTAATACTATTTCTCTTTGGCACTAATATAATACGTCACAATATTCTCTTTCAAATTCCTACCAGTTCTTGTAGAATATAAAATATAAGATATTTACCTCTAAGGCCGATAGACGAAATACTGTAGTAGTGGACATCAAACCAACTTTAACTATTCCAAATTGAAGTTAGGCTGTAAATAGGTTCGAAATTATTTATAATTACTCATATTAGTTGTTAATTTCGTACAAATTATTTATATGCATTCCTTTATAAAACCAGAGCCCTCATAATCAGACTAATTGATATAGATTTACATATTTACCGAGTTTTAACTACGTTTCATAATAAGATAAAGCGGAAAGAATTATTAATTTGCCGGGAGAATAAGTCCCACTAAGTAATTACACAAAGCCTACACGTGGTGCAAACGTTACGCAATTAAATGTTTTGCTACTCTAGTATCTTTCCTTCACTTACACTTTAACAATATAATTAAACCTTTGTCACGTTATTTACGTTATATCTTCATATCTCAGTAAGACAGACGTTGAAAAATGTACATCCATTCTCCTTATAGAAAGTGTATATCGCGCTAAATAATGTTAAAATTAAATACGAATCATCACAAGGAAGCAATTAATAGTTCATAACGTAGATTAAAACACAACAAGTTACATAATTATTGGAATAAGTGCTAGTTAGTATCCAGTTAGATGCACACGTGTAGAATCTTCAGATGTATTATTTAAATTATGATGGATGGTATCGCTTCTAAATTATATTTCTAACAAAATTTTCTAACAATTAAAACTTATCAGATTCATTTCACGGTCTATTAGGTCCTGATAGATTAGTTCCATGTTTGCACAGAACATTGCAATAATTTTGAGAGAAGGAAATCTCCGGGACAACAGCATAGACATCTTCGGATCTTCTTGTGATGCCTTCAAAAGTAAAGTGTAAAATAGCTTGTGGCCTTGAATGAGTGTGTGTGTCTGTGAGAAGAGAGAGTGAGAGTGAGTGAGAAATAAGCTCCATTGTTATTGTTATTCTTGAAATATTTATTTATTCCTGTTATCAATTATATATTCTATTTGCGTTGTGCTCAGTGCATTCCTGTTATTATTTATGATACTTAAGTATTGTTATTTTTCAATATGTTAAGCCTTTTGCTAGTTTAAATGTTAATTGCATTGTACTTACGGCATTATTTTTGTTCTTACAGATTTTGGTTTTCATATTATAAAATGTTAATACTATTGCTAATTTATATATTTATTACGATGTTTTTGTTGATTTGCTGATGATATTTCTATTATTAAAAGCATTTTTATGTATTTTATTTTATTTTTATTTTGGTGCAATTGTTAGCTCAGTTACAAAGTATATATTTGTGGTATTGTAAGCATTGTATTGCTATTGTATTATTATACCCTGTTATTGCCATAAATTTATATATTCAACTAGACAAGTTTTTGTTTACAGTTGTCATCATTTATGTATGTACTTGTATAAATTTGGTGTTCACCGATGAGATAAATACAGTAAATAAATAAACATTTACCAAATATGGGCCAGGGTTAGTACGTTAAAAATCACTAAATTATTGCTTTATTCATTGCGCCAAATCCTTAGTAAAGATATTTCTCCATAATTTAATTCTACTGCGTCGATTATTTTCACATACCTGACCACCCCAAAGAAATTAAAAAAAGGGTTTTACGTCAATTTTACAGTTTATACTCGGCTTCCGCTCGTCCCAATTTCAACCATATCACCTCCTATCACATTATTTCGTTAAATCTGGCTTAATAACTTCAGTTTAAACAGTCGGTTACAATATTATTTAAATTTTACTATATTGATCTTAGAAGGGCGTAGGTCCAGTAGCGGCTCAGATATACTTAGTGTACAGATATATCGACGTGAAGGTCAAAAGTTTTCATTAGTCTTCCAATCCAGTATACCATATATTTTCACAATCGAACGACAACATTAAGTCTTTCGCTGACTCCATTCCGCACTCAATAACCTATGACTTTTTATCCTTCATTTTCAACTATTCATGGCAGTAAAAAAATCCCGTTAAAATGCGGGCGCCAACTTTGTTATTTATATTGCAAATATGTCAACATCGATTGAACAAAATTAGAAAACAATTTGTTAGTAATACAACAGATTCCTTTTTATCTCATATTTGTCAGAACTTACTAAAACATTTGATATGTTTACGGTTCATACAATAGTCGATTTATTTCACAATATTGCTCTATAAATTGAAAGTTTCCACTGTAAAGGATTTTACTACTCAATGTCTGATATTCTGATATACAAAACCAAGTAGCCTAAAACTCTTGTCAAAATTTTCCGTTATATATGTATGTATATATAATATGTATATATAATATATACATACATATATAACTGAAATATATATATATATATATTACAATGTATATATGTATATATATATATATATATATATATATATATATACATATACAATACATATATCATCAAGAATCAAGAATCTTTATTTCCAAAGTACATTACAATAATTTGTTCACACAAAAATTACATCAAAAAGTATATAAAAGTACAATGGATAGGCACCTCTGAGCTATTAGCTGAGTTGAGGTTGCCATCACTAATTAATTTAAGGCAGATGGGCCTGACAGCTCCTCTTTCAGAGTAAGATATACATAATTAGAGTAATGAATAAACCATACTAATATTTAAAACAAAGCACAAAATTAAGTTGTATTTCATAATGAAATTCAATACATTACATTACCACAACATATAAAAAATAAAATTACTACATAAATTCACATACACATACATATATATACATAAATCCACACACATACACATACACACTACAGATACATATACATTTATACACATTCACACATACATACAAATACACACACATAAACATAAATTTACAAACACATACATTACTGAAACATATAACACACATACAAACACACTAAAAAGATACTTAGACACAATAGATAAAGATGTAACCATTACACACTCATACAATAAAACAAGTCTTCAACAAAATATCTAATTTATGAGTCGCTCTACATCAACAATTGTAAAAAGCCAGCATTTCAAACTTCGTATGAATGTACCCAATGTTTTCGACGAGGACACATCGAAAGGTAATTTGTTATAGAGCTTCGGAGCTGTGAATGTATAAAAACGCTTGTAAACTTATAATTTAGGAAAAGGAATAGTTACTCGGTTTTAAATTTGTAACCTAATCGAGTGAACATTTACATTTCCCAGTGTGTGGCCGCCTCTTGAGAAAAATATCCTGAGTACCCTATAAATGTACAAATATCTAAGCGGAAGTATTCCAAGCTGAATATAAAGAGGAAAAGACATATATATATATATATATATATATATATATATATATATATATATATTAAAAGTTATTCCATTTCTACCACAATTATCATTAAAATTCTTATTCATTTAGATTAGGAACTAAGTAAAACATTATGAGATTCGAGTACAGTATCTTTTCTATTTACCCGGTGCAGTGGTAGTTTAAAACGAATTGTGTTGATTTTCTACAGTTTAATGCGAAACCTAAACCCATGATACATTAAACCATTAATTTTAAATAAATTTTAGTTAGGAATTTCTTTAATTAATGTGTTATAGTGAAACGCTATTGTTAAAAATTGAAATAAATGTAAATATTCTAAATAATATAATACAGCATAATAAATCATCGAGAATATAGGAAGATCTAATATCAAAGGTTTGAAAGAGACGGTTTCAAAGACCCTGAATACTCGCCGTGAAGTAACACGACACTAAAAGCCAAGACGACATTCATCAGTTCGACTGGCATTTGTGACATTCCGCTCTCTCCGAGTATTTTCATTTCTTGAGCGATTTCCTGATTTACAGATTAAATGTTTGACAGGGATTTGTATATATATTTTATTGAAAGTAACTGAAAATAAGTGTCTTTAAGATAAAAATATGAAACCTTTGTATAAAAAATGGAAAGATTTATGCGCAACAAATATTTGTAAATTATTAAGCAGTCTGTATAATGAAGTTTAAACACGTTTTGTAACCGTGAATCTATTACTTGAGAAAAGTTAGAATACCCATTAATTTAAAAGTTAATATATCTATACTACATTATTTTATTACATACGATTTCCAGATTTAAGTTTTCATCGGCTAATTTATTTTCAGCTAATTGTTGAAAAGGTGTGATATAAATATTAACTGAACCAAAATTGTACCGTACATTGTACATTCACGTATATTATTACAAAATATTATTAATATTTATGGATGTACCAAACAGATTTATATGTTAGATTTACATGTTTTATTAACATGTAAGATTTACATGTTATTTAATGTACATTACTTCCTCGCTCATACAGCCCAGACAAGAAATCAAATAACATTACATCATTTTAACATCGATGACACCAGCCCAAGTAACATAAAAAAGCATTATAATTTAGGTTTTGATGTTTCTCTCAAATCAGATCGGTAGCCTCATTCTTTCTATTTGTATATACGCAAACTCACGGTTTCATTATTCTATGAGACCTTCCTAGCGTAGTTCAGTTTTCTCCCCGTATCTTCATGACATCAGTAGCTCATATTACTCAACGTGACCTCTACAGAAAACGTTTAAAGCCTTTCGTCTTTATAGGGAATATTCACAAACTTATTGTAGACTTCCATAGCTTCAAAATAATGGATCACTTTATTTGTTTACATATAAATTGTGACAACAAATCTACAGATAAAAATTTAATTTGTTTAAATTTAAGCATGTCTTTACAAATTCATTTTTAGATGTATTACTTTTGCTATAGTATATTATTTATAAGGTTTATTTTAATTATTAATCCAAAAATTTAGTTATTGGAATTCACAAATATTAACATGATTTCAGTTTTATAAATAGTGAATTTAGTTTCACATACGCCTGAATCTGTCTAAAAGGCGAAATTGAACAGCTTCTTAACACTTATCAGCCCAGATAATAAAGTTAGAAATAAACACTCTGCGCGAAGGCTCAACTTAGCTCTATTTCCATATGGATGCACTAGACAGATATGGGTTGAGCTATTCAAACCTTTAATCAATTGCTCTTAAATTATTATGAGTTTTCAATTATAGGTTATTTCATTGGACGTGTAGGGTCGTAAAAGGGTATCATGAAATTCCTGGTTTAGCAAAGTTATTTTCAATCATCGTGGATTTATTTCTCAAGGCCAATTGAAACCGCACATTCTAAAGCATAACATTCTCAATCTAAATATAGCTCTGTTATCAATATACTTTGAAGATGCTGACAAATCCAACAATCGAAAACAAAGAAGAGTATCAGGAGATCAACAGATTTGTTAACCGTACATTAAAAACAGAGAAAACAAAATATATAAATAACACCCTCCAGAAAGCGGAAGAAGACCTCACTAACAACAATACAAAAGATTTCTATAGAAGAATAAGATTCTTCCAAAAAGGTTTTAAACCAAAACCCCAGGGTGTCAAAGATGAAAGAGGAAGAATAATACATGAACCCAGAGAAGTACTCAAGGTCTGGGAAAACTATTTCAAAGATCTTTTAAATTCGGAAGAACAAGCAATATCAGAAACAGAAGAAGAGCAAGAGAAAGCGGAAACAGAAGAACAACAAGAAAGACCACCAGGTTATGACAAACAGATATCAGAACATACATTAGAAGAAGTAAAGTATGTGCTAAAAAGCTTAAAACAGGGAAAAGCACCAGGAGAGGATGCAATACCAATAGATTTAATAAGACATGGAAATGACTCACTTTCAGAATACCTCCACAAAATGATAATAAAAATATGGAGAACGGAATTAACCCCGAAAGAATGGAAAGAGGCAGTTATTGTACCTATTCACAAAAAAAGGCGACAAACTGGACTGTAAAAACTATAGAGGTATATCTCTACTCAACACAACCTACAAAATATTATCCAAGCTAATATTGAATAGACTCAAAGAGTATGCGGATAGAAACATTGAAGATCATCAAGCAGGCTTCATGAAAGAAAGATCTACAATAGACCAGATATTTATAATGAAAGAGCTAGCTTCTAAATACTATGAATACAATAAGGATCTGTATATACTATTTATAGACTTTAAAAAAGCATACGATAGTATCTCTAGAAGTAGTCTATGGAACATGTTGAAAAGGTTTAGTATCCCAAATAAACTGATAAGTTTAGCAAGACTCTGTGTAAGCAGCTCCAAAGGAAAAGTACAGGTGGGAAAGGAGTACACAAACTTGTTTAATAAAAATACAGGAGTGAGGCAAGGTGATGGAATATCACCAATTCCATTCAACTTTGCTCTGGAAGAAGCACTAAAAAAGATAAAGGGGATGCCTGAAGGAGTAAAATTGCGAGATAAGTTCAATATCCTGGTATTTGCAGATGATGTAGTCATTCTAGCTGAGAGCAAGAGGGACTTAAACAGACTAGTAGAAGCCTTTTTAGTTGAGGCTGCAAAAGTAGGATTACAAGTAAACGAAGACAAGACGCACTACATGAAAATAAGCAAAAGAATGGAACAGGAAGGAGAAAAGCTAGAAGTACTCAACGATAACATGACAATAGAGAAGAAGTTGAAGTCCAATGTAGATTAGCAGCAGCAGATAGAACATACTGGAGCCTTGCAAAACTTCTCAAAAGCAAACTATTAATGAGGAAAGTTAAATTGAGAATTTACAAAACCATGATCTTGCCAGTTTTGATGTACGGGTCAGAAGTATGGGCACTCACAAAGAAATCCCAAAAAAAGTTAATAACCTTTGAAAACAAAATACTAAGAAGAA
The DNA here is from genome assembly GCF_021130785.1 of Homalodisca vitripennis. Lineage (NCBI taxonomy): Eukaryota > Metazoa > Arthropoda > Insecta > Hemiptera > Cicadellidae > Homalodisca > Homalodisca vitripennis. The sequence goes on from NC_060208.1 coordinate 122,186,067, forward strand.
TTTTTGGACCAGTTCAAGAAGGAGACATATGGCGGATCAGGAAGAACAGAGAATTAAGAGAAATATACCAAGATCCCGATGTGATTGCACTGATCAGGAGTAAAAGAATGAGATGGATGGGCTATGTTGCCCGTAGGGGAGAAGATAAAATGATAAAGAAGGTGTGGCGAGGGGAACCAGAGGGAGTGAGGCCGTTGGGCAGACCTAGGATGCGATGGAGAGATGTGGAGAAGGATTTAAGAACGATTGGCGCTACACTGGAAGTGGCTCAAGATAGAGGAAGTTGGAGAGACATTGTTGGCGAGGTCAAAAACCATCTGGGTTTCGAGTGGCCACAGGAGTAAGTAAGTAAGTATCAATATACTTTGACTAACGTGAGAACCTAATTGGCAATTTAGGCTTTGTACTGTAAGTTTGACTGAATTGATTCTCTTCCTTGGTGGCGGTGATTAGTTTTGAGTAATACAATTACAATAAGGATATTTAATACAATGGAATTGTACTTTCTTGAATGCAATCTGCTTTAATCATTATTTTCTTATTGCTGTGAAACTCTCCTACGTGTTTCCATGCCTTGATAATGCCATATCAATGAGGTTGCTTATTCTATTTCACCAGTATAAAATATTATTCAAGCATTCCAACACTAAAAGAAGCCGAAGAGAAATTCTTTCCCCTACAGATACTGAATAATAGCGAAGGATGAATTTTAATAAAAACTTGAAGATTTTTTGCGGTTTTTGGCACTTACTAAAAAATAAAAGTGATTGAGAAGTTGGCATTTTTCTATTAAATCTGTAACCTGAGATATTTGAAAGCTAAAACACGCGTAGCTACTAATTTCAAGCCAGTAGTAATGTATTAAATACACTTTAATTTGGATAGTTCGTATATTTAATGCATCACTGGATATAATAAAATTGTCCTCAGTTCATTGACATTCCAACACAATAACAATATTTCTTTGAAGTTTGAATTAAATTCCAATTGGTTCCTTGCGCTTTAAAATGTCCACATGGTACAAAACCTATTTTGAAAAATATCTTACACTTATCTGTCGCAAAAAATAATTTAGTAGTTTTATAGTGGTTTAATTAATTATGTGCTCATTATATTATACTTTATACACAAATGTATTAAAACGACTTTAATCGAATAATTTCCTATTATTGTAGTTGTCGCAAATCTACAAATAAAATTGAGATATTTATAAATATAGGTCACCAACACTGCGTTTGACTACTCGAAACTAGAGTTTATAACGTTGTGTTGTACATTTTTTAACATTCTAGCGTTAGGAAAATGTCCGAAATCCTCATTATCCCTACAAACTAGAAGCCTCCTTCTTGATTAACATGGCCATGTTTTATATGTGTTTCGTGCTATGGAATATGCCAATACTATTTTCTTGTTTTTATTTTATTAGGTTTTACTACGGCGTAGCCTACATCGCGTTTTTATTTTACAGTCTTCTTCAGACTCCTATGAGCCTCAAATATTTGCTTTAATATTTTGCGTATAACGTTATCTGTTGTCAAATATTAGACTTTGGCGTGTTTATCGCAAGTTACTAATTTTTTATTGTGTAACTGTAACTGTACGTATTAGAGTTTTTCACCTGAAGAAAAGGATATATTAAAATCCTCTTAACGTAGTGTTCTATTTTTTAACATAAACCGATAGCAAATGCTTGAAACCCTGTTATTCCTTCAAATCATCTATTATCAATGGTTGATTAAACATAGAATTGACAATTTTATTGAAGATTGGTGTTAAGATGGCTACTTATTTAATTTGTACACTTATCTGCCCTTACCCATAGTAACAGATTTGCGCGTTAATCTTTGTCAAACAGAGCAAATAAACAAAGTCAGGACGACACGTAAAGGCTTTGGTCAGACACATGATTTGGACCTACAGTGTGCCTAATCAGATTCAGAGTCATAAATCTGAGTAATGAGCCTACACATAATGTCAGAAATAATGTAAACAGTCAAAAATATACAGAATACAAAAATAACAATGATTAGTTTGGTAAATACTGTTAATATGTCTATAGAATAAAAAGAAGCTCTTTATTTCAACAGTTATGTACACTAGTCGTAGAACAAAGTTTGTTAAATTCGGTTTGTTACCTGACTAAGATTTAGCTAGTGGTACGCTATGTACAGAGGCGTTGGTGACATGCTTGTGCTACACACGTCAATACGGGTGCTTTTTTTCTAGTACTAAAGGTATTGTGTTTCTCAATCCAATAAGATAGAAATTTAGACATGCTAGATAAAATATTTATACAAATACACAATTGCAAATAAATTTACTACTTTCAACGACAAAAACTTATAAGGTTCTAATACTAATGAATGAACAGCTCCAAACCAACGTGTATGTTGTATAATAAGAATAGAAAAATGGTTGAATTTAAAATCGCCTGTATCTTATATTCTGATGAAATACTAAACATGGAAATTGTTGTTACATGTTGGTTATAAAACAATAACAAATGGACATGAGGACAACACATCAACAGATAATAGTGTTCTGGGAAGGTAATGAGTAATATATGTAAATTGTGTACTAGAATGTACATGCATAATAACTCCGCATGTGTACTACGTTTGCATACAATAACACGAATGCAATACTATTGGTATGTTTTATATTTTAACCTCAAAATCAATAGGACATTAGAAAATACCTGTAAGCTGTTAAAATAATACTAAACCCTCTTCAATTTTGAATTAACACATCTAGAGGCTACCAAAATTTGTTAGAACAGCTGAATTGTTTAACTTATTATACTAAATGTTAATATACAAAATTTTTTGTTTTTATTATGATGACCTTAAATATTCTCGAACTCATAAGATTTAAGTAGATACTGGTGGAAATTAAAACTGCACCTTTTTAGAAATATTCAGGTTTATTAAATCAATCCAAATTTCAATTATTAACCTTGTATTCCACCAATGAAATGTTTTGCACAATAGTTTAAAATTACTACTTCCTTAGGCAAGGCACTTTCGATTTAACATGGACTCACTGTCCTCCAAATACGTGTGTATAAAATATAAAATAAAATAATAATCTTGAATAAATTTGTATGAAATAAAATAAATAGGCTTCTTCTCAAAACTAATAAAATAAAAATTATAAACTTCTTTAAAATAAAATTCTCAAACAAATCTAAACAGTTCTCAACAGGAATTTTTCACAAGTTCCTACAGGATATGGTGCAGCACCTGCAGCTCTTAATTTTAACTAGAATCCCTACAATTTCAATTAAATTTTTACGTTTGACTTTAAATAAATAACTCCTTTACAATTTAGATATATATATTAGTCCACACTCAACAGAATTTGATCGTTAATTTCAAATTTCAATTCCAATTTCAAATTAATTCACTTCTTAAATTTTCAAATTTCAAATTTAGAAAAATTTAATAATTCAGTCAAAAGTACTTAGCTCTTTGGTCGTGAAGGTCTTGGAGTTTGGTATTAAAATAATCTATACCAACGGATCCTACGCCCGACACTACTTTTAAACTCGCACTAAAGACTTTACTCTATCGCTTCTCAACTCGGAATGGAAGCAGAGCGTGTTTTCTTGGCCTGCACCGACTACGCTCCTGTTCCTGCAGGCCTGTTTGAATCACTCTCAACGCAGGTTCGCCGCCTAACAAAAGATTGAGTCCACTGTAGACTATTGTTTAGCATTCACTGCCATCAAGTCAGGTCTAGACCAGATTCCAAGCGCGTTGTGCCTGCCGCTGGATTACAATATAAATTTACTTTTTTATTCCCTATCCATTTACAATTCTAAAATAAAATTTTTATTTATTAAATTTTTATTTTTATTTAAAGTATACCATGTAATTGGTATACACACCCCCCCCTTAAAGCGCTTGGTATCTGCCAAGTTTAATACTTAAATCTAAGAAATTTATCTCACATCCTTTAGAAATTGTATATTTTCCACCTAGCCTTAACATGCATCATCAAATCTACAAAACCTTTTTTTTTTTTTTATTTATAATATTTGTTTTTTAATTTATTTTTGATAAAATAGTTGTAAGAAGTGGCAGCCATACTAGTTGTCAAGTTATGTATTTAACCAAGCGTTAATTATTATAAATTCCTTTTTAAAAGAGTCCATACATTATCAGATTGTTTTTTGAAAACTTAACAATTAAATTCCCCAATAGAAACCTTGACCTAAACTATGGCAAATATTAAGAGTCCAAATTGCCACCTTACCTTTTTTACAATTCTAAGTCCTACCATAAAGTATAGTCCATCCAGATAATCCTTCACAAATGGGTTAGAACGAGGTAGTCGGTGGTTGTTGTTGTGGGATGTTTATTGCAGGTCCGGTTACGCCAGGTAGGTAATTTAGTTGGGTCGTCCTTGGAACCTTTGCCCTGCACGGTGTCGCTGTGTTGTTGGCTCGCCCATTCACTGGTTGTCGCAGCTTCATATAGAATTTAAAACATATCCCCAGACGGGGGTGTCAGTTCTTATTTTATTATTTTTACCTATACCGTTGTTTATCATAGAAATAACAGTCTTTTTTCTTCTGTTCCCCTCTTCCTTGGCATAAATTTTTTATCAAACTAAGGAAACAAGTTTAAATTAATATTCCAACATTCGTGTTAGTTATTAATTTACATACAAACATAAATACACACATGTTAATAACATTAATTACGGACCATGAGTTTCGGATTTGTGCATTATTCAGAAAATAAATACTGAATTGTTTTAATACACTCCTCCTCTCCCAAACCATGTAGTTATCGCAACTGTTTTACTTCACCTGTGCCCTTTTATCTAAATCATAAACTTTTTTATTCCTCTTGAGGTTTCTTCAAGTTTAAAATACATTTTTACAACATTACAATTCAAGTTAATATTTACAATTTAACAGGGCTGTAGAATTTTCCTCAATTGTTCAATATATTTTAATTTAATCTTCCTTGTCACTGAAATTTCTCAAATCAAACATACATACATACAGCGTACATCCAATATAGTTTTTCTTCATTCTTACAACTAATTTAATTCGTCATAATTTTTAATCAGTTCTTTTTTTTTTATTTTGTAATTCAAATTATTTACCCCTCGGTAATTATATTTGTTTTTTGTTTTGTTATATTTAAAATATGCATTCTTCTTTCCCAGTGGGTTTCACATCCTGCAAGTGTATTCTACGGAATTCCATTCAATTCTTTTAAATTTTTTTGAACCACATATGAGTTGGAGCTAATAATTGAAATTATTCTGAATGGTCCTTCATATTTCAGATCTAGCTTATATCGCTGATTTGTAATTTTCTACAATAGACTACATCATACATTTTTAATTGCCTGTGATTTCGGTTGTATCTGTTTTCTTCTCGAATTCAGCTCATTTTGTCTTTTTAAATTTTGAATAGCTTCAACCATCTTTGCATTCTTATCTTTGCTCCATTTTTCAGATCACAAATATCTTTAATTTGCCATTTTGTGACAAACCATCATTTGCTTTGAAACTGAACATCAATTCAAATGCAGACGACTTTATGCTTTCATTGTGACAAGTATTTAGGGCCATTTGCACATGGTACACAAATCCTTGTCCCAATTCTTTTTACAGTCATGATAAATAAAGCTGTCAGAATTTGATTTAAATTTCGAATTTGCCTTTCACTTTTATTTCCTTGAGGAGTATAAGGTATAATGTGGTCCTTTGTTTTTTAGCCCAAATTAAACAAATAATTTTTTTGAACTCCTCGCTGACAAAATATTGTTCCATTTCTCCGTCACGAATTCTTCAGGCAAAGAAAAATTTTTGAAAATATTATTTTCTAATGCATTAATTACATTTACCTGAGGTGCATTTCCCTGAGTGGCATTATCCAATTATATTTGGTTGAAGTCATCTACACAGCTATCAGGATGTATTGCATTCGATTGGAAGACGCAGGTAATGGCCCATAAATATCCATATATAACTTCTGCATTGGGACGAGACTGCTCAGATTGCTGTTCAAAGGTCCTTGGTCCCTCCAGTTGCTACTTTTTTGCTTTCAAACACACTTCACAACATTTTACATTATTTTTCACATAATCATTTAGTTTAGGGTGATAAAACCTTTCATTTATTTTCTGTTGTGTTTTTAAAATGCCGAAGTGACAGCCAGACAATGAGTTTGTGATAATACTCGTATACGACCTTGAATAAGTGCTCAGGTAAATAGATCCTTTTAGAATTGTTTTTATTGTTCACATAAAATAACACCCCTTTTTCCACACTGTAAAACATCACTATTGGTATAGTTTCAATACACCCTCCATAATTTTAGTTATATTTACATCCTGCTTCTGATGCGTTTTTAAGTCCATAAAGCTAAAAGGCATCGTACTTATACTATTTATAGACACTGTTTCCTCTCTTATTACTAAGTCCTTATTATTTACAGTTTCATTGTTCATTTTTATATGAGTTATCATTCATCTTGTCCTTATTCACTAATTTTTCTAGTTCATGTAACACATTGTGGTCAACTTCACTATCTTGAAATAATCTAGATAAATAGTCCGCTACTGGGTTCTGATTACCTTTAAACATGCGTAATTTTAAATGGTAGAGACAATATAACCTCCACCCAGCGCCCTAATTTTCCTAACTTACGAAAGTGGGACAATACCCAAGCCAATGCTGAGTTGTCGGTCATTAAGTTGAATGGTCTCATTTCTAGGAAATTACGGAATTTATTTATTGGAACAGACAACTGCCAAAGCTTCCTTTTGATAGGTAGTAAGTTTCACCTCACTACTTTCGTTGAAATTTTCTCGAATAATAGGCCACCGGTTTTTAAATGTCCATTGTCCGCTTCCTGTAATAAACAGGAACCGAGGGCCTTATCACTCGCGTCGCATTAGCTATGTTTACACTTGTGCGATTTTGCGTGCGTTTGAGGCATGCTTTTGCACAGCGCATGCGCTAGCGCACGTGACGCATGCGGAGAAGAGTGCCTTGTTTTCCGGGAAAAACAGTCTTCTTTCTGAATCGCTCCCCACCACGTGCTGCAAAGCAAGCAGTTCCTTAATTTTTGGATATTCGTGCGTCAAACCGTGCTGCATATATTATTATTAACAGTTGTTATTTGTTAGTTTTGTTTATATATTACAGTGATGTCTTCAGATAAACAAACTGTTGATTTTATAGAGACTACAGACCACTATAGTGTATTGTGGGACATAAAGGACAAGTGTTTATACCAATAAAAACAAACGCAATGACGCTTTACCGTGCACTAGGCGAGAAGTACAAAATGAGTGAAAAAGGTGTTCAATCCAAAATTAAAAACCTTCGTTCATATTTTTTAAAAGAACAACAGAAAATGTCGCAAAGAAAAAGTGGTGCCAGTGCTAATGACGTATATCAAAAGTTCCTGGTTTGCCTACAAGCATTTGTTATTTCTCGGGAGACTCAATTTCACGTCCAAGAACGACGAAGGACTCCTTAGAGGAACGATCACCGAAGAAGTTGAAATTGGGGGAAGACGAATATACACGACAACATAGCAGTAAGTTTATTTCCTTTTTTATTTAAATTTCAAAATTGAAACAACGTGACAACAATCTTTGTTAGAATAAAATAAAATACAGAGTACTTTATTGAAGGGCACATATATCAGTGGGTGTATATATAAAGAATTTGGTAAGTTTTGAAAATTCATATATTTTATTAACTATCCTTATAAAATTCCAATGTTAATCAAAACGAGAGCATACGGTTACAGAGCATTTCTGCTATTTATTTAGTGTAATTCAAATAAACAGCTGACTTCAGTAATTTACTTTTTTAACTAACTCTCGTACTTTGTTTACATTATAATTTCAGCCGATTTGTTTAATAGATTATTTAACTGCTGTAGAACGGATGTATATATAACTATAATACAATTACGTGTGTACATTTATTAGTTTGATTAAATTGGACTGAAACACATTTTTTTTTTATGAATAAATGTTTAAATGATTAAAAGATCAGTCATTACAGCCTTGATAACATTAATTTATACAATTCTTTAAAAATTAGATAAAACAACGTTTTATTACATTATTTAAAATGTGTATTGTGTCTTCTAATTTGAAATAGATCCAATACCAGTTAAGAAATATTCCTTGAATTCTGATCGAACCTGTTTTGCTTTATTCGTCATGTTTTCTGGGGGGTCTTCTAAGCGCTGTATAATTCAGTATCCCCTGCAGTATGCCTCCTCCATGTGCCTGGAATGACCTCTCTTTGTATTAACATCTTCACGGTCAAACGTCCCTGGTGGAGTGTAGTTTTGTGAACAGTCTGTTGGGAACGCAGGAAATTATGAAGATAAACACATGCAAAGGACAATATCTATAACGGTATTCTTCTCAACTTTAACTTCGATGGGTTTTCGAAAAAAACCCTGAAGACAGAAGCCATCCACTCCAAATGCGTTCTCTACAACAACCCTTCCTCCTGGGAATGCCTCCAATTTTTTATACATTCATTGTGGTGAACCACGATGTAAAGTCTGTCACATAGGGTTTCATTATGTTTTTCCGTTAGTGAAAAAAGCATCATCTGCTATAATACATAAGGCACAGGAAGATTACGACCTTCCAAAGGTTCATCTTGGGGCAATCCCAGTTCCTTGGCTAGCATTTTCTTGTGAAATGTAGTATTTTTAAAAAACACCACCGGCAGAAAATACGTCCTTGACAACCAACATCAACGAATATAAATTTATAGTGGGCATCAACTTATTGCCATCAAAACTATACTGTGTGTGTACCTTTGTAGTTGTAATACTCAGCAACAGTATTTTTCCGGACGTTGTATTTGGACATGTTTGCCATCCATAGGCCCCAATGCAATGTGGATAATTCCAAACTTCATTAAAATCATGGGAAACTAATTTCCATTCGTCTCGTTCGCAGGGAGCTGTAAAAGAAGATCTAATGTTAAATTTTCGAACGCTTCATAAAGGTGTAAACAAAAACTAGTATGTTTTTTTCTTTCAGGATGAAGACCAACCACCAGAAAAAAGAAGCACCTGAAAACTCAAGATACAGCATCGTCTTCTTGTCGACAGCAAAAATTTCTCCCAACACCACAGACCTGCAGAGGAATTAAAATAAAAATAGATGATGATGGGGAAAAAAGAAGAGGCTGCTTCGGATTTCTTGAAGTAGCAGCTAAATCATTATCTGAAAAGGATGACTGTTTCTATATTTGGGGAGATGATGATAGCAACCCAGCTAAGGAAGTTGAACTCCGCGTAACCAGGCAATTGCCAGAAATAGAATTACAAAATTTGATTTTCGAGTTTTGAAATGCAGGAAAATGAATAATTCTTTACAAAATAACACAGTTAGCTCCTCAATATTACAGCCCCTCTGGCTCCTCTTCAGATTCTTCTTATGGTACCCACTACGACCCTACCATTAGTTCCCAACTACAAATTTCCAAAGATGAAAATCCACCGCATCCAAGTAATGTGCTTGGGGAAGTACAGCAGTTTTTGTGTTTTAACCTTGATAATACTGAGAAATAAGTGTTATAGTAGGGTAATAATGTATAAATAAAACACTTACCTTGACAAAATCCTTGAAGTGCTTCAATTATTGCCTTTAAGGGACCCCTGGCATCATCGACGAAATCAATGGCTTAGATACTTTGAACAGGTACATTCAAAGATGCAAATGAGTCACCTGTTGCTAAATATCTCAGACATATCGCTAGTCTGTGAGCTCAGGAGGAACAGCTTCTCTGAAGGTAGTATTTTTTCTTCTCTATTTTTGCTCTGACTAATTCTAAAAGGTTATAAAAGTTTTCTCTACTCATTCTGGTAACATTTTTGAATAGAAAACTTTCATTCAGTTCCAAATCGTTCAAATACCATTATTCCTCCTTTTCAAAATAATCACACATCCACATAGACCTAACTTTCCTTTTACGTTTACTCACTTTTGGACAATAATAAAACGCACGCTTACACTAATACCAGCTAACACAGCGTCACTGTCAATTTTAACACATAAATAATTATTAAAGACACTGCGTCAAGCATACAACTAACGCTAAAATGTAAAACAGCAATGAAAGCTTGCGTCAAAATAATGCTTGGAAAAGCATGCGCTTGACGCAAGACGAAACAAAAATTGAAAAGAAAGTTGAATCGAAAATCGCACAAGTGTAAACATAGCCTATTGGACTGTGAACTCCTTGTTGAAGTCAGGGATGGCTAACACGGGGGGACGGGTAAACGCTCGTTTCAGTTTATCGAACGATTCCTGACATTTTTTGGTCCCACAACAAATTTGGACGACTTCTTCCTCATTTCATTGAGTGGATGAGCTATTCTCCGCATAATTTGGAATAAATTTTAGAGAAATAACTAGTCATCATCCCTATGAATCTCGCAATAACCTTTCTTGTCCCGGGGCCTCGGAGATTCTAATAACGTCCGTGTACGGTTCAGGGTCCATTCATTATAGTGTCTTTGGAAACCAAATGTCCCAGAAATTTAATTTCATTATAAACAAAATTTACTACTTTTCTTTCTCCGGATTCACAGTAAGATTATTTTTCTTTAAACACTCTATACACTATTGTTTCAAATGCATATAATGTTCCTCCAATGTCTCGAATACACAATAATATCGTCCAAAAAGGCGAGAGTGCAAGTAAATCTCAATTCTCCTAAAGATTTTATTCATATATGACGACAATACCCCACTTCCAATTAATAAATCCAAAAGGAATTCGTTTAAAGCTGTAACTTCCGAAAGGTACCGAGAACGTAGTTAACTCCTGGCTTTTCCTTCGCTAAACTTATTTGATAAAAAACTTTTGGTTAAGTCTATTACTGAGTAATAATTGTTTCCCTTCAAATGGTAATATAGTTCGTGCATGTCGCCTATAGGATAAACTCACTCCTTCCAACTTCTTGTTTAACTCCTTGTAATTAACTACTAATCTTTCCGATTTTCCATCTTCCTTACCTACTAAAAAGGCTGGACTCGAGTACTGACTCACACTTGGTTGTGAATAATGTAATGTTCCAATAATTCGTCAATAATTTTTTTTTTATTTTTAATTGTTTAGGTAGGGATTCAATGGATATGGTCTAAGTTTTACGGGTTCATGATCTTTTAACTTTTAATTTATACTCTAATCTAGAGTTTTACCAATTTTGTCGGTAAATACCGTTGTGGAAATGTTCCTTTTATAATTTTTATTATATTTCATTACTGGCCTCTTCGCATCCTATTTTATAAGTGTGATTGGTGTTTCATACACGCTACTGTAATATTTTGCACAAATTTTATACACTTTTCTATATTAAAGTCAAATCGACAACAATTATTTTCAAGTCTATTAACAAACCAGAATGTTTTATAAAGTTCGCCTCCTAAAATTGCCTTTTGAGCTAAGTCCTTCACTATATACAAATTCCACTTTCCAGGTGAACATATCTATTTTTATTTTTATATTTACACTGCCGATTACTGGATTACGGACATTTTTTTATTTTCAGCATACTCATACATGTCAGGTTAACATAAATGGTAACACTTTACAATCTTATATCTCCTGTAATAATAGTTATTTTACAGTCTATCACTTATTTATATTTATACTACTAACCAGTAATCTAATAATACATTTAATGATATATTCTTGCCAAAATCTATTTCTAAGCTGGGCAATGATACTGATATTTTCCGAATTTTTCTTTTGCCAAGTATGAATTTAATTTAGCAGATAATTCATGTGGAATTTTTGTTGGACACAATTTTAGGTAAACCGGGAAAGTTCGCCCTTCCTTAACTCATTGTTGTAGGGGAACTTTTCAGGAGGGAGTTTACACTACTATAACTAGTTTTTTGACTCCGAGTACATTACGACCTACATTTTTCGGGGTTTATAGCTGGAGTGTGGTTTACAATAGGTCTCCGCTGGTTTTACAACAGGTTTCCTGTTTACCTCCCGGCACTGATATAGCATAATGACCAGGTCTATTACATTTATAACAAGTTATTGTTTCTTGCCTCGCCCTGATGCTGTTAACCGGTTCATTATACTTCCTATTCACATTCAAATTATTCCCTGTTTTCCTCACGTTGTCAGCATAACCTTCATTATTCGCCCTTATACACATCTCATCCAGTTCGGAATATGTGCTCGGATTTCCCATAAACACTAGTTTATTTCTGGTTTCTGGATTAATTCCCACACCTTAATTAATTCCACAACATCCCTTTCATTTATATTACAACAAAGTACTTCTACTGATTCCTTAATGTCTTATAATGTAGTTGAAATAAGCTTTCATTATATTCTTTGGGGACGGTGCACCTTTTCAAATTTCAAAAGTTCACGCTGATGATATGGCACGAAATAATTCAATAATATTTCAAGCATTAATTTGACCGTGACATTGTCCTGTTTTATTTCTAATAGTTTCGACAAAAGAGCTCCCTGACTATGTGAAATCGCAATCTCCATAATATCCTCTTTACGTACATCTAGTTTCCTTTTTAAGTTCTTCAAGATTATTTTAAAGAATTCTAATAATTCTTGAACATTTAATCCATCGCAGATTTTAACTCTTTCAAATACCGCTCCATGGGGTTCGGTGTTTATTATAACTTAAATGTGGCCGTCCCGAAACAAACACCTCATCTCTCATATTTAGACCAGACTTATCTTTCACTTCCGGTTTTACTAGCCTCTTCCAGCTCACCTTCTATTTCCAGATTGGTAAGTCAGATAACTTACGCACCAAGTTATCAGATGTTTGCCTTGTCCAATTTTTTAGGTTTTTTATTTTTAACAACAATTCACTTAATATACTATTCGGTTTTCAAACATGTTTAGCTATACCCTTTTCTTCGATTTTAAACTATTTACTTAAGTTAGTTTAGTCGGCGCTGCCAATGACTTTTATTTTTGTTTCACACCTAACTATGTCCAATGTTAGTCCCCTGTTCAATGGATTCCTCCAGTCCTACTTCCTAATACTTGGGTTTCTAACTTAATTTTATCCCATTCCTCCTTGAAAGCGACCTTTCCACTGCAGGTTCAAATAATTACTATTTACATCAAGACTTATTAACTGCCGTAACTTTTTCCTTAAATCTATCACTTTAAGACTAGGAGACACTTCACACCTGAACTTAAGCCCTAATTTCATAGTCCAATTCCTCCTTGGTTAACAAGTCCACCTTAAGTGCCATTTTAAAAAGTTTAATATTAAACTCTTTATAATTTCCAGTATCCAAGCCACTTATTAATGAACAACCACTAAGTTCAATTTTATTAAGGTTCACCAGAATATTTAAAGCAGAGTGTTTTGCGACACTGTATTTGTATACTAAATGTTAATATACAAAATTTTTTGTTTTTATTATGATGACCTTAAATATTCTCGAACTCATAAGATTTAAGTAGATACTGGTGGAAATTAAAACTGCACCTTTTTAGAAAACTATCCAGGTTTATTAAAATCAATCCAAATTTCAATTATTAAACCTTGTATTCCACCAATGAAATGTTTTGCACAATAGTTTTAAAATTACTACTTCCTTAGGCAAGGCACTTTCGATTTAACATGGACTCACTGTCCTCCAAATACGTGTGTATAAAATATAAAATAAAAATAATATTCTTGAATTAAATTTGTATGAAATAAAATAAATAGGCTTCTTCTCAAAACTAATAAAATAAAAATTATAAACTTCTTTAAAATAAAATTCTCAAACAAATCTAAACAGTTCTCAACAGGAATTTTTCACAAGTTCCTACAGGATATGGTGCAGCACCTGCAGCTCTTAATTTTAACTAGAATCCCTACAATTTCAATTAAATTTTTACGTTTGACTTTAAATAAATAACTCCTTTACAATTTAGATATATATATTAGTCCACACTCAACAGAATTTGATCGTTAATTTCAAATTTCAATTCCAATTTCAAATTAATTCACTTCTTAAATTTTCAAATTTCAAATTTAGAAAAATTTAATAATTCAGTCAAAAGTACTTAGCTCTTTGGTTGTGAAGGTCTTGGAGTTTGGTATTAAAATAATCTATACCAACGGATCCTACGCCCGACACTACTTTTAAACTCGCACTAAAGACTTTACTCTATCGCTTCTCAACTCGGAATGGAAGCAGAGCGTGTTTTCTTGGCCTGCACCGACTACGCTCCTGTTCCTGCAGGCCTGTTTGAATCACTCTCAACGCAGGTTCGCCGCCTAACAAAAGATTGAGTCCACTGTAGACTATTGTTTAGCATTCACTGCCATCAAGTCAGGTCTAGACCAGATTCCAAGCGCGTTGTGCCTGCCGCTGGATTACAATATAAATTTACTTTTTTATTCCCTATCCATTTACAATTCTAAAATAAAATTTTATTTATTAAATTTTTATTTTTATTTAAAGTATACCATGTAATTGGTATACTTATGAAAGTGAAACTCATTATATCCTTAGGGCACATAACACGCTACTTTTCTGTACTATCGGGTACTCTTCATTTTCTTAAGAGAAACTTTTCTCTTTCATTTTTTCCAACGAAGAAATCTCTTCAAATTTAAATATAATTTTAAATGTCTAAAAGTGATGATACGGTTGGAATATTATAACATAGAACATTATGTAGTAAAAATTAAATGTATAACATACTTCGAGTAATGAATTATTTGTTGCAATTGTTTTCCATCTTTTCATAATATAAGAATATTTTGTGTGATAGGTCTAAGAAAAATAAAATAATTGTACATAATATTTGTAAATTTGTTACGTTTATTTTCAAGGTATTAATTATTTCTATAACATTTCAAAATATGAAAAGCCTTACCGAGACTGTTTGTGGTCTGGCGTTAATCTGTATGTAAAAGAATATTTACCTCATTTCTGTAATTGTATTTCTAAAATACCACCAGAATATGTCTTGTTTAACCCTAAACGTGCTTAACACATAATCAGTATCATCTCTTTGCAATATCTGTCGAATAATAAGAGGTTCAGAACAGACACTTTATTCACTGCTTTCATCTTAGGATACTGCCCTGTCTGGTCGTATTTTCATACAATTTTGTTAAAAACATTTCCATGTCTATTATATTTCTATTATATACTGATGATGAATATGTGTGCTTGGCTCCAATTTGGTTAAATAAGGACTAAAAGATTTGAATATACGATAGGAAACGTTATGCTAAATTTGAAGAAAATTATACATATAATACAATAGTTTTAGTGTTTATAGACGGAAAGGCAGATGACAGTCATACATTAGAAGTTTTGTGTAGCAGGACTTCACATTGAGTTCCGTTGAGTGAACAAGAGAACTCCCAACTACCAACAATACACCATCCTCTAGCTTCTCCTACTCAGTCTAGCATGGTGACTGTCTCTGGGTTGTTAGATTTGTTATATCTTGGTCTATGAGTAATGTCTCTACTTCTTTTTTCTCAAACCTAAGACTTCAAATTCTGAGCAGCTTTTCACGTACGTCAAGTACTAGAGTTTACAAGAGACCTCATAGGACAAACTCTTCCTGTATAAACGAGCTATTGATTTATGGTTTCCTGTTGTTTTGTCATCTGATCAACAGAGAGCACGATACCTTTGTTTGTGTTTAGTGAAGTCTTGATGCTAAAAAACCATTGTGAAGGGGGTGAGATTTATGGTTTCCTGTTGCTTTATTATCTTATCAGCAGACAGCACGATATCTTTGTGTTGAGTGGAGTCTTGATGCTAAAACCATTTTGAAGGGAGTTAGATTTATGGTTTATTATCTTATAAGCAGATGTAATGACATCGTCGCTGTGGACAGTGCAGTATGAATGGTAAAACTCACTATTAATCGATATCCCTTAAAAGCCTTATATAAGACACTAATTTGTTTATTGTTGCAACTAAATTTAAGCTTTTCCAAATTTAAAAAATAAATACTTTCTACTAACGCTTATACAAATTGTATTCAATAAACCGTGTAGTTTTCATATCTGAAATTTTTTCAATTGTTTAAAACAAGCTTTTCTGTCCATGGAAATGTTATCTTAAGAAAGAACTTAAGTCATAAAACCTGTTTACATTTTTTAATCTTCAATACAAATATGCAAGTTCGCTTTAATTTTATATTTTAACTAGCTTTTACCCACGACTTCTGACGCAATTTTTAAAATCAAAGTACTGTAATAGTTGTGATTAAAGTTCTTAGGTGAATCACTTATGGTGTAATATGATGGCGTCACTATCAAAAACTTATATACGTATGTAGCTCTCAAAAATTACACTTTGCTCAAAAATATTGACCATTTCCGGCTTCTGTTACCTTCATTCAATATATAGTATTTTCAGTGCCATAGTTGAGTTTGCCTTTTTTTGTTGTTTATTGGACTAGAGTCTGGGAAAGAATGGATCGTTGAGGCATGTTATTGGTCATTTCTATATTTCCCATAAGTCTTGAATAAAATGCCATATCACAATTTCAAGGAAGGTCACCAGTTTTAAGTATCGTACGTGAAGAGATTCACAAATTTGTTCATTAATGTTAGTTTTATAACAGTGCTTAAGTGATATGTACAATGTATTAGATATTTTCAATTCGTCACCGGTGCAATCTGGAGTAAACTTTTGATAATAACTTTCTATTTATTATCTCCTTGTATATCTACTTGTATAATTAAAATTTAAATGTAAACAGATATCTTAGCCTGCCAGTCGAACATCATCTGAAAGTATCAAATCTGTTTATCGGTAATTAAATTTATATTATTAAAATAAATGCTAGCAGTTTTTCAGAATTGCAAAATATTCTAGGTAACCTTTCTATTCTTATAAACCATACTCGGATTTCAATGAATACTTTACAAAAATATAAGTCGCTTATTTACACATTTTGCGATCCACTTTTATTTCAAAGAGTTACATTTAACAGATCCATCTCACGGATTAGTTTAAGTTTAAGGATATTAGATATTAATATAGAACTAGACGTAATTAAGATATATTTAGATGTATATATGTACTTCATCGTTCATTTCGTAAAACATTTTAGTCGGCCGAAACGTGTTTTGTTTATATTTCTATACTTATGTTATAAACTTTCAATACAAAAAACCTATTTTAAATCATTTACAATGATTTTGAGGTCAATTAATTATATTTTATAAAATACACATTTTTAACTAAGTTTCATAAATGTATATGTATAGTAACTTTACCGATTTCTTGAAAATAGAATACAAATTCATTCTGAATATGGCATATTAAACGAGAGAAGTGCAAATTATAAAGTACGTACACAAAGTATAGAGAAACTGAAGATAAAGCAATCATTCTAAGCCTCCAATCAAGGATAGGCAAACAATCACAATTGTTAGAGGTAATTAAGATCTGCGATCGGAACTGTCAACGTCCAATTAACAACTGGACAATGCTAGAGAAATTTATGGTAGAGTACTCACTAATGAATTCCATTTCAACGTTAAGTTGAATAAATAGAGTAAAGCTAAAGGGTGAAGGAGTTATGGAGCTTTAATTAAATAGTTGATGTAATAGTTAAAGGGAATAAAGTGCAACAGTCTAGTTTTTTTATTGTTATTATTAAGTGTCCCTTGAGGTTTGCATTTGAGTCCTTTCCTCTTCAAACTTATAATGAATGACAATATTTCCAAAGTATATGTATCCTCGTGAAAGCGATGTCTGTTGCCAAGAACTGAATTTTAATTTCAATACATAAGCCTTGCACACAATACAAAGCAATACATAACCTTTGCACACAATACATAACACAAGACTCAAATCTTGAGATAGCTTTTACAGATTGGTAGCATAATAAAATTTGAAAAATTTAAGGACCACTATGTAATTACTTATAGTTACAAAATTAAAACTGTGTATGTACTAATAAAAAAATAGCAAAATAACTTTTTCATTTATAGAAAACTTATAGAGTTCCTGTTTAAAAATACATAACTAAAAGCTTTTTTGGAACATTTCTTATTAGTTTTTAACCCTAACTATCAGTAAGTTATAGCCAAAATGTCTGACTTTAGAATGAACTATAAATGATTATACTGTAGCTTATAAATAGTTTTATATGTAGATCAATATAAATATGTATTATACTCATAGTTGGACTCAAAACGTCAATATAACTATATCACATTGCCATGCATACCCAAGTTAGCTGGCTCGTAATTATTTAAACAAAATAAATTCACGTGTACTTATAACAGAAGCTGGTGTAACCTTGACCTAGTAACACCTGAGAATCGTAAGTGTTGTTCTGCATAAGCTTTAAGAGCTTAGAATGTGCAAAAGCTAAGTGACAATATTATGACTCTAGAAATAATGAGCGTTCTTGTCCTATATTCATTTTCTTAAGAGCTCCTCGAGTCGTTCTCTGCTTTGTAAGAGTATTGTGCCGCCTTCCATTACGCGGCTCATCTCCCTAATAGCGCAAACTTCTGTACAATAATTGTGAACATATTTTTACTGGAGCCTCGCTTTAGTATGAGATGGAATATAAGATATGATTTGGGTAGAATATTAAAAACTCCCTATAAAGGGAGGAGTTTTACGCCAAGTCTTACGTCAATTGCATCTAGTCTAGTTTAGTCTTACTCTAATTTCTAATGGTCTGACAAATAAATATCTTAATTTCTTGATCTGCATGTTAATGGCAGACTTACCTGTACATAGATCGATCACTCGTATAAACCACGTATTCTCTATACTTTATGTCATATGCTTTTTTTGCCTCAGATCGTTTTGCTAAGGTATATAGTATTATGTTCTTCTTGTTGTGCAATTCTCGAATGTTAAACCGATCCTGAGTATGGAATAATTGTTTTAAGGAATATTTAGTTCGTAAAATATTTCACTTTTCTTTAGTTTACATATGAAGTGTTACATATATGTGTGAGATATTGCCAGGACGAAGTGACATAGAACATGAAAATATTTGTTTCGAGAGCTTGGAATACTGACACATACTGGATTTGTTGGTTATGAAGCCTGTATGTTTGTTAAAAAAAATTCGGATTTTCTTATTTTAGTACTTCCATTCGCAGATACCTAACAGGCACGTATGTTGTTAGCGGCTGGAAACTGTCCTGCTAAATTAGAATAGAATTAGAGAGTGTTAAACTCTACAGTGAATAAAAAGTCAAATGGCATCCAAACATCAGACTTTTTGAAAAGCAAGGAACATTTAAGTCCATTGGCCTTAAAATACGCTAAATATAAATCCAGATACGCGATCACCATACCTCATATTTCGTAGAATAACAATCTTAGTCTTGCTAACTGAAATAAAGAAAAATAAGTGAGTAGCAAAGATTCAGATGGCATTTATAAAAAAACATGATTTAAGAACTATATTAATATATTTATCAATGTACTCGTATATAATATTGCGTTTAGTCTCAATAGAAGATAAAAAAACAATATATTATAGATTACTTTCAAGTCCTATTACTTCCGTAGAAATGCTCTATCGTTAATTTTTCTAATGGTGTTATTTCTATTTTGGTACTTACATTACTCAATTTTATTAATGCTTACATAAAAGCCATTACTAATATCGTGCAAGCGAATATCGGAAACACTCACGCACCCGCAACTGTGAAACGTAAGCACCGTAAAATGAATCTCATTTTGTTCCTAACACTGAACGGTGCAATCTACAGTGTGTGTAATATAAATTCAAACATTTGATTTAATTCGTAAATATCATTGATAATGTAGGTAGTCTAATACATTTTGCAGTTATTATTTACAGTTAAATGTTTGCTAGATTTTATGTAGTTTTATACATTGCTCCTAAATAATAGTTATATTAATATCATTTAACACCCCATATAACGACTTGGATTGTTGATATTAATATTCCAGAGTATTAATATTTAAATCATCAATAATACATCCAAGACGATATAAAATATTTTTTGATTAGTAAAAATTCTAGTGAATATTAAGTACAATGCATTACTAAATTTGTTAACTATTAAATATTATCTGGTTTGTCTAAAATAAAAATCACAGTTCTAAATAAAAACAAGGCATTTATTTTTAACTGGCAAGATAATAAGTTCAACGTTTCAGAATTTTTATCACCCTATTTTCCACAAAGAATTGACAAACCTTTTTGTAAATTTAAAAATTCCTTTGGCAAGAAATAAAAATATTAATCAAATATATCAAACTAAAAATCAAAGCTCTCTTCTAAAATAAAATAATAAAGTTTTAAAATAAGAATGAAATACCACTTGGAAATAATAAAAATAAAAATGTTCACTTCTAAGTTCACTCAAAATTCAAAATAAAAATTTCAACTTCTCTTTACACTATTTGAACCTTAACTTTCAAGTCTCTGCAATTCAGATTACAAGTCTCTCTCTAACAATTATTAAAGTTCAATTAATTTTCAATTAATAATTCACAATAAAACAGTTCCAGTTAAATATTAATAAATTACTAACTTTTCAAATCTCAATTAAAGTTATTAACAAAGTTCAATTTTAATTCACTTCTCTTGCAAGCATGAACCAAATGTAACTTGTATGGTTCTATTATGCTCTATTGTTCTTCGAGAATAAGTTATTCAGATTGCTCTGTAGTTTCTATGAATTTAATTTTTTCCTATAAAAAAGACAACAAAATGAATTTAAAATCAGATCAGGATGACTATTTCAATAAAACGTACAATAAAGTGGTGCTTACCTTAAAATCACTCGCGGAAAAAAATTTAAGAAAAACGGCGCACTGCAATTAACTTTACTCACGAAAATAACCAAAAGAAGGGCGAAAATTATGAGCGGGCGCTTAAATACTTCCCTTTCCAATCACCTTTGCAGGACATCCGTGGAGCTCTCTCATTGGTCCAGCTGTATCAAACCAGGAGAACAATACTCACAATAAGACAAGTTCTAATCAATTCAAGGCAGTCAACCTGCCTTCCTAACAATTTAAAACTACCAGTGCTAACTTGCCAAAGGATTACATGTTCGATTTTACCCTGACATTTCACAATCTAATCTAAAATTAAGTCCCAATATTTCTATCCCAAAATTTTTATTTAATTTAAGTTTTAATTTAAAAAAAATAAATCAATGTAGCTTTAAAAACGCTACATTACTCCCCCTCCTTTACTTCGAAATACGGCCCTGCAGTTGTAAAAAGAAATTTAACACCAATTAGCAATTAAAAATGTTTTTAAAACGTACATCATTTAGTTACCCACCAATGTTTTTGGAACAGACAGAACAGTTACACAAATAATAGTTGGCCGTTATCAAAGGAATGTATGTAGGACAATGACTCGAGATAGCGAACCCTAATACCCTCATAATTCTAATTTTACTATATCTATAGTTGACCAGTCGTTCCCAGTCCAAGGAATTTTGTCCTTTCCGGTCTCCTCCTGTCGACGTCTATGTATGGACAGCAGCTTCCTCAGTCAGTGAGTGCTCGTCTTCACGGTCCCATGTGTCGTCCCTTGGATCCGTCGTGTAGGTCACCACCCCTCGCTGTTGTAGCCGGCGCGCCGTCCGCGGGTGTGACCAGTGATAGCGAGTGTTGTTCCGTATCTCACCTCCACAGCATTCCACATATAAACAGAACATTCTCTCTTACTATGACATAAGTCTCCTTTGTCACCATTTATGTCGGAATTTCAGAGCTTGTCTCGTTTCGTTTTAGAAAATTTTAATTTTTATCCAACTCGAAGATTGCTCATTCTTTCCTTCATAAACTCTATTAAAATATTTAAGACCCTTTATTTAATTACGAACACGTTATTTACATTGGATTACAGGGGAGGGGTTGACCTAAATTTCTTTCTCTCATTCATACACTATAAACAAATATCAACATGAAATTGGACACACAAGAAGGAATGTTAGTACAACAATAATATAATGTCTATATACTAATATCAGACAGTATAATGGTTCTAGACACTATTATTAAATACTACATTTCTTAATTTTAAAGTCCTGAGGCCATGTAAATTATCCTCTTCATGTAAATATTTATTTATATGTCATAAAAATCCCCTTTTTCTTTTAATGCCTGAAAGAAAACACAAAACCTTGACTTGGCCTATGGTTACTCAATTATGACAGTTTAATATGGGTTTTTTTTTATTTTATGCTGAAAGAAAAAATTGTCCAATTGTTCTTAACTGGCCAAGTGTTCCAATTAAATTTCACTTAAGCGGGTCTCAAATCTTGTAAATGCACTCTTTTCAAAATTTTCAAGTCCTTGGTGTGCTGTATTATATAACTGTTCTCTGAGATAATAATCACAATTTTGTTTGGTTTGTCAAATTTCCTATCCAATGTATTTCTGTGTCCAGGTATTTTACAAAACACTTCATCATTAATTTTAAACTTTCGGTGGTTTCTATTATAGGGCCTTAACTTCGAATTTGTAATAAACTGTTTATTTAAATTCTCCAACGCCTCCGCATATTTTTGACATTTTTCCTTTGGCGCTAAATTTTCAAAAATTGATTTCAAGTTCCACTTTAAATCCAACTAATTGTTAGGTTTAAAATTAAACATTAAAGAATATGCGCTATACCCAGTACTGTCATTCACACACGAGTTAACTGCTTGTTGAATTTTACTTAAATCAGAGTCCCAGTTCCTTTTGCAATCACTATACAAGCAAGTCAAAATTGAATTTAAGTTTCTTAAATATCTTTCAGATTTGTTACCCTGGGGGTTGTACGGGATTGTAGTGATTAATTTCACACCCCATTTGAAAAGATTTGCCCTTAACTCCTCGCTGGTGAAGTAAGTAGCGTTGTCGCTCACAATAATTTCCGGCAAACCAAAGTTTTTAAAAATATTACTCTCAAAAGCTTGCAACACCATACCTGAATTTACTTTCTTGAGAGGTACGATCCAATTGTACTTTGTGAAGTCGTCCACCATGATTAAGATGTATTCATTCTGTCTTGAAGATCTAGGTAGAGGTCCAAATACATCCATGTAGATTTTCTTTAGTGGACGTGTCGAAATGTTTACATGCAGTTCACCACGGTCCCTCCAGTTAGTAGGTTTACTGCTGAGACAAATAGAACACCTTTTAACATTGGACTTCACAAACTCATTCAGATTAGGATGGTAAAACACCGCTGTAATTTTCCTTAATGTTTTATTAACTCCAAAATGCCCCCCACTTGGGCTATTATGATAATAATCAAAGACCGCCTTAAACATAGATTCGGGGAGAACTATTTTAGGGCATTTAGATCTCGAATTTGTATAAAATAAAATTCTTTTTTCTACCCAAAAACCTTTGCGCTCATCATCACTACTCGGGTCATGCTAAAAGGGGATCAGTCAAAAAATATGAAAATTGAGATAACAATGAATTTGTATTCCTAGGACCAAATTACATCTTTTCACGCTAAAAGGTGATCAGTCTGATGCATGGTTACTACAGAAACCAGTGCATAGACGTAATCAATTCATGCTAAAAGGAGCTCAGTCACTGACTGATCCCCTTGTAGCACAATTTGGGTGTGGAGTCAACAAGCCAGCCAGCTGTCACACGGATCACTACTCGCTAGTTCGCTACCTAAACCTAACCTACAAAACGAATGTTGATTTTGATCATTTCGCATACAATCACAGCTTTTAAAAGGAAATATTTTTAATTGATTTGCTTAAGCACGGTGAAAAAATGATTGAAGATGAAAGTGAAGAAAAATATCGAATGTAATCAAGGAAGAAAAAGGAAGGCAAACAAAGATTTGTGGAAGAGAAAATAAAACAAAAGCTGCTAGACTACAAGGTGAAGGAAATTTTTCGATAGTAAAGGAAACTTAGTACCAAAGAAAACTACCCGATTACCATGCAGGCAATGAGTCAATTTTATTTTAAAACCTGTAGTTTTATATGAAACATTTACAAAATTGTGTTGAAGTTCACTTAGGCTACCTATGTTGTTTACAATCTAGTTTACATGGACTAGGTTATCTTTGTTCATTCCTAGCCCTATTCCTACATAGTCTAAAGTAACTTAAACGTATGTTCTAATACTCTTTACTAATAAAACTAATGGGGTTGCTGTACAGATTAAAGTAGGCCTACTTCACCAGTTTTTCCTATATTTTTTTACAGGTTTTAGGCTATAACCTTTTTGTATTGTTTCAGCTGCAAGAGGAAGAACTGCATGGAGGCTGTCACTGAAGAAGATCAAGTAGATGTTTTGAACCATTTTTTAAACCTGAACACTAAAGACCAGCAAGACTTGTTTCTACAGTCCCTTATAGATGTGAACGATATAAAGCATAGGCGACCAAGAACAGAAGATGCTCGAACTAACTGTGCAGCATTTACATATCATGTAATGGTTGGTACAGACCGAGTGCAGGTATGTTTCAAGGCTTTTTTATCAATTACATAGTGTGACAAAAGAAAAGGTGGTTGAAAGGATTAGAGCATTTAAAATGTTCGGTAAAAGTCCAGTGGACAAAAGGGGATTACATGTAAAAAAATCTATGTCAGAAGAAACCAAACTTAAAATACGGGGAACATTTAGAGAGTTTTCCAACTAAAGAAAGCCACTACCTGGGAAGGCCAATAAAGTACTTGGACGCAACTCTTAATATTAAGACGATGTACAGCCTTTTTAAGGAAAAATATCCACTGGAAACTGTCGGACTTACTTTCTTCTTTAATTTCTTTAATGAACACTACAATCTAAAATTTGGGAGACCTCAAGTAGATATTTGTTGTGTTTGCGAAGAGTTGAGAATAAAACTAAAAAGCCCACATCTGAATGATGCAGCCAAAAGGTGTGCGCAAGCAGAACTTCATGTTCACAAGCGCAAAACAAAAAAATTCTTTTGTAAAATAAAAAACCGATACTGAGGACAAACAAAATGACAACATTTTGTGTTTGTCTTTTTGATTTCATGCAAAATGTGCAAATTCCAAAGATACCGGTCCAAGAAACTTTTTATTTACGGCAGCTTTCAGTAAATCTGTTTTGTATCCATAACTTAAAAACTAATAAAGCAGATATATATCTCTACCACCAGGGGACTGCGAATAAAGGACCGAATGAAGTATGTTCATTTTTATTACATTATTTAAATCACCTTGACAAGCAGTATAATGAGCTTCACCTTTATTCTGACAACTGCTGGGGCCAGAATAAAAATCACCCACTATCAAGATTTCTTTCCGCCATAAACGGAACTCAAACTGTTCGACAAGGTAGAGCAGTATTACCCAATTAGAGGCCATTCCTTTCTGCCCTGTGACAGGGACTTCAGGCATCATAAAACGTGAGTTTGAGAAAAAATGATAGACTATACACTGTGGATCAGATATCAGACTTTATTCTAAAATCGAGCAAGAATGAAAAGTTTGTTGTCCACAAAGTAACAACCCAACAAATTCTGGACTTTAAAAGTTGGTGGCCTGTTTTTTTATAAAAAAAAAAGTGTATCTGAAGAAACTATAAAGGTAGAAACACCACCCCCAAACAACAGAAAAATACTCTTCTCAATCAGTTCTTTTATGCACTACACTTACAGAAGTGAGTTTCCTGGGAAAGTTGTTGCACGCCCGTTCATTGACTCGGAATTAAGCCATACTTTCAAACCTTACAGGGCAAGGAAGGCCTGTTTTTACAGTCCCTGATAAAAACTGCCTATTTGGGAAGGAAAAGTACCATTGAAGAAAGCTAAACTTAATGACATAAATAAAGCTTCGACCATACATCCCCATAGAATTTGAAGAGTGGTACAGTGAAATTTATATGTGGCCCACTACAGAAGAAGAACATGAGGACTTTGATGACTAAAAATAACTCATTGAGTTAAACCTATGTACTATTTTACAGTATGACACACATTTAACAATGATATTTCAATAAATTTGAGTGTAAAAAAACAAACATTTTGATCATTTATTCCCATTTCATGCTAAAAGGGGATAAGTCAAGCACTTTATATAATTTTTTTTAGTATGTAAAAAATTGTTTTTCTGTCTTTTACATAGTTTCATTTAATTATGTATGGTCTAATGTTGTATATTTAAAAAAATTAATTGCTCTTGAACTATTTTTGTACTCAGAAAAACAGTTTTTTTTAGTTTTCCGAAAACTGTTCCTTGAAGACTGATCCCCTTTTAGCATGACCCAATTCAATGTTTTTTAACTGTTCTTGCACAAATTCGTCCTTATTCTGTTCCAATTCTAAATCTTTGGGTAAGAAAGGATAGAAGTTATTTACATTACAAGTTACATTTACTACACTATTTGTACACACATTTACAGCAGAATTATTTGACATTTCTTTCAACACCTCTCCATTAACCTCATCATTGTCATCAAACAGCCGTGACAAACAGTCCGCAGTCACATTATCACTCCCCTTAATATGCTTTACAGTGAAGGGAATTGATAAAATTGTTTCCACCCATCTACCAAGTTTCCCTAGTTTAGTGTGGTTGTTCAAGACCCAAGAAAGTGCGGAGTTGTCAGTGTACAAGTTAAACTTCCTTACTTCGAGAAATTCCCTGAATTTGTTTATTGAGCACACCACTGCCAGAGCCTCCTTGTGGTAAGTACTTAGTTTTTCTTCATTTTCAGTAAATTTTCTCGAGTAATAAGCCACAAGTTTTAAGTTCTTATTGTTATCTTCTTGCAATAAGCAAGCTCCTATAGCCCTGTCACTCGCATCACACTGCAAGGTCAACTCTTTATTAAAGTCAGGAATAGCTAACACAGGGGGATTAGATATCTTATTCTTTAACTGTACAAACAATTTTTCACACTCTTCGGTCCACCGGAAGACTGCACATTTCTTCCTCATAGCGTTCAGAGGAGCCGCTATGTCCGCATAGTTTTCAATAAATTTAGAAAAATAGGACGTCATTCCTATAAACCACGCAATGTCCTTTTTGTTCTTAGGTCTCCTACACTGTTGAATATTTACAGTTCTTTCTGGGTCAATTTTTAATTTATTTTCACTCACAATGTGTCCCAGAACATTTATTTCCTTGTAACAAAATTTAACTTTATTAACATTTGCTGTCAGGTTATGGTTCCCTTAAGTGGGCATAATGTTCATCTAAACCCTTTGAGTATACTATAATATCATCTAAGTATGTTAATACACATTTAAATTTTAAGTGTCCAAGCACTGTATTTAAATAAGCAGTTAAAACGCCACTGCCTACAAGAAGTCCAAATGGCAATCTTTTAAATTTATAACTACCGAATGGCATAGAGAAAGTTGTCAAATTTTGGCTTTCATCAGCTAATCTAATTTGATGATAAGCTTTTGATAAATCTATGATACTGAAATAGCGGTGACCACTTAAATGGGGGTATAAAGAATGGAGATCCCCAATTGGAAAATTTACAGCCTCAATCTTATTATTTAATTCCTTATAATTTATCACCAACCTTTCTTTTCCGGGTTCCTTTCCCACCAAAAAGGCCGGACTGGAGTACTCACTTAGGCTTGGCTCGATAACATCGTGTTCTTGTAGCTCGCCGATGATCTCCTTCATTCTCACCATCTTCAGAGGGTTAAGTGGATAAGGCCGCAGTTTGAAAATAGCATCATCCTTTAGTTGGATTTTGTACTCGAAATCAAGATTTTTCCCCAGACGTTCAGAAAAAAACTTCAGGAAACTCTTCAATGATTTCTAATACTTGCTGTGTAGCTTCGGAACTCCCTATCTTATAATTATGATTTATATTTAACACACTAGAGCTAGTGTTTTGAATTAAATGCACTGACTTGTTCAAGTTAAAATCAAATCTACACACATTGTTTCTTAAATCAATCAACAATCCAGTTGATTTAATGAATTTAGCCCCTAAAATTCCACATTGAGATAAGTTATTAATTACTACTAGATTAACCTTCCAGGATAAGTTGTCAATCTTAATTTTAAGATTTATTTCTCCTAGTACATTTAATTTTTGGTTTCCAGCACTAACACATTGTAACTTAGATTCTAACAATTTTTTAACTAAATTCGCTTCCCTTAAATGATTATAAAGTTTTGCACTGATTAAACTTAGTGTACTTCCAGTGTCTAACAAAAATTTCACGTTAAATTTGTTTTCTATATTTACTAGTACACTAGGCAAGGTACTTTGGCTTTCCTCATGGCGTTTCTGCCACATGTGGTTAACATGTCCGGATTTTTGTTGGGAACTATATTTAAAATCTTTTTGAGTGTCCAGTTTACGGGGAGGGTTAGAATCTAAGCTACCTTTTTCTAAGCCCTCCCCTTTTACGAGTTTTTTGGAATATTGGAGAAACGGGGTGGCCTTTCAACAGGCAATTTAGGTTGATTAATAACCTCATTACCATGCCAAGTTCTACAGTCTCTAGCGAAATGTCCTATTTTCTTACATCTAAAACATACAACTCGATTGTTATGGCCTAATTGAATGTGATTAGTTATAGGCCTACTTTCCCTGCTTGAGGTGCCTTGTTGAACCATCCTCAACTTATCCGCATACTCAATATTTTGGCACCTTATGCAGATTTCATCCAACTCTTTGAGCGAAGTAGGATTTCCCATAAATATCATTTTATTGCGGGTGTCTGGGTTTAAACCCGTTTTAATAATATCTACTATTTCCCTCTCCGACATTGATGTGGCTAATATACTAACCCATTCCTTAACATCCAGTATAAAACCACTCAGGCTTTCATTAAAATTTTGGGGGCGATAGATTTTTTCAAATTTTAATTTCTCGCGATAACAAAGGGATACAAAGGTAGTTAACAAATTTTTATGAACAAAACTGACGGGTTGTCCATACCCTTTCGCTTCCAAATTTTTTGCCAATAATGGACCTTGGCAAAAGGACACGCAAATTTCCAAGATTTCTTGATCAGTACATTTCGTTTCGTTTTTTAAATTTTAACAACTTTTAAAAACTCCAATAGCTCATTTACTTTTAACCCGTCCGTTACCTTGAACATTCCAAGATACCTTTCAAGTGAGTTAGGTAACTTATTAATATACAATTGAACGATTCTCAGGTACGAAAACATCATTACACATATTAACGGGAATTGGTCCTTTCGTAATATTTTCAAGTGCTACACTTTCATTTTCCGTCTCCAGGTTAGATTCCGATAGCCGGCGTTCTATTTCGCTACATAATTGTTCGTCCAACTCTACTGATTTCAATGACTCTTCCTGAGCTACTAAACCCTCAGACATCCTATCAATCTCTTTGATCAAGTTATCCGTTAATTTGAATAGACCCTTCAGGTTGTTCATTCCCTTATCCAATGAGCACCGCAAAATTTCCAAATTATCAGAACCCTTTATTGCCTTTTCCACTCGAAGAACTAACACTTCATACATAGCAGCACACTGTTTATATTCCTCATTGCCACTTACTTTACTAGACAAATTTAGCTTATTGCCAATAATGTTGAGACCTACTACCTGTCTCAATAGCTTTCTAAGTTTATCTACAGTGCTATCAGTAATTGTTTCCACACCACGGAACCACATTTCATAAATTAATTCGTCCTTACTTAAAAAGTCCACTTTGAGAGCCATTTAGGTTAAATAAATTTAACTTAAATATCACAACTTAACTAGACAACACAAGTCCTTGCCAAAGTTTTCTAACAAAGTTTATAACAGTTTGTATAAGTTTATTAAAAATTCACTGGATACTTTACCAGCAGAGTGGCGCAGTCAATATAACGACTTGGATTGTTGATATTAATATTCCAGAGTATTAATATTTAAATCATCAATAATACATCCAAGACGATATAAAATATTTTTGATTAGTAAAATTCTAGTGAATATTAAGTACAATGTATTACTAAATTTGTTAACTATTAAATATTATCTGGTTTGTCTAAAATAAAAATCACAGTTCTAAATAAAAACAAGGCATTTATTTTTAACTGGCAAAATAATAAGTTCAACGTTTCAGAATTTTTTATCACTCTATTTTCCACAAAGAATTGACAAACCTTTTTGTAAATTTAAAAATTCCTTTGGCAAGAAATAAAAATATTAATCAAATATATCAAACCAAAAATCAGAGCTCTCTTCTAAAATAAAATAATAAAGTTTTAAAATAAGAATGAAATACCACTTGGAAATAATAAAAATAAAAATGTTCACTTCTAAGTTCACTCAAAATTCAAAATAAAAATTTCAACTTTTCTTTACACTATTTGAACCTTAACTTTCAAGTCTCTGCAATTCAGATTACAAGTCTCTCTCTAACAATTATTAAAGTTCAATTAATTTTCAATTAATAATTCACAATAAAACAGTTCCAGTTAAATATTAATAAATTACTAACTTTTCAAATCTCAATTAAAGTTATTAACAAAGTTCAATTTTAATTCACTTCTCTTGCAAGCATGAACCAAATGTAACTTGTATGGTTCTATTATGCTCTATTGTTCTTCGAGAATAAGTTATTCAGATTGCTCTGTAGTTTCTATGAATTTAATTTTTTCCTATAAAAAAGACAACAAAATGAATTTAAAATCAGATCAGGATGACTATTTCAATAAAACGTACAATAAAGTGGTGCTTACCTTAAAATCACTCGCGGAAAAAAATTTAAGAAAAACGGCGCACTGCAATTAACTTTACTCACGAAAATAACCAAAAGAAGGGCGAAAATTATGAGCGGGCGCTTAAATACTTCCCTTTCCAATCACCTTTGCAGGACATCCGTGGAGCTCTCTCATTGGTCCAGCTGTATCAAACCAGGAGAACAATACTCACAATAAGACAAGTTCTAATCAATTCAAGGCAATTAACCTGCCTTCCTAACAATTTAAAACTACCAGTGCTAACTTGCCAAAGGATTACATGTTCGATTTTACCCTGACATTTCACAATCTAATCTAAAATTAAGTCCCAATTATTTCGATCCCAAAATTTTTATTTAATTTAAGTTTTAATTTTTAAAAAAATAAATCAATGTAGTTTTAAAAACGCTACGCCCCACTAGCAGACAAAACTTTGTTATTGGCAACAATTGAATAATAGGATTTAGGTCGTTTTTAATAGTTACAATCACTCATCTTCCCTGGTGCGATTGGCACGTGCTAAGATTTGTGCTCGGGTTCACTTTTACCAGTCTGAATCTCGCGCTGTCAGGTATTACTTGGGTGTTTGAAGTACAACATATTATGTTATTTAATACAGTATTTTGTGTAATTTTATTTGCCACACATTTTATTTTTGAGTTTTTGTGCATGTTAAAACTTATATATTATGGTTTTAAACCCTGAGGAAGTGGGTAGATTTTAATCTTGAAACGTGGTATTTATTATTATATCGTAGATTTCTATATTAAAAAAAACATATATGTGCGCCAATCCTTGACGCCATAGACACCAATAATGAAGTCCAAAATTTTAGAGGAATAGAACAAAACCATAGGAACCATAGAGGAAATTGAACATTTGTGTGAGGACATTTATGGGTACACTTAGCCAATTTCATTAAAATTTAATAAAGTATCACATTATTACTATCCTATTTTTCTTCTGAAGTAAAAGCTTTATGGGTAGTAAAGTAGAACAGCTAGTTACCCGTAAAAGTTTTGATCCGTAACCTATACATTAGTACTAATAAATAATGTGTCTTCCTTTTTCCCCATTCTATATTTAATACAATACTATTTATTTCTAAATTCTGCGAAGTGCTTCTAAACATCTGTGATTGCAACATACGTTGTTATTACAACCATTTGGCGTTCTACCAAGATACTGATGTGTTTTTAACATCTGACTGCAGAGTGGAAAGGGTGGCCGATACTTTGTTAATGATGGCCAAATTTTCACTTTTTCTCCAAAATAGTCTTGCGTCTCATATACAAAATTTATTTTCAATCGAACAGTATATATTTCTTTCATTCGCCAACAATATATTCGTTTTATTCATTTAGTTTTAAAACATATTAAAGTTTTTTTGTACTAGCGTATTTCATGGCAACAAAATAATATTTTATTGTTGTACAATAAAAACTATACGAAAACTAAACGAAACCTTTCTAGTGAGATATGAAAAAGCGTTGGAAATAAAGTAAATTTTGTTTTTTGTGTGTGTTTAATTCCAGTACATTTCACTCAAATTTACTTTTTAGTTCAATAGCCTCGATTCGTTCACTTTATTGAGCTATCGAGTATTTAAAGAATAACTGCATATGATACTAGTTCATTTCTAGAAACCTTAACTTATTAATATATAAATAGATGCACCATTCTACTAAATTTAACAGAAAACCCGTTTGATTGAATCCAAATAGTTCTAATAATAGATTAAAAACAATTCATAAAATTCTTCAGGTATAAATAATTAAATTTAATACATTAGAAAGACCTGATGACGTGTTTAAAGATTTACAAACCAAAGGGTTTTCTGGTTGTTTTATTACAGATGTTGTAAAACTAAATTTAAATTTAAAAATTACGAATGGAATGGGTTTAATTTTGGTAAGAACCACCTGCAGATCGTTATAGCTTATGTAATTATTTTCATATTCTTATAAAATCGAATGTATTATAATGTAATACTAATAATGGATTAATGGAAATGGATTTCATTTTGAAGACTTTAAGAGTTTGAGTAAAATTTTGAAAAATGTATTTGTTGTGTCATTAGTAGTATATCCTACAACACTTTCAAATTGTTTAAATTCAAAGTTTGCATTCCTGCTTAATTTTATATTCAATTATTTTCTCAATTCCCTATGAAAGCCAAGAGTAGTGTAACTTACAAAATTTTAATATTAAAATATTACATAAACTATTATTAAATATTAAATTTAAAGTACATTTAATAATCAAATTCTATATTCAATGATCTCAGTTCCTTATGAACCATTTACATGAGGAGTTAATAAATACCAAAAAGTAGTGCTTGTGTGTTTTTCAATATTCAATGTATTCTTAGAAGCATTATAATATGTATTTGTTACAACTACTAATTTTTATTACCAAATAATAAAGAACGTATGAAGTACATTTTAAAGTATTATAGGGCGTAGTTGTAACAAAATTTAAATTTACTAGTAGGTTTTAATCAGTAGATTAATGATATTTACTAGCTAAAACAATAATATTTCTCTATTGCTATTATATATTTAATCCAATTCAGTTGATTCCTACAATCTAGGAAGTGCTTCAAAGCACCTGCTGTAGTGATACACAAACATTTATCGTTGGCACGTCCCCTTCGCGTTCTTCCAAGCGCCTCATATTGCTAATTTAGTTTTAATATCAGATTGAAAAATATATTAAAGTTGTGCATTTTCCAACTCTTTACATTTTTAATTACTTCCAAATAGACTTATCACCAATCAATGATTTTTTGCACTACTAAAATTGATATTTAACTAAACTGTTTCCTCAACAATCTTTCAAAAACAAATGTAAAACAATTGTGTAGCATATAATATTGCTATAATAATATGTTACACTTAACTGTGAAAACTTTCGTCAAAGCTAACACTATTTAAAATAAATATAGTCAAAACATGTACTATTCTATAACCTAAATTAAAACTATCTAGTAATATTACTCATACTTTCTGTTCAATTAATTAAAGTGTATTTATTGTGGTGTTAAAAATAACATTTATAAAACAAAAAGACATCTTTTTATCTCTAGAAGCATATTTAACAGACTATAATACATATTCTATATCCTCATATTTATAAATATAACACTTTTGCTGTGTTTCCTACAAATTTTGTTACTATAAATGGTATAAAAGTATAATATTCTCACTTTTACGTGTCTTAATGCTCTTAAATAATATATAATAATTTTTATATTTTTATTGTAATGTCAAATATATAAATATCAAACTGTAGCGAAAGAAATAAGAAGAAAATGTGCGGCACACTCTTTGCTATTGAACGTTCCATTTAAGTATTTAAGGCGGCCTAAATTCAAACATTAAGCAAGAGACTCATTATTTAAAGTGGCCAACTTAAGTAACGTCAAGGGGTTGAGTTACCAATAATGGGTTTAGCTGAGAGATTTTCCTGTCTCGTCATCAACTATTTGTTCTCAGGAAAAGAGGTCAGACAATTTTTCCTGATTGCGTGTTATTGTTACATTTAAAATAGTGCATTATCTTTTATAGAATTATACTAACTGCATTTACGCTTACAGAGATATTTACGATCATAACTTAAAGATTATTTCTAGCAGTCCTTAGCACTAAGATTTATTGGTCCTTTCACCAAAGAATCAAGAAAACTCTTTACTTTTAGTATTAATAATTTATATTACAAACTATCAAGTTTAAATTCTAAATGACAAGTTGTTTGAAAGAATATTGTTTTCTCATATTTGCATACTGGTAAGCTTTAACTATTATACGTTTCCTAAATAATGG
Source organism: Homalodisca vitripennis (assembly GCF_021130785.1). Lineage (NCBI taxonomy): Eukaryota > Metazoa > Arthropoda > Insecta > Hemiptera > Cicadellidae > Homalodisca > Homalodisca vitripennis. The sequence goes on from NC_060208.1 coordinate 122,220,521, forward strand.
TTCAATCTGCTTACACAAGAGCTGGAAATGCTAGATATTGTTCTGCAGCTAAGCAAACAATACGGATTGTATCACAAAGTCATTTTAAATTTTGATAAATCTTCATATATAAAAAAATAGTGATTTTATGTTTTATCCTGAAGTTAACACTTTAAAGTTTATGATAAATACTTTGTATATTGTGATTCTATGTTTGCAATAAATCAATGATATTTTTTTTAAATGTTTACTATTTCACAATACATTCAACAAATTAAACCTTTTGTTAAATTTGTATAATGCATAATTTAAAGTTGTATTCTAAAAATTAATTTTACAGGATATTCATACAATTGATATTAATTTTATAAAAGTGATTGTATTATATTTTTAAGTTTTTTTATAACTTGTAATTAATGATTTATTGTAAGCTATATTTAGGTATATGTTTAACTAAGATGTTTCATTTTTCTAAAACATTTTCAATTTAAAACGCAGTAAAAATAGCAAATAATTTATTTGTAATCCTGTACACGGCAAGTTAGACAAGATATAGCTATAACATGTTAAAGTATATTGATAACTTAAGTAATTAATAAAATATAAAATAAAAGCATTTTTATCTGTAGATATTTATTTGCAATCACTTTTTTAGAGATATTTTGGTAATGGATCAGATAAAGCCTATTGAAAGTACAAACTACTCCGTGTATCCAGCCACGAACACCATCAGGGAACTGTTTACACTACTGAGTGCGGTTTTATAAATAACTGTTCATACACTACTCTAATGGGTGTAAACAGATGAAATATTATTTTAAATATAGAAAAGTTTATTTGATTAGATACATGTAAAATTTATAACTGCTATATTGATCTATTACGATCATATTTCAGTTGTATGTATAATGTTATAGAGATACGAATAAATGTTCTATAAGCTCACACTTGTATGTGGTTCCGTGTATGTAAATAGAAAAACAGTGACAACATTGGTTAATTTGTAATACAGAATTAGAAATAAAGAACTCCCTCTCTGACATTCCGAGTAATAATATTGCACTGATATACTCGTACTCCTCTCAATTGTATGTGCCACAATACAGTAGCCGTGTCAGGAGAACTTCGAATCCTTCTTCATTAGAACACTCCAAATTGCCTATTCTTTATTAAACCTTTTATAAAAATTTAATATCATACGATATAGGTGTTTGAATCTCCGTGTATTCTCTTTAGTGATAGTTATAAACGTAAAGTATGTAATTTAAGGAAGTATCACATCCTTAATTTAATCGGTAAACTATCAAAATGTTTAGCTTTATTCCCTCACGCTAAAATTGTTGTCGACACAAGCTGTAACATTATGTGGTCTCGAATTTGTTATTTCCGTTTCACACACTTTTATTATTTACAGTACCCTCTATTATTCTAATATATATATATATATATATATATATATATATATATATATATATATATATATATATATATATATATATAGCTCATCCTTCAAGTAGGTCTTATAGATTGTCAGAATGGAATCTCAGGATATTATTTGTTTAACTAATGTTTTTACAAATTTTCTTACAATTTACAACAAAGCCCAAATTTTCAAGATGCAGATTTTAGATTCCATAAGTCACAAGCTGTAATTGGCTAAGATGTAGGCCTACTTGTATGGTTTTGATGAAAACTTTATTGAATGTGAGAAATCTCATCTTGGAAGATGAAGCCAGGCAACGAACGTTGAGAATGAGACAGCTGCGTATTTAGTTGGAAGGCAAGGTGTACATCAGTGAATTTGTATTGGTCCAGCACTATTCAATTTTTAAATTTCTGACTTCCCTACGTATATTAAACAATGTGCGGTACATCTGTATGCTGAATGCCAGTTGCACTTGTCCTATGATCCTAGTTCAGTAAGGGAGGCCAATACCCATATTAATTGCGACCCTGAAAACATCAGTATATTATCTGTAGAAAATGGTCTAAAGCTCAATGTAGGCAAGTGCAGGTCCTTCACGCCATGCCACACAATCTGGTACAGCATTGGTGGGCAGAAGTGTCGGGATCGCTCAGAATAGCACGTTTTTGGCAGTATGTGATCAATTCAACTGCTCGGCATCTTGGTTAATAGCGATCGAGCTTACATTCTCTGATCACGTCACTCGTTCTATTCAGTATGCTCTTGTTAGACTGAGAGCAATGTACAGATTCTGTTGCTAGAACTCGCTAAGCTTGTTCATGCAGTCGTCTATTGCTACCCCGCTTAAGATAATAGCATGTCACGGGGTGACATAAAACGTATTCAGTAAATTAAAAACTCTGATTTTCGTTTCCTTTTTAATTCGAGGTGATTCGATAACTTATACCCATATATAGAGGCTATAAATTTCCTGGCAATGGATTCCTTTTTCAGGATGCTTATGTCCTGAATGGTGCACAATTTCCTATCCCACAAGGATCTGCAGTACCTGAGCGAGCTACCTTGTTTCACGAGGGGGGTCTCGCAACGTAGCACCCGAATTCTAGATCTTCTAAAAGTTAGATCTGAAGTCGGTAGAAGGACCTTTTCATACTTTGGCCCTAAGTTGTACAACGGCCTCCCCGCTACCCTCAAAAAATATAGTTGTAGCTCATTAAACAAAACCTTAAGACAGTTTTAATTGTTGACAACAATCATAGTTAGTTTTTAAGATGTTTTACGGTTTTTGTTATACTAATTGTAAGTGAGCAACAATTCATGAAATATATTAATTATTTATTTAGCCTATAGTTTACTTCAGAAATTTTAATCACGTTTAATTGGTCTTTACCACAAATTTTTAGGCCGTTGATGGCGAGTTCTTCTGAAACACAGTATATGAACTGAGAAACGCTTGTAAATATCGGCATTTTTATTTATTCATTATTTATGCACCATCATGGTTAAATGGGTCTTTCTCCACCTGTAACAGCTTCCATTTGACATTATTCAAAATTTTATCTTTTCTTATTGAAAGCAAAATATTTTAATGTTATTTAAATATCATACAAAAATTGTACAAAAAGAGGAAACCTTTTAATAACACTTACAGTGCCAACAACATATCAGGTGAGGTTAGTTAGGGGGCACTCGCTAAGGGTGCACGTAAACTTTTAAGTCTATAGCTCGTGTCATTCTCAAGATGTCCTGTGGACAAATAGACAGTCAGACATCATACTGAAAATAAACTTTTACATACCAAAGAGAAATTGTGTCACCATATTGAGCCACGGGGTACAATGAAACTGAACCAAATTCCAAGGTGCATGCATCGTAATACTCGTACGACTCATTCTTGTCGCTGTGTAAATAACAGTTTATTCAAAATTTAAAGTCTGGAGATGATCTTTATCATTTATCATGCCGCATATTAAAGTTACTTTTTTCATAGAATTAGGTTTCATAGCAGTGTTAAAATAATAAAAGTCCCGGTGAGGTGGGGAGGGCACTATAACGCAAGTGTGCGCTGAAATAAAGATTTGTCACTATCTTTTAACAATATCTTCCACTCCATTATGTTTTCTTCTTACTATAAGGATAAACCGCATGTTTTAATAAGTTACATGCTAGAAGAAGGAAGAAGAAACACAATTACGAGTTCGTAAAGGAATGTGGCCACAATCTGGGCACCTCTAAGTGAAACAAAGTGGTTTTTCTCCGCGAAACGTTATCAAGTAAATAAATAAAGAACACGAGTCCCTCGTTTGACCTCTTGCTCCCTCTTTGCAAACATTCGTCATGGTAGATTTCGTCACTTTCTTTTCCTCAAAAACACTTCTTTGCACACACACACACACACACACACACACACACACACACACACACACACACACACACACACACACACACACACACACACACACACACACACACACACACACACACACACACACTCACTCACTCACTCACTCACTCACGTAATGCATATTTGTCGTGAAGAAGATATTTACTGATGTTATTTTATTTTTTTTATACGTTCATTCAGAAATTATTGCAATTGAGTTTTTGTTTCATTCAGTCCTTTAAGATATGTTTTATGTGCCAACTTCCAAATAAAATCACCAATCACATTGAATTGTAGTTGTGAACATGTTAACAAAACCCAAAGACGGTCACATTCCCGCAAGACTTGACAACCATTTTTTTATATAATTACATTGTGAAAACAAATATTGTAACGTTATTTCATACATATAAATACACTAAACCATTATATCGAGTTGAGAAATCGCGTGGTTGCAGTTATAAGACTACAAATGTTGGATCAGTGGTCGTTCCAGAGCTGGGGATCATAAGAAAAATATTTGTCTTTTGCAGGAACTTTGCCTAACGTGTGAATATATATATATATAAAGCTCCCGGCGGAGCAAGTACTTTTTGCGATTCAATGTTTATTGAAATTATATATATATATAAAGTTATATATAGATAAAGTTATTTTTTAGTTATTTTTTGTTCAAATTAAACGTGATAGTTTCATGCATACATTTACTTATCAAAGTTTAAAATAATTTCAAAAGAAGGAACCGTTAAGTTTATATTATATCACATTCAGTTCTAGTTTTAATTTTATAAATATACTGTAAATCAAGTTTATAAACAATTTACAAATAAGGAATCGACGTTAAGTCATATTATATTTAATTTCATATCTTGTTATAATTGCATAAATATGCTAAAATACAAGTATATAAGAAAAATATGTATTTAAAATATAATTTAATCAATAAATAATAATAGCATTCAATTATTTTTGCTGCAACCGAGAGTAAAATCATCTTTCTCTCTCTCTCGCTTAAAATAAGTATGTATGTGTACATGAGTATGTATGTATGTATGGGTGTATGTATGGGTATGTATATGTATGTAATATATATATATATATATATATATTTGTGTGTGTGTGTGTGTGTGTGTGTGTGTATGGGTGTGTGTGTGTGTGTGTGTCCATTATTTTACTCAGCACGATTAATCTTAATATAATATGTTCTTGATTTTGTTTTGATTATTGAGTAAACAAGAATTTATTTTTAAATGCAGCAGATGTTACTTTTACTTTAATAGTTATAATAAAAATCTTAAGTACACTGTTTTTGTAATATCTTGATTAGCCAAAGAATATATTTCGTGGTAAAGTAGGAATTTTTTACTATTGCAGGAATATTAATATTATATTAAATTGGTAGTTTTTATGTTGAGGTTTAGATTTTAATACTTTTAAGGGGAGTAGTGGAATTTATGTTAAATTGTTTCTCTTCATTAGTTATAAGTAAGTGGAAGTACCGTATACCAAATATGTAAATATGGTATTGATAACATCATTTAAAATGGTTGTTTTTTTATTTATTACTGTATAAATTGACCAAGCCAGTAGACAAAATATTATAAAGAATAATACGTTATCGTTATTAGTTTGTTAAATGTTAATTATTTTAAAAAAAATTTATCTTTAATGCATCAAATGTATTTACTTAAATTCACTTATTTTAAGACCGTTTATCAGTTACATAATGTTAGAGACAGTAAAACTGTTTTCAATCGTAGTCGATTTTAATTAAACAAATGCTCGCTTGATTTAAAAGCACTGTATGACCAATATTTACTTATTTACTATTTATTAATATTATAGATATAATTAACTGTTATAATTTATCAGTGTTAAAAATGTATTCTTAATAAAAAGTGGTTGGGCGGGCAGGCAGCCTGTCAATAAACAATAGAAAAGGCATGATTGACGATAATGATGATGGTATTTTCCAGTTATATGCACTGAAATAGATTGTATAGATGAATATAAATATTTTTATTCTTTCCCCAGGGATAGTACACTTACTCATTTAAATGTGTTCCATTCAAATATTAGAAGCTTTTCAAAAAGTTTTTGCGATTTATCAGTGTATTGAAGTTTATTAGTAGGCAGGTTAGATATTATAGTTTTTACAGAATGTTGGCTGGGGGAAGGAGAGGAGGGGGTGAATATAGATGGGTTTGACCTTGTACTGACGGACTAAAGACGGAACCAGAACGACGGTGTAATTGTACAGTATATGTAAACAAACGCTTATCAGTGACAGCATCACAAATAACCTTAGGAGACGTATACGGAATTTCACTTGACTTTACTTACTATAATAAGCACTTTAACTTTTTAGCAATATATAGAACTTTTGATAGTGATGTAAACAGTTTTATTGAAGCTCTCGACAACTATTATATGAACTTAGAACACAACAAAAAATGCATTATGCTGGGAGACATTAACATAGACCTTTTTACAAATAACGAAATTTTAGATAAATACTTGAACTGCCTCACTGGCCACGGACTTGTACAATGTGTGGACAGAGCTACTCGGGTGACAGATCACAGCACGACCTGCTTGGACCATATCTTTGCGAGATACGACGACTGGCGGCGGTGTGTGCGGGCAGCAGTGCTACAGACCACTGTCACAGACCACTACAGCACCGCACTTAGTATTACACTCGGCAGTACTGCCCAAGACACCCCCTCACTGCCCATCACGTACACAGACCGAGCACTGTTCACCGAAAATCTTACTAATACTCACTGGGAACCTGTACTGAACTGTTGTGATACAAATGAGTGTGCAAATAGTTTTGCTCATATTGTTTTTAGGTGCGTTATCAAGTTCAAAAAAACAAATTAAAAATCCTGTTACACGTAAGAAAAAACTCAAGCCATGCATTTCAACCGACCTAATAAGCACTATACGGGAAAGAGATAAAATAAGCAAAATTCTTAAAAAGCAACCTTTTAACTGTGAATTACGAAACCAATTTAAAAACCTTAGGCAGCATTTGAGCAACACTTTGAAATACGCAAAGCGGCCGTATTACAGGAATAAACTGAATGAATCAAAAAGAGATGCAAAATTGTTTTGGGAAATAGAGAATGAATTGGCCGGGAGGGTTTAAAATTAGAGACGCGTTTCCAATAAAAAATTTTCATCCTGGAACGACGACCACAAATAACAAAGAAATATTAAAACAAGTTAGTAATGATTTCAATACGTTTTTTTCATTTGTTGGTAAAAAGTTAGCAGACGATATCATTGTAAGTGGGAACCCAGTGGTGAGAGACTCTGACTTTAGATTGAACACGGACTTCACAATACACACTGTGACTGAACAAGAGGTTGCACGGCAAATCACTGGACTGAGAGGAGGATCCGCACCTGGATGGGATGGGGTTTCGGCGGACCTGATAAAGTCTAATATGCATATGATTTTGCAGCCTTTAACACACATAATTAATTTAAGCATATCAACTGGCGTATTTCCCCAAAAATTCAAATTGGCTAAAATTTACCCCCTTTATAAATCAAATTGTTTTACCGACAAAAGCAACTACCACCCTATTTCATTGTTAAGCGTGTTTTCCAAAGTTTTAGAACGTATAGTGAAGAATCAGCTAGTCTCATATTTACAAAACAACAATATATTGAGTGTGTGCCAATATGGATTTAGATCAGACAAGAATATTAATGATGTATTGTTTGACGTAAATAAGGAATTGAACGACAATATCTCAAAAAATAATAGGTGTTTACTCATATTTTTGGATTTAAAAAAAAGCGTTTGACTCAGTTGATCGCACAATCTTGCTACAAAAAATGGAAATGATAGGAATCCGCGGTACTGCTCTAGCGTGGTTCACTAGCTACTTGAATGACAGGAAGCAGGTTGTGTCTATATGCGGAGAAACTAGCGATCCACAAAGTGTAGACTACGGGGTAATACAAGGCAGCAGCACATTAGGCCCAATTTTGTTTCTAATATATATCAACAATATTGCAAAAATTCAGTTACAAGGCAAACTTTTTCTGTTCGCAGATGACATTTTAATATTTATTTCAGGAAGAAGTTGGCTAGAAGCACAGGCCAAGGCATTGAACGATTTGATGAGCATAAAACAGTGGTTGGATCAAAATATTCTGTCATTAAACATCTTAAAAACAAAATTTATGCCTATTTCTTTAAGCATTAACTCAGAATGCCCATTCAATGAATTGAAAATTCATAATTGTGGAACTTACACAAATGTAATATGTGATTGTAAGAGTATAGAGAGTGTAGTGTCCTATAAGTATTTAGGTGTGGTTTTCGATTATCGTTTAAAGTGGACGGAACATGTAGCTTATTTACAAAAAAAGTCAGAAAATACATTTATGCATTCAGAAGATTAAGTGATATTTTAAGTGACAAAGAAATTAAAACTGCGTATTTTGCTTACGTACAGTCTGTATTATCATTTGGAAACATTGCATGGGGAGGAGCTCAAAAATCGGTCCTTGAACCTCTTTTTGTTATTCAAAAAAGTATTTTAAAAGCAGGGTTTAGGAAAAGTAAGAGATATTCAACTTACAATCTTTTTCATGAAACATCAATTCTTTCCTTACGCCAGTTGTATATAAAAAGTATATTAATAAACATATATAAACATTTTTCTACAATTTTTCTCTTTAACGTCAAATTCTTATAATACCAGGCACTCTAATAGAGTGGGGATCTCTGTCATACCATTAATTAAGTCATATTCAAATACTAACTCATTTCATATATCTCAGACCTTATTTATAAATATATGTAACAAATTTAGTAATTTTTCTTTATTCGAAACCTTGTCTATTTAAATATTCAAACATAAAGTTACAAGTTTTCTACTGCATATTGGACTTGAGACCTTGTTACTGTCCGGGTGTGGGCGGTCATGACCATTCTCGTACCAAACGTTTGCTCATGATTATGGCTTACCTACGACTAACTGCTACAGTAGACATTACTGAATACTACATTATCCCCCCTCATTCCCATCTTCGGATGTGGACTTAAAAAATAACCTGTTGACAGGTACTGGAATGCACTGATGGCGATGAACATGGTATTAATGGAGACACCTTTGGTTAGAGATATATCAGTGCTACATTCCTGGGAGATAAGTCCTAAGATGTAAATACATATTAGGTATTAATAATACGACTCTAGCCTACGCACAGGCTGCTTGCCCATGTAGGCTAATTTCCAAACACTATGTTTAATACTTTTAGTTATTTATTGTACATATATTAATTATCAATTTGTATATTAATACTAATTGTAATAGTATTGTAATTATACAGGAAATAAAAAAAATATATATATATTATATATGTATTATTTATTTATATATTATATATTTTATATTTTATATATTTATATATTTTATGTATATTATATATATTTATATTATATATATATATATATATATTTGGACACGATAATGATATAATTACATAGCCGACATATCCCAACAACATTTAATAAATGTGTATTGACATCTCAAGATTTGAAATTTTTCATGCAGCCTTAGCGATATCTAAAACGCGACAGGTAGCGTGGCGAACACCTACCATGTATAAGTAACTTAACTCACATGATATATATTATTTTTGGTGCTAGATAGTTAATAACACATTATGTTTTCAGTTCTTATTTCATAAGAGACATTTGGGAATTATGTCATATGGAAGCTGATACGACTGGATAAATATACATAAGTCCTGTAAACAGGAGACAACATGTGCACTAACTGATCCTCTGTTGTGTTTTATATTCGAGCTTTCTAACAATAACAGCAATTGAATTACGTACAATGTTTTTTTTCGTATAAATTACGGTTATCTTCACAATTTACATTACTTTTTCAAATGCATGAATAGGTTTATGGAATTAAGTGCAGAACTCTACGATAACACTTAGAAGTAAGCTTATAATATTTGGAAATTATATTATATAATTTCTTTATCAACATAGCACTATTTTTAATTTTTTTAGTATATACCACTGCAAAAACAACTTCAATACGAGATAACAATAATTGTTTCTTTATCTTTCTATTTATTACAATCGTAATAAAAGTAACCTTGAAATATTATATTGATACGTTAATAGCGTTGAACATTTATATATATATATATATATATATATATATATATATATACTTATATTTATAATACAAATGATAATTTATATATATATATATATATATCATAATCTTTTAATGGTTGACATGTGATTGAATTATATTCAAAATTTTTTTTATTTCATGTCTTAAAGTTGAAAAGAATCAGTTGGGAAATATATTGGTCTTTATCACATGATGGTGGTAATAATCATATGATTGTTATTTTTCGTTTTTCGGATACCTGTGGTGGAGTGTGTTGAATAAAGGTACTGGAGATCTGAAGGAGTCCTCAGAATATTTATGATAAGATTCTAAATTTCGCAGATAATTTTCTGAAGAGCGGCATCCATGGCCATCCAAGGCCTGGAAAGACAGTGATGTGACGATATCACCGGTTAGTCTTGCAGACGCTGCTGTGAAGTGTTCCTACGGTTTTATCCCCATTGGATGTTATCAACTAAACATAAAGTGGTGTTGCACCGATCATTAGACAAATATCCCTGAGGCCGGAGGGAAATGTAAATACAGTATTCCACTTATACCATTACATATATTTTAATCTAGTACAAGTAAAAACCCCTAATGATATTACTTTTAATACGAATAATATTTGTTTTATACTGTCGGAACGTATTGCAAATAAAAACCGCCAGTAAAAACAGGCAGAATCAGATAGGATTCAATCACCTTACAGCCGCGGGAGAGCGTGGCGTTCTTTCAATCCTGATATGTTTTGTTGGTTACCCTTTCATCATTATGTGTATTGGAATCTTTATTCTGAATTGAGTATTTCTAAAACATCTACTACCATACTTGATTAATCAGTCGTATCACTTTTTAGTTTTAGATAATACCACTGCCCTATGATTTAGATTTTAAATCATAGACCATTACATAAGAAAAAATGTAACGTGTGCAAAAAACTAAACAGACGGTGTATGGGGCAGATATTCGTGATCATATTTTCTATGTAAAATTTGATGTAATCCTACGCATTCATTGTAATTTGTCAGAATAATTGTTTGGAAATTCTTTTTAGTCCTTATACTCTTTTCCCTTATTGAAAGGGTTGAGAGCTGCTATCAAACATCAAAATTTAACCGAACAACAACATTTGGCTTGCCATTGATCTGTCCATGCCACATTCACTTGAATTCAATAATGTTCTTTATTGCTGTACTGATTTAGATCTCTACGCATGTGCCGGGGACCGATTGCATACGAAGTAACTCTAATCTCTCGCCTTGATCTGGTGTCGAGTAGGGACCCGAGACAGTACAACTCCTACATCTGATGTTTTTGTCTTTGGATACCTGCTCTCAACTGTTGTGAACAGCTTTATGCGCCTTCTATTTATAAAACGTAATTTTTACAGTAATTTCAAAAGTAACGAAAACTCCATCCGGATCATCGTGGGCAATGGATGTAACATTATTACTTACGAATCCATAACGTATTACATACTCATAACTTCATATTCAGAAGAGTTATCACTGTGAGTAATATTGCTGTCATTGTTAATTTTAAATCTTGGGTTAATATCTTTGTAGATAAAAACTAAAAAGTATTAATTTGTATCCTGAAATTCCTTACTCTACAGTTTACCCCAGCAAAAAATAATACCACTGTGCGTAATAGTGTTCTGATACTTGCAACGATCAAATCACCTTGTTGAGATAATTTTTGTCATGCGAACACAACACAATACAAAACACGGCACCAGTTGGAAAATATCCACACTGTACTAACACGAAGTATATAAAGAGTGCAATGCATTACTCTAACTTTTTAAATAACTGTAACATTTATTTGAGAATCTCATTTAATTCTTCAATTATTACAAACAGCTGAAATTCGGTCACTTTATTCGCGATTCATAGAGGTTATACCTCCTTTGTTGGTAAAGAATTCCATTACCTATCTAAGAAGTTTTTTTCTTAATTTAAGTATTAAATTACATTAAATGTACAGTTCTCTAAGAAATGAACGCACACTTCAAAACCGACAGTCATAAAAATTATTGAGAAAGGTCATAGAAACTAAGATAAAACTAGGAAACTGTTGAAAATATCCAGAAGACTATCTAACCTCTCCCATATGTACACTCACAGTCTGAATGTTATAAACATTTTGCTATACACTACAACTTTATCTGTATGGTTTTATTTTTTAAACTATAGAATGTGTGACAGATGACTTCAAGTTAAAACTTTTCAACAAAATATCACAGAGGCTAACGTATAACTGGCTGTGGGATATATCACACGGACCTTTACCCCGTATTCCTATGATTCCTTCTTATTAGTTTAAAAGACTACAGTTCCCAGTCCAACTTTAAGGCAATAAATACAGCTCTTGAGCTAATTCTCTCACGTCCATCAGTACGTAGCCTGCTCTCCTGATAGTGTGGATTCTGGAACATGAAGGTCGCACAATAAAGTAGAGGGAACTTTTAAGATGATAAACTTACAAATACTAGTGACTGACTCATGTATTAGAGTATTTAGTACGAGACGGTCATAGTATAACGAAATAACGCATTGAATGAAACAAGTTTATATTTTGATCCCATAGGAAAGCACTAGTAATCAGCTAGTTTTATTATACGAGTATATTAATCCTCATTCAAACTTTCGTTGCTTTCAAAATGTGTTTAGACATATTCTATTTATCTTACTACAGGGACAAATTATTTCATATAATCATTTGAATGCATTTAAAAGTGAAAAGTAGATCCTGTTCACCATAGTTCCAGTTTTGACGCAGAGCAGGTAACAGGGTTGTGTTGACTAGCTGCGGGAACGTGTGTAGTTCTAAGTGTCGTTTTTCACCTGGTCAGGTATATAAAATATCATCTACTTGCATGTCCTTGTTCATACAGGAACAGTGCTACCAGAAATGGCGAGGGTGAGGATTGACGTGGCAAACAAAATCCAACTGACGGCTAACGGCATCGCGTCACCAAAGCCGTCAAAATGAGTAATCACTGTTCCAACCAACAGGATTTTTTGATACAAGTTACGAGATACAAAAAATAAGAATAAGCCATTGTATACCAGATGAGGTGAATACAATAAATCCAAAAAACATGAACGTATATGTGTGTCTTTTTCGGAAAAGAGGGAAACGCGTGATGTACAGTAGGGATCGCACCAACTAAAACCCTAAACCCATTCCTCTATGGCCTTCTTTCTTCTCCCGCGAGGCCACCGTAAGATATTACTCCGCAAAAAAGGCCCTAGCTGTACTTTATTAATACATTTCGCTAGATGGCATTTGCTTTCTGCTTCGCTCCGGTTTGCGCAACTCCTTCAGCAGCGTAGGCGCACGTTTGCTTCCAATCCATTTCCAACGAAAGAATCAACTGCGTCAGGTTCTCTGGTATCAGTCGTGTCCTTAGATGCATATCGAGTATACCTGACAACGTTCTATTACAGTATATTTCTTAGGAATGTCTTCTCTCAATAATAATGTATAAAATTCTTTGTTGTATCCACAATCGCTAATGGACCAGCTCTAAATTCTATAAAGGCGTAATCACCTCAAGGTCGTTATACAACTTTTAATATTCAATAACTGGACAATTAACATAGAGGTAAGAAGTATTTATTTACTAGAAAGAATAGAGATTCAAATCCAAAATAATACTAAATTTCTGGTTGAACTTAAAGCCTAAATGTTTTTTTTTCCTTGGGGCGGCCTACTGCCATACACTTAAGCCTCAAGGGCTGTTTGCGCACCCCGGAAACACACTATGAGGCCTACCAGTCTATGATTTCAGCAGTTCCACTAATCACCGAAAACAACCCATCAGGTCGTTCTGGGGAAATTCACCACCCTTGTCCAAAATACCAAAGATGGCATACCGCTCCCTTGCTATTTAAGAGCAAGGTGCTCGGCAGTTCCATCCTGCTCATCAAACATTCTACAGAGCGGATCCTACTGAAGGATGTCGACTCTGTGAAGATGATTCTTCAGAAGACTAGGTCCCGTGATAAGACCAATAACCCGAGAAGACATTGATCTATTTTGTGAGAGAAGGTCCAACGCCACTCTGAATGAAGGCGACTGTAATACCATTCTGGTCAGTCTCATGCCCGGATGCAACCTCCACCTTCTCTCATGCTCCGCACGAACCCATTTCGGGCAGTCCTAAAGGATTCACACCTTGGAACACCGCAGAACGGTTGAGGGCCCGTCATAATTGACACTGAGCCCCGGTTGGCCAGGGCATCAGCTCTTTCGTTCCTAGGGATCCCGCCATGAGCAGGAACCTAACAAACGGTCACATTGTTCATTCTGGCAAGGGAGGAAACGACTTGGTAGCAATCCCAAACTAGTTTGGATTTTATCACACAAGAGTCCAGCGCCATCAGTGCTGCCTGCCTATCCGTGAAAATTTTAATCGTCTTGCTCGTATATCTCACGAGCACGTCCCATAATAGCTGCGACCTCCGCCTGAAAAACTGTCGGATACGGACCCATAGGGACCACCAGCTCCGTACATGGTCTCATTTCCACGATTCCAGCGCCTGTGCCGCTTTTTGTTTTAGAGCCGTCTGTGAACCATTCAAGCTTCGCTGGTTGGAGAGGTTTCCTTCTCCCCGACTAATCATGCGTAGAAGGTATAACAATCCTAAAGGGTTTGTCAAAAGAAAACTTTTGTGGCATCTGATCAGAGATCATCCTCCTGAATCAGAATGCTAATTCTACAGTCCCCACTGCTGCAGCCCAACCAGAGTTCCATCTGCCGAAGACAGTAGGTACTCCTCTTGGCCATAGCCCAAATAACAATGTCCAGGGGGGCGAGGTTGATACAACAGTTCAGAGCCATCCTTTGGATACCCACCAGACGAGCTACCACCATCTTGGCCTCTGTTTTTGGCCACCAGACAACAGCTCCATACATTAGTGCAGGTCTGATTACGGAAACATAAAGCCAGTACAAAAGCCTCGGCATTAGTCCCCAGGACCCACCTATGACGCTTCTGCATTGCATTAGACACTAAAAAGAGGCTAAAATATTTTAAAAATCCAACTATCTTCAGACTTATGTTAGAGTTTTTTTAAGAGTATCAGTGTAAATAAAATACATTCTTACATTGCTATTTATAAAGGAAAACTCAAACCTCTTTGTTCTTGTGAAAGTTAGGTTAGAAGCGCCTGCAGTGAAGACAAGTAATTTGGTTACGTAAACAAGGTGGAGACCAGTCAAAGCTGAGCTGAAAGCTGTCTCGACGGCAAATATTATTTATATCCGTGCCTGCAACACAAAGGAGGTCTTGCGTACGTTTTAAACTCATATAAATAATTTTTAGTAAAATAATAATACTATTTTATGAATTACAGTGTTATTTAAACAGGATGTGTCAGGTTATGGGGATGAATAAATAATTCAAATAGTACATCATTAAATCAATTTAATTACTCATATATTTTACAGATCATGTGAATAACCTAGCTCAGTCGTGAAGCTGTCGCCATCAAATACCACTTAAAAGATACTTTAATAGTTCCCTGCTTAATTATTACATTCTGAAGATTGTTTATATCTGGTATGTTAAAGCCACACTTTTAAAAATACAAAAACAGTTTTAGTAACTAATTGAAAATATTTTAGACCATAATTGTGTATTAAATATGAAGAGCATTTATTTTTATTTCAGGGAGTAAACAATGACTTTTACTACTACAACAGCCCACAATATAACGAACGCTTGGTTCATTAACATATCATTCATTTTATATAATTGCTAATGAATTATTTTAAAGTCCAATAAAATCCAGGGAATTATTTGACAAAGTTTTCTTTGGTTGGTTCTTGCTACCTCAATATTCGAATGTTTATCCGGCAGGTCATTTGTATTAGCATTAAACTACCGACATCATAAGCTTATTTTGAAGCTTCAATTTCAAGCAAACGCTATACAAAACTCAAAACTTAATTTGTGTCTCTATATCAAATTTGACAAATGGTGTATTAAAACTATTCAATTAAGTTTCCACCTCTCATATAGGCCATTAATGTGACATGCAAAACCGCCTTTCATTACAAATGTGTTTGAAAACAGCAGTAAGTTTGAAATGTGGAGTTCTGCACTGTATAATGATCACGTCCGTAGAACAATTGGACACAATGGCGGATAACAATGGACTGCGACAACAATTTCGAGCCTGATATTCCAACTTCCTGTCTGGCCTTCGTCATTTTATACTCAAGCCCTTGGTCAAAAAAACCTTTTTTACTGAGAAATCAAAATAAATTTATTTGACAAAGTGTTCTTTGGTTGGTTCATAGTTAATTTATACAAAATGTCCGTAATGCTTTCAATTTATTCACAATTAAAATGTTCAGTAACTTTTTAAAATAGTCAGCTTACTTTTAAGAGCCGGCTGTTGTGACACGACGTCGAATTTACCCCAGAAGAAGAATGTTATACAGTACTTTCGGTTGAAGAATCGTGGTTTTTACAATGTACTGTTAATATGCATCCAAACTCTTTTTTAATAAAGAATGTACTTTTTGAGAGGTTAAACGATAAAGTACAAAAAATGTTATATATTTTTCTGCATAACCTGAAAAAATTTAAACATCCTAATTGTAGTTTTAGATTAATTTTAAGAACATATTAAAAACAAAGCATATAATACATATAACATATAATCTCCAACAAAATAACGAAAAATAATTCCGCAACAAAGAAGAGAGTTTAAGTGTTCAGAGACGTGATTGTAACTTTAAGATATCTCCATACCCAGAATTAATTCCAAATCGCTAAACATAAATGCCAGTAGTTAATCTGAAGTTGAAGAGAAAATGTGACAGCAAGCCATAACGAAAATACAGAGATTTTAACCTTTGATGTGGGAATATCCCTTTGTGTACCAACAATGAGCTTATTGAGCTTTACAGTTTCCTCGGCATACCGTCTCGAAAATAATTCCACTGCTTATTCAATCCATCCCTTCTACAAAAAACCCGTTATACTTTTTTTACTTTTGCAGTTCTAATCTAAAATGTTTCACGATGTTATTTCATTCCGATTAAGCATATTATGTAAAATAACTTAATCACAGCCAGATTTGTTTTTTAATCTTTGGGAATATCTATCTAAAACTAAAATAAATTCAAATATTTGTATAGCATTTCTTGTATAGCTCCACCCTTTGCGGCGTCACCGAGCTTACCTGGATGCTGAGATATTCCTTAGCATCCTTGAGTCAGTCTTACTCGTTGTGAGAAGCTCGCGCAAGTGATTCTGTATCAAACACGTATTTGTACAGATCTATTATTAACTATTTGAGTTTGAGGAATGAATATAAAACACAAACATATCATCTAGGTTTTCGGACAAACATTACGTCGAGACAGTTTTAACGCAATTAAAATCTGGAGATTTTTCGGCCTTGCTGTTGCCTTCTTCGGTCAACATATATTAGTCGAAATTGACATATAATACACATCCGCTTACAAGGCCGAGAGGAGGGGGGAGTTATATTGTGATTAAATGAAGCTCAACTAATTAGTGATCAATATCTATATGGAAGCCTGTGAAAAAGTAGCTATTATTAGTCGCTGCTTGATTAAGCTTCAGCTAATTACGATTCAGCTCTGCCCCTCCATTCAAGTTTATAATCCGATGTGTGATATCGGCTCTGCCAGAAGAGAGGCCAAAGGTAAGATATCGGCTGTTAATCGTGCAAGATTACTTTGCTTATAATGAGGTCACACCTTAGCTGAGTAGGGGTTTTATAACCAGCACTCATCGAAGCAGCTAGATGGATAAGGTAATCTGTTCATATAGATGCCCTCAAGCGCAAATCTCAATACCTTCATAGGGTTTCTTTTAGTTAAGAAAGGTCTTACGGTTAAACCTTATCTATGAAAAGGCTCATTAGGTTCGAACAAATTTACTAATTCCAAGTCTATGCTGCCAGAGATTTTGTACTCGAACTTTCTCGATTTTTTACAGATTTTCTCTTCTTGACTGCAAGGTGTTTATTTAACACGTTCACTGCAACGCGTAACATATTTTTAACTGAGAACAGTTTGGAGTACATCTGCTTCATCTCATCTGTAAATTATAATTATTTGGTTATCATGTATCATTATCAAGAAACGTACGAGACCAATACATGAAGAAGTATGATATAAAGACAATGACAGAGTTCTTAAATACATAGTCTGCAAGTCATACAAACCAGATTTATAAAGGAGTGAATATAAAAAGGTGGGTTGGGAGCAGACAAACATGACCCGTAAAGCAGAGTAAACATCTTGAAAGCGGAATCAACAGAACAGTAATGTTTACAGCTCACTATTTTTAGTTATGTGCACGTTTGAGCGAAACCCGCAGAGGTAAATAGCATAAGAATTATTACGCTGGAACCCATGACTATTTACGTGTTTGTTGGTTTTTTTGTATTATAACAGTATATTTGGTCAAGAGAACTTGTACTTTATAAGTTTCATATGAATATAATAACTTGTAGATAATGGTTGAACACACACATTCCGAATACGACGTAATCAGTTTTAGCAAACCCTAAACCTCACAATCGAACACCTTGTGTATAACTATATTTTCACCCATTCACAAAATTTACATTTTTTATTTTAACTGCACTAATCTTAAGTTCTAAGACTCAAAACTAATATTTGTAAACTTAAAGAAATTTATCTAGTACGTAGTTTAATTTATTTACATTTTACTTTACCTTTCATAGTGCATACTTAACTAATATATAGAAAGTAAAAATTCCGACACACAAAGTTTATTCTCTTAGATGTGTTTTGCATTGTATATGCTTCTCGGCCTGTTAATAATTATTACATCATTGACCAATGTTACAGATTTATATAAAATTTCTATTCACTTATACTCGAAACATAATAGTTTGAAAAGAGTAAGTTGACATCATGTCTATTTTTCGTCCACATTTTCAATTTAAGATATCAAAAAGCTAGATCATGATGGTTGTTGATATAAAGGCGAGGGCTTGGACTAATGTTAAACGATTACTCTCAGGACTCTATCTAATAAAGAGTTAAGTCTTACTCAATTTGATTAGTTACTGATATATTTTACGAGTCCCGGCGAAATTCTCAAATCATAGATGTCACACCAATTCTAATTGTTGTTTTGTCTCGTTACTTATATTTGTTGTAGATAGCTAATCTTAATTAAAATGCTAGACAAACAGCAAACAAGATAAATTGAGACAATACTAGAAAATTGTATGCAGGGAATATTAAAAATTTGTTACGGATAATAACGTTTACAGTTTTGTTAAACCTTACAAGGAAATGTAGAATCTTGGAGCATTGGAAAAACGGTTTATTGTAGTATCACTAGTAAAATACTAGTGATACTTACAAGGAAACTTTAATGGGATAGGGTGACAAAATCATGTGCACTGAAAATTCTAGCTTTTACTTTTTATAAATAGCATATGAATCGGCACTGGAGTTAATTGTGATTACGTTTTAGCAGTGTTTTAATGTTTGAAAAAGTATTTTGTCGATTTTTACACGGATCACCATTATGAATTGTATAATTTAAAACAGAACTTAATACGCAGTTTTAACCATAGGCTAATTTTATCTTAGTTTACTTTGAAGCTAACTAAATTTTAATTTTAAAATCGTTACAAAATAACTCAAAGGTGTAAATGTAAGATTCATGATCATTTAACAGTTAAGGTTACATATCACTCATAAAACGCAATTATGATAATTTAATTATAAGTTCAAAACATTTGATAAATCGTATCAATTTGATGTATATCATTATAATTTATATGAAGTAGTTCAAACACAAATACTTCCATTTAATCAAGTAATTACGATTTCCGTTTATTTTAATGTCACATTGCATTAACTCCTAATAATTATATAATAAACTATTACACTTAAAGGTATCGAACTGCATGATGTATTTGGCTATATATTATTCTATAATGTAATTAAATAGTACGATTCCAATACAATTATTCTTCCCTTGTTGACGGCTGAATTATTTTATGAATCTATTTGCAGTGCATGTATATGTTTGTTTATCTTTCCTGAATTATTCTCAAAACATTATTAACATCATAATGATGTATGTTCGTCACAGGTCATAACATACTTCTTTTCTGGATCCAACTAATATATGAGAGCTGGTGTTCTCTATCACTGAGAAAACTAACCATGAACATCCGTATTTGGTTCCACCAGATCTTAAGAAATATTCGCCTCTCCGTACGTTATAAGAAAACTTTTTACCAGATGGACTATCCTCTTAAAATCCATGAGTGTCAGGATAATATAAGTTCCAACTCTAGTCTGCTAGGACCTTTTTCTTTATTTTGGTCTATGGAATCACCTCCTTAAATATCTTCGTCCATTACGGATACACCCTGTATATATACACTAATTTATTGTTACCTATTACGTGTTCAGAACGTAGGACACAACCTTATTGACCTCATACACAGGTTTAATAAATTTGTTATTTTTTGTTTCAGGTTTACATTGGGAAGGACATGGAATTTTATTCTTAGTAGCATCTAAATTTGTAATAAGGGAGAAGAAGGTAGAGAAATTTTATACACGAATCATATTTAGCTCACATGGACGAAAATCATTTATGCAGTACGAGGCTCTAGAAGTACATTGAACATATGTTTCATATTTATCAAAACTCCATTACTTTCTCCTCAATAAAACATAATCTAACATCTTCTTCAATAAGTTGATGCGTTTCTGCAAGAGCAGAGCTTATATTTGCCGTTTTTAAAGTTAGAGTAAATTTGTACATATTATTTTCATATTTCACAACTTATCGTTTCTGCAGACCTGTGAGCTATAGTGATTCACGTTGACACTGAATTATAGATCTTTTTACTAAACTCTCTAATGTTTATTATAAGCTAAACTTTTTTATTTTTTCACATGGTTTTAAAGACGTTGGATAAAATCCTGGTACAGTATTATAACAGTGGAAAATTATAAAATAAATTTAAACTGGAGATTATTACATTAACAGAAATTAGCGTGGCTGACGACTCAATTTATTTTTTGTGAAAATTCAAAGAAATCCAAGTGGAGCGCTTCAGATTAGATCACGGCTTCTAGACTAGTACAACATAGCCAGCTGAGTAGTTTTTTTTTTTTTATTTTGTAGTTCTAAAATAATAATCCAACAAAGTGTTGTATTTTTACTCGCTGGAAATGGATTTAAACATTATTTAAGAATCAGAATCAAAAAAGAAGTATTTTCTTTGGCACTAATAAAAGGTTAAATAAAATAGATCACATAGTAACATAGGTACGGTTAGGTAGAATCACGAAATTTAACTTAAAATGTTGACATATTGGCGCAGTGTGATAGGAACTCTAGTACAATTACGGTCATATTTTTAATAAAATAGTCCAACCTTTTCTAAAAATGTTTTTCAGGTGCCGTAGATAAACATATTATAAAGTAAAGCTAAACTACTGCAGACACATTCTACAATTTAAGTCATTGAAACTATAATTGTCTTAGTCGATCCTAAATATTGCTATTCAACTATTCAGTTTGTATATGAGAATTAAACTTAAATAGTTAAAAGTTTTTAATTTAGAAACCGTTATAAACCAGTGATCTTCAGCTCTGTAAATAAAATTTAACAATACAAATCAACCCCCAGCTGGGCAAAGGTCTAATGTGTTGCATAATTTTATATAAGGCGTTCTAATTGGTAGCCTTACGGCTCTTGGCCAAAGTTAGACGTCCTAATTACCCTAACCGTATTATTACAAGTATGGTAATGTTCAATTTAGTGCTAATGTATTCATATTTTTATATGACTGTAAATTATAGCTATAAATTTTTATTTCCGATGTTTACCATTTAATATCAAATTCAAAATTGACAATCTCCACATTTGAAAAGTTTTTAAAAGTTGGAACGGTTTTTTGTTTAATAATTTAATTACCATATTACGTTATTTATACAATAACAGCGTTTAAGATTACTATTTGATAAACTCTTTCTAAATCGTAACACATCTTTGAAAAATGCTGATTTAGGATACATGTTATTTGTTTCTTCTAATAATCTCCCTATATGTTGGTTTGAGAATCAGATTATATATTATACATATTATGCTTAGTGTGTGGCAGAAATAAATCCATCGCATTTCAGTAACAAGAATCTGGTAATACTGCTAGAGATATAGAATAAATCTGTAAACAGCTTCGTCCATACCAGCAGCAGTAAAGAGCACTGACGTTTGAAATGGCTAGGAAGTGTTTGTGACATTAGAGCTGCTCTCAGTTTACGACAGTTTTACGAAATGGGCAGAGAGGGTTGCGGCCAGAGATAGCCTTTTCTTCTTGGTTTGAGTGACATCTCGTCGTCCTCTAAAAAAACAATACGTCAACAATTCTGTTGTATTTCAGTCTTTAAAAGTTAAAAATACACTGCTTGTCATTAAATTGTAAAGATGCATTGGTCACAGTAAATCTGATTTAAATAATTTAATTTATTATTCTATTTAAATAGATAAATGGCAAAACTAATCACCGAAAACCCATGTCCATTTGGTAAAAATGTGTTTGACTTCATATGAGAAGTAATGTGATATACCTTATCCTGAATGTAACGGGACACACTATGTGTGAAATTATGTATTTTAGTACAAAGTTTGCCTTTGTAAAAAATAACCACATATTTTATAAGATAGCCTACATAAATTTAACTCAATATATTTAGGATGAAACAAGCCCTTCTTCGAGAGTGTAATACTGAATTATAGCTTCGAGAATATTTTAATATATGTATACCTGTATATTTAAATTTTCAAATACTTGGTTATGGCGAAATATTATGAGATTTTCTTTTAATACCACACCATGCGTTTGGTTATACGATTTATCGTGTAACACATTCCTAACTTACAAAATATATTAAACATTTTCAAATTTGTTTATTTTTACGATTCCTAATATGAAAACAACTAAAAAATTAAACTTCTTTTATACGTACTTATACTTTTATACTACACCGTTTTACAGAACACAATAGTAGTTCCCATCACCAGAATCAAAAGTGACTTTTTTGGGTGTGTAATTGTGTGTGGAGAACGAGGTAAAGACAAAGTAGGAAATACGATTAAGCGCCTAAAGATAGTTCTGCACTTTGTGGTGAACAACGGTTTGATCATACGGAAAAACAATATTAAAACTTCACGTTTTATTTTATTGTTATCACACAATAATAAACACATAGTAATACTGTCAAGTTGACATACTTAACAAAGCAGTGTTTTCGCGAGAGACAGAGACAATAACAAATTTTGAGGCTGGTGTACTAAAGAAATTTAAATTGTGAGCTAGCTCATTTTTCAAACATTTATCATTTGTATTACCAAAACAACAATCCCTTAATGGACCACTTTATTTATGCAAAACTGCTTTAATATTTGCAATATAAATTATAATATTTAATGTTAAATTAGTATTATACAACGTATACAATACAGTTGGAATTTTAAATATAAACATAGTTTCATATTATTATGAAGCTCTGTTACAAATTTAAACACTTTACTAATTTTATACCAATAATCGATTTGCTATTTCGTAAACAAAAGGTTACTTTTTTAGATGATTTCTAAAAATAATTACTGCTGAGATTTCTGAACTATGTTAACTCTACGAAGTATTAAAAGTAACTTATCACTAGAAATTAAATTAAAATAATCTAACAGGAGTAGAATGCAGCTAAATAAGAAATATGATCAACTCCGTTAACTGCATAAACCCATTGTGACGAGAAGCTTGTATTGACACAGCCCTACCCCTCTCTCGCCAACTCATCAGTCTCACTATAATGGCGATACTCTGTACAACACACACTGTGAAATACACGGTTTTTGTTACAACTGACAATACTGTCGAAACGCACTTTGTCGCGAGTGCCCGTTAGCTGTACTGTAAATATACATATATGTATGTATGTATGAATTTTAATTTGAAAGGTGATACAGATTTTTAATCAGTTATATTTCATACGGCCAAAGTATAGTTTATGTTCAACAGTCGGGAACTATTGTACTCCTTTGGGGTTGGTTTACTAATAGATATTAGGGGTATTTCTTCACTCTCACGTTATTCCAATCTAACTGCCTTGGCGCTATAATTTCGTAGTGTTTTAGATTATGCACTAAAGTGTTTATTTTCCCCTTAGTAAGCTTCGTCCGGTCTTAGTTATTCCCAGTGCCCCAATATAGTATGCATTTCTGTCTTGTTCCAGAAATTGCATACATGTATAGGTCTGAAAATTTACTTCGTAAAAAAGCGTCTAGTTCCAGCATTCCAGCATCCGGTCTAATGTATTTCTCGGCTCGGTAGACTTTTGAGAGCACAGTAAATATGTGTCAATTGTCACATTTGAAAAACATCGTGTTCAGTACTTATTTCTTAATTAACGGCTGGTGTTGTTACTGGCCCGAGATGACGTCACCGACTCGCAGCCCCTTCTCCAACCCCTTCAAGATAAGAAGACGCGGCTCTTTATTCTCTCCGCAGGCGGCGTACTGGACACACGCTGCTGCCCGCATTCCACCCCAATACATGAACAGTTTCACGTTTATACAGCTCTATTTTGTTTTTATGTACTTCAAGTCAATATAGTTACTTTATTTACCCTCTCGGAGTGAATCATTCCCCTTGTTGTCCACCGCTCTCCATCTACAAGACCTACACAAGACTTCTGGTGATCCTGGACTCCCCGCTGCCCTGGCCGAGGACCTCGACGACCCCGTTCTACGAGACTCCCCCAAGGTACATCACCAGTCGTTTTTATTTCGGCTATACCGCGGTTACGGCTCTTCCTCAAAGACCGTACATTTGGTCCTCCGGGCCGGATCAGCTGGTCCTATACGAACGCTTCAGTTTCATGCAAAAAACAGTCCACTAAGTTTTAACATTTAATTTGAGTTCAAATCAAAACTCAACCGCCTCATGAAACAAACCTGATTAGCATTAAAAATAAAATTAGCATTTAAGCTAAGTTTCGTGAACTGAACTATAGAGCCAGACAGACAGGTACAGAACTGCAGGTTATGTTTATTGATTGCGCTGCTTATCGGCCGCTATCTGATTGTCGCTCAGCTGATCGAGTATTTCTGTCCGCCGACCGGACGCTCTTATCTATTTTGAGCAACTTATCTGTCAGCTGTTTCTATTTAAAACTAATAATTTTCTATCACTGAGGGAATCATTCTTATTTTATTAATCACTCAATCTAATCTTATTTCTGTGTCACTGTTTTGTTTGAAGATTACTTGTTTTATTTTTGTCAAGGTTTACTAAATTAGTTTGTAAGCAGGTTAATTTAGTAAATAAGGATTCTGTCTTCTGTAGGGTGTTTTTCATATTTTGTATCTAATTAGTGTTTAAAAAATATGGCTTCTACAAAACTAGAACAATGTGTGAAAAAAGAGAGAAAGGTATTTTCAAAGGTTACAGCTGTGTTTTGATTTAATCAAGGAACTTCCAGGTGAAACTAATGATTTTGTCGCTAGGTATTCAAATTTAAAGTCTTTGTACTCAGACTTTGAAGCCCTTTCAGAACAGATGGATAATCTTAATCTTGAATTAGATGACCCCAAGGACACTGTAGATACTAGTTCCGCCTTCAAGCAGTTTTATACCATGTACTATAAATGTAAAGCCACCTATAATGTTATTGTAGCTACTAAGACTAAAACTGTCGATGTAGATCTCTCACAAACCTCACTTGTAAAAACCTAAGCTTCCGCAAATAGATATAAGTAAGTTTGGTGGACAGTTAGAGCAGTTTAATTCCTTCAGATCTCTGTATGATAATTTAATCCACAATACCTCCATGGCCCCTATTGAAAAGTTTAGTTATTTAAAAAGCTTACTGGAAGGCCCTGCTCTGTGCATTGTTGAAGCCATACCCTTTGATCCAGCTAACTACACTCTAGCCTATGACACTCTAGTGGAACGCTACACTAATCCACGCCTCCTAGCTAGTTTTTATCTTAATAAAATACTTGATCAACAACCTGTAAAGACCCCTAGTCTAAGTAGCCTAAGACAGATCGTAGATGTGTTTCACATAAATGTTCAAGCATTGAAAAGTCTAAATATCAGTGACTTGTCTGGTTTTATGCTCTTGCAACTAGCTTTACGCCTCTTAGACAATAATACTAGAAAAGCGTTTGAACTATAAGTGAAATCCAAACAGTTTCCTATATTGGAAGACCTTGTGGAGTTTCTTCGCGCTCAGTGTACCGTCTATGAACTCACCAAAGAAACACACAAAGCTAGTGTAGTTACGTCAAGACCACCCGCACCCCTTCCCCGCAAGGCGTTGTTCTCAGCTCAACACGGTGCTTCACATTCAGAGAAGACTAACTCGTCGCCTTGTCGCCCTGCCTCTCAGTGTCCTATGTGTAAAAATAACCATCAACTTTACCGCTGTGACCAGTTTATTGCTTTGCCCTTACATGAACGTTATAAATCTGTGCGCTCACTTAAACGATGTTTTTCATGTCTTGGGTCACACCATGTGTCTGCGTGTACTTCAAATGCAAGTTGTAGATTTTGTAAAAGTAAGAAACATCACTCTCTACTCCATGACAAGCGGGTCTCCACTCCGCCGCCCGTCCACTCAGACGCACCTCACTCTCACATCTCTACACCTGCGTCACCCCCCTCAGTAGTCGGCGCTTCCGCCGCCGCGCCTACACCTCAGACAACCGCACCCGTTCAAACACTGTCCTGTCAGTCTCAGCGAACTAACACAAGAAATGTTGCTTTGTTAGGCACCGCTCAAGTACTCATTCAAGACGATTTAGGTCATTGGCAAACGTGCAGAGCTGTCATTGACGGAGGTAGTCAAATCAACTTTGTCACTCAATCATTAGCTCAGACTTTACGACTACCTATCAAAAGGTGTAATGTTAACATTTCAGGCATTGGTCAACAATGTGGCATAAACACAAAAGGCCTCGTTACTTGCAACATAGCCTCTCGCTACAACAGCGACGTCCAACTACAGTTGGATGCAGTTTATCATTTCTAAGATAGCATCTAATCTTCCTACAGCCCCGCTTTCAGAATCTCTAAGGCAGAGATTCAATTCTTTGATTCTAGCATCCCCCCCCCCCCACCCCCCCCCCCCCCCACCCCCCCCCCCCCCCACCCCCCCCCCCCCCCACCCCCCCCCCCCCCCACCCCCCCCCCCCCCCACCCCCCATAAATTTTACGTCCTGGGTAACGCCCAAAATAATTTAATAGGGCTCCCTTTTAACGGTGGTACTGAAATCTGGGCGAAATCCTTTCAACCCTGTATAGCTCGCTTACTAAGCGGTTTTTCTGGACCTATGTGTATATGAACTTTTTTTCATTATTTTCACCTCAAGAACAAGTCCTGACAGTTTCTCCGTTCCGTTTTCTTCAAAGGGACACCCTGTATAAAATAGATGCAGTCTGAGGGGCTCTAAATTATAGTCTACTGCAGAGACACACATACTACAAAAAGTATTGCAATCTAGGTGATGTGGCCAGTTGAAACTGGCCACATCAAGCTATAATTTATAATTTTAACAAGCTCATTGTGCTTGTTAAAATGATAATTAACGTATACCACAAATATTTAATTGTAGGTGTGAATTCAATACCGACATGTTTTTGTAAGATATACGCGTTGTTGCGTTGACTAAAAAAATGTATTTGATGAAACAGTATATTTAAAATCTGTTTGGATTATGCATTTATATTTTACATAATTTTTAAATCATAATTATAAACAACTAACTGTAACACTTAAACGCAAAAAGTAAATAAACTATAAAAAATTAAATTTATATACATCTAAAAACTACTTTAAAATCAATGTTTAACTGAGAAATGTATGTTATTACCAAATGACCAAATAGTGAAACAATTAATCGCGAATTGGATTTAAAAATTGTCCAAAGCAACCATTAACGTTTAATTGAGGAACTCCCAGTTTTCTGTCTTACAGTCATACAACTAGTAAGATACAACAGTAGTTCCTCATCCCTATCATAAGCTATCAGTGCCAGGTTCTGAGATAGAGGGAAAGTGGATAAACCAATAAGGAAATTGAATAGTTTAATACAAATTTTTAGTAACAATTGTGGAATGCACACTGATGCTATTAAAGAAAAAACTTAATCATTGAATTTTGAGTTTAGCTCTAAGTCACCTTCCTTTTATTGCAGCGTCTGGTATCTTACGCTATCTCAGACTTGACTCCTGGAATCTAGAGTCATGTTCGTCTGAAGAGATCCAAAGAAAGTCGACGGCGATTGACTAACAAAAGTGACTACTTCTTATTACGAGCTGGTAATATATTTCTTGGAAAAGTACGTTTCTTAATTGTGAAATGAGTTTTTTGTATTTTAAAATTATATGAGAAACTAAATTCTTTAACATAAAATTGATATATTTTATATTAGTTTTATTTATATATATTTTTACATTTCATATATTACAACGATCACTAACTGAATACTCTAAATATTAAAGTAATAACTATACATTTTCATTATTATTAATTCTATTCCTTTGTATAATTTGGTCAGTATCATTTTCACTTCAATTTTGTATAAGCGATTACTTCATTTTCATTGTCAATATATTATAAAAATTATATTATATGTTTATGATAACTGAAATAAGTAATAACGATTCTGGAATAAAAATTTTGTTAAATATCTTGTAAACACAGCGTCTGTTGTTGTTTCATACGTTTATATCCTTTGAAGAAAAATTTAATTTATCTGATGTGGTCAATTACCAGTCAAACCGGTCAAACCAGTCAATTAATGGTTTTGATGTTTTTTCAGCAAAATTTGTACTAAAATCTGTTTTTAAGTAATTTATTTTTAAGTGAATGTAATGTAAAACCCAATGTAATTGATTGAAGGTTATAATTTTAATCATCAGAGGGACTAATTTTTTCCAGGTTTAAATTACACTGCGGCTGTGTTAGCTAGAAAAGATCAAATCAATTTATTCTTGACTTGTTTTAAATCCCGTCAGGACAAAACTAGTTGTGAACTGGAATAAGAATTAATGTTAACCGAGCTGAAATTCAAATTAGAATCCGATGAGGTTTAAATACCGCTATTAAATGATGTAGTATGGTAACCAATTTTACGTTGGATTCAATAATAAATAAATTAGTACTTCATAGATTTATTCAAACCAGTATTTTACCATATGTTTTAGTCTCTTTGCAACGATTGAAGAGACACCACCATTCAGACACACCATTGAAAGTTTTTTTACTGTGTTAAAGTCAATATATCTTCTAATAGTAGAGTATGAATTTATTCTGTAAGTTTTGACAGCTTTTAAATTGGAGCTTAAATAACCTAACCTGAACATTTTCATAACCAAGGAAGTCTGCAGAAGCAGGGATAAATCCAGACTATGCGTTATTTTGGACAACATTTATGTCAATAACAATACGAGTAAACTGATCATACAGTTAGAAAACAAATCACTGTGAAACACCACTAGATTAGAAAAGCATTTAATATTGTCCTTCTCATATATAATGTTGTGTATTATTGTGGTTTATATTTCCCCTTTAATATTTTCTAACAGATTTTTGATTAACGTCAACTTTTGATAGTTCAGATTTTTATGTAACAGCTTGTTTACATTTCGGTAAATCTCTCATCTACTGAACTGCACTGAAACGCACTGAAATCAAAATGGTTGCAATAGTCCCGCCCCTAGCGGCTACAGAGCGAACATGCGTGATGCGTGATTCCGTACCGCGAAACAAAAATCCCCCCCCGTGCATATTCCTCCAAAAGAAGTAGCCATTTCATAAAATATATAGAATTAGTGAAAAATTGCACCACTGTAGTGGCGTACATGATAACTGACCCAAAAAGAAACTTTTAGCACCTAAACATTTTTATCACATCACACCTGAAGTGGTAGAGTAGATTGACCATATATTTACGGTATTATAACATTGATGTTACAGTTATGACATATTTTATAAATAAAATCACCACACATAAATTGGGAACTCACAATGTAAAAGTGGAGAACGTTTGCTGTTGAGCTAAGCGTATAAAGACTTTGATATCATCACATCATAACAGGTAGAGCGGCTTTGACCGCATTTTTTCCGCATTCTAACTTTGCTGTTACAGAGTTCATCGTTTATTAGAAAGTAGGGAAGGGAGGAAAATGATACAAAACATCGATGTCCCGAGATTTAGTGTGATACTCTTCAGCGCTTTACGGTTTAATGCATAAGCTGTTTAACAATTAAAGATGTTCATATTTCAATGAACTAATATTTTTACTTTAAAGTGTGATTTGATATGTAAGGTCAAGAATGTATTTCTATAATTTTGCTCTATAAAATTGAAATAATTTACAATAATAAATAATTTTAATATTTATTTTTTCGTGTAGAAACTACAAAACATGTGCATGCTCATCGTTTGCATCTAACTTCATATATAAACTATCGTAAATATAAGCAAAGGCGTTTTCTCTTGATTTCGTATTTAGGGGTTTTAATAAAGAAAAGGATGATTTGTATTGATTATTTTAAAACGAGTTGGAATTATTCGTCAATTACATGCTGAAAAATTACGAAAGAATAAAAATAAGTTTTTGTTTTATTAAATTAGAACATAATTAAAATCTGGAATTTCAACAACTTACACGTTACAATTATTAGTTTAGGGTTGTTAGAAATGTAATTCTAATTAAAATGATGCTATACGAAGTCTACGTGACACCAATATTGTCATTAAACTAAATTAGCATTGTGGGCAGGTAATTTGAATGGTATTAGTCGTATGAAATTGGATGAACATGGTTGTCTATAAAGTCAATGTAATATGCCAAATCGTGACTTAAAGATGATAGTATTGTATTGTGCCATAGTGTGATAACTTAAAGATGAAGTAAAAAAATATTTTTTTAATTTTATTTTTACAGACGTTGTGATAGTATTGGATGGGCATTGAATGACTAAAATAGATTTCCGATTAAAACTTTTAGAATACAAAATGCCAGCATAGGAATATAGGAAGCTGTTATAAAGGTATTATGGGTAAGTAGAGTACTATTACCACCTATGTCCCCTTGATATCACTATAGGAATACCAGCAAAGTCTCTACACCCTAAAGTGTGCGTTGAGGATGACATGGGAAATATTGTATCATTATTGTCCATTGTGCCTTGAAACTGGCAGAATAAGATAGCCAATTATGAGTATCTATTCAAAATTATGCCTTTACTCGTATGTAATGAAAATTATCTACTAGCCATAACCGGCGAATCGCCAGTACCTCGTTAGAAACAGGTGGAGTAGAGTAACCGATGAACGTGTAAATAAGTAAGGATGACGTAAAGTTCCCGAAAAAGGATTATGGCTTTATACAACATGACTTAAAATAAAGACTTAAACCTGAAGATATAAGATTACCGTCTAAGCTCATAATTCCTTAACGATGTCATTAGGCCAAAGGGAAGGATTGTAGCTATAGCCAGTAGAGCACATGTGGAGTACATGTATGCTATGCCAAATAACTGGGAAGAGTGGCTTGTTGGGGTAGCAGGTGTATATTCTGTGGTACAATTAGACTGTCATTTATCCGGATAATATCGAGTTTTAATGAAAGACTGCTATATCAAGTTCCAGAAGAAAGAGTTAAGTACTTTCTAAAACAATTTTGTTAAACCTACTAGAAATATGTGAAATATTACATATATTAGTTTACCACAGAATATATTTACGATAAATCCATTTGCATAGTAGTAGATACAACAATCCACGTGCATAATATTAATATTTATAATATATTAGTTTTAAATAAAAACTTAAACGTACAAGTGTATATTTTTACTTTTCAGATAAAATTAGGAGAGAAAATGTTTTTCAGCTAATAGTCGTTATTAGAATCTCTCGATTAAACATTGTTGTGCTTAATTTTTAACTTATCATTAAGGAAAATGGCTTTAGGTAATTTAATTAATGAAATATTACACAGAGATGAAATCCTTCAAGCTTCATTTCACTTTCAAAAGAGATTGCCCCGAGCCCCTTTCTTCTTAATATACCGTAAAATATTTTTACACTATGCTCTAATGAAAGACTGTGCCAGATTATTAAATACCTCACCTCCAATTTAAGTATGGCATATTAAGCTTTGTGCCTTTTTAAAAGAAATTACTTTAGTTATATCAAGCGATCGCTTATAGTGAGCATATGTTAATTAACCAACAACCACATTTATACTTTATAGAACTTTGAACCTATTATTTCTACACAACAAGTGTTTAAATCTCTTGCTTAACCCATTATAAACTATTAACAATAATGTCCAGTGTATTTGTAATTTACTATACAATGTATGTTTCAATATATTATGGATCTTTATGAGAACTAATATCAGTTTATTTAATTTCAATTATCAGTAAATTAGATTTAGTAAAGTTCTAATAAGACTCCAATAAAACTAAACAAATGAGAAAGCACTGAATCGCATTTAGCGAGTAAAATAATAATCTTGAATTATTTTTACTTAGGCGCAAAACGTCTCATGTGCTGTAAACTTAATTAGAACTAAAACATAGTTCTATGAAAAGATAAAATCTTAATGAATAGCAACAAAAAACTATAGTTAATGCAAATTGTAGTTTAGTTAATGCAAGTGTAATAGTTAGTAAGTTATTACTGTTATTATTATTATTATTTATCAAGTTAAATTCTTGTATCCTGAGGGGTAGTCGGCTTTCGACTATACGGGAGGCCTCCCCTTTCTTCTGGGAGGCTGGCGACCCCGGGGCTACCTGAGCCTAGCTGTGAGACTCTCCTCACAGTCCTTCTAGAGCTAAGATCTTTCTTTTCTCTTTCGAATCTTAGCTTGACATCTTTGATCTTTTCTGGGCAAATTCTTTTCTTCGATCCCACGTGGGCGTCACTTCCTCATTCTTTTCGACTGGCGCATGCCGGAGAACCCGGGGAGTGTCCCTGAATTGTCGCAGGGACTGATTTGTGCTTTGCACTGCCGATGGTGTTTTCTCTGGTATGACGCCAGGAGCCAGCCTCTTCGGGCCCTAGTCAGGAAGTGCGCCATGGATGCAGAGGTCGGACTCTGCATTTCTACGGTCGGCCCCCGGCACGTCTGGTTTCCGGTGCTGGGAGTACGGAGGTCAGGCCCCAGGGAACTGGGGTAGAGGCTCAGTCCTCGAGGGTACACCCGTTCCCGATTTTTCCGGGCTGCCCTTGTCGCACGATGCGCTGGTAAACTTATATGGAATCGCAAAACCCATCGAAAACGATACAGAGAGGTTGAGGAAGGAATTCCCCCCTCTCCCCTCGTCTACTGCATACCCGTTTGGTAAGAGTAGTCGTTTATTGAGGTCCCCTTCTTCGCGACTTCATAGCGAGACTCCGCCTTCGGCATCTCTGTAGGCCATGGCTTCCTATGCCCCACAAGAGACGGGTACACCGGTTGTCTCTGATGAGTTTCAGTCTGGGGAGACACCAGTAAGAAGTCAGGAAATGTGTTTTCCCTTGGTTTCCCCCGATGGGAATAACATGGAGTATGTGGCGGACACCACCTTTACGGAGGTAAAGAGGATAAAAGACGTTCTTCTCGACTTGCGAGCAGCTACGTCGAGACAGAAGAGCCTAAGCACGGCAGGAACGGCATGATCTCTGTGGAGTCGTCTCTAGATCTGATCGATACATTTTGGCAGGTCTGGAAGATATCGATGGAGAGACTGCAGAGAGAAAGCCGCGAAAAAGAGAGTCAGGCCCCATCATCATCTATGGTGGCAGCAGCCTCTACCACGGCTGGGAAACGAACGGCCGGAAGTCCATCTGAACATCCAAGGGAGGAAAAGCGGAAGAGAGACGCCGGAGAGCCTGCTTCTGTCGTCGAGAACTCTTAGGAACTTTTGCGTTCCAGGCCTGGGAGACAGGTGGTGATTGTCATGCCTAAAGCTGGCAAGTCATACGCCGAGATTCATGGTTCAATGAGGGCTGGAGTTACTCCCTAAGAGTCGGGCACCGTGGTACGCCACATAAGGAAGACTGTAACTGGATGAGTATTACTGGGACTCGGAAATTCGACGACAGAAGGAAACTCCAAGAGGCGATACAGATGGCGGTGGGTGACAGGGGCGAAGTTCGCTCCATTGCTGATAAGGCAAGGCTAGAGATCCTAGATCTGGATGCCTTGACCACCGAAGCCGACATCTCGGACGCCCTAAGCAGTGAGTTTCCTGTCCTTGGTGGCGAAATTAGGGTTTCCCTCTTCAAGCCTAACCGGCAAGAATAGAGGAAAGCCGTGGTTGAGCTGCTCGAGAGTGAATCCTTGACAGTACTCCGAAAGGGGAAGATCAAGGTCGGGTGGGTCGTCTGCCTGATTCGGGGCCGTGTGGAGGTGGACAGATGCTTCCGCTGTCTCGGCTACGGTCACACCAAGAGGAACTGTTCCGGACCCGATAGGAGCAGTAACTGCTGGAAATGCGGCAGCGCCGAACACAAGGCGGCAGTTTGCACGGGGGCTCCTTCTTGCGTCTTATGTACAGGAAAACCTGGAGCAAAGACGGATCATGTTCTAGGATCAGGTGCCTGCGGGGTTTTCAAGAAAGCCCCGGACGAAAGGAAGGCCCGTGCTAGGCCACGAAAATGATCCGGTTTATCCAGGCCAATCTGCAGAGATGTCACGCTGCGGACGCAATCCTTGAACAGCTGGCCTGTCCGAACCAAAACCAGCTCATCTTGGTTTGACGATGGAATCGGCACTGCGGCTGTTTGGATCTCAGACAGTCGTGGGGTCCGTGTACTGAGTCACGGTTCCGGTGACGGTTATGCCTGAGTTAAGTTGAACAGAGTTACCATTTACAGTGTGTACCTCTCCCCCAATTACTTCCGCGAGTATCTGGAAAGGTTAGAAGCGCTGGAAGATAGTCTCCGAAACTTCCCTGGGCGTGTTATAGTGGCGGGTGACTTCAACGCCCGTGCGGTCGAATGGGGTATGCCCGTGACTGACGTGAGGGGAAGACATATTTTGGAGATGGTCTCGAGACTCGATTTGGAAGTCGTGAATAGAGGGACAATGCCAACCTTCCGAAGCACTCTCGGTGAGTCAATACCAGATATTACGCTGGTATCGGCCGATTTGTTCCATTTAGTAGTGGAATGGCGAGTGATGGACGTCTACACTGCTAGTGACCACGAGTTCATCGCTCTCCATCTTATCGACAATCGGCTGCTGCGGCGAGCGAATACCCGAAACACTCTTGGCTGGAATCTGGCTAAGCTGGACAGGGGAAAACTCGTCGTAGTATCGAGGCTGGTATTCCGGGGTTTCCCGAGTCCACTGCAACAGCTGAGGTTGAGGCTTATATCGACTCTTCCATGAAACTGATAGAACACCCTTGCAATTCGTCAATGCCTCGGAAACGACTATACCGGGTCCGTCGCCAAGCCTTCTGGTGGACGGACGAAATCGGTGAGCTCAGAAGAACTGCACTAATGTGCAGACGTAGAGCGCAGCGAGCTCGAAACCGGCCTGAAGCTAGAACTAGGTCGGCAGAGCATAAGGCTGCTAAGAAAGCTCTGAGTGCAGCAATTCGTCTGAGCAAGGCGCGATGCTGGTGTGAGCTCTGCCAGGAGGTGGACTCGTACCCTTGGGGAAGAGAATACAGACTTGTGACAAAAAAGCTCGGAAGAATGGAGGCTAACAGCACGGAAATGCCTGCTGGAATTATTTCGGCGATCGTGGAAGTTCTCTTCCCAAGTCACCCTGTTAGGCGGGAGGATAGAGTAGCAAGGCCGGTTCCAGACGTTCCCATTTTTACGGAGCAGGAGCTTGTAGCGGCGTGTCTACCATGCGCAACAAGAAGGCTCCAGGACCTGATGGCATTCCAGCTGAGGTTCTAAAGGTTGTGGCGGCGAGTTATCCGCTCTTGCTGCTGAATATGTTTAATGCATGTTTGGTAGCGGGTGTAGAAGGTTCCGTCGTGCTAGAAGGTTGCTAGGTTGGCGCTGATCAGCAAAGGCAAAGGTAACCCGAACTCCCCGTCGGCATACAGGCCACTTTGTATGCTTGACACCGCGAGGAAACTCGGCCGATTGTGCTGTTGGTCACTCTTGACGTAAAGAAAGCGTTGAACTCTGCTCGGTGGGAGGACATTCTAGAGGCGTTACAGCGGGACTTCAGCGTGCCCGCCTATCTCCTGGTCGTTGTGCAGGACTACCTGAAGAACCGTCGGCTGTTGTATGAAACCAAAGACGGAAGGAGAACGAAGGAGGTCACTCTGCCCAGGGTCTATTCTCTGCCCAGACCTATGGGATGTTTCATACGATGGTTTGCTTCGCCTCGAGATGCCCCACGACGTCTTCCTCGTAGGTTATGCTGGTGACGTGGCTGCAGTCATCACGGCGAGGACTCCGGACATGGCACAGTTACGCCTTAATCAGGTAATGATTCGCGTCAATGCCTGGAGGACGAGCCACGGACTTGAGCTCCGAAACCGTTTTGCTCACTCGACGGAGAATCCCTACTCTGATCTCTATGAATGTGGGGGGTGTCGAGGTTCGGACAAGGACTGCGGCGAAATACCTGGGTGTGTTCCTCAACTGCCGTCTTCGGTATTGGGAGCACATTCAGGCGGTGTGTGACAAAGCCTCTAAGGTGGTTATGTCTCTCGGCAGGCTGATGACTAACGTAGGAAGCCCTAGATCAATTAAGAGACGCCTCCTCATGTCTACTGTAAACGCAACCTTTCTGCATGGCGCAGAGGTTTGGGCGGGTGTCATGAGGATAAGGCGATACAGCCAAAAGCTGTTATCGGTACAGAGAAGAGAGGCACTAAGGGTCGCCCGCGCCTATCCTACCGTTTCCGGTTCGGCCGTGGCGGTCGTGGCTGGGGTGATTCCTATTGATATGCTGGCCATCGAGAGACAGACCGTCTTCCGGGAGGCTGCCGAGCGGGGTAGAGAGGATGCCTTGGCTGCTGCCAGGGTGGGGACGGTGGGGACTCTGCAGGTTTGGATCGGACGGTCGCTGGACCTTCCGTCTCATTTGAGAGCTTCAACCCTGGATAGATCGTGGCCACGGGGAGATAGATTTCTACCTGTGTCAGTTCCTGACGGGGCACGGTTACTTTAGGAAGTACCTCTACAGGATGGGAAAAGTCAGGTCGCCTCGGTGTGCTTACTGCCCGGAGGAAGATGATGATGTCCATCATACCGTCTTCGCTTGCGCCTTGAGGCCAGGCGAACACTCGCCACCACAGTTGGCGATGTTTCGGCAGACACCATTGTGGAGATTATGCTGCAGAGTGAGGACGTCTGGAATGCAGTCACCACTCATGTACATGCGATCATTCATCAGAAGCGTGAAGACCGATGCCTAGCTGACACCTAGCTTCCGAAACAAGTAGTTTTGTCCTGGATGGGACATAAGACACACGAACCAGGCAAGATGTCATCGGAGAGGGTTTCGGCCTGGGCCCTCCGTGGCCCGTAGGGGGTTTAGTGGGTAGTCCGCAAGGGAGTCCCACACTTTGTGCACAAATGCATTCCCCCTACGTAAAAAAAAGTTAAATTTGTGTACCATTTAACCCGTAATTTTGATGGTTTCGTATTTTTATTTTAGTTGTTAAACTAACTCTATTCACTGAAGGTGGCTATATTTCAAAGTATTCAAAATTAACCCTAAATTCTACATCTCACTATATGTACATTTCTTGTAAGGTAGATATATGCTTTACAGTTAATGAGATTATTTTATCAAATCGAAATAAATGTTAACAGAAATATTAAAATTAAACAACAACATACTTAAGAAAAACACATAATACAATTATATAATCAATTACCATGTAACATTATTTGATAATTTTCTATTGTATACATAACCCTCAGTAAGAGAACTAGCCGACGGTTAGATCTCGCTCGTATTGTTATGTGGATATTTATAATTTTAATATTTTGAAAATATTAATCATTAATGAATTTTAAAATATTTACTATTAAAACAAAAACAATAAACATGGTCCGTAAAGTGGGAGAGAATAGAAACAGAGTCACTGTAGACTACTCTATGTAATCTTGCAGATTGCTGGAGATTGAGGAGGAAGTACGGAGGTAGAATCAATGCTGGATAAGCGTATCGGGCAAGCAGCAAGGGAAAATACGGCAGGATGGTTAATTGTTCGCACACCCGTATCACAACACCCGAGACCAGCTTGGATTTAGACGGAACACTGAGACACATGGCCGTCTGATTATTGTCCCATATTTTACCAGTCAACCTGAGAATTGCACTAAATGAGTTCTTATAATCCCATTCAATATTATACATACATAATGATGTAAATATAATATGTATGTGCATAATAATGTCACTGCAGTAACATCAATAAAAGAAAACATAAATATACATATGTGAAATTCACGATATTTTAAGCAAATAAATACTACGTTAAATTTAGCCCAGCGAAGTTCTTGAGTCAAATAACATTTTTTATATGCTACCAATATGAGGTAAGATATATGCTGTAAATATTTAAAATAATGTGTTTCCTGTCTCAGTCTTTAGATTTTTTTATATTTTAAACTGAATTGAGTTGAAGTTGTTAATTGCGAGTTGATAATTTTAAAACTAACCAAATCGATTATTAATTAACTTAAAATAACGTATTGTTTAAAAAATCACAAACCTATACAATTGAACACCTTTGACTGAATTAATCTGATTGCAAAAATAAGACAAATATTCTGAAATTATCATATACAATGCACTAGAAAAAATAATCAAAGAACTGTTGTAAGATTATTTCAATGAATGTCTTTTATTTTTAAAACAAGGATTTTAAAGGTTTACATTTGTAATCCTTCCAAACAAAAAAGAAGCTCTGAAGGTTTGTAATACTTAAGAATATTATGTT
This sequence comes from Homalodisca vitripennis, assembly GCF_021130785.1. Classification (NCBI taxonomy): domain Eukaryota; kingdom Metazoa; phylum Arthropoda; class Insecta; order Hemiptera; family Cicadellidae; genus Homalodisca; species Homalodisca vitripennis. The sequence goes on from NC_060208.1 coordinate 122,259,479, forward strand.
AAAGGCCTAATATTCTAGTACAATACAGAACAGCGTAAAATATTTAATAAATGCTAAATATATTATGATAATAACGCACACGAGACACGTGTAAGCCAAACTGAAATTTTATATTGGCTTATTGCTTCTACAGAAAAATAGCAGGTAAATTACTAATGAATATAAATGGTCTAGTAATGATACGCCTTTATTTATTTCATGTACAAGTTCTTGTTTTAGTTATAAAATCCTACAATAATAAAATATGAAGAATAATTACAGATACAGTGAAGTAAATATTATTTCAAGACTTTTGAGTAAGCCGTTTGTATTTAAATTTTCTCTATTACTCAAGGATCTCAAATTTAGGATTTCTCTTAATTTTTATTGCTTTACAGCTATAACACTAAAATTTTTAATCAGTTTTTTGGAAAAAACTTGAAAAATAAACCTACGTGGATAATTTAATCTAAATAATTTATTAGTAAATCAATTAACATCACTATTGGTTTGTTGATTTTCATGCAAGAAGTAAACTTAGTGACCTTTCTGGAAGATACTTGGAAATATGACTGTAATGTTGACTAAAATATTCAGATCTAGCCTACGAACTGATCATTTCATTTTAGTAGAAAGAAGATTGCCGAAACGTGGTCAACATCACTCACCAAGATTTCTACGCTGAAGCCCTTTGTCGTAGAACAATGTTAACATGTGTCTTGTGGTTGTCCTCTAGGTCTTTAATCAATAGTTTCAGTTAAAAGTTATTTAGGTAAAATTTAATGCACATTACAAATAAACATTTACGGTATGTTTATTTAACTTATTTACATAATATTTTATTAAGAAATCCTACTTTCACTCTTATTAATTTTGTTAATCGAGGTGTTACTCGTTTAAACAAGGAACAAAATTTAAAACCATTAAAATATTAAACTAAAGAACTATGTGTATTCATTATATTATGTTCTAATAATGAATTAGTACCCGAAGTAAGTTCAGCACTTTATTTATTACTTAATTATTTTACATTTGATATAGGAATAAATAATTGATTTCTTATAGGGGAAAGAAGGGCGGAGTGGCCAAGGCGGGTCAAGTGGCTACTCTAGGTTATTCTTCTAAATATATCTGCTATCTAGTGGAAACGCCGCAACTACCGATGGCCTCTGTGAGTCCGAGTGAACAATCATTTGTCATGTTAATTTTTTTCGTTTTTCTACATTCCTGACTTTTGCTAATTAAGAAATTTCTATTGTATGAACTAAGTAATAATCAGAAATTAAGTTATGAGTTATCGTGCTAATTGGTAGTCTTCATTTAACCTTTCACTAATGTTTACTATAAAGTGATTTTTCACTTGGTTAGGCTCTTGGTTACAGTTCTCGTAATGAAGTCGGTCTTGGTAAAGTGGCCACCTTACATAGCAGACAAAGTAGCCACCTGGCCACTTTGCCCGGTACATTTGTTCATTGTATAGAAATATTATTGTTTAAGGTAATGTGGCTCACTAATTTGTATGTCTTAACGTAAATTTAAATCATTATTAGTGTTTTATGGTATAATATTAAGACTGTTTCATATTCGCGATAAATAATTTAGATGAATTACGCTCAGTATTGTTATAAAATTTCTATATGCTAAACTGCTATAATTTTGTTTTAATTATTGTTCTATTTTATCAAAAGACACTACTGATTGGGTGTCTGATTTTATATTGGATTTCTGCATTCTCAGCGCCATAAGTTATTCACATGCTTAGAATTTATAACATTGAGAGGTATTTAAAAAAAGTTTAAAGTTTAAAGTAAGGTCACAATAAATTCCCATTATAACATTACATCTTCCGCAACTGAATATTAGTTGTCCTTATATCGAAGATTCATAGAAGAGGTCTTTGGTGGTAAATCTATATAGTAGATTAAGCATATGAAATAACTAAAAACTTGATTATTTATTTATTGGCAACTATTCAACGAGTTAGGCTACGTTTGTTTGGACAAATAACAATGTTGAATAAGAAAAATAAACGACCCGTAATCAACAATAAACACTAAAAGTGAAAAAGCAAAGCAACAATTAGGATATAAATATCGTTTACTTTAGGGAGCGTTTCCTCTAAGATTAATAAAATTTAATCTTTTCTTTCTTTTAAAATGTGTACGAACTAAAAGGAACAGCTTAAGGCAATCCAATAAACAACTGCATTACGCAGAGGTAAATTTATTAAAGAGTTCCTGTTTGCCCAAGGGAATTTGTTACCTTTCGCTTCGTTCTTTTTTTATTTCCTTGAGAAATCCTAACAATTACATTTTATATGGTGAAAATTTAACCATCAGTAAAAATCTTTGAATCAGTACCAAAAAGGACCTAATTATAAGTTAAATATTTGTTCAAGTTACTTTATGGAGCGACAACCAATAGTTGAGATGAAGTTAAAAATATGCAAGGTTTTTATTTTAGCTAAGTTTTTATAACATTTGATAGATGTCTGTTTAAATCGTATAGCTAAAGTTTTAAAATGTGTGTTTTCAATACTTTATCACGTTTTATGTAATCTGTTACTGCTTCTAACAATATAATACTGCCTGACAGGGAACTAAAAGTGTTAAATTACTTCAACGGTTGTAGTATTTCTATATATTTGTCAAAAGATATAAATTAGATACATTTATTAGTCTAATCAGTAGTAACATAAAAACTATTAGAAAAATGTAATTATTTCTTGTTAATTAAAAAATTATTAGAGAAGGCAGCTTGTTATTATATTTATAGTTTAATTTTCAATCTTATTTAATTCATTAGCGTTCTGCAATTTTTTATTAAAATGCTCAACGTCACGAAACCTTACTTTAATTACTCTTAAAACTATTGTCGCTCAATATCTTACCATTTAATATGCAGTATATGTTCTTAAACTAATTATAAACAGTATCAGTAGTAATCATTAATTGAAGTTATTTATTTATTTATTCGTTTAAAAACATCAAATCCTGCAACCTAGTTTCAAAAAAATAAATCTACATAAAGAGCGGTCCAGCTATAAAGTAGTTAAATCCTATACAGAAAACAAGAGTACAGATTTTCCCATTTCTACTGGAAATGAAGTAGAAACTTAAAAATAGGTTTAGCTTGATTTAATATGAGATATTTGGTTGCTTCACACTTTATTGTGGTTGCAAAATACAATGTTTCTTTCTTTTTTCCCAAAAAATAAATTTAATGTTTCTTTTGTGAAATATAAGCTAAATAATTTTACATGTTTTTGTAACATTTAAAACCTCATAATGATTATTCTCATAATTGTTTATACGTCTTCAGATTTGACAGGTTTTTACCCAAGCACAAATATATCAAATCAGGTTTGCAATATTTATATGTGTAGAGAAAATTAACAACGCATTTTGTACATAACACATGGCTTATTCACTATACATTTATATTATTGTTCATATCTTTTTCAAACTATAGGTAATGCCTTATCAGTAATTAGATTCAATTCAGTCAAATTCTAAATTGAGTTACTTATAGTATAAGTAACTCTAAGTATAGTAGGCTCTTTAAGTATAAGATCTTATATTAAGTATAAAAACCTCTTATTTCTTATGTAACTTATTGTTCTTACCGATTGTTCTCAGCTAAATATCGACCCCCCCATGCTAACTGCAAGTGTATTGAAGGAAAAATAAAACCACACGTAGTTAAAAGTAAAAACCAGCTTTAAATATGCTATATATATTTATTCTTCTAAAAACTGTCCTCATCCCGTACCTAAATAAAAGACACACCTTTGAGGTACTCAATGCTGTACAGAAACTGCTTAAAGTGTTTCTAAAGACAATTACAACATTTAATTGACTTGCTATTGAATTGTTAATTCAAAATAAATAAAAGCGTGTCAAACATTTATAAATGTATATTTTTTAATGTATTATACTTGGTTGTTATTTATATGTAAAATAGTGTTTGACTGTACTAAAATCAAACATAAAAAAATTACTTGTGCAAAGTTTAGCACATATAACAGCGATGTGTACAATAGAAGCATAAGAAATATGTCAATTTGGAGAAAGACAATTATACAAGGTGAAGGGAACAGAGTACTCAATAATACGGTACCCTCAAAAAGAATTACAAGTTATGTGCGCTACGTGTTAGAGAGATAAATTGCCGATCCACCTTGCTGGGTCACAGACAATGACAATGAGCAGGTGTGTGATAAATATAGTAACAAACAATCCATTTTATTTCGAAAAGATTATTATAAAATAATCGTTCATTTAAATGAATGAATAGGCAACAGAATAAAAATATATTTTTAGTACTCAGTTGTGTATACTTTAAACCAATACAACTAAGTTAAAATGTTAATAATACTGTTGTGTTCTATAGGTAAAATAATGTTTTACTGGAAATATGTCTAACTTGAGTAACTATGGATAAATACTTTTGTTATAAAATGTTCTAATATTTAATAAAACATATTTCAATTTAATCACAATTACATTAAAATAAACATATAGTAAAACCAAAGTACTTTACCCTAAAATATAATACCAGCTACATGAAAAGCTTTGGCGGAAGTTTCCACCTCTGTGTTCAGGTAATGCTATTTAAAACTTTTGTCTACAGTTGAAATGGACCTTATTTTCATTGCCTCATGTTTCCATTTATTAAGTGGTACATTGTTATAAAAGTCTTTGTATTTTACGTAAAAAATGGTGGAATTTAAAATACATATGAATATATTTAATAATCAAGACTACGTGTTCCTAGTTGGCGTTCATGATGTTTTGAATTAAAATTATTTTAATTACTGGATCATTGTGTGGGGTCAGCTGAACCAGATACTATTGGAATATCTAGTTACGGCTTTATATACATTTTAATTATATTTCCGACGCGCATGTTGAGTTGCCATTGTTGATACGACAAAATATGTCGTAAAAGTTTACATTTATGGCCATTGTAATTTACTCGGTTCTTAGTTTTTGTGCCATACTGATTAAGCGCAGCATAGTAAATACTTCTTAATAATTGCTGAAACGTATAGTTAGCAGTTTATTTTCAGTAAAACTCTAAATTTTATTATCTAGATATTTTCTTACCTTGTGCTAAAACAATAGTTGCATAAAAGGTTGAAATAAAAATGTCGTTATTATCAAGCTTACTCTATGATTTTAAGAGTATATATAATAATATTTTAAAAAGTAGTTAAATTAATAAAAAAATCTGGCTGTGCTGTCATAAAGCCGTAACATACCGAACAGTTAATTAAATTTAACAGGGTATTTCAATTAATAACATTCATTTAAGGTTTCGGTTTCGCAGAAGGATTTGCCTTGTCGTTCCGATAAATAAGTGTATACATACGTTACTTCAAAACATCTCACAAGTCTCACGGTCAAAGAAATATACTTCTGTTCACTGTAATTTAATTTTGGTCTAACATATCTCTGATACCGGTTGTCTGTTAAGAACATAATACATGTACAGAATACAACGATAATGCTTGTCAAATTTTACCTATGAAGAATAGCGGGAACTTCTAGAGGTGGCAAACCAATCCAAACCCCTATGGACGTTTAATAGTTATGGAAATAATTTTATTGATATATTTAGACAATAAGATACATGTATATCAGTTTTTACAAAAGTCCTCTTTCTAGGACAGTGGAAAGATAAAAACGTAGATATAGTCCTTTTAGAGGTTACAATTCCATTGCAACTCCTAACTTTCAACTTTCCGATGTTTTTCAAATGTGAAAATTGAGACACATATTTACTGTGCTCTCAAAAGTCTACCGAGCCGAGAAATACATTAGACCGGATGCTAGAATGCTGGAACTAGACGCTTTTTTACGAAGTAAATTTTCAGACCTATACATGTATGCAATTTCTGGAACAAGGCAAAAATGCATACTATATTGGGGCACTGGGAATAAATAAGGCCGGACGAAGATTACTAGGGAGGAAAACAAACACTTTGCAGTGTATAATCTAAAACACTACGAAATTATAGCGCCAAGACAGTTAGATTGGAATAACGTGAGAGTGAAGAAATACCGCTAATTATCTATCAGTAAACCAACCCCAAAGGAGTACAACAGTTCCCGACTGTTGAACATAAACTATACTTTGCCGTGTGAAATATAACTGATTAAAATCTGTATCACCTTTCAAATTAAAATTCATACATACAGACATATATGTATATTTACAGTACAGCTAACGGGCACTCGCGACAAAGTGCGTTTCGACACTATTGTCAGTTGTAACAAAACCGTGTATTTCACAGTGTGTGTTGTACAGAGTATCGCCATTATAGTGTGACTGATGAGTTAGCGAGAGAGGGGTAGGGCTGTGTCAATACAAGCTTCTCGTCACAATGGGTTTATGCAGTTAACGGAGTTGATCATATTTCTTATTTAGCTGCATTCTACTCCTGTTAGATTATTATTAATTTAATTTCTAGCGATAAGTTACTCTTAATACTTCGTAGAGTTAACAGAATTCAGAAATCTCAGCAGTAATTATTTTTAGAAATCATCTTAAAAGTAACCTTTTGTTTACGAAATAGCAAATCGATTATTGGCATAAAATTAGTAAAGTGTTTAAATTTGTAACAGAGCTTCATAATAATATGAAACTATGTTTATATTTAAAATTCCAACTATTGTATACGTTGTATAATACTAATTTAACCTTAAATATTATAATTTATATTGCAAACATTAAAGCAGTTTTGCATAAATAAAGTGGTCCATTAAGGGATTGTTGTTTTGGTAATACAAATGACAGATATTTCAAAAATGAGCTAGCTCACAATTTAAGTTTCTTTGTGAGCTAGCTTCTCATTGAAAACACTGATGTGTTAAGTATGTCAACTTGACAGTATTACTATGTGTTGTTATTGTGTAATAACAATTAAATAAAACGCGAAGTTTTAATATTGTTTTCCGTATGATCAAACCGTTGTTTCACCACAAAGTGCAGGACTATCTTTAGGCGCTTAAATCGTATTTCCGACTTTGTCTTCACCTCGTTCTCAACACACAATTACACACCCAAAAAAAGTCACTTTTGATTCTGGTGATGGGAACTACTATTGTGTTCTGTAAAACGGTGTAGTATAAAAGTATAAGTACATATAAAAGAAGTTTAGTTTTTAGTTGTTTTCATATTAGGAATCGTAAAATAAACAAATTTGAAAATGTTTTAATATATTTTGTAAGTTAGGAATGTGTTACACGATAAATCGTATAATCAAACGCATGGTGTGGTATTAAAAGAAAAATCTCATATATTTCGCCATAACCAAGTATTTGAAAATTTAAATATACAGGTATAATTAATATATTAAAATACCGTGTCCCAAAAAAAAAACTGAACAACTTTATTAGATTGTAATTATTTTAATAACACACATATAAAAGAATTTTTTGATTTAAAGTAACACGCATAATCTTAAGTTATTTTGGGTACAACCTTTATTTGTGAACCTCAACATGGTTTCCATTGTTGGCAAAAAGATAGTCGATTCGGCTATCTAACTCTGCCCACACTCGATGACGCATTTCCCTCATTAATTTTGGAAAAGGCCGTGATAATCCTTAGTCTCAATTCTTGAATGTTTAACACTTTAGACTTGAAAACCTGGTCTTTTACAAATCCCCAGACAAAAAAATCACATGGTGTTATGTCTGGGGACCGTGGGGGCCAGGCTATGGAACCACCGCGCCCCAATCCACCGACGAGGGAAAGTGTCATCAAGTGATTCTCTTACAAATAAGTTCCAGTGCGGAGGGCACCATCTTGTTGAAAAAAAACGTTGGGCTGTAGGTCTTCTAGCTGTGGGTAAGCGTAGTAGTTTTTCTAGCATGTCTAGATAAATGTTACCATTAATTGTTTTTTCATTGAAGAAAAACGGGCCAATAAGTCTGTCATAGGAAATAGCACACCACACATTTAACTTGGGACTGTCTCGAACATGTTCCCGAACTTGATATGGTCTTTCTGTACCCCAAATTACGCACGTTATGTTTATTCACTTTTCCACATACATGGAACGTGGCCTCATCAGAAAACACTACCTTCTTTAGAAAGTTCTCATCAGCAGTTAAACGATCAAGCACAGTAACTGCAAAGTGTTTTACGTTTAAGTTTGTCATCTGGAGTAATTTGCTGCAAAATTTGCAGCTTATAAGGTTTCATTTTTCAAATTTTTCTTTAAAATTCTTTGAACACTGGATTTTGATAAATTTAACTCACGTGCTGCAGTGCGAATAGATTTTTGAGGACTCCGTAGAAATGTTTGTTGCACGTTCTCAATAGCTTCATTTGGCAGTTTAGGACCTACCATTGTTTTTTGAATGTTTTATGCTGCCAGTTAACATGAACTTATCATACCAGGCTCGAATGCTGTTTCCTTGATGGTGGATGGCGACCATAGCGTGTTCTAAAACCTTCTTTGCACTACAATATCTGATTTGGTTTCAATGTACCACTCAACACAACTGCGCTTTCTCCTGTGCATTCATATAGTGACTGCTTTATTGTAGGTTATGTTTTGGGGTTAAGCAGTTTGAGCAAACAACAATGAAACAGCTGATCTTTACAACTAACATTAAAAAAAACTTTATAAACTCTACCTTCATGTGGTCATGCTTATAATAATCTAAATTTAACTTTGCGGATTTTATTAGGCTTTAAAGTTGTTCAGTTTTTTTTGGGACACGGTGTATTAAATAATATTAAAATATATTAAAATAATCTCGAAGCTATAATTCAGTATTACACTCTCGAAGAAGGGTTCGTTTCATCCTAAATATATTGAGTTAATTTATGTAGGCTATCTTATAAAATATGTGGTTATTTTTACAAAGGCAAACTTTGTACTAAAATACATAATTTCACACATAAGTGTCCCGTTACATTCAGGAGTAAGTTATATCACATTACTTCTCATATGAAGTCAAACACATTTTACCAAATGGACATGGGTTTTCGGTGATTAGTTTGCCATTTATCTATTTAAATAGAATAATAAATAAATTATTTAAAGCAGATTTACTGTGACCAATGTATCTTTACAATTTAATGACAAGCAGTGTATTTTTAACTTTTAAAGACTGAAATACAACAGAATTGTTGACGTATTGTTTTTAGAGGACCACGAGATGTCACTCAAACCAAGAAGAAAAGGCTATCTCTGGCCGCAACCCTCTCTGCCCATTTTCGTAAAACTGTCGTAAACTGAGAGCAGCTCTAATGTCACAAACACTTCCTAGCCATTTCAAACGTGAATGCTCTTTACTTCTGCTGGTATGGACGAAGCTGTTACAGATTTATTCTATATCTCTAGCAGTATTACCGATTCTTGTTACTGAAATGCGATGGATTTATTCCTGCCACACACTAAGCATAATATGTATATATAATCTGATTCTCAAACCAACATATAGGGAGATATTAGAAGAAACAAATAACATGTATCCTAAATCAGCATTTTTCAAAGATGTGTTACGATTTAGAAAGAGTTTATCAAATAGTAATCTTAAACGCTGTTATTGTATAAATAACGTATATGGTAATTAAATTATTAAACAAAAAACCGTTCCAACTTTTAAAATTTTTCAAATGTTGGAGATTGTCAATTAGAATTTTATTTTAAATGGTAATACATTGGAAATAAAAATTTATAGCCATAATATACAGTCATATAAAAAATATGCCTACATTAGCGCTAAATTGAACATTACCATACTTGTAATAATACGGTTAGGGGTAATTAGGACGCCTAACTTTGGCCAAGAGCCGTAAGGCTACCAATTAGAACGCCTTATATAAAATTATGCAACACATTAGACCTTTGCCCAGCTGGGATTGATTTGTATTGTTAAATTTTATTTACAGAGCTGAAGATCACTGGTTATAACGGTTTCTAAATTAAAAACTTTTAAATATTAAGTTTAATTTTCATATACAAACTGAATAGTTGAATAGCAATATTTAGGATCGACTAAGACAATTATAGTTTCAATGACTTAAATTATAGAATGTGTCTGCAGTAGTTAGCTTTACTTTATAATATGTTATCACGGCACCTGAAAAACATTTTTAGAAAAGGTTGGACTATTTTATTAAAATATGACCGTAATTGTACTAGAGTTCCTATCACACTGCGCCAATATGTCAAATATTTTAAGTTAAATTTCGTGATTCTACCTAACCGTACCTATGTTACTATGTGATCTATTTTATTTAACCTTTTATTACTGCCAAAGAAAATACTTCTTTTTTGATTCTGATTCTTAAATAATGTTTAACTCCATTTCCAGCGAGTAAAAATACAACACTTTGTTGGATTATTATTTTTGAAAAAAAAAAAAAAAAAAAAAAAAAAACTACTCAGCTGGCTATGTTGTACTAGTCTAGGAGCCGTGATCTAATCTGGAGCGCTCCACCTGGATTTCTTAGAATTAAAAAAAAAAAAATTGAGTCGTCAGTTACGCTAATTTCCGTTAATGTAATAATCTCCAGTTTAAATTTATTTTATAATTTTCCACTGTTATAATACTGTACCAGGATTTTATCCAACGCTTTAAAACCATGTGAATAAATAAAAAAGTTTAGCTTATAATAAACATTAGAGGGTTTAGTAAAAAGATATATAATTCAGTGTCAATGTGAATCACTATGCTTTACAGGTCTGCAGAAACGATAAATTGTGAAATGTGAAAATAATATGTACAAATTTAATCTAACTTTAAAAACGGAATATATATACGCTCTGTTCTTGCAGAAACGCATCAAATTATCGAAGAAGATGTTAGATTATGTTTTATTGAGGAGAAAGTAACTGAGTTTTGATAAATATGAAACATCTGTTCAATGTACTTCTAGACCCTCGTACTGCATAAATGATCTTCGTCCACGCGAGCTAAGTATGATTCGTGTATAAAATCTCTCTACTTTCTTCTCCCTTATTACAAATTTAGATGCTACTAAGAATAAAATTACATGTCCTTCCATTGTAAATCTGAAACAAAAAATAACAAATTTATTAAACCTCTGTATGAGGTCAATAGGGTTGTGTTCTACAGTTTTTAACACGTAATAGGTAACAATAAATTAGTGTATATATACAGGGTGTATCCGTAATGGACGAAGATATTTCAGGAGGTGATTCCATAGACCAAAATAAAGAAAAAGGTCCTAGCAGACTTGAGTTGGAACTTATATTATCCTGACACTCATGGATTTTAAGAGGATAGTCCATCTGGTAAAAAGTTTTTTTATAACGTACGGAGAGGTACTAAGCGAATATTTCTTAAGATCTGGCGGAACCAAATACAGATATTCCTGGTTAGTTTTCTCAGTGATAGAGAACACCAGCTCTCATATATTAGTTGGATCGAGAAAAGAAGTATGTTATGACCTGTGACGAACATACATCATTATGATGTTAATAATGTTTGGAGAATAATTCAGGAAAGATAAACAAATATATACATGCACTGCAAATAGATTCATAAAATAATTCAGCCGTCAACAAGGGAAGAATAATTGTATTGGAATCGTACTATTTAATTACATTACAGAATAATATATAGCCAAATACATCATGCAATTCGATATCTTTAAGTGTAATAGTTTATTATATAATTATTTAGTAACTAATGCAATGTGACCCTAAAATAAACGGAAATCGTAATTACTTGATTAAATGGAAGTATTTGTGTTTGAACTACATCATATAAATTATAATGATATACATTAAACTGATACGATTTATTAAATGTTTTGAACTTATAATTAAATTATCATAGTTGCGTTTATGCGTGATGCGTACTCTTAACTGTCAAATGATTATGAATCTTATACATTTACACCTTTGAATTATTTTGTAGCGATATCAAAATTAAAATTTAGTTAGCTTCAAAGTAAACTAAGATAAAATTAGCCAATGGTTAAAACTGCTTATTAAGTTCTGTTTTAAATTATACAATTCATACTGGTGATCCGTGTAAAAATCGACAAAATGCATTTTCAAACCTTAAAACACTGTTGAAAACGTTATCACAATTAACTCCAGTGCCGATTCATATAATATTTATAAAACAGTAAAAGCTAGAATTTTCAGTGCACATGATTTTGTCACCCTATCCCATTAAAGGTTCCTTGTAAGTATCACTAGTATTTTACTAGTGATACTACAATAAACCGTTTTTCCAATGCTCCAAGATTCTACATTTCCTTGTAAGGTTTAACAAAACTGTAAACGTTATTATCCATAACAAATTTTTAATATTCCCTGTATACAATTTTCTAGTATTGTCTCAATTTATCTTGTTTGCTGTTTGTCTAGCATTTTAATTAAGATTAGCTATCTACAACAAATATAAGTAACTAGACAAAACAACAATTAGAATTGGTGTGACATCTACGATTTGAGAATTTCGCCGGGACTCGTAAAATATATCAGTAACTAATCAAATTGAGTAAGACTTAACTCTTTATTAGATAGGGTCCTGAGAGTAATCGTTTAACATTAGTCCAAGCCCTCGCCTTTATATCAACAACCATCATGATCTAGCTTTTTGATATCTTCAATTGAAAATGTGGACGAAAAATAGACATGATATCAACTTACTCTTTTCACTATTGTGTTTCGAGTATAATTGAATAGAAATTTTATATAAATTTGTAACATTGGTCAATGATGTAATAATTATTAACAGGCCGAGAAGCATATACAATGCAAAACACATCTAAGAGAATAAACTTTGTGTGTGGGAATTTTTACTTTCTATATATTAGTTAAATATGCACTATGAAAGGTAAAGTAAAATGTGACTAAATTCAACTATGTACCAGATCAATTTCTTTAAGTTTAAAAATACTAGTTTTGAGTCTTAGGATTTAAGAATAGTGCAGTTAAAATAAAAAATGTAAATTTTTGAATGGGTGAAAATATAGTTATACACTAGGTGTTCGATTGTTAGGTTTAGGGTTTGCTAAAACTGATTACGTCGTATTCAGAATTTGTGTGTTCAACCATTATCTACGAGTTGTTATATTCATATGAAACTTATAAAGTACAAGTTCTCTTGACAAAATATACTGTTCTAATACAAAGAAACCAACAAACACGTAAATAGTCATGGGTTCCAGCGTAATAATTTCTTATGCTATTTACTTCTGCGGGTTTCGCTCAAACGTGCACATAACTAAAAATAGTGAGCTGTAAACATTACTGTTCTGTTGATTCCGCTTTCAAGATGTTTACTCTGCTTTACGGGTCATGTTTGTCTGCTCCCAACCCATCTTTTTATATTGACTCCTTTATAAATCTGGTTTGTATGACTTGCAGACTATGTATTTAAGAACTCTGTCATAGTCTTTATATCATACTTCTTCATGCATTGGTCTCGTACTTTTCTTGATAATGATAAATGATAACCAAATAATTATAATTTACAGATGAGATGAAGCAGATGTACTCCCAACTGTTCTCAGTTAAAAATATGTTACGCGTTGCAGTGAACGTGTTAAATAAACACCTTGCAGTCAAGAAGAGAAAATCTGTAAAAAATCGAGAAAGTTCGAGTACGAAATCTCTGGCAGAGACTTGGAATTAGTAAATTTGTTCGAACCTAATGAGCCTTTTCATAGATAAGGTTTAACCGTAAGACCTTTCTTAACTAAAAGAAATCCTATGAAGGTATTGAGATTTGCGCTTGAGGAATAGATGAAAAGATTACCTTATCCATCTAGCTGCTTCGATGAGTGCTGGTGATAAAACCCCTACTCAGCAAAGATGTGACCTCATTATAAGCAAAATAATCTTGCACAATTAACAGCCGATATATTAGAGTAAATATTGTACTTAAAAAGCAAATCAGGCCCATCATCCGGCTATCAAGACGCAAGGCCACCTCCACAACGTGCACACCAATCAACGTAAGAATAACTCTCAGTATTTGATAGCCAGTACAGATAGACCTTTGGCCTCTCTTCTGGCAGAGCCGATATTACACATCAGATTATAAACCTGAGTGGAGGGACAGAGGTGAATCGTAATTAGCTGAAGCTTAACTAAGCAGCGACTAATAATAGCTACTTTTTCACAGGCTTCCAGATTCTTATAGATAAAGACGTCACGTTGATCACTAATTAGTTGAGCTGAATTTAATCACAATATAATTCCCCCTCCTCACGGCCTTGTAAGCGGATATGTATTATATGTCAATTTCGACTAATATATGTTGACCGAAGAAGGCAACAGCAAGGCGTAAGGCCCAATATCTCCAGATTTTAATTGCGTTAAAACCGTCTGGACGTATTATTTGTCCGAAAACGTAGATGATATATTTGTGTTTTCTATTCATTCCTCACACTCAATTAGTTCATAGTAGTTCTGTATAAATACGTGTTTGATACAGAATTACTTGCGCGAGCTTCTCACAACGAGTAAGACTGACTCAGGGATGCTAAGGAATATCTCAGCACCCATGTACGCTCGGTGACGCAGCAAAGAGTGGAGCTATACAAGAAATGCTATACAAATATTTTAATTTATTTTAGTTTTAGATACATACATATCCCAAAGATTAAAAAACAAATCTGGCTGTGATTAAGTTATTTTACATAATACTTAATCGGAATGAAATAAAATCGTGAAACGTATTAGATTTTGAACTGCAAAAGCAAAAACAGTATAACGGGTTTTTTGTAGAAGGGATGGATTGAATAAGCAGTGGAATTATTTTCGAGACTGTATGCCGAGGAAACTATAAAGCTCAATAAGCTCATTGTTGGTACACAAAGGTCTATTCCTATATCAAAGGTCAAAATCTCTGTATTTTCGACATGGCTTGCTGTCAAATTTTCTCTTCAACTTCAGATTAACTACTCGCATTTATGTTTAGCGATTTGGAAAGTATTTAAATTGATATATCTTATTAAAACCAACGGAGCGATTTTAATTAAAGTTAATAATATAAAATTCATTAGTTCATATTTAAAATAAATTAATTAATTATCATTATTACCTACTGTATGTCATAATTGTTAATTCAATCTTTCTGGGTATGGAGATATCTTAATGTTACAATCACGTCCCTGAACACTTAAACTCTCTTATTTGTTGTGGAATTATGTTTTGTTACATTGTTGGAGATTATATGTTATATGTATTATATGCTTCGTTTTTAACATGTTCTTAAAATTAATATAAAACTATAATTAGGATGTTTAAATTTTTTGGAGTTTGGATGCACATTAACAATACATTTTAAAAACCATGATTCTTCAACCAAAAGTACAGTATAACATTCATCTTCTCGGGAAAATTCAACGTCGTTTCACAACAGTCGGCTCTTAAAAGTAAGCTGACTATTTTTAAAAGTTACTGAACATTTTTAATTTTGAATAAATTGAGGGCCTTTCGGACATTTTGTATAAATTAACTATGAACCAACCAAAGAACACTTTGTCAAATAATTTTATTTTGATTTCTCAATAAAAAAGGTTTTTTGACCAAGAGCTTAAGTGTAAAATGACGAAGGCCAGACAGGAAGTTGGAATGTCAGGCCCGAAATTGTTGTTGCAGTCCATTGTTATCCTCTATTGTGTCAAATTGCTCTAAGGACGTGAAGTGCAGAACTCCACTTTTCAAACTTACTGCTGTTTTCAAACAAATCTGTAGTGAAGGGCGGTTTTGCATGTCACATTAATGGCCTATATGAGAGGTGGAAACTTAATTGAATAGTTTTATAAACCATTTGTCAACTTAGATATAGAGACACAGATTAATAAAGTTTTGTATAGCGTGTGATTGAAATTGGCTTCAAAATAAGCTTATGATGTCGGTAGTTTAATGCTAATACAAATGTCCTGCCGGATAAACATTCGAATATTGAGGTAGCAAGAACCAACCAAAGAAAACTTTGTCAAATAATTCCTTTGATTTTATTGGACTTTAAAATAATTCATTAGCAATTATATAAAATCAGTAATGATATGTTAACAATATAATATAATGAACCAAGCGTTCGTTATATTGTAGGCTGTTGAAGTAGTAAATGTTAAGGTTTACTCCCGGAAATAGAAATAAATATTCTTCATATTTAATACACAATTAGAAATTTCTACTTATTGTCTAAACACTTTTCAATTAGTTACTAACACTGTTTTTTGTATTTTTAAAAGTGATGCTTTAACATACCACATATAAAAAAATATTCTTCAAAATTTAATAACTAAGCAAGGAACAATTAAAGTATCTTTTAAGTGGTATTTGATGGCGACAGCTTCACGACTGAGCTAGATTATTCACATGATCTGTAAAATATATGAGTAATTAAATTTATTTAATGATGTGTTATTTGAATTAATTATTCATCCTCATAACCTGACAAATCATGTTTAAAATAACTGTAATTCGTGAAATAATACTATTATTTTACTAAAAATTATATATATATATATATATATATATATATATATATATATATATATATGAGTTTAAAACGATCGCAAGACCTCCTTTGTTTTGCAGGCACGGATATAAATAATATTTGCCGTCGAGACAGCTTTCAGCTCAGCTTTGACTGCTCTCCACCTTGTTTACGTAACCAAATTACTTGTCTTCACTGCAGGCGCTTCTAACCTAACTTTCACAAGAACAAAGAGGTTTGAGTTTTCCTTTATAAATAGCAATGTAAGAATATATTTTATTTACACTGATACTCTTAAAAAACTCTAAATAAGTCTAATAGAGTCTAAATATAGTTGGATTTTAAAAATATTGCTTTTATTTTTAGCCTCTTTTTAGTCTCTAATGCAATGCAGAAGCGTGATAGGTGGGTCATGGGGACTAAAGCCGAGGCTCTTGTACTGGCTTTATGTTTCCGTAATCAGACCTGCACTAATATATGGAGCTGTAGTCTGGTAGCCAAAAACGGAGGCCAAGATGTGGTAGTTCGTCTGGCGGGTATCCAAAGCATGGCCTGCCTTGCTTTCACTGGGGCTTTTCCTAGTGCGCCAGGTGCAGCTCTAGACTGTTGTCTCAACCTCGCCCCCCTGGACATTGTTATTCAGGCTATGGCCAGGAGGACTACCTACTGCCTTCAGAAGATGGGACTCTGGTCGGGCTGCAGCAGTGTGCACTGTAGAATTAGCATTCTGATTCAGGAGGATGCTCTGCATATGATCTCTGATCAGATGTCACAAAAGTTTTCTTTTGAAAAACCCTTTAGGATTGTTATACCTTCTAGGCATGATTAGTCGGGGGGAAGGAAAACTCTTCCACCAGCGAAGCTTGAATGGTTCACAGACGGCTCTAAAACAAAAAGCGGCACAGGCGCTGGAATTGTAGGAGTGAGACCATGTAGGGAGCTGGTGGTCCCTATGGGTTCGTATCCGACAGTTTTTCAGGCCGAGGTTGCAGCCATTATGGAATGTGCTTGTGAGAATCTTCGTCTGCGATATAAGAGCAAGACAAGTAATATTTTCACGGATAGTCAGGCAGCACTGATGGAGCTGGACTCTTGTGTGATCAAATCCAAACTAGTTTGGGATTGCTACCAAGTTATTTCCTCCCTTTCCAGAATAAACAATGTGACCGTTTATTAGGTTCCTGGTCATGGGAGGATCCCTGGGAACGAAAGAGCTGATGCCCTGGCCAACCGGGGCTCAGTGTCAATTATGACGGGCCCTCAACCGTCCTGCGGTGTTCCAAGGTGTGAATCCTTTAGGGCTGCCCGAAATGGGTTCGTGCGGAGCATGAGAGAAGGTGATTTCGGTGACCACAGTGCTCATCCGGGCATGAGAATGAGCAGAATGGTGTTACAGTCGCCTTCCTCCAGAGTGGCGTTGGACCTTCTCTCACAAAATAGATCAATGTCTTCTCGGGTTATTGGTCTTATCACGAGACCTGGTCTCCTTGATTTCGGCGGTTAGTGGAACTGCTGAAATCATAGACTGGTAGGCCTCATAGTGTATTTCCGGGGTGCGCAAACAGTCCTTGAGGCTTAAGTGCATGGCAGTAGGCCGGCCCAAGGAAAAAAAAACACTCAGGCTTTAATTTCAACCAGAAATTTAAAATGTAAATATAAATCTTAACTTAGCGACTTGAAATAGTGTTTGGCTATTTAATATACTTAACTGTTTCAAAATTGTATTTTATAATGTACATGCGCTTTGAAAGCTTTTATCTTTCATCTTATAAATTTACTTTTTAACTGCTTAAATATGTAAATCTAAACCATTCTTGAATCCACCTGAATCCGCAAAACACGGGCCTGGCGCTTAGGAGGAGCTCAGTGTCAAACAAACGTATATATATATATATATATATATATATATATATATATATATATATATATATATATATATATTTCTTGTGTATGTGTGTATAGATTGCGTGCGTACGTGTTTGTGTGTGTGTATGTGTGTGTGTGTGTGTGTGTGTGTGTGTGTGTGTGTGTGTGTGTGTGTGTGTGTGTGTGTGTGTGTGTTTTTTTTTATTCAAGAGAGGACCAAATTGTGGGAGTCTCTGCTTTCTTGAGACTGTGCGATAAGCACTTAATACCCGCAATAAAATGAGTCTATTTAGATGCAATCTTACTCCTGCGTTTCTAATGCATCCGCCCAAATAGGGATGCCATGTGCCATGATTGACGTAACTAACGACTCTTATCTGCTCAGTTTCGGATGTCCTACGTTGGGCATAAATCGTGACAGGGCATGTCTAAGTGCTGCCACCTTGGTGCTTGCATGCTGAACTAGCCCCTGTAAGTTAAGTAGGGAGTCTATCATTACCCCATAGTAGCGTATGGCCTGCTTGTCATATGAGACTTATAGTTTCCACTGCATTCCTACTTGTAATGAGTGTGGCTTCCTTCGTATGTCCTGTCAGCTTTTGCCACATTTCTTCTCGAAGGTGACCTAAAAATGTGTATGCATTTGTGTGTGTGTGTGTGTGTGTGTGTTTTTATTTGTATACTTCGATCGAATTTTACTTTTCTTATTCAAACACACATGTACAAATACAAAAACAGCCAAATACAAAATAATTTCAAACGAAAAGGCTCTATGTTGTAGTGACATGTCTGTGAATCAATCAACATACATACATGAAACGAAATGTTAGGCCAAAGGATATAATTAAGCACGGAAGCATCAAATGAAACTCAATGTTCCACAAAACAGACTAATCTGAAGTAATCATTGGTAAACGGATCATTATGATGAAAATAATCAGGGAAATTGGGAAACATAGCAATGCATTAATTATGGTTTTCATTGATCGTCAATGAATAATAGGAATTACAAATTTCCTTACTATATAATTATATCTTGAATTATAATACTATATAAAGTTATAAGAACCAAAAAATGAAAAGAAATAGACGCATTGATAATTAATGAGAAAGTTTAAAAAGGTGGTTTAAATCATCAAATTTAGGTAAAATTTGGAATTTTATTGGTTTTGCATAGTGGGATAGTCTTTATGCTTCATATCCTCTTAAAATTCTGTATAAACGTGGTAAATAAAAATGTGTTTCTAACTCGCCAGCTGATGTCAGTATTATTTTGGCTTTGAATCTCTATTCTTTCTAGTAAATAAATACTTCTTACCTATATGTTAATTGTCCGGTTATTAAATATTAAAAGTTGTATAATGACCTTGATTACGCCTTTATAGAATTTAGAGCTAGAATCGAATTTAGCGATGGTGGATACAATCAAAGAATTTTAAACATTATGATTGAGAGTAGACATTCATAAGAAATATACTGTAGTGGAACGTTGTCAGATATACTCGATACGCACCTAAGGACACGACTGATACCGGAGAACCTGACGCAGTTGATTCTTTCGTAGGAAATGGATAGGAAGCTAACGTGCGCCTACGCTGCTGAAGGAGTTGCTCAAAGCGGAGCGAAGCAGAGAGCAAATGCCATCTAGCGAAATTTATTAATAAAGTACGGCTAGGGCCTTTTTTCGGATTAATACCTTACGGTGGCCTCGCGGGAGAAGAAAGAAGGCCATGGAGGAATGGGTTTAGGGTTTTAGTTGGTGCGATCCCTACTTTACATCACGCGTTTCCTTTTTTCCGAAAAAGACACACATAGACGTTCCTATGTTTTTGGATTTGATGTATTCACCTCATCTGGTATACAATTGCTTATTCGTATAATTATCGTAACTTGTATCAAACAATCCTGTTGGTTGGAACACTGATTACACATTTTGACGGCTTTGGTGACGTGATGCCGTTAGCCGTCAGTTGCATTTTTTTTGCCAAGTCAATCCTCACCCTCGCCATTTCTGGTAGCACTGTTCCTGTATGTACAAGGACATGCAGGTAGATGATATTTTATATACCTGACCAGGTGAAAAACGTCCCTTAGAACTACACACGTTCCCGCAGCTAGTCAACACAACCCTATTACCTGCTCTGCGTCACAACTGGAACTATGGTGAACAGGATCTACTTTTTACTTTTAAATGCGTTCAAATGATAATATGAAATATGTTGTACCTGTGGAAAGATAAATGAAATATGTCTAAACACATTATGAAAGCAAAGCAATTGAATGAGGATTAATATACTCGTATAATAAAACTAGCTGATTACTAGTGCTTTGCTATGGGATCAAAATATAAACTTGTTTCATTCAATGCGTTATTTCATTATACTATGACCGTCTCGCCTCTAATATTTGTAAGTTTATTATCTTAAAAGTTCCCTCTACACAACATTATTGTGCGACCTTCGCGTTCCAGAATCCACACTATCAGGAGAGCTTACTCGAGAGCAGGATACGTACAGATGGACGCGAGAGAATCAAATCAAGAGCTTTATTTATTGCCATATAAAAAAAGTTGGACTGGGAACTGTAGTCTTTTAAATCGAAACTAATTGGAAGGAATCATAGGGATACGGGGTAAAAGAACGTTTCGTTTGTCAACAGCCAGTTAATTATACGTTAGATATATTTTTGCAAAGTTTTAACTGGCAGTAATCTGTCACACACTGTATAGATTAGAAAAATTAAACCCTACTGATAAAGTTGTAATGCACAGCAAAATGTTTATAACATTAGGACTGTGAGTGTACGTATGAGAGCGCTTAGTTTAACGCCTGTCGTTAATAATTCGGGGCCATGATCTTACGCTACTATTGCTACTAATATTATAAATGCGAAAGTTTGAATGTTTGGATATTTGGATGTTTGGAGGTTTGTCCTCGAATCACGCTGAAACTGCTATACGGATTGTGCTGAAATTTGGAACAGGTATAGCTTTTGGTTTGAATTAAAATTTAGAGTGCTTTTTCCCACCCATAACACATTCATTTCACCAAATAAAGTCGAATTCAAATTGAAAAATTAGTTTGTTTACATTCGAATGTTATGATAAGAACGAAACGTAATAACGTCTCATAATTCAAATTAAACTGGCACTAAACAGCTGTTGACAGCTATAGTTCGACAAACTTTCTGAAACATCTGTTTACATTTAAATTTTATCAATAAAGTGCTTGATCGGTAGTATAATGCAGATAGTAAATAAAACATTAATATATAAATTATACTCCAGATTGCGCCAGTGCCGAATTAAAATCATCTAAATACTGTTATAAAACTAACCTTAACGAACAAAGTTATGAATGTTTTCACATAAGTTACTTTAAACTGGTGGGCTTCCTTGACATTATGATATTACATTTTAACAATGGCTTACGGAAAAAGAGAGAAATGAATACTAACATACCTTAATGATTTATTCTTTCCCTGGCTACAGTCCCAAAAACAAGTGTAACGCAAAACTTTAATAAAGATTATTTTGGAATGTTGTATAACCTTAATAAGGATTTCCCCCTTATACCGGAAGTACATAAGAAGTAGGTAGGACTTTCCTCTAGGTTGTAATAGGCTTTTCAGTCCTAGCAAACTCAACTATACCAACACGAATTTGACCAAAATAGATTTCCGAGAACTATATAATCGAACGTATATAGTTAGTTGTATTTTAATCGAGGCAATATGGCAAGCTAACTGTGACATAGTAGGTAAGTGAATTTCTTAAGTAGGCACTTTTTAACCAAAGTAGGCATCTCGGTCCTATGTAAGTATATATATTTTTTTCTTCGTCAGAACAAGGCAAACTCTACTATGGTACTGGAAATATCTTAAACCTGAAATATATGACAAGGATTGGAAATATACGCTTTTGACCAAAGTACGTTTCCGAGACCTTTGTGATCCGAGATTTGTGTTTTCTTGATCGGGATTACAAAGCAGATTCAGCTGTGACGTTATGTATATAATTAATTAGAACCAGAAATGCTCCTACACGTGCCAAAAGTGATATAATAATTAAGTTAAACTCTGATACTATTTACCATGAACTTAATAATATCTACCTGATGTATGCCTACTTACATTTTAAAATGTTTGTAGGACTCCCATCATATTACATCATAATTGCTTTTTATAAGGACTTCGGTTCTTAAAATTGCGTGCGAAGCCGCGGGTAACAGCTAGTGGATATATGATAATTAAACGGTGTACTAGTTTTATTTCCGATTCTATGACCTTTCTGATTAATTGTTACGTCTGTCAGTTTTGACGAGTGCGTTCATTTCTCAATGAATTGTACATGTATTGTAATTTAATACTAAAAAACTTCTTAGGTAGCTAAAGGAATCATTTTCTAACATACGAGGTATAACCTCTATGAATCACGAATAAAGTAAACGAGTTCCAGCTGTTGTAATTGAAAATCTAGATGAGATTCTGAAATAAGTATTACAGTTATTTACAATATTAGGGTATTGGATTGTACTCTTTATATGCCTTGTTTTAGTACGGTGTGGATATTTTCCAACTGGTGTTGTGTTTTGCATTTTGTTGTATAAGTGTTAAAAAAAATGATCTCAACAAGGTGATTTGATCGTCACGAATATCAGAATACCTGTACTGTTACACACAGTGGTATTACTGTTTGCTTAGGTAAACTGTAGAGTAAGGAATTTTAGAATACAAGTACTTTTAGTTTTGATCTCCAAAGATATTAATCCAAGATGTGAAATAAAAAATGACAGCAGTATTACCCACAGTGATAACTCTTCTGAATAGGAAATTGAGTATGTAAACGTTATGCGTTAGTAAATAAAACTGTTACACCCATTACCTACGACAATTCGGGTGGAATTTATGTTACTTTTGAAATTAATCCGAAAATTACATAAATAGAAGGCGAATAAAGTGGTTTCACACAGCTGAGAGCGGGTATCCAAAGACAAAAAATTTTGTTGTAAGCGTTGTACTGTCTCGGATCCCTTCTTGGACTGATCTGTGCCAAGTTAAATTTGAGACAACAAAGCTGTTGTTTGATTTGTTGTTGGTGTTTGATAACAGCTCACGGCCCTTTCAATAAGGGAACAGAGCTTAAGGACTAAAGAGAATTTCCACACAATTATTTTGATGAATTACTGTGAATGTGTAGGATTACATCAAATGTTATATAGAGAATATGATACGGAATATCTGCCCCGTACACTGTCTGTTGAATGTTTTGCACACGTTAAATTTCTTCTTTTGTAATGGTGTATTATTTAAAATCTAAATCATAGGTATAAGGCAGTGGTATTATCTAAAACTAAAAAAGTGATGAGACTGATTAATAAAATATGGAAGTAGATGTTGTAGAAATACTCAGTTCAGAATAAAGATTCCAATACACATCATGATGAAAAGGTAACTAACAAAACAAATCAGGATTGAAAGAACGCCACGCTCCCCCGCGGCTGTAAGGTGATTGAATCCTATCTGATTCTGCCTGTTTTTACTGGCGGTGTCTTATTTGCAATTCGTTCCGACAGTAAAAGGCAAATATTGTCCGTATTAAAAGTAATATCATTAGGGGTTTTTACTTGTAACAGATGAAATATGTAATGGTATAAGTGAAATACTGTATTTAAATTTCCCTCCGGCCTCAGGGATATTTGTCTAATGATCGGAACACCACCACTTTATGTTTAGATGATGACCATCCGATGGGGCTAAAATCGTAGGAACACTCCACAGCAGCGTCTCCAAGACTACCCGGAGATACCGTCAAGTCACTATCTTGCCAGGCCTTGGATTTCCAGCATGCAACTCCTCAGATACTGCGTAATTTCGAATCTTATCATAAATTTAATATTCCGAGGACTCCTTCAGATCTCCAGTACCTTTATTCAACACACTCAATCACAGGTACCCGAGAAACTAAAAATAACAATCATGTGAATATTAATACCATCATGTGGTAAAGACCAATATATTTCACACCTGATTCTTTTTAGCTTTCAGATATGAGTTAAACAAATTTTGAATATAATTCAATTACATGTCAGCTATTAAAAGATTATCATATATGTATTAATGTTCAACGCTATAAACGCATCAATATAATATTTCAAGGTTACTTTTTATTACGATTGTGATAAATAGAAAGATAAAGAAACAATTGTTGTTATCTCGTATTGAAGTTGTTTTTGAAATGGTATATACTAAAAAATTAAAAATAGTGCTATGTTGAAAAAGAAATTATACCAATATAATTTAACAATATTATAAGCTTACTTATAAGATTTATCGTAGAGTTCTGCACTTAATTCCATAACATATTAATGGATTTGAAAAAGTAATGTAAATTGTGCAGATAATCGTAACTTATACGAGAAAAAAACATTCTACGTCAGACAAAGCGTGTGAATGTATGACGTACTATAATATCTACATTCAATAGATGTTATTGTGAGAAAGCTTGAATATAAAACACAACAGAGGATAAGTTAGTGCACATGTGCTCTCCTGTTTACAGGATGTATATTTATCCAGTTGTATCAGCTTCCATATGACATAATTCCCAAATGTCTCTTATGAAATAAGAATTGAAAACATAATGTGTTATTAAAATTTAATGCACCAAAAATAATATATCATGTGAGTTTAGTTACTTATACATGGTAGGTGTACGCCACGCTACCTGTCGCGTATCAGACTTCGCTAAGACTGCATGAAAAATTTCAAATCTTGAGATGTCAATTCACATTTATTAAATGTTGTTGGGATATGTCGGCTATATAATTATATCATTATCGTGTTCAAATATATATATATACATATATATATATATAAAATATACATAATATATATAATATACATAAAATATATAAATACATACAATATATAAATAAATAATACATATATATATATATATATATATTCACACGTTAGGCAAAGTTCCTGCAAAAGACAAATATTTTTCTTATCATCCCCAGCTCTGGAACGACCACTGATCCAACATTTGTAGGCTTATAACTGCAACCACGCGATTTCTCAAGTCGATATAATGGTTTAGTGTATTTATATGTATGAAATAACGTTACAATATTTGTTTTCACAATGTAATTATATAAAAAATGGTTGTCAAGTCTTGCGGGAATATGACCGTCTTTGGGTTTTGTTAACATGTTCACAACTGCAATTCAATGTAATTGTATTAGGAAGTTGGCACATAAAACATATTAAAGGACTTAAAGGACTGAATGAAACAAAAACTCAATTGCAATAATTTCTGAATGAATGTATAAAAGAAAGAAATAACATCAGTAAATGTCTTCTTCACGACAAATATGCATTACGTGAGTGAGTGAGTGAGTGAGTGTGTGTGTGTGTGTGTGTGTGTGTGTGTGTGTGTGTGTGTGTGTGTGTGTGTGTGTGTGTGTGTGTGTGTGTGTGTGTGTGTGTGTGTGTGTGTGTGTGTGTGTGTGTGTGTGTGTGTGTGTGCGCGCGCAAAGAAGTGTCTTAGAGGAAAAGAAAGTGACGAACTCTACCATGACGAATGTTTGCAAAGAGGGAGCAAGAGGTCAAACGAGGGACTCGTGTTCTTTATTTATTTACTTGATAACGTTTCGCGGAGAAAAACCACTTTGTTTCACTTAGAGGTGCCCAGATTGTGGCCACATTCCTTTACGAACTCGTAATTGTGTTTCTTCTTCCTTCTTCTAGCATGTAACTTATTAAAACATGCGGTTTATCCATATAGTAAGAAGAAAACATAATGGAATGGAAGATATTGTTAAAAGATAGTGACAAGGCTTTATTTCGGCGCACACTTGCGTTATTGTGCCCTCCCCACCTCACCGGGACTTTTATTATTTTAACACTGCTATGAAACCTAATTCTATGAAAAAAGTAACTTTAATATGCGGCATGATAAATGATAAAGATCATCTCCAGACTTTAAATTTTGAATAAACTGTTATTTACACAGCGACAAGAATGGGTCGTACGAGTATTACGATGCATGCACCTTGGAATTTGGTTCAGTTTTCATTGTACCCTGTGGCTCAATATGGTGACAAAATTTCTCTTTTGTATGTAAAAGTTTATTTTCAGTATGATGTCTGACTGTCTATTTGTCCGCAGGACATCTTGCGAATGACACGAGCTATAGACTTAAAAGTTTACGTGCACCCTTAGCGAGTGCCCCCTAACTAGCCTCACCTGATATGTCGTTGGCACTGTAAGTGTTATTAAAAGGTTCCCTCTTTTTGTACAATTTTTGTATGATATTTAAATAACTTTAAAATATTTTGCTTTCAATAAGAAAAGATAACATTTTGAATAATGTCAAATGGAAGCTGTTACAGGTGGAGAAAGACCCATTTGACCATGATGGTGCATAAATAATGAATAAATAAAAATGCCGATATTTACAAGCGTTTCTCAGTTCATATACTGTGTTTCAGAAGAACTCGCCATCAACGGCCTAAAAATTTGTAGTAAATAACAATTAAACGTGATTAAAATTTCTGAAGTAAACTATAGGCTAAATAAATAATTAATATATTTCATGAATTGTTGCTCACTTACAATTAGTATAACAAAAACCGTAAAACATCTTAAAAACTAACTATGATTGTTGTCAACAATTAAAACTGTCTTAAGGTTTTGTTTAATGAGCTACAACTATATTTTTTGAGGGTAGCGGGGAGGCCGTTGTACAACTTAGGGCCAAAGTATGAAAAGGTCCTTCTACCGACTTCAGATCTAACTTTTAGAAGATCTAGAATTCGGGTGCTACGTTGCGAGACCCCCCTCCTGAAACAAGGTAGCTCGCTCAGGTACTGCAGATCCTTGTGGGATAGGAAATTGTGCACCATTCAGGACATAAGCATCCTGAAAAAGGAATCCATTGCCAGGAAATTTATAAATTTATAGCCTCTATATATGGGTATAAGTTATCGAATCACCTCGAATTAAAAAGGAAACGAAAATCAGAGTTTTTAATTTACTGAATACGTTTTATGTCACCCCGTGACATGCTATTATCTTAAGCGGGGTAGCAATAGACGACTGCATGAACTTAAGCTTAGCGAGTTCTAGCAACAGAATCTGTACATTGCTCTCAGTCTAACAAGAGCATACTGAATAGAACGAGTGACGTGATCAGAGAATGTAAGCTCGATCGCTATTAACCAAGATGCCGAGCAGTTGAATTGATCACATACTGCCAAAAACGTGCTATTCTGAGCGATCCCGACACTTCTGCCCACCAATGCTGTACCAGATTGTGTGGCATGGCGTGAAGGACCTGCACTTGCCTACATTGAGCTTTACACCATTTTCTACAGATAATATACTGATGTTTTCAGGGTCGCAATTAATATGGGTATTGGCCTCCCTTACTGAACTAGGATCATAGGACAAGTGCAACTGGCATTCAGCATACAGATGTACCGCACATTGTTTAATATACGTAGGGAAGTCAGAAATTTACAAATTGAATAGTGCTGGACCAATACAAATTTACTGATGTACACCTTGCCTTGCAACTAAATACGCAGCTGTCTCATTCTCAACGTTCGTTGCCTGGCTTCATCTTCCAAGATGAGATTTCACACATTCAATAACGTTTTCATCAAAACCATACAAGTACATCTTAGCCAATTACAGCTTGTGACTTATGGAGTCTAAAATCTGCATCTTGAAAATTTTGGCTTTGTTGTAAATTGTAAGAAAATTTGTAAAAACATTAGTAAACAAATAATATCCTGAGATTCCATTCTGACAATCTGTAAGACCTACTTGAAGGATGAGCTATATATATTGGAATAATAGAGGGTACTATAAATAATAAAAGTGTGTGAAACGGAAATAACAAATTCGAGACCACATAATGTTACAGCTTGTGTCGACAACAATTTTAGCGTGAGGGAATAAAGCTAAACATTTTGATAGTTTACCGATTAAATTAAGGATGTGATACTTCCTTAAATTACATACTTTACGTTTATAACTATCACTAAAGAGAATACACGGAGATTCAAACACCTATATCGTATGATATTAAATTTTTATAAAAGGTTTAATAAAGAATAGGCAATTTGGAGTGTTCTAATGAAGAAGGATTCGAAGTTCTCCTGACACGGCTACTGTATTGTGGCACATACAATTGAGAGGAGTACGAGTATATCAGTGCAATATTATTACTCGGAATGTCAGAGAGGGAGTTCTTTATTTCTAATTCTGTATTACAAATTAACCAATGTTGTCACTGTTTTTCTATTTACATACACGGAACCAAATACAAGTGTGAGCTTATAGAACATTTATTCGTATCTCTATAACATTATACTTACAATTAAAATATGATCGTAATAGATCAATATAGCAGTTATAAATTTTACATGTATCTAATCAAATAAACTTTTCTATATTTAAAATCATATTTCATCTGTTTACACCCATTAGAGTAGCGTATGAACAGTTATTTATAAAACCGCACTCAGTAGTGTAAACAGTTCCCTGATGGTGTTCGTGGCTGGATACACGGAGTAGTTTGTACTTTCAATAGGCTTTATCTGATCCATTACCAAAATATCTCTAAAAAAGTGATTGCAAATAAATATCTACAGATAAAAATGCTTTTATTTTATACTTTATTAATTACTTAAGTTATCAATATACTTTAAAATGTTATAGCTATATCTTGTCTAACTTGCCGTGTACAGGATTACAAATAAATTATTTGCTATTTTTACTGCGTTTTAAATTGAAAATGTTTTAGAAAAATGAAACATCTTAGTTAAACATATACCTAAATATAGCTTACAATAAATCATTAATTACAAATTATAAAAGAAAACTTAAAAATATAATACAATCACTTTTATAAAATTAATGTCAATTGTATGAATATCCTCAACATTTATTTTTAGAATACAACTTTAAATTATACATTATACAAATTTAACAAAAGGTTTAATTTGTTGAATGTGTTATGAAATAGTAAACATTTCTTAAAAATATCATTGATTTGTTGCAAACATAGAACCACAATATACAAAGTATTTATCATAAACTTTAGTAAGTGTTAACTTCAGGAAAAAACATAAAATCACTATTTTTGTTTGATATATGAAGATTTATCAAAATTTAAAATGACCTTGTGATACAATCCTTATTGTTTGCTTAGCTGCAGAACAACATATAGAATTTCCAGCTCTTGTGTAAGCAGATTGAACCATTATTTAGGAAAAACGTATAATAGTTAAAGCTTACCAGTATGCAAATATGAGAAAACAATATTCTTTCAAACAACTTGTCATTTAGAATTTAAACTTGATAGTTTGTAATATAAATTATTAATACTAAAAGTAAAGAGTTTTCTTGATTCTTTGGTGAAAGGATCAATAAATCTTAGTGCTAAGGACTGCTAGGAATAATCTTTAAGTTATGATCGTAAATATCTCTGTAAGCGTAAATGCAGTTAGTATAATTCTATAAAAGATAATGCACTATTTTAAATGTAACAATAATATGCAATCAGGCAAAATTGTCTGACCTCTTTTCCTGAGAACAAATAGTTGATGACGAGACAGGAAAATCTCTCAGCTAAACCCATTATTGGTAACTCAACCCCTTGACGTTACTTAAGTTGGCCACTTTAAATAATGAGTCTCTTGCTTAATGTTTGTCTTTAGGCCGTCTTAAATACTTAAATGGAACGTTCACTAGCAAAGTGTGTGCCGCACATATTTTTCTTATTTCTTTCGCTACAGTTTGGTATTTGTATATTTGACATTACAATAAAAATATAAAACTATGATAAAAATTATTATATATTATTTAAGAGCATTAAGACACGTAAAAGTGAGGATACTATACTTTTATACCATTTATAGTAACAAAATTTGTAGGAAACACAGCAAATGTGTTATGTTTATAAATATGAGGATATAGAATATGTATCGTAATCTGTTAAATATGCTTCTAGAGATAAAAAGAAGTCTTTTGGTTTTATAAATGTTATTTTTAACACCACAATAAATAAACTTTAATTAATTGAACAGAAAGTATGAGAAATATTACTAGATAGTTTTAATTTAGGTTATAGAATAGTACATATTTTGACTATATTTGTTTTAAATAGTGTTAGCTTTGACGAAAGTTTTAACAGTTAAGTGTAACATATTATTATAGCAATATTATATGCTACACAATTGTTTTACATTTGTTTTTGAAAGATAAAAGATTGTTGAGGAAACAGTTTAGTTAAATATCAATTTTAGTACTGCGATAAAATTAATGATTGGGGATACGTCTATTTGGAAGTCATTAAAACTGTAAAGAGTTGGAAAATGCACAACTTTAATATATTTTTCAATCTGATTTTAAAACTAAATCAGCAATATGAGGCACTTGGAAGAACGCCAAGGGGATGTGCCAACGATAAATGTTTGTGTATCACTACAGCAGGTGCTTTGAAGCACTTCCTAGATTGTAGGAATCAACTGAATTGAATTAAATATATAATAGCAATAGAGAAATATTATTGTTTTAGCTAGTAAATATCATTAATCTACTTATTAAAACATACTAGTAAATTTAAATTTTGTTATAACTATGCACTATAATACCTTAAAATGTACTTCATACGTCGAAGACGTTTTTTCATACATGTATGTAATATTGCAAACGTTCTTTATTATTTGGTAATAAAAATTAGTAGTTGTAACAAATATTACATATTATAATGCTTCTAAGAATACATTGAATATTGAAAAACACACAAGCGCTACGTTTGGTATTTATTAACTCCTCAGGTAAATGGTTCATAAGGAACTGAGATCATTGAATATAAAATTTGATTATTAAATGTACTTCAAATTTAATATTTAATTATAATTTATGTAATATTTTAATATTAAAATTTTTTAAGTTACACTACTCGTGGAATTCATGGGGAATTGAGAAAATAATTGAATATAAAATTAGGCAGGAATGCAAACTTTGAATTTAAACAATTTGAAAGTTTTGTAGGATACAGTACTAATGACAAAAAAAAAATACATTTTTCAAAATCTTTACTCAAACTCTTAAAATCTTTAAAATGAAATACATTTCCATTAATCCATTATTAGTATTACATTAGAAAAAATTCGATTTTATAATAATATGAAAATAATTACATAAGCTATGACGATCTACGGGTGGTTCTTACCAAAATTAAACCCATTCCATTCTTAATTTTTAAATTTTAAATTTAGTTTTACAACATCTGTAATAAAACAACCAGAAAAACATTTGGTTTGCAAATCTTTAAACACGTCATCAGGTGTTTTTAATGTATTAAATTTAATTCTTTATACCTGAAGAATTTTATGAATTGTTTTTAATCTATTATTAGAACTATTTGGATTCAATCAAATGGGTTTTATGTTTAATTTAGTAGAATGGTGCATCTATTTATAAATTAATAAGTTAAGGTTTCTAGAAATGAACTAGTATCATATGCAGTTATTCTTTAAATACTCTATAGCTCAATAAAGTGAACGAATCGAGGCTATTGAACTGAAAAGTAAATTAGAGTGAAATTTACTGGAATTAAACACACACAAAAAACAACATTTACTTTATTTCCAACGCTTTTTCATATCTCACTAGAAAGGTTTCGTTTAGTTTTCGTATAGTTTTTATTGTACAACAATAAAATATTATTTTGTTGCCATGAAATACGCTAGTACAAAAAAACTTTAATATGTTTTAAAACTAAATGAATAAAACGAATATATTGTTTGAGAATGAAAGAAATATATACTGTTCGATTGAAAATCAATTTTGCAGATGAGACACAAGACTATTTTGGAGAAAAAGTGAAAATTTGGCCATCATTAACAAAGTATCGGCCACCCTTTCCACTCTGCAGTCAGATGTTAAAAAACACATCAGTAGCTTGGTAGAACGCCAAATGGTTGTACTAACAACGTATGTTCCAATCACAGATGTTTAGAAGCACTTCACAGAATTTAGAAATAAGTAGGATTGTATTAAATATAGAATGGGCAAAAAGGAAGACACATTATTTATTAGTACTAATGTATAGGTTACGGATCAAAAACCTTTACGGGTAACTAGCTGTTCTACTTTATTAACCATAAAGCTTTTACTTCAGAAGAAAAATAGGATAGTAATAATGTGATACTTTATTACATTTTAATGAAATTGGCTAAATGTACCCATAAATGCCCTCACACAAATGTTCAATTTTCTATGGTTCCTATGGTTTTGTTCTATTCCTCCAAAATTTTGGACTTCATTATTGGTGTCTATGGCGTCAAGGATTGGCGCACATATATGTTTTTTTTAATATAGAAATCTACGATATAATAATAAATACTACGCTTCAAGATTAAAATCTACCCACTTCCTCAGGGTTTTAAAACCATAATATATAAGTTTGAACATGCACAAAAACTCAAAAATAAAATGTGTGGCAAATAAAATTACACAAAATACTGTATTAAATAACATAATATGTTGTACTTCAAACACCCAAGTAATACCTGACAGCGCGAGATTCAGACTGGTGAAAGTGAACCCAAGCACAAATCTTAGCACGTGCCAATCGCACCAGGGAAGATGAGTGACTATAACTATTAAAAACGACCTAAATCCTAGTATTCAATTGTTGCCAATAACAAAATTTTGTCTGCTAGTGGGGTGACAAATGATATTAATATAACTATTATTTAGGAGCAATGTATAAAACTACATAAAATCTAGCAAATATTTAACTGTAAATAATAACTGCAAAATGTATTAGACTACCTACATTATCAATGATATTTACGAATTAAATCAAATGTTTGAATTTATATTACACACACTGTAGATTGCACCGTTCAGTGTTAGGAACAAAATGAGATTCATTTCACGGTGCTTACGTTTCACAGTTGCGGGTGCGTGAGTGTTTCCGAAATTCGCTTGCATGATATTAGTAATGGTTGTTATGTAAGCATTAATAAAATGGAGTAATGTAAGTAAGTACAAAAATAGAAATAACACCATTAGAAAAAATTAACGATAGAGCATTTCTACGGAAGTATTAGGACTTGAAAGTAATCTATAATATATTGTTTTTTTATCTTCTATTGAGACTAAACGCAATATTATATACGAGTACATTGATAAATATATTAATATAGTTCTTAAATCATGTTTTTTATAAATGCCATCAGAATCTTTGCTACTCACTTATTTTTCTTTATTTCAGTGAGCAAGACTAAGATTGCTATTCTACGAAATATGAGGTATGGTGATCGCGTATCTGGATTTATATTTAGCGTATTTTAAGGCCAATGGACTTAAATGTTCCTTGCTTTTCAAAACCTATTACTGTTCTGAAGATTAGTTGAAAAAGTCTGATGTTTGGATGCCATTTGACTTTTTATTCACTGTAGAGTTTAACACTCTCTAATTCTATTCTAATTTAGCATGACAGTTTCCAGCCGCTAACAACATACGGGCTTGTTAGGTATCTGGAAATGGAAGTACTAAAATAAGAAAATCCGGATTGTTTTTAACAAACATACAGGCTTCACAACCAACAAATCCAGTATGTGTCAGTATTCCAAGCTCTCGAAACAAATATTTTCATGTTCTATGTCACTTCGTCCTGGCAATATCTCACACATATATGTAACACTTCATATGTAAACTAAAGAAAAGTGAAATATTTTACGAACTAAATATTCCTTAAAACAATAAATTATTCCATACTCAGGATCGGTTTAACATTCGAGAATTGCACTCCAAGAAGAACTTAATACTATATACCTTAGCAAAACGATTTGAGGCGAAAAAAGCATATGACATAAAGTATAGAGAATACGTAGTTTATACGAGTGATCGATCTATGTACAGGTAAGTCTACCATTAACATGCAGATCAAGAAATTAAGATATTTATTTGTCAGACCATTAGAAATTAGAGTAAAACTAAAATAGACTAGATGTAATTGACGTAAGACTTGGCGTAAAACTCCTCCCTTTATAGGTAGTTTTTAATATTCTGCCCAAATCATCTCATACTATCTTATATTCCATCTCATACTAAAGCGAGACTCCAGTAAAAATATGTTCACAATTATTGTACAGAAGTTTGCGCTATTAGGGAGATGAGCCGCGTAATGGAAGGCGGCACAATACTCTTACAAAGAAGAGAACGACTCGAGGAGCTCTTAACAAAATGAATATAGGACAAGAACGCTCATTATTTCTAGAGTCATAATATTGTCACTTAGCTTTTGCACATTCTAAGCTCTTAAAGCTTATGCAGAACAACACTTACGATTCTCAGGTGTTACTAGGTCAAGGTTACACCAGCTTCTGTTATAAGTACACGTGAATTTATTTTGTTTCAATAATTACGAGCCAGCTAACTTGGGTATGCATGGCAATGTGATATAGTTATATTGACGTTTTGAGTCCAACTATGAGTATAATACATATTTATATTGAACTACATATAAAAATATTTATAAGCTACAGTATAATCATTTATAGTTCATTCTAAAGTCAGACATTTTGGCTATAACTTACTGATAGTTAGGGTTAAAAACTAATAAGAAATGTTCCAAAAAAGCTTTTAGTTGTGTATTTTTAAACGGGAACTCTATAAGTTTTCTATAAATGAAAAAGTTATTTTACTATTGTTTTTATTAGTACATATACAGTTTTAATTTTGTAACTATAAGTAATTACATTGTGGTCCTTACATTTTTCACATTTTATTATGCTACCAATCTGTAAAAGCTATCTCAAGATTTGAGTCTTGTGTTATGTATTGTGTGCAAAGGTTATGTATTGCTTTGTATTGTGTGCAAGGCTTATGTATTGAAATTAAAATTCAGTTCTTGGCAACAGACATCGCTTTCACGAGGATACATATACTTTGGAAATATTGTCATTCATTATAAGTTTGAAGAGGAAAGGACTCAAATGCAAACCTCAAGGGACACTTAATAATAATAATAAAAAAAACTAGACTGTTTCACTTTATTCCCTTTAACTATTACATCAACTATTTAATTAAAGCTCCATAACTCCTTCACCCTTTAGCTTTACTCTATTTATTCAACTTAACGTTGAAATCCAATTCATTAGTGAGTACTCTACCATAAATTTCTCTAGCATTGTCCAGTTGTTAATTGGACGTTGACAGTTCTGATCGCAGATCTTAATTACCTCTAACAATTGTGATTGTTTGCCTATCCTTGATTGGAGGCTTAGAATGATTGCTTTATCTTCAGTTTCTCTATACTTTGTATACGTACTTTATAATTTGTACTTCTCTCGTTTAATATGCCATATTCAGAATGAATTTGTATTCTATTTTCAAGAAATCGGTAAAGTTACTATACATATACATTTATGAAACTTAGTTAAAAAATGTGTATTTTATAAAATATAATTAATTGACCTCAAAATATTCTTAATAGACAATGTTTTAATTATTATATAAAAAAATTTGTTTTGGATTTGTAAAACATTCAAAAATTCATACCTTTAGAAATTGGAGCTCAGTAACTAACAAATATTAGAGTTTTTCGTGAAATTGTCGATTTATATTTAAATTTAGATTATTCATGAGGATTGCGTCTGGTACATAAATCATTGTAAATGATTTAAAATAGGTTTTTGTATTGAAAGTTTATAACATAAGTATAGAAATATAAACAAAACACGTTTCGGCCGACTAAAATCTTTTACGAAATGCACGATGAAGTACATATATACATCTAAATATATCTTAATTAAGTCTAGTTCTATATTAATATCTTAAACTTAAACTAATCCGTGAGATGGATATGTTAAATGTAACTCTTTTAAATAAAAGTGAATCGCAAAATGTGTTAATAAGCGACTAATATTTTTGTAAATTATTCATTGAAATCCGAGTATGGTTTATAAGAATAGAAAGGTTACCTAGAATATTTTGCAATTCTGAAAAAACTGCTAGCATTTATTTTAATAATATAAATTTAATTAACGATAAACAGGTTTGATACTTTCAGATGATGTTCGACTGGCAGGCTAAGATATCTGTTTACATTTAAATTTTATAAAATTTTAATTATACAAGGCTTGATCAGTAGTATAATGGAGATAATAAATAGAAAGTTATTATCAAAAGTTTACTCCAGATTGCACCGGTGACGAATTGAAAATATCTAATACATTGTACATATCACCTAAGCACTGTTATAAAACTAACATTAATGAACAAAATTTGTGAATCTCTTCACGTACGATACTTAAAACTGGTGAGCTTCCTTGGAATTGTGATATGGCATTTTATTCAAGACTTGTGGGAAATATAGAAATGACCAATAACATGCCTCAACGATCCATTCTTTCCCAGACTCTAGTCCAATAAACAACAAAAAAAAGGCAAACTTTTGCCTATGAAAATGCACTGAAAAATACTTTATATCGAAAGGAGGTAACAGAAGCCGGAAATGGTCAATATTTTTGAGCAAAGTGTAATTTTCGAGAGCTACATACGTATATACGTTTTTGATAGTGACGCCATCACATTACACCATAAGTGATTCACCTAAGAACTTTGATCACAACTATTACAGTACTTTGATTTTAAAAATTGCGTCAGAAGTCGTGGGTGAAAGCTAGTGAAAATATAAAATTAAAGCGAAACTTGCATATTTGTATTGAAGATTAAAAAATGTAAACAGGTTTTATGACTTAAGTTCTTTCTTAAGATAACATTTCCATGGATAGAACAGCTTGTTTTAAAACAATTGAAAAACAATTCAGATATGAAAACTACACGATTTATTGAATACAATTTGTATAAGCCTTAGTAGAAAGTATTTATTTTTTAAATTTGGAAAAGCTTAAATTTAGTTGTAACAATAAACAAATTAGTGTCTTATATAAGGCTTTTAAGGGATATAGATTAATAGTCAGTTTTACCATTCATACTGCACTGTACACATCGACGATGTCATTACATTTGCTTATAAGATAATAAAACCATAAATCTAACTCCCTTCAATTGGTTTTAGCATCAAGACTCCACTCAACACAAAAATATCGTGCTGTCTGCTGATAAGATAATAAAGCAACAAGAAACCATAAATCTCACCCCCTTCACAATGGTTTTTTAGCATCAAAACTTCACTAAACACAAACAAAGGTATCGTGCTCTCTGTTGATCAGATGACAAAACAGCAGGAAACCATAAATCAATAGCTCGTTTATACAGGAAGAGTTTGTCCTATGAGGTCTCTTGTAAACTCTAGTACTTGACGTACGTGAAAAGCTGCCCAGAATTTGAAGTCTTAGGTTTGAGAAAAAAGAAGTAAAGACATTACTCATAGACCAAGATATAACAAATCTAACAACCCAGAGACAGTCACCATGCTAGACTGAGTAGGAGAAGCTAGAGGATGGTGTATTGTTGGTAGTTGGGAGTTCTCTTGTTCACTCAACGGAACTCAATGTGAAGTCCTGCTACACAAAACTTCTAATGTATGACTGTCATCTGCCTTTCCGTCCTATAAACACTAAAAACTATTGTATTATATGTATAATTTTCTTCAAATTTAGCATAACGTTTCCTATCGTATATCCAAATCTTTTAGTCCTTGTTTAACCAAATTGGAGCCAAGTAAACATATTCATCATCAGTATATAATAGAAATGTAATAGACATGGAAATGTTTTTTAACAAAATTGTATGCAAATACGACCAGACAGGGCAGTATCCTTAGATGAAAGCAGGGAATAAAGTGTCTGGTCTGAACCTCTTATTATTCGACAGATATTGCAAAGAGATGATACTGATTATGTGTTAAGCACGTTTAGGGTTAAACAAGACATATTCTGGTGGTATTTTAGAAATACAATTACAGAAATGAGGTAAATATTCTTTTACATACAGATTAACGCCAGACCACAAAAGTCTCGGTAGGGCTTTTCATATTTTGAAATGTTATAGAAATAATTACTAACTTGAAAATCAACGTAACAAATTTACAAATATTATGTACAATTATTTTATTTTTCTTAGACCTATCACACAAAATATTCTTATATTATGAAAAGATGGAAAACAATTGCAACAAATAATTCATTACTCGTAGTATGTTATACATTTAATTTTTACTACATAATGTTCTATCTATGTTATAATATTCCAACCGTATCATCACTTTTAGACATTTAAAATTATATTTAAATTTGAAGAGATTTCTTCTTCGTTGGAAAAAATGAAAGAGAAAAGTTTCTCTTAAGAAAATGAAGGGTAACCGATAGTACAGAAAAGTAGCGTGTTATGTGCCCTAAGGATATAATGAGTTTCAATTTCATAAGTTAAACAATTCAGCTGTTCTAATAAATTTTGGTAGCCTCTAGATGTGTTAATTAAAAATTGAAGAGGGTTTAGTATTATTTTAACAGCTTACAGGTATTTTCTAATGTCCTATTGATTTTGAGGTTAAAATATAAAACATACCAATAGCATTGCATTCGTGTTATTGTATGCAAACGTAGTACACATGCGGAGTTATTATGCATGTACATTCTAGTACACAATTTACATACCTGTATATTACTCATTACCTTCCCAGGACACTATTATCCGTTGATGTGTTGTCCTCATGTCCATTTGTTATTGTTTTCTAACCAACATGTAACAACAATTTCCATGTTTAGTATTTCATCAGAATATAAGATACAGGCGATTTTAAATTCAACCATTTTTCTATTCTTATTTTAGATATCAACATGTTATTGACATACACGTTGGTTTGGAGCTGTTTCATTCATTAGTATTAGAACCTTATAAGTTTTTGTCGTTGAAAGTAGTAAATTTATTTGCAATTGTGTATTTGTATAAATATTTTATCTAGCATGTCTAAACTTCTATCTTATTGGATTGAGAAACACAATACTTCTAGTACTAGAAAAAAAAACACCCGTATTGACGTGCGT
This sequence comes from Homalodisca vitripennis, assembly GCF_021130785.1. NCBI lineage: Eukaryota > Metazoa > Arthropoda > Insecta > Hemiptera > Cicadellidae > Homalodisca > Homalodisca vitripennis. Next base: position 122,298,831 of record NC_060208.1, read on the forward strand.
AGCACAAGCATGTCACCACCGCCTCTGTACATAGCGTACCACTAGGTAAATCTCAGTCAGGTAACAAACCGAATTTTAACAAACTTTGTTCTACGACTAGTGTACATAACTGTTGAAATAAAGAGCTTCTTTTTATTCTATAGACATATTAACAGTATTTACCAAACCAATCATTGTTATTTTTGTATTCTGTAAATTTTTGACCGTTTAAATTATTTCTGACATTATGTGTAGGCTCATTACTCAGATTTATGACTCTGAATCTGATTAGGCACACTGTAGGTCCAAATCATGTGTCTGACCAAAGCCTTTACGTGTCGTCCTGACTTTTTTTATTTGCTCTGTTTGACAAAGATTAACGCGCAAATCTGTTACTATGGGTAAGTGTACACATGAAATAAGTAGCCATCGTAACACCAATCTTCAATAAAATTGTCAATTCTTTGTTTAATCAACCATTGATAATAGATGATTTGAAGGAATAACAGGGTTTCAAGCATTTGCTATCGGTTTATGTTAAAAAAATAGAACACTACATTTAGAGGATTTTAATCTATCCTTTTCTTCAGGTGAAAAACTCTAATACGTACAGTTACAGTTACGCAATAAAAAAATTAGTAACTTGCGATAAACACGCCAAAGTCTAATATTTGACAACATAAAACGTTATACGCAAAATATTAAAGCGAATATTTGAGGCTCATAGGAGTCTGAAGAAGACTGTAAAATAAAAAACACGATGTAGGCTACGCCGTAGTAAAACGTAATAAAATAAAAACAAGAAAATAGTATTGGCATATTCCATAGCACGAAACACATATAAAACATGGCCATGTTAATCAAGAAGGAGGCTTCTAGTTTGTAGGGATAAAGAGGATTTCGGACATTTTCCTAACGCTATAATGTTAAAAAATGTACAACATAACGTTATAAACTCTAGTTTCGAGTAGTCATATGCAGTGTTGGTGACCTATTTTTATAAATATCTCAATTTTATTTGTAGATTTGAGACAACTACAATAATAGGAAATTATTCGATTAAAGTCGTTTTAATACATTTGTGTATAAAATATAATATAATGAGCACATAATTAATTAAACCATTATAAAGCTACTAAATTATTTTTTGCGACAGATAAGTGTAAGATATTTTTCAAAATAGGTTTTGTACCATGTGAACATTTTAAAGCGCAAGGAACCAATTGGAATTGAATTCAAACTTCAAAGAAATATTGTTATTGTGTTGGAATGTCAATGAACTGGGGACAATTTTATTATATCCAGTGATGCATTAAATATACGAACTATCCAAATTAAAGTGTATTTAATACATTACTACTGGCTTGAAATTAGTAGCTACGCGTGTTTTAGCTTTCAAATATCTACAGGTTACAGATTTAATAGAAAAAACGACAACTTCTCAATCACTTTTATTTTTTAGTAAGTGCCAAAAAACCGCAAAAAATCTTCAGTTTTTATTAAAATTCACCCTTCGCTATTACTCAGTATCTGTAGAGGAAAGAATTTCTCTTCGGCTTCTTTTAGTGTTGGAATGATTGAATAATATTTTATACTGGTGAAATAGAATAAGCAACCTCATTGATATGGCATTATCAAGGCATGGAAACACGTATGAGAGTTTCACAGCAATAAGAAAATAATGATTAAGGCAGATTGCATTCAAGAAAATACAATTCCATTGTATTAAATATCCTTATTGTAATTGTATTACTCAAAAACTAATCACCGCCACCAAGGAAGAGAATCAATTCAGTCAAACTTACAGTACAAAGCCTAAATTGCCTTTTAGGTTCTCACGTTAGTCAAAGTATATTGATAACAGAGCTATATTTAGATTGAGAATGTTATGCTTTAAAATGTGGGGTTTCAATTGGCCTTAAGAAATAAATCGACGATGATTGAAAAATACCTTTGCTAAACCAGGAATTTCATGATACCCTTTTACGACCCTACAGGTCCAATGAAATAACCTATAATTGAAAACTCATAATAAATTTAAGAGCAATTGATTAAAGGTTTGAATAGCTCAACCCATATCTGTCTAGTGCATCCATATGGACATAGAGCTAAGTTAAGCCTTCGCGCAGAGTGTTTATTTCTAACTTTATTATCTTGGCTGATAAGTGTTAAGAAGCTGTTCAATTTCGCATTTTTGACAGATTCAGGCGTATGTGAAACTAAATTCACTATTCATAAAACTGAAATCATGTTAATATTTGTGAATTCCAATAACTAACTTTTTGGATTAATAATTAAAATAAACCTTATAAATAATATACTATAGCAAAAGTAATACATCTTACAATGAATTTGTAAAGACATGCTTAAATTTAAACAAATTAAATTTGTATCTGTAGATTTGTTGTCACAATTTATATGTGAACAAATAAAGTGATCCATTATTTTGAAGCTATGGAAGTCTACAATAAGTTTGTGAATATTCCCTATAAAGACGAAAGGCTTTAAACGTTTTCTGTAGAGGTCACGTTGAGTAATATGAGCTACTGATGTCATGAAGATACGGGGAGAAAACTGAACTACGCTAGGAAGGTCTCATAGAATAATGAAACCGTGAGATTTGCGTATATACAAATAGAAAGAATAAGGCTACCTATCTGATTTGAGAGAAACATCGAAGCCTAAATTATAATGCTTTTGGATGTTACTTGGGCTGGTGTCACCGATGTTAAAATGATGTAATGTTATTTGATTTCTTGTCTGGGCTGTATGAGCGAGGAAGTAATGTACATTAGCAACATATAAATCTGTTTGGTACAATGATATCCAAAAATATTAATAATATTTTGTAATAATATACGTGAATGTACAATGTACGGTACAATTTTGGTTCAGTTAATATTTATATCACACCTTTTCAACAATTAGCTGAAAATAAATTAGCCGATGAAAACTTAAATCTGGAAATCGTATGTAATAAAATAATGTAGTATAGATATATTAACTTTTATATTAATGGGTATTCTAACTTTTCTCAAGTAATAGATTCACAGTTACAAAACGTGTTTAAACTTCATTATACAGACTGCTTAATAATTTACAAATATTTGTTGCGCATAAATCTTTCCATTTTTTATACAAAGCTTTCATATTTTTATCTTAAAGACACTTATTTTCAGTTACTTTCAATAAAATATATATACAAATCCCTGTCAAACATTTAATCTGTAAATCAGGAAATCGCTCAAGAAATGAAAAATACTCGGAGAGAGCGGAATGTCACAAATGTCAGTTGAACTGATGGATGGCGTCTTGGCTTTTAGTGTCGTGTTACTTCACGGCGAGTATTCAGGGTCTTTGAAACCGTCTCTTTCAAACCTTTGATATTAGATCTTCCTATATTCTCGATGATTTATTATGCTGTATTATATTATTTAGAATATTTACATTTTATTTCAATTTTTAACAATAGCGTTTCACTATAACACATTAATTAAAGAAATTCCTAACTAAAATTTATTTAAAATTAATGGTTTAATGTATCATGGGTTTAGGTTTCGCATTAAACTGTAGAAAATCAACACAATTCGTTTTTAAACTACCACTGCACCGGGTAAATAGAAAAGATACTGTACTCGAATTTCATAATGTTTTACTTAGTTCCTAATCTAAATGAATAAGAATTTTAATGATAATTGTGGTAGAAATGGAATAACTTTTAATATTGTTTAATGTAGAATGCATAGTTTAATTGGAAAAAATATAAAATACAGAGGACCCTTACAAAATATTGTAAAAGTTAACAGTTTAAAAATGCAATGAATAATACTTATATGTTATGAAAGCTAATGCTGAAAAATATGCCTAGATGTATATATATATATATATATATATATATATATATATATATATATATGTCTTTTCCTCTTTATATTCAGCTTGGAATACTTCCGCTTAGATATTTGTACATTTATAGGGTACTCAGGATATTTTTCTCAAGAGGCGGCCACACACTGGGAAATGTAAATATTCACTCGATTAGGTTACAAATTTTAAACCGAGTAACTATTCCTTTTCCTAAATTAGAAGTTTACAAGCGTTTTTATACATTCATAGCTCCGAAGCTCTATAACAAATTACCTTTCGATGTGTCCTCATCGAAAACATTGGGTACATTCATACGAAGTTTGAAATGCTGGCTTTTTACAATTGTTGATGTAGAGCGACTCATAAATTAGATATTTTGTTGAAGACTTGTTTTATTGTATGAGTGTGTAATGGTTACATCTTTATCTATTGTGTCTAAGTATCTTTTTAGTGTGTTTGTATGTGTGTTATATGTTTCAGTAATGTATGTGTTTGTAAATTTATGTTTATGTGTGTGTATTTGTATGTATGTGTGAATGTGTATAAATGTATATGTATCTGTCTGTGTGTATGTGTATGTGTGTGGATTTATGTATATATATGTAAGTAGATATGAATATGCCGGTTCTAGACCACTTTTGGGACACACAGAAAATCAAGGGAAAATACTGTTTAAAGGACAATAAACGAATCTGTAAAATCAAAAAGTAAGGGGTTCCTAGACCACTTTTGGGACACACAGAAAATCAAGGGAAAATACTGTTTAAAGGACAATAAACGAATCTGTAAAATCAAACAGTAAGGGGTTCCTAGACCACTTTTGGGACAGACAGAAAATCAATGTAAAATACTGTCCATTGAACCATAAACAAATATAATAAACTCTAACAGGAAAGCACGAATGTTAAATAACCGAATCTTTAGCTGTTTTACTGTTCAATGTTTGCTTCTACATTTATAAGCTGTTTTAATGAAAAAATCAAAAATCTTAATAAAAAATCTTTATTCTACAAAGTTAATTGTAACACAGTCTTTATCTTTAATAGTCTTCTTTCCAGTAACAATCAAGTGTAATTTTTCATTTTTGTTTAATTCTTTAATCTTTTTCTCATCCAAAACAGTCAAAAATCTGTTCGGCAAGTGTACTTTACAATCTTCCAACTCGGCAATTATTGTAAACCCGAATTTATCTTTCATTTTCTCCAAATTCAAGATTCTATGTTTCTTCCTTTCTTCCAATTCCACTAATTTCTTATATTCTTTGAATCTTAGTTCACCAACCTTATTCAACTCTTGTAACAGCGCTGCCATTTATTATAGAAAAATCTTTTAACTAAATTTAGTTAAAAGATTTTTCTATAACAAATAGAACAATCTGAAAACATTTGACCAGAAATTGTGCTGATTTGTGTCAAGTTGTCACAAAAATCACCACTTCTCAAAATTTTAGTTTACAAATTTTTGCTCTTTAAATATGGAGCGGAAAAAGATAGAGTGCCCATACTGCAAAAAAGACATTTTTGAACATCACTATACTCGTCATTACAATTCGAAAAATCATTTGAAGAACAAAGAAATTTATAATAAAGAACTAAATTATTTTGAGGACTTGGGCTAAAGAGAATCAAATCGATGGTCACGAAAAGATGTACAATATAGAAAAATTGCGTGAATTAAAGAAAAGCTTTAAGGAAGATAAAAAAGATCTCAATCTATTTAATGATGAAAAAATTCAATCAATCGCTGAAAAATTGTCCTTAGAAACAAACGATAAAACTAAGTCTGAAATGATCGAAGAAATTGACAAAACTCTTAACGAAAAACCTAAAAATATCATTGATGTAGAAGTTTTATCCTCTATACACGGTCTATTTAAGCAATACATTTTAACGAATTTTAAACGAAAATTTCATGTCAATTTACAAATATCTATCAATTATGAGGCCAGAGATTAAAAGTTTAATAGAAAAATTTCAAGAAACCGTTAAAAATATGAAAGGTTATTTATCTTTAGAATGCGAATACGAACGAACTTTAGTGAACGGTGAAACACAAACTTGTCCAATGTACTTTACTATAAAAGCAGACGAAATCTTCGACGTAAACGACTTTATTACTAAGCAATTTAATAAATTAACACATCGAGAACAGACAAATCATCCAAATAAGGGCTCTGGTTGGACATTAAAACGTTGTAAACAACTGATTTTGAGCCTTAATAAACATGAATTTATGAACGCAGGATCATATATCGATTTACCAAAGGAAATCAAAGATAAAAAAGCTTGTGTAAATATCAAAAATAAAGATGATTATTGCTTTATTTACTCTATCCGATGCGCTATTGAAAAACCCGAGACTCATGTTGACAGAGCAAAACAATACGAAAAATTCGTGAACGATGAGATATTTTCTGGATTCGACTATCCTATGTCTTTAAAAGATATACAATTATTTGAAAAACGAAGCAGCAAAGCAAAGTACAAGTATCCGAAAATGTCTGTAAATGTCTATACTTTTGATGAAAAACTACACATAGTACCGTTGCAAATTTCAGAAGTTTATGACGCCAAGTTAGAAGTTGATTTATTGTATGTTAAACAAGATGATAAATCCCATTATGTTTTGATAACAGATTTAAGTAGATTAGCGAGTTCACAGATATCAAAAAATGCTCACAAGACGTTCTTGTGTCGAAGATGTTTAAGCCATTTCTACAAATATAGTGCTTTATCAGATCATTTAGAAATTTTGTAAGCAACATGAAGTTTGCAAGCCAATTATGCCGTTTTCGGGTCAAACAACTAAATTTACCAATTACCAAAAGAAATTTAGCCATCCGTACGTTATTTATATGGATTTTGAAAGCATATTAGAGAAGATTCCCACATGCAAAAACAATCCGCAAAAATCGACTACAACCAAGATTCAGAAGCATATTCCTTATGGTTTTACTCTATATTTAGTGTCTAATGTGACCAATCGTATGTACAAGCCGATATGTTATCGAGCAAAAAATGAAGAAGAGTTGCCGAACGTTCCTGCAAAATTGTTTGAAGAACTCAATAAATTATCGAAGTACATAGCTAAAAAATATAATTCAAAGAACATGAAGCCCATGAAATTGACTGACGAAGAAGAAATTTCGTATCAAAATTCAAATCTTTGCCACATTTGTGAAGAAATATCGTATCAAGACACTGAAAAAACTTTAGGGTTTTTACCAGATAATTGGAGTTCTGCTTATGATGCATTCAAAAAATGCAGAGATCACTGTCATTTGACTGGAAAATTTCGAGGTGCAGCTCATAGAATTTGTAATCTGAATTTGAAATTTCCTCAGAATATTCCCGTTTTCTGTCACAATATGTCTAATTACGATACGCATTTGTACATAAAAGAATTGGCAAAACAATACGGTAATGTTGATTTGATTGCAAACACCGATGAAAAATATATAAAATTATTCTGTAAATTCTGGATATGGCTATGAATTCGAAGGTGATAAGCCAAGAAAATTCATCAAGTTTTCGTTTGTAGACACGTTCAGATTCATGGCCTCGTCTATAGAAAAGTTAGCTAAAAATCTAAAGAGAGAAGACTTCAAACATACAAATCATTTTATACAAGATGGACTGAATGAGATAATAGAAAGACAGCCAAATGACGAAGAAGAAATCTTTAAAATTCTATCTGGAAAAGGAATATTTCCCTATGAATTTATCGACAGTATTGAAAAACTTGATTACAACAGAAGAATTGAGAATTCAAGATTTCTATTCACTTTTGACAGACGAGAGCATATCTGAGAAAGATTTTCAACACTACTTAAATGTTTGGAACAAATTAAAAGAGAAAAATCTAGGAAATTACTCTGATTTGTACAACATTCAAGATGTTTTATTGCTTGCTGATATATTCGAAAATTTCAGAAATATTTGTCTAAATTGTTACAAACTTGATCCAGCACACTATCTAACAGCTCCCAGTCTCGCATGGGACGCAATGTTAAAATTAACGAAAATTGAGCTTCAGCTAATTAACGATTATAATATGTATTTGATGATTGAAAAAGGTATTCGCGGAGGCATTTCTCAGTGTATTAAACGATATGTGAAAGCAAATAACAAATATTTAAAAGATTTTGATAAGACAAAGCCCGAAAATTATTTACTCTACGTTGGTGCTAATAACCTTTATGGGTATGGCCTCATGCAAAAACTGCCGTATAGTGATATCAAGTGGATGGATCCTAAAACGTATACAAAAGAAGAGTGGCAAGAAACAATTTTAGAACTCACTGGCGACGAAGACTATGGCTATATTCTCGAAGTCGATCTTGGATATCCAACAAATTTACACGAACATCACAAGGATTTACCTCTTGCTCCAGAACATTTTAAAAACAAACTTTGCACAACTCTACTGGATAAAACTGAATACGTTGTTCATTCGAGAAATTTGAAGTTCTATTTGGAACAAGGTATGATTTTGAAACATGTGAATAGAGTTATTGCATTCGATCAGAAGCCTTTTATGAAAGAATACATTGATTTTAAACACAAACATGAGAACCAAAGCTACAAGCGACTTTGAAAAGGACTTTTATAAGCTAATGAACAACTCAGTTTTTGGAAAATCTATGGAAAATGTGAGAAACAGATGTGATATTAAGCTTGGAAATGAAGAATTTTCAATGAAACAAGCTAAGAAAACAAATTTTCAAATGCTTTAACATCTTTGACGACAACTGTATAGCGAGTCACATGTACAAACAAAAGGTTAAATTTAACAAACCGATTTACATAGGATTTTCAGTTCTCGACCTCTCAAAATTGCTAATGTACGAGTTTTTATTACAACAAATTAAAGAAGTTTGATCCAGATTTGAATCTGTGTTACATGGATACAGACAGTTATTTTCTAGAATTGAAACGAGATCCTTTTAAAATTATTAAAGAAAATATAGATGACTTTGATACAAGTGATTATCCAAAAGATCATGAATGTTTTCACTACTAAAAATAAGAAGGTAATAGGGAAATTCAAAGATGAGTTAAATAGCGAAGTTTTAGAAGAATTTTGTGGTTTAAGGTCTAAGATGTACTCGTACAAATATCTAGATAAAAACCCAGTTAGGTGTAAAAGGAATTAAGAGAAGCGTTGTAAATAAAACAATAAATATCGAAAACTTGAAGAGATGTTTGTTCGAAGATAAAGAAGAATTTAGGGAGATGACAGTCATCAAAAGTTATAAACATGAGTTGTACACTGTTACCATAAACAAGCTGGCACTGAACGCTAAAGATGATAAGAGAATTGTCCTAGAAAATAAGATCGATACAGTACCGTATGGCTATAAAACAGATATATTAGACGAATTAAATAAACTTGGAAACTTTGATATGTAAATGGAAGATGATTTAATTCACTGTCACAAGTGTAAAAAGAAAAACGAAAAATATAGATTCTAAAATTGTTCAAACTCAAAACGGATTGTATAGAATTGCAGCAAAATGTTCAAAATGTAAGACAAATAAGAGTAAATTTATAAAGAATCCTTATGAAAAACAAGTAAAGAAAGAATCTAAGAATAAGGAAGAAATCGAGATTGAAGCTAGAGAAATTCATGCACCGGTACGAAAAAAGTTTAAAAAGAGAAAAATTATAACATTAGGAATTGACGATTTATGGCAGCAGATTTAGTTATAATGTCTAACTATTCAGATCAAAATGATGGATTTAAGTATATGTTAAATGTTATTGATACTTTCTCAAAATATGCTTGGTTACAACAGAAGAATTGAGAATTCAAGATTTCTATTCACTTTTGACAGACGAGAGCATATCTGAGAAAGATTTTCAACACTACTTAAATGTTTGGAACAAATTAAAAGAGAAAAAAGCTATCAAAAGCTATCAGAGCTATCAAAAGAAAAAACGGCAAGGATATTTCAAAAGCTTTCGAAGATATAGTAAAAGATGCCATAAGGATCAATCACAAACCTCCTAACCTACTTCATACAGATAAGGGTTTAGAGTTTAAAAATAAAGAATTTAACGATGTTTTGAGGAAATACAACATTAAGATTTATCATACTGAAAACGAAAGAGGAAATCAAGTATTGTAGAGAGATATAACAGAACTCAAAATGAAAGAATGAAGGTTCTTTTTGAGATTAATAAAAACTTTAAATGGATCGATATTCTTCAAGAAATCGTAAAGAAATATAACGATACTGTTCATAGCACAATCAAAATGAAGCCTAAAGACGTAGATAAAGATGCAGAAAAAGAGTTATTAGAGTCGGTTTTTAAGTATGTTCCACCAGAAATTCACACGAAAACTAAATTTAAAGTCAATGATCATGTAAGAATTGTTAGTAAAAAACAAACATTTTCGAACAAATATAAGAACAATTGGTCAAGAGAAATCTTTGTGATTTATCAAATTAATAACACAGATCCTGTAACTTATAGTATAAAAGATTTAAATAATGAAGAAATAACCGGAAAGTTTTATGAATATGAATTGAGAAAGTCAAAGATTTTTTCTATATAAATGGAGGCCCAAAAGAAATGTTCAATGTGCAAAGAATTAAAAGGTTTTGAAGAATTTTATAAAGATAAGAGTAGAAAAGATGGAATTATTTATAATTGTAAAGATTGTTATAGGAAGTATCATAAAGAGCTGTATGATAAAATAGAAAAATTAACTTTGGAAGAGAAAGAATGTCTTAAATGTAAAGAAACTAAAAAAATTTCAGAGTTTAATAGTGCTCACTATAGTAGAGATAAGAAAGACTCATATTGTAAAGATTGTGTAAAGAAGAATCACCATAGATTATATTATGAAGATACTCAATGTGAATGTGGAAGAACTATAAAATGGTTAAATAATTATCAAAAACATTTACAAACAAAATATCATAATTCAAGAGTTTAACATTTTCATCGTGTAATAATTTTTTCTATTTAAATGGAGTCTCAAAAGAAATGTACAAAGTGTCAAGAAGAGAATAGAAAAGACTGTTATTGTAAGGAATTATATGATAAAATGGACAAATTAACTTTAGAAGAAAAAAATTGTTACTTTTGTAAAGAAATTAAAAATATTTCTGAATTTAATAACTGGCAGTATAGTAAAGATAGAAAAGATGCTTTTTGCAAAGATTGTGCTAAAAAAATTTTCAGCGAAAGTTATAAAAACGAAATGCCTTGTGAATATGAAAAAAGAATTCTACAATGGTTACCTAGTTATGCTAAACATTTACAAACAAAATATAATAAATCGAGAGTTTTTAGTAAAATTTAGAAACATTTTCATCGTGTAATTTAGATATTCTATAAATCAGTCGAGATTCTGCCATATTTGTAGTAAAATGATTTCCGTTGACTAAATATTCAAAGATTCTTTCATTTGGTTATACAGATTGATAGAATTTGGTTCGTCATCAATGAACAAAATCTCTAATTCAGGATATTTTATTTTTAGATGTTTTAATCGGTTTGGTATTTCTCGTTTCTGAGCTCTGATAACGTAATAAGGATATTCCCACATGTGATTCTTCTTAATTAACACAAAAACATGGTGTTTTTTCTTATCAAAATCTTTACATACCATATCTCTCTTCATTAATTCCATTCGCAATTCTTGATTCTCTATTTTCAAGGATTTCATTTGACCTGAAATTTGTAACTGTTTTATTTCATCTTTTAACTGCTTATTTTCGTTTTTTGAGTTTGTACTCACCATATTTTCTAATGGAAGGTAATACTTCTTTCGTAACCCAATTTTTAAACAATTTCGCTTCTGGTTTATGCGATCTCAAAATTAAAGAATAAAGTCCAGATTCATTAACGAAAACAGTGTTATTTTGGAAGTTTGAAGGTAAGCTATTTATAGCCCCCCTTATATTTTAGATTAAAATAGAAGTTTTTATCATCTTCGTCAACGTTTATTCTGATCGTTTGCATAGTATTTTCATATTCTAGAATTTTTGCTACGTCTTTAGCCTTAAACCAGATCACATTGTTTTCGTCAACAATCGTAAAGATATGTTTGTTATTGAATTTTAGTTGATTATTGAGTAGGTCTACAACTGACTCCATTTAGATAGAAATAAAATTTAACTAGTAATTTTTATTTCAGTATAAAGTCCAGATTCATTGATAAAAACAGGGTCAGGATGAAGATTGTTAAGGGGTCTATGGGATAGACTCCTGTAATTTATACATTCAAAAGTTGTTTTCTTGAAAAATTTGAAGGTAAGAACGATTCGTTCCCCCCTTGATTCATCATTCTTTCGACAATCTTAAATATATTGTTGTTTTACTCTCATTATTTAATAGATTTCCTTCAGAGTCTTGAATAGTCAGAACGATTTTTTGAATTCTTTTAATATTTTTTCTAATTGGAATATAATCGATTTCATTTGGTTTTTCACTGATTTTTGATCCATAAGCAACATTTGGGAAAAAAGTGTACAAAATTTCAGATTCTTTGTGAAGATGTTCGGTATGATTTTCAAAACTAGGTTCAACGAGATTACAATGTACTTCAATTACATCGAACGGTTCTAAATTTTGGCGTTTTATTTCCTAAATATACCTGATTTGGCTCAATAGTTTCTTGAACAAAACCCTAACAAATCTACAATAATTGCTGAAAACATTATTCTTACTGGTGATTTTATTTGAATTTTATTAGAGAGATAATTTTTTTTGCATTTCAAACTTGTTTTCGTCAAAGTTTAAAGATTTATCTGATTGTTTGAATGTTTTCAGATAATTTTTAAGGGAATTTTTTATTTGATCGAAAGTATAATATCCTTTGTTTAAACCATAATATTTTGTTATGTTCTTCTCACTAAATCCTATACAATAAGGAGAACTTTCACTAATATTTATTACAAAATTGTCAGAATAAAAACCGCTTAAACCGATAAAATAATTTGATTCTTCCTCTAAGTGTATAGGATGTTCCAAGTTTAAAAATAATTGAGAGCTTTCTGAAGTCAACTTGAACAGCTTCATTTTCGCAAGCGTTGCTTCAAGATGAAAATCTTCTATTTAAATGGAGAAATTTTTAAAGCAAAAAGATCAGATAAAACTTCAAACGTTTGAAGAAAATAAGAAAGATCAACCAATCAGATTGTTAATTGTTGGTTCAAGTGGATGTGGAAAAACAACTATATTATTGAATTTCATCTACAATAGGTTGATTCCTTATTCCAATTTGTACGTCTTTAGTAAATCTTTAGAACAAGACGCCTATAAAAAATTACAAGAAAGATTTGAAAATATTGAGAAAAACTTAAACAAAAAAATATCACATTTTTATAATGCTTCTGAGGACATAGTTCCGTTAAGCGAATGTAAACCCAATTCGTTAATCGTTTTTGATGATTGTATTTTGGAAAATCAAGACGTTATTAAGGAATATTTCGTAATGTCTCGTCACAAAAATATCTCTTTGTATCTATCTTTCCCAATGCTTTTCAAAGGTTGATAAACAAGTTATAAGAAATAATTTGAATATGTTGTGTGTTTTTAAGCAAGACGATCACTATTCGAGAAAGATTTACAACAATTATGTGGGATCTGATATGAGTTTTAACCACTTTAATGAATTGTGTGATAAAATTTGGAAAGAAGACTACGGATTTTTAACTATTAATCTAACTTTGAAGCCTAAAAATGGTAAATATTTGAATAAATTTTCCAATATAAACGTGTGATAATCTAGTTGTTTTCATGTTTTTACGTTCACGTTTACGTTTCGTGTTCTCGTTTTTACGTTCCACGTTCACGTTCCACGTTCACGTTCATGTTTCACGTTCATGTTTCACGTTCATGTTTCACGTTCGTGTTTACGTTTCACGTTCATGTTTTACGTTCGTGTTTCACGTTCGTGTTTCACGTTCGTGTTTCACGTTCCACGTTCGTGTTTCACGTTTCCACGTTCACGTTTTACGTTCCGTGTTCACGTTTCGTGTTCACGTTTTTACGTTCCACGTTTAAAATTTTCCTAAATAAATGGCGAACGTAACTTCAGAAGAAGCAAAAAAACTTGATCAAATAGAAAAGAAATTAATCAAAGAATTTAAAGAACAGATTCGAATTGATGAAAAAGAACAAGAATTTATTCAAAAAATTAATCAACCTGTAACATCTGCAATAAAAAATGTTGAGGGCAAAATTGAAAATGTTTTAAGCGATAATCAAAATTTGATGAATTTGGTTCCAGTTGTACGACAATTTGCTGATATTTCGATACCAGAATCTGAGTTTGAATTGCCAAAATTACCAGAATCTGAGTTTGAATTGCCAAAATTACCATCTTCAACACCATTTAGACCTCGAATCATTGAAGACTCTACCATAGTTGAACCAATAAGTCCTGGAACAACGGATATAATAATTGGTGAAATTGGTAAAAAATTTCTTCCTAGAGCAAAGGATGATAAATTTGGTTTGTATTGGGACAGAAAAAAGAAAAGTTTTATGATTGGAAATTTGCCCGTGAATTTTGAGCATAATGATATCATTATTAATGAAAAAACTTATGAAGGAACTCAAGGTTTATGGAGATTATTAACAGGCACTGATGTTCCAAAAGACGGTTTATATTCTGAAGAAGACTTGAAAAAGTATACTGAAATTTTATGGAAATCTGATTCAATTTACAAAAATAATGATCCATCAACTAAGAAACCAAAGTCAAGTAAAGGTAAAAAATATCTCAATTTGATTAAACCAATTTGGGAAAAAAGAATCGAAGGATCAGGTGTGAGAAAATACAGTGATAATAAGATTGAATACAGATATATCGACGATTTGACAAAACTCGATGGAATTATAAATTATATTTATGCTCAAGAAAAGGCTGGAAACAACAATTTTTTGAACGAAAAGAAAGCGATTAAAGATTTTATTTCGAACAAACTTGACGAAATGATTGAAAAACCTGATGGAATTAAATATTTAAAACGAGTTTTGCCGGCAATAAGTTCATCTATGATTGAGGGTAGTGGACTTTTGAATGATTTTATCAACAATTTACCTTTTGAATTACACGTACCAACTTATCAGTATCTGGGGCCTGGCACAAAACTCGAAAAAAAGACTACAAAGAGGAGATCCTGGTATAAATAAATTAGACCAAGCTGCTATGGAACACGATATTTTTTATGCAAAACATAGAGACACAAATTCCAGACATATCGCAGATAAAGTTTTGCAAGATAAGGCAATGGATAGATTTTTATCAAAAGATGCTAGTTTAGGTGAAAGATTTGTTGCGCTTCCAACAGCTGGAGCAATGTTTTTGAAGAGAAAACTAGGAATGGGAATCGAAGAGAACTTGAAATTTTAACTATATAAATGGAGGTGAACGTAAATTTCAGCAAAAATCAGAAAGAAAAAATAAAATCCGCTTTTAAGAAGAAAATACCCGTTAGTATTCAATTTAAAATAGATCAACTAAAAAATGGCGAAGATAAGATATTTTTAACAAATAGACAATACAATAAACTCGAAAAACATAAGAAAAACAATAAAGGAACCAGAATAGAATTTTCTTATAATCAGTTGAAAGAACTTAAAAATGGTGGACTTTTGAAAGATTTATTAGATTTTGGAGAAAATATTCCAGTTGTTAAAAATGTTGTTCCTTATGTTCGTAAAGCTGCTCCAATCGTTAAAAAGGATGTGATTCCTATTGTTCGAAACATTTTAAATTGGTTAGATAAAGAGTTGGAAGATGTTACAGGATCTGGATTAGATGAAAAAACTTTGAATTACGTGAAATCAAACATTGAAAAAAAAATTTAAACCTTTAACATTCGGGGAATTGGAAGAAATCTGCAAAAATATTAAACATTTTAGAGGAATCTTCATGAGAGATACATTACCTGAAAAAGTTAAGAAATTTGAATGTGGAATTGTGAATTTAGACTCGATTATGGGAAGTGGAACGCATTGGATTTGCTATTATAAAAATGATAAGATTGCGTTTTATTTTGATTTCGTATGGAAGAATTGAGGACAAACCACCTATAGAATTGATTAAATATTTGAAAAAATCAAGCGTTTTACTACAATGATTCTCAGATTCAAGACTTATAAAGATCCCCCAATTTGGTGGTCATTTATGTGTTTTTGTTTTGAATGAACTGAGTACTGGTAAAGATTTTAAAGAAGTTGTTAACAAATTATTGCTTAATAAATATGGATTCACAAAATATTTTTGACGTATTTGGTACACAAATTATTCAAAATGTTAAATAATAGTTTCAATTTTGATAGTTTTGAGAAATGAGTTTGATAACAAGTTAGAAAATTTTATTACAAACCCTTCCAGATTCAGATATGTTTGCTGTCGAGATTGAAGATTTTAAAGTAGAATATGATAACAAACTTGCAAATTTCATGAGTTCAAATGAAGTTGCTGATAAAATAAAAACATTGGAAAAAAGAAGTTGATGATGGTGTAAAAAATTATTTACCAATTTAATGTCTCATATCGAAAAAGCTGATGAAATTACTGAAGCGATCAAAGTATGAAAAGAATTATGTTAGTTTGGCTAATAAGAAAAGAATTGTCGGTGTTTCGACCTGGTATGATGTTGTTTGTTAAAGAACAAATTTTTAAAACCTCTAAAATTATCAGAAAACATCGATATTGTGTTGATTTTACATGATCCGAATGTTGTTAAAAATGCCTTTAGATTTTAAAGGAAAAAGAATTAGCGGTGTTAGTAAAGGAATTAATCCATTTGATGTTGTTGTAATGATTCAATTAGAAGATCCTATTAAAATGTTTAATGAACTAAAACAAAATTATGAGAATCATAAACAGCATGTTAAAGATTTTACAACAGAAGTCTATGACAAGTTAGAAGCCAGAAATAGAAGATCAGTAGACGATGTTGGTGAATTACTTGATAAAGTAAAATAAACTAGAAGAAAACTTTAATACATATAAAAAATAGTGTTAATGTATTAGTTGGTGAAGTAATTAACAAAATTCTGGAAGATTTTGATACACATTTCAATGAGAAAATAAACTTTTTTTGAAGATTTTGGTACACGTTTTAAATGAGCAACCCACCCCCCCCCCCCCCCACCCCCCCCCCCCCCCACCCCCCCCCCCCCCCACCCCCCCCCCCCCCCACCCCCCCCCCCCCCCACCCCCCCCCCCCCCCAAATTTAACTGTGCCACATTAGCATACTTAAAGGACTGTATTATTTTTTTTAAATTACTGATTAATAAATACAATAATTTTAGATTTATTGGCCTAATATGGTGGGAAAATTACTTGTTTAATGGAAGACTCTATCTTTCCGAGAAATCACGATAAAAAAATTTAAACTGAATTTAATTTTGAAAAATATTCTTATTTAACTAATTATATAGAAATTACACTCTAATAATTTTTTTTAAATCACACTTTTGTCATGTACATATTGTCCATTCTGTCAGTAATATAAATTATGTTAAAAAAATAATTATGTTATTGTTAATGACCTATTATCATTGTTGCCAGGATCAGATCTAAAAGTTTTTGTAATTAATGTATTGCCAACATAAGCATAAAAATTTAATAGTATTTTAAAAATGTACTTACTATAGCCACCAAACACATGGGGAATTTATATTTTAACCTCTGCATGTAAAGCAGTATACCTGTTAGGCATACTAAAACAATTTTTACTTTTATGTAAATATCATATTTATATCATATTGGGGAACGGTGCACTAGGAGGATTAAACGAGAGATTAGGTCAAGTACTACGAAACAAAGTATTTAGAGAGGCATTTACTTTATAATATAAAGCCTCAATATCAAACTAAATATGTACTTGAGTAAACACGCTACTCCGTGGTTGTTGAGAATGCATATTAGTTTTCTTCAAAGAAATAAATAAATGATAGATCAATATAATAATATTAGAGATATGAAAGAGTTGTTTACTGATATGAAAACACGCAGTTATGCACGGAATTACAACAGATTGTTTCGCTTTAATTTATAACCCCAAAATCGTTTCTTTCATCTACAACTCTCAATAACATTATGCTCTAATTATTTACTGCATAAATATGTATTTACAATTTCTTAAACAGACATATTTGTGGTAAATTGGAGGTAGGAAAAAAGCAAATAAGATTGATTGAGTGGTTTAAAATTAAAGTTGGAAAGTTTTGTAATATAATATAATATTCACTTTTACAGTAATATTGGCTACAAATTATTGTATAAAGTACCTAAATATATAATACAGGTTGTTAAATATTTTAAAAGGGTGGTATAGCAGTTTTTTTTAAAAGTTAAAAAGAACATTTGAAGTACATGAAAGAGACCATTTACTTTGTAAAGAAACAGACTTAGAATTTTTCAATTTATAATTACTCCTGTCAAAGTTTTTTCATTAATATATTTTGTGCTTAATTACGAATATTATAAAAGAGGCAACTACAAGAATGCATGGATAACATTACCAAATTAAAAATAAACCACTATTTTCCTTTAATAATATAGCTGATTAATAATTAGTATTATGAAGCCAACTATATATTTATGTTTTAAATGGCTCTCTTAATTTGAAAATGTATAACTTTAATTGTTACTTTATGCTTATTGAATTATTCTTAACAATAAACTTTTAGGTTCTGCTTTGGTTGTTAGTTAGAAACAAATAACTTAAACATTAATCTCCTTGTCTGTTGATAATAGCGACACTTTATAACGAAGAAGTTCATCTGACTTAAAGATTGTAAAAATCAGCAACATTAAAGACGTGTAAATCAAAAACAGCTCATGTGGCTGTAGCTGGACGATGAAGCGAACGGTGTATCTTAGGGAGTTAGTTCAGATTCAAAGCAAACTTATAAAGCAACAATATATTTACGTGTATTAGTGTTATAAATATACCAGAGTATAAATTAATGGTCTATTGGATACAGAGTATTTATTACAAGTATTTGTTTTATAGAGAGAAATGTGAATGTATTTTGGAACATGTGTATAGAATTCTTGAAACTTATCTCTGGAAATAACGGTAACATTCAAATTAATGTGTATTGACGGTAGTGATCAGATATTCAGGGTGAGTCCTAGAGAGCCATTGACAGTCATTTGACCTGCAGTTCACGTTCTGCTGAGTGATTCTCTGCTCAGCCCTTTCTTGTATCATACTTTAGGTCAGTCCTTGTCACACTATTTATATCCTATCGGCACGACACGTTCTGTGCCTCCCTATGTTGAACCGTGCCAGATACATAAAGATACATTCACATAAAAAATATATGGAGGAACAGGTTCCGATCAAATTACATGTTCTTTGTTGATTCGTTTTGAGGTATATAACGACACACACGCGCGCGCGCATACACAAACAAGTTCAGATACATAGACAGACAGTACAGAACTGTTCCAGAATTCTTAGTGACAATGATAAAAGCATACAACATTTCAAGTTGATAGCTCAATTAATTTTCAAGCTATCCCCCTGAGTCACGGCAAGTCTGTTGATGTGCAGCCAAAACTCATGGAGCGACATGCAACATCATGTCTTCGCTGTATAAAAATAAACCAATAAATGGTGTTTTCAACATGTAGACTATGTCACATTTTAAAATGTCAAATGGCTGAACTCTGTTTGTTTAAAATATGTTGCTCTTTACAAATCACGTTTGTCATCATCGTTACGATAACACTAGTGTTAACATTTTTTCTAAAAAATTTCAGAAGAATAAATCAAATTATATGCTTTCTATTTAAAATACAGCGTAATGAAGAATTTCAAGTTTGTAACTTAGCTTTGAATTCGATATATCGTACGGACAGACAGGCATACAGAGATTACATTTCTCCCTTCTCTCAGTCATAGGCCTCACTAGAGCGTTTATCACGAGTATTAAATTTTTTGCTATTGATTTTATTTATTTCCTTTCTGAGTTCAACATCAAAGGTTGGAGAATGTTTCTCTTGAGATATCAACAAACCAACAGAAGTAAGACTAATTTATGAAATCCATAAAATAATTTTACATTGTTTCTATTATTTCTGAAGATTTATTTACATTGGTGAAAGAGGACGAATTCTAATCCTCCCGAAATGTAGTGCTATATAATCTAACACCTAACACCGTTTCTTTAACATCTAACGGTGGAATATATCTGAAATCATGTTATTATTTTAATTTCATGTTGTTATTTATTCATTGGAACAGATTCAGTTCTAAAACTTAATAGAACTACAAATATATAGACACAGATAATACATATTATTAACATTACTTTTACCAATACAGAATTGAATATTACTCAACTAAATACTATATTTTTCAGAAATATCTTATTTAAATATGAGTTTAAAATGTTATGTAAACATTACTTTACATGTTAATAGTAACACATATATTGTTGTAAGAAAAATAAATTAATTTTAGGTTTATTGAAGTAAAATGTTGTGAAGTTTTGCTGTCCTACTTAAATATCCTCGAATGCTTTAAAATACGAACCAAATACCAATTTATCAACATGAACTAATAACCAATACAAGTGATGTACTTACACTTTGAAGCAATTTAAATCAAGAAACATGTCCTTTACCTGAAAAAAAATCCAATATTAATCTTTAATTACACGTATAATATGCTTAATCTCTTCCTCACGCATCGCTAACTTCCTAATAACCCAGGTAATTTAATTTAGCACATGCATGACTTATGATATTTATATATATATATATATATATATATATATATATAATATATATATATATAAACATTGAATCGCAAAAAGTACTTGCTCCGCCGGGACTCGAACCCGGATCTCTCACTTGCCCGGGTGAATGTGCTACCATTAACACCACAGAGCCCTCACTTTATTTACGATTCAATTATTTTGTATTTGGCCGTTTCTTTCACCATATGTGTTTAAATAACCAAACTAACATATGATCGGAAGACCAAATACCTGTCAAATGACTTTTATTTACATTAATTAAATTTGTATAAATGGCAATAGCCGAATTTAATTTATTTCAATAAACACATGAATCGCAAAAAGTACTTGCTCCGCCGGGACTCGAACCCGGATCTCTCACTTGCCGGGTGAATGTGCTACCATTACACCACAGAGCCCTCACTTTTTACGATTCAATTATTTTGTATTTGGCCGTTTCTTTTCACATATGTGTTTAAATAACCAAACTAACATATGATCGGAAGGACCAAATACCTGTCAAATGACTTTTATTTACATTAAATTTAAATTTGTATAAATGGCAATAGCCGAATTTAATTTATTTCAATAAACATTGAATCGCAAAAAGTACTTGCTTGCTCCGCCGGGACTCGAACCCGGATCTCTCACTTGCCGGGTGAATGTGCTACCATTACACCACAGAGCCCTCACTTTTTACGATTCAATTATTTTGTATTTTGGGCCGTTTCTTTCACATATGTGTTTAAATAACCAAACTAACATATGATCGGAAGACCAAATACCTGTCAAATGACTTTTTATTTACATTAATTAAATTTGTATAAATGGCAATAGCCGAATTTAAATTTATTTCAATAAACATTGAATCGCAAAAAGTACTTGCTCCGCCGGGACTCGAACCCGGATCTCTCACTTGCCGGGTGAATGTGCTACCATTACACCACAGAGCCCTCACTTTTTACGATTCAATTATTTTGTATTTGGCCGTTTCTTTCACATATGTGTTTAAATAACCAAACTAACATATGATCGGAAGACCAAATACCTGTCAAATGACTTTTATTTACATTAATTAAATTTGTATAAATGGCAATAGCCGAATTTAATTTATTTCAATAAACATTGAATCGCAAAAAGTACTTGCTCCGCCGGGACTCGAACCCGGATCTCTCACTTGCCGGGTGAATGTGCTACCATTACACCACAGAGCCCTCACTTTTTACGATTCAATTATTTTGTATTTGGCCGTTTCTTTCACATATGTGTTTAAATAACCAAACTAACATATGATCGGAAGACCAAATACCTGTCAAATGACTTTTATTTACATTAATTAAATTTGTATAAATGGCAATAGCCGAATTTAATTTATTTCAATAAACATTGAATCGCAAAAAGTACTTGCTCCGCCGGGACTCGAACCCGGATCTCTCACTTGCCGGGTGAATGTGCTACCATTACACCACAGAGCCCTCACTTTTTACGATTCAATTATTTTGTATTTGGCCGTTTCTTTCACATATGTGTTTAAATAACCAAAACTAACATATGATCGGAAGACCAAATACCTGTCAAATGACTTTTATTTACATTAATTAAATTTGTATAAATGGCAATAGCCGAATTTAATTTATTTCAATAAACATTGAATCGCAAAAAGTACTTGCTCCGCCGGGACTCGAACCCGGATCTCTCACTTGCCGGGTGAATGTGCTACCATTACACCACAGAGCCCTCACTTTTTACGATTCAATTATTTTGTATTTGGCCGTTTCTTTCACATATGTGTTTAAATAACCAAACTAACATATGATCGGAAGACCAAATACCTGTCAAATGACTTTTATTTACATTAATTAAATTTGTATAAATGGCAATAGCCGAATTTAATTTATTTCAATAAACATTGAATCGCAAAAAGTACTTGCTCCGCCGGGACTCGAACCCGGATCTCTCACTTGCCGGGTGAATGTGCTACCATTACACCACAGAGCCCTCACTTTTTACGATTCAATTATTTTGTATTTGGCCGTTTCTTTCACATATGTGTTTAAATAACCAAACTAACATATGATCGGAAGACCAAATACCTGTCAAATGACTTTTATTTACATTAATTAAATTTGTATAAATGGCAATAGCCGAATTTAATTTATTTCAATAAACATTGAATCGCAAAAAGTACTTGCTCCGCCGGGACTCGAACCCGGATCTCTCACTTGCCGGGTGAATGTGCTACCATTACACCACAGAGCCCTCACTTTTTACGATTCAATTATTTTGTATTTGGCCGTTTCTTTCACATATGTGTTTAAATAACCAAACTAACATATGATCGGAAGACCAAATACCTGTCAAATGACTTTTATTTACATTAATTAAATTTGTATAAATGGCAATAGCCGAATTTTAATTTATTTCAATAAACATTGAATCGCAAAAAGTACTTGCTCCGCCGGGACTCGAACCCGGATCTCTCACTTGCCGGGTGAATGTGCTACCATTACACCACAGAGCCCTCACTTTTTACGATTCAATTATTTTGTATTTGGCCGTTTCTTTCACATATGTGTTTAAATAACCAAACTAACATATGATCGGAAGACCAAATACCTGTCAAATGACTTTTATTTACATTAATTAAATTTGTATAAATGGCAATAGCCGAATTTAATTTATTTCAATAAACATTGAATCGCAAAAAGTACTTGCTCCGCCGGGACTCGAACCCGGATCTCTCACTTGCCGGGTGAATGTGCTACCATTACACCACAGAGCCCTCACTTTTTACGATTCAATTATTTTGTATTTGGCCGTTTCTTTCACATATGTGTTTAAATAACCAAACTAACATATGATCGGAAGACCAAATACCTGTCAAATGACTTTTATTTACATTAATTAAATTTGTATAAATGGCAATAGCCGAATTTAATTTATTTCAATAAACATTGAATCGCAAAAAGTACTTGCTCCGCCGGGACTCGAACCCGGATCTCTCACTTGCCGGGTGAATGTGCACATTCACCCGGCAAGTGAGAGATCCGGGTTCGAGTCCCGGCGGAGCAAGTACTTTTTGCGATTCAATGTTTATTGAAATAAATTAAATTCGGCTATTGCCATTTATACAAATTTAATTAATGTAAATAAAAGTCATTTGACAGGTATTTGGTCTTCCGATCATATGTTAGTTTGGTTATTTAAACACATATGTGAAAGAAACGGCCAAATACAAAATAATTGAATCGTAAAAAGTGAGGGCTCTGTGGTGTAATGGTAGCACATTCACCCGGCAAGTGAGAGATCCGGGTTCGAGTCCCGGCGGAGCAAGTACTTTTTGCGATTCAATGTTTATTGAAATAAATTAAATTCGGCTATTGCCATTTATACAAATTTAATTAATGTAAATAAAAGTCATTTGACAGGTATTTGGTCTTCCGATCATATGTTAGTTTGGTTATTTAAACACATATGTGAAAGAAACGGCCAAATACAAAATAATTGAATCGTAAAAAGTGAGGGCTCTGTGGTGTAATGGTAGCACATTCACCCGGCAAGTGAGAGATCCGGGTTCGAGTCCCGGCGGAGCAAGTACTTTTTGCGATTCAATGTTTATTGAAATAAATTAAATTCGGCTATTGCCATTTATACAAATTTAATTAATGTAAATAAAAGTCATTTGACAGGTATTTGGTCTTCCGATCATATGTTAGTTTGGTTATTTAAACACATATGTGAAAGAAACGGCCAAATACAAAATAATTGAATCGTAAAAAGTGAGGGCTCTGTGGTGTAATGGTAGCACATTCACCCGGCAAGTGAGAGATCCGGGTTCGAGTCCCGGCGGAGCAAGTACTTTTTGCGATTCAATGTTTATTGAAATAAATTAAATTCGGCTATTGCCATTTATACAAATTTAATTAATGTAAATAAAAGTCATTTGACAGGTATTTGGTCTTCCGATCATATGTTAGTTTGGTTATTTAAACACATATGTGAAAGAAACGGCCAAATACAAAATAATTGAATCGTAAAAAGTGAGGGCTCTGTGGTGTAATGGTAGCACATTCACCCGGCAAGTGAGAGATCCGGGTTCGAGTCCCGGCGGAGCAAGTACTTTTTGCGATTCAATGTTTATTGAAATAAATTAAATTCGGCTATTGCCATTTATACAAATTTAATTAATGTAAATAAAAGTCATTTGACAGGTATTTGGTCTTCCGATCATATGTTAGTTTGGTTATTTAAACACATATGTGAAAGAAACGGCCAAATACAAAATAATTGAATCGTAAAAAGTGAGGGCTCTGTGGTGTAATGGTAGCACATTCACCCGGCAAGTGAGAGATCCGGGTTCGAGTCCCGGCGGAGCAAGTACTTTTTGCGATTCAATGTTTATTGAAATAAATTAAATTCGGCTATTGCCATTTATACAAATTTAATTAATGTAAATAAAAGTCATTTGACAGGTATTTGGTCTTCCGATCATATGTTAGTTTGGTTATTTAAACACATATGTGAAAGAAACGGCCAAATACAAAATAATTGAATCGTAAAAAGTGAGGGCTCTGTGGTGTAATGGTAGCACATTCACCCGGCAAGTGAGAGATCCGGGTTCGAGTCCCGGCGGAGCAAGTACTTTTTGCGATTCAATGTTTATTGAAATAAATTAAATTCGGCTATTGCCATTTATACAAATTTAATTAATGTAAATAAAAGTCATTTGACAGGTATTTGGTCTTCCGATCATATGTTAGTTTGGTTATTTAAACACATATGTGAAAGAAACGGCCAAATACAAAATAATTGAATCGTAAAAAGTGAGGGCTCTGTGGTGTAATGGTAGCACATTCACCCGGCAAGTGAGAGATCCGGGTTCGAGTCCCGGCGGAGCAAGTACTTTTTGCGATTCAATGTTTATTGAAATAAATTAAATTCGGCTATTGCCATTTATACAAATTTAATTAATGTAAATAAAAGTCATTTGACAGGTATTTGGTCTTCCGATCATATGTTAGTTTGGTTATTTAAACACATATGTGAAAGAAACGGCCAAATACAAAATAATTGAATCGTAAAAAGTGAGGGCTCTGTGGTGTAATGGTAGCACATTCACCCGGCAAGTGAGAGATCCGGGTTCGAGTCCCGGCGGAGCAAGTACTTTTTGCGATTCAATGTTTATTGAAATAAATTAAATTCGGCTATTGCCATTTATACAAATTTAATTAATGTAAATAAAAGTCATTTGACAGGTAATTTGGTCTTCCGATCATATGTTAGTTTGGTTATTTAAACACATATGTGAAAGAAACGGCCAAATACAAAATAATTGAATCGTAAAAAGTGAGGGCTCTGTGGTGTAATGGTAGCACATTCACCCGGCAAGTGAGAGATCCGGGTTCGAGTTCCCGGCGGAGCAAGTACTTTTTGCGATTCAATGTTTATTGAAATAAATTAAATTCGGCTATTGCCATTTATACAAATTTAATTAATGTATATATATATATATATATATATATATAAACTAAATTATTGTCTTAAAGCTATATCCATAAGAGGTAATATGGGGATGTAACAAGAACTATGATTTTGTCTTTCAAACTTCCCAATATCTTAGAAAGATAAAATTTCACAACATGTCTCAATCTTAACTAGAAAATGAAAACCATTTTTGACAGTTCTACCATGCATTGTTGTGCAAGATTTAAGCCAAGCAGTTTAAACTTTCCGCTGTCAAAAGTGAAATTAGTGAAATAATACGCTCTTAACAGAATAATATCATATATCGGAGTACATTTAAAATGGCTGGAAATACTATTTAGACCAACGTCTGTATAAAATATTTTATCGGAACAAGGCAACTGCTTTTGGACAATTATAGGAGGATATAAAGGTACTTTGAGGACCAAGCAGGGTTTTAAAATCATTCATAATAAAAATATATTGCAATGCCTAAAATTTAGATCTTGTTGATTGAAGAACACTTTTCAGACCTAATGTACAAATTTTGAAATAAACACAATAAACGAACTCATCTCTATCGGGGAAAAGACAGCTAGGTCAAATAACTTAGAACAGAAGAATATTAAATTGCCAATAGTGTATAATTTTGACCAACGTTCTTCCTAGACCATGTATGTATACCTATATATGATTGTGCAACAAAGCAAACTCAACTATTGCGTGCATAATATAATTCTTTGAAGGCATAAATGCGCTAAACATAAATATTACTCTGGGAAAATTTGTTTAACTTTTGAACCCATTAAAATTAACACTGAAATAAAATAATATATGGGGGATTGAGGGATTTGGTGTTCCTTCACTTAGCCCTGAAATAGTTCAATTGTTATTGAAACTTTTACAACTATTCATTCAGAGATTTTGGGACGTTGCTGGTAAACAAATATACTGTATTTCATTGGTACTCTTAAAAACGGTTTTAATCTCTAACTTTAGCCTTTTAACTTTAGTTCTAATTAATACTAAATGCATCAGATGATTTGAATATGTTTTCAGTGGTCATAATTTATTTACAGGATCACTACTTATTACGTTATTATGCCATTTAAAAAGAATATGTCCATGACAATAACTAAGGAATATTCTACAAAGTCGTGAGCAACTGCGTCTGGCATAGAATGAATGGAAGTCTCATATGTGTAATTCAAATAAAGAGAAACCCTAACATTTTAGATATATCTATAAAAGTTGTGGACTCATTTTAATAACGAAATATACTGGGAATAACCATTTAAGTTTTATTTATAAGTATTTAGACTATATTCCATCTGACGCCATATGTTCAACTGATGTAACGAATGAAAAAGTTCAGTAATAATGGAATAATATGAGAGCACGAGAAAAAGGGGGCAGGAGTTGGCTTGCTCCAAACTGGAGATCGGAAAACAGTCAAAAATATAATCCCAGCTGGTAGTCAGAAAATATGCCAATGAAAAAGTTAAATAAAGTTTGTTGATGTGAATATTTGGTATTTTATTCCAAAAGAATATAGACAATGTTTAATAAATTTCGGTTTTTAGTCCATGTCAGACTGTCGGAAGTTAGATTAATAAATAATAAGTTTTATTATCAATTATTGTATACTTTGCCAGTATAACACTTTCATAAGCTATAAAACTTATCAAATAGGGTACCGATACTCTTATAAATCTTTTTATTTCTACCACTACGTGTTCTGCGTACTTTTATATAAATGATTAAATTCCACAACTAACTGCAGTCTAGTATGGCATAATAAATTGCGTATGAAAATGAGCATGTAAAATATTATAGACATTTTACTTCGATTAACAGTTATAAAGTACCAAACAGAATCAGATATTACTAATAACTAAAAATTTACTTTTTGAACTTAGTTTTATTAAATAAAAGATGATGGGATTATTTCGGAGATCAGTCATCATTAATGCGTTTTTATGCATCTTACGAACACAATAAAACGAAATAAGCTATTGATTAGAATCCCATACCAATAAATAATTTAGTATATCGTTATGAAACATAACAAAGCATTATATAGTTTGTAATGTTGTTATCAATACATTTTATGTGACTGTAAGTAAAGAGATGGAAACAGCGTTTTGTTAAAATGGTTGCGTACATATAGAGATAAACGCACGAATGTCTGTATGGCACAACCATAACTCGTACTTGTCGCTGTTTACGTCACAGTCTGCTGATAACAGCGCTATCGGACATTGTGATGGGTCCCAGCTGTTTGTGACTAGCACGTTAATGTTCAACGTCTCAACGTTTGTGGTACATTTATATTCAACAAAATTGTGTTTGAAGTTGTGTTATATATAAATTAAATATAATGAAAATATTAGTTGCTCTTTTGGATTTATCTATTAAAGGAACTGTTTTCAAATGTTTCCTGTGCTGTAGGATATAATAAATGTCATTACTCAAAGATAACTTCTATTTGCGATGTACACAAAACATATCTTGATACGAGTAAAAACAAACATTAAAAATTCAAAATTCTTAAACGCATTGACTACGTATAATTTTCAAATTAACAACTTAGTTTTTAACTAAAATAAGGATTTTTATATATACAAGCAAAAAACAAACCAAACAGAACTAGCTAGAATATTATTTGAATATACACGAAACCTTGTAAAAAAACAGTTCGGTAACGTCAACAAGCATGTTACGTCCCTTATGCAAACATTCACAATCCCCCCTCCCAACTTCTCCAACCTCACCGATTAAAGTTCTTGACATCGGTTTATGCCACAATACAATGTGTTGATTTTTGGAAGACGTAGTCTTTTAAGAAGCCTTATGTAGGTTTTAATCGTCTACACGAATTTTTTGTTTAGTTTTCGTGTTGAATTTAAGTTAAGTTAAATTACGTAATTTCTTTTACTTAGTTTTCAATTTTTAATCACTGAAAATGTTAAAAATATCCTATCTGGCTCAGTGAAGAGAAGTAGGTGGATTTTGTGAAAATAAAAAAAAACATTAAAACTATTATGGATTTTCATGAGATTTACATCAACTGTATATAAAAAGTTCAAGATATAAAACCATTGTTTGTAAAACAACACTTATTAAGTGTTATAAGTAGCCTGCACGCTTTTTTCATTTTAGTTAGGACCGTAAATGAAAGAGTGGTGAATTTTTTTAAATTTAAACGGCCGCCGTAATGGGACGTTATAGCGTACTAAGCTGGAGGCAAGATGATAAAAGAAAAATTTTTGTACAAAGTTTGAACTTGTTTAGAATTTGTTTTGGACAGGTGACGTTCCACAAGCCCTGAGATATAGTACATACACATATAAAACAAGATAAAGGGTTTAGTTTTGGGATATGATGGAACTTATGTTTAACTAAGTTATGCATAGGGTTTAGGTAAGTGCTACCATGAGTAAAATTGCAATAGGCTGGTATTGTATAAAATATCTTCCAAAATAATAAAGCTTATTCCAGAGAGTATGGGATTATTTAATGTTATAAAATGTACTTTTATGTATTGTATATATATATATCTTTATATATATATATATATTTCTTGTGTGCGTATGTATGTTACTGAACTCCTCCTAAACGGGTGGACCGATTTTAATGAAACTTTTTGTGTGTCTTCAGGTGGATCCGAGAATGGTTTAGATTCACAATTCGGTCCAATTTAAATAGTTTATTTAATTAATTTTTTAAAAATAAATTGTTGTTGATGTTGGAGTGTTTTACATTGGATCCGCCAGACTGCGCTACGAACGCACGTAATTCTAAGTGAACTTATACTTAATAGGTGTGAATATTTTCAGCTGAAGTTCATCAAAGAGGCAGAAACATTTGTTCACATTTAAAATTTAGAAAGTTCATATTATCAATTTGTAAAGTGCTTGATCAGTAGTGTAATGCAGATTGCAAAGATGAAATTTTACCAATAATTGTTCTACGTAAACATTATAATATTACAACACAGTTATAATGTTTTTCTATTTTAATTCCAGGTTTTCCCGACAGTTTGTGCTGCTATCAAATTTGTGTGTTGTTTTGTAACATTCTGTAATTATTGTGTGAGTGCTAATTGTTATAATACATTAATAGAGATTGAAGATGTTTGAAGTGCATAAAAAAACTATAGTTATTTATTAAAGTTATTGAACTCATTTTGCAAATTTATTGAAGTGAGTATATTGGTCGCATACCTCAAATAACCTAAGTAGCATAAAAATCAAAAGGTTGTGTTTCTATGTGTGAATATTGTTAACAGTTTAGATAATCAAGTTTTAAACTAATTGGATTTAAAATAATTTTGTTGCAATTTACATTTTTTAATCTGCAGTCAGAATTGGTCACGTAAGTTCAAATTAAGTAGCATACAAATCACATGTGTGAATAACTACTTATTGTTAATAGTGTAGGAATCGGTTTAAAATTAAATTCTGTTGGCCAGTTCCGACATTATACTGTAATTTTAAATTACTAATTTTATAACAAGTATATTTTTTTAATTTACAACTTAATTTATCGTAATGCTATTGAATGTACAATATTTTTTGTTAATCCTTCAGGAGTGTACATAAACAAATTAGATGGTTTTCCGATAGGGCTGAAGTATATTAAGTGGCCACCATCACAACCGAATTATTGATATTTATGAATAGCCTATCCAAACTACTATCCGAATTGAATTATAGTTATTTAAAGGCTGAAGTATAATAAGCAGCCACCATCACAATCGAATTATTGATATTTCTGAATAGCCTATCCAAACTAATGAATTTCATTCATTATAGTTATTTATTCGGTCAAATTTAATTAAATTTTTAATTATACATTGTTGTTGACGTTGGAGTGTTTTATATTGGATCCGACACACTGCGCTACGACACATAATACAAAGTGAACTGATACTTAACAGCTGTGAATATTTTCAGCTGAAGTTCACCAAAGAGGCAGAAAAATTTGTTTACATTTAGATTACGTTATTATAAAGTGCTTGATCAGTAGTCCAATGCAGATTTCAAAGTTAAATTTTCACCAATTGTTCTATGTAAACATTATAATATTACAACACAGCCATACGTTTAATCAATTATAGTCTTGAAAGCATAGAATAAGCATAAACATATAAAAATAACACCATTTCTTATTTCAATATATTCTGTACTCATTTTGGAGGATAGAGATTATCCAGATATAAAATTGGAATTTTTAGCTTTTAACTGAAATTCTTAGTAAATATTAAGTGTTGATCTTGGAAGAATGCGCTACGATCGCAGTTTCAAATGTTTCTCTATTTTAATTCCAGGTTTTCCCGACACGCACACAAGAAATATAAATATAAAGATAATGAAATTCGGTAGTTTAGATAGGCTAATTAGAAATATCTATAATTCGATTGTGATGGTGACTACTTATTATACTTCAGCCCTATACGGAATACTTATTTAGTATTTTAGATAAAATAAATTCTGTTGGCCAGTTCCGATACTATACTGTAATTTTAAATAACTATAATGAAATTCGGTAATGTAGATAGACTATTCAGAAATATCAATAATTCGATTGTGATGGTGGCCGCTTATTATACTTCAGCCTTTTATAACTATAATCTAATTCGGATAGTAGTTATATAGGCTATTCAGAAATATCAATAATTCGATTGTGATGGAGGTCACTTATTATACTTCAGCCCTATCGGAAAATCATCTAATTTGTTTGTATACTCCTGAAGGATTAACAAAAAATATTGTACATTCAATAGGATTACGATAAATTAAGTTGTAAATTGAAAAAATATACCTGTTATAAAATAGTTTGTTTCAACTTTTTTACCTTCAGATTAAGTAAGTTTTCATTTAAAACATCCTCTACATTTCACATCACTCATGTTATACTCACACTCTATCGGTTGGTCGAAGTGTGATTAAATGTACATGTGATGAAGTTAGATATTGTAATAACTTTTCAATAGACATTTTGATCAAAACAGCCCAGATTGTTACAGATTAATCAAAGTTTACCATTTTCGAATTAAAGACGTGTGTACAGGACAACGTCTGTCGGGTCTGCTAGTATATATATATATATATATATATATATATATATATATATATATATATATGTATTTATAGCTTTTATCTGTTATATTATGAAATGCTTCATTATCTGTTACTTTTCTTGTATATTAATTGGCTGCTTTGAAACTTAAACTTTTTGGATGAATCATTGTGTTACACAATTTTACTGGATTTCAGGTGTGTTAAAGCTGTAATTTAATAAGTAACTTACGTCAAGAGAATTACGAAAATATTGTTTTAAAATTTATATATTAACCTGATGTTTTGAATTTATATATTTTTATAATCCCACCAGTTAAAAGAAAATAAACAGTTTATAAACACCTTTTACATTGATTTTAGTTTAATTACGGAAAAGTTTAATTTTATGCTGTTATATTAAATTACATCATATACTTCAATATTGTTCTAAGATGACTCCTCTACTTTTTCTGATACCTCTATAATAATTCAGTGACTGCTGTGCTACTACTAATGTGTAAACTGTGCCTTTCATTGAAGGGGATTCAGCTAAAAAGTGTCTTTTGTTCAAAGAGTAAAACGAGTTGTATATGTTCTTCAAAAGAAAATACATTCAATGGATGAATTCTTTCTATTTACGTAGACGTTTATAAAGTGGTACCACACGTGTTATTTCAAAATCAATACTTAATCCCCACTCGCCAGTATGTTGAACACTTAAAATCATCCATCGCATTGTGTTGTAGGGCCCTTTCCCGCTGCATGCGAATGGAGGAAGGAGAGGCCTGACCAGAGACCGTGGTGAGAGAGAGAGAGGGCAGAGTGTATGTGGATTTAACGCTGAGACGATATCACCCGCGCCATGTCTGGAGTACTAGTCATTTTTTGGGATTACCACTATTTTCGGGCCGATCCACTAATTTAGGTATTGATCGGTAGCATGTAATAATTAAGAGCCGACTGCATTCGGTGTACAGTCCATAAAGTTCAGCTATTGTAAAGAAAAGGTGTTCTATACCTTGAATACGTGCCCCTTCATTCCCACCCCATAAAGAGGGTGTAAAAGTATCGAGAAATACCGCTGCTAACAGATATCTAAAGAAGTATCTAAAATAACAAAAACGTTAAGTTGAGCATATTACATATCAATCATAATAAATTAAATGTTATCCTCAAACATTTAGTTAGTTCACTATTCGATGACACTTGCATTTATACAAGAATATGATATTATTATGAATTTTTTGAAGATGTGTAAAATAGAAATATCGTAATAATAGTAGCTCAAGACCAATGTTAGTACTAAACACGAAAACTTGGTGTTATTATAACATGTAATGTTCTCAAGAGTATATGATTTATCTTTGTGGTTTCAACATATCATAAATAAAGAAAGATAGGAGTATGGAAAAAATATTTTATGTTTACTTTGCGAATTTCTAAAATTGAGTCCCTTTTTTCATCAGTGATCATTCTCATTTAAATTACTTAATTTTTCAAGCTCTCTTATTAATTATAATAAACAAATGCTTGTCACCATAATTTTTATTTAGAAGTAAAGCAAAAATCTAGTTTAGGTGGAATTAACCTCGTTGATTAATTAGTATTTATTGTTAACCCCCTTTTTATATGAATTATTTCAAAAAGGTTCATCAGATGTGATAATAGATTCATACTAACATAAATAGTAGTATTTATTGAAAGCTTTAAGTGAAATCAAAATGCTTGAGGACTTATGGCAATTGATTCCATTCAAACCAATTAATAAGCAAAAGTTAAGTGAAGTGGCTGGAACCAATCATGTGTTGAAAGCACAAACCGTAATTGGAGACAAATCTGGCTCTAATTAGCTGTTGTATTGTGCGTGCCATTTCCCATTAGCGAGTCCTTTATCAGCAGCAGACAACCATATTGCATAGATAACAATTCATAAGCATTCATTACACGCCTAATAAAAGTTACAATTGTATGGGTCATTATGTTTTCATATTGTGATAAGTGTTATTTTTAAGTAAGTTTCGTATTATTCTCAGTTAATAACTTGATATAAGAGTTTAGCTGTAAAATATGCTATGTAATGTGTTATGTAATATATAAAAATGAATGTAAATCTCTGGCTACATTCTCGTATAATATTAATAAATTGAAGTGCCAAATTAACTTATAGTAAATAGTTCCAGTTCATAATATTGTAGAGACGCTGAAACATTATACAAAATTTGTTTGCGCTTGACGTGATTTAATCTCGCTACATGATTTAAATTCAGAGGTTTTTTCCTTGAGGTAAGCAATAGTTAAATAATACTAGTTCAGGTGAGTTAGAAAGGGTACTATACAACATTGTTAAATTTTATACGGGTGGTAACATTCTTAAATTCAATGTAAAAAACTGATATATTAAATAAAAACAGTGATATTTTCTCGGAATATTTTTCTTTAACTGTCAAGAGTCACTTAAATGTTTATGGAAATGCTATGACGGCATCAAAGAAACCAATCGATAAACAAAGGAAACAGGATTTTTCCGGACATTTGCCATCGTTCAGTGAAACGAGAAATCAGTAACACTACGTTTCGAGATCTGCAATCTGATCTCTTCTTCAGGTAAAGAACTAAGCTAATACATAATTAATTACAAAATAGGTTAAAATAAACAAATCTACAAATCCAGTAGTAGGTGGTTAGTAGACGAATGAAGACGTATTGTGACCTGTATTCCGTAGTTCAGTTTTAATGATTAGTGTTGTGTATAGTTTTTTTACTAAGTGCATGTTTATAGAGTTAGTGAAGTTGACAAACAACATGGTGGTTGTGATTCTTGACTTAGGCGTACCACAACGCTTTGGTAATTTTGTTTATTTTAACCTAGTTTGTAATTATGTATTAAGTTAGTTCTTTACCTGAAGAAGAGATCATATTGCAGATCTCGAAACGTAGTGTTACTGTTTTCTTGTTTCACCGAATGATGGCAAATGTCCGGAAAAATCCTGTTACCTTCACAATCCATCCATCGTCAAAAATAACCTTCAAA
Source organism: Homalodisca vitripennis (assembly GCF_021130785.1). Lineage (NCBI taxonomy): Eukaryota > Metazoa > Arthropoda > Insecta > Hemiptera > Cicadellidae > Homalodisca > Homalodisca vitripennis. The sequence goes on from NC_060208.1 coordinate 122,333,971, forward strand.
CAAAGGACGATAAACAAATGTATAAAGACTTCAGATTACAATCATATGAGATTACACTAAGGCTTTCGTTACACTCTAACGGGATCTTAGATACTTCATTGAATCAGTATATTCGTCTACGTGTTAGTGCTATGATGTCTATCCGTATGAACTGACTCTGCTTCATTTAAGCGTACCATTCAGTAGGGTTGAAGATTTTCTTTTCTTTATGTCTGAGGGCTGCAATAATTTCTTTTCTGTGTGTTGTTTTCCTATCAATAGTACGTCTCCAGAATGAAATGACCTGGACTTTTGCATGGAACTTCAGTAAAATCTGTTACAATATAGAAAGTGTGTTGTTCCATTACCTTGTATTATATCAATTTCTTCAAAATGTTTCCGGAAAGATTTTCAATGCCGTTTGAAATACCGCTGGAAGTAAGCTTCCATTTTACTCTAAAGATGAAAATTGACTGGCGCAGTGGTATAAGTGACTGTGTATCAACTTATGAGATTGGAATATAACGGTCTAATATCATAACACGTTTATCTAAAGTTTGCACCGTGACTCCATTTTACTAGCTTTAAAATCGTCTAACCTTCTACGAAATATATACTTTGTCTTTTTAGTTTGGATGTATTCAATATAGGACATATCATAATATAAAATCCCTAGAACCCTATTACATTTCGTAAATAACATCACAAAGTCAAAGCAAATCTTTGTAATTTTTATGTAATTAATTATTGTCTCTTAATGTTTGAAACCGTATTGTTTTTAATTTTCATTCCTAAATCCGTACGTTGTAATTATAATGTATTTTAACTTAAAGAATTTTGTTATGTTCTTTTAAGCTACAGACACTAAGTCGGCAAAGATAACAATATAATTTAAATATAATGATTTAAATAAATCGTATAATTTGAGGGCCAATAAACTTGTTCTAAAATGAATTCCATATAAATATAATGAAAAAATATAGTAAACGTTTCTTTACATGTTTAGTGACATTTTTGTACAGTTGTACACTAGTAGCTTCCAATGCAAATTCATATGGCATTTTAGATAGAGCTTTGACCTAAAGGTCTTAGTTGTAACCTACGAAGTAAACACGAATATAGAACATCTTAAGAACTTGTGTATTATTTATGATAGTCATGTACTATATGTAATGACGTAAACAATTTTGTCCTTTTAACTTATATACAATATTCACTCATTTCTTTGTCATAAAACAATATGGAAACAACTAAATATTTCTTAGTACAGAAGAGGGTTTCCTTAAGCAGGACACGCGAACATGGTTAAACTCTGCAAGGTACAGTGTATATTACAAGATGTTTTATGCCCTCTATTATACCCTTGTAATTATCCTGTAGCAATGAGCCGCAGTCACGCAAGACTGGGTTTGGTGTCTTGGTGCAGTAAGAATAACATCTTCGGCATCCAAAATTTAGTATTTAATAGCAATAATCAATTCGTTCATACCTTAGTAGTTTTAATTTTGAAATGTTCTATAAACCAGCAGCTCAAAATTATCTCTAATATTTAATCATATTATTAGTGTTGCCATTAATCAATAAATAACTTATAAAAAAAGTACCTAACTTATAATGAAATTTGACGATATAATAATATCTAGATAGTTACATAAAATAAAATGTACTCTTATATATTTTCACTTACATATGTGCATCTATGGTCGCACCTAAAACATTATAGTACAAGTCATCTTAAATTATGCATACGAGTTACCTCAAAGTTATATTGAATCTCGACAAAATTAATGCGTAAGTCTATTCTCTTCGAGAAATCTTTAAGTATGGTTTATAAAATCCAAGCCGAGGACACTGTTTAGAAGTTGAAGTGGTAATGAAAGTTTTGAATAATTAACTTTATGGAAATCATTATCTATTTCAAATATTTTTAAACAATGCCAAATTTAAACATTTTACAATTTTTTTTCATTGTTTGTTCGTATCCAAGGATCCTAAGGTAAGCGCTCTCGTTTCCATAATAATCCCAGATTTTAGTTCCATCTTTACATTAACATATTTTGCACATTCTGTTTCATTTTGTATTATGTACATTAATATACACGTTTTTCTCAGAATTCTATAATTTTATATAATTTTAAATAAATATAAGTCTGTATCTATTTTACAATTAATTAACTGAATTCAAAATATGGACCTAGTATGGTATAAAAATTTTTGCCATAACTGTTCAACGTAAAGACGCTAAGAAAAATCTCTATTACTGTATGAACAAGACCATACTATCTAGTAAGAGAGCTGGCTCCGCTCATTATTGGTTTTCATCATTGTAATATTTTTTTATTAATAAGAAACGATATTATAATATATTCGTTATTGCTGTTTTAAGATTAAATTAGTTTTTATAAATTATTTCCATGTTTCTATTTAACTGACAGATTTATTATCTGTGGTGATAAAATTATTGCCAGCTCCACAAGTGTAGATTATATTTATGTAGTAGTACAATTTATTTCGACAATACTGTCAGTGGATCATGCGATCGTGCCCGTCACGTCGGTTAACGATTGAATTTTCCTTGGATTGACATTCAAGTTAAATTTAATAATATTTTTCGCTTAGTTTTTGGAAAATCTTTATGTTAATTTTATTCAATGAATGCACGTATTTTAACTGAATTAGCACGTATTTTGATGTATTATAGTGGGAAAATATGTTATATGAAATATCACTCAACACTGCACTGTTCTCATGTAAATTTATTATACTTAATTTTAAATTATAACATACTGTTTTCAAAGCAATTAATGTCGAGCGAATCGTCTCACTTTAGCGATGTTTCGTGCGATAAAGTGAATCAGACCTATATTCTTTTATTAAATCTAAATTTCTAAATTAAACTATAACACAGTTATTTTCATTTTCTGCTTTGTATCCTTGGTGGAAATTATGTATCCATTCCAAAATTATGAATTGCAAACCATATTTTTCTACATAATTCTTTTATAATTTATTAGTTTTTGGTCTTTACAGTTAGTTTTAAATTTTATTCTATTTTATCATATGTTTCTTCTATTTTACACATATGTTTTTTTTCTGTAAACAATGTCAAACTGATGATGCCTTAACCGGCGAAAGTGCTATTTCTATTAAATGTAATGTGGAAGTATCTAAAAAATGTCTTTTCCATTAAAACAGTTATTTTCATGGAAATAAAAAGAAAAAGACATTGAGTATCAATTTTGGTATTAAACAAATCAAATTAAAACTTTGTATACATCTTAAATCCATTTCGCTCAAAATAATTTCTGAAATAATTATTTCGGTAGCCTAATATACTAAAAAAATTCTATATTAAAATATTTATTATTCTTTAGTTTGAACAAAGCAAATTGTTAATATGTTGTCTAAATTAATTAATTCTGATATTTAGATTTAAATAAAGGTAAAATAATAGCATCCTACATTTATAACCTGTATTTTAGCATAAATTCGTATGAGTCTTAATTATATTATGAATGGAAAGTGCCTTTGTTTGATTGTTTATATTTCACGCTTAAAATATTCAATCGATTGTAAATTGTACAAGAACATACTTAGGGTAACTGGTATGGATGTAGGCCTATTATTATTTTTCGGGCTATACCCCATTGCTCTCTATAGATTAACGGAAAACACCATCTTGTTCTCTAAATATCCGAAATTTTAATTGCAAGAGCCTATTAAATGTAAAGAAACTGTTTTATGTAAACATTGTTTTATGTGACAACCATACGTTTAATTAATTTAAGTACTATTTCAACTTGCTTACATTGACAGTTTGAAAGGATATAGTAAGCTAGATCATAAAAAGCACTTTTTATTCCAATGTATTCTATAACTGTAATTGACCTCAAAATCAGAACTATCAAGATAAAAAAATTAAAAGTTTCAGTAAATTTGTTTAACTGTTCATTTCAGCAATTAATACGTATGCAGTGCATACTGTAATGCAAATATAGCCTAAAAGACAAAGATACTATCTAACCTTAATTTAACTTCAAAGACTGTTATAAACCCTTCTTAGTTGTGTTTTTAATATGTGGGCATTCGCAGGCCTGTGTATGTTATTTATTGAACGGGGAAATAAGGACAAATTAACCATGGAACAAAAAAATAGGACCAGAGTAAATTACAATGGTTATAAAAATACACATTTAGACAGATTTATTGATCGTCACAACAAAGCAAACTCAAAATTGATGTCGCAAATATAATTTACTATAACCAGAAGTCCTCATACACGTTTAAAGCCTTCGAATTTGCCCGCGACGTTGTGGGAAACTGATGGTATTACTTATAAATTAAATTAGGCATTCGAAACAGAGTACGAAATATATAGAGAAATCAAATAAAAAGTATAGTAAAAGATAAAATAAAAAATATACAGCCACTAATAAGCAAAACTGTTCAAAATGAATTATATAAAACAACACTTGGATTATTTATTGATATACAAGTAGTGATAATCTTCAAAATGTTAGAACTAATTTATATAAATATTGAATCGATAATGGAATGTCGGAACAAGTAGTGAATACAGTTTCCACACAATTTGCTGGAAAGCCAATTTTGTTAAATACACAGAAAGCCAGCATTAGCAGCAAAACAGAATACTTGTACACACCTAGCCATGTACGTTATTGTATGGTTCGTTTCGAGAATATTTTAGGTTATAACGCTGCTCATTATAAAAAAAATATTATAGAACTAGTGTTGAATATCAGTAACAGTATAGTTTCACAGAATGTACTGTTTTGTTTCATTTTAATTCTGCATATTATAATTTGTACACAAATAATAAGTTTTTCCACCGATTACTTACATATCCGATAGTTTAGTGAGCCTAAATAACGATTAGTTTAAGATAGTTTTCATATAAATTTGCCTATTGAAAAAATTACAACAATACAAAACTGAAGAAGGAGTCGATATTTATATTATTTCCCATATTTGTTCTAGTATCTTTAATACATTACAGTGTGGACGAAACATTAGTCTTTACTCAATAACAAGCAAATTAAGATAATTTCTTTATCTGTAGATGTTTTTATTCCATTAATAGTAACAAAATTACGTTAGACCTACATTTTAAAAACAACGATTATATTTCATCCTTAGGTACCTTAGCATTGTAGTATATTGTACTAAATTATTTTAGACTGTACAAGTTTTGAAAAGAATGCAATAATATAGCAAGATTAAGTCGTACTTAGATATACGTTACGTTTACAAGTAAATTCGTTTACAAACACGATAAAACAACTTTTTACTTTTCAGTTATAACAAAAAAAGTTTGGATTCAGAGCTTTGTTGTTATTACATAATAGTCAGCTGAATTCTAACACGATGCCTTTAATGAACATTGAATTCGTATTCGGTTTAATAACTACAAGTTTTAACCTAATTTCGTTGAATATAAATCCAAAACTTCATTATAATTGAAACCATATTGTACCGCTAAATGCATGATTTATTCAACAGCCACATTGCTAATTCCAACAGCATTTATGAACTGAATAACACGAATGAAAAAAGGTACGGTTGTTAAATGGTTGGCAAAACGGATTACTTAACAGAGTGATATTGTTTGAATACGAGAGCGGGAGCGAGGCGCTTGGCTGCATGCTCTCAAGTACAGCGTTCACTGGTTATACTTAACCACCAAATAAAAGAACCCTCTTTCTTTCAACATCTTGTATTCTTGATTTGAAATAAAATTTTAGCAAGATCGTTTTAAAATATATTATTTCTGTAAAACTCAGTCAGTTTCTGATAGCTTTACTGTTTTTATAACTTTATTTGGATTATTATAATCTATTATATAATAAAATTTCGAGTATTGACATTTTCTTGTTTGGTTTTGAATTAAATTCATTCTCAAAAAATTTTTTAAATTATTTTGAATCATTATAAATTACTTTGGTATAGTCTTCTAGATTTAAACTACGTTTATTGTATTTAAGTGTTTCCTGCATATACCTTTTTCAAATGGATGTGTTCTGCTTTAACGCAGTACAATAAAGTATTTTAATGTTTTAGTGTATTGCCTTAGAGCATTGTTTTGTAAAGATACAGAAATACCCCAAATAATCTCATAAAAATATATGATAATCTTTCTTTTTATTTAATATCTGCATTATTAATTAGTTTTCTTGTAATAAAAGATCTAAAACATAATTTTCACAAGTCTATAGAATAATTTTTCGCTTTGTAATCAATACTAAACGCATTTACAAACGTGAAAGTTAGATTAGAAAATAAGAATACACAAATAAAAAAAAACAGTAGCAGTCGTGGGACTGCCGATAGAAGTGAAAACGGAACTATTAAGTTGAGAGTAATTAAAACTATATGCAAAAATTATATGAAATTTTTTATGTTTTATTTATTAGTTACATAATGATGGGTTAAACAAATCATGAAAAAAATATAAATACAAAGTGGTTGAAAAAATAATTAATATACAATTATCTTAACAATATCTTAATAAAAAAGTACTGTAAGTATTAAAGAATATTATTTTAATGAAAAAAAGTTCAATGCAATCATTATACTTGTTGTAATTGCTCAATATTAATAGTTAGTTAAACATAGAATACAAGTGAGTAAACACCGAGTGAACAACAGTGAGTTGAACACCGTTGTAAATAATACAGTTATTGCTACGGATAAAGTATATAATTGCAATAACAATTAAACCCACAATATTTTTAAAACTAATAAATTAGTTAAATTAACTTGGTTCTTTCGTAAAGGTATTTTTATTGCACAATAAACTAATTTATTGAGTTAATACGGTATCAGTGAGCCAATGCGCCAACTATAGTTCCGGCAGAAACGTTCACTCATCACTTCATACGCTACTACAGGCTAAACTAAACTTCCAATAAAAAAAATGATAGATTACAAAAAAAATATTCATCTATTTTCACACAACTTTCTCGCTGACAAATTTTGTCTGACCAAAAAATAAAAAAAATCCTCGCTTACTACTTTTTTCTTGTCATTGTAAACGCTATGTAAAATGTAAACAATAATCAAAATTATTTCGAAATTTTTTAATATTTAAAAATGTAACCAATAGATTGCCAATATTAAGAGCTTTAATTTGACGCATCTTACAGAATTGTACGACATTGGCTTCACTTTTAAATCGCGAGAGGAAGCCGTAAAGGTCACTGATTTTCGCAGTCTGTTTTCATACTCCGCCGGGACAGTTTTAAAACAGCGAGACTGACTTTTTCATGCAGGTTAGTAGTCCGCGGCCAAGTCTACGGTTAAAAAACACAGCGAGACTAACTTTTTCATGCAGGTTAGTATCATTAGCATGTCGGTGACGCGAACCGAGGATTTTACCCTCTACCAAAACGCTCAACGCGCCTAAAGAAGTTTTCACTTCAAAAATCCGAAACTTCAATAATTTACAAATAATATTAAAGATTTTATATTATGGAAATAAAAAATAAAAGAATAAATTGTGAGTTTCAACAGAAAGTCGAAGTAAAAATGTGATTTACGTGCAGTTGTGAAGCAGCTGTGGGTTTAACGGGTCGATGGCGACGGAAACTCGCCAATTTCCGCACAGTTTGCGAAGGGAAAGAGTACGAGCCAGGAAGTTACGTATAAGTTGACTCTAAAGACACAAATAGAGAAAACCCATTGCAGTATCCAGATGCTGTATCTACCTGTGCTTTGGTATTTTTATACAGTTGTAAATAATGTTTACTTTTTATCAGCTTTTACAGTGTAGAGTGTCTAAGATAATGTACAAAATAATTTTGTTACAAAAGGATATTATTTTATTGTAATATTTAAGAGTATTCGTTGAAAATTATGGTCTACAGGATTACTCCAAAAATGTCTGTTTATAAATATACATGAATACATCGGTTGAGGTAAAACAAAAGGACTAGTTTTGAGCTAGCAAATTTAGTTTAATTCTTAAGAATATGCAACAGTCTGCATCTCTTTACAACCATACGTCATGAGTTATAACAAATGACTTTTTAAAAAGTTACTGAAAATATTGTAATTTTTGCAAAAATATTTAATTTGAAAAAGGACGATAAAGTTGTATAATTTATTATTGAATGTATTTAGTTTTTAATATTATTCTGGTTTTTACCTGAGTAATCAACAAAACGAAAGACCAAATTATTCGTAATTTTTATTCTACCACAGTAACTGATTGAGTAACTGAACATACAGAAAAAAAAATTTATATCAATAAAGACTCGGAAGAGAAGTAGGTTTAAATTTATAACAGTATTTACAAGTACTAGTTTGATTTGTATTTCTTAGTTTATAGTTTTGCTATATCATGAATATAACTCTATTAAGAATTATATTCCTATGGAGGAAATATTCCATATAGTTTATTTTCGAATGGTGAGTTTAGTTTCTCTCATCTTCCGTTTAGTGGTGAGAGAGTTGCTTGACATTGAGATAGCGTCACAATTCAGATGCTGCACTCGAAGGTGAAATGGAACATTCATTGAATCAACCCTTGCTACTATTGTTACATTATTTGTTACAAACTTCGGTAGCCCACCGTGTTTTGGAATCCTGTCTAAAAAGAATTCAATTGTGCACCTGGTGAGACATTTGGAAATATATTTCTTTATATTTTTTCTTTATTTCAAATTTATGTGTATCTGATGTTGAAACGTTGCAAATAGTCCGTTTTGATCTTCGTCATCGCAACTTGTGTTACCCTTCACACGGATGTGGACTCCAAATTCTAGGCGTCATATTTTAGACATTGCTGTAAGCGGATGGTGAAATGAGCTGATCTCAACAATTGCATTAAATGAACCCTGCCCAAAACAGCTACGTTACTGTTTGCTTTTTATATAATTGTTATTGTTTTATCTTTGTTTTAACTTGTATGTTGGGGCATACCGAGAACATAATCTACCTAAGAACTGGCCCGAAGATAGTTCTTTTTTGTAACATATAATTGTAGCAAATGTCCAAAATAATGTTATCCTTTAAAGATCCTACTATTATAGGAAGTCATTACTATGTGATAAATACAGTAAGACAATGTTTTATTACTTTTTATATAACGTATTTAGTTTTGCTGTTGCACCTACCGGAGTTGCCACTAATTATTATACTACTATTTATAATGAAATATTTTTTATTTACTTATACCCTTAGTCTGTTAACAGCTAGTATGAATTCTTCTAATAGATATGTGGCTGGGCCAAATTGCGTTCAAGTATTGCTAAATATGTCAACAAAAACCTTTGTTTATCTGTAAACATACGCTAATGTGCAACGGCTGTATGTTTGGTATAAACCCATACAAGCACAATTCCAAATCCATCTCTTGTTTTGACCTACTTTATTAATTATGTCTATCGAGTAATTTTACACATTTTTTAGAATATTCTTTTTCATCGTATCAATAATGATATGTATTCATGTTTGTAATTTTAGCAATATATGCTTATATATTTCGGGACTCGAGTGTATTGTATTAAATAAAAAGTGGGTTTTTATTAAGGGATGAATTTACTTAATATAGTAAAGACTCCTTTAAACATAGTAATACGTTCTATGGGGACATTAATTTATTTAGTACAATATTACCATTCAATCAGTACGTAAATTTAAAACCAACCATTTCCACAAATCAAAATATATATATATATAATATATATATATATATATATATATATATATATATATACAGGGTGAATATAAAGTCAGGACCCCCACCTCTCTATTTTTTTCTATAGGTAATATAAGGAGATATCCTTTGAGTAGTGGTGCAATATGGAAAGGAAGTTTCATTTTATGATATTGAAAATTTTTTTTGTCCCCCAAAAATGCGACATTTTGGGGGCAACCCAAAAATTTCAAATGTAAACCCCTATCAAGTGAGCCCTTATTTTAAAGAGCATGAAAAACTTAAATAGTGGTGAAAACCAGAGATCGCTATCTCTTTTCCAACAACATAGCCAATAAAAATTGTAATTGTCTTTACACCTAAATTTATTTTGTTTGGGTACAGTTGCCGTCTGCGTGGAAACAGGTTTGTTGGTTGTTTGTGTTCTCAATGAGTGAGGCATGCAATGGATGAAGAATCCAATATTAGAAAGTAAACTGATAAGGAGTTTATTGTCAATGAGTGACTGGGCTTTCCCGGTTCGAAGTACAGATAGTACAAACTAGTCCATTCCTTGCTTCAATCTTGTGAGAACAGGTAAGCAGTATGAGTCAGCTGATGCATTATTTTATAATAGACATTAGAGCTGACACCAACAGCTGATCATGCAGTTGGAACTTTGTCACTTTCGTATCTGTATTATTATTAAACATACGACAATGAGAGTTAGTGCATTAAATAGAGGGCGTTTTAAATAGAATAATTGCAAAATAAACTCAATTTTCATAAAAATGTCAGTTGGAACCTTGTCAAGCCAAGGTAGCGAGTAGTTATTATCTTAGTAGATCATTATTATCCAGTGATATTGTGTGGTTACTATTCCGTGAAGTATTTTGAGAAGGTTTTATGTGTTTTAGTGTTATTACAATAATTTATTTAGATGCACTTTCGCATTGTAGTTTGAAATAATATTATCTAATTAATACTGATTACGAGTAAAAATGGCACGTAGTCACGAAGATAAAGTAGAAATTATATTAACTTTCGGGGCTTCGAATGAAAATTATCATGAGGCAGAAAGGCGGTTTAATTTGGCATATCCTGATAGACCTGTGACAAGGAATTACTTAAGAACTTTAGTAAATAAGTTCCGAGAATTTGGTTCCATCAAAGATGCCCCACGCTCAGGTCGGCCTCCTTTAGGCGGTGACAAACAGTTTGAAATTGTTGCACAATTTGTGATACACAGAAACAATACATATACGATACACAACGTTACCATTGTACATTGCTTGATTGGATAAGCCACTGTTCTTGACTATTTATCTCTGATCGTATTGTAAAGCTGCCAACTCGGAACTCAAAGTTAGATGTAGAGTTCACATTGTTAGAGCTATGCCGAGGAAAAGTGATGTCACCTTCAATAGTGATGTCACCATAAAGTGATGTCTGCTAGGGTGTTCAATTGTTACTGAAGAAAGCGTGCATACATTTGTCTAATCAAGACAAAACTAAATTTGTGTAGGATATGCTGAAGCAACGTCAAGTCATTCACCAGAAAACCTATTGTTTCACGGGTTCCAAAGGAATTGTTTTGGAAATTGCCTTTTCATAGCGGTACAAAGATTCTCAGCGTACACCTTGCATTACTAACTCTTCCACCATCCCATTATCGTATGTATATGTGGGGCACATAAGATGTAGATTTTTTAACAAGTTGAGGGAAAAGGTGTATTGGTATATAATTTATGATTCATTAGTCCATTTTCTCTTCCATAACTAAAATGGTTCGATTATTTCTGTATTTATTACAAGCACATTTTCTTGGTATAAATAAAAAGTGTATACTTATATCAATTTTGACGTATTAATTATAACATGGTTCAGTAAAAGTAACAAATTTCTATGAAGTTATTTACAATCTTTTTTCTTCTGCGATGTTTCAAATAAATTAGCCCTCATATAAAAAGGCCTCTCAAAATGTATCAATATTAGTTTGTGTGTTTTTCACTGTCATCTTCAACAACTTCCTACTAATGGTTGCGGTCACATTAGGAAAATGGACACATTTCTGTTAATTTATGTTAGCAGTTTTGGTAAAAGTTTTTGAAAAGGTTAATTCTTAAAAAGCTAGTATAACACTAGCTATCTGAGCTCAGCAAGAAACTTTTTAAAAAACGTTGAATTTAAAACAAAACATAACAGCAAGCACATTAAAATATATCTTGTATTTGTTTAATCTTACATCAAAGAGCCAAAACGATATTTCTATATTATGTAGGAAGCCTACATAATTCATAATATTGAATTTTCATTCCTTATCTCTCCCTATATCATCTTAATACTTGTTTTAAATGGTTGAATTAGACAAGTACATTTGAGTTTAGCTCAAGTTAAACTTCATCTGTATGTAGCGTCTAGAATATGACGCTGTTCAGACTTGATTCTTGAAATCTAGAGCCATGTTCGTTTGAAGATATTGAAAGAAAATCGACAACGAAGAAGCTAAAACAAACACTTTACATCAATTCGGTATCAAGGTGAATTTTCATTCTCTTTGTCTCGTCAATGAACAACAATTGTGTACACTACGATGTTACTGACACGATCTCTAAGCACGGTGGAGCAACTGTGTTTTCTGCATAGACGTAGGTATGAGCAGAAGGCTTGCATTAATATGAAAGAGATACAAGAAGATAATAATCATATTAAATCAACCCTTCCCAGCATGGCTTCGTTGCATTAAGTATAGTTTTGAACATAAGTTTAAAACAACAAATATTTTATCTGTGTAATCGCTATCAGGTCTCTGTATAACGATCCTGGAATTTTTCATGACATTTTTAATCAAAACTTTTGTAACCTTCTTCAAGAATTTATAGAAATTGTATTGCTATATTAAGTGACCATGGTCTAGCTTTCTTTATGTAGTTACCGAATATATTTCATAACATTACTTAATATCTGTCATTTTATTAAACGCTGATTATATTTATACCATAGGCATAATGAAGTGAAGAACACTAAGTACAGTGTACCATGAAAACAGTGTGTTTTAATACCTAAATTCCCTTATTTTATATACAGAAAATACTAAATCAATTTTTAGAGAGAACCATTTGTATGTTCAATGTGCTACAACCAACTGTATTTGGATGTTTGCACATAAGAAAGTACTGTATTATCCTGGCTTCCGTTATACTACTTTGAACTATTGTTAACTGTTCTTATTGATAAACTTAAAAAAAAACATATTCCAAAAATGTTATTTAATGTGTTTTCATTCACATTTCACTGTCATACATATATGAGAGAACTAAAATTTCACAGTAATTAAAAGACTGTTCATTGTAACATATGTAACATTGTAACGACTGATAATCCTAATCATGAAGCATTGCAATCATAGACTTAAAACTAAACGATAGTATAAAATTATTTACACTATCAAAACTAGTTTGGTATCTTAACTAACATCAATCAATTAATTACATTATTTATGAACAAGATACTAAGCGTGTTAAATAATAATCCATGTTAAATTACAAATAGGATATTCAAATATATTTATATAAAAATATTTTATTATATCAATAATTAGAACAAATGAACCGTTAAATAATATAAATGTTAAATCTACTTCGTGTTTAACCAGGTTAAATAATTAGTTTCTTCATATTTCTCTCAATTATTTCAAATTTAGTCTATAATAATATAAAAAAATAACTTAGTAATATACAAGGTAGAGGTACGCCCCAATATGCTTAATAGGCTTCGATAGGGATCCATGCAAAAGTTCAAATATATAATATTATTTTTGATATACCCTGAGGTCAGATAGACAGCTAAACAATCATAATAATAAATGCTTACATCCCCACGGAAAGCGAAAAGGAATTGTATTTACCTAATGAGCGATAGTCTTCAAACATGGTAAATCAGCATGGTGATGGGACATGTAATAATTTAATTAATAATATATTTTTGCTAATAAAATTTAAAAAAAGCAGTAGATAGTCCTGTTATATAAACATAAAGGGTTGGTTTGATCCTAACCTATTGTTTGCTTAAAGTTTTTTTCTATTACAGCAAATGAAAATCGTCTGGTAGATCTTGAAGTAGACAACAGTTTACTGGTATGTACAGTGTCTACAGGAGAAAGAGTTCAATATGCTGGAAAAATCATCTCCACTGACCTTTAATGATCTGGTCTGTGAATAATAGTGTACAAGGTTGGCGCACTTAGAAAGTTTTCTAGATCTCAAGGCCGAAAAATGGTATCAAAAATAAATACAAAACGTAATTAAATTGTAGGGAAAACACTTACGTTATTTTATATACCAATGTTACAGTAATGTCAATAAAATATTTGGGAATATGTGCATGCAACCACAATGCAAAAGTTTCAGAGTTTAATATTAATATTTATAAACTGACTTTTAATCACTAGGCCCTACCACTAAAATTAAAAGTTTAAAATTAAGTTTTATTTTCTTTTAAACCTAGTTAAAAGAAAATAGGTTTTATATTTTCTTTTAACTTTTATACTATAGTACAAAAGAAAAGACACTCATGGTTGTATAATGTTTCTAAAAAATTAACCCCTTCCTTTGAATGCGTGCCACTTTGTGTATGTTGGAATACTTAATTAACGGCATCAAAAAAGGTTTTAATAGGTTTTCTTCAAAAGTTTGTTCAACCGACTTAATTAATAATAAACATCAATTTCCAGTATACCCTAAGGAATTCTAACCTTTTATTCTGTGTGTAAAATATTGACCTATGATTCAGTTGCTGCATTACTATTGGTCCTCACCATCACCATCGTAAAACAATGTTTAAAATCTTAGACATATTAATAAATAAGGGTGAGAATCTCTGAATAACACTGAAAACCTTTAATAATCCCAGTATCTGGAGAAAATTGGATCGTCTAAATAAACTCGTATTTTATCCTTGTGCATGGTGAACCTGTTTAACTTCCTCCAAGTACAAAGTACATAGTAAATATGGGATATTTTCAAAAGTCTTCTTGTGTTTGAATCATAATAATTATAAACAAACGGAGAAATTATATATATATTCTTCCTAAATTATGAATGTTATTTATACACCTGGATGTCCCTTTCCGTAAAATACAAAGCAATATATTATATTAAAGCAACTTAAAATTTATAGGTTTGTATACATTTCTTTTATTTAGTTGAAATTTGTATATTACTCCGTACACCAACCAAAGCAAGTAAAGATTTAAAAAAAAACTGTTTAAAGTACCTTACCTATAAAATTATTATATTTTAGATATGTTTATATAATTTGTGTGTGTATGTAGCAGCATGTATCATTTCTCAAAATGTTATATCCCAAAAACTGTTAATTCCACGTAAAAACTGGAAGAATAATTATTTATTGCAGATTTAGTTGGTTTCATAATACACATGCAAACTAAATGTCCCATAATTTAGCACCATTTGAATATCTGTTATTTAAAATGCAAAACTGAAAACTACAATTAAACCCTTAACATCTCATAAATAGTTATTTTCCATAACACTACCGATTGAAAACTGGTCTTAGTCACGTGTTAATTTAGTTATGCTAAAATTTATTAGATAGCACATGTTCAATAGTGAGTTTTAGTGTTGCAATTTAATTACAGTAACAACTGATTTACATAACAAGTGTTCAGATGCTGTAAAAGTATGGGTCATTTATTTTGCATGTTTAATTCAAAACCTTTTATAACACAGTTATTTCTTAACCAAATTTTATAAATGGGGTATTTTTTAAAAAGAAAAGTAATTTTAAAACTGTGCTTGCCTTATAAACGTTTGATCAAAGCAGTGGTTTATTAGGAATTTCATAAAATAAAAATGAAATGGCTGCCATTAAAAAAATTAAAACTAATGAAAAAAAAATTACTTTGATATATAATAACCCATGACATAGACCCGTTTACCAAGTTTTGTAACAATTGTGAATACAACAACTAAAATGAAATTACTGTATTAAAAACTGGAAGGCGTATCTCTACTAAACGAAGTGGAAATTTGGGAAAAAATATTCTTCAGTTTTAGTTTAGAATCACAAAGATTCCGAAAATGTATAGCCAGCTCTTTTTGTTTCACTATGCATATATTAAATCTAGCAACTTGACTGTTCCTTGAAAGATTAGACTTACTAAATAAAATCTAATGTCAAAGTCTATGTTTAGTAACAAAGCAGATTTGTTTGTATATTATAAATACATAAACTACTCGTAACCATTTTACCCATGATTTGAATTGACTCGTTTATTTCATAATTTTTACCCGCAACTTATTATATAAGTATTCTAAGGAGAAATCCCATTAAATATAGATTACTAAAATAAAATACCGACCCCCAAACATTTCAAATTATAATATTGTAGTTGTTTTAAATCATCCAACATACATATTAGTCAAATGTAACTGTCAAATGATTCTAAGATGCTTACGGGAATACGATTTTAGCTACGGCGACGAAGTAACCACTAAAGGAGTATTTCTCTCACTGAATACTTTCAGTTGACGTGTGAAAGTGATTTATGATGTTAAGAAGATGAAGTCATGCGAACCTTTATAAAGTACAGTGTTTAGCTTTTGGATGGCTGTTCCATGAATAAAATGTTTGTTTAGATTCTTTTACAACAGATTTCATGGGGTAAATTCCTAATCGATTCAACATATATCAATTCTTATGATGATCCCTTTTGAGTCATCTCAAACATAGTTTGAATATTTCGTTTATTGACCGGTTCCTGGAAATCTTTCAGATGGCCAGGAAGGTATTTCAGTTACACGGATGTTATTTAATACATCCGTAAAGGAGATTGGATAACCAAAACTATAGTTTTATTTCCTATGAAAATGGTCCATTAGACCAGAACTAAGATTTAGGTTTTAAAAAAGAATTATTTTCCTCACTTTGCTTTCTAAATTGTTGACTGATAAGTCGAAGCGTGTATTCTATTTGTGATATTTAAATTTTTAGAGTTTACCAATAACAGAAGAATATATTTACCAATAACAGAAGAATATAATCCAATCCATTCAAAGTTAGTTATTTAATTTCAGGGATTCCTACATTCAGTTCATAAGTAAAATGGTTGAATATCTACCACCTTTAGTTTTTAAGACCCTCCTCTAATAACATAAAACTAGTAAACATTAAAGATATGATCCACGATAACGAGGGAGTAGCGTAACTCATAGTGAGGTCTGATGATGAGTCAATTACCGGAGTGTCAGCTTCAGAGTGTTATAAACGTGCAACTCTTCGTTTACCGAGATTATGGTAAAGCTGAAGATGCTTGGACCAATATAGATCTTAACTGATATCAATTATATAAGATGTAGTGCATTTCTCTAACTTAATTCTTTATAGCATAGAGACGAATTCACTATAGGTAATTATTAGTTGATACCATTAGAAATGGACGCCTCATTAAACGTATGACTTAATTACAGTTACAGATAATCATAGTGATTTCGTATCAAAGAATATGTTATTTTGCATTGTTTTTTAACGCAGATAAATTATGTCTCATTAGTTTTAAAACTCTTACAAAGAATAAGCGGTACATGGTATAAAATAATATGGATATAAATGATCATCTCATCATAATATTTATACTAGAACAGACTTCAATTTAAGCACATACTCAGGAAATATATACGTCTTTTGGTTTCACTAATATGGTATAAGATTTTTGTGTGAAACGTACATTTATTTTGTTATAATATACTAAAATATAGCCCCCACATTTCTAGTTTTCAACGCTAGTTAAACAAAACATTCAAGATAAAATATACACTATCTTCTACATTTTATGTTTAAAACAAATTTGAATCCAAAAATAACATACAGAATTCCGTCACTCGATCACAGCCCTTTAGTTTCAAATATTTAACGTCACTATATGACGTGTATATTACATGCCTTGTTAACCTCAAATTACAAGTTACCATGGATATTGTGTTCAATTTTTGGCCTGAGGAAATACGATAAACCAATTAATTGGGAAGGCTAAATTATTATAAAGATCATGTTTATGCATACAATTATAATATTATATTTATCTTGTATTTTGTTTGTAGAAGCTATATTTTTATGGACTTTATCCGGGGTTAAAAATTTTTAAACAAGTGTTAACTATCCATCCACCGGTTTCAGTGTTATAAAGAAGAACTAAAATCAAACTACCAAAATCAACCATTGCCTATCATGAAAGCGACACTTTTTGAATACGTTTTTGCAGACCTTTCAATGCAAAAGAACACTATAAAATATATATCGTAAGTGGAGCTGACTGGCTAAGTGGTAATGTTACCATAAATATTATTCTTTATAAATATTATTATGGCGGTAATGTTATATTATTATTTTGGATTAGTTAACACTAATTAAAATGTTTCTAAACGTTCGTTTCTTAAAATAGGTATTTTTAAGATAATATCGTAAATTATGTTACGATATTATCTTAAAAATACCTATTTTAAGAAACGAACGTTTAGAAACATTTTAATTAGTGTTAACTAATCCAAAATAATAATATAACATTACCGCCATAATAATATTTATAAAGAATAAAAATTGAAGTATAGATTTGATAATTTCCGAATGTTTAGATAACATAAATCAATTTTAAAGGATCGTCAAAACATTTATGTAGAATGTATGAATTCTCATCTCGGAGAATAATGTTGAAATTCCAATTGACGAGTACTGACGGCAGTAATCAGATATTCAGGGCGAGTCCTGGAGAGCCATTGACATTCAGTTGACCTGCAGTTCACGTTTCTGCTGAGTGATTCCCTGTTCAGCCCGTGCTTGTATCAGACTTTAAATTAGAACTTGTCATACCATTTTATATCCTATCACCATGGGACTGTCAATCCCTGTTTAGGATGTTTCAAGAAGATCTACCTTTTTTAAAGGCAAAGCTGTCTACGCTTACTTAAACCTTATAAGCTACTTATTACTATTACTAAACAGAATTGATAAATTGATAAATATACAGTTAGATTTAATCTAAAATTTTACTGCGTTTATGCAAAAAATAATTAACACAGTAAACAGTAAAAATTACAATTATATTGATTCTCTAAATATTGAAAAAAACTCGTTGGTAAAGATTTATTGGCAGAGAAACGTATAAAATACAAATTACTAGTGAACAGTTTTAGCTGTGGTTTATACGCAAAATTTAATAAATAAACTCACAAAAACAATTTTAGTCTATTGGATCCTCATGCATGCGAAAAGACTATAGAACATAGCTAGACATTACCAAGTAGACAATAAATTTTAAAATATTGTTATATGACTAGTTAATATTAATTTGTGAAATGCAAATATACGTAATAATATATTTAGTTTGGTACCTATATATTAATAAGCAATTTGCAGTCTTTATAATCTGATAATAATAACATTACAGGTAACATGTGATAATATATTACATCAATTTATTTTTTCTTTTAAAATGTGTCTTTACTCATTCAATTAACTAAATTTAATGTTTAAGTTGTCTTATGTGATTTAAAGAAAATTAACGTAAAAGTATAAAAATATAGAATAGTAAAAAGCAAAGAGAATTAGCTGAAGTATTATTTGAACATCCCCTAAAGCCTTGTGAAAAGTCAGGTCGGTGAAGTTAAAGTCAGCAAGCATGTTACGTTCCTTACGTAAACATTCCCACCCCCTCCCATCCTTCTTGAATTACCTTGCTCTATGTTTCTGTCATCAGTTTAAAACGTAATAATACTTTGTTGGATATCAGTCTTTCCTTGAATTCTTAGCCTCTTTATCTAAAATTCAAAGAGGAATTTCAATTTATTATATTCAAATATCACATTCGTGGATAATATCAAGTAAAACTAGAGCACAATTAGTTTGCTCTCCGGGGATGAAACAGAGATTTTGAATATGTAATACAATTAGTTTAAAAATTACGAAAGATTTTTTTTTTTTAAAGAATAAAAAAAAATAGAAGACCTATTTGGTAATTTTTTGCCAAATAGAAGACCATTTGTAAGAGAACTTTTGAAAAATAAGTTTATATTTAGGATTACCTACTCATTGAACTTTCTTTATCATATGCACGAAATGAATGATTCTGCTGTCTTATGACTTGCAGGGATATGTATTACTTCACATTTGTATTTATTGATGGCTATGGAATAACAGCTATGATCCAGAATTTGTATTTACATTAAAAGTGGTGTTTCAAGAACCTACCGGACTTCAGGTGCAATTCTGTAGAACTAAACTATCTAATTCTCATAGCTAACTTTGTATCCGATTCCATATCAACTCCATCTTAAAATATTTGATGATGAAAAATAAATAATCGTAGTAAATGGTTTGATATCATGAGCTGTTTTGCTCTACAATATTAAAGAATTAACCAACAAAGCAATTAGGAAAACATTGTCCTCTGATACCTTTCTTATTGTCATTAGTGGAGTTTTTAAGGGATTGTGCTGTGTGCTTACAGGTCGAATTTGCTAATTACGCTGATAATTTCATAGTGGCATTAAGTTTTTGGTACATAGAAGAATAATGTTATAAATATTATCTATTATCTATTTGTATTATTGTAAGCCGATTATAGGAGCCATTGTGGTATTACCCTTAAATATTACAGTTAATATTAAATTCGCGTCATACTTCATATCCCAATAATAACTTGAAGGTCTGTCTCGCCTGCACTAAATGGTCAGAAAAACGATATTTTAAACATATCTAGGGTATTATTATTCAAGTTATAATTTGGAATGATTTTCATGTTAGGTCTCGAATTAATGCCCTGTGATATGTCAAAAAAATTTATTAGGAACTACTTTACAATATTCTTTTAGCAACGTTGTTTTAAACTATTTAACTAACAGAATAAAGTGTCATAAATAAATACTAATTAATACCTAAATAAATATTATTCCGCAATGAGTTCTCTTTACCGTTTAAGTTCGGTGAGGCTATGTGCACTAGCACAACGTATAAAACCCATATATGGATGTGTCCATAACTGGCCAGCCAGCTCGGTCAGCAGCCGGATTCAGGTCCACCTTCTCTTATCTCTCGGAGACACTAATGCTGGTTGGAGGCGGTGGCAATCGGGAGAAGCGTTATGATAGTCATCTGTTGTTTTTGTCCGTCCAGCCGGCTCGATTATAATTTCCTCTCGCCTACGTCGCTCTTTTCTTCTTAATATTACTAACTTAACTTTAAATTTTTAAGGGAGTAGAAAATAGAAAAAAAAACTAGTTGTAAATTTAAACACAATCCTCGTACTTTATAAGAAAAGAAAACTAAAAAAGAAGATAAATAACTTACACAGTAGAATGATGGATCTCTTCTAAAATTTAACGTGAAATACAAAGTTTAAAAAATAAGATTTTACTCACATATTTAAAACACTCCCTTTAAATGTAACTACTATGATCGGTGAAATTATTAAATCGCTTAAGGGTTTGTAAACAAGAAATCCAAGCTTCCTTACTTTCAATCTCCTCTAGGTGCCATTGGGCAACGTCACCCGCATTCTTCATTTCCTTATCCTTGGAAGGATGGGACCACGAATGTTGTTAGTTCCTCGGGGTTGTTCCGCTTGATTGGAGTTGACCCTCCAAGGACCGCTCAAGATTCCCTTTCTGCAAGGACATTCCGTTTCTTGACGTCTGGCGTATTACAATTATTACACCTAATTCCTTTAGTTTTTTCATAGTCACTGCAAAAGTGTCCATGTGGGTTGAGTTTACCGTTTGTTGATCTCTAGAACGTTTTCTTTCTACGTCTGCTTTGTGCTTTTCCATATGGCGTGGGAATACGCATTCCATCCTGAATCTCCTCAGACTTCCCTCACAACGCATGATTTGGTATTACTGTATTTAAAGAAGTATTATAAAGGACAGTTGTTGTAAAGGTTTTTCGTGACTTCTCTCTTAGCGGTATGCTCCTGGACTCACGTTGGGAGGCAGGTGAAAACTTTTGAATTCACTATGCAAGGTCTCAAACTCTTCGGCTAATATTTGTAATAAATAATTGGGAAATATTTATAAAGTCTCCCTGTAGAACAAAACTTTGTACTCAAGGCATATGTTCCAACAAATCCTCTCCAGCTTTTGAGTTTCCGAACAGTTTCCTTTTTGTCTAATCAACATTCCTATCGCAAACATGTATTGTTTTACACTCTCCGAAGCACCCTGCGTCCTATGTCAGATCTCACTTTCTAACGTTTGACTGCATCTTCGGTTACTATCAACAAGTATTTGAGGAATTTCGTCGTTAGGCAAATTAGTCGGGATAACGCATGGCATACGTTTGCTTTGTTACCGCCTCTTTCGAGATTTCCAGCTGCTGCATTGTGGATGGATTTTGGTTGCAGCCAAAACATTAGATTCACTCGGTTTCTGCATGTCTTTTTAGATGCCGGTGGATAAATAAAATAATTCGAAATAACAGTAAAAATGCCCATCTTAATTGCAGAAATAGACGAGACACAGTCTTAGATGCTATATCTTCAAACAGAGCCGCTTTACTCTTGTAAAGTTTAACGAGGTTTGGGCACCAGTAAGTATTTAAAACTTTCTTTACTCTGTCCTTACGTTTAGTAATAAGGAAGTTTTTTCCTTCAGTTGCGACAAAATATGAGGTCTCTGTTCGGGCGTTAAAATGTAAGGGTTTTTTCCGGTTCGAATGAACTATATCTCTGACACTAATTCTGAATTCGCCTTATGTAATGTAACAATGTAAGATGTCAAAAGTGAAAATTCATAGCTAGTTTGATTTACTGAGGTTTTATTCATTTTTGTTCCATATGTTAATTTCCTTGTTTCTAAGAATACAAACAATAGTTTAGTTTAACATTAAAAAAGATAATACGTTCTTACTTTTAGTTATTAATTTTTAAAGGTGTTTATAAATCTAGGATCATCGATGAAACCATACTATTCACATTGAAATTTAATACCAGTTGTCCTGATAAACTCGTGTTTATGAGCTCACGCTAAAGGTTTTATTTACTAACTCGGAATCACTTTTGTAATTCTAGCCAAACAACAATCTGTCTGGGTAGACTGTCATCCCTTCCCACCTCATCATCTTGAAATAATTCCAACACCTCATTACCGTTTTTCTGCGTCAGCCACGAATCTTCTCACCTCGTTTGCCTACGAGATATACAAAATAGTGACATTTAAATAGTGGTTTATTTCGAATTCTTAATTCAAATGATTATTACGACTGTGAAATAACTTCTAAATTGTAAGAAACGTAAAAATGGACATAATTTATTTAAATAGCCATAATTATGCATTTTCTATTGGATATTATATTAGTATAAAGTAATTACATTTTCCAACAATCTGGTGAATCACTGTTACTTTATAAACGCATTAAGTTTAAAAACAGTGAAATTTAAGAAATATAAAGAACAGAAGATATTTAAATATATGTTTTAATAAATGATACTAAATATAGTTCGTTAATATCACAATATTTATTCGTTTATCACTACCAATGGACAGGCAATAACTTGGTTAGTAGATTGAGACTAAATAATTTCAGAGCAGCAAATAAAGCATTTTAGTAATTTTTTATTTGCAAAACAATATTCGTATATATATATATATATATATATATATGTTGTATATAAATATTGTATATATATATTGTATATATATATATATATATATATATATTGTATATATATATATATATATATATATATATATATATATATATATATATATAGTTTCAATTGCCTAAAATTGTGGAGTATAAATAAATAACGTATTTTAATAATATAAATATACCACTGTATATTGAACCTATTGATATTTTTGGATTTTTGATCAATTGAAGGATAACAAAATTATGTACTTATACTATTGAATAGGTAATATGTTATGTACATAAATTTGGTATTAATAGAGTCGTATCCAATAAAAAATATAATATAAGCTTTAGGTTTATAACTCTTAATTTTAATGAGATGTGTTACGTTAATTATAAGGTGGAATTATATATTTTATTAGTTAGTAGGTGAGAAGTAGCTTCTAAGGTAGTTGTTCACTATTAATCCTAAATATACACAATTAGGGAAGATATATTGTTCTCTCCGAAAAATATTCATTACGGACTAAGGGCCTTGTTATTTCTTCTTGTTATTCTTATATAGTTTATGAGCTGTATATTTAACTTTTAGACTTGTATAAGTGATGTCAAGTTTCGATTAAATGTGACTCGAAAGTTTTATATGATATTCAAACAAATTATTTTTTAGTTCATTTTTTAAACCTGTATTATAGTTTAAAACGTTAACTGTGATTCCTATAAATTCGAAAAGAAAGCTCTAAAGTTTTATAGATATATGATTCTTCAAAATAACGATCAGTATGATTTTGATGTTGGTTGAAAAATTGGTTCGTACGTAAAGCAAATAATGTTTGTCTTTGTAATATAAATAATGCAACATTTAATATCGTTGACTAAGGTTATCGTATCTTATGACTTTAATAGCTATTAGATAATATAAACACATAAACCTTATTAAGTATACTACAGGTTTATGGCGTTGTATAAATTTGGTTAGATATAAATTAAGGTCAGGCCCTTTGGGACTAAACGTAATTACGGTTTAATAATTTAATCCTTCAAAGGGCTTCTATATTGCGATCTCCACAAACAAGGTAACTTTGATTACAGGGACCGTTCCTCTGCGCACGCTCAAGTGTAAGGGATTCTACGTTATATACAGTTCACGTAAATATGATAATTACTTTATAGATTTAAAATTGTATTATTGTTACATATACATTACAAAGATTGCAGACTTTTATTACAATGTTTTGCTGACAAAATATTCGTTTCATGGTTATTTATGTAAACAATAATGTCAAGACTAAATTTGCAACACTGAAGCATATAGTTTTTTTTAAACACAACACAATTTAAATATAACATTATATTAAAAAAATTTATCCAAGCACAAAAAAGAAACCCATGTGAAAAGTAACAAATATGATAATGTGATTAGTTGTTGTTTTTGATTTCGATTTTAGTAGATTTGTAAATATCTGAGCAATTGTCCATCTACATTTTATAAATAATAGCCGTAATAGCAATATAATTAATACAATTCAAATATGCCTAGGGATGCAGGTTTAGGCACGTGTTATAGATTATCAATGAACATAATTGGTGGATATGAAACTATCACGAATTCCTAATAATGCCATAATGGAAAATTGGACACAGTGTTTAGGAAAAGTAGAATTTGTTCTCACTAAAACCGTTTTAAGAACTTAATCTACACATACGAACCGTAACTGCTCATTTACAACTAAATAAAACCATAATTTTACTGCACGTCCTAAGCCGTGTTGAGACGAGTCAAGCAGGGTAGTAAGATTGTCATATCCAATTAAGACACAATTATGCAGTTTTTTTAAAGAATATTAATAATCGTTTAAATAACTTAAAACTTTATTTATAAGGTTTTTATAATTTTTTAAGGGGAAAATTACTAAAGCTTATTTGAAGATTTAAATTAACTTTAATTTACGACTTTTCTGATGTCCTGTCTGAATTAATTGTTTATTTGATAAGCTAAGGTTTTTTTAATATTTATATTGCAATGTCTATTTTATTATAATGAAATAATAGTAAGCATAATAAATAATTAGTTGCCTTATTATTGGACAATTATTTATTGTAGACCACACAATGTTTTTCTCAATGCAAATGTTACAAGGTTATATAGGTAATTATTTTAGAATAATGTTTACTATCAATTGGAATATGTCTTCAATACGGACTATACTAATATAATAAGTGTACCATACATATAAAAGTACTTCAATAGCGTAAAAATGTATGGAAGCGAAGTTGAATTGTTTACTTTTAGCCAGTAGCAAACACTTTTTTCCTTTAAGATGTTCTGCAATTGGGACTTTTCTTTCCATATCAAACGAATCCATCCTCTAGATTAATAGATAATTTAATCGACAATTATTAAGAGTATCACTACTTAAAATATTGTTATATTTGAATTCACAAGTATTGCAACTCTAACTTGTACTGTTAAAGACTGTTTAGTATCAATACTACTGAAATTTGAACCTTGCCACCGAAAATTTGAAAAAAGTTCTTTAAAGGCCTTGAAAATATGAAATTATAAGATAAATTTAGGTTGACATAATTTTTTATTACACAACGATTTTCGGAAAAAGAATTAAATTCACTTAATTTTTAATATTCTTTGGATTGCAAATAGAGAAGATTATTCTAGATAAATATTGGACCTTGTTTGAAAATATTGTAAAAAAAAATAAACCATAGAGCTTTAGTAGTATGAAAACAACAGTTTCTATTGCGCAACAAGATATCCATTCACTGTTCAAAGTTGATATAAAAGAGTTAAAACCATAATAGCTATAATTTTAGTATGAAAATATACATGCTGTATTAATAATATCATAATGTCCTAGAGCATATTATTTATTGATTCGATGATTTTATTGTTTACGGTAAGAAATTTAATTTCGAACTCAATTGCGCTTCTATAATTTACAATTCTTGAATCAAACCTTACATTCTGACGTTATTAAACTGTTATTTTCTTTTAGAGCTAAAATATAAATGAATAGTTCACCATCCAATCTGTAAGAAAAAAATTATGGTAGCATTAGATAGCAAACACGACACTGTCGTATACGAGTAATTTTGCTATTCTTCTAGACTGCAGTTCATACTTATATAATGTTAAGTAGAGTAGATGTTTAGTTTATGAGAAGTAGGGGAACCGCTCTGGTTAGTGTCCAAAGTCGGTATAGTCGTCAGTATAGCCCAGACAGAGAAAGAAGTCATCTCGTCTGTTTCTAAACGGATTATCATAAGGTTTTTAACCATCGAAGGCGTTAAGCCACAGGAAATTTCTATTTGTTTTCGGGCACGTTTTAAGGACAATACACTTTCTCAGAATCGTGTATTATGTGGGCGAGAGAATTCAAAGTTGGACGAGAACTTGTTGAAAGTAACAACTATGATTGACGTCTAAGAAAATATATTGTTCTATATATGACAATAATAGTGCGTTTCGAGATCTTGTTGAACGTGATCGCCGGTTAACCGTGTAAGATACCTATTAGTTTCACCGTAAGTAGTTATCAGCTTCATTAGTGTTCAATCCATAATTACTGATTAACTAGCTTTCAGAAAAAATAGAACTTGATGGGTTCCAAGGTTGTTGACTGAAGACCAAAAACAGGTCAGTTTGCAGATCACTATAACTCTGTTGGCTGAATTTTATTGTAGCACGAAAGGGGTTTATTTTTTAAGCACATCGTTAAATGTGATGAGACGTTGGTACATCACTACACTCCTGAGACAATAATGGTAAGTAAGGAGTGGCGCATAAATGATGAAGGTGAAAACCCAAAACTTGTATCCCTACTGAATAAGTCTTTGGAACGGTTTTGGTCTCCATAGGAATGTTATTGGTCGATATTTGACATATTTAACTTAAAGTGAATATGACTTTCTCCTGTCAGTATTACGTTCAGAGAAAGCCAAGTATTGATACAAAAAACGGGACGTGCCCGTCAGAGATGTCATTCCGTTCCATGGCAAGGCCTCAAATCGCGGCTTAGACAAAGGATGCAATAGCCCTTGATATTATAGCCCTGACTGGTCCAATGAAGGAGTTGAGGAGCAAGTGTGCAATTGGTTTACAACTCGCCCTTTTCCATGACAAGGGCACATTAAAACTTACAAATCGGTAGCATAAGCGTTTGAATTGTGTCAATCTAGTATTGAAAATTTCAAAATGAATAATAGCCTACGAGTATAAGGTTATAAAATGTAAATATACTGCTAATACTTTCTTTACTGCTTTACTGCTAATATCTTCTATATGTAATTATTAGAACGGAAAATGCTTCGTAAGAAATAATAAAGAAGCAAACACAGTCCTAAAAGAAGAAACATAACTATACAGGGTTCTAAAACAAAATGAAATTTATGTTCGAAATTCGTCATTATCTTGAAAGGGACAATCATTCCAAGGCTTTACTAAGTCGACATTACAAACTCTTTAAGTGAGCAAGAAAGTGCTGTTTCCAGCAGGAAAAACCAAAGCCCGCCTGTCAGCTCGTTAACCGGCTTGTTTGTCCCAGAGGAGTCTCGGCTTTGCCACAACTGACACTTCTCTCTTGCTACGTTTTAAACAACGTTAAATATGTCACTTCTGTCGACCAACGCATATTCCCACGTAATAAGAACATAAATCAGGGATTTTTTCCAATTACAGTATATGTACACTAAGTTTTACGCAATTAGTCTCGTTTCTTCTTTCTTCCCAATTCGTTGTTTCTTAATACTTTAAAAAGTAATTTTATCTGCGTTGGATTGTGAAATTAAGTTTCATTATTTTCATAATTCCATTTGATTCACATTCGTGGTCAAAACCTATAACAATTTTTAGTTTAGAATCGTAATTACGGAAGATTTTAAATAGTATAAAGGGTGTAAATTTTGTCCGAGGGCGGTTAATATAATTTTAAATATTGGAAATAAAGCTAAAACATTTAACAGTGAATACAAATTTATATGCGAACTGGGAAACTAGATTCCAGTACTTCCGATTTAAAAATCATTGTTTTTCTATAAAAGATTCCATTTTCCTGCGTGTACATATCGATCCTTTCGTATATTTCTAAAAAGAGAGTTACATTAATATTCTTAATTTCTGCTGTAGATAGTGTTAGTGAGACATGAAGTATTAAGAAGTCAACATTTTTAATTTATCTCGTTATTGTTATTCATAAAATTTTTGAGATCAGATGTGCAAAATTAATCACTTTTTTTAATGTTCATGTTAGCTTTAGTTCACTTTCCTTTTATAGCGTCGGGTATTTGACGCTGTCTCAGATAAAAAGAAGGTGACTAAACTCAATATTCAAATTGAATCGACGCTTCCTACAATAGCTACGTTATGTGAATAAAACTCGGGTGCTCCACCGTGCTTAGTGATCGTGTCAGAAACATCGTAGTGCACTCAATTGTGCACTTGATTGTACAATGAGAATTCCACTTAACCTATTTATAAGTGTCTCTGATGTTGAAAAAATGTAATGGTTCGTTTTGAGCTTCTAAATATATGAGATAGTATCAGACACCAGATGCTACAAATAAAAGGAAGGTGAACTGGAGCTAAAATTAACATTAAAATTGAATCAAACCTTTCTACCATGGTTAAAATAATCACTTATGCGAACATGATCTAACTTACTACGTCTTAAGAATTATTAAATAAATATAAATTGTAGTTTTCTGATAAAAACCTTTAATTTTGTGTATAAAAATTTATTTTATTAATAACGCTATTTAATTTGATGTGTTACTCGACCTATGATCCTATTAAAACTTTCCCTGTGCCTCCTTCCTGTAGCGATGCGGTACACTGTATATGTGTTAAAACATATTTCTTGCAAACTAACAAAATCTAAACATTTTTGATTTTATTTTTCGGTATTTAATTAACATGCTGTATAATATTATGTATATGTTCGTTTGTGTTAGTATCTCATGTTGACCTGTATTTTTTAAAATTTTTTGCACAATCTGATGTTAACTTGCCTAGAGTCATATATTGGTATTCATCAAAATTTGTGTGTATTGGTGGTTTTAGATTGAGTTTGTCATAATACTGAAAAAATTCAATAATGGGTAAAAATAGATGGATTTCAATTGAAAGAATATGAGTAAAGGTAAAATGTGTGTCCTCAGAATACAAGTTCTTCTTGAAAATATCAAAGGAGTTCTGGCTTATAGTCTATTTGGACAACTATATTTACCTTTTCATTATTGTTACTATTATATAATCGTATTTTCTTTAGGAAAATAAAATTATTTTATAGTTGCTCAGTGTTTAATTTTTATATGGTCACTTTGACAAACGAACTCAAAATGTTTCTTAAAAAATGGAGTTTTCCTTTATTTAGCCAATAACTACTACGCACAGATTAGTAAAGTGACGCAACGGATCAAAACAGATCATACAATAAAGTTGGCAAAAATAATCTCCGATAGTCCTATTATTAACATTTTTTCTGTAGAATAACCGTTGGAATACATACACATTTTTCAACATTTCATAGGTTGCTAACATGAATAAAAAACTTTTTACCTAAATTAAGAACCACTTCTTTTTGTTCCAAAGGGAGTGTTGTATTTATTAAAATGTTGTAAATGTTCAAACGTAACAATATTTGGAAACGTCTATAATATTTCAAATATACAAATGACAACTAAAATTAGCATATTGTTTATGTTTACCACAATAAATTGTTACAAAAATTAAATACCATATCACAACAGAATAAAAATTGAAGGAGTTATTGGGGTCGGAAATGAAGACAATAGTGTAGCCAAGATTAAATACTATTGCAATTGCGTGTATTTACGAATAGATTAAATGATTAAGCAGCGTGGTGCGGCGTGGCAACAGGGAAGATACAATAAACAGGCGACAATTGGATACCTCTCCCTAATTCTGTTTTTCATTACAAAATGTTTTCACTTAATATGACAAATAATTCCAGGAAAAGTTCTTACACTGCTTGAAGACGGATTAATATCGTGATATGCAAATAATACAATAATGTTCCTAATCAAACATAAGAACACATATTACCATTGTTAAAGTTTCTATACATTATCCTCAAAAACAGTTTAAATCAATTATGCATTACATTATGGGCGATGTGTGTGTGTGTGTGTTTTATACTAATATATTGAGATACACTGAAATGTGTTTGTTCTATACCACACTGAGTTTATTACACAAGATCTGTTAAATATACTCCTAAAAAGTGCTATCAACAACTAAACACTGTCGTTTTGTCACAATTCTTTTTATGTCCCATTAAAAATTATTGTTTACAATTCTATAGTTTGATAACATTCATCGACTTCTATGTAATAACAATAATTAAAACTAACAAATGAATATCTTAAATGTTAAATACGCTAATATTACAACACTAAATGGCTAATAAAAAAATAATTTTAATTTTGAAAGAGAATAAAACATTTGCAAACTAAGAAATATCGTAACATATTTCTTAAAAGATATTTCTTATTTGTTTCAGAAGATTAAATTTAATCAAGTGCACGGTTCTATGGTAATTATAAGCTTAAGTATGAGAGAACAAATATTGAGATTACACATTTGCACAATGTATCAAAACACAATTCACTGCTTTAAGAATTTTTTTATATGTACTCAAAGCTACGACATGATTTCTTCAGTGTAACTAAGATTTATGGAAAGGTAAAACTGTCAGAAGAAAGGCATGGCTGAATAAGATTACATCAAGGCCTCATGTGTCATATTGAGTAACACGCTAACTTTTAGTATGATATAGTTTTGTATTAATTATACTAGCACCTATACTATATGTGTCAAAGTATGGAGAGCCAACGGATAGGGCATGTTGAACTATTTCTTGAATAATGATTTGGATGGTATTTTTTTTAATACGAATTTTTGAGTGAGTTAAGTGGGTAAGCAACCACAATCATTATAGATACAACCTGCACGGTACAGTTGCGAATACGTTAGGCGTGTAAATGTACTCCGTAAATATCGCAAAATTTTAAAGTTTGTTATTGCTTTGAAGATTTAAGAGGTTTTAAAACAGTAGTTAAGAGTTTTTCAAGGATCAAATCCGTGTTGAATTTCTTAAAAGTGCGAGGACAATCAACAAATTGATGGCTATAAACATCCTTATTTTTAATAGCATGTGACTAATTGGTTATGTCCACTTGTTCTTACTAATGTATTATTTGAATAAATAACATAGTATCTTATTTTATTCGGTATAAAATAAAGAAATGAGTTTGAATTTGAATTAAAAGTACTACATTAACATCCATTACCCTTTCAAGAAATATAAGCGTCCAATTAAGAGAAATCTGTAGGTGACAGTAGTAGGCGTTACTCTGATAAGCAAGAAACGCAAGTCTTAAGGGAAAACGAAAGCCAGACTGTCTCACTCGGTGAAGGAATTGTTGCAGAAAATTGCAACTGATTAGAATTTTCTACCACTTGTTTTCTGTACTTTATGCTTCAATATTATATTAATAAAACGTACAATAACCCTTTTCAAAGTCTGTTTAAAATTAAATTTTGCATAATGTCCATTTTGTCTTAAATTTTGCATATTTCCAAAATAAAATCCGTAATCTTACGATTATAGTGATATAATGCTAATTAAAACATTATACCACGCCAGGAATTGATTTTAACATTTTAGTTTACAAATAATGTTTAAACCTTGATTTTAATTAATTGCAACCTTGCACAATATAATATTATTGTGCAAGGTTATGCAAAGTTATGTTATTAAACTATTGTATAATTGTAACGAAAAAAAACAAAATAACCAGAATGTCTTTTTTATTAGCCTTACATTGCGTGTTATTTTGCAATAAAGGTAGGTAATGTACCAGAAATTGAGATCTTTAACATCATTAGCATATCAGCAGGTTTTGTTCTGACTTACATTTTCGTATTTTTTGCCTTATGGATTCATAAGAATTTTAAATATTTGTGTCAATAAAATTGCAGAACCTGCTGCTTCTTTGTAAGTAACATGATGTTAAATGATATTTCCAATAGTTACCGATATAAGGGATACGTAAGGTAAGGCATATCCAGGTGGGTGAACACTCCCTCAGACGCTTCCTGCCAGAGAAACCCGATATTTCTCACAATAGAGGATAACAAGTTTCCGTTCTAGAGGGAAATATACTCACGTATTATATTACAGTTAAAGTGTTTTCTCTTGCTTCAGATAAACATAGTTATATAGGATTTGGCGTGAGGATGGTGCCATTTGTATCAGAATCCTATTTTATTGAATGGGTGGTACCATTTTACTTAGTTATAGAAAACTGTAATGAAAATATCTTTTCGTAGATTTGTTAATAATATGGAACACGCCTTATATCATTCATATACATGCTTTACAGAATGATAAAAATTACAGTAATTAAAGAAATTTTATTAATTCTGATGAGAATGTGAGCAGTAAGAATGTAAAAATATTAAATAAATAAACAGGAAAATAGTTACATCAAAGTAATACGTTTGTGTAAGTCTGTTAGCTGATTGGGCATTAACCATCTTATCATTCTAAGCTTGAAAATTTAATTTGATTATGTAATCGTTTTATTAGTAAATTTTATTTTTGCACTATATGCAAATAATGTATTTTAGAGCTAAGACATTAGTTTCATTAATGAAACTATTAGTGTATTATGTATTTTTAAGAATTTTTATAATTATAAATACTGCTATATGCTTTTATGCTATATGCTATATGCATACCACCGGACCATGTGTGAATGATAACCTTTTTATTTTTACCGTTAAAGGTAGGACTATTAGGTCCTTTCTTGCAGAATCATGTATCGAATATCAGGCTTTGCTAAAGATAGAATCACTCATATTATCGGATTCTATCTTGAACGTCAAAAAATTAAATTCCACAGAATATAATATATTCTGTTCCTATAATATAGACTATATTATAGTCTATATAGCTGAACCTAATTTTGAGATATCCTGTGAAAAGTCTGTAAGACAAATCACACGCAAAACAAACTTTGTCAGCCCTGTGAGTGGTTTGATTCGCTAACGTGTACCCGTGCAAACATCCACCATTGTTGACTATGATTTTATCTACAAAGAAAAACTAGTTTTGATGAAATAATTCTGGTCAATAGCTGTAACAGTTCTTTAGATATTATTTTGATTATAATCCAGCAAACAATTACAAAATCAGTTCGGTTTTACAATTGTATGCTATTGGACTATGGCTGGTGTAAAAAGGCCAAGCCAAAAAGCTTTTTCTCTTGCATGAAGTTGTATTCTTCCTTGGATTCAGAGACAGTATTTTCTGTCTAGAGTAAAGTATAAAATGATTGTTTGTTTTATAATGTAATTTATTTTGTAACACAGCTGAAAAAGTGTTTTTTTTTACCTTTCTTAACATTATAGTTGTATTTTGTATATTTTTATTGTCAGAATAGACTTTATCACATATTTAATGCATTTTGATTAAAGTTAGTAAATATATGGGTTGATGATATGAAACGTATACTGTATCTACGGTATTTAGATGAATTTTATGTTCTAGTTTGTCGGTTCTAGTTGTGTCGATAAAAATTAATGTATGTGACGTTAATTTTTACCAACACTTTAAGAAAATATATTTTAATATACATGTAAAATATTTTAAATATTTACGTACTATTTAATTTGGAAATGCAGTAAACTTCTTGCACTTGTCCCAAAAGTATTTATTCAATTCTATAACATGTTGTGATACAAGACGTTAAACGAAGATTCTCATCCGTTGTAAATAGCCTCATATCACGCCAAGTTTGCGTGTCGAGTAAGAAATAATATATCATCACCGAGTTTCTTAATTACAAATTGGGTAGAGTCCTGAAAGGATCTTCTACAAACTTGTTAGTTACTGGAATGCATTATCGCTATATTTATCACTGACAAGTTAAAAAACAAATTGCTGTAACTTCAGTCTTTTCAAAAATACTATCAAACGTTGACAATAACTGATATATATATAATGAACTTTAAATCATTTTAATATTAAACAAATATTTTATTATGTTGGAACACTTATGGGAAATAATAACGAATTAAAAGATAATAGATTTAATTCAAACATTTTATATCGACTACAGACATTGCCCAACTGTACGTGCAACAATAACAGTAATAAATCATTTTGGGAACTTTTGACTGCTCTCTTTCCCAAGTGTTAAATCAAAAATGATAACATTAGAAGATAAAATCAGTTTTAAAAGAGGCAAAGTCAAATAGTCATCTTTCCACGTAGTATTTACTACATATGTTTTAGCAGTACATTTGGGAAATGTTTTTATTGTTATATTTGGTTCTCCTGACTTGGGTTATATGTTTATGATTTTAACTTACAACCTTATTTTTCATCTTTGGTTGTAGTGAATTAACTGGCTGGTTTTTACATGCTGCATGTGTAACTTAAATTTCAGTTGTGAAAAAAACTACCTTAGGTTTTATCCTAAAGGAAGTAGGTTAATATTTAAACACTTGTTCCCTATCAGTTTTGATCTTAGGATTATGAAAGATAAATGCACTTTTAGGTATGATTAATACTAATCACTATTATTTTTCACTTTTCTTAAAAATTGCATATGTTGCAAAGATGTAAAAGATCACAAAAAATTATCAAATAAAAAAATTAATTATAAAAATATGGAGAAATATATTGATTGCATATCATTAATCATAACTTTAAAATGACAACCCTCACATAATTGTAAGACTTCATAACAGTGTTTGTAGTTCAACAATATAGTTTGAGAACTAAAATAAAAGGCTGTCAGTACAGCCAGATCTTAACCTAAAACACTTCCTCTCACATGTAACAATTTAACTGTACCACATTGCAATCCCTAAACGACAAAATCTTCGGAAAGGTCTAAATGGGGGCCATTATAATAGTGATTATTGAAAATAATAATATAGAATTAATTACTCAATACGTTGACTTACGTTAATAGAACACATTATATTTCTTAGAGTACTAGATATAAAACAAAGTTTCAAAATGTTTGATTTCTGGAAATGTTCTGTTTAATCTAACTGTTTAGAAGCTTCCCTGTGATAAAGTTTTTCAAATGATACGCTTTGACATTTTTAAGATCCGTTGTTTAAGTAATTCAAAATATAATAAAGTATTAATATTGCGGCACGATCATATATAAATGTTACAAATGTTATATAAATGAAATTAATGTACTTCCAACATAACTATAATAGTTGAATAGTGTTAATAATAATGTGGATATTACAACCAATAACCATGTGAGGGCGTATGCAACTGCAGATAAAGAAGAAAAACTTAAATACTTTACTTGTATGTATTTTTATGGAACCATTCCGTTTTCATTATATTAGTTACCGATCCACAAGGATTATTAAATTAAATCATTGGTAACGTAGTATGACGCAACATTTTTAGTTTGGCATTTAATCTAAAATATAAATCCTAAAAACCAATATAACCTTGCAAAAAAGGAAAGTACCACGTGATTATTTAGAACGGGTTAATAATAGTTTTCCTTGACCAAACCTTTTATTTGTAGATCACAATAATAAAATTTAAGATATAAATTAGATTGTTACTAAGTTTTACACCCCAGTATATTCAATTAATTGTAACAACTTGTTTTATTTTTACTAAAATAATAAATCCGTTTCTTTTATCTACATCTTTTAGTAATATTTTACTCCGTATTATTTTTACAAGTTAAATTATTAGTTTAACAAATACATATTTTTAGTTTGTCATATGTGTAAAACTCAATACGATTGACAATGATTAAAAATGAAAGTTGGACATACTCGTAATACACACTTTTACAGTAATTAAGGTTATATAACTTATTATATAAACATGCTGACTATATAAAATTGTTATGTACGAATTATTTAGGATGGGATAAGAAAAGAATACACGTTTTATGTAAGTAAATAAACTGATATTGAGTTTTAAATTACCATAAATCTTGTAAAAATTACTTACCATTATATCAAAGGATTAGCTTTAAGAATGTGTGGAAAACAATACAAACTACATGAATCCAAAAATTTTTTTTTTTAAATAACATAATTTTTTTGGTAATCTACAAACCTAATTTTGACTCTCTCAAACTCACGCTAACTATAGCATTACTATAGCATCAAGTTTTATAAATATTCATCTTCTTTATGCATAGCTCTTTTAATTTCAAAGAGTATTATTGAAAATTAATTGTAAGGTTATGTTTATTCAAACTACTAGTAACTATACACTTTTGGGTTCTTGTGTCTTTATCTGATTTGAAAATAGTCAGAAACTAATTACTTAAACAGTAATCCCCTTCCATGTTGATAACAGCGTCACTCAATAATAAAAGTTTTATTTATCGTCAACAGTCTAAAGAATCTGCAACATCGAAAACGGGAGAATCGACAGAGAATCTGTGTCTGTAGTTGGCCTATGATGCGGACAGGGTATCGTGAGATACTTATTTAGATCAATCCCCCAAATTTATATTTCGTGTCAAGGATATTTACATAACAATACAAATATGTATTTGAGTATTATTAGAACAGTATTTAACTTTATATATGTAAATTCAAACGATTTTTGAAACTTGTATTTAGAATTCTAGAATGATTATCTCTGGAAATAACATTCAAATTGACGAGTATTGACGGCAGTGATCAGATATTCAGGGCGAGTCCTAGAGAGCCATTGACAGTCAGTTGACCTGCAGTTCACGTTCTGCTGAGTGATTCCCTGCTCAGCCCGTTCTTGTATCAGACTTTAAGTTAGGACTTGTCATACCATTTTTATCTTATCTTCGCGAGAATTTAAATCCCTCCTTAACTAACCTATTTTACCAATAAATGACTTTGGACAGCGGTTCCTTAAGTGATTTAAATAACATAATTTTAATAAATACATATATGACGTAACAGGATTCACTCAAATGACATGCGCAAAGCCCATAACTAAATTCTTTCTTGAAGTTTCCAGCTGAAAAAAACACACACATGTATACAGTCCAAGAGGTAATTGATATATTTTCCAGAACGTGATTATGCTAAAAATATAGATAATTTATTATTCATAGCTCAATTATAATAGTAAATTTTCGTCATACGTTACAAGTGTGCGAAGTGCAGGCAGAACCCATAGACATGCAAGTATATGAAAATCTGTCTTATTTCTACACAAAGAAACTAATACGACTGGACGTTTCAGAATTATTAGTTACTGTTAAAATGTCACGTAGTGATTTATTAAACTGGAGTTTGTTTAGAAATGAGTTTTTTCTTCGGTTAATGCTGGCATAATTGTTACCTGTAACACCAATGTAATTATTTTCACTATTGCTCAAACTAAATCCAGCAGAGTAACATGCACAGTCATCGAACTCTGTGGTGTGTATATAGAGATAAAGCGTATTGAGAAATGTCACATCTGTAGGTTAGTTTGTTTTTCAGATGCCTCTTGGGCGGATAGACATAAAAAGGTGGCGTTTTTCTCTCCTCTGAGTCATAGGTTTGCTAACGCCCGGTGAATTAATACTTTTTAAACATATGCTTATAGCAAATAAAACTACAGCAGTTATTGGGCAATGTAAGTTGTAATGGATAGTTCTGCTTAAAAACCCAATTTTGGCAATTATAGTTTTGCGTTGCCGCATGTTTTAAATTATAGCTATTGATTTTATTTATTTAATTTATGTAATAAAAATCGAGATTCAAAGTTTGGTAATTTTCCTCTCTTACGGATTTCAGATAATCAACATAATTTATATGTCAATTGCATAAAAAATTTTAGTTTTTTTCAAGATAGATTTATATAAAAGGAAGAGGATGAAATCCAATCCTTTCGTAAAGTAGTGCCGTAAGTTTATTTTTATCATGTAACGGTAGAATATACCACATATCTTGTTATTATTTTATTGCCATATTGTTTGTGAATCATTAAAAAAGAGTCAGTTCTAAAACTGTTCAAAATAAATAGACACATTTTACATAACCTTAACTTTACTTGGAGCTATATTGCATTCAATATTACTCTACTAAAGAATATCCTTTAAAACATATCTTATGTAAATTTAAGTTTAGTCAGTTTTTTAAACATTACTATACAAGATGATATAGACAGTTATAGATTTGTAAGAACGAATATTGATGTAATTTTATTGAGGTTAAAATTCATGCAGTTTTTTGTCCTAATTTAAACCCTCTAAAACTATGAAACATTAACAAACTACCAATGTACCAACATGAACAATGAATGAAAACAAGATACATATATACTTACATTCCCAACAGTTTAAACTAAGAAACCTCCATCTTACCTGAAAAACAAGTCCAATATTTATCTGTCGTTACAGGTATAACATGTTTAATATTTACACATAAAAGGAAATCTTTCACTCTTTCACTCATCACCAGTTCTCAAACTTACCGATAACTTACAGAACTTAAATTTAGTACATATTTGCATTATGACATACATAGAACAAACTAAAGCAGTTTCATAAAGTTTAGACATCCATAGAGATAAATATGGAATCGCAAGACTTATTAGTGCCATATTTTTGTTTTATAAGTCTTCTCGATATCCCACTAAGATAGAATTTAGACAACAGAATTTACCTTGCACCAAATTGGAAATAAAAAAAATACCAAGAACATTGTCACAGCTGGTACTCAGAACGACTATCCTCACTGTTGGATGGTGAGGATATGTCAACGATAATGACAATGATGTTTGACAATGAAAATGATAATGACAATATGACATATATGTCAATCTTTAAAATACACGTAAATTTATTAAGACAATTTATATTAATGTGTACTTTATTGAAATGTTTATACTATGAAATGTTAAATTTATATTATATTTTAGGCGGTCTGGAGTAATTATTTATATAATTAATAATCTTGTATTATTAATTATTATATAATATGCTAGTATAACACTTTTAAAGCCTATAATGTATAAAAAACGTTAACGACGCTGTTACCAAACTGCATATTTCTACCACAAAGTTTTTTTGCATAGTTTTATCTAAAATATTTAATTCTACAACAAACTACAATTTTTGATGCATCATACATTAAGCATAAAGATTTTAATGTAAAATATTACATACATCTCACTTACATTAAACATTATTAAATACCAATCTGAATCATATGCTGCTACTACTTCCAAATGTTCATTTTTAATAAGTATTACTCATATGAGGTTTTCACAAGTAATGATATTATTTAAGGGATTAATATATTTTGCATTCGACTTCATTAAAATAATATTATTATTATAATAGTACACGCTCTGTATAATAAGTAACCGGACTGAGCCTGCCCGCTGGAAGTTAGTATCGAGCGAGAGCGGAGTGCATGTTCAGTTACCCCGTCGGAGTGAAAATGGAGAGTACGATCGAGCAACGTTTTTAGCATTAAATTTTGTGTCAAACTGAAGAAAACGGCCACGGAAACTCTTCAGATGCTTCAAGAGGCTTACGGTGGGGATGCTCTGTCCAGAACTCAGGTGTTTCAGTGGCACAAAAATTTCCGGGAGGGCCGCGATGACGTCCATGACAAACCGCGTCGGTCCTCCATCAACGAGTCACACGTACACAAATGTGCAAAAAAGTGCGTGATGTGTTGAACAGTGATCGTCGTCTGAGCAATCGGGCTATCGCAGATGAGGTCGGAATTGATAAGATGACCGTTCAAAACACCGGTACCCAAACACCTGACTGAAGAGCAAAGGAAGCGTCGTGTTGCTGTCGCTTCGAAAATCCTTGTTCGACTGCAAACCGAACCAGAGTTTTTCAACCACGTTATTACAGGAGACGAGACGTGGGTTTTTGAATACGATCCTGAGACGAAGCGGCAGAGTTCGGAGTGGCACACACCGGCGTCACAACGACCGAAAAAAGCGCGTATGAGCAAATCGAAGGTGAAGTCGATGCTCATTGCTTTCTTTGACGTGAAAGGCATTGTTCACAAAGAGTTTGTGCCACCCGGTCAAACTGTAAACGGCCAGTACTTACAGAGAGGTGCTCCGTCGACTAACCGCCCGGGTTCACCGAGTCCGTCCGGAGATAGCCGATTCGTGGATTCTCCATCACGACAATGCACCGTCGCACACCTGCCTGCTCGACACCGAACAGTTGCCAAAACAGTCGAGGGCAACGTTGCCACAGCCTCCTTACAGCCCGGATATGGCACCACCGGACTTCTTTCTGTTCCCCAAGATCAAGAGACACCTTAAAGGGACGCGGTTCGGGACTCTGGAAAACGTTCAACGTGCTACGACGAGGGCTCCAGACAACATCGAGGTTGCCGACTTCCAGGGAGCGTTCAGGGATTGGAAAATACGGTATCAGCGTGTTATCGACTCCAATGGGGACTACTTTGAAGATTTCTAAAGTGAAAATTGTACATATTTTGCCAAAAAAAATTTCCTGAAGTCAGTCCGGTTACTTATTATACAGACCCTGTATAATAGCACATTAATCAATAATGATTTTGAAACATTATAAAACATAAAAGATAAGTATATGATTTATATTTTGGTTATTAATACATTTCATATGACTATAAGTAAAGATATGCAAAACGAGTTTTGTTAAATTGATTGTGTAAATTTTGAGATATGCTAACGAATTTCTCTATGGCTGTTTACGTCACATTCAAATGATAGCAGCGATATCAAACATTGTGGTGGGTCCCAGCTGTTTGTGACCGGCACGTTAATGTTCAAAGTCTCAACGTTTTTGTTACATGTATTTTTAACTAATTTATATTTTAAGATTTTAAAATGCACAATATATAAATACTCTTATAATAGAAGCAATTATTACTTCTTTTAAATTATATGTTACATGGACTGATTTAAAATGTTTTACCTTACTGCATAATAATTGTTAATACATAATGACAATTAACTGTGAGTTCTAGAAAACAGATCATGAAAAAACAAAACAGATGATGATAAAAAACATACATTAAAAAATTAAATATTGAAACTAATTGAATACGTATAATTTGCAAATAAGCAATTTGGTTCATAACAAAGATAATCATTTGTATACATACTTGTATAAGCTCAATCAATATCAGACCAAACAGAATTAGCTACAATATTATTTGAATATACACTAAACTTTGTAAAAAGGCAACACGGTAAAGTCAACAAGCATGTTACGTCCCTTATGCAAACATTCACAATCCCCTTCCCCAACTTTTCCAACTTCACCGTTTAATATTTTTGACAGCAGTTTCAGCCACAATACAACGTGACGAATTTGGAAGGCGTAATCTTTTAAGAAGCTGTATTTACGTTTATATTATCCGTAGAAATCTTCTGTTTAGTGTGATATTAAGTTCAAATAAATCTAGCACAGTCGATAAAGGTAGGTAGAACTTGTGTAGAATTACTTAGTACTAAACACCTTTCCTTAGGATTTTAAATGTAAACCTTTTAAATTTTATACT
Organism: Homalodisca vitripennis; assembly: GCF_021130785.1. Lineage (NCBI taxonomy): Eukaryota > Metazoa > Arthropoda > Insecta > Hemiptera > Cicadellidae > Homalodisca > Homalodisca vitripennis. Next base: position 122,375,790 of record NC_060208.1, read on the forward strand.
TCATGTTCTTATAATATGTTTAAGAGTATAATAAAGAAAATTATATTGCGATGGAAAATAATGCATGTGTACTTTGAGAATTTAAAAAAAGTAAGAAGTTAACTCAGTTATTTTTTAATAAGTTTTATTTCTTATTTCAACTGATTAATTTATATAAGCTTGAGTATTATTTGCAATGAAACAAATGATTTCACTTAAACTTTTTATTTAGATTAAAGCGAATATCTCGTTTAGGTAGGATTCACCTCGTTGATTAATCAATGTGTATTTTTAAAGCCCGCTTATTTGAATGTATCAACTATTTAAAAAAAAGGTTCCATAATATGTGATAATTCATTCTTACTGATCTAAATATTAAAAGTCTGGTGTTAATATTAAAAGCTTGAAGTAAAATAGAAATGCTTGAGGACTTATGGCATTTATTTGCTTCAAACCAATTAATTAGCAAAAGCAATGTGAAGTGGCTGGAACCAATCATGTGTTAAAAGCACAAACCGTAATTGGAAACAAATCTGGCTCTAATTAGCTGGTGTATTGTGCGTGCCATTTCCCATTAGCGAGTCCTTTATCAGCAGCAGACAACCGTATTGCATAGATAATAATCATTACGTATTCAATATTCATTATATGCCTAATAAAGGTTATAATTTTATAAATTATTGTGTTTGTATATTGTAATGTCTTATTTTTTAAATGGTATTGTAATATTGTTATTCACAGTTTATAATTTGATACACATTGTTATAGCTTGTTAAACAATTCTATGTAATGTGTTTGACCACACAGCGTATAGCGAGAAAGGCTCCGCTTAGGTTACATGCAAAATTTTAAATGTATAGCTCATTTATTCTCAAGATATGGTACAGAATGAGTATTTTAAACATCTCCCATTCATAGTAAAAATACATTGTGACAGGCTAATTAGTAATAGGCTTCAATGACGATCAACTAATTTCTATAGAACTATCTCTTGTCTGTATTTAAGTAAACTTTCGTGTAAAGTCTGAAATTAACCAATGCACTTTCTTGGGATATCTTGCCACTTAATAAATTTAAATTTTCATTCCTTGAGTTAATCAGTAATTAAAGAATAATATTTCCGGTGAGAAGAGTGGGTAATGCAACGCAATATTGTGCTGAAATCTCATCTGTTCACTAGTTTTAACAACGATTTTTCGGTAATTTTTATTTTAATTTGTCTCTATGAATAAAAATCTAAAATGTTGAAATCCCATGTGATTGAACCCGATTTCTCTAAAACGTAGTATTTTCTTATTATTTTTTGGACAGTTCACATTTTGACCATCGCATTTGTTCAAGTTGATACGGTTGGTAACTTTCTTAAATGTATTACATTTCATAAAAAAAGTTATATTTTTCGGTAATATTTCGTGTTGAATGTCGAGAAGACGTAGTTAAATGTGTTGCAAAAATAATAATACAAGGAAATTTGGAGAAGTACACTCACTTGATTAAACAGAAAATGAAATGTGCTATCTCTTCACACTAATATATCCTCAAAGGTTAGATAATACCTTCGCCCAAGGGAGAATATCATTGCAAGGATTGTTTATTATGGCTAAAGAAATAATATCAATAAATCGTATTTAATCTAGAATTTACAGGATTTTATACTGAAGTATAATAAGTAATATGCTAAAAGATTTTACCAAATATTTCAGCCCCAGGCAATTTCACAAAAAATATTAATGCCTCGTCCCATAAAAATTATATTATATTAATAATTATATAATAATTACAGGCAAGGGTATCCCTAGAAAATTTGTTTTTAACTTGAGTAAGGATGTAAGAGGGTTGAGAAATGTTCTAATCTTAAGAGTCTCTGATCTAATTTCGTGGAGTCTACATAGTAAGAAAGGCGAATGGACGCATTTTAAAATGTCTGACGTCCAGGCTTAATTACTACGATGGTCTTAAAAATTTTTGGGTAATTAGATGAGCGTTATTTGAACTTATCAAATATAATTTTATACGTACGGTTATCTATCTGTCTTTCCACACAATACGCCGAGAACGATCTGACCTATAGAATTTGAATTTTGTAGGAAACTTTGGTTCTGTACAAGCAACATCGAGTTTCATGATGGTAAACGAATATTGAAAACGAAGCTATAAAATGATAATTTAATTTTTGACCATACTGATTACACTCATATGAGTTTTGGTACGGCATTCGTTAAACTTTAATGGATTCTTAGATACTTCAATGAATCAGTATTTTTGTCTATCCATGTGATCTGACTCAGTATAATTTAAGCCTATCTTTCAGTACGGTAGCAAATTTGCTCTTCTTTCCGCCTGAGGACTACAATAATTACTTATCTGTCTGGTGGTTTGTCTGTCCACAGTACATCTCGAGAATGAAACAAAGTAAAGACTAGGAATTAGGAATACAACTTTAGCGAAGCCTGTAACGCCTAATGATGTGTGGGGAACTGCTACCTTGTTTGATATAAATCTCTTCTAATGGCCTCAATTTTCAGTGTAGTTTTAAATGACGTTAGGATGAAAGTTGACCTGTGTGATTGTTTAAGTCACCGTGTAACAACCTACAAGATTCGAAGATAATGGTACTTTATCACAACTACATTACATGGTTACTTGTAAATAGAAGTCTATGTTGTACCTGATCAAAATGTTATCCAAAGATTGCATAGTAACGTCCATGCTTAGAACAATTAGGTTTGCAATAATCTAAATTTTAACCTACAATGAAATTTACAATTTGTAAATATACGTCAAATTAAATTTTAAGATCTCTGGAACAGTATTTCGTTTTGTAAATTACTCCACAACTTCGAAACAACTTGCAGTTATTCTTTATGACATTCTTTTATCCTAATGTTTGAAACAGTATTGTCTTTAATTCCTAAGTCCCAATATTTGTAGTTACAATTTATGTTATAATAATTTAATTCTAAAAATTGTGTATTTTTATATAAAAATAAAGAGGCTAAATCGGCGTCGACATAAATTAAATTTAAATTTAGGGGTTTATATAAATCGAATAAGTTGAGAGCCAATACTCTAGATAATTAAATATGTCCCTTAGATAAATAAAACAAGATAAGTAAACGTTATAATTATCTTTCTTTTGTAATTGAATAGTTATAAGTGGCTTTTTTGTGCAGAGGCACACTCGCTACCAGTGCATTTCCATATAGAATTTCAAACAAAGCGTAGACCTAAAGGACTTGAAGTAACCTACGAAGTATAAACGAATATAGAACATCTTAAGAACGTTCAAAGAATTGTTTATATTTGTTAGTTATTTAAATTATATGTAATAAAATAAACAATTTTTTCCTTTTAACTTATATACAATATACAACCAATTATCTGGATAGAAAATATTCATGGTTGTCATAAAATATTATGCAAACAACTAAATATGCAAGTATTTTCAGTACAAAAGAGAGTTTCTTTAACCAGGACACGCGAACATGGTTAAACACTGCAAGGTACAGTGTCTATTACAAGATGTTTTATGTCCTCTATTATAGTCTTGTAATTATCCTGTAGCAATGAGCCGCAGTCACGCAAGAACGGGTTTGGTGGCTTGGTGCAGTAAGAATATCTTCTACGGTATCCAACATGTAGTATTTGTTAGTAATATTCAATTCATTCCAACCTAAGTTTTACTTCCGAAAATGTCCTATACCTCAGCAGCAAGATATGACTCGAAATATTAAAATCCTATTATTGTCTTACGGATCTTTGAATGTTTAAAAGTCACGTCACGTCAGTCAAGCTCTCACGATAAAGTACCTCGGCCTTTGATTTAGAAAGATATACTAAAAACCCGATAATATATAGAGTGTTACATAAAATTTAATGTACTCTCACATATTTTAACTAATATTTGTACATCTATGGTCACACCCAAGTATACAAACAATACTATGCAATAGTGTTCCAAATGAGTGCCATAATGAAATATTTTGAAATATATTGATCTACAAGTAGTGACTATCTTCCATAAAAAAATAAAACTACTGCATTTATTGATAGACTCAGCAATAAAAAGCTGCATATTTCCTTGAACATAAAGTTCCATGTTTGAATACAATCGATGATGGAAGGTCGGGACAAGTAGTGAGTACAGTTTCCGCGCAATTTGCGAGAAAGCCGGATGTGTAAATGACGCAGAAGGCCAGCACTAGTAGCAAGACAGAGTACTTGTACACACCCGGCCATGTACATCATTATGTGATTTGTTTCTCAAGCAGAGAAGTTACAACGCTGCTTACAATATAAAGAAACACGTTATAAAACTAGTGTGTGATATGGGAACAACAAATTTCACAGAATCTATAGTTTTTTTTTAGCTATATTCTGCGTATTGTAACTTTGGAATCAAACAGGGTGAGTTTTAAGACCCTTCCCCCCCTATTTTTTTTTTAAAACCGTATAAGTTAGGAGGTTTAAACTCCGTACATATTCGTTAGACTTAAATATCTTGTTTTTCATGGGTTCATTGACTCTCCACCTCCAATGGGGGACGGTCCACGAGGAGTAAGCCGAGATTCTTAAATGTAAGCATAGGTTGATATGCACATCAAATTAAAGGTCTCTGTAAGTAGAATACAATGCCGCAAAACCGGACCTCAAAAGGTTAATCCTAATGAAAATTACAGGGTGTTAAAATGTACAAAATAGTAATGTGCTATTATCTGCGTTTTATCACGCAACTTTTTAAAAGTTCATTTCAAAACAATTTTTCTATTGCTGTTTATTCTTTAAAAGAAACTTTATTTTGTTGTGTTTAATGATTTTAAGGGATCACTGGAAGTCCGAGATCTAGGAGTTAACTAAAGGATTTAATAAGAAGTCGGTCATGTGATGTGTCGTTTTAACATTGCCTTTTAACGCTGGAAACTGTGCTACAATCTGAATTAAAAAAGGATAATTCGTAATTTTGTTAATAATAATTTTGTTCAGAATCTGTGGTCTGCATTTTTAAATGTAATCTTTGACATAGTCCCTGTGTCGTTGTAAAAGTGAAAGTTGTTTGATATCTGGGTATTCCCAGAGACTTGTTATGTTTGGTTTCAGTTACTTGGGCCATTAAGTATCTGACCTTGTTAGTTGCAGTGTGTGGCTACTGACCTTGTTAGTTTTAGTGCTGTTAAAGTTAGAAACATGTCTCGCACTCTTCAAGAAAAAGTTGACATGGTGTTTATTTTTGGCGCTTCTGGGAATAATTACCACGAAACAATGAGGACGATTTAATGAAAACCATCCAGAAAAGACCTGTTAGCAGAACCTATTTAAGGCAGTTAATAACAAAATTTAGAGAGATTGGTAGCGTTACTGATGCAAAACGTTCAGGCCGTCCTCCTTTGTCAGAAGAAGTTTGATTTTGAGGTTCTTTGTACAGTTGTGAAAATCCGTCAAACCTCTTCGAGACAAAATAGCAGACAATATCGGGGTATCACAACGCAAAGCAATAATAACCCTGAAGAAGCACAAATTTCATCCCTACAAAATTATGCTACATCACGCATTAAATGAAGATGACCCGGACAGAAGATTGCAGTTCTGTGAAACTATGGATAGACTAATTATATCAAATCCAACAACCGTAAATAATGTCTGCTTTAGTGATGAGAGTACATTTTACGTAAATGGTTTAGTGAATAGACACAACTGCAGATACTGGGATAACTCTAATCCCCAATGTTCACAGAGAACATCATACCAGTATCCCCAGAAAAGTAAATGTTTGGGCAGGTCTCTTTGGTAACCACGTGATTGGACCACTGTTTATTGACGGAAATTTAAATGGAGAAAGAAAGTTATTTACATATGCTCCAAAATAATATTCATCCATAATAGAAAATACAATTCGCACTAATGGTGGGGAGTTTAATCGAGAAGAAGTAAGGTTCCAGCGGGGCGGTGCTCCTCCACACTACGATGTTAATGTTCGTGGTTACCTTAATGTACATTATCGTGAGAAGTGGATAGGACGACGCGGGGCAATAGAATGGCTGGCACGGTCCCCTGACTTGAACCCACTGGATTTTTTTTGTTGGGAACACTTGAAGTCTGTGATTTATTGTACACCACTCGCATGTGTGGAAGATCTTCGGAACAGAATTACTGAGGCCCTGCAGGAAAGTAACACCAGAAATCCTAACCCGTGTAAGGAGTGAATTTGTTAACAGACTATACTACTGTCAGGAAGTAACAGGCAATCAGTTTGAGCATCTACTACAATAAAAGGGTAAGTAACAACCTACTAGTATTGGAATTCGTACAATATTAGAACCGGAATCGCTGTTGAAATAAAAATAAATGGGTCTAAAACCTTTGTAAGACAACAATTCTTTAAATAAAATACTTACAAGGCGGGACACAACACATGATCGACCTTCTTATTAAATCCTTTAGTTAACTCCTAGATCTCGGACTTCCAGTGATCCCTTAAAATCATTAAACACAACAAAATAAAGTTTTCTTTTAAAGAATAAACAGCAATAGAAAAATTGTTTTGAAATGAACTTTTAAAAAGTTGCACGATAAAACGCAGATAATAGCACATTACTATTTTGTACATTTTAACACCCCTGTAATTTTCATTAGGATTAATACATTTTGAGGTCCGGTTTGCGGCATTGTATTCTACTTACAGAGACCTTTAATTTGATGTGCATATCAACCTATGCTTACATTTAAGAATCTCGGCTTACTCCTCGTGGACCGTCCCCCATTGGAGGTGGAGAGTCAATGAACCCATGAAAAACAAGATATTTAGGTCTAACGAATATGTACGGAGTTTAAACCTCCTAACTTATACGGTTTAAAAAAAAATAGGGGGGGAAGGGACTTAAAACTCACCCTGAATAAAACAAGTTTGTTTCTGTGAGTACTTAAAAAAATTAATTTGTTCAGCCTACATAAGTTTGAGGTACATTTCATAGACATTTAACTATTGATAGAAAGTTTTCTTGGGTACAGAATTTAATGTCTATGAATACATTTTGTATACGAATTCCATATTTTTACTATTTATCCAAATTTATACTATTATATATATAATTTTCCAACGACCACAAAAACTACTCTTTAATCTGTAATAATCAAATTCATAATACTTTTATTCTGGTACATATTTCGATACCTTTGAAAGTTTGAAAATAATGATAAATACCTGTTTTGAAAATCAACTATTATGTTTCAATATTAGTCATAAAAAATTATGGATTATGTTGCAGCATCTTAAGATTCTAAACATGTTTTAAACAGCATTCTTTCCTACTTATTTTTCAATATATAGTAAGGTTAAAATATACTAACCGTACTGCAAAAGCAAAAATGATAATGACAATAAAATAATAAAAGACTTTATTTTTCTTATTTTCGTATACACTCAGTTTTATTGAGGTATTGGCATAAAAAATATAGAAAAAGATTATAATATCTTATATAGTTTATAAATAAACGGCTTTTACTGAGTTTTAAAGATATTCAAATTAGAACGGAAGGGCGTAGCAACCTGGCGAATAAACTAAGCTGAGAGTTTTACTGGATATTGCAAACAAAACATACCTGCAATTTTGCGTGATGTTGGCCGTTAAAGCCCTTAAAACTGTGTCTGTATTTAACACAAAATGTAACTTTTATTAGAAAACTGATTCAAGTCGTTTTTCGGTACCTCAGCATGGTAGTGGCCATAAAAATGTTGAAAAGAATGCAGTCATAGAGACAAAATTCAATAATATAAACAGGTATATGATACTATCAAGATATTATTACAAGTAAATGTGTTACACGTATAATAAACTACATTTTTTCATTTCTTTTAGAACAAATTTAATTTTTTATTGCCTAGTCAAATTAATTCTAAAGAGATGCCTTAATTGAAATCTATTGACTTCGTATTCAATGTAATAAATACCCATTTTAACATAATTTAGTTGAATATAAATCTAAAACCTCAATATAAATAAAACACTACAGTACCGCTAAATGCATGATTTATTCAACAGCCACATTGCTAATTCCAACAGCATTTATGAACTGATTAACACAAGTGTAAAAAGGTACGGTTGTTGAATGGTTGGAAAAACGGATTACTTAACAGAGTGATATTGTTTGAATACGAGAGCGGATGCGAGATGCTTGGCTGCCTGCTCTCAAGTATAGCGCGGTTCCTGGTTACGTCTAGCACCAAATAAAGAAGCCAACATCTGTTTTTCATGATAAAAAAATAAAATACGAGGAAAAGTTTTTAAAATTGTGTTTCTTCTATACAATTAAATTAGTTTTTTAATCCTTTATATTTTTTGTAATACTACTTTAGTAACTTGATGTTGAATATTACACTATACTCGTATCAAATACTCAAATGTGTGTCGGATAAGTATTTATATTGTTCAATTTTCACGTACTAAAATTGCTATATTTGCTTTGTAATAAATTACATTCTCATAAAACTTACTATTTTGAATTCAAACTATGTTTATTGTATTTAGAACCTTTCTTACAATTACACCTATTACAATAATGGATATACTCTGCATTAAGACAGGGTAATGATATTTTATATCAATGTTTATGTTTATTTTCTACGGGAACATTTATGTGGACATATAATTATTTCTCAAATTTTTTATGAAATGATGCGAAATTGTTTCTATTCGGTTTTATATCTGCATTATGAATTGGGTTTTCTTATAAAGAAAGTTCTGTAGTATAATTGTTAAGTAATAAGCACAATGTTGTGATTCTATAATTGGTACCAAACGGTTACACATGTACAAAAAGGAATTTCACATTGGAAAATTAACAACGTGTAATTAATAAAATTGCAAAGGTATATTAAGTACAAATAATAAGTAGAACATTAAAATCAAGAGACAAAGCGTGACCTTTAAGGGATCATTGAGGTAAAAATGTGATTTACTCCCAGTTTTGAAGCAGCTGTGGTTTAACGGGTCGATGGCGACGGAAACTCGCCAATTTCCGCACAGTTCGTGAAGGGAAAAAGACCGAGCCAGGAAGTTACGTGTAAGTTGACGCTACCACAAAAATAGAGAAAAACCGTTGCAGTCTAAATATTATATGTTTATCTGCGCTTTGGTGTTTGTATAAGCTTTTGTAAAAACGTTTTTTCCGGTTTTATCTACTTCTTCAATGGAAAATACTCGTATCTTTGAAAATGCACAAAGTTATTTTGTTACACAAATAAATTATTTTATTGTAATATTGTTTTTTGTACTATTTAAGCACTTTTAAGGTAACTGTATTAAATAGTAATTATTGTTTGTCGTATTTTTTAACATTACTAAAGGACAATGATATGCTCTCTGATATGAAATATAAAAAGGTAAATATAATAGACATTATACATTTAAAACAGTATGTCCCCGTAACTTTGTATGAATGTTGACAGATATAAATCAAACCGTATAAGTCATACAGAGATATATACCTGTAAAGTAACAGGATAGTAAACTATAAAGTAAAAAAAAGAAATACAAACAATAATATGCAATAAATGCCATAATGAAATATCTTGAATTTCATTATTCAATGATCTACAAGTAGTGACTATCTTCCATATTAAAAAAATATTTATAAAACTACTATTAATATTAATATTTGAAAAATTATATATATATATATATTATTATATATATATTATTAATTATTATATATATATAATTATATATACGCCGTTTGATAATAATACATTTAAATTATTTTATAATTGACAGTAACCTGCAAACATTTAGATCTGTTTAGCAAAATAATGAATTAGAAGAATTTTTTTTTTTTAAGTATCTAGTTTGTTCATACGTAAAATACATGATTTTCATTGTATTTTAACTGATATTTTCAATATTCCACATAGTTTGATTGCGAACGTTGAGTTCAGCTCCATTTCAACATCCGGTTAGTAGCTAGACAGTTTCTTGTCACCGAGATGTTGTTAAGATCAAGAGGTATTTGAAACATGTTAGTGCACTTAATTATGACTCCTCATGAGACAATGTGAACACATCTCCATCTAGGTCTCTGATATTTTTAGTCTAGGGCTGTCTGGTGTGACAACGATGCAAAGTAAACTGACCTCATCGCTGACGTTAATCTCGTCAGACAGATGTGGACTCCAGAATCTAGGTGTTAGGTCTGTGACAGCGTTAAGTTTCAAACACTGTACTAAGCTAAAGGTAACATTGGACTGACCTCAAAATTAACATTCAATCATCCCTATCCATCAATATATTTCATCAATACCTTTGTTTGTTTGTAAACATCCGCTAATGTACAATGGCTGTATGTGTGGTTTAAATCCAGACAAGCACAATTCAAAATCTATCCCCTTTTAGTCAGATTTTACATAACTAATCAATACGCTAAATTAAATGGATCTTATCACTGAACTGATTTCATAAGAATTTAAATCATAGTTATACAGTTTCCATTTGTTCACGAAATGTAATTCCGAATAGTAGGTGTTTAAAACAGCATTAAATACATAAGTTATGGAATAAAGTGAAAAATAAATAATAGTGTAAAAGTAATAGAATATTTATTGTAACTCTTTAGATCTCGGAATACATTTCTTATATGGTCTGTTCCAATGTAAATAATACAAAAAGTAAGTCATAGTCTATTTAATTTGGAAAAAATTCCAACATTATCTGAAATTACTATTTTAATCTAAATTAGCTTAAACGTATTGCAAAACATATATAAATATGTATATTAACAGTATTTTAAGTGCATTTACAAATATATTTGTAGCTACAATAAGTGTCGTTATACTTAGAACTATACAAAAACGATACAAATAGTTTCTATTATACATGAGTTTATTGTATAAGCTGACTAGCAATGTTCCAGATGACAATGAAAAGCTGCCAACACAGAGCACTAAGTTATATGTAGAGTTTACATTGTAGAGCTATGCCAAGTAACACAAGTCACTCACCTTCAAGTGATGTCAGCTACCGTTCGCTTTATTCAATTGTTCCTGGTGAAAGCGTGCACACATTTGTCTTACCATAACAAAACAAAATTTATGTATGATCTAGTGAAGCAACTTGACGTCATTCATCAGAAACCTATTGTTTCATGGATTCAAAAGGAAGAGATCGTTTTGGAGATAGCCTTTTATAGCGGTACAAGATTCTCAACGCACATCGTAAACTACTACCACTTCCACAATTGCATGTTTATATAGATATAGATAATTCATTATTTCACTCATGGTTACCAAAAATGAAGTGATTTTATTATTTGTGTTATTACTGGTATATTTTCAACTAAATTGAGAGGTCTTATACTTATGTTCGTTTAAATTTACTATTTATAATATCGGTTTTAAATAAAAAGCAACAGATTTCCATCACGTTATGTACAATTTTTGTATAAATACTCATAGCTAAGTAATCTGTTTTTAGCAGTTATACTAGAAAAATAGGCAAATGTAATTGATATTGAATTGGTAGTGTTTTTGAAAAGTGGTAATATGTTTTTGAGAAGGATCATTTTCGAAAAATATTCTTGGATAAAACTTCCTATCTCAACTCGTTTAAATACCAAACAAATAACAAAAAACATTAAATTTTTTAATGAACTTACTGATGAAAAATTAAGAAGCCAAAACAAAATATTATAGAAGCCTAATCTTTATACATTTCATTTTAATGTGTATTGCCATACAAGTCATTTGTTATATTTGAAATATACAATTTAATAAAAACTAATAATATAATTTAATGTATTAAATTATATTATTCCACTCTTTTAAGTCTTGTTTAAGAATTTACAAATATCGCAATACTATAGTCGGTCTTACACCATTATCATTGTTTAAGTTTCTAAGCAGATAATGACTTCACAGGTAAGAATCACTATAATTATCAAATTAATGTGTGTTGACATTTAAAATCCATTATTACATAAATAGAAAATACTAAAGCACTTTCTAATAGAATTATTAGTAAAAAGAATACACTTCAAATATATAGTATAGCCTACATTAATTTTACACAGCTACTTATTAATTTAAAAATGAATTTATCTCAGCTGTTACAAAACAATAGACTAATTTTGTAAACATTTATATTTATCGCCAACATCAACTTGTTATAAAACCCCGTATTATATAGCAAAAAATAATTTTGTTTGTAAATTTATCATGCTAAATTACATTCAAAATTAGTCTAATAAGACGTAACATGCCTTGTTATAAAACGCTATGCGATGTCAAATATAGCTACGGTACCTCCTTTGTACTTGGAGAAAGTGTTTAACATGTGCTTTAGCTTTGTATCTGAGAATGAGCAAGGATGATCATTGAAGTAAAAAGCCGTTTAATGAATTCTAACATTTTTTATTGTAAATTTCAAATATGCTTGATTATGTAATTACTGTGTTTTGAGCTAAATTATAACTTGTTATTGTTTATTAGATTTTACCAGGTACTTAAATAACTTTTATATGCACTAAATAATGTTGCCTCGTACACTTTTTAACGGACATTTACACGTGTATCAAACTTGAAGCTATTCAGATATTTCAATATTAGTGTTCTATATATGTAATTTTATGTAATGTGTTCTACCAAGGTGCAAGTCTCTCTATGAGATTTATATGAATGTTAGCAATTCAAGCTCAGGGTGATATCTGAAGAATAAATTGAGCTATAAACTTTAAATCCATATTTTCATCTCCTAAGAGAAATTTACGTCCTGTCGGTGTATCTGACTATCTGCTGAGTGTCTATTTTTTCAGTTGTTCCTCTTAAGAACCAATGAGCCATGAACTGGAAACTTTGCATGAAACTGTATCTACTGAGACAAGTATGAGTTGGATGAAAGTTGGCGTCAACCATAAGATTTGGATAAACGTCTTTCGAGACTATCAATCAGTAGGTTGGCAAAATTACTTTAAATATGTTGAAGCTGTAAACTTACAGCAGAGCATGTTATGTGGCGTGTCCTCTGGCGTACTCCTACCTCGTTTGAATTGTACCGTATTTAAAAAGTCCAATACTATGTGTGGTTCGTAATATTTGATTTGAAATTCTTTTTAATGTGTTAATATATTAATAAGCATTCTAATAAAAAAAAACAGTACGAAATTAATAGGTACTCATTTTGCTATCGGATTTGTACACTAAAAACAAATACAGAGGGAGCCTAAATTATGTTCTATGAGAATTTTTGTATGGAAATCTCTATTTTACACTGCACACAACGCAACAGGACATGCTGTGATAGTACATAACTGATGATAGCTATACATCCCCCCCCCCCCCACCCCCCCCCCCCCCCACCCCCCCCCCCCCCCACCCCCCCCCCCCCCCACCCCCCCCCCCCCCCACCCCCCCCCCCCCCCACCCCCAACCACCAGAAAATTATCTAGTCTCCTAAAAATGAACACACATCTGTGGTATCTAAACAAGTTTAATGAAGAAAAACTGCGGAAATCGTTAATTAAAGTAAAAAAGGCTATTCTCTACAAATTAAGATTTTTTACCAAAAGTCAGTAAAAATATTTCTGGATGAAACTTAATGGTTTTCATGTATGTACAGAAAACTGTGTTATCTTAACGTGTCTAATTAAAAATGTCCCAACACAATGGATAATTTAGACGGGATTAGGATTCTACCTAGATTTTCCCATTTTTCTGAATGATTTTCTCATCCGTCGGCTCTTCCTGCCAGGATATCTCTGCTATGAGTATGTGTTTATCAATCTAACAAATTTAATTCCATGGAATGCTCCGGCAAACACGCAAATTATTGTGGCGTATTCATGCATTTTTTATTATGATGTTTAGTAAATAAATATAATATACAATAATTATAAATAGGAATAATACCTATAAAATATTATACTTATTCATATCCGTTTACTTCTCGAGGAAGGTTTCATCTTTGAAACGTTCCTCGAGAAGTAAACGGAATCTTATATAAAAACACAAATATGTAAATACATTATTCATTAAAGATATTAATATGAATCCATCCCAAGTTTAAATGAGTTATTATTTCCCTTTAGTAATAAAAGAAATATTTTCAATGCCTAAATTGTTTTACATTCCCTTAATGTTTTTGTGTTTCAATCTAAAGTTTATTTAAACCATTAAACCAATATTAAATCACGTTCTAAGCGTTCTTTTCCTCATTACACTTTGTGTTTTAAACATATAATTATTCAATTGTCTTCTTCACATTTGTCGGACATAAGCTTATCTCGTACAATTATATCCTGACAAAGTCTCTCTGGTGTTGGCAGCTCATTGTTTTTAATTCTTTGGGGTTTTTAGCCTTACGGACCACTGGAATTAAATAGGACACTAAATTACTTGTAAATGAAAATGTTATTTATTTTGTCTGTAAATTTTTCCTTAAAAAGTGTATTGTGACGTCATTTGCAGTTTCTAAAATATTAGTTGTGGGAAATTGTTACAAAACATTGATCACACGAGTATTCTATATTTACATAATAAGATTTAATTATTTTAATTGCCTAAGAATATTCATATGTTTTCAAGCACTACAAGTTTGTATTCAACTTTCCATGTTAAATCAACACTTTAAATAATAACTACACTGGTGTAATAATTAATCAATTACAGTTAATTAATTTTTGTAAAAGAATTTGCACAGTTTGCTTTATTAAGGTTTTCTTTTTCGAACCCGAGCTCTGTTGTATGCATTAACAAAGGTGATAATTAAATAGGGCAAAATGTTGACTATTTACAATGCTATAACAAATAATAATAATAGACTGTAAATAATATTAAAATCGTTAGTAATCAAAAACTTTACGTTACACAATGTATTATAAACACGGCTAATTTAACTGTTGCAATTAAATAATCAATACAAGCTTATCTTACAAAATTTAATAATTTCGTATGTACCCAATTTCATTCAAATGAAACACATCACTGAAGAAATTAAATTTAATAAATTTCCCGATATTTCACTTCAATAAATAGCAATAAACTAAAAAATACCATCTTAATACAATATTGAAGTTTCGTAATCATAAGTTTCTTGTAATTTCAAATTTTAGGATGGTATTGTTTCGCCAACACGAGCATATGTTTACCGACACAATGCCAGACGGTTATGTATATTTCATACCGCTTACTTTTTTGAGAGATATTCTATTTTTTTATTAAAAAATTGTATGCCACATACCTTAAAGTACACTCAGAAATGTTTAGATATACTTACCGTTAGATAAAAGCAAGCATTGTCTTGAGCCGGGGCTCAGTTTGGACAATTTATTTTTGTCTATTATTTTTCCCACCTCGGCCACTCTTGTCATTCGGTGGGGGAGTCACTCCGTCAGAGTATTGATTTTCTGCCTGGTTGGACTGATTGGTTGAAGGTCAGCTGGTTGACCTTGACTAGTTTACCGACCAGCTGTTCACCGGCACCGGCACCGGCACCGGCTACTGTTCGGAGCGGTCAGACTGTTCGGAGACACGTTTGGAGAAGCTTACTGTGTTCTGGCTGTTCTCTGTTCTTCCCGTTTCTCCATGGCTGGCTAATTCACCGACTTTCGGCAGGGTCCCCGTGAGTGCCGTCAGCGGGACTGATGCGGCGAGTCTGCCCACAGCACTGAAGCCAACTGAATGCCCGCGCCCTGCCAGCGCTATTGGACCGGCATCCAACCGGAGTGTAGTGCTCCCATTCATTTCTTCTGGAACAAGGTTGGATCAAAAATGTTTTTTACTTCCTATACTGAACTTGCGAGGACTGGGGTGCAGGGAGCGCTGCCAGATGTTAGATCTGGAGGAGGGCCAGTACCTAGCCAGTATTATTTAGTTTAGTTACATGAACTGAAGGGGAGGATTTCATCTTTAATTCGGATTCGTGGAGGCAACTAAAGCCCCCGCCTCCTTCGAAAATTGGCTTTAAATATTTTTTTTTTAATTTTCGGCTACAAACTTGAAACCAAATTACTTTTTTAAAATTAGTGGGCCTAGAAATTCTACAACCTTTTCCCTCCCCCTCAGTTCATAAAAAATTACCTGTTAAAATTTTTAGATTTACTACTGCCGTACCTGAAATTGTTATTTATATATCAAATCTCTATATTATATTATTTATTTATTATGTTATTATTTCTATTTATTATGTTATTGTCTATATTGGGAATTTTATCTTTTGTTATTTAGTTTTTAAGTTACGCGGTGCACCGTGGTGCTGAAGTAGTTGTATTTTGTATAAAAATGTTTGCCACCTAATTATATCTTGTACTGGAAATTTTGTCTCGCTTTGTGTCTCTTCCCACTAGTGGCATGTGATTGTTTTTTTTGTGCTTTGCTCCGAGTTTGGGAGGGGCGCGCTTCCGAGACCTCCTGTTATTTTTCGCTAACTCGGAACAAAATGGTAGCAGAGCGTGGTTCTGTGTTTTTACCCTCTGCAGGCCCGGGGGTTTTTGTTTTGCCACGTGGTGAGAGGGATGAGTTGAAGTTAGTTTGTGACTTCCTGCGCCTGTGCCGTCTCGCTGAGCTATTTTTCGCTGATTTACAGGAAGTGTGTGAACTTATTTATTTCCTGATTATTGTTACTTGTGTGTTTTTGTTATACTTTGTCATCGTTGTTTTTTTTTTTTTGTTTTGTTCTGGTACGGCGTAGTGTTTTGTTGCGGTATTTTGGTTTCGCTGCCGTGTTTCGTGGACGGCAGGAATTCTGGGGACCCTGCTGAGAGTGTTGTCTCACTAAGTTATTCACTTGTCGCCTTAGTTATTGCTTTGTTAGTCGTTGACTTCGAGTCAGTGTGTGTTACTTGTTAGTCTGTGTCTTTTATTTATTTATCATGCCTGTCTCTCTGGTGCCTAAATACTTGTTGAAGGAGGATCTCCATTTTGAGTTGTTGGCTCGTGGGCTTACTCCGGGTTCCGACTGCGAGTCCATGCGGAAGCAACTGCGTGATAATATGGAACTGGACACGACCTGGCCTAGAGATTTGACGTTCCAGAAGCAGAGGCCTATTTTGGAGGCTAAGTTGGAGACGTTTGAGAATAGTCAGGAGGACTGGTTGGAGTCGCCGCCTACTGGCCGAGAGAGGGCTAGGTATTTGTCCCGGCTTACCCATTTACATATGAGGCTGTCGCTACTTAGAGCCAAGCTTACCAGTTCTGGTGATAAGGAGTGGTTGGAGGAACGCGTCACCTTGGTTGACGGCCTGCTGACTGTACTCGAGAGGGACGAGGGGGCAAAGGCTTCCTGAAAAAACTTTGTCTGCGATTGACTCTGCTGCGGCTGTTAAGGGTGAATGCCGGATCCCTGGGTCAGTTGTTGCTGATTTTGATGTGGGCGTGGCGTCGGGGGTGTCTGGTGTGGACGGGGCCCGGGGGCCTGTGACCCAAATGCCTGCTGGATCTGGAGGACTGGGGACTGTGGTGACGGGATCCTTTGTTCAGTATCACAAGCTTCCAAACCCACTTACCCCCGTTGCTGCAGCGACTACCAACGGTGGATGGTCTAGATACTGAAGCCTTGCTGCGGTTTCTTTCTGAGATCCTGCGACTGCATGACTTGCCTGGTCTTCAGGGAGCGAGCTTCCTGCATGTCATCTCTCCGTTTTGTAGGCCACCTTTGGGTGACTGTCTGGTTCGAGTTCTCCAGAGGGGTGGTACCCTGGATGATTTTCATAGGGGAGGCATTGGATTTCTTTGTTCCTGGTCAGTTGAGGGAACGTCTCCGTGTGGAGAAATTCTTTAGGCCTCAGGGCAACGGAGAGAGTTTGGCAAAGTTTGTGGCCGAGGTGAGGGACACTGATAGGGTGTTAAGGCTCAATATCCCCGAAAGTACTGTGGTCACCACCATCCTTGAGGGTCTCAATCCTGAAGAGAGGTCCCGTCTAGTTTTTGCTGGTCGCCCTTCCACCTTTTCTGAACTGGACCGTCTGTGCATTGCTTCGCGTAGCGTGCAGTTTGCTGACCGGCAGAGGGCGGAGAGGAACAATCATCGTTCCATCCAGCCCTCCAGGGCTGTCACGGCCGTACAGAATCCCGTAGATGGGCCACACCACTCAGGTGGGCTTCGTCTACCCATCTGCTATGCCTGTGGTGAACGAGGTCATACTCGTCGGTAGTGTCCTAGGAGATATCGCACTGGTCCAAAAAACTAGATCAAAGGGGGGTTTTATCTGAAGTTCCCCCGAGGTCTAAGAAAAAATTTCAAAAAAATAGTACCTGTGCGAAAAATTTGATTAATAGTTTGGACACTACGAGCCTAGCAGAAAAGGGAAACCTACGGCTTAGGACAGCATCTTCGGTGTGCCCTTATATCAATATCTTAGTGGGAGACTCAGTGCATAAGGCCCTAGTTGATTCCGGGTCAGCCTGTAGCCTCATCTCTTCCCGTTTTTTTGAAGCCATTTCAAGGTTGGGTTTGGTGAAGCACACCGAGGAGTCTTCTTTAAACTTGCTGGACTGCTTCTAATTCCCCTCTTCCAATTTCGAGGAAGGCTTCAATCAAGTTTAAGGTTTGAATGTTTTTCATGGGTGTGGAGCTTCCTTGTGGCCCAGGACCTGAGTATGGATTGTTATTTTGGGGGCGGATTTTATTCAAAAGACTGGTTTGGTGCTGGATCTTCAGGCGGGCCAGTCTTATTTCAGATTCAATCGGCGAGTGTCAGTCCCCTTTTCTGATAATTTAAAATCGACACCGCAGGTTGGTGAGGTGGAGTGTGAGGAAGGTTCTGCCCCTGGGGACCCGTTCGGTCACTTGGATGAGGAGCAAGCTGGGGTTCTCCGTGAGCTTTGCTCAAGATTTCCGGAGGTCCTCACACCTAAGCTCGGTTCTACCCATCTTATTGAATATGAAATTCGTCTGACTGACACTCAGCCAGTACGCTCCCACCCATACAAGTTGGCTCCTCCAAAGATGGAGGTTATGCGTGGTATCATCAAGGATCTCTTGGATCAAGGAGTTATTGAGCCCTCAAACTCATCGTATGCCAGTCCAGCGTTCTTGGTTTCCAAAGCCTAATGGAAAACATCGTATGGTGGTTGACCTAAGAAAACTTAATGCCAAAATTGAAAATAGACTCAGTGCCTCTCCCCGATCTCCATTCTGCTTTTTGATTGGTTCGGTAAGGCCCAAATTTTTCACTATATTTGATTTGAACCAAGCATATCATCAGATTCCGTTGAAGAAGGAATCACGTCCTCTCACGGCTTTCTGTGTTCCGTGGAATTTGTATCAGTACCGATCTGTGCCTATGGGGCTAGCTGTGGGGGCCCAAACGTTAACTAGGTTGCTCGACTTCCATCTTCCACGATGTGAAGTTCAGGTATGTCTTTAATTATCTTGATGACCTTCTGGTCTACAGTGAGTCTTTCACGGAACACGTTAAACATCTTGAGGAGGTCTTGGTTAGGTTGGGTAGGGCTGGCCTTACAGTCAATCCGGAGAAGGTGTCTTACGCCAAGTCTGAAATATCGTTTCTCGGTCACCTCGTGTCGTCTAGGGGTGTATCTATAGACCCTGCCAGGACCCAAGGCATTCGGGATTTCCCTCCTCCGAAGGATGCCAAGGGTGTTGCCAGATTCATCGGCATGGTTAATTTCTACCGTAGGTTTATTCCTGACTTTGCCGAGGTGGCCGCCCCTCTGAACGCCTTAAGAAGGAAAGACGCAAAGTTCGTTTGGGGTGAAGATCAAGAACGTGCTTTTCAACTGCTTAGGGAGGCCATTATCCAACCTCCTGTGCTGCGAATACCGGACTTTAGTAGGCCCTTCATCTTGCAGACTGACTCCTCATCCTGTGCTGTAGGAGCTGTGCTTTCTCAAGAGTTCGATGGCGCTCGGCAACCAATAGCTTTTTGCATCTAGGACTTTGACCCTTCAGGAAAAGAAATCTTCTATTTATGAGCTGGAGTGTCTGGCGGTCGTTTTCGGCATGGATAAGTTTCGGAGGTTCCTAGAGCATTCCGAATTTCTGCTGGAAACTGACAATCAGGCTCTTTCCTGGCTATTGGCCCATCCTCGACAACTCGGGAAGATTGGTCGCTGGGTTGTCAAAATTGCGGCCTTTAAATTCAGGGTGCAGCACATTCGCGGCACCCAAAACGTCGTCGCCGATGCTCTTTCTAGAATGTATCATCTACCCAGCGATCCTGTTGATTCTCAAGCACCGTTGTGTGGGACTGTGATGTTGGATTTCCCTGCTGCCTTTGAGAGTTTTGGCTCTCACCAACTTCAAGACCCCGAGTTGTCAAACATCATTGGTGAGCTCCAGGAGGGAGAAGCCCACTCTCCTTACTTCTTGTCCAAGGGTGTCCTCTGCTGTCGTGCCCGACGCGGAGGTGGTCCCAAGATTGTTCTGCCGAGTGCCCTCATACCGATGGTCTTTTCCTATTTTCATGTTTCTCCCGTGGGCGGTCATTTAGGGATTCACAAGACCATCGCTAAAATCAGAGATAAGTTTATCTGGAAGAGTATGGACAGAGACATTGCTGGTAGAGTACGAGCTTGTCATCTTTGCTCGGTCAGTAAACCAGCACAAAATACCAAATTAGGACTTCTTTCCTCCGAGGTGGCGGAGCGGCCTCTTGAAAAAGTGTTCATTGACTATGTGGGACCCTTTCCCCGTAGCAAGTCAGGGAACACCTCCCTGCTTGTAGCTGTAGATGCTTTCTCTAAGTTTTGCTGGTTGATTCCTCTTAGGAGTGCCACGGCGTCGCTCACCGTCAAGGCACTCAAGTCCCGCCTTCTACAGAATTTTGGAGTGCCCGCCACCTTCGTCTCAGACAACGGCACACAATTCGTGTCGAGGGAGTTTCATCGCTTCTGTTTTGGGCATGGAATCAAACATGTTACGACATCTCCTTACTACCCCCAGCCTTCTCATGCTGAGCGGTTCAACCGCAATCTCAGAGCCGCCCTCATCGCTTATCACGCTGAGAAACAAACTACCTGGGACGAAAACCTGAGCTGGCTTCAGTTAGCCTTCAATTCTGCTCTTCACGAAAGTCATGATTCCACGCCTTTCCAGGTCCATGTTTTAGTCGTCCTCCTTCTGATCCCTTGTCTAATCTCTGGAGTCTGGATAGTCTTCTACCAGTACCTGGTACTCTTCCCAATGTAAGTGACACTTGGGAGGCAGTCAGGGTTAAGCTCCTACAGTCTAGGGAAAGGGTGAGGAGAAAATTCAATAAGGGACGTATTGCTAACCCCTTCCAGGTGGGGGATCTTGTCTTTTGTAAGGCCCATCCGGTCAGTTCGGCCGTTGATAAACGGGCAGCCAAACTTTGCTATCGGTGGACAGGTCCACACCGGATTCTTCGTTTTCTCTCCCCAGTTACTGCTGAGTTAGTTGATCCCGTATCGGGGAGGTTGTGGCGGAGGGCCCACGTTTCTCATCTGAAGGCCTTCCGTGGTGATACCTCTGGTCATGCTCTGGATACTGGTGCGGCTGCGGGGGTGTCCGGGGACTGATCACCCCTGGTTTTCCCTGTGGTGTCGTTTTACTCTCTTTCTATTTTCTTCTTTCTCCAAGAGAGGCGCCTCTCAAAATTTCAGGAGGATCGTGTATTGTCTGCCTCCTGCTCAGGACTTCGTTTCCTGTTAGGGTTCTCGACTTCCCGTTTTCCTGTGCCAGAGCTTGTTGGTTCTTCTTTCAGTGGGGGAGAGGTTTTGTTTGGGGTTGCACCCTTTTTAGTGGGGGAGGTTGAGCCGGGGCTCAGTTTTGGACAATTTATTTTTGTCTATTATTTTTCCCACCTCGGCCACTCTTGTCATTCGGTGGGGGAGTCACTCCGTCAGAGTATTGATTTTCTGCCTGGTTGGACTGATTGGTTGAGGTCAGCTGGTTGACCTTGACTAGTTTACCGACCAGCTGTTCACCGGCACCGGCACCGGCACCGGCTACTGTTCGGAGCGGTCAGACTGTTCGGAGACACGTTTGGAGAAGCTTACTGTGTTCTGGCTGTTCTCTGTTCTTCCCGTTTCTCCATGGCTGGCTAATTCACCGACTTTCGGCAGGGTCCCCGTGAGTGCCGTCAGCGGGACTGATGCGGCGAGTCTGCCCACAGCACTGAAGCCAACTGAATGCCCGCGCCCTACCAGCGCTATTGGACCGGCATCCAACCGGAGTGTAGTGCTCCCATTCATTTCTTCTGGAACAAGGTTGGATCAAAAATGTTTTTTTACTTCTTATACTGAACTTGCGAGGACTGGGGTGCAGGGAGCGCTGCCCGATGTTAGATCTGGAGGAGGGCCAGTACCTAGCCAGTATTATTTAGTTTAGTTACATGAACTGAAGGGGAGGATTTCATCTTTAATTCGGATTCGTGGAGGCAACTAAGCCCCCGCCTCCTTCGAAAATTGGCTTTAAAATATTTTTTTTTTAATTTTCGGCTACAAACTTGAAACCAAATTACTTTTTAAAATTAGTGGGCCTAGAAATTCTACAACCTTTTCCCTCCCCTCAGTTCATAAAAAATTACCTGTTAAAATTTTTAGATTTACTACTGCCGTACCTGAAATTGTTATTTATATATCAAATCTCTATATTATATTATTTATTTATTATGTTATTATTTCTATTTATTATGTTATTGTCTATATTGGAATTTTATCTTTTGTTATTTAGTTTTTAAGTTACGCGGTGCACCGTGGTGCTGAAGTAGTTGTATTTTGTATAAAAATGTTTGCCACCTAATTATATCTTGTACTGGAAATTTTGTCTCGCTTTGTGTCTCTTCCCACTAGTGGCATGTGATTGTTTTTTTTTTTGCTTTGCTCCGAGTTTGGGAGGGGCGCGCTTCCGAGACCTCCTGTTATTTTTCGCTAACTCGGAACAGTCTGCAGGTGTCTTTCATTATCACACTTGACGTCATGACTTTGTACGAAACTCGACTGTGTTTTTTTTTTAGATTTATTTCTGAAAGTAAATTTTACGTGAGTTATTATTTGAAAATTCTAATATACGAAACAATACAGAAGAGAATTATTAAAATCCTCTTTGACATAATGTTTTATTATGTAGGGCCTAATACTTTGTCCTCGAGAAATGTGTATTGTTCAGTGTGTTTTAGTTATTGACTACATAAAGTAGAGTGTAAATGCATATTTCAATTGAGTGGACAATGAACCATATTATCGTTTTGACCAGATTATAACTCAGCTGATGTTGCTAGAGTAATATTTCAGTCGATATTTTATTAATTTAAGGAAGCCATCCGTTTGTCTGCTCATCCAATTTAATTCCATACAAAATTAGTTGAACAGGTAAGTTGAATTATGCCGTATACTGCTGAATCCATGCCTCAGTACGAGGAGCTCTTATTTAGGATATTTTTCTGGCCATAGATACTATTTTACAAAAGGAATCTTGATAAAGAATAAAGACCAACAAGATTGATAACGCGACCTCAACAGTCGATTTGGAGTGTTATTATTAATCCACCTTAATATTGGCCAAAGGTGGTAAACACCTCGACATCGGTAATTTGTATTCCAAGAAGTGCCATTGTGGTGAAGTGGATCATTTGGTATCATGGATCATTGTAATTTTTACTAGATGCAATATCATTTCTATTTTTAACACCATATACTGAAAAATTGTCATATATCGTAAATACTGAGTTTTCCAGGTTTCGAGATTTTTATTATTAAATGTGATGCAATTTTTTAAGGTTATGAATCTTTTTAATTTTTAAAAACGTATTATTATATTTGAAAACTACAGCAATAAAATAAAGTTGTAAGTTTGAGGAACTGATCATTGAAACTAGGAATTGTTAATAATTTTGTTTTCTTCTACATTTTATTAAGTAATAATATTGCAAAATTACAAAGAGAATTCATCAACCAAGCACACTTAATGTAATGTTTAAAGTAGTGAGTTGTAATCTTTTATCTTCCCCTTATCACGACAGCTTGTGTTTTACACCGGCCATAATCCTCACTTCAGCGGGCAAGATCGGGTTCTGTATTTGCTCGAGCGTTAACACGGAAATAAAGGAACACGTACAGTGGATATCGAACATTGGTTAGGGCCGAACCAAGCCCAAACCTCTCAATTTATCAGTTCGCATACTAATAGACTTATACTTCTCTTTGTCTAAAAAAATGTGGGGTGTACTTTAGTATGTATGTACTTTAATTGATAACTAACAGTCTAACTCATAGTATGATCAAAGAAATAACTAGTAGTTTAATATGCTTTTTAGAGGTTTGTGTTAAAATATTGACTTGTTTTGATACGTTATAAATATATACATTTTTGACAAGACATAGGCAGAGGGTTTTTCCACTTTTTACAGGTAGTTTTCCAGTTACAAAGGCTTTTGAAACATGTTCATTTCTTTATTTATCTGCTAGGTAATATAATCGAACGATATATGTATATCATATTTACAAATGTTTTCTTCGATGTTAATACTTTTAATCTGCTTGTAATCAACAAGCAGTATCCAACACGAGCAGAATTGCCTCCATTTAAGATTTCTATATCCAACGTGATACGATGGGTTAACGATGTGGATTAAATTAACGATTTAATTCCATTCAAATCTTATAACTCATAAACGTAACATTATAATACGATTACAATAATGGTTCATACTGTCATTCTTAATTGTTGTGATAATGGTAAGCTACAGATGCGCTGAGCCAGCTGTACACATTCATTAATTGAAATGACTATCAGCACAAACATGTCGCCTCTCTGTGACTGGGATATCCTCTTTTACACAATGTTCTTGAGTGCTTAATATTTGTAGTGCCTATTCTGTACTCAAATTTATATTATTACAATAAAACAATATAAGCAACTTAATTAAACAATTGTGTGTGGTATTTGTTAAAAAATTACCACTAACGAGACAACGCCACAAACATACTGACTGCTAGCTTCGAACAATCAGACATGACTTACACAAAAGACTGTAAAACAATTGTAAAGTAATTAATATGTCTTTATTGAATACTTTGTTTATATAAAGAGATTAATCTAAACACGGTGTAAGTATGTCATGTCAAAGTACTGGAATACTGGTCCTATTCATATATAAGTTAGCGGTACTAATGAAGTATATAAAGCTATATATATATACGAAATACCATATACATATATATAATAACTAAATAATATTGACTGACTTATACAATTTACTCAAAAACTATAATTCTTTGGAATATGAAAATTAGCAAAAATATTATTTACACCCTCTAAATATGTAATAAGACAGGATTTTCAAATTAAATTGTAGTTGTGTATATTTCCTACTTAAATGTAACGAAGAGGCTTGTTAACTTTATTTGTTTTCTCTTGAACGTAGTTTGTATTTTCGATTATAATTATTATAATTTAAGTTTTTAAATGACAATGAATAAAGCTTAAGGTCAATCGTTGAAGTGTATTTACAAAGCCCGTGTTTCTTCCCCCGGCCAGCCGTAAGTTCCCTGTGAACTACTGTCGAGTAAGGTCTCCTGACAGTCTGGTAAATCTACGAAGTAACGGTTGCTCATTTATTACATTTTGCAATATAGAGTAATATTTGGCACGTAACAAACTAAGTTAAACAAGTGTATGGTATGATCCCGTAGTCTAGCACTGGTACTCAGTTTTGTAATTAATCAAATTGTTGTATACTCGTATTGCACGCGGAGAACACGGTCGAAGATTGACAGGGCAGCTCGAACGCTTTTGTCAGTGGGAACAGAAAGAACAAAACGTGTGTTTATTCTTTCTATTCTTCTTCCTGTACACTTACTCATTTAGACTAATTTTAGATAGCCCAGTTATTTGTTTGAGGAGGAGAGGAAAGACGTTATAAACAACATTACAATATTAGTATAAATACTGCACAATACATAACGTTGGTCAATTTATTATTTATCACATTTATTTTATTCATACATTCTTTCACATTTATGTTCTGTAGAAACAGAGTAAAATTATAGTGTATGCATCGTGTGGATGGATATTTCATATATATTTGGGTTATCAATGGAAAAGTATTTTTAAAAAAAGCCATCAATTCAAAAGTGAACGTAAAAAATTTTATTTATTAGAATATAAGCGAATAAAGCTGTGCATCTGATTTCTTCGTCCCACTATACAGAACAAACAATTGTGATAAGTACTTAATATTACAAATACAATCATTACAACTATTACAAATCAAAGCTTTTTAAATTTTAAAACTATGGTTCAGAGTATATTTACAAAGGATAAAAAGGCTATACAAAAAGGGAAAACAACAGTCTATTTCCAAGATCTGATAGATCCTTAATTCTAACTATTACTTATTTTTAAGTTTATTTTTCGGCTTCCATTACAACCGAATTTTACTGAACTGTTAAAAAACTTCTTAAAACCTGTTCTAATACATTTTAAGAAATAATTTTTTAAGTTTCTTGATAAGTGCAGTGATTAAAAAGTTTAGTTTTTGGTACTTATTACAAAATTTTGAAGCAACTGACAATAAGATTTTAAGTTAAATATATATGAACATAAACATTAGTTGTATACTTTTAATCGTAGATAAGTCTTAGAAAAACACTCTGTATTAGCATAAATAATAAACTTTCATTATATTCAATAAATTTTAACGTTGTAACATTCCACACAGCCCTAAGGTAAGTAAGAGCTAATTTAGATTATGTATAAAGATTGAAGTTTGAAGATGAAGAGTGTAAATTTTGTAAAGATATTTCTGAAATTACTTTAGTTTTTATGTAATAATTCATTATATTTTACAAAATAGCTCTATCTATTTGTCAAATAATGTCAAAGAACTATCTTTGGTCAGCATGATGAAATTTTTAGTTTAAAGAGAGACTAGAGTTGAAAAAAATTGACTTTTGAGCTAACACACTTATGATTTAATAAATCATAAAATTTCACCGTTGTTGCTTAAAATATAAAAAAACACCTATAACAAGAACATATTCTGCATATTACGTAACATTTGTATAGTTTATATGACTTTTACAGATGAATAAAACAATCATATTACATATTTAAATTGTGTATAGATTGTTATACTTATTATTTTTCATTTTGAAAGGTGATTAAAAGCATATCCATTATCTGCTAGCTAAGACAAAAGGAGTTTTCAAGACCCGTGGGGCGTATCTGGGAGTGATTTTTAAAATAGGAATAGGCTAATGAGGTAAGTAAGAGTGAATGAAAGATTTTCCAATCTCTTGAGGTACTTTAGATTTATGTATAAAGATGGAGGTCTGAAGATGACGAGTGTATTTTTTGCAAAGATACCTCTGAAATTTCGTTAATTTCTATCTAATAATTCTTTATATTTTACAAAATAGCTCTAACAGGGGCCCTAAGAATATACATTTCAAATTTAAGTACAATCTGTTCAGTAGTTTTTACGCGATTGAGTAATACAGACACACACATACACACAAAAACATTGACTACACCATTGGTTTTTTTTCACTAGTATAGATAATAAGCTTCCAGTTTATGGTTAAACATTAATATGTGTTTTGAAGGAAGGAAAACTATCCGAAGGTTTAACCACTCTATAGGTGTACTGTAATAGGTTTCAGACCACTCGCAATCTCATGTGGTTTAATCGTATGATATAGAGCTATGCAATAAACTGTAATGCTAATTACAATCATACAGAAAACGTCATAAAACTGTTGCTGTCACATTTAAAACACAGGAAGTGTCCGAAAATGAGGGGAAAAGGTTCTAATCACGAAAAATTTCAAATAGCAAGATAGGTCACGTACCACATCATTTTAATCGGCTTTGAGCGCTTAATATATTGATACAATGTTTTTTTTTATGTCCTAAGTCTTAGCCTAATGACGTAGAATGTTATAATTGTTTTTTAGTTTTTTTACTGCGGTACTTTTGTATTAGAATGTCTACGTGCCAACTGTCAATGTTGCAAAAGGCAAAAAAAACAGGCTTCCGGACATACTGTTTTTATTTGTTTATTTATTTGTTTGTTTGTAACATAATTACGAAGATTGTATTTGGTGTATTTAGAAGTGCAAGTGTTAAGTTTTATTTATTTTCAATTTTGTTCTATTTTCCACTATACTATACATTTGGTTTGGACATGAATTTTTGGAATGGTGAATTTTTTTATGTTATTATGGTTTTAGAAGAATGTTTTCAAAAGTATTACAGGTGCTGCTTGCCTATACGCAGAGTACCCCACGCGGAAAACATTCCGCCACGATTATCATTGGCGTTGATGATGATGAATACACATATGTTAATAATTTGTTAGGTAATTAATTAATAGTTTCGCTTCTATCATGCTTGGGGATTTATATTCAAGAAACACGTATTTTAGGTAATTACCGTAATACATGAACATATTCATCCTTATATAAATCAGTATTCTTATATAGAATTTATCAGGAGAAGAGGGATGTTGATAAACAGATTGCAGTGGTCCGGAAACTTATTTCTTGATGGAAAATGCTTGTTGTAACCGCTGGGAATGGTAAAGTGATGCCCTACTCTCCTGATACATCAGTAATAAACTCTTTCTTCCAAACCACTCCAATATATAATAACTGTACTTTAAGATCTGGTTTTAGCTATTAACTACATTATATACGTAAGAGTATTTAAAAAAAAACATTAACTATGACATTAAATCTAGTTGTTGTCTTCATTGTTTTTAATTTTATGATCATTATTATAATGGCAATTACATTTAAATTTCCAATAATGTATAATTTCTGAGCTCCGGTGTTTAAATCTAAGAGCTTTAATATTATCTAATAAAATAAGACGTTAGCACAAAGTAGGAATTCATTTATGATGGAATTTACGTCAAAACACATGATTTTGATATAAAAAACCCAAATTATAGCACTTTGCAACTGTGATCCAAGTAGTAGATCAACACAATGATTGTAGTTTGATTTCAATGGGTTTGAACTATGTGTATTTTTTTACTTAAAAACATGCTACATAGAAACTGTTAATTTTTTTTAAGTGATCGTATGCAAAGAAATATATAAAAAATATATAAAATATATCAATATTTAACCCTAAATTTTGTATGGTCAAGTAGTTAGTTAACTTAGATTTGAAAATATTACAAAGTATAGTTAACTCAGTTACCAAAAATCATTCGTCATCAATTTTTATCTTTAATTAAACTGCGTACTTAATTACATCTCCGGGACTGCCACTACTCATTATGTTTCCGATTTCATGTCTTAAGGCACATTGTATTCTCAGAATTATGGCTAAAGGCGTCAATTAGCAGAGACAGAGGGCTCTAATTATAACAGAGAGCATAAACTCAAGTTAGTAATTGTACTCCCAATCTCCCACTAGGATATCTCCTTGTTGCCCACAAGAATGAACATGATGATGGATTGATGCACGACGTGTGCACACGTGTGCAATATCAACATTGTTAGATTTTGACGGCTAAAAAATCTGTTGTAAATTATCTCAGCATTTCAATTTTTAGTTTTAATCAATATTCTACTAGAGCAAAGTTTCAATGCTCTACTATTAAAAAATAGAGTGTTAACGTAGTTTTTCAAATGAACCTTAAACATTAAAACTTAAACTTTTTAGCGTACGCCTGAGTTGCAGTCGAGAATAACTTAGGATGTGTTGTTAACGGTTACGACTAAAGTTAAATGTCCAAATTGGTCGCAATTAGTTGATACATCACGATTTGACGCATAAAAGCATTTTTAAAGAATTTAAACTTTAGATAAAGTACCGATGATGTTTCTTTAACAGTAAAGATTGATATTGAAAAAGTAATTTTTAGTCATGAAGGAAATATTCTTTATGTTTGGATCTCTTTAAACCCTAGATAATCATTGACAATCATACACTTTTTTGAGGGTTCCAAAAGATTTAAAATAACAGATGTTTTCTCTGCTTATATTATTTTACCTGGACCGACTTCAAACTGATCATTACACATTTATATGGCTAAAAAGACTTACTATAATTTACTGAAATATGTTTTTATCCCATTTTCAGATGATGATTTATATAAGACCACTGATACAATTGTCCTGCTATAGGATCTAAGAAAGTTCTGTGCTCTATAACAGCAGGCCATCTTGAGATTAACATTACCGATAACATTGAACTTTTGCATACAACCTCAGCGTAGTCTGCTACGGGACACATGGTGTGGCATATTAAGGTCACACTATACTACTTAAGTAGTGTAGTATAACTTTCAATCAAGATTTAAATTTCAGTTTTATTTTCAACAAAACATTTTTATCTAATTAATAAATGAAGAATTAGTTTTATAAAAACATAAAAAATTAATTTAATTTCAATTTAGCAGTGGGGATAATTAAGATTTTTATTTTTTTCTCTTCTAGTATTAAGCTAACTTTATTGCGACAGGGCTTCCGTTTACTCGGTTTACTCATATATTACAGAAGTTTGATACCTATTTATTTACATGTAGATTAATGTTATTTTCGTATGTGGATGTATGTGGATGCTACAAACTCGTATGCGATCAAGTTGTTTTTAGATTCCTTACTATTATCAATTATTATTTTCTCTATACAAATCCTATTAAAAATCTCTTAATAGTGCTTATTTACCAGTATTATATTACAAAATTACATACTACTGACATTTATAAGACAATAACAAAGAGTTTTCTGCTATAAGAGTACTGACAGTCTACTAGATAATGGTGTCTACTCTATAGATACAAATGATGTATCTGTAGAATATGAACAGAATTCGAAGCTGAACTGATGAATATGAGTCGCTCGTAAATGTAATACCTCAATTTATTTGGAACAAAATAGCTAAACAATAAGTAAATTTAATAAATAACTGAAACAAAATTGACAAGCTTAAAGTTCTTGGATAAATTATAATATAAATAATGCGTGATTAAATGCAACCTAAGTTCACTTGAACTGTACAAGACGTAGTTAAATAAATAAGTATAGTTGTTAAATAATTCGAAAAAAATATATTCATCCGTTTTTAAATACATTATTATTTATAAGACCACTAAGCATTACAGATTTACTAAAACTAGATTAAATAATCAGCTTCATAGGACCTTGGTGTTGTGAAAATTATATGCAACACTTCAATTATGTTTATACGTTATATTAGGAGGAAAAAGATAAGCAGAGATCAGTGTATTACATTAATACAGTTATTCTAATACTAACATTATTATTTGACACATCAAAATGGAGATGAATCTTGCAGACCAGCGGAAGACCAGTAATGGAGACACGATTGTTTGATGGAAGACCCTCTGCCACTACACCTGAAAAACTACCATTCTAATTCTCTACCATACCATCGTAAAATATTGTGTAGTGGGAGTGTGACCGACATGGAATTAAAACTTAATACAGTTTTACACTGTTTGTTAGATTAGTTTGGTTTTTATATGGACTTAATAAGTATGTTTTTATAGTTCTTGTGCAATTCCATGTAGAGACAAGTAATTTATTCAATCACTGTTGCCTTTCAATCGCTCAAGAAATGCTAAGTAGGATCTCAGGAAGCTTGATTTTTTATCGCGACAGGTTGTCGCGCTGAGGTAATCGTTTAGCATTCATCGTGGGGTGGTAATAGCCTCTTGCCAGTCTGGTCTCGCTTCAGTGGAACACGCTTTACGCCTCCTATCATGTCTAGATCCAAAGAAAAGAATTGGCTCTGTCAAGTTTAGAACGTACACACGGCTGACTGACAGAAGTATGAGCTGCCTAATATGTATATGACCTAATCTGTCACGACACCAACACACACTACAGACTATCCAGTGGACTTCATATACGATTTAGAAATGTATACAGTGCCGTATCAGCGAGAATAAACAGTAGTAAGAAGAAATATTTGGTTGATTCTGCTAAAAGTGGTGTTGTTTCCATTTCTTGAAATAGATTAGATATTAATATTAAGAGAAGGCTTTATTAACGGCCATCTTTATTTTAGCTACATAAGAATAATGTTCAACACCACGCACTGTTGCGACCCTACTTATAATTGTAGAGTTGAGGAGAATGATCAATAAGCTTCCATACGCTTTTTGTTTTTCGTTAATTTTACTGATTATTCAGAAAATCTCAAAATATATAATACTTCATAGCGTAATATCCAAAAATACCGTTCTTTATTTTCTGCAACATATATAACTCAATATACTATTCAAGAAAATTTGTATTTATAAAACAGAACAGAAACAACACATAGTTAAAAAAAAATATTTGCTTACTCGAATAGATTAACTTACTAAAGATTGTTAGATATTTTTACTTTTGAACTGCCAGTAAAATATAAAGAAACGTTTTATGTATAAATGTGAGTACATAAAAAGAAAGCACGGAATGGCATTAAAAATGACATAACTTTATTACGATTTACATAAAGATTGTTCGAAAGATAAAAAAAGTAGTACATGATATTTAATGCATAGAAAATGTTGACTTTGCCAGTTCCAGAGTTAAGGTGGGTATTATAAGAGAGTTCATATAGTATTTGCAATGCATTAGTTGGTTCATTCGTCACTGATACCATCTGAAGTAAACATTAGATAGTATCTCCATCGTTGCAATGTGCATTACACTACTGCTAAAGTATAACTGTATTTATAATATTTTCGAAAAATTTAAAGTAAATAGATATTGTACGGTAAAAATAAAAGTACTTGATATCTTTTTCAACTTACAATAAAATAGAAAGATAGTATGTTTTATTCATGAATACGCTTGAAACAAAAGCAACGTTTACCAAGTGCTCTGATGTTGCTAGTAGGGATTTACAGCAAAGTGTAACTTCTCCCAGGACGTGGTACCCCTTTATATTCAAAGAACATAACCCTTGAAGTATAATTTTCTTAATTAGCATATCACACTACAACTCGCCTGAGCTTATAGTGTAGTAAATTCTTTGTTTAAAGCTTGTAATGGACATGATATCTGACATTGTCATTCTTATATGTTAAAAAAAATTACACTAAATTTCATAACTTGAAATCTACACTTTTCTTCAAGTATGAAAGTCCTTAATTCAAAAATAGCTTATATAATAAAAAGTGCAAAAATTAACTGCAATTTAATATTATCCTTATGTAATACATAACTGGTACATGAACAAAATTCAAGAATGGAGGACATTCCGTGAATAAATAAGCTAGAATCTAGTTTTAACTCCAGAAAACTCTCGAGCATTCTCTTACGGTGTTTATCCGTTCGTTTACTTTATACCTTCTCTTTCCTGCCTACTACTTACCGATAATTATGTTAATTGATTGCGAATTTTTTTTTTTAATTTATCCAGTATTTTCGTCTTAACCGCTTCATTTTATTTGTTCATTTTGTTTAGTTTTGGTAAATTATTATAATCCTTAAAAACATGAAAATAGTAAAGTAATTATTTAAAATGGATTGAATATAGGGCTCCTTCATTATATTGGTTGGCGTATAACAGGCCATGTTATACTACAACTCGTGTGGTGCATTCCCAACCTGTATTAGATTTAACGTTATTATTAATATAATATTAGTACAATCTATGTGTACAGTAGTTGTACAGTATTATAAATTAGATTATGGTATGGAATATCAGTGTATATTAGCATGTTAAATGGAACAAGGTGGTCACTATAGCTGAGGAAACATTGCGGGTTTAGAGATTTACCCGTAGAGTTTCTACGGTGGCGGTAGCACAGGGATGTATCTAATGAGAACAAGATGATCACTTGAGATTCAGGAACATTGTAGTTGAAATACTCATACATCTCTTGTTGACAAAAATGAATTAATTGCATGAATATATAAAATTATACTTTGTAGTCCATTAAATGTTTATACCATAGTAAGTTATGAAACGATACAAAAAGTATGAAAAACAAGTTTTTACAGAGGCTACGATATAGGAAGCGTTTAACTAACGTAAAAAGCCACCAGCAGTAAAACACGGTTTATAGTTTTGTTTACAACTGCGGTCAGACAAATGTGACTGGATGTTATCTTTGACTCCGAATGTAAACTACTTCTGTATGCGTTAGAGTATATAGAATATATTTAGCGTGTTAATCAACAATTTAAATATTGTGTAGAAACTCCAAAATTGACACACACCACATGGAAATTTGACTTACCTTTTAATCCGCTCTTCAAACTCTATACAATGTTACAAAACAAATAAAATTATACATCAAAACCAGAAATTTCGTAATCAATAAAAAATTTACAAATTGAACAAGAAATATATAACATCGAATAGCTTTATAAATAGTGCAAAGAATTACAACATCACCAACAAACTTCATCAAGTATACAAAAATAAATATTATATACTACATAAATATATTAATTACAAATAGCAGTATAACAAATAAAACAAGACCATAGTGAATAAAGAAAACATAGTAACAACTAAAACAGAAATTGCATACATGCGAATATGTAACATCCATTTTGCAATAAATTTAAATAAACAAAACAAGCAGGTCTCTTAATAACCATATTTATATCATGCTATAATTTTTACCACAGAATAGTAGATCTCGATTTTCACATTAGGTTTAGCTTAAATATGATGTTGTTTTCCAAAATACTACACTACTACATTAAAGAAACTAGATCCCTGACAACAAAGTAGCTTTTTATAAATGTCTTTTTAAAACGAAAATTGTGTGTGTGTGTGTGTGTGTGTGTGTGTGTGTGTGTGTGTGTGTGTGTGTGTGTGTGTGTGTGTGTGGGCGCGTCTTATCTATGCAGTAGATTATTAATTTTATATAAACACTCCAGCTGATATTAGATGCTGTTTAGTTGCCAATTTATGTACATTACCTTTAATACAACACACACAAAACTTGTTAGGGATGGGAAGATGAGTAGAAAGGAATATATATATTTCACAATAAAGGATTATGTGAAGTTTTTTTGTTTTATTGTTTAAAGAAACCTCTGCGCATTTATTGGTAAGTATAAAGGAATATATATATATTCCTAGAAACAGGTCTTGCAGCGAATGTGAATCCTGTTTGATCTCGTTTGATAGTCTTAACCATAAAGTTGCCGTTTATTATTATGTGCCATCTTTCAGATAGCTGGTTTTAATTTAGATTTACGCTCTCTTATAAGCTTATGAATAGGCCCCTCCTCATTATCTGAAAGATAAGAGTTACGGTTTTTTTCGCATAAGAATCCACCATCTTTGTCAATTAATTGGTGAAACTCATTATAGCCTAATTTATTATTACTATTCAGGACTCTACGTGACTGTAATGAAGTATTATTGAAACTTACTTTTACATCTGAGCCTGATATAAAGTCTTGATTTGAGTTTGTGTTGTCAGCCAAAATGTCACTTGCACTGCTGAGCTCATTCACTGTAAGTTATTTCTTGGAAGAAATAAGATACATACATAAGATACACTACATACATACACAATATGATACATATGATTAACACTACACACACACACACACACACACACACACACTTTACACTGCATATACAAAAACTTTTAATAACATAACCTTTTATAGAATTCATTCGACAATAATAATATTAACTGTTATGGAGCCAGGGAGTTAACACTTTGGCATCTTAAACAATTGGGTGCGTGAGTGAATAGCGTATACTGGTGGCAAACCCATTGACTATGGAGTAAATAGTTTTAGCTACTAATAAGTATTCACTGACGCAGGCCAACCATGTTATTAATCAAAAACAAGCAATTGAGTTAGTTTGGCCTCTGAGCACCTCCTCTATAAAAAAAGGCGCTTAATAATAACAAAAATCAAATTATGACTGAACTGCAGAATACAGTTTACAATAGGCAGAAAAATGGTTTTGGCCGCCATCTTGATTCTAGGTAATATTTAATAATTTTAATTTGAATAACGTTAATCATCGCTAACACAAAATGTACCCAATGACAATACAATCCAAATAAATACTGCCACTTCCAAACCAAACAAGACATTTAATATGTATGTAATATGCAAATGTCATATGTACAGGTAATATTAACACTTCAACTTGAATATATCAATAAACGTCATTCTCAAAAAGCATTTTCTAATTTCAACATTAATATTTTTGGCCTACTCAATATTAAGTACGTTGCACTAAACTTATAATCCGGTTACTATCTAGGATTACAGATTTTCAACTATATACCAAATGACTATAGTAGAACCCTCGGGTAAGGATTTTTTAGTTTTAATTCTTATTCTAGTCGATAACTAATTCACTTATTACCAAAATTGAGTTACTACAAGCAATAGATGTAGTCAAAGACGAACATTCCTGTGACATTGTTTATTCAATGGAATTCGCAATTAAATATTACATTATTCCTTTAAGATTTGTTTTATGAAATCCAAAAAGCGATTATATAACTACTATTGCTTAAAACATTTTACGGTAAAAAATTTAAAAAAAATTCTAATAATACTTTCATTCTTCGAATTTGAATATAAAGTTAAAAAGTAAAATAAAATTTTATAAAAATAAAAACTAGAAACTTTCCTTACTAATACATTTTTAAGGATCAATGTTAAACTAAAAATACAACTTATAAGAAACATATGAGAAATCAAATGTATTATCTATAATCAAATGTCTGTAAGTATCTTAAAACGTAAACGATTATTCAGTATGCTATATGGATTCATATTTTGACAATTTGATCACTATAATTTTATTGAAATTTGAAGTATATTTAATTTAAACATAGGCTACTCCATTAAAAGATAACAGTAAATAAAATAAATCCTATAATAAGGTTTGGTTATTCGCAAAACTGGTCATTTCCGAATACAACAAGAAATTTTGTATAACAAGATTTTGCCGACTGTTCACTTGAAATTACGTTAATCTGGTATTATACTTTAAAATTATAAACTAATCCGGTCAACCATTAAGTATATTTTATATAGTCAAAATACGTGGTTAATATTTCCCAGCTATAACTCTTCACTATGGACAGCCAATGACTGTAAAAGTATTGACTTCTAACTCTAGCAGTAAATCTCTTCCGCCGATAACTGTGTATCTTCCCTTTGCTTCAGACTAACCTTTCACAGCGTGATTTGTGCTATTCTGTAACCCTTTTCATTTTATTTCGGTATTGATTTATGCTAATCTATAAGCTAACATTTTCAGCTCTAAGGTTCTTCTTTTATTATACTGTATTGTATACTTTTTTGAACTGGGAGACTAGATATAAAGCATTCTAAAGTGAGAAAATCTAAACTTTGTGCTTTTAAACCTCCACATAGAACTATACCTTGCTACCTATGGGTACGAAAACAAAATTGTTGTTTTATAAAATGCCAATATATAGCTTATACCTGCCATTTTAAAACCTTACGAGATCTATCGAATGTAAACTAAGGTTATTAAACAATACAAACACACTTTACTTGTATCGGCTAAGATTTCAGCTGCGTTTATATTATAAATTCAACATAGGAGTACGCTACAGCTAGTGTCAAGTAATAGGTTTCGCTGAGGTGGCAAGCAAGATTTAAAGTTTGTCACTCATTTTATTCTTTAAATAATTTGCGGACAGAAAATCATACAAAGATAAAAGTTATACTTATGTGTAACGTGTAACTAGTAAAACACGAATCTTAGGCAGTATAAAAATATTTTTACGAGAAAAAGTTATCATGAATAATTAAATTAAGCTTTATAATTATAACGAAATTTTATAATGTTTAATGATATGTAATATCTTATTTATTACATTTAAAACGTAAATTTTGAGAAAATGTTCAATATTATATTTAATGTCAAGAGCTACGTAACATTATAATGTTAAACTATTTAGGTTCATTGTTGAACTCGGCTGACTTAACTGTATTGTAAACGAATTTAAATGTCGTATCATGTTAGAAAGTTGTTCATTATAAATACAAAAATAATTACTCGGTCTATAACTTGCCACCTGAAGGTAAAATTTAAAATCAATGGCATTTTTCTCTCTCTCTCTCTCTCTGTTTGCACAATAATTTAAAGATAAAGTGAACTGTTTCAGCAACTGTAAAAGTTTTATAATGTTCTTGCTTACACAAGTCATCAACGAGTAGATTTTATACGCTGTAGCTTAATCTCTTAGAAACAATTGAAGGCAAAGATTTACCCTTGAACTAAAAGGAACAGTTGGAATTATAGTTGTAGAACAAATGTTCAAGTTTGCTGTAATAGAAAAAATAACAGTACCTCTCTAATTTTATATATTTATTAATCCAGGTGATATGCAGAATGAAATAAAACTAAAAGCCTGTTGTTTTAGTTTAATAACGTTTTAGAAAATAATAATGGTTAATTTAGGGTAAAAATGTATTTCAAAGAGCTAAGTATATTTCAAAAGGTGAATTTCACAAATATAATAAACGTGTGTTCACCTCTAATAGTTTCGTTGTGGTGCAAAATGCGATTTGCCTTGATGTATAGAGTTTTAGATATTTTGAAGAAAACAGGATTATGTACTGTAACATTACTTTTAGCGAAAATAAGGTAACATTTTTACAGCAGCTGTGAATTTTTTCAACTCAGAGCTCCACAGTTTCTAAAATGAATAATATTTCTTGGACATTGTATTTTATATTTGCTTTTGAATTTCTGTATTTTACCTCATGGTTGCACTCAATCAGATAAGTAAAAATGTTTATGGAAAATTGTGCTTTTAACCCTTAAAACAGATCCTTATCGCGAGTAATTTAACAATTTCTAGTATTGAAGTTCTAACATATAAAATAACAACGATCTCAGTTTGGACAAACAACATCATGTGTAAAAAGAAATCTCCAGATAACGGAAAAGTTAAGGATTTAATGCGGCACAATTCAAAACTCTGATTGAGTTGGATAGAAACCTCAACGAATTTCCCTGGAGGTGGGGTTTGCATTGTAAGATGGTGCGGTAAAAAACATTCAACATTAGCTTCAGAACCACTTTGTGACTGTAAAAACATCCTTTTATATTGAATCAACAAAGAGAACAATGTTCCTGACGATTACACTTTATTTTTCTTCGTTTACAAAGACAACTTCGACTCTAGAAAATATATACATCCAGCGGTTATACGAACTAGTTCTAGTTTTGTTGTTTTTAGCTCAGATAATAAACATTACAATAAAACTACTATAATGTAACTAACAGTTTCTCCAAGTGTTATTATAAGGCATCACTAAAATTTCAATTGTTATAACCTCTTATAGGAGCGTTTTTACGAACCAACTCAGTTATTTTGCTCATTATATTATTAGTGACTATTGATATTATATCTACAATTAATGTATATTCTGTTAGCTTAGTTATAATATTTATAGGAGTTTCCTTTAACTTATTGCAACAAAATAGAAACACATCTGTCTTTTTAATCACCTATCTTTCTCTTTTTACTACCATTCAGTAAATAATATAGTTCTCAATTAAAGAAAGTCAAACTCAACTTCTTGGTTATTCAAATTAAAAATATGAATTCGGTTCATAAATTGGACTTTGGATACCAATATCCATTTTTGTGGATGTCCACTTACTGAGCTGTGATTTTATTAATAAACTGACGTCTATAAATCATCATGGCTCAACTAGTATATCATTAAAATAGACATAGACCTTCTGTAATAGATTGGTTCACGTTGAGACCAATCTGTCCAAAAGGAGTAGAATATTAAATCGAATAGACCTTAACCAATACACCAGCTTCTAATAGGTATGGAATGGACAAAATATAAAATAAATTCTAACACAATAAGGTAGACATATAGTGTGAAAACAGTCTTCCTCTTAACTACTATAATTATCTTAAATTTAGGTACATTTAAAAATTTAATTCGACATAAAATTTATATAACTTAATATACTGTTCGATTAAGCCAATATAACGCTGAACAAATTAAACTGGTGTTATCATTTTAATATTTTAAATCGTAATAATTAGCATTGCATATCTAAATGGGGGCAAATCTAAGTTATATTTCAATTTATACAATTGCATATCTTTTATTCATTTACTATTTTCACTGACAAAAAGTATTTACGATTGAGCACACCATAATAACAAGTCGTAATAGTTTGATCATTCTACTTCATTTACGGAAACATGCTCTCGCAGGATAAAATACAAATATCTTAAATTAGAGGAGATTAGATGTTTCAAACCGACGCTTTACTTATATAGGTTATAAATCAAGCAAATAAGTAAGCAAGGTAATTAGTTACAAATAAGTGATAGATTTATTGTATGGTTCTATATAATAAAAGGGAAAACCATTTGTAGCTAAAAAAACACAAGATTAATCCTAAAAGTTATTCACATAATGATTTTTTTTATGTCGTGATTTCATGACACAGAGTAGTAAAATTTTGTATCAAGGAGCTGGCGTCACCATATATGACATGTGAGTTCAATATGGCGACAACTAGTCTGACGAAAGCCTGCCCTGGAGTAGATGAGTTATTAACTTGTTTCCTCAATATTAAAAGTCTCTCTGTGGGCAGACGTCGCTAATAAACATAGATTCTAGTTCGTGCATTTGTTTCAATGCAGTAGCATTGAGTACTTTTAACATTCAGGAATTTTATGTGCCTCGTAATAGTTAATCTTTTTGTGGTTTTTGTATGATAGGAAGCACAACACGATCGATAAATTAATGAAACATAATTTAACTGTTCCATTAACATTTCCCAGAACAAAAAACATCAAATCACTTTCTATTTCTGTAAAAAATTATATACATATATATACATATATATATATATATACATATATTATATGTATATATATATATATATATATATACATATAATTTCAATAAACATTTAATCACAAAAAGTACTTCCTCCATTGATATTCGAACCCGGATCTCTCTTGCCGGATGAATGTGCTACTATATATATATATATATATATATATATATATATATATAAAGTTTATAAGACTTTATCATACAAGGAAAACGATCCATAAAAGGCTTTGCAGTCTATAACTAAATGACTATAAAAAAACTGGTGATCTTGAACCTTAATTTTATGACAGATCTTTATTTAGATGTTTGGTAAGACTAATTCTTGAGCTACTTTTACCAACATCTTTCTCTCCTTTGTCTGTTAAAATATAAAATAAATATGTAGGCTACTCTTGTAGTAAGTTCTATTTGCACTACTTATCAAACCAGTCTAGTGGCATTTTGAGGCGTAAATCAATAGTACATTTTAGAGCTTGGTTAGATTTGGACCTACAGCTCGTCACTGAAATCGTGACTCAGTTACCACACCCGACTAACAATTTTAACAATCTGAAACGGAGTAGTTTGATCAACTCTAAATCTTTTGCCGTCTCTCACAAACTTGTGTTTTTTGCTTTTCACTTCATCGTAGGCTCAAAGGTTTTATTTGAAGTTTCTACTTACCCTAAAAGTAAAAAACATATGTTACGCTGATTGCATTTTTAACTAGAACACTTTAACAATATTCTTATTACTTGTTAAAGTTTTGTCAAAAAAAATTAGAAGCTATTAGATTTTTTGTCAAAGCGAAAAGTGCAAATGACACAGTTTTTTATAGCTTAGCAGTAAAATACCTGCGGCGTGGAGCAGCTCAATCTCGTTTCTCAGACTTAAGATAAAATATGACCTCAATATGAGTCCGGGTCAGATATTGGATTGTAGAGGGTTAGCATTTTGTTATGTGAAATTTACAAATATTATATTATTTATTGTAGAGTGATAGATGTTTTATTTAATAAATAAATCAATTTTTGTAAATAAGTACATGCGCACATCAATAGATATGGTGAGAGTGAAAGATTAAAGCCAGCAGCACTTCTTAAAATTTTAAAAAGAAGAAATAAAACCTATTGTTTAAAATTGGTTTAGAGGACTCGTCGTTACCGGTGCAATACATACTCCAATAGTTTCCTTCAATATTAAAAAATCCCTATAAATATTTACAAGAAAGAAAGGAAAAAATTAACCAATTGCAGGATGTTAGAAATGAGAAAGAGATAATAAAAACTTTGAAAATTTACTTTTAGTAATTTTAAGACTGGTTCATTTTAAAATTAGATACAAAAGAGTACTTTTTTTATTTTGACTTTTTTATATACTCCCCTTATATTGAGCAATTATAACAAGACATTACAAACAAACAAAAAAACACTAAAACTCTTTATTTTTCATTAACTGGTTTATAAATCTCAGTGAATTAAAACTGTCTCGGTAAAATCCAATATATATATATTTCATATATTTGTTTGAACTAAAAATAATTAGTGTAGGTCGAAGTGAATTTTAAAACCATTTTGGAAACAATAGGTGTATCAAGAGGTAAACCTAGGTTGTGATCCAACCTTTATTCACTAACATTATCCGCTGAGCGTAAGCGAAGCTTATCACTCAAGGGGTGGCAATTGTCTCGTATCCCTGTCTGTCAGACCGTCCGCACGAAGTCTCTGGAATGAAGTGGATTATAGCCTTGATATTTTACATGAATGTTCATTTTTAGATCTGGAATATCGAGTTAGATGATGGTGTTTGTCACTCTATTAGATTGGCTGAGCGTTAGTGAACACATTACATTTACATTTATTCGAGAGGTAACTATGATGGGAACGATAAAATCGTAACACAAACACTTTTTTAAATAAGCTGAGTACGATTATACGAGATTTAAACGTGTGTCATAGTAATACAAGTAATCTAAACATGCACAATAGATTTCGAGGA
Organism: Homalodisca vitripennis; assembly: GCF_021130785.1. Lineage (NCBI taxonomy): Eukaryota > Metazoa > Arthropoda > Insecta > Hemiptera > Cicadellidae > Homalodisca > Homalodisca vitripennis. The sequence continues at coordinate 122,418,481 of NC_060208.1, forward strand.
AGATTTCTTTTGTAGATTATAATTAGGAAATTGTTTATATAAAGCGATTTTTTTATCGAATTTTTATCTCTTTTAAACTTGCTATGGCTGATTATTTTTACTTATGTACTAAAGGAATATGTTATTTATATAGTGCAATACATTCAAGATATTCTTCTACCGGTAGCTAATGATACTAATGTTTACTCTCGGATTTGCTAACAATTATTTTGTAAATGACATGAATTGTACTATATAAATATAACATTCACCTTGATACAAGTAAGCTAGTTTAATTCATGCATGTACAAGAACGATCAGCTCAAATTGAGTTAACACGGGAATGTTTGCAGAGCTCTGTTATCATTTATGTACACGAAAAAACATATAGAGCAGCAAGTAAACCCACAATCTGGTGTTTAGCCTGATAAGTGTTGGCCTTGATTTACTGTTTCCAGGCAGGTGTTTGTGTTCCTGTGTCGGTGTATCGCTCCTTTGTTGGATAGAAATAATAATATTTATTTTAATTTACAAACATATATATCATTAGGTTATAGAACTAATAATTCATTAAACCCTTAAAATGTAATAATCTCACAATTAATAACGATGACTGCTTCGAAAAAACTTGTTGACTTACCAAAGGTTCATATTATTATTGTTACTAATAAGAGTAATTTTAATTCTGAAAATGGGACTGTTTAGTGTTAATATAAAGAAAAATACCACCTACATACATAATTTACATAAATTTGCATGGATTTTGAGTGCAATAAACCCGATTATATGCATATATTTAATTATCAATAGAAATATTTTAATAATTCATTGGCATATTCTTTACACTAACAGAAACCATTAACAAAAAAACATTGAAATGAAGTTCATATTTTAAGAATTACATTTCGTGCATTGACTTAAACAACTTTTACATGTAGAACTGGTGATCACACTGTGTAAGGGCAACACAAGGTGTAGAAAATTCCTGGCCTTAAAAACTTACTTTTTACGATTTGAATGAGATGGATTGTTTGGTTCGTAGAATATATGGATTTTTGGGTTGACGTGTACTTGTGTTTATGCTCATAAAGTTATTAGGATGAGCTTATTGGGATAGGCTGAATAGGCTGTAACAAAGAATACGTTTGTAATAAGCACGGAAATTTAAAGTATTTTCTTAGAACGTTTAGGCCGCTCAGTAAATACGTTTTGATAGGTAAGCTCCAGTTATATATACTGTTAGTACTAATTTGCAACATTGTAATAACATTCCTATTATTGAGTAATGTTTGTATTGTATCTATGGTTACAACTATTATCTGTATTACATCGACAACTGTCCTGGTAATGAAGGTTAAGTCCAACAAATAACGGTGTAATGAAGACCAATGGACGTAACCCACAGTTTGCAGAAACTTTTCTCCTGTATACCTGTAACACTATTTGTCTTCCTGAGATTGATTTGAAGGAAAATTACCACACATACAAAATGCGGATTAAATATTTGTAAAATTAAAATTTATAGTATTTGTTAAGTAGAGAAAAATGTATGTGCATTCCGTAAGATCATTTCATAAAATTAACGTGATTCCAAATAAAAGATAACCTTAATTTTTTTAAATTTGAAAACCTCTATCATCATTAAAGACAATTTTAAAAATTAATCATTCCTACCATTTTTATAGGAAATGATATTGTGGTGAGGAATTACTTATATGGACTCATTTGAATAATACTAATTTTAAATGATTGGGACATCTTACCAGTAAGAGGAGAGAGTATTAAAAACCATTAAGTTTATACTTGCTTATCAAAGGAATTGGTTATGTTATAGTCATGGCTATTAAATTTAACGACCATCAATGAGGCTAGAACTGTGTAGCGAAATATCGGAATCCAACAAATATAGACTATACTATGAACCTGTTGGAGTCGCTTGCTACCGGGCCTGGTGGAGTTAAATTGAATATGATGTTCTCCTAGTCCTATAGGATAGTTTCTAAGCTCCAATATCTCCGCTTTTCCTGAAATTCTTTTGTTGGCTCAGCTACTTGAAGCTCGTATTCCCTTCCTTCTCCTCCCTGATAACATTACGGTGGATGTCATGGTCGCAGTGATCCAGGTTAGGTGTTATTTCGGCAGAGAGCTAATTTATTATTATGGCCAGAAGAGCGTTATGTTAATACAACATTCGTCCAGCTTCTGGAATGTTTGGATTTTATCTTCATAGTCATAAAGGTCCACAATGTTGTCCGTATCGGAGCTAATATGATTAGCTTCCAAACCTGACATAATTAGATAGAGTAGGCTGATGTAAAAGAGATTTCTCTAAATGTTTTTATATATATCATGACATAAGGAATGTTTAATGACAAGCTTCAGAAGCTGAAATAGTTCAATTGGCACGAATAACTCTAGTAGACTAATAAATAAACACTGGCTTTATTACAAAAACGGCTAAACAGTTTATAAGTAATTACGGAAATATTCTTCTTTCAAAAAGTCATAAATGCACTAAATTAGAACATTTGCTTAGAATTAAACATTGTATATTATTGTAGAATAAAACTAAATTTATATGATTTTGTAACTATAAAACTTTTATTAAGATAGTAAATGTAATCAAGTTCAAAAACGTATTCAAATACGTTAAGATTATCTGTTAGAAAATACAGTTTGAGACTTCATTTCACAAAACTAGTTTTCACTGTGCCATTGTTATAAATCCTTGCTTTATAACATTGCAGTTTTTTTAATTCTAAATAGCAAGTGAAATCTGTAACACGAGCTTATCTTCTAGCTCTTATATTTAGTTATTAGTTAAAAATTATTTAAATGGTAATTTCGTACTAATTTGAGTGTCATAATGTTTTCCAATATTAAATAAGTAGTTACATAATAAAAGTAAACTCTTAATATCAAACTCTACTCAATGAATCATACATTTTATTCCTCTTCAAAATTATTTCATAATAGGGCAAAATATTTCTTAGCTATAAGTCACTGCACTGTACTCTTGAAATATTGTAATATTGTAAAACGAATACATCATATTAATAAATTAGAGTATTGAATTTAATTGATAAAGATTATTAGAAATTCAATTAAAGATATAATAATTTAGAACACAGCGTAACAAGTAAAGTGATAATTAAAAATGCACGAAGTTTTAATTAAATTTTCCGTTGCACCTAAGAAATAATTAAAACAGTGCAACTAATTAAATTAAACTTTCATAGTGACACTGATTACACAATGAAACCCTTTCTACACTTTGTATGCTACACCCAAGCCTGTGTAAATATTCTTTGTTTAGACTACTGAATAGTCCTTTCTTACTGTCGCAGTCTATACTGTTCAAGTTTTAATTATAAAATTAGAAGTAAGACTTTTTAGCTGGGAAACTCGGGATTTCTTATTATTTTTACTGTTAAGTCCGTTTTAAAGTTTACTTAAGGAAACCTTAATTCGCTTCTATAGTTTTAAAATGATTCTCCAAATTGCAACCCATACAAAGGGCTGCACAAGGCCTAGAAGCTCCTTGTCTCCAACAAAGTCATGATCAGTTTAAATACTCCAGCTCAAATGAATCTATAGATATAATTATCTCTTCGGACATGTAATTATGTTACTTACACTAAACAAAAAACGAGTTACCATTCTGATTAATGGATAACTTTTTGGCATTTTATGATTTCATACGGTGATTTAATTTTAAATATTACAGTCATATTCATGTCAAATGAGAAAATATATATATATAAAGGTCCCTAAATGTTCTGTTTTACATTTAATTTCCTGCATTCTGTCCTAGAAATAATACTTATTTGTTAAAACTCCTAACATTACATTTTTACACAAGGCTATAGTGTCGACGAGTTTTTGGAATATAGTTGAGGGGGACATCCAATATAGAAGGCACTGGCGTTAGCAGTGGTGAGAATTGATGAGTGAGTGGTATGCATGAATGTAAAGGTTTTATGTCTGAATGTAGTATTTTGAACGAATGTAAAAGTTATAGATAAATCCTTTGTCTTTCGACACATAATTAATATATTATCCACGGCGAAAAAAGGTTTGAGTTTGACTTAAATACATTTGTGTTAATTGATTACTTTTTCAATGCTGTAAACTCAACGAAGTAACTGAAAACACGTAATGTTGTTTGTCTGTCTATCTGTCACCAGAATATCTCATATGAGCTATAGGTTAAAAAACATTGCAAGGCTCTGCTTAGCCTGTTACGCGCCAAGTGTAATATATCCTTACATTTTGTATGTAACGATAGAAAAATTATTAGCCCTTAAATGATCTGGTGTAGTCACTTCTGAACCAGAACAATGTATAACATGTTAGAAAAATCGTGTGCCTGAAGAGTGTGTAGGTTGTGAGTAGGTGTTAGACCAGTTTTAAAGCACATAAATAAAAATATTTCACATTTTAAATCAAGAATTTTTCAAACTATTAACTTTGAAAACATGTGCTCGGAACCTTGAATTCAAATTATCTTTTATTATGCATAATGCATAGGCAAGCAAAATAGGAATACTTATCGAATATAGGTGATTTTACTGACAAAAACATTATCCACAGAACCGCAATGAAGATTATTATTCAATTAGCTGTAAAGTACAAAGAAAAGATCTAAGTTATCGCCAGATCATACTGACAGAGTCAGTTTAAAAAATAAAGAATTTAAAGTGCTTTATTTTTAAAAACCAGTTATTAATATAAATGCTATTCGTGATAGATACAACAAATATGTCACTAAAAGGATTTTATTGATGTACTTTAGACTAATCCCACAGACACTTTTTTTAAAGAACTCAAATTAACTTTTATTTTATTGTTTATAAACTATATTTATAATATCTAAAAAACCTCGATGTATATTCAAAAAAATCACGATAATATGTTTAAAAAAATTAAATGTTTTAAATTTGTTAAAATAGTTAAAAAGACAATTAATAAATAGTCACTTAAACATTTTTTAAATATACTCCACTTGGGTATGCGGTGTAATTAAAATCCACCAGAGCAGTTGAGGGTTTGCAAGTTTCCTATTAGTAACTTGTATAAATTAATGTTAAGAATCAAACAATGTTACGGGGTTGAAAATAATTTGGCTTTCTATAATTAACGAAAAGAAGTGATTTGATTCGGAAAAGAAAGTTAGTTAATTAAAATGTTAGGGCCTGCTAAGTTTGAAACTGAGTTTCTGTAATACAAATTTTGAATTCGCACTTAGTAATCCCTTAAGTTGAAACGACAGGCAAAATATTATAATTATATTGTTGAATGAATTTACAAGATTGTTTAACTGTCCCTGATGAAAAATAATGTATCTCTGCCCTGATGCGTGCATGCCTTACGAATGTTAGAGGATAAAACTTATATAAATTAGCTTTGGTAATCACTATTCACAGTATTATCGTGACACTTTAGTATGTGTACGTTATAGTAATACTGTTTATTAGTGTTTATCATGTTTGACCTTGTGTTAATACTAATAAAATATAGTTCATTTTCTTGTTATTGTTACATTATATTAATACTATCTTTAACAATATAATTATGAATTATAAAAAATGTAAAATTTATCTGTCTATTACAAATTGTTACTCAGATGTTGCTTATGTGTTGCTGAGATTTTAAAAGTTTACCAATGAATTATTATCGTGTTTTTTAGAGCTTTTGAATAAAAAAAAAATATATATGCATTATCACTAGATAAGTGGCACAAAGGAGTGTTTTTTGTTTCCCTTTTCCTTATCTCTGGAGCGCACTTTACAGTTTACTAGGACTCCCACACTTCTAGCTCTACCGATTTCCGATACGCAGCTCAGGAGTTAGTTTTCTGTTTCCTGGATTTTTGCATGTTCCAAAAAAGAAAATTGGCAATTCTGACTTGGTATAGTGAGGAATGTTACGTTGTACCTTGAGCAGTGACACTATTTGAGTTTTGTCTCTTTTTATGAATGGATAAGTAGAAATATTTTGTCTATTTTAAATTAAAAGTGGTACATCTGTACTTTTCCCACTTTTGATGCTAAAACTGTTGTATGAAAACAATTACTTTGTTTTGACAAATCTAACAATGTTTTACGTATGGCTTATTTCATAACAGAAATTTGTGGCATTTTTAAATTTTATATTTTCTTGATGTACTTTTTTTGAAATTAAAAACAAACAAAATATCCAACCCCTGACTTAATAAGACGTTCAAACAACGCTTTTTATTTCATTACTGAGAAGGGTCGACTAAGAGTATTTAAGACATTTCCCCAGCAAATCTGGATATTCCCTATAAATTTGTAAGTACAAGTTATGGTTAAGTTGGTCAGAGGATTCATTCAAGAAAAACTAAATTGCGCGTGCGTGCGTGTGTGAAATTATTACCCATTTTTTTATTATATTTTTATTTATACCATTAATTGAATAAAGTAGCTACTTAGAGCAAATCTATACGTTCCATTTGAAACCGGTTGATACAATATATTAACCTTAATCTGTTATATTTTGACCATTTTTAATTTTTTTTTTTTTATTGAGAAGAAATTCAAATAAAATTTATGAGCCAACGATGAAGAGAAAAGGGCAAAAATTTATTTTGAGAGAGGCGGAAAATCTATTTGGAGTTGATCAAACGACTCCGTATCAGATGTAATGTAAAAACATTAATATGGTACAGTTGTACAATCGAGTGATAAAACTGAGTCGCAATTATAGTGACGAGCGCCAATATAAGTCCAAATCTAACAAAGTTCTAAATTTACTGTTGATTTACGCCTTTAAATGCTACTAGATTTGATTGATAACTAATTTTAAATATAGAAGTTATTACAAAAGTAGCAAGTGATAGGCCCGCCTGTATTTACAGCTTATTAGTTTACCTAGTCACCTTTACCCACAACACCCAGATTTATTATATATTTTTCACTCTAAAGTAAAGTAATATATATATATATATATATATAATCATATACATTATTTTTATTGAAATTAAATAAGGCAATTGCCATTTATACCATTTAATGTAAATAAAAGTCGTTTGACAGGTATTTGGGTCTTCCGATCCATATGTTAGTTTGCTTATTTAACGCATATGTGACAGATACGTCAAATACAAAATAATTGAATCGGAAAAAAGTGAGCGCTCTGTGGTGTAATGGTAGCACATTCACCCGGCAAGTGAGAGATCCGGGTTCGACTCCCCGGCGGAGCAAGTACTTTTTTGCGATTCAATGTTTATTGAAATTATATATATATATATATATATATAATTATATATATAAGTTATATATATACATTGTAAAAATCATATCAAAAAGATTATAGGATATTGTTTCAGAGAACTGCCGAGTAATAAGTCCAAGCCTTACCGAATAAGCAAGAGGGAAAACGGCATATGACAGACTGGTACTAACCCTCTGGTGTGTAATCTATATTTTGCCAACTCTTTTATAAATTTTCACACCCTGAAGTGTCATTCATCCAAAGTGGCAATACTGGGAATAGTGATTATTTTATTTTATTTATTAAACAGTTGTTTTACATATTCTTTCCTCACAAAGTTTAACAAAACATGTCGGTGAGTCCACTTGAAAAAGTATGAAAATATATTGTTACAAATATTCAAATTAATAAATTTTTTTTTAAATTTATAAAACTATAAACTCAAATTCGGTGGTTTAGGGCAGGCACTAGCTTAATATATCTTGCTATTTATGGTAAATTGATTGATCGAAACAGTACTTTAGAATAATATTATAACCAGATTTCGCTTTTTAACAAAAAGCACAGGTATTTTAATGACAAAAGTGAAAAATTCTGTACAATAAATCAATTATTTTTTTGTTAGTTTACATTAATATTTTTATAAAAACTCCAATTAATGAAGAGAATGCCTCTCCATCCAAATATTTATAAAGATTTTTCCTATATAAAATTAGTATAGTTTGTTCGAATTGATTGATAAAGAAATATGAAAATAATACTATTTAATAAATAAATTGGATATAGATTGTAAGTTGCATTTATGAATATTATTGGTTAATTTATTAACATTACAACTGGCTAGGACCACTGGCCAGTGCTACAGTGAAATACATGAGGTACAGATTTATTTGTATAAGAACATTAAAATTATAACTTGATCTGATTAACATAAAAAATAAGAAGTATTTATAACATATGAATGTTAATTAAATTCGTCCTTTAAATCATCCTTTATTTAGAATTTAAAGTTACATCCACGTGTACTTTCACAAAAGGAAACTCTTGGACTCTGCAAGCCCATCAGGGACTAATTAACTCCTGTTCCCTTGTATGTAAACGTGAAACCTCAAATTTGACACAATGACAGTCAGAGTACACAAGAGGGACTCTTTAGTACGCTGAACAAAATAGACGTATCTAATTAGTAAACATATATACACATGACACGGAAATACATTATATACCGGAAATATACCATACCTGTCCTGCAAGTCCTTGTGTAATAAGTCATCATTGGTCTGGCCCCTTCGAAGAGATGTCTTCTGGATTTTCTGTAAGAAAATATACTTTTACATAATACTGTATATCCCATTTAGTGTGTGTTCACAGTTATTGTACTTTTTATTGCTTAGAATCTGTAAAATTAACCCAGAGTCTTAAACTAAGCCAAAGACAGTGGATCACTAGATGTTGTAAGGTGATAATTCCAAAATTATATGTTTGATTGTTTTTTGAATATTTACAACAAATTTCAATATATTTAACTATTAAAATATTTTCTTTTATGCTTTTGTAATTAATTGCAAATTATTAGAGTTTAGTGAATAATTTTTTAAATATTAATAACTTTATTTAGTGTATCTATCGTTCAATATAGGTTTTGGTAAAATGTGTTTATTTCACCATAAATATGTATTATTACTAAAACATTAGTAATAAATAAGTGCAAACAATCTAGAAGAACCATTTCTGAGTAATAAAAAAATTATAGTGATAAATGTGCATTTATGTCAATCCCTTATGTGCCGGGTTTATCAAAGAAAATTAGAAGAGTAGGTAGAAAGTATAACATTAGAATTGCGCTTAAAACACAAAATACTTAGAAAATGTCTCGTAGAACTAAAACAAAAGAATGGCACACGGGATTCCAAAAACTATATTTACAGCATGATATGTAGTTGCAATAGGAGACACATAGGTGAAACAAAAATACCATTAAACGTAAATTTGAAAGAACACAAAGAAAGGCTCTAACAGAAAAGTCAAAATTTGCACATTATTTTAGGTTCGAAGATCATCATATACGAGTATATTGGGATGCAACCTTATTTATTTAAAAGAAAATTAATCGAGGCTTCATTCATTAAATTGGCACACCAACCAATTAGTCAACCATCAGTCGAGATTAGACTACTTTGGTTACCAATTCTGAAAAATTTACTAAAAAACCTAAAGTATCATACATATTAAATATTTCTATTAAACACATGCGGAGTCACAGAATATAGCATGATTAAAAAGGCCCTCTCCCGTTCCCTACTTTTTGCCGCCATCTTGCTTATGCCGTGATGATTGTCATTTACTATCAGGTCAGACGTAGGTGGTTGAATACAGACCTATATTCTGTAGTTAATTTTTAAACATTAGTGTTGTGTTTTGTTTGTTATTAAACTCATCTTCTGGAGGTAGTGAAGTAGACACACAACATGGTGATCATGACTCCTGACTTATGCGTGTCACAACGCTCTGGCATGATTTATTTTTACTTATTTGTAGTTGAGGTTATGGGGTTGGATTAATTATTTACCTCAAGAGATCAGATCACAGATCTCGAAACGTAGTGTTACTGACTTGTATCACTGAACGCACGATTAAAATATCCTGTTTCCTCCATTAAAACGTTATTACTAAAAAATATATGCTAATTCATTTTTTTACATAAAAATTAATGATTGGGTAAGATATTTTACCTCTGTTTTTTATTATTATTACATTTTTAAATATATTATTATAAGATACTGTACAGACAAAAGCATGATCTAGTAACTACAGATTTTACTGATTGTTTTTTCTTAAGGAACTCTTTTAAGATTCATATCCCATGGTACATTTACATTAGTTTGTTATTATCAAATCAAATTATATAATTACGGTATAATGTCATAGAATAAATTAGTATACTTAGTATTATTATAAATTATTATTATTTATTGAAAACGTTATTTATAAAATCCCTGCTTTAACACTAGCACTATTCAAGATATCTACGATTCAAGATAACTGCTAAAACAAAAGCAGTTTTCACTTTTTTTATTTGAAGATATTTATTCCAGTATCTCACTTACATTAATAATTTTTGTTTCTTTAAACGTTGAACTTGGATTTAGAAGTTAGATGAAAATGTATTGATCCGGAGAGGGCCTAACAAATAATTTTCAAAGTTTCTGTAAAAAGTGTTATGAGAATAGATATCAATAACAAATAATATCAATATTTCATATATCTAGAAAGAAATGATAATAAAATAAACAGACAATATCTTTTACTTTGTATTCTATCTTTTTCGTGGAATGAGAATGTCTCACGAATGAAATTATTTAAGATAATTTCTGTTTATTTTATATTCATCGAATATAATATCAGTAATAATAATAGTAGTATCAGTTACACTATGTGTCACGAATAAGCCAAAATAGAATGCAAGGCAGTTTTAGAGTCTGAGAAATATGTCTTGAGAAGGGAGGAAAGTTTTGAAACTTTGGATGTTATTAGGAAAGTTCTGAAGTGAATGTTTCAAAGCGAACGTAGATTTGAGGTTGTAAGAGCGACTTTAGAGCAACACACGTTAACTGTTATTCACGTTTTCATTATGGAAAGTGAAATAATTTAAAGTGAATGATTAAAAAGGCAATCAATATTGTATTTTGATTCTATTAGTGATAATATGATAATATTTTACTGTATTTGTAGTCCACTTTAATATACCCACTTATGGCAAACACAAACCCATTTATACTAATATCATAATTCTTATAAGTGTATTGTGTGTTTGCCAATGCATTCAGTTTATTTAATAACAGGTTCAATGTTAAATTCCTTGACGTGCACAAATCTGAATTATATTTTGCAAATAATATTTTTTTATTAACATCGTCCCTAGTTTAAGCAGGAATGACTAAACCATTGTGTTAATATTCCCCTCATTTCCCTCTCTCCCTCACCCCCTCTACCACAAATACACTCAAGAAACAAAGTTAGACACGACTAACTTGTCCATGACACTATCTTATTCAACAACATTTCCCTCTCTCCCTCTCTCCGCCACGTCCTACACCAAAACCCCACCCAAGAACCCTAGTTAGGCACATGATTAACTTTTAAACGACACTATCTTATTCAACAACATTACTCACACTTCCCTCCCTCCAGCAACTTCTTCATGACATCCCCGCCCAAGTACCCAGGTTAAATACTTTATTAACTTGTCCACGGCATTGTCTTTGTCAACAAAATGTCCCTCTCTTCCAGCCCTCCACCACCTCTTATACCACAACTCGGCCCAAATACCTAAGTTATATACTTGATTGTCCACGACACTATCTTAACCATCAACATTCCTGACACTTCTTTACCTCCCCAACACTCTACAACTCAACTCCACCCAAGGGACCAAGTTAGATACTATAATTAATTATTCACGACAAGATACAGAATAAGAGAAGAAGATAGCATGACTCATTCAGTGTGGGGATCTTAGGTATCAAACAGCAAGTTTGTATTTTATACTCACTGGTGTTGACCTTCACTATTTATTGTGACTATGAAAAAATATTAAAGTTTTATCTAAAACAATATTTTCAGGGGCAATGATCGTGGATTTTTGAAACTGTATGAACCTTTTTACCATTTTATTTTTACACTCTTTTGATTTTAGTAAACTTAAAACCAATGCCACAGTAAGATTCTGCAGGAAATTACTTTAATACAAAAAGCAAAATTAATTCACAACATGATGTTAAAATCTAAAAGAAGCCTTCTAATCTTTAACGCGAGACCAATTGTTCAATGTCTATAAAAAAAGTTTCAGAACTATCCATAAGATAATTATTTTTATTTTATATCTAATACGTTTTAAAAGAATACTAACTATGATATAAAGCAAGATAATTATTAGTCTGTGATTAACTATACATAAAGTTTTCCGCTTTGATTGATGTTTTCAGTTCACAAACACATCTGAATGTGGTCAAAGGATCGCACTGCTCGCATGTTTACTCTGTACACTGACTGACTCAGCGGTCGGTATAGGGCTGAAATATGATGTTACTAGCTGTTACTTCACAAGCATTACTCCGCAATATCAAAATTATACGAAATTCCATTAAAATGGTATTCCAATCATTGTGGAAGCGGGTAAGGACTAACTGAATACCTATTATCTACTTCGGAATCATTAAATGTTGTTCAAAATGTCATTCATTGGGGTCAAAAGTAAATGCACGCTTAGTTATTTTTAATTATTGATGATGGGCATTTTATGTCCAATTGAACGAAGCACGAAATCAATAGCGATGTACAGTAAGCATAATACGGTTTCTGCTGAAAGTTCATGATATTTCCTTTAACAGTTTCTTAGAACTTGGTTTTTGTTGTAAGGTTTAGGACAGTAGGATCAAGCTTTTAATCTGAAAGCTAAGGGAGCGTATTAATAGTGAGCATACAGGGAATATCAGGAACTACTAATAAAATATTTTAGGCTGGTTGAACAGTCCTAAGCTCAGAGGTCAAATAGGAAAATTTAGTGGTCAAATATCAGGTGACATTATTTCTCCATCGTAGTTTCTGAAATGTGTTGGTCGGAGGATCTGGTAGTATGATATCGTTTATCTTTAATTTAACGAATGTAGAAGAAACAGGAAATGTTATGATAACAATCAATATGTGCACAAGTAAACATTTCACCGATTACTCGCACATACAATATCTCCCACTCCGTGTTCCGTCTTGGCACTCGCTGTTGTACCTTACAAAAAAGGTCATTTTTTCTGAAGCTATAGTGTGACATTATTCACTTCAATTAATTATTAGAAAAACTTTTATACTTTAAAAAATCCTTACACACTTTAATTTCTATAAAAGTAGCTATATACTGTAAAATATAAATAACAACGTGTAAATACGTGACAGTCATCTTATTCCGTAGATAGAAGGATATTGAAAAAAAAACCAAAAAGGAAACGTTGGATAAGTATTCAAGTGCAAAATTTATTTTTCAAGTGTCTACTCTCTTGCTTCCTGATAAAGCCAGCCTCAGTTAATGGGTTTTGCAATACTAAACTATCTTCCTGATTAGAACCATTCCAGAGAGGTCTAAAATATCCTCGAAATTCCTACTGTGATTCGGAAATATAACAGCAAAGTAAAAACTAAGCCATTTTTTTCTTCCTCATATTTCTAATCCACGTATTCCCGCAGATTGCCAATTGTACTGTTATCCGCTATTCCTTTATCTATATCGTATATCATGTCTCCAAAACACGTACTCAGCGTTCGGGACGAGTGATTTTTGTTTTCTCGTACAGTGACAGCTTCAGTCTCCTAAAAATCAGCTCTTTTGGGGATGGGTTGTTTCGTACACTTACCACCCGAGCACGTCCGACATAGAAAGTCCACCAGAATTTCGTAGAATAGAACTTAATTCATGATAGACTGCAAGTTCCTTACAATATGTGAGGTTTATAGATAGTTCAAATAGGCGAAGACGCCCGCTGCACTGCCTGCTAAGACAAGATTTTTATGGTATGGGTCTCTGGTTAAAACCTTTATGTTTATTATGCCTTAAAAAATAAATATGGCACTTGATAGCATTATGTTCTTTGCTACCAGTTTTCGTTTTAATCCAAGGTAGATCCTAGACACAATATTATTAAAAGAATTAATTTCGTCAAAAGGGACGATAAAGCCAAAAAAATAGTGAAATTTTAAAATAGTTTGTCCTATCAAATGTGAGTTATGTCTCTTAGAGCGACGTTGATAAGTTATTTTGATCTTGACGTTGATTGATCGAACTATTCAACCAATCGGCTTACTGTTTAAAAGTTACCGAAGGCTCATTTCACTTCCATTCAAATAAAAGAAATGAATAGAAAAGAAAGAAAAGAATATATTGTGGATTTTTCTTGTTTTAGGCTATAAAAAGCTTAATAATTGCCTACCAAAAAGTATCATTCGTATTTAGTAACTTCAAGATCATAAATTTTAATTTTAACTGACGAGTAGTATGAATGTGAGCGCCGCTATTTTAATTCCCTGTCCCGATACTTACCTTCCGTAAATGACTTTATATGTTACTAACTTAATAGTGGAACTCAACTTCCCTGAGCTAGTTTTTTGTAGTAAATATTTTATTGACTACTATTAATGGTTTTAAAATTGTCAACTCATCTTGTGAAAATCACGCCGAGCTATTCTAAATTATATTCTACTATTATTATCTCTCTATTATTATTATTCTACTAATATATATATATATATATATATATATAAACTCTAATATAGATTAGTCAATTAAGTTCACTGCTGCAATGCAATCAGCAATTTAACAACTAATTAGCAGGAGAAGTTGAAGTAGAGCGCAGGTATCGACAGGTAGCTGATTCTGACATTAAGCGGCACAGACTGGCAGTTATGGACTTTAGGCAAATAAATGACAGAATATACACCGACCTTAATTGTTTCTAATACCATTATCAGAGCGTCAATATTGTCTTCTAGGATCTCGCAATGATTTCTGCAATAGTATTTGGTAGCTGTACATAAATATTAGCGAACTTTCTTTATTTAAAAATATTACAAATGCATAGACATCATGCTATATTAAAATAGTTTCTACTTTTAACAAATTTAATACTTCTTGTGTAAGTAAAAAAACTTTTAAAAACTCCTCAACTCTTTCAATATTCATATATGCACGATATAAATTAAATTTCAAAACATTAAATGAAAAAAAAAACACACAATACAGCGAACTGAGGCAAATTACAGGTCTGAAAGAAAATCAGGTTATGATATAATAACAACGTTTATATGATATAATATTTGCATCTATATTAGTTGCTCTATATTCCACAACCAAACCGTCTTGGGATAGCATATAAAACTACAAACACATTACTCAAACAATTCACAATGATGCTGAGATTTTACTAATGAAACTCTGTATTGCTGTTGATTGATACCGGTTTATACTGCTAATATATTTCTCAGAACTCGTGATGCTAATGGTACTTCTCTCTTGAAACTTCATATTGTTAATTGTATTATAGCAATTATGTTCCGCACTACAAACACTTATCTGAAACCGCACATCTCAACACTAAAATGAAATTCAGTTTTATGAGAATTATTATTATTATTATTTGTATTGATAATTGCAACAGCATTACTAAAAATACTCGTAACTAACATGTTGTTTATTCATATGCTTATGTTGCCGTGTAAGAAACTTCCGATTCTCAACGGGTCGAAAATTGCTAATAAAGTTAAAATATTGAAATATATCCTCTTCGCTGTTCAGATCCGTCTTTAGTCAACAAATGGTTAATACTACAATTAGCAGTAAATATTATATTTCTTTCTTGAAACTTTGTATAGTTACGCGTATTGATGACATGCTGTTGAAGCCTCATCACTGAAAGGTCACCATTCACGTAGATATTAGTTTCATGGATCCTTTTACCGTTACGTGTCGCATTATTAATGCAACAGTTTCATTGTCACCTCACCACTCAACGTGAGTTTAGTTCCATGTACCCATGCATCAAAGCATGGACCACGCCTAATTTTAGTATAGGCAGGTTGCTTTTCCGTGGCATAGTTGTTATTAATCCGCCCTATAAGAAAATAAATTTATTATTTGCATGTCTTGCCTTCAAAATGCTTCATAACTATAATTACTCTATAATTGAAGCATCTTAGAAAATTGAGTAATGCAGAATGCTATGACTATCTTATTATAATTTATCTCACATTAGGCAATTATAACTATTTTTTTTAACTTTTTTAGTTTTCATCATCCACTAAACCAGTCAATACAAAAGTTCTTAGCTATAGACTCGAATAAAAAAAAAGAATACGCTTTTGGTTTTTAAAATAGTGTTTGCTAATCATTTTTAACTTTAATAATAGTTCAATAATTTAAGACAATTAAATTGCAACACAAATCTTTTTCTATAGAGCCATGACCAAATATTTTAGAATCTAAAAGTTTACTGTATAACTTGTAATTCAAATTCAAACAAGGAACAGCGTAAGCTTAGAACCATAAATACAAATAAGACCAACTGGCTACTATGGTAACTGTTAATTTGACTAATAAACAAGGTTGCATCTAACTTTTATTGTAAATTTAAAAACTCTTATAAAACCCATATTAGTTGGTCTTTAACAGGAGTAGGCTTCTCTGACCTGCGTTATGTATTTTTCTGATCGGTTAAAAAGACAAAAACAACTATAAAACATAAAATGCTAATACCAGAGTAAATTAAAATAACCATAAATATGAACTTTTTAATATATTTTCTTTTTTGTGTTAAGAAGAGAAACTCAACATTGGCGTCTGAAATATAGTTCACTAGAGTCAGAACGGCTCATAAAGGTGCAAACCTACGAAATGGCATGCTAAGCTGCCGGTAACTGTTACTAAGTTATAAACTACACTAGAAAAGATTACAGTAGAAAAAATTACATTTATAGTCGTTTCACGTTACCGCACCAAAAGTAACTGTTAACGTGTTTGTGGTACTTAAGTTTGAGCCATAACACATACTTTTACAATGGTAATATAAGTCCTAAAAATGGTTGCTATCAAACCACCTTCTACCAGCCCCAGGAGTTCAGGATGTGAAGATATAGACATGAATTGCACTGGTACTTCCCTGTGGTACAGTATATGGGCTTTAAATGAGCCTGATATAGCTATTTTTTTAACCATTAGAACCAATAAAAGCTTACTTATATTAATCATCCAGTCTATTGAACTTAGTGGATCAGAATTATAGGCCTTTACAAGGAAACACCGAGAGTTCAATTTTTTCTAAAACAAAATATTAAGAACAATACATGGTATTATCCAAGAATAAGGGGGATTGAAATTAGGAAATTATGAACTAAGGGATTTGTACCAGTAACCGGATATGGTTTCTCTTATAAGTAGAAGATTAATAGATTACATTCAAAAAGTGTTGGAGGAAATATTTGAGGAAACGAGACCTAGAGGAAGGCAAAGAATGAAATAAAAGATCAAACAAGTTTTTTGGATAAGTCAAGATAGGGGAGATGGAGTTGTATTTTTGGCGAGGCCAAATCGAACTATGGTAGCAGTAGCCGCAGGGGTAAGTGTAAGTAAGAAATATGCTTTACAAGAGCAATTTTTTAAATGGGAAAGAAAACCAATACATAAATATAAAAATAATGATGTCTTTATTATTAAATATAAACTATGCATTACATTTTAACTATACATATGCATTGATAAACCACAGGCTTCAAAAGTGCAGAGTAATTTTTTATTCTTTAATACTATGTTATAATCTTCAACGTAAAATTTATAGAAAATATAGATTATTCTGGTAGATCTGAAATTCATGATATTTTCCGTGAAACTTGCCAAACCAACTAATTAAGTCAAAGTTTCTGAATTTGTGAACCGTACGTTCCCAAAAAACGTTGCACTCCTAAATCTGCGAAAATATGTTGCATTTTTTCAAAGGTGTCAAATTGATTTGCAAATTTTTAATAATTAGTTTGCTTAAATAACAACTATCTTTCATTTTATATACTTTATAGTGAAATCAACTTTAGTAAATATAGTTTAAATTTTGTGTAGATAAAACCATCTGTTCTTCTTATTAGCTCAGTTTTAGGCAGCATGCATACATTGTAATCGCTAGGATGTTTTAAAGATTGATACATAGCTAGTTAGGAAAGGATTTAATTTTTGCTCTGAGAAAACCATCATATAATTTTGAGCCAGATATGTTCATTAAAATATCAGAGAGTGTAAATTCAAAACTTACTCTGATATTTAATAAAGAGAAAATGTTGTGATTTTATAACTACGTAGTAATACTTTGTCGAATTCTACAAAGTAGTATTAGTTTATAATGACATGGACACATTTCTGACAGTTCTTGTTATGTAATCTGTATATATTAGATTATAGATTGTCAATGCAAAACATTTTAAAGGATAATGTAAGTTTTGAAAGCTATATATTGAGTTTCAGAGACTTAGAAACTAAAATTATTTTACCAAATAAATTATTTTTTTAATATTACATGTCAATTTTATTATTATCCTACATATTTAACAAAGTTAAACAATATAACTGAAACAATAAAAGGATCAATAAGCTACTTTTTTATTACATATATTAAGGATATTTTTCAACATTTTTACACTGTAACATGTCATTTTTTACAGGGGCTTCAATAAGGCATTTTTTTTTTTTTATTTTGAAAGGAAATTATTTTTAGTTTAATGACATGTTAAGATTTTATACTTATTCCACCTACAATTATATTCTAGTAGCTCAACATTAACGCAGGAGAAGTCAGCTGGCGGGGTCCGGCTCGAGCGGCTGAGACACGGAGTTTCAGGATAAATCCGCCGGAGTTCGCTTTAAGGGCTGAAAGCGCCTTACAGCGGACGGCTCAGGTACTATAGTACGTAAGTACGCTGTGTCTGGCTGACTCGCTCTCTCAGTCGGAGTCGTAGAGTCGGAGTCACCGCCCCCACATACGACGCGATAAGGTCCAAGTAAGTCCTAGCCGTAGCAGTTACTTATTTTACCAGCCAAAACACGTTTTGCCTGCACTTTTTCTAGTCCACTAACGATACGATAAGTACACGAGATAATGTACTCAAGCTGCTAATAGAATATTATTTTAGATATAAAATATAGCAAGAAATTAAATCAGTACGAATAGGACTAAATTTTATTAGTACTTACGAGGAGTTTGATTTTAGTTTTCTTTAGTTTATCGTTTATTTTCGAGGCCGCTGGGTTGCTTGACGTACGTTGGCACCAGCGTTCCTTATTTTTGGACCAGACGTGAATATAGTTTAGTTTTTATTTAGTTTGGCGTTTCTTTTCGAGTCCGGTGGGTCGCTTGACGTACGTTGGCGCCAGCGTTCCTTAGTTTCGAGCTCTAGTCGAGCTAGGCGCGATTTTGAGTGAACTAGTGTTCGCATTTAGTTTTTATTAGGTTTATCGTTTCTTTTCGAGGCCGCTGGGTCGCTTGACGTACATTGGCACCAGCGTTCCCCATTATCGAGCTTCAGTTGAACTAGCAACTGCCGTGTTAGGGAACGTTTTAGGTAGGAGAACAGTCATCCTAAAGCAAATAGAAATAGAAATAGAAATAATTTATTTCCCATTACCCATACAACATTCAAATCATATAATACATTGTTTATAATTTAACATTTCATCCAGCATCAAGAAAACAACAACAGACGCATACCCCTAGAAACTAATCTAAAATAACAATACAAGGATAAATAGATAATATAATCTTAATAGTATAAATAAATAACAATACTTATAACAAAGCAAGATACAATTCTTTTAGGTACTTCAGAACATATTTAGATGCTTAGATACAACAGTCATATTCAGCCATAAATTAAAAAAAAAAAATTTTTTAATGGTTAGGAAATTTAGGACCTCATAGGTAATACCTGCTTTGAGGTTCCCTCAAAAATTAGTTAATTTCTTTTATCAGTACTTTACTTTTATAACAAATTTTTTAAGTTAGTAAAAAACAAAATATAGATTATTCCATAAATTTCCATGTTATTCGTTATTTACTCAATAAAATTTGATTTGATCCCCTT
This sequence comes from Homalodisca vitripennis, assembly GCF_021130785.1. Taxonomy (NCBI): domain Eukaryota; kingdom Metazoa; phylum Arthropoda; class Insecta; order Hemiptera; family Cicadellidae; genus Homalodisca; species Homalodisca vitripennis. The sequence goes on from NC_060208.1 coordinate 122,438,356, forward strand.
AATGTATAAAAATATGATATGCATAGCAATTCAATATAGTACAGCATAATATAGGAACAATATATGTCTCAATGTATCCTAGAATATATTAGACCCTCAATATCATCCTGCAAGAATAGCCATTTCTTAAGTTCTGTTTTAAATCTCCTACTAGCCTTAATTCTTTTCAAAGGTTCAGGTAATATGTTAAAAATCTTTGGTGCTACATAAAAGTAACGTTCTCTGGAAAAAGGTTAAAAACGGTCTTGGAGTTTGCAACAGATTTGGCCTTCTTAGTCTAGAATCGATAAGTTCCATCATTACTGGGTAAATTTCCACTCTGCATATAAAACATAATTAACACCTTAAATACAAACAAATATCTAACTGGTAATATTTTCATGCTCAAAAAGAGAGGAAAGGATGGTTCATATCTATTTTTCCCTAAAATAATTCTTATTAGCTGCTTCTGCTGAGTTGACAATCGGATAAATATTTGAATAGTACGAGCTTCCCCAACAAACAATGCCATAATCCAGCCTAATATTAACTAGGGAAAAGTATACAGTTTCTCAATACGTCAACTGGGCATATATCTCTAATATGATACATAAGTCTAATAACTGTGTTAAACTTTGATTTCAGCTTATTTATATGTTTCTTCCAATTTAACCTCCCTATCCAATACTACACCAAGATACTTAATCTCATCACCTTTACGCACTGTCACACATTTATCATCACACACACCTTCCTTACCACAGACATTCTAAACATACATACTTTTATAGAGTTGTGAGACACATTAAGATCCCTCAGCGAAAAATTAATATAGACAGTTTTCTCTGGACTCAGGATTAGTTTATTTTGTGGTGAACCACCAACTTAATGATTTTAAATCCTGACCAATGAGCAATTCCACCTCATCCCAATTATCACCAGCATAGCATAATGCTGTGTCATCAGCAAATGATGTGATCATTCCATTTAGTCGGGCCAAACATAGATCATTTATATAGATTAAGAAGAGTATTGCTCCCAACACTGAACCCCTGTGGAACTCCAGATTTAATTTTCTCCCATATTACTCCAAAACGCTATGTATTCTTACACATTGACTCCTTTGAGATAGATAACTCTTAAACCACATAAAAGCATTCCCCCTAATACCACAATTATAAATCTTATTTAGTAGTAAATTGTGATCCACAGTGTCAAAATCTTTTTTTATATCAATGAACAGCCCACTTACCCTTTTACCGGTATAATTATTATTAGTAACTTGCTCCATAACAATTTAACAGAGCATTTTCCGTACTAATACCAGTCTGAAAACCAAACTGATTTTTTGAAAAAATTTTGTTTTGAGTAGAAAGGACATTACTCTCTGCTTCATAATTTTTTCTATAACCTTTGAGAAGGTTGATAAACAAGGATATAGGCCTATAATTGTTACAGTCAAATTTTAGAACCCTTTTTATGAATTGGTATTACAACTGCTTCTTTTAGTTTACTTGGAAACACCCCTGTTGAAAAGCTTAAATTAATTATGTGTGTTAAAACCTTTGCAATAACATTGACCAATTCTTTTCACTAAGGTAGAGCCTATCCCATCAATTCCAGGAGCTTTACCACTCTTTAAACCTTGTATACATCTTATTACCTCCCCTTCAGAAACATGCTGCATAAACAAAGAAGAAACTTCATTGTTGGAGCAAAATTTCTCTTTATATTTCAGGTTATAAAAAATTATCTGGCTTACCTTCTGCAATAGATAAATCATTTACAATATTCAAGAAAAAGTTATTAAAGACATTAGCAACAGCAATGTTATCACTTACAACATTATCATCTACTTTTAATTTATAATCAGAACAATCCTTTCTATTCCCCGTTATGTTGTTTAATACCCTCCATGTCTCTTTTTGAATCTTTTGAACAATTATTAAAGATATTTCTATAATAGGAATCTCTTGTTGTTTTTATTTCAACATCTAGCTTTTTTTTTATAATTCAAATAATAGTCTAATAGTTTTTCATTGTTGGAATGTTTTTTACATTTCATAAAAATTGAATTTCTCTTTTTAATTTTTCTATACTAAATACTAACTCCTTCCCTTTATTTTCTTTTCGTTTCCGAGTTGGTGATGATGAAAGCCTGTTGACCTGTTGATCATCGGTGCTGTATTTATTTTGGCTTTTGGTTTTACATTAATTCGGGTCTGAGCTGAACTTGGAAACTACCGCTCCCTTTCGAACCCTGGATTTTACCCTTCTCGACTGTTCTATTCGGTGTCTTAGGGTTATATAGTATTCTAAACTATGCCTGACCCCATTAAACGTTATAACACATTGATAAATCACTGCAATTCGAATTTTTTTAATCATGTAAAGCTAAGGTGATGATCATATACTGTTAAAATAAGGTATACCACTCATATTATACATTTTGCGTTGTATTGTTTTTGTAATGATAAAGCTAAACTACTTCACAATCAGTTTCCAGATGGGACAGATGAGAACATCGCTTAATACTGCCTTGATATTTCAGGGACAATAAAAGCTAAATGTGCCGAGAGATCCACAAAAGTACTGAAATTGAAACAAAACACAGTTCAGAATGTTTGCTTTAGGTAGGACACGATAACAATTTTATATTGCTTGTAGTCATTTGCTTTTTGTGTCAACGCGGCTGTATCAACATCGTAAGATATGTTAGAAAAATCAAAGCCATTTTATTTATTATGGATTTTAGATTGCGACTATGATTTTCAGTTTTTTTAATCAAAATTACAGAAAAAACACAATTTTTTTTTTTCCCCCCCCCCCCCCACCCCCCCCCCCCCCCACCCCCCCCCCCCCCCACCCCCCCCCCCCCCCACCCCCCCCCCCCCCCACCCCCCCCCCCCCCCACCCCCATTAAAAATAAAGAAAATCTCAAAGTTCAAAGCATAAAAAACATACTTTGACAGTGATATGTCACTAGCACATATATCGTAAAAATCTTTGCAGCGCAGTCTATTGCTTTCTATTTTGTTCGTTTTGTTTTAAAATCATTTTTACCACTGTGGCTTTCAAAATAGGTTATAGAATAAGTTAAAAATTCGTTGCTTACGTGCAATTTCCATAATTCCATAATTATTTAAGCATCAATTTTTACGTGCCAAAGATACCAAATATTTCATTAAACTATGGTATGTATAAAAGTCCTGACTTAAACATTGTATATAAAAAATACCTTGTGGTTCAGATATTATTCAAACAAATTTTATAGAAAAAGACGAGACTTACAGACATGTGTGTACTTAGAGACATGTGTGTTTTATTCTTAGCTATAACAACCTAAACTACATAATAGTTTTAAAACTAGGTAAGTAATACCTAATTTGTAAAAAAATTTCAAAACAATGTGGAATAATATAATTTTAGTAAATGTTTTATAGAAGGTGCAGCACTTGTATGAATATGAAGTAATTCAAGAAAACCCATTGATATTTCGAAGGAAGAAACTTTTCCATTGGTTTTGGAAGTGAAAACAGTAGAATTGGCTCATTAAGGATTGTATACCATGTTAAATATACGGATTTTCTATGTAAGTAAATACAATATTATTTAGTGTTATTAATATTATATGTAATATGCTTAAAACACTTCCTCTTTAGATCACGTCGTGTGTGTGTGTGTATTGTTCTTAAAAATAATACATAGAAGAAAGTATACAAGTGAATTATGAACAGCCAGACTAATTCGAAGATACAAGACAATAATATTGTAAAGGGAATATTTTTGTAGGTAAATATCAGTCAATAACAACCATATAGCCTAAATGCACAAACGATTGTGCTAAATGATTTATCTTGTTTGTTTTTATTCTGAAAGGATAACACACTAAATTAGATACATATACTCAATTTATAGTAAACCTTGAGTGTATTATATGTATATTGTGCAAATGTAGTGTGAGATTTTGTTCATAACAATAACAGAAGTAATCTCAAAAGAAAATCTCACAGGTGTCATTCCCATACCACCTTCATATCCTTCTGAGAATTCTTCACCGACAGTATAGGTACAGTAAGTGTGATTTCCTTTAATTCCAAAAAGTATTAAGGCAAAGAGATTTTTAATAGTATTTCAAGAAAAATTTCTGCTCTCGCACTTGTAATTTGAATTAAAAAATTTTACAGCATTACAACTACCTGAGTCTTTATGCTTATCAATCGTATCATGAGCACAAAATTAGTAAAAATATAATAAAATATAAATCTCCTTCTTGCTCAATCTACAAGTATTTTATTTTATTATAAAATATAGGAAAATTAATGTGTCCATTTAATGAATTAATATGTTAACTAATCATAATTATTCAATCTTTAAAATGTATTATAAAATATTAATTCTGGTTTTAAAATTATGAATATTCAAAATTTTCTATTACTTAAAAGTAGAAGACCTTAACAATCATATAATAACAATAAGTTACTATATAACAACAATGGATTATATACCGATATGATAAATAACGTCTCGGTTTTAAAAATACAATAATCCAGTATTTAATATTATTTTACTGCATCGTCTGAAAATAAAAGTAATTTTTAGCAGAATTTCTTGGCATACTTACTGCTATCTCGTATAAAATGCTAGATAATATGATTATATTACTTAAAACTCTTAATAGCATAGTGGAAGTGCACATGACGTGTAGCGTATGAGGCTTCGCTGAGAACGAATGCAAAATTTAAAGTAAATAAATCATTTCATTCTTAAATTTATTAGTTTTCATCTAGCCTAACTAAAACATTCATGAATTTTACATTCAAATTTATTATTATTTTACTCTGTTTACATATACATATATTTGTTTTTAAATTTCATCATGGTTACCTATGAAAATAATGAGAGAAGTATAGAAATGTTCACCAATGCTTAGCCAAATCCATATGGAGTAGCATGGACCGTCATTGAACTAATCATGTCGATGTATAAATAAAATTTAATGAAAACTATAAAGCATATAGTTTAGTTCTGAAGAATAGATATAATTACTGCTTTTTGAAGAGTAAGCAGAGTTTTAGCGAAGTAATGATTAATTGTGTAATGTAAATATGTAAAACTATTAATAAAATAAATGTACTCTGCATTAATTTAAATAAAACAATCCAATACTAACTTTAAAATTGTGTTTTTCGTATATAAATAGCTTTGAAGGAAAGCATTTATCTGACTCACATAACTAAAAAAAAAACATGTTGGTATTGAGCTTAAATTTACTTTATACACAAACTCTGCAATCTAATAATATTATCCCGCTGGATTATGATATGTGATTGACCCTAAATTATAAGCCAACCTATTTACACTGTGACATGGTGAAATTCAATAACGGCGCGTCGCTAACGCTGTCGATTCTCTCAACTAATTACGAGTTTTAGGATCACATTTATACTATTAGACGATGTAACTTTATCGCCCATAGATACCAACTTAGAATAAAGTAGTTTATGTCAATCCTCTTTAGAAATCAACTACAAATAATATTCTATTTATTTTTATTTACATCCAACAATAAAGGTTACACATCCAATTACATTGTGCATGTTTAAATCAAGAAGACATGTAACAATATCCACACATTCCAATATAATATCATCCAGTCTAGTACAGTTTTCCACCACAATAGTTCACATTAAATAGATAATTAAGCCTACAAATACATAATAGATATATATATATATATATATATATATATATATATATATATATAAAACAACTTAACTAATAATAAAATTATAAACTATAAACATTACTATAATTATAAACTATAATTATAATTATAAACATTAATTAATAATCATAAATATTAACAAAAACAAACAAATCAAATCAAACTCTGTCAAGATAACCCATAACAAAAAGAACACACACACACACACACACACACACACACACACACACACACACACACATATATATATATATATATATATATATATATATATATATATATAATTAAAAGTATAAACATCTTAATAAAAATATTGGTAGTGTAGTATATTTGTAAAATGTGTATATTTAAGGTATTAGTTATAGTCTAGATCAGCTTATCCCTCTGACAAAGTCTTTTGTATTGATTAATAGGCCTACTATGGAAAAAATATATCAACCTCCCCAGGCAAAGAATTATGCAATCTCTCGTCATTGTATTCAAAGTTGATGAAAAATGTGCCATTGTGCGAAGAAAAATTAATATGAAACAAATTTTTGGGATTTATTATAAAAATGATTGGAATGTATAAATTAACTTTTGAGACAAGCAAATTGAATCCATTACTTCAACTCTCAGCAATTTAAAAAGAAAAAGTAAATTCGATATTTTTCTACGTTTTTGAAGACTTATGCTTAAAAACTTATGCGTCCATTTCAAATATGCTTAAAAGTTGATTATATGAAATATCGAAGGTAAAGTGACCAGTTTCTTTAAAATATAAATATCGTACAAACCTTTTTTGTACCTTTTCAATTAAATTAATCTGATTAGCAAAAAAAAGGATTTCATACTATATTGGCAAATTCTAAATTTGATCGGACAAAGTGATATATACATTGTTTTTAGGGTTGAAATTGAATGAAAATTTGAAGACTGTTGGTAGTATACTATTGCCGTTTCTGGGACAAAGCACCTGAGACCGGTTCTGGGACAAACCATGTGAGACCGAATCTGTGACAGAATTGTTAGAGAGCGGTTCAGCGACTAAGAGTGTGAGAGTGAGTTTGCATGGATCTATGGTTTTGCGACGCTCCAGAGACGAGGGTTTACCACAATTGTGAGTATGTAGCCTATGTGTTTGTGATTTACTGATCAGACCTATATAGACGATGTTGTTTACATGGTTGTTCTGGAGCAGTTGGTTGTTTTTGGTCTACAAGTGTGATTGTGATCTGTTGAATCTTTTGTAAACTGCTCCGAATTGGTATGTAGTGTTTTCTTGAGGTGATTAAGATATTTTGTAGCCGTGTGGTACATTAGGGGAAAAGGAGTAGAGGATTGCTGTCTCGAAATGTTTGTGAGAGTGAACATCATGATTGGACAAGACTGTTGTTGACAATATTGCAGTGTATCTCGATGACATCAATGGCTCTGAGATTCGGTGGCTTCGATGCAATTACATTTCATTTGAGTTGAAGTAAGACGATTCTTTTTGTAGGTTTGTTGCATCATATTTTTCAAACCTAAGAGATTACTAACGGTTTTATCCGAGTAGAATTTAATTGGAGAATTAATTGATATTTTGTGACCATTTTTAAAGATCTTGAAATCGACAGAGCTTACACTAAGATTCAACGATTTTTTGTAATCTCTGAAACTCTTTTAGTTGTTCAAATGGTCCAGTAACCGCATTGAAGTATCAGTGGTTTCGGAATAAAATGTATTTCAAAGTCCCAAAAATAGACTTTTGCATGTTGCACTAACAAGTTGTATATGTTGTTCTCAGAGTAAAATCCAACAAGAGCCATATAATACTCTGCGTTTGGATCCAAGTGGATGGGGTGTTCTAGATGGAGAGTCAGTACAGACTCAGTTCCAGTTAGTTTTGAGTAATGGCATGGTTGCAGTTTTTATATACTTATAATTTCTATGCAAGTTTTAGATGAAATTACTTCCATCATGGAAGTCTTCAAAATCTCTTTCCATATATTTTTTATTTCGTTGTTGAATGTTTTCTGCATAATATATATCTTGCCTTCTAATTCACTCAATTGAACTTTGACAACCACATCATATGGCTCCACTGCTTTGCTCACTTGAGCAATTCTCTGGTGGTTTTTCAGTAGGAAGCTGCCCCATATCTTTTCACCATTTACGGTACTAGGGGGGGAAATCTCGATCGCATTTATTATTTTTTTCCGATCTTACCAAATGCGATTCCAATAATTTCTTGACTTCGGATAAACCTTGTGAGACTTTTGATACATCACTTGCAAGGTCAATTATCTCGTCAGGAGAAGGGTCTGAATTGGGTTGAGTTGGTATTGACCCAATTTCAATTTTGTCTCCAAATCTGTTGAAAATAAAACCACGGTTTCCATGCATTTTATTGTTTCTTATATTACGAAGAATATGTTCCCAATCCTCACCCAGCTGAATCTCGTAGAAGCTCCAGGCACAGATTGTCCACAGATAGGAGGATCGTCCAAACCCCCTGAATTACGCTCTGAGTTATAAACCAACCCTTTTTGGCCCCAAGTACTTGACTACTTCTATTGGAGGATTGACATCGCCGTATAAATCAAAATAGATTTCTTTTTCACCACGTTTCACATAATACGTCCAGTGAGTTACCACCAGATGAAAGGTCACCAAGATTTACAATACCACTTTCAATATTTGTAGGTTTGTCTGGAAGTAACTGTCACATGAAAACAACTCTAAACCCATTAATGTTTAATATACCTGCTAATTTTTCTATTTTACCAAGAGACAAGCGGAAATATCTCTTTTTTTATTCACAGACAACAATTCATCAAGCTTCCGACCAATACGGCGTTTCAACCCTCTACCCGTAGGGTCTTTTTCAATAATGGTGTCCAAACTCCTCATCGACTAAACCCTTTAACCGAGGTATAAATTTTTTTCTCTCAGTAAAGGAGCCACTTTTCTTTTTATTAATGGAGAGATGAAGCGTTTACCTCCAGGGAACTGACGAATCCCACCATTTCCATAATTTCCTTCAAAAACCCTCCTTGTTTATTAGATACGAGTTGGTTGTAACTTAGAAGCAATTGTAAAACCTTTCTCTGGAGCGTCACAAAACCATAGATCCATGCAAACCCACTCTCACACTCTTAGTCCGCTGAACCGCTCTCTAACAATTCTGTCCCAGAATCGGTCTCAGGTGCTTTGTCCCAGAAACGGCAATAGTATACTACTACTGTCTAATAATAAATCCCAAATTGTTGTAAGCCTTATTTAAAATAGATGAGATATGAGGATTAAAAGTTAGAGTAGGGATCCAAAATTACGCCTAAATTCTTAAATTCAAATACCCTTTAAAGGTTACTACCATTTATGGCATAGTTATTGGAAATTGATATCTTTTTCCTTGTGAATGACATTACGTTGCACTTACTAATATTAAAAAATATCTTATTTTTACTATTCCAATCTACAATTGATTCCAAAGCCCCCTGTAATGCGTTGGAATCCTGACATTGGAATCTTCTTCACTTTCCCAAAGTTAAGCTGGAGTTGGGAAGAAGGAGCTTCTCTTATTTCGGCCCGAAATTGTACAAACGACCTCCCACCAAACGTGAAACAATGTTCAATAGCTACATTTTAGAATAAGATGAGGCAGAATTTGCTTAATGTATAGATTTTCATTGTTTATTTGTATTTCATTTTCATGTATATGTTGTATGTGACGATAGTTGTTCTGTATGTAACTGAGAAACGCTTGATGAAAATAAAGACAACATTATTAACTGACTAAAACAATAATTTTTAATTCCCAAGGATACCATAAATACGATTTCATTACATTATTTATTACACTAATTATTTAAAATCTAAAGATAGTATCCATGATCTCCTTTGTGAGATTATCCTACATTGTCGGACAAATTCTTGTGTTGTGCAATGTTATCAGGGCTATCACTTTCTGGTGTTGGCGGCTTATTGTTTTGAATTCTTACTCGTTGCTGGGAATTAGAGTATATTAACTTTAGCCTTATAATACGTAATCTAAAGAGGAAGTGTTTTGAGCATATTACATTTAATATTAATAACTATAATTAATATTGTATTTACTTACATACAAAATCCGTATATTTACATGGTATACAATCCTTAATGAGCCAATTCTACTGTTTTCACTTCCAAAACCAATGAAAAATTTCTTCCATGGAAATATCAATGGGTTTTATTGAATTACTTCATATTCATATAAGTACTCAGCTTCTATATACATTTACTACAATTATATTATTCCAAATTGTTGTCAAATGTTTTTTTCGCAGGTTGAAGCATATCCTAACTACATTGAATAATTACCACAAAATGCTAATGTAAGATCAGTTGATGATAACTATTTTCATCTTAACATCCTATTCTATTTTGAGATACCAATTACTAGCGAGGAGAGTGGAATAAAACAAAATGATGCTGTATAGATCTCCAATAACCTGGTGCACTAAATCTCGTCATATTCCGAAACCTCGGTCCCTACTTAGAGAGCGTTCGATAAAGGAAGTAATTTCTTATCAGAGTTAATAAGATTTTTTAGAAGCCAGTAACTATTTTGCCCTCTTATCTAGAGTAAAAGTTCATATAAATATTTAATTTCTAATACTTACATTTTTAATTTGAAAGTATTTCAGCAGAACAGCTTTCTGTGGAAAATAAATATACAATACACAGTATATATAAATATTCATGCTCTAATTGATTTTAAGTGACTGAAATTTTGTAAAGTTAAAAAATAACTTGATTTTTGTACTTTAATTACTAATGTTTTTGTATTGAAGAGTATACGAAGTAAATGTCGAAATGTGTATGTAATGCGATCTGCACACACACACACACACACACACACACACACACACACACACACACACACACACACACACACCGCGCGCACTTATATGTATGTGTGTACATTAATTTTAGTTCCAAAAACACCTAGTGGGGTATAAACAATTAATATTAAGAAACCCGAAGCTAAATATATATATAAAAATTTATAAAAGATAGGATTATTAGTTTTTTAAATGAACGTGTTGTTGGATGCAATTATAACTTTAATTTTATTCTGTTATTCACAGTCCATAATATTTATGGATTTTCTTTTACATGTTTTAGATGCATATTATATAACTGGCATATTAGTTCATTGTGAGACTGGCAAAAACGTTGTGTGATTACAAAGATTGAGTGTAGTGTCCAGTCTCAATAAGAATAAAACGTGCGCGGGTGGTACAGCACATTCGTCGCGTTGTGTGCTTGAGTTAGGCAGCTTACTAGTTTTAATGTCATTTGGAGTATTTCCTGGTGGGCGCACATAATACAGCGTGTGCTGATGCTGCGGATTTCACCAACATATAATTTTAAAACTTAATGGTTATTGATTTCATCATCATACAATTTATACTGTGTTACCTGTTAAATGAATTTTCTTCATTTATAACATTTTCTTCGTTGAAGCCAAAATGTTTTGTAATACCACACGATAAGAATCTTTAGCATGGTTACAGAAACGTTAAATTAAAATGGAACAGCTTTTACTTTTACTTTCAATTTATACAAAACGTTAAAAAACAAAACACAAAATATTGAAGTTTTTTTGAGCAAATACGATATCACAACTAGTTCTCTTACGTTAAGGTGTAAGTATATATTTTTTAAATATATTTATAAAGATAAATTTTAGAATCATATTTTTCTTTATAACTGTACATTAAATAATTATGATTCTGCAAATACTTGATTCGTAGTGGAGAAATGTTAAGTAAGGTCTTTTTGAAGAAAGATCGTGGACTTCTGTCGTGAGAGTGTTTGTAGGCTCTATTGATTCTGTAGAATTGGCAGCTTGTAAATCCTCATTCAAATTGCCGTCTGTCGATGATGAGTCCATTATGGATGTTGATTGTGGTGATAAACATATATTTATATTAGAAAAAGAGATCTGAGCATTCTTAGTTGAATCCAAAATGGCCTATCAGGGAATCAGCAGGTGCAGTCTCAATCATATTAATTAAATAATTTAGATCATTATTCCATACGTACATCTTGACTGGTTGTATAGGTCCATAAGTTATTTCATGTATACCAGAAAAAAATACAGAAAATCGTTATATATCTTAAATATTTTTAAATGTTATCACAACGGCTTAAATATTATAAAAATAATCACAGTTTATGTAAAAAGATACTTTAAAGCATATTCTTGTAACTGACGTTCACAATAAAACTAGCAACTTTAAATAGTTGTTTTACAACAATACAACAGTTACAAATTAGGATATGTTTTAGAAATGGAGAACATCTTTATTGCACCGAATTAAAATCCTATATTAATGTTTTTATGAACTATATCGTATGTCAAAATATTATAATAGAATGAACTAGTTATACAATATGAAAATTACCACTCAATATCTTTTTTATTTACAAAATAATATCATTTCTGGAAGTCCCCATAACATATTTTAAAGATGTAGAATAATATATTTTACGTTTATGTAGTAACTGTTACACGGCCGTCCGATAAAGGAAACTATCGTTATTGCTGAGAACACTGGAATAATGTTATATGCTGTGTACACACGTTTTTATATTTAAGTGCTTTATATTTTTCTGGAAACTTGTTTAAAGTGTCCAATAAAAGTACTACTATAGTATACTATATTCATGATAACAATATTTATATTATAGGAAACTTATATTATTATTTGCATAATTAATTGAATATGTTGCTTTCAGTTTAACCAAATTTTACTTTTAATTAAGATTTTTAAAGAATCCTGGAATTTTTTATAACTTTTACTATATTCATATTGTTTGGTTAAAACTTTATGTTTTCTGAATCTATGTATAAAATCCATACCGAAAATGAGAACCAAAAACAAAGTTTGTTTACAGTAAGATGGAGCATTGAGTTTCTGGAAATACCTTTTACTGTATATATCAAACGTAATAAGTCAAGTTAGAATTTCGATAAGTGCTCCTTCTACAGTTTCTCGACCTGGAAACAGTTTTCAAAGTACATCATTTTAAGCACTTAGTAACTTTCAAGAACATCTCACTTTACTATACTTAACACTTCGTCGTTACTGTTATTGGAGTAATTCTAGATGTACTAAATTCTCGAACAGCACTTCCCTTAGACTTGTTAACAATAGACTTCCAGTTTTGTCTTGTTGCTGACATTTCAGCTTTTCCGTAAAACTACGTGGGAGTGACACTAAATACTATTCTATGTTACTGTACTTAGCCTCATGAGCTGATAAAGGTAAAAAGAATTCACTTTAAAAGCTCATATTTAAAAGCTCATAATCCTTTCCCATCTTATTGTTTATTACCATTAAGACGGACTGTTATATGTTTTACAAACGTAGACATATATAGACGGATATGATGAGGGGATAATTATAAGTTTAGAGTAAATGTTCTTGATTTGATTATAGACTTTAATTATATACATTGTAAGTTGTCTTATCAACTTAAATAGATATTGAGTGCTTTTCATTGTTTAACGTTTTGGTGACTTTAAATTTAAACTTATAATATGAAGTGTTAATACTCTCTTGAACATTTGTTGCAAAATAGAACACTATCTTTCGTCGATTCACATTGGCAAAATAATATTCACATAAAGTAATCGGTGTATGACATTGCGTTCCCCAGTCACTCAACTCGGTGTATATGTTGTTTAGTATGCATGTGTTTATGCAATGATATATTTCGTGATGATATAATCCTTGAAATGTTCTATTTGTATACAGACCGAAATCATGTATCCTTTCAGATTATATTAATAAAAAACATAGCATCGATCCATAAGTTTAGTAAAATTAGTTAAGTTTAGTAAAATTAAATTACTCTATACTTACCATCATAAATAATATATGTATTCGTGTTTGTTTAGTGTAAATTGTACAGAAACAGATTATCCTATTTATAGAAAATACGACATACTGATGCAAGCATAAAATACGGATTCACCTTCATTTAAATTACAATAAGAAGAGTAAATATTAATTATTTCCTGTAAACCATAGTTTGTAGTTTAAGTCAACCAGGTATGCCTTGGCTTTGATAAACCGCGAAATAGTTGGCTATGAACATTCTAGTTATGCAATATAATTATTCTTTTATAATCAGGTAACGTTTCAATTTGTATGACTGTAATAAAAATCATTAGGGTGTATAAAATAATTATCCAGGGGGCTAAAGCGTCGATGCAGGTAATAGATAGGAGAGTAATATTACAGTACTTATATTATTAGCATAAAATTCAATATTTATGTGACTTAGTCAACTATTTATACCCTAATAAACGATACAATGTTTCCGTTCAAAATCAGATAAATTGATTTGCTAGTATTGTTGACATAATTTGCAAATTTAATTTCAAATTCTTGTTGCTATAACTAACATAAGATAATCTATTCATTTATTATTACAAGAAAGATTAGATTTTAGAAATACTTTTTGTTGCACTTTTGCTAAGTTACATATGAAGCAGAGGTTTATCTGTTCCCCAAGGGAACACTTGAGCTATATTTCCGTCATCCCGAGAGACAGCTACACTGTGGGATATAAAATAACATTCATAAATCTTTATGTCATAAATAAATTCTAAGTTCAAAACTACTGCGATGAAATGTAATGGTAAAATCTTAAAGTAAATACTACATAAGTTGAGTTCGCTTACGTTCCAACTATCGTCCATATAAAGTACCTAATCACAACAAGAGGAAGATAAATAATGTTACAAACTTATAAAATCTTTTATGTTACACTCCATACCACGTGCAGTGCCAAAGAGATTGTCTCTATATTGGCTATTGGAGACTTTGTTGTTTAGTATAACCATTTTTAGTGTCTAAGAGTAAGATAACCCATTTGATGAAGATACAATAACAATAACTTATATAGTTTACAGAGCTACGATATTACATGTAGTAGCATATCTGGGACGAACAGGTAAATTCTCTACCGTATTTGATTACATGTTTGTGATTTACGTTTTTTTATGAATCAAGTTACAGGATTGCCATCAGAAGTAATTTATTCCATAATTTAAAACAGGTTTTGCATACTGTTTTTACGTATTTCAAGAAAAGTCATGACTTTCGGCTTATTATCATGGTAATGAGATACGTGTAAAATTTACTCACTCAAAAAAATATAAATAGCAATTGTATAAAATAATAATTAGCAGAATAATTAGAAAATTGTTTGTAATGAATTTCAGAGTTGACTAACGTGAAACTACCACAAGACCATTGTAATATTTCAAGCAATTTTACTCGTACGACCTTATTTTGCCCTTAGTTGAATTATGGGATTTCTATTTTAAAATTAATCATCAATACTCACTAATTAATTTTTCTGTTTTTTGTATTTTGTGTAAGGTGATTAACTTTTTAATAACGATAAAGTATAAAAAAATAAAATGTTTAGTATTAAATTATTTAAAAATTGTTCTAATCTAGTGTTAATCGATTTCATACAGAAAAAATTGATATGATCATAAATAATCATGTTTATTATAACACGTTTTACTGACACTTCCTTTAAAATGAAAACTTGTATAGACAAATTTCTAGTACAAAATGGTAACTTTCGTTCTCATTAATGTCGAATGAATATTTATTCCCACTATTATTATTCCAATATACATCCAGTATGCTTGCAGACATAAAAATATAGATCTATAATTAACCTTTCAGGTAAACATCAGTTAGATAAATAACCTTCTTTATTCTTAATTGCCTACTTATATCTCTTTAACAATCGCCTTTTAGTTACTCAAACATTATCTCCTTTCCTCTTTCGTTATTTAAATTATTCAATCTAATGAGTTTTTTTATTACCTATTTAGTAATATGATTTGGTAGGTAATTAATAAGAGAATGTTTGATAAATACAACACGTTGTTAAAGAAAACACAAATTGTAAGTTAACTGTCTAGGTTTCACTGAAACTTAGTGTAATTAGCGTGTAATAACAAACCTCTAGAGAACACAGAGCCAAGCTGCATTAGCCTTTAGCAAGTGTCTGCAAGGTGCCATTTTGAGATAAACATTAGTATTACGGTGTAATTACTTAATTTTAATTGTATACTTCTGAGGGAAAGTCTTACTTCAGTATTATAAAATCTCGTTCATGTAATTAATACTGTTTGATATTATCAACCGATTAAATATTATTCACTTTTTCGTTTCCTTAGAAGCAAAAATAAAAATTGTTTTGTATAAGCACCTTTGTATCTGGTTTTCGTAATCTTAATAGAGAATTTTCTCCAAAATAGGAAAAGCTGAGATTCGCACTTGTTTTAGAGTCTAAAATATCAAGCGATAGTATAATTTTTATATAATATTTATTTTTAGTTTCAAACATTTACAACCTATATAAGTAAAACACATAAATAACACTTTAATTGAGTGTCTAGAAACAACATATAATAATTAAGACCGGTGATTAGGATGAAATTGCGGTTTTTAGTCTCTTTAGTTAAATATCTCGACAGTGATATTATCCTTA
Organism: Homalodisca vitripennis; assembly: GCF_021130785.1. Lineage (NCBI taxonomy): Eukaryota > Metazoa > Arthropoda > Insecta > Hemiptera > Cicadellidae > Homalodisca > Homalodisca vitripennis. Next base: position 122,454,602 of record NC_060208.1, read on the forward strand.
GTTTTGGTTTGCTTTAAGTGTTTTAAGCCTTATGTGTTTCTAAAACGTATTATTCCAGAGATTGGAAAAAATCCGTGACGAAAAATCCGTAAATACTTGCATTATTGGTTTTAAATACAAATTAATTAATGAAAATGTTGAAAGTAAGCATAAACAGAATATTGGTTTTAAAATTAAATAGAATTTAACAAAACCTGATGTTCTGTAACGGTTCAGTGGGTTATTCCAGGATTTTAGTCGTCAACACAAACGTAGTTATCCTTCGTTAAATAATTAATTCAGGCTTCTAAATAGGTTTCCCTTAGGTCCAGTCTGCGGAATACTTTGCTAGCTGCGGAATGTTAACGAGTTCCTCTGCACAACGTGAAATAAAAGGTTATTCTTTCATTTTAATAGTACAGTTCTAAAAACATGTTTTCCTTACTTGTAAACAAATATGGAGAGTTTGTACATCGTTAAACAGATTAACGAACACGGATTTTAAAACTCTGATTATTTGCAGTGAAACAACTGACTTATCATTTTCCATTTAATGCGACATGTATGTGCCAAATTTTTAAGAATTACAATCCAAATTTAGTTCTGATGTGAATATAATGTAAGTATGACATTAATAATACCACTTTTTACCGTTGGGCGTTACAAAGAGAACACAAAATTTAGAAAACTGGTATCTGCTTTATTCTTTAGGTATTCAATCGAAACATATAAGTGTACGCATATCTTTAGCTACATATTGTCTAACAGCGATAATAATCCGTAATCATGATATCAATCTCATTATCCATTACTGTTAACGAACTTTAATCAAAGAATGAGTTTTTAGTAGGTTTCTTTTGTGTATGTACGTATACTATTTAGATCCAACCAATTCTTCCTCAATACGAGAGTTTATTCTGGCCTCTTAATACCAAAAATACATTTTAATACCGTCCTATTTGGTGGAAATTAGATTAATATAAAATTTGAAATCCATTATTATCTTACATAATACTAATATATATTCACTTAATTTTATTAATTATATGGACGGTTAAGTTAATATATTTCTCATATTTTCTAATATTAATCGTAAAAGTAAAAAATTAATAGTATGAGCAAAAATGAGCAACTAAATGTATATTTAATTTAATTAAGTTAAAAAGAAATATTTTTAAAAGTAATAAACATTCTAATCAATTGAAAGACACATATTAAAATGGCAGTTAGTTAAATGAGCATAAAATATATCAATATAAGTTAAAAACAATCCAAATATAATTAGCAGACAGTGATACAATGTACTAATTACATTATAACTGTAAGAAATATTACCTACACATGCATAACAGTATTAAAAGTATATTAATAACATCACACTTCTAAGTGTATAAAACAAAATTTCTCTACCGGTTTTACAGCAATTTCGCATTGCACGATGTAAAGTGTCAGCTAAAAAGTATACCTCTTCTGAAATATTGCTTCCACGTAGTGAAGCCTAGATAATTTTTTTAAGTCGTAGGAGGTCATGAAGAAACTTCGACTTGAGAGGTATCAAGATTGTAGACTCTTGGAGCAATTGGAAAATTCTTTAAATATTACTAAATGTTAATAAAAACACAAATTTTTCCAAATTGTTTATTTTTTGGACGAGGCCTTTCAAAGCCTGAAGATGAAACCTTTGGTTTTGAAAGGCTTCGTCCAAAAAATAAACAATTTGGAAAAAGTTGTGTTTTATTAACATTTAGTAATATTTAAAGGTATCAAGATGTTCGGTCAGGAACTATGAGACAAATCTCAGCCAATAGCCTCAAGCAGTGTATGTTGTGTTAGCTAAAGCATGTGCTAAAAGCATTAAGATTCCACAAATTGGCGAACCCTCCTGATAACCGGTCCAAAAATCTATATATCTGGTTCAAAATATCTATTCATGACCTCGAAACCAAAGTATGTGTAATGTGTTGCTGTCATCTCTAAATATCAAACTTATAAGTAGAGCTTATATTTTCCTTAAGTAATTTTACATTTATTAAAGTAAAATAATTTGAGTAATTTTTACGCATATTATTTTTTTAGTGACATTCAAAACAATCCTGAAGTAAGTAATAATCACTAAAAGATATTTCAATCTTCTCATCCATTTCGGATTTAAGATCCAATGTGATTATCTTTTAGCTCTGAAGTTGGAGAATGAAAGTTATTATAAGTACCTCAATTAACTCAATTATAATTTCAATTTTTCCAATATTTAATGACGTTTTAAGTCAATAGCTCCAACGATTTCAGTAACAAATTAATTGTTTTAGTCCAGTGTCGATTAATCTTAAAGGAGAAGCCATAGCTTTCTAGTTATTTCAAATGATGAGAGTCTTTCTCTGACGTTTTTGTTGAGCTTGTCTCGTTGGCTTGACTAGGAAAATACAAAAATCCTAGGTGTAAAAAGCATACATTGTCATACGGCATACTTCCGCAACTTGTAATTTACTTCTGGTGTAAGGTACTTCCAGTTCCATATTTAATTTTTCACTGATGCTCCAATTAAGATAATGTTCATTCCTGAACAGCCTACTTCGGTCAAAAACAATGGTAAACTTTGTGGCATTCAGTGGTAAATAACATTACTCATCAAGCATTGCACAATTAATATTTACTCAAAATTAAGGTTAAATTTATACATTCACTAAAACTTTCACAATTGTTTATAGGAAATGCTAAAATTACTATCGGTGTAATTTTTAAGCTATAATTTTAAGACGAAAAATGGACAGAAGTTTAAAATAATTAAACATATGATTTTAAAGTCATATTATAATGTAACCATATAAAAGTTCGTTACACTCTAAAAGGCTGTTTTAATGCATGACATGTGTTTACTGCAATACATTTTTTATGGGAATTTTCCGAATCCTAGAGGAATGACGGGGCGGAGCCCCGAAGAAAGGAAAAAATCCTTCATCGGCTCTAAGCTTCTAAGCCACAATACACACCTATGTGTCTAGTTTCAACTCTCTTGGCTTTTGCTCTACGTTAATGAATCAGTCAGCCGCTCAGGACATCTCCTTTAATAGATAACAGTGTCATGTACTATACTGTATGTAAAATTTACTATACTAGACTGTCCACTGAAAATAAGAATTTTTCTTCCGGGAACTGCATCATGAAAACATCGTAAATCTTAGGAATTGTGTAGAAATTAATCATAGTATTTTACATCATTTAACTATTATGTATATTACTTCTGTGTAGTATGCAAGTTCCTATCTAATGTAATAGTTTAGACTGGAAGATTCAAAATTATTTATTTTATAAGATCTTTTTATTTTTAAGATATTATAAGATATTTTATCAGATAACTTAATTATAGGAAACACACATATAACTTGGTGGAAGAACTCACACCTCTGTAACACCTCATTATAGCTGAGACGCTCAAGAGTCCTATACTTGCAACCATACATGTCGTAACAGCAATTACATCTTCTAAACATTGGTCAAGTCATTATTGCTAGAGTCGTTTTCAGCATGCTTGTTTCCTTTTTCCCTTGAGCCGATTTCAATTTTTTTCATATTTATTTTGGAACGTTTACTTAAATAATGCAACTTCCAGTTCGAGTGCCAAAGCATTACTGGTCTGACGTGTAGCTTGACTTCAAAACGTTTAACTGAAAGAGCTTTTTTGCTTCACATAATAGAAAATTGCCACAATCTTGACTACCTTTCACCATTCACTTCTGTAGATTCTGCAGCATTTTAACCTGGCAAAGGTTCCTCTAATGAGGAGTAATGTAAATATACTAATAGCGCTTCGATTATGAAATAAAAGAATATGTGTTTTAAAAGTTACTGCCAATATATATGTGGTACTCGTTTTTGGTTTTATTATGCGGTAGAGAGTGACTATACTATTCTCAACCTATCCTACACTTAAAAGTCAAAATAAATTAATCTTTAACGATCTATGTCTCTTTATTTTCTTCTGGAACATTATTTTGGTCTGCTTTGGTAAAGTGACAAAGCCGTCTTTGTTTTCGCACTTGTATTCAGCCAAACAATTTACTACGCTTGCGATTAACAACAGACTCAACCACTAATAAATACTTAATGACAATGTAGATTTATCAGCGCTTAGTGAGAATTTTCAATGATTCATTTTACAGCACTACAGTCCATTTGGGTCAACTTATTGTCAAATTAATGTGTACAATACATGGTTTATTAATACATATTTCTTAATAATATTATCTGCGTATTTTAATAGGTAACTTAAGCTAATAATAAATTAAGCAGTTATTCATGCTAAGTTATGAGGTTTAAAAGGCAGTTCTTTTTTTTAAAAAAGGTGTCTACTTCTATAACATAGGTAAAAGTAACCCAACACAACAGAAGCAAAGTAACCTACAAGTAATCCAGAAGATAAACGTGCCGGATAACTCGTGAATATATATGGTTGGGGCTGAGGTATAGTTTCTTTAATTAAACACAATTAGTTTAATTTTAAAAGGTAACAGGGAGCAAAGTTGTCGGCCATGTATTTTATTCCAGTGACAATTATTTAACAGCTAATGAATGTTTTCACTATTTGATAGTATAAATCTTCTGAGAATATCAGCTTTTCGTGGGATTTTGTATGAGTTGTTATTTTATCTGAAACTTTTAGTGTTGTTTGGAATGAAAAATGAATGACCTAGAATGATAGACTAAGTTCGATTGATTGTCGAGATGAAGTATGTTGTAGCGTTCACTCATAGAGTTTGCTGTTCTGGAAAGTTAGCTTGTTTGGACAGAGTAGCAGCTGTCATGTACATATCTGTCACTGTTCTAACTTTTAACGTTTGACTATGTTTTACTTCTAGTTTACTGACTGCTGCAATTCTTTTAAAATGTATCTAAGTAAGTATGATAAATAATTCTATCTAATAATTGAACTTACAGAAAAATTTTATTAAAATCAATTTATTCAAATATGGGCAATATAGCATATTGATACGCATCTATTAAGTTTTTATTTTATGTAGTAAATATATAAAAATTGGAACAAATCATGTCGCATCATACTGAAATATGCTTTAATTTTAAATTTGTCATTGATATAATCGCCTTACAGTAGATAACAAACTGGCGGTCCTAGACCACTTTTGGAGCCAACAGTAAATCAAGGGAAAATACTGTTTAAAGGACAATAAACGAATCTGTAACTCACGAATAAAAAATAACCGAATATATAGCTGTTTGCTTCTACTTTCTTGAGCAGTTTTAATGTAAAATCTCCTTAGAATCAATCTATTGGAAATGTTGTAAAATCTGCTACGAATAAACTATAAATTAAAACTTATAAACGGAAATGATGGAATTTGCTAACAATCACTCGAGAAGTCGGGGAAAATGTGAGTAAAACCACATTCTTTTCACGAGGTTGATTATTTATCTTTTCCAAGTGTACTATAAAAATCATCGAGGATTTCTGGCTTAAAATCGTAGACAAATTCAACATCCAGATAATGAAAAAATACAGGTAATATCTTTTCATAATAAACGTGTGTATCGATACCTACAAACCTAATGTATTCTTTGGAAAGGAAAATAATTTTTTCAATGGTTCTAAGAGATAAGTAAAAATGTTTATTCTGTTTTCTAAATTCTGTAACAAATTTTGTTTGTTTTTTACCTCCATATTGCAATTTTGTAAGCAGGTTATTCAAATGTGTTAGTTTATTTCGAAATTTCTTAGGTTTAGGTCTTTCGTACAAAATAAATTACAATCTCTACAAACTAAATATCTTTTATCAATAATTTCTCCTCTATTATAACACTTGTAACAGTTGGCATTATACTCTTCCATTAAACAAAAAAGATTTTTTGTTATAAATGGAGATTATGGAACTAAGTCTGCCGAGATATAAATTTTTCAGCGCAAATGTTTGTGTTTACATTTCTACAACAGAGATAAATAGAAATAATTTCATTCTATTGTACAACTATTTAGGATATTTTGTCTATGATTACAAAGATTATTCCGGAAGAAATCGAGATTTTTCATCAGCGAAAGAGTATATTTTTGAAGTTTTAGAAGTTATGTAATTACAGGAATAATGACAGGAATTATGTAATGCATTTTGTAATTTCATCAATCAATCTAATTTTACTCGTGGTTTTATAATCAATCATTGGAACTCTAATAAAAAAATCTGTAATTGTTATTTTTTCCATCAACAGGCATAACATTTCCAGTTGCAGTCTTCAGAATCACATCATCGTCTTCTGCTCTTATAAAACTTAGATAAAATCCTCCTTTATAGATCGGAATAGTAACATTTTCAAAAAATCCTAATCCAAAATGAGATAAATTTCCAGCTGCTTCAAAAACACCAAATTTAAAATCTGATTCAAAGCCATTAGAAGTTTGAGAAATAACATCACTTTTTGAATACGAAATAGTTCCTTTAATTGTGCTTAATTGGCCACAGTTTTCGACTTCTTCTATCAATTTATTGTGTTTTCTTACTTCAATCTTAGAAAATAAAAACGGTATAAAATTATCGATTAATCTAACACTATCAGTTCCAAGATATGCTTGACCATCTTGTTTTGTTAAAGTTCCAGAAATATAAAACTGGAAGTTAGACGAACAAAAATTATCTCCAAAATCAATATTAAACTCAGTTCTTTTATTCGGTTCATTCAAATGTTGTTTACTAATTGGACAGAAATTTTTAAACTCCGCCCTTTCAATATCGCCTGAATACTTTTTGTAGTCCGCCATTTATATAGAAAAAATTTCAAGATTTTTTTACGAAAATTTTAATCATGTATAAGTCGATAAGAATAGATTTAGTCATTTTTTAATGATCTACTTCGTCATATTCAGGATTCTCTTCCTTAAATTTTGCAATTTCGGCCACATATTTCAATAAAATCTGCACAGGATAGCGCTATCTATAATATTGTTCCAATCAACTGTATCTTTATTTTCATCCAAAAAACTTTATACTCAAGTGTTGATAGAGATAAAGAACAGACATATGATCTTTTAATTGATAATGTATATTTTCTTGAATGAACTCTGGGGACAGATTTTGATATTTTGCAATGTTATACCAATTCAATTTGTTTACGTATAATCTCATCATATCTTCGGATAATTCATATTTTTGAGAAATATCATCCCAATGTTCTTTTTTCAAATCTCTTTCGTGTTGCATTATAAAAAGATCGAAAGCACTGTAATGTCCCGCTATCTTTATTTATTAAGAAAAAATTTCAAGTTTTTATAAATTGGCTCTTTTTAGCGTTACATTCAGCACATTTTACAGAAACTCTTTTAACTCCATTGATGTTTGCATAGTATTTTATATCATTTGTTGCAGTTTTTTCTTTACATCTCACACAGTATATGAGCGCCATTTATATAAGGAAATTTTATCATGCATAAAACCCTACGCGAATACCTATTTCAGTAAGATCTTCCTCCCACTTATTAAGTTTTTCTTCTATTTTTTGAAATTTGTCAGCATAAGAATCATTGTATTCAACAAATTTATGACCAATATTCTCAAAAGTTTTCGTAGCATCTAAACTAAACTTATCAAAAGACTCTTTAAATTTAGTAAGTTTTTCATTAATTTCACCAACATCGTCTACTGATCTTTTACTTCTTTCATCAAGTTTTTCATAGACTTCTGTTGTAAAATCTTTAACATGCTGTTTATGATTCTCATAATTTTGTTTTAGTTCATTAAACATTTTAATAGGATTTTTCTAATTGAATCATTACAACAACATCAAATGGATTAATTCCTTTACTAACATTGCTAATTCTTTTTCCTTTAAAATCTAAGGCATTTTTAACATTCGGATCATGTAAATCAACAATATCGATGTTTTCTGATAATTTTAGAGGTTTTAAAATTTGTTCTTTAACAACAACATCATGTTTGTCAATACCAGGTCGAACACCGACAATTCTTTTATTATTAGCCAAACTAACATAATTCTTTTCAACTTTGATCGCTTCAGTAATTTTATCAGCTTTATCGATATGAGACATTAAATTGGTAAATAATTTTTTTACACCATCATCAACTTCTTTTTCCAATGTTTTTATTTTATCAGCAACTTCATTTGAACTCATGAAATTTGCAAGTTTGTTATCATATTCTGCTTTAAAATCTTCAATCTCGACAGCAAACATATCTGAATCTGGAAGGTTTTGTAATAAATTTTCTAACTTGTTATCAAACTCATTTCTCAAACTATCAAAATTCAAACTATTATCTACATTTTGAATAATTTGTGTTCCAAATACATCAAAAATATTTTGTGAATCCATATTTATTAGGTAATAATTTGTTAACAACTTCTTTAAATCTTTACCATCACTCAGTTCATTCAACACAAAAACACATAAATGACCACAAATTGGGGGATCTTTATAATCTTGAATCTGAGAATCATTGTAGTAGACGCTTGATTTTTTCAAATATTGGATCAATTCTAAGGTGGTTTGTCCTCAATTCTTCCATACGAATCAAAATAACATGCATTCTTATCATTTTTATAATAACAAATCCAATGCGTTCCACTTCCCATTATCGAGTCTAAATTCACAATTCCACATTCAAATTTCTTAACTTTTTCAGGCAATGTATCTCTCATGAAGATTCCTCTAAAATGTTTAATATTTTTGCAGATTTCTTCCAATTCCCCGAATGTTAAAGGTTTTAAATTTTTTTTTCAATGTTTGATTTCACGTAGTTCAAAGTTTTTTCATCTAATCCAGATCCTGTAACATCTTCCAACTCTTTATCTAACCAATTTAAAATGTTTCGAACAATAGGAATCACGTCTTTTTTAACGATTGGAGCAGCTTTACGAACATAAGGAACAACATTTTTAACAACTGGAATATTTTCTCCAAAATCTAATAAATCTTTCAAAAGTCCACCATTTTTAAGTTCTTTCAACTGATTATAAGAAAATTCTATTCTGGTTCCTTTATTGTTTTTCTTATGTTTTTCGAGTTTATTGTATTGTCTATTTGTTAAAAAATATCTTATCTTCGCCATTTTTTAGTTGATCTATTTTAAATTGAATACTAACGGGTATTTTTTTCTTAAAAGCGGATTTTATTTTTTCTTTCTGATTTTTGCTAAAATTTACGTTCACCTCCATTTATATAGTTAAAATTTCAAGTTCTCTTCGATTCCCATTCCTAGTTTTCTCTTCAAAAACATTGCTCCAGCTGTTGGAAGCGCAACAAATCTTTCACCTAAACTAGCATCTTTTGATAAAAATCTATCCATTGCCTTATCTTGCAAAACTTTATCTGCTATATGTCTGGAATTTGTGTCTCTATGTTTTGCATAAAAAATATCGTGTTCCATAGCAGCTTGATCTAATTTATTTATACCAGGATCTCCTCTTTTTAGTCTCTTTTCGAGTTTTGTGCCAGGCCCCAGATACTGATAAGTTGGTACGTGTAATTCAAAAGGTAAATTGTTGATAAAATCATTCAAAAGGTCCACTACCCTCAATCATAGATGAACTTATTGCCGGCAAAATTCGTTTTAAATATTTAATTCCATCAGGTTTTTCAATCATTTCATCAAGTTTGTTCGAAATAAAATCTTTAATCGCTTTTCTTTTCATTCAAAAAATTGTTGTTTCCAGCCTTTTCTTGAGCATAAATATAATTAATAATTCCATCGAGTTTTGTCAAATCGTCGATATATCTGTATTCAATCTTATTATCACTGTATTTTCTTACACCTGATCCTTCGATTCGTTTTTCCCAAATTGGTTTAATTAATTTCATATATTTTTTACCTCTACTTGACTTAGGCTTCTTAGTAGATGGATCATTATTTTTGTAAATTGAGCCAGATTCCCATAAAATTTCTGTATACTTTTTCAAATCTTCTTCAGAATATAAATTATCTTTTGGAGCGTCATAATCTGTTAATAATCTCCATAAACCTAGAGTTCCTTCATATGTTTTTTCATTAATAATGATATCATTATGTTCAAAATTCACGAGCAAATTTCCAATCATAAAACTATTCTTTTTTTTATCCCAATACAAACCAAATTTATCATCTTTTACTCTAGGAAGAAACTTTCTACCAATTGGACCAACTATTATATCCATTGTTCTAGGACTTATTGGTTCAACTATTGTAGATTCTTCAATGATTCGAGGTGTTGAAGATGGTAATTTTGGCAATTCAAACTCTTCTACTTCAGATTCTGGAATCGAAATATCAGCAAATTGTCGTACAACTGGAACCAAATTCATCAAATTTTGATTATCGCTTAAAACGTTTTCAATTTTACCTTCAACATTTTTAATTGCAGAAGTTACAGGTTGATTAATTTTTTGAATAAATTCTTGTTCTTTTTCATCAATTCGAATCTGTTCTTTAAATTCTTTGATTAATTTCTTTTCGATTTGATCAAGTTTTTTCGCTTCTTCAGAAAGTTACGTTCACCATTTAATTAGGAAAATTTTGAAACGTGAACGTGGAACGTAAAACGTGAACGTGGAACGTAAAACGTGAACGTGGAACGTAAAACTAAACGTGGAACCTAAAACGTAGAACGTAAAACGTGAACGTGGAACGTAAAACGTGAACGTGGAACGTAAAACTAAACGTGGAACCTAAAACGTAGAACGTAAAACGTGAACGTGGAACGTAAAACGTGAACGGATTTACCGTTTTTTCAGTTGTTTTCATAATGTAAATAAAAAGTAAAGATAATGTAAAAAATAATTGTAACAAATATTTTATCAAGTAGATTTGTCAGACCACTGAGCAGCATTTATATTAGAACATTTATTCATATATTTACCATTTTTAGGCTTCAAAGTTAGATTAATAGTTAAAAATCCATAGTCTTCTTTCCAAATTTTATCACATAATTCATTAAAGTGGTTAAAACTCATATCAGATCCCACATAATTGTTGTAAATATTTCTTGAATAGTGATCATCTTGCTTAAAAAACACACAACATATTCAAATTATTTCTAATAACTTGTTTATCAACCTTTGAAAAGCATTGGGAAAGATAGATACAAGATATGTTTTTGTGACGAAGACATTACGAAATATTCCTTAATAACGTCCTGATTTTCCAAAATACAATCATCAAAAACGATTAAAGAATTGGGATTACATTCGCTTAACGGAACTATGTCCTCAGAAGCATTATACAAATGTGATATTTCTTTGCTTAAGTTCTTCTCAATATTTTTGAATCTTTGTTGTAATTTTTTGTATGCGTCTTGTTCTAAAGATTTACTAAAAACATAAAAAAATTGGAATAAGGAATCAACCTATTGTAGATAATATTCAATAATAAAGTTGTTTTTCCACATCCACTTGAACCAACAATTAACAATCTGATTGGTTGATCTTTCTTATTTTCTTCAAACGTTTGAAGTTTTATCTGATCTTTTTGCTTTAAAAATTTCTCCATTTGAATAGCGAAACTGAAGCCGTTCAAGTTGACTTCAGAAAGCTCTAAATTAGTTTTAAACTTAGAACATCCTATTCATTTAGAGGAAGAATCAAATTATTTTATCGGTTTTAAGCGGTTTTTATTCTGACAATTTTGTAATAAATGTTAGTGAAAGTTCTCCTTATTGTATAGGATTTAGTGAGAAGAACATAACAAAATATTATGGTTTAAACAAAGGATATTATACCTTCGATCAAATAAAAAATTCCATTAAAAATTATCTGAAAACATTCAAACAATCAGATAAATCTTTAAACTTTGACGAAAAACAAGTTTGAAATGCAAAAAAATTATCTCTCTAATAAAATTCAAATCAAATCACCAGTAAGAATAATGTTTTCAGCAATTATTGTAGATTTGTTAGGGTTTGTTCAAGAAACTATTGAGCCAAATCAGGTGTATTTAGGAAATAAAACGCCAAAATTTAGACCGTTCGATGTAATTGAAGTACATTGTAATCTCGTTGAACCTAGTTTTGAAAATCATACCGAACATTTACACAAAGAATCTGAAATTTTGTACACTTTTTTTCCAAATGTTGCTTATGGATCAAAAATCAGTGAAAAACCGAATGAAATCGATTATATTCCGATTAGAAAAAATATTAAAAGAATTCAAAAAATCTTTCTAACTATACAAGACTCTGAGGGAAATTTATTAAATAATGAGAGTAAAACAACAATATATTTAAGATTGTCGAAAGAATGATGAATCAAGGGGAGGTATTGAATAGCTTACCTTCAAACTTTCAAAACAACACTGTTTTCATTAATGAATTGGGCTTTATTCTCGAAATAAAAATGTTTCTATCTAAATGGAGACAGTTGTAGATCTAATAAATAATCAACTCAAATTCAATAATACAAATATCTTAACGATTGTTGACGAAAATAACGAAATTTGGTTCAAAGCAAAAGATGTTGCAGAAATTTTAGAATACGAAAACACGAGGCAAGCTATCATAAATAATGTCGATAATGACGATAAAACAACTTTTGAATGTATAAATTACAGGAGTCTATCCCATAGACCCCGAGAAAATTTTCAAAAACATACTATTTTCGTTAATGAATCTGGTTTATATTCTTTAATTTTGAGATCTAATAAGCCAGAATCGAAATTGTTTAAAAAGTGGGTTACAAAAGAAGTTTTGCCAAGTATTCGTAAATTTGGTGAGTACAAACTTGAAAACAAGATTAAATGTTTAGAGGACGAAGTTAAACACTTGCAAATTAAAGATGAAATAAAAACGGAAATAATCGCAAAACAAAGTGTAAAAATTGACTTAATGAAACCAGACCTTGTTTGTAAAAATTTTGATAAGAAAAAACACCATGTTTTTGTATTAATTAAGAAGAATCACATGTGGGAATATCCTTATTACGTTATCAGAGCTCAAAAGAGAGAAATACCGAAAAGATTAAAAGGAACTTGAAATTGATTACCCAGAAATGGAAATTTTATTAAGACATGGAGATCCCAATAGTATAAATCTCTACAACCAAATGAAAGAATCTTTGAATATTTTATACAACGGAAATCATTTTACTACAAATATGGCAGAATCTCGACTGATTTATAGAATATCTAAATTGCACGTTGAAAATGTTAAACTCTCGAATTATGATATTTTGTCTGTAAATGTTTAAGCATAACTAGGTAACCATTGTAGAATTTTTTTTTCATATTCACAAGACGTTTCGTTTTTATAACTTTCGCTGAAAATTTTTTTAGCACAATCTTTGCAAAAAGCATCTTTTTTATCTTTACTATACTGCCAGTTATTAAATTCAGAAACATTTTTAATTTCTTTACAAAAGTAACACTTTTTCTCCTCTAAAGTTAATTTGTCCATTTTAACATATCATTCATCATGATCCTTACAATAACAGTCTTTTCTATTCTTTTCCTTATAAAATTCTTGACACTTTGTACATTTCTTTTGAGACTCCATTTAGATAGAAAAAATTATTACACGATGAAAATGTTAAACTCTCGAATTATGATATTTTGTCCGTAAATGTTTAGCATAACTAGGTAACCATTGAATAATTCGTCCACATTCGCAATGAGTTGGTTTATTTAGACTTTCTCGGGAAATTCTTCTAGCACGTTCCTTATAAAAAGTCTGTTTTTTATCTTTACTATAATGCCGCTTGTTAAATTCAGAAACATTCTTAACTTTTTTTACAAAAGTAACATTCTTTCTCCTCTAGAGTTAATTTTTCTGATTTATCGTATAATTCTTTTTGATATTTATTATGACAATCTTTACAATAATGTCCAAATCCGTCTTTTTTAGTTCTATTTTTATAAAATTCTTCAAAACCTTTTATTTCCTTGCACATTGAACATTTCTTTTGAGCCTCCATTTATATAGAAAAAATTATAGCTTTGACTTTCTCAATTCATATTCGTAAAAACTTCCAGTTATTTCTTCGTTGTTTAAATCTTTTATACTATAAGTTACAGGATCTGTGTTATTAATTTGATAAATCACAAAGATTTCTCTTGACCAATTGTTCTTATATTTGTTCGAAAATGTTTGTTTTTTACTAACAATTCTTACATGATCATTAATTTTAAATTTAGTTTTCGTATGAATTTCAGGTGGAACATACTTGAAAACGGTCTCTAATAACTCCTTTTCTGCATCCTTATCTACGTCTTTGGGCTTCATTTTAATCGTACTGTGAACCGTATCATTATAAGTTTTTGAATAATATAGATCCATTTAAAGTTTTTATTAATCTCAAAAATAACTTTCATCCTTTCGTTTTTTCAGTTTTCAGTATGATAAATCTTAATGTTATATTTCCTCAAAACATCGTTAAATTCTTTATTTTTAAACTCTAAACCCTTATCTGTATGAAGAAGATTTCGGAGGTTTATGCCCGATCTTTATAGCATCTTTTACTATATCTTCGAAAGCTTTTGAAACATCCTTGCCGTTTTTTCTTTTAATAGCTCTTGACCAAGCATATTTTGAGAAAGTATCAATAACATTTAACATATACTTGAATCCATCATTTTGATCTGAATAGTTAGACAATATAACTAAATCTGCTGTCCATAAATCGTCAATTCCTAAAGTTATAATTTTTCTCTTTTTAAATTTCTTTCGTACTGGTGCATGAATTTCTTTAGCTTCAATCTCAATTTCTTTTTTATATTTTAATTCTTTTTTAACTGGTATTTCATTTGGATTCTTTATAAACTTACTCTTATTTGTCTTACATTTTGAACATTTTGCAGCAATTCTATACAATCCGTTTTGAGTTTGAACAATCTTAGCATCGATATTTTTCGTTTTTTTCTTACATTTGTGACAGTGAATTAAATCATCTTCCATTTAAATATCAAAGTTTCCAAGTCTATTTAGTTCGTCTAGTATACCACATTTTGCTTCATTTTTATAGCCATACGGTACTGTTTCGATCTTATTTTCTAGGACAATTCTTTTATTCTCTTTAGCGCTCAGTGCCAGCTTGTTTATGGTAATTGTGTACAACTCATGTTTATAGCTTTTTATTACAGTCATCTCTCTAAATTCCTCTTTATCTTCGAACAAACATCTTTTCAGGTTTTCGATATTTATTGTTTTATTTACAAACACTTCTCTTAATTCCTTTACACCTAACTGGATTTTTGTCTAGATATTTGTACAAATACATTTTTGATCTCAATCCACAAAATTCTTCTAAGATTGCACCATTTAGCTCGTCTTTGAATTTCCCTATTACCTTCTTATTTTTAGTAGTGAAACATTCGTGATCTTTTGGATAATCGCTCGTATCAAAGTCCTCTATATTTTCTTCAATAATTTTAAAAGGATCTCGTTTCAATTCTAGGAAATAACTGTCTGTATCCATGTAACACAGATTCAAATCTGGGTCAAACTTCTTTAATTTATCGCAATAAAAACTCGTACATTAGCAATTTTGATAGGTCAAGAACTGAAAATCCTATGTAGATTGGCTTGTTAAATTTAACCTTTTGTTTGTACATGTGACTCGCTATACAGTTGTCGTCAAAGATATTAAAGCATTTGACGTTTGTTTTCTTAGCTTGTTTCATTGAAAACTCTTCATTTCCTAGTTTGATATCACATCTATTTCGCACATTTTCCATACTTTTTTCCAAAAACAGAGTTGTTCATGAGATTGTAAAAATCTTTCTCAAAGTCACTTGTAGCTTTGGTCCTCATATTAGTATTAAAATCAATGTAATCTTTCATAAAAGGCATCTGATCGAATGCAATAACTCTATTCACATGTTTCAAAATCATACCTTGTTCTAGATAGAATTTTAAATTTCTCGAATGAACAACGTATTCAGTTTTATCTAATAAAGTTGTGCACAACTTGTTTTTAAAATGTTCGGGAGCAAGAGGTAAATCCTTGTGATGTTCATGTAAATTTGTTGGATATCCAAGATAAACTTCGAGAATATAGCCATAATCTTCGTCGCCAGTGAGTTCAAAAATTGTTTCTTGCCACTCTTCTTTTGTATATGTTTTAGGATTCATCCACTTGATTTCGTTATATGGTAAATTTTGCATAAGCCCGTAACCATAAAGGTTATTGGCATCGACGTACAACAGATAGTTTTCAGGCTTTGATTCATCAAAATCTTTCAAATATTTGTTATTTGCTTTAACATATCGTGTAATACATTGAGAAATGCCCCCGCGAATACCTTTTTCAATCATCAAATACATGTTATAATCGTTAATTACCTGAAGCTCAATTTTCGTTAATTTTAACATAGCGTCCCATGCGAGACTTGGAGCAGTCAGATAATGTGCTGGATCGAGTTTGTAACAATTCAAGCAAATGTTTCTGAAGTGTTCAAAAATATCAAACATCTTGGATGTTATAGAGATCTGAGTAATTACCAAGATTTTTATCCTTTAATTTATTCCAAACAGCTGAATAATGTTGAAAATCTTTCTCAGATATGCTCTCATCTGTTAAAAGTGAATAGAAATCTTGAATTTTTAGCTCTTCTGTGTAATCAAGTTTTTCAATACTATCGATAAATTCATAGGGAAATATTCCTTTTCCAGATAGAATTTTAAAAATCTCGTTGTCGTCATTTGGCTGTCTTTTTAGAATTTCATTCAATATTCTTCCATCCTGTATAAAATGATTTGTATGTTTAAAATCTTCTGTCTTTAGATTTTTAGCTAACTTTTTCTTTAGATGAGGCCATAAATCTGAACGTATCTACGAAAGAAAACTTAATGTATATTCTAGGTTTATTACCTTCGAATTCATATCCATATCCAGAATTTACAGAATAATTTATATATCGTTCATCGGTGTTTGCAATCAAATCATCGTTTCCATATTGTTTAGCCAATTCTTTTATGTACAAATGAGTATCGTAGTTACTCATATTGTGACATAAAACTGGAATATTTTGAGGAAATTTGAGATTCAGATTACAACATAAATGAGCAGCACCTCGAAATTTGCCGGTTAAATGACAATGATCTCTCACTTTTAATCTTTTTTCTTCATCAAAACCTTCTGTTTCACAGATATGACAAACTTTTGAATTTTGATACGAAATTTCTTCTTCTTCAGTCAATTTCATAGGTTTCATGTTCTTTGAATTATATTTTTTCGCTATGTATTTCGATAATTTATTGAGTTCTTCAAAGAATTGTTTTGGAACATTAGGTAAATCTTCTTCATTTTTGGCTCGATAACATATCGGTTTGTACATGCGATTGGTAACATTCGACACTAAATATAGAGTAAAACCATAAGGAACGTGTTTCTGAATCTTGTTTGTAGTAGATTTTTGTGGATTGTTCTTGCATGTCGGAATTTTTTCTAATATGCTTTCAAAATCCATATAAATAACGTACGGATGGCTAAATTTCTTTTGATAATTAATAAATGGTGTTTTTTGTCCTGGAAACGGCATAATTGGTTTGCAAACTTCGTGTTGCTTACAAATTTCTAAATGATCTGATAAAGCACTATATTTGTAGAAATGGCTTAAACATCTACAAAGAAATTTTTTGTGCTCATGCTTAGATAACTGAGAAGAAACTAGCTTATTTAAATCAGTTATCAAAAAATAATGAGATTTGTCTTCTTGTTTTACATACAGTAGATCAATATTTAATTCTGCATTATATTTTTCAGAAATTTGTAACGGAACAATGTTAATTTTTTCGTCGTAACTGTAGACATTCACAGACATTTTTGGATAGTTGTACTTGGAATTATAGCTGCGTTTCTCAAATGCTTGTATATTCTTTAAAGACATTGGATACTCAAATCCCGAAAATATCTCGTCATTTACAAATTTCTCGTATTGCTTTGCTCTATCAACATGAGTCTCGGGTTTTTCAATAGCACATCGAATAGAATAAACAAAACAGAAATCATCTTTATTTTTGATATTTACACAAGCTTTCTTTACCTTTGTCTCTTGTGGCAAATCGATATATGATCCTGCGTTCATAAATTCATGTTTATTAAGGCTCAAAATCAGTTGTTTACAGCGTTTTAATGTCCATCCAGAAACCTCGATTTGGATGATTAGATTGTTCACGATGCGTTAATTTATTAAATTGTTTAGTGATAAAATCGTTTACGTCAAAGACTTCATCGGATTTTATAGTAAAGTACATTGGACATATTTGTGTTCACCGTTAACTAAAGTTCGTTCGTATTCACATTCTAAAGAGAGATAGCCCTTCATATTTTTAACATTTTCTTGAAATTTTTCGATTAAACTTTCAATTTCAGGCCTCATAATTGATAGATATTTGTAAATTGACATGAACTTATCGTTTAAATTCGTTAAAATGTATTGCTTAAATAGACCTTGTATAGAGGATAAAACTCCTACATCAATGATATTTTTAGGTGTTTTCGTTAAGAGTTTTGTCTATTTGTTCGATCGTTTCAGACTTAGTTTTTATCGTTAGTTTTGATAGAAAATTTTTCGGCGATTGAATGAATTTTTCGTCAGTAAATAGATTGAGATCTTTTTTATCTTCCTTAAAGTTTCTCTTTAATTCCCTTAATTTCTCTATATTATACATGTTTTGATAGTTATCGATTCGGTTTTCTTTAGCCCATTGTCTTAAATAATTTAGTTCGTTTTCGTAAAGTTGTTTGTTTTTGGCATGAAAATTAGAATTATAATGGCGATCATAGTTCTTTCTTAAAATTTCTTTTTTACAAAACGGACATGATATTTTTTCTGACTCCATTTAATTAGAAAAAAATTTGAATGTTTCAAATATCGGGTTGTAGGATGAAATTTAAATTGTTTATACTTTTTTTCAATATTTTTAGTATATTTTTACTAACTAAATGCTGAAATTGGCAATAATTTGAGATAATTTGGTAGATTTTCAGGATTTTTTCAAAAAACTCTAGTACCAGTTTGTATGTACCTTAAAAAACCTTGATTTTGGTCCTAAAACTGTGATTTTGGGAGGCAAAATCACAGTTTAGGATCAAAATCAAGGTTTTTGTGTGGTGGTATAATGTCGATTTCCCCCCAATTTTTTTCTATCTAAATGGAGCTACTAAAGGAATTAAATGAGATTGGTGAACTAAGATTCAAAGAGTATAAGAAAGAAATTAATGGAATTAGAAGAAAAAAAGAAATATAAAATTTTGAATTTGGATAAAATGAAAGATAAATTTGGGATGACAATAATTGCCGAGTTGGAAGATTGTAAAGTACACTTGCCGAACAGATTTTTGAATGTTTTGGATGAAAAAAAGATTAAAGAATTGAACAAAAATGAAAAATTACACTTGATTGTTACTGGAAAGAAGACTATTAAAGATAAAGACTGTGTTACAATTAACTTTGTAGAATAAAGATTTCGAAGATTTTTAGAGCTTAGTAGAAGCGAACAGCTGTAGATTCGGTTTTTCCATTCGTGCTTTCCTGTTTGGTTATTACAGATTCGTTTATGGTCCTTCAAACAGTATTTTATACTCAATTTACTGTTGGCTCCAAAAGTGGTCCAGGACCGCCAGTTTGTTATCTACTCCTTACCCATTACTGTATGCTTTTTGGCTGAATATTGAATCTGTAATTTTCAGCTTTAAAATACATGTTTTGGACGTCTCTATACGAACGTTCTAAGAGACAGTACTCTATTGTATGATTGAACATTTCTATTGTATTATAAGTCAGGAACCATGATTGAACTACCGCTTTCAATAAGTAAACTCATCCAATGGACCCTTTTGCTCTTAATAAATTTATTGGTATGCTTGGATACATTTTTCATATATACGAGTATATATTAGAACTCAACGTTAAGTCGCAATTAAATCATTTTTATAGTGTAAAAACCAATATATTTATATATAATTAGTTTTTGTTATATACAATTTTTAATACGATATCAGTTTAAAAAAACTATGTGAGACACTGGTTTTAGCCTCGATACATAGGAAAAAATATGCATTTAACTTATACCTTTAATTTTAACAATAGCTTATTGACGATATTAATCCAATACGATAATAAATAACTAGTTTCAATAATTGAAATTAGTTATTATTGTATATAGTACAATTATTGTACAATATTTAATATAAATAAATTCAACAACATGAAAGTATAAAATCTATATTCTGAAATCAGACAAATGCATTGTGAATATTTGCTACGTAATGGAACAATTACAAAGATAAGTAGAACAATACGTTATAAATGGTTTGCTGACAAGATGCAATCGACGCCAACTCTGCCATAGACTAGCGCTGTGTGTGATTGCTGTATATGCTGTTTAGAATGATTATCAAATGAATAGTTTTAGATTTGTTAATGTGTTTCAAAATACTTAATGAGAATCAGACTCACTAAATTAAATTATGTTAAGTTAATTATAATTATCTGTAATTTTAATCTATCTAGGAATCTTAAAAGAATTTATTACACTCATTTATGTATCGCGTTCTTAATCCCACATAAGGTATAAAACAACGACCATGATCAACAAATACGGTTGGTTATTGGGTTTTGTTTTATAAACCTGCATGATATTTATATATCTTTATAATATTTTACAAATTGAGTAATGAAAAATATATTAATATATTGTTTTATTAAAATTTTAGATATTTGAATTTATAACAAAGATTTAATTAAACCTTAATAAATAAAATGTCTGATGCATGATTAACACGTTACCTAATTAACAGCTATAATTATGGGGTTAAAATACATAATGTGTTTTCACTGACTTTTTTAATTAGCAAATTATGTCATAAATTTATGACACAATAATTAAAACTAAAAAACAACGGTATTTATTGCGTTTTTTTATTGTGTTATAAATTTATGACATAATTTGCTAATTAAAAAAGTCAGTGAAAACACATTGGTTAGTAGAGTGAAATGCCGCCAACCGCATCGGAATACGACGATCCAGTCAGAAATGGCAGCGCATAATGTACTTCACAATGTGTACCTAAAACAACCCGCCATTTCTGATTGGATAAACCTTTTAAGATGTGGTTTGCGGCATTCAACTCTACTAAGTGAGCTCTTTCAAATGAGGTATCACTCGTCCCATGCTTCAATTTAAGATTTCCATGTTTTCCTCTGTGGGCCGTCCCCCATGGTTGGCATGCCTTGGTAATAGCAAAGAAAAATAGTTTACATAGCCATATGACACTGTGCAAAGTTTATAGCTGTTATCTCCTATGGTTTTTAAAATATTAAGCGGTACCCATACTTTTTCAAACACCCTGTATAACTACGTTTATTGCTTGTGACATGAAAACATCGTAAAACATATATTTGGTGCGAAATCATTGTAACTTTCTATGGCTTTACACAGCTGGTGAATCGTGCAGGATTATGAGACCCGGGTAAGCATATTTCTAATGTCGAACTTGAGTAGAAACTGTACTATCATTGGGCATTCAATGGACTTGTGATTTGAGATACATTATACTCAAATAACTTACTCTTGTATGGCAGACTTCCCAGTCCGACTAGAGGAGGGATATAAAGTTCCTTTTATTGACTTTAGATTGAAATGAACTTCTGTTTTACCGGTGAGGAAGTCTATTTGCTAGTATTTTTGGTGCATGAACCGTCCTTGACGGTCTATTGAGTCTCTTGGTTCTGTGATCTAACTATTTCCCACTGTTAGTTTTAAAACCCTTTCAAAAGAGAGTTATACGCGAGTTATATAGTTTTTTATTAATTTTGTCTAATTTTTCACGTGGTGTCAGTTGTGGTGATCAGCCGAACTCTAATTGCTATACTGTTTTAGCTTATAGGTAAAGCCCTAAAGAGTTGTGGTGATCAGCCCAACTTTAATTTGTATTCTGCAGCAGGCGATAGGATATCTTGGTGGAATAAGTCTAGGTGTAAGTAGATAGGAAGGGAGTGTGTTGTTTTATTTTATTCGGTCAAGACAATATTTCAAAATTCTAGTACGTTATTTCCTTTCGTTACTTCGCTACCGAATTCAGTTTTTTGTTTTCCTGAGGCGATGATGAAAAAAACTGATAGCTGAATCATCAGTTGATCTCGTGTGTTCTGAGCCTCCAATGGTGAATAACTCATGAACCCTGGAACTATCCCAGCACAGCAGACTGAGTTATCCGTGGAATTTTAAATTTTTGTAGGAAACTCGATCCCTTCGCCGCGGATTTCCTCACATGAATATGGAAGTCATGGAGTTGGTCAAAATCTGTTGAGTTGTTTCCATCATGAAAAGCTCTGTTTAAAGACACGTAATCTATCGCACAAAAAGAATACAACGAATGGCTAAATTTTGCCGTCATTAACCTCAAAGAGTGCCTTCAACAGACCCATTATTCCCATCCCTATTTAAAATTAAATTAATTTAATTTAAAGCCAAAATCTTGAAATCTGATGAGAGATATTTGAATAATAATGGTTGTTTAAAGTTGCTTGAAATTTATTAAGTAGATCTTACAGTTGAAATCCAGTTATTTATTTTTTATGAATGTAAAATTATTTATACAGGTTTTAAATCTTAAAAAACTTTACTTAGCCCTCTCCGTTCACTTACACCTTAAAGATACGGACTGATATTAAAGCTATTGATACTAGCTATTGAAACCTATAGGCTGATGATGTATTTATATTATGTTAATCAGAATTTAAAATATCGCAATAATGAGAAGGATAAGTTCATATTACTCACAATCTAAAACAGCCTTCTCCAATAGGCTACTCAAAGTTTGGCTTAGAAAGCATAAAACTCACATACAGCTAAGTAGTCCCACACTTTACATATAAACGTATTCGACAACTTTATACTTCCAATATAATTTTGTAGTAGGTAAAAAAACAACTTGAAACTATACTGTAAATAAAATTTGTTGGAAAATATTGTAAATATGATTCTTATAGTATATTCTGGAGCTTCTTTGAATTATGGATCACTGTAAGGAAGATGAAAACTTGCGCGATAGGAAAGCCGCCATCTCAAAACTTTTTTGAACAAGGATGGCCAAACGAATAATAATCTTAATGATAGCCACAACGAACGATAGCGATGATGATTAAGGTACCATATATTTTCGTACCAAAGCCTGGTGAAAAAATAAACAGAAAGATTTGTTTTTGATTTGTTAGTGTCAACCTGCATGTAGACCTGGTCGTTCAGAAGAAAAAAAATTACATAAATTTTACAATAAACTGCCTCGCACACATGTGTAGTTTACGGGTGTTCAAGAACACAAGTTTTTGGCACTGTATAAATGTTTAGACTGAAGTAAAGGTGAAGAAACGGTCTTGCAGTAAGGAAATGTTTAAGCATATATGTTTGCCTTAATTATCATACGGGATATGACACCCCCTCACAAAAGAGAGGTGAGTAATAACTGTTAAATGGCTGTAGTTAAGCTGGTTATTACGTTGTAGTGACCTTTATGGTACAGCACATGTATTCTATACATTACACTTTCATGACTCCCAGAGAATTACATTTCTTGACGCTTACTGTTATAATAAAATTGTAAACTGAAATGTATGTTTTTGAGATTATTCTGAAATTGTGTTAGTTCGTGGATCCGCATTCCCTGTTCTAAAGTTTTTAAACACCGGCTTTGATCATACATTTTATACATTGTAGTACGCGTACTTTTATTTGACATTTGTATTTACATATATCCTTAAATGGGAATACTTTTAACTTTCCCTTGGCCACAACGCGGTAGACACAGATTATTGCTCAGTCTTTATAACTAAGATGACGCTTCGTGATTTACATTCTTCTTCAAAAATTATTACAAAAATCTGGTCTTACCACACCACTACCTACAGGATGGTTAATTTCAGTACACTCTTCTCTAAACGTGCCTGTAGACTTTACATACAACATTACTTTGAATTATCCCCCAGAAGATCCCTACAGTATATGATGACTGACTTGAATTAACTAATTTGGAAAATGAACTTTTTATCTAATCAATTTTGCTTACGTTGTCTGATACAGGATTAAATTTTAAGGTGGTCTTGGTAAAGTACACTCTATATCTTTTTACATAGAGTCTCGTTTTTCCCAGTACTTTTACAGGATATAGGTCCATAACCATGTATACAGGTCCTCTTCAATAGGCTCGTACTGTACATTTTCTAAAGTAATAAATTATTTACAGCAAACTATCGGGTAATTAGAATTACTAGATAAAACATTTATTATAATTGTTAAAAGTATTTATTTTATATTTAAAAATAGCAGTAACAAGGTTTCTACAAAAATATTGTTTTAAACACACTGTGGGTGATAATGTTACGCAATACGACACTAAGCGACACAGGTCATATCCAGAGTGACATCTCTGCTGTTGAGGTAGAGCGATGACCAATAAGACTGCTGGAAACGCTGATTTTTACCAATAAAAGACGAAGTAATTTAGGACAAAATGGTTTTTTTTTTAAATTTTCTGTTGCAGTCGTGTGGTCTGGCTTTTTAAGAGGTAACCGCAAAAGTTTCTGCTGCAGGCTACAGCAGCCGCAGTGGGGTAGGATTTTGGAAAATGTATATAGTATTTATTGTAATCATTTAGTGTAAGGAGGGATATTTTCGGGCACCACAGGGAATTTTATCCTTCGCCTCCCTCGTCCATCCGCGGATGCCATTCTTCTTGTATAAGTGATATTAATTTAGTCTTAGCTACCTGCTGAATTCCACAATCTATGTCCCTATATAGTTATAGTAAAAACGTTTTAGTGCTACCCAATAGTTTATTATTTGTACCGTAACTACGGTTAGATGTACATTTATTATTTGTTTGTTTAAAAACTTTAGTTTATTAATTTCTCAATTCATAATGTATGACTACTTGGCCTGATGGCAAATTAAACTTTCTTTCTTGACATTAACCTTTCTTGATTATTATGATCCTTTAATGTTTTAAGCTCCCTTAAATGCAGGTTTACATATGATAAATATTTAAAAACATGTATTTATTTACATTCTCAATTTACAACTTTTGCTATTAAGAACTTTTCTTAATTCTCAGATTGCTTTTAAGAACTGTAATAATAGACTGGTAGGACTGAGGAATTATTGAGTGAACTTTTGCGTAATTCCGATTAAGTGTTCTAAATCTATGCAGATCCTTATTCTGATAAAAGCAAGTGTGTTAGTGTGAGGACAACCACAAATCGCAAGGATCGCTGTTAGTTTAGACAGACCTGAAGGTATCACTGTTGTTATAGCCAGACCAGAGGGCGTTGCTAATTGTATGGCCAGACCTGAAGGTGTTACTGTTGTTGTAGATAATCTGAAGGGTTGAAGGTGTCGCTGTTTGTGTAGCCAGACAGAAAAGGTGTCACTGTTGGTATATACAGTCCTAAACGTTTTCAATGTTTGTATAGCCAGACCTCCAAAGTGTTGCAGTCGGTATAGTGCCTAACCTGTACCGTGCCTAACCTTGGTATAGCCAGACCTGAAGGTGTCGATATTGGTATGTGTATACTAATTTTTAACATAATATTGACAAGAAATACAATATTTATAGACCTTAATAATTACACCATATTCGATTGGACAGAGTGAATCATTTTTGTGATTTTTTAATGACTCAGATATGTACCTTGTCCTTATAAATATCTAAACATACTTTTAAATTCAGATTTATGTGCCAAATCTTAATAATTTTTTACAAACAGTTTCACTCATTCTTGATCTTAGTGAAAGTTTATATTATTGATCTTGATATTTCGCTTCTATATGTAATACACTAGTAAGTTGTAATCGTATATACTTTTATACTATAGATACTTTCAAACTGCTGCAACGCGTAAATAAACATCTCCATTTCCATGAATACAATTATCTTAATCCCTTAAAACCTCCTTAACGTCCACTTGCGGCATTGATCTGATTTCCTAGAAAATGACATTTTATCCAATTTTCCAGCTTTCTAGGCTAACTATAAAAGAAAGTTTTATTTTTGCATAAATCCTTCATTATATGTTTCAATTTCTAAGACATCTCGTTTCTATTGCACTTTAATTATGCATAAAAAATAATGTATTTAGCCAAAACCGAGTTGCATTAGGTTGGCTGAATTAAAATGATGTAGTTTGCAACTCACCTCCAAGTATGTAGTTACTGAAACTACCACAGTGATTAACTGACTAACTAGAGTTAACCGCTCCAGAGTGCACCAGGCACTTGGATTATATTAACATTCCACACATAGCTCGGTGTTCATAAAGACAAAGTAATTGCCCTACACTTATCAGGATAGCAATTACATTGTTGAAATGGATAAGAATTTCGAATATAACTATGTGAATATTAAAAAGGATGGTCAAACCACAAAGTTTATTTCTATTAGGATTTTCTTGACAGAAAGGGAGGTTTATACTTTCAAAGTAAATGTATCAAAGCTTATTTCCATTATTGTGTGAGATCAAGTATCTTCCCTTTAGGTAATTTATGTACTACTTAAAACTAATGATAAAATTCTTTAACATGATTGATTATATAACAAACATTTAAAAATAGAGAGCTACGATTATCAGTATGAACCTTTTTTGTTCCATTTGCAAAAAAGAAATTGCTTGCTTAAAGTCTCTATTCAGAATGTTACAGTTGTTTGCCCGCTGAAATAAATAACCAGCAATGTACGAATATATTTTAAAGTTTATGAATAATGGCTTTTAAATCAAGTAATAATTTTTTTGATATAGACGGACCCAAATTTCAGTGTATTAAAAACGTAAAAGGTTCAACTAAAATCTACCAGGGGCATTGTTCATGTTGTAAAGAAATGTCCACTTTTTTCATAGAGCACTGTTAATAATAATGAGGATAATTCCTTAGAAACAAGAAACCTGAGTTTTTTAATTCCACTATATTTTTGAAAAAAATATTTTATACCACACGAACCCCCCCACCCCCCCCCCCCCCCACCCCCCCCCCCCCCCACCCCCCCCCCCCCCCACCCCCCCCCCCCCCCACCCCCCCCCCCCCCCACCCCCCCCCCCCAGCAAGACAAAATTACTCTAACAATATTACTGCCTACCAGGCAGCACTTGCCAAAACTTCAGTATTCAGAACTTATTATCAGAAACGCGATGAATTCTTAGCTTTTTTACTACGATATTTCAGACACATTTTAAGTGCGCTCAGTTTTGAATTTGACGAGACAATGAGGACACATCTTTGTCTAGGTTGCTCTGGATATCTGCTGATTATATCAGATAGAGTTTCTAAGTAGCCTAGGTGTCTGTGTAATAACTAAGAACTCAAGTGAGTAACCTTCTATCCCATTAACATTTAACTGACATTAATTGATAATAAAATATTCCATATAATACCGCGTTTTGAGGATCGAATATACCCTTTTCCTTGGGCGTAAAAGAGACACTAAGAGGTATTAGATAACTAAAAATGCCACTCAAAGTTAAAGTAACTATCCATAAATAACCCATTACCACATTTTTGTCTTTTATTGTCTTAGAGTCTTTTTTAAAACTGAAGAAGAGAGTTAATTTAAATCTTCTAAACAAAGTGTTATCATTTTTTGTCACATATGACGATGACAGATGTCCTTAATCCTAATATCTTTTCAAACCTTCTGTCATAAATAATAATATTTAGTAAGAAATTCTTTTTATTGCAGTTTTTTCTGTTAAAATAGAAATCAAAGACCCATATATTTTATTGCATTCTTCAATCAGAATTTTAAGAAATAAAAATATTTTTCACCCCAATTGAATCTATCACATCTTATATTCAATTTAAGTGATAATTAATTAGAGGATTTGACTTAGAAGAAAATTTATTTTCTTCATGACTTTTATTTAACATACATTACTAGTAGTAAATGTTTAGCAGCTTTAGTCTTTCATCGCCTATAACCTTCTAGATAGTATTAACCCATATAAATCCAAGATCTACAGGATATACAAGCTTCCGGCAACTTTCAGAAGATCCCTGCTGCTCCACCAATATTGGAACTGTGGCTATGACAACATAATAGGTGGTACTAACATAATTCAGTTACTTAAAAGCTTTAAAAGAAACATTGATAGGTTTAGTAATGATGAAACAAACAAGACCTAGACCCCGCACTAACAGTAATAGACTTATTGCCTTCCTTAAATTTCTAACTGGAATAAAACAAGTTTAATGAGACGAGTTCTGTGGTAAAGGAAATAATAATAAGGAAAGGGGATTGTGAATTAATAGAATTTTGTCTTAATGTATGCTAATAGATTTCCAAAGCCAACTAAGAAACTTTCTCGTAATGTTTATTATTAAAAATTTCAGGCAAACACCACGAGAGCACAGGAGCTAAACACTCAAATCTCTGTGCCTGCCTGTCTGTCTCTCTCTTTTTTTTAATTAAATTTCATCGTACCTATCTCGTAATATCATCGTAAATCACACACATATATACTGGGTGTCCCAGAAAGGAATGCACTTTTATTTTGGGGAAAGCCGAATGTCCAAGAGAGATAAGATAAAGAGCTTATCAGGGCTTTGTAGCCATGCCCGCGGAAAATCATTTGCCATGGATCGCTTTACCGGTGAGCAGCGTGCTTTCTGTGTACGCGAGTATTACCATACGCTTTTTTATGTGACAGTTCGACGACACTTCCGCGCTCAATACAGACTTCATGATCTCAACCAAACGCCATCAGTGAACATAATTAAATGCTGGGTGCGCAAATTTGAAGCTACAGGATCAACTATGAACCCTCGTCCCATCGGTCGCCATAGAGAAGTGCGTTCTGAACAAAATATCGAGCGTGTCCGAGATGCTGTGGAGGATAATCCACATCGATCAGTAAGAAAACACGCTGCTGCTTTGAATATACCCCGAACCATTATTCAACGCATTTTGAAACAAGATTTGAAGTTACACCCGTACAAAATCCAGTTAGTACAGGCATCGAAAGACACTGACTACCCGCTTAACTACGCAAACGAGATGCTTCGTAGTTTTAGAAATTTCAATAACATGATCTTCAGTGATGAAGCACATTTCCATGTCGATGGATATGTGAATAAGCAAAACTGCCGTTATTGGTCTGCAGAAAATCCAAGGGAGAAACACCAACGCTATTTACATTCCCCAAAGGTTACTGTCTGGGCGGGAATGACTCAAACAGGTATCCTTGGGCCGTATTTCTTTGAGGATAACCAAGGGAACACTGTGACAGTAAATTCCCAGCGATACATAACAATGATTAATGTAAAATCATTTACAGCCGTTCTTGCAGACGTTACCTCGGGCTAACAGGCAAAGATTGTGGTTTCAACAGGACGGAGCTACGTGTCATACAGCAGGAAACTCCATGACTGCAATAAGGCAGCTGTTTCGTGGGAAAGTCATTTCCAGATTTGGTGACATCAACTTTCCTCCGAGAAGCCCAGACCTAACTCCACTGGACTTTTTTTGTGGGGGTATCTAAATAGTCGGGTGTACAACAACGCTCCTGCTACCCTCGATCATCTGAAGCAAAATATTCGTGAGGAAATTGAAGACATCCCACCAGAACTCTGCCGTCGAGTTTTCGCAGATGTAAGGTTTCGTTTGGCGGAGTCCGGCGCCGGAGGGGTCTACATCTGGATGATGTAATCTTTCACAAGTAATTTCCCTGAAGTGTAAAAACAGGTAATCCTGGGATAATTGCTGTAAATAAAGCCATTTTTCTGTTTTTTTTCTTTTTAAAAGTGCATTCCTTTCTGGGACACCCAGTATATATATATATATATATATATATATATATATATATATATATATATATAATTATTAAATTTGTATAAATGGCAATAGCCGAATTAAATTTTTTCAATAAAGATTGAATCGTAAAAAGAATGGGCTCTGTGGTGTAATGGTAGCACATTCACCCGGCAAGTGAGAGATCGGGGTTCGAGTCCAGGTGGAGCAAGTACTTTTGGTGATTCAATGTTTATTGAAAAAATTAAATTCGGCTATTGCCATTATTACAAATTTAATAATTCTAAATAAAAGTAGTTTGACAGATATTTGATCTTCCGATCATATGTTAGTTTGGTTTTTAAACGCATATGTGACAGATACGGCCAAATACAAAATAATTGAATCGTAAAAAGTAAAAGAGCTCTGTGGTGTAATGGTAGGACATTCACCCGCAAGTGAGAGATCCGCGTTTGGTCCCGCAAGTACTTTTTGTGATGCAATGTTTATATATATATATATATATATATATATATATATATATATATATATATATATATGTATATATATATGTATATGTTTCCCAAATAAAGTTAAAACTCGTGCATAACCCTTTATTTTCAATACCTGATTTAAAGGTGTTACTGGAGAATACTACATATTCGGTCGATACGTTACTGTGTCATATAATCAAAACATGTTGATTCAACTTTTCCATGTGTATCTACCAAAATATTATTGAGGAAGTCCCATACTAGTTGAAACAGTGAAAACCTGTTAGCTAGGATTGCTACTAGTGTAAGAAACAGATAACAGACATGGGGGGGGGGTATACTACATGGCAGAGTGCGATGGTTGATGTCACGTTATATTTGCAAAAACGTTCACATAGATATCTTTACGAGTGCCATAAAGACCAGAAGATCGGGCGAATGCTATTTGATGTCATATGTATTACGTAATTTGTAATTGTAAATAAAATAAGTATAAAGATTATCAACCAGTCACATTATATTGAAAGTTAATAATTAGCGTCCTAATTCCTAACATTGTTACAATATAGTAGATTATATACCTACGTCAAATCTATAAATAATCTCTAAAAAGATTTAACCAATCAGGGAAATTATATGTATAATATTGAAAGGTTTGAAATAAAAGTCTGCATAATAATAGCATAATAATTTCAATGAAATTAAATTACTTTTTAATAATTTCTATTGTAAAGTCAGAAAAACTGTAGGTATTTGTTTAATAACCCTAATACATAGTATATTAACATTAGAATGTGTTATAAAACTATATTATAAAAATAATATATTACTATAGAAATGTATATATAACTACACTACAAATAAAATGAGTACTATTCCATCCTGTGTTCTTTACATACAAACATAAAATCTTTTTGATGGGAAAATTATATTTCTCATACATTTGATATAAAATGCATTGGTGCATAAAAGGTTGGAAACTGATGATGGTTCTGCTGTGAATGCAAATTAGATGAATGATGTCTGTGATTAAAATTTGCAATTCATAGAGTTTCTGCGTTAATCCATTTATTTCAAAAATGTGTAATGTGGATACTCTAGTTTAACTTGTAGATTGTTTAAATATAGTTACAGCTAAGCACAGAGAATGCGTAAATATATTGACCACTTCTTTTATTTACTGCTTAATATTCTACCTTTTACTACAATAATTGAAATTTAACAATATTCTGTACAATGTTTAATTTTTTGTTCTCTAAACACTAAAATTAGAATATCACATTTAATATTAAACCTACTGTTCATATATTTTTAACATGGCATTTAGGCTACCTTCATTTGTTAGCAGTGAAGTATTTCATAGCCGTCTAGTATGTAATCTGTAAACGACCCAACTGCAGAATTAAAATAACAAAGCTTTCATTGGTAGTAAAATATTGCAGTTTACACCAATAATTAATTAACCATGCAATAATAAATTAATTAATGTAATTAATTAATTATGTTTTTGTGTTTATTAATAAAGCATTCAGATTTAAACTTTGTTAAAATAGTTCTACTTCGTTTAAGGGGGCAATGTACCCAAAACATATGTTTTTTTAATTTCTGCTACTAATTAATCTTTTTGTTTATTAAAGTGTCTCCCAATGACAGGGTTTAAGGAAAATATATTATTAACCCCCTCCCACCACTCTTCAGGGGAAAGGGAGGGGGTTTTTCAAGAAAATTAGAATTCTTGTTTTATACCATAGCTGCTTTTGTATTGCACCTATTCTAAATTTTTAGATATTTTGTTAAAGCTAATAAATAGCCTTACAAAGTGTAGTATGGAATTTTGCGTAGTTATCAAAATAGGTAAGTGACATTTTATTTTAATTTTTTCAAAAATTATAATTTTCTATAAATGGAAAATATTATATTAGGAGTATAATTTAAAATATACTTGATCCCATAATAAAATTTGTGCACTATATATTTAAGATCATATGTACAAAATATGAGGTCTCTAGGTCAATAAATAAAGAAGTTACGTTGTAAAACGTGTTGGAAAACACGGAAAAAACAAACTTACGGGAAAAGGCAAAAAACTTCATATGTTTACTATATATGAAAAGTAAGACTATTTACATAATCATTGTTTTTGTGTTTAGTGTAAATATATTTTACACTTAAAAGAGTCCAGCCCCATAGGTAACACCTTCTTTTTTTAATTTATTTTCTTCCTTTTTCATCTTTTTCAATTTAACTAGCTGATGGTATTTTTTATACTTGAAGCTCAGTCTTTTCTTTGACTGCAACACTCTTCTTAGTATTGATTTTTAGTTGATTGCTTCATGACTAAATCAAAACTAATAGTCTAAATCACTAAATTGTTCAACAAAACACAACAAACACATGTAATTCACAAAGTGAGGTTAGAGTACAGTAACTTGAACTAACAGCTGATCACTGACAACAGCTGATCTACTGAGTGATTACCACGGTCACTTATAATGGCCGCCTGGAGGA
The DNA here is from genome assembly GCF_021130785.1 of Homalodisca vitripennis. NCBI lineage: Eukaryota > Metazoa > Arthropoda > Insecta > Hemiptera > Cicadellidae > Homalodisca > Homalodisca vitripennis. The sequence continues at coordinate 122,487,272 of NC_060208.1, forward strand.
GACAAAAACAGCTCTACACGCTAATAGATTTTATTTAAAAAAACACACACTTTTGGAAATGATAATGCAAAACCAATAATTGATTATTGTTTCCAAACATTTTAGAAACTAAAAAAATAAAATAAGAATTTTTTTAGACAAAATCAATTGTTTGGGTACGTTGCCCCCTTAAAATTCTAATGCATGGTATCTGATACAATCCCGTTCTTGCAAAATGCCCTTATAGAAAATTTTTGGAAGAAAATTTTGCGGGACTTCAAATCTGTTTTTTTTTTTTTTTTTTTTTTTTTTTTTTTTAATTTATCATGTATTGAAATAGGTCCATCAATAACGAGTATGGTTTAGTTACAAAACCACATCAGCGTATTGCATGGAATGATGTATACTTTAGATAATAATAAAAATAATGTGAGACTCTATTTAGATCAAAGTAAACACTGTGATTTGCACAAAAAATTTAAAAATGAAAAATGTGACTAGCACATTATATTTTTTGAATTAATTAAAAAAAATAGGTTTAAATTATAGCCTTACAAAAATGATGTGAATTTTATTTTGAATATTATGAAATAACCTTGTTTATCAACTTGCTTAGTCGCCCTATTAAAGCAACTGACTCAAATTATATTGTAAATGTTAACATATGAACGGGTTAGGTGATAAGACATAACTAGAGAAGCAAAGTATAGTTCTGTACATTTACGGGAGATGAAATTTAATCTCCAAGTAGTAAGCAATGGATTTTATTAGCTGAAGATGAACATAATATAGGATGGAAATCTGCAATTTTATTATGTCAACGAGCTAATATTGTTAACCGATACTAGACATATGATATTAGTGGCTGTTGTAAATTATTTTCTGCACTAGCATTACTACGAGTATAGTTTCGGTAAGATAATTCAACAACTATTGGGTTTTTAAAAGGGATAGAGTATCCAGGATAGTTTACTTCTGGCTGATTTATACCAGCCAGTAGAACGCACTGCAAAATCCGAGATTTCACCGAAATCTGTGCAATACAAAGTAGGTCCCAGAGTGGCACATCACTAACCACAAATTTGAAGATATTGAGGCAACAAGAATTAGTAAATAGGTTTCAGTTTACTGTAGCGGACGACTATTAGAGTGTATAGGACTCCCTTAATGTTAAAGGCTAGTTAAAAGTATTGTCTCTCCCGGTAACTCTGCCCGCCTAGACTGGAAGACCTGGAACAGACCTTGTCTCTCTTTCCGAGGTCACGTGGCTGTGATAGTGTTCGTTAACCCTATACACGGGTTGTTGACAGGAGGTGACCCCTACTTCTAATTATAGTAATTTTAAATAGCCTGTCACTCCGGTGCAGTACAAAGGGCCTTTTAGGGCTAAGTGTAGTGAGAGGGATTCTTCTCCTCCATAACTAATAAACCTCTTATAGTATATTAATTAAATAAATAATATTATGTGGTGTAACAAGACAGTTGGTACCCTGTATGTCAGTACAATAATTTAGTTTTATGTGGTTTCACGTGTGGCAATATGTTTTGCAAGTTGTATGACGTAGAGGGTGAGCTGATTCTAATAAATGGCTCTGGTTGGTCGGCTGGCATCATATCACCTAACCTGATGCTCGTGTCCAATCCCACGCCTCAGCCCCTGCTACCTTTGTATTGCCCAGTCCTCCCCAGACCATGAAAAGATGCGGTCGGTTCGGCCAGTGCGTTAACCTTCAAACATGTGTTTAATTTACCAGCCCGGTTACCTCTAGGCTATGATCCCACCACCACCGTAATGTCGAATCACGACATTACAAACTGGCGACGAGGCAGTTTAAAGAAACGCGCATCAAGAAGACATTGATCATTCGGGAGTGCAAAGATGTCGGTGTAGACAGGTGCACGGACGCTTCAGTGTAGTAAGGTACACAAGTGCGGTGTAGGAAGGTACACACAACAATTGATTCGCATCAATTTCAGTGCAAACATTAATGTCGGATTGTGTTAGTGAAATCGCGCCTCTTTTCATAGACAGTTTATTTAACGAAGATCCTGAGTTCAACATGGCGACCGGAATAATAGGCTCGTTGGGACCCTATGACAGTGCGGAGGAATCTTGGTCATCTTATGTCGAAAGGTTCGAACTTTTCATAGATTGCAATGACATTAAAGCTGAAAAGAAAGTGAGTACTTTGTTAACAGTCATAGGTGTTAAAACGTATAATTTGTTAAAGGATTTGTGTACGCCGAACAAGCCTAGTTTTAAGACATTCAAGGACATTGTGCAAATTCTACAAGATCATGTCAGTCCTAAACCGTCGTTCATTGCGGAACGGTACAAATTTAGTTTACGCAACCAACATGAACATGAAACAGTTGGTGAATACGTTGTGCAACTAAAAAAACTATCAACATACTGTGAATTAGAAGACAAGTTGCCGGACTATTTGCGAGATCGCCTGGTAAGCGGTCTGCGGAGTGATACTATCAAGAAACGCCTGATTGGAGAAGTAGACTTAACCTTCGACAAAGCGATGCAGCTGGCCCTGTCCCTGGAGGCGGCGGAGCGGCAGACGACGTCCATGGCTTATACCAGCAACATGGCGGCAGGGATGAAGATGCAGCAGTTCAGACCATCTCCACATCAACATCAACATCAGAAGAAACGTTTCCAGACTAGGAGGGAGGAGAATGTGTCAAGTGATAAAATGTGTTGGTGTTGTGGCAAAGGTGGCCACGTCACAAATGTGTGCAGGTATAGAAATTACAAATGTAATTTTTGTAGTAAGATGGGTCATCTGGAGAAAGTGTGTAAATCAAAATTAGGCCTAAATTCAGGTAAATCAACCACTTCAAATTTTAATAGTAATAAGAAGTTTCCCCAGCACAAAGGCAAAGGCAAAAAGCAGAATTTTCAATATAAGCAACATTATGTATCAGAAAGTACACCTAACCCTAGTCAAATTACTGCAAATGTAAACTATGCACAATGTAGGCCTAATGTAAATGATGAAGTTTATGATTTAAGTAACTTGTTTTCTATACAAGATAGGCCTAACGAGTTTGTAAGCCTAGGAAGATTAAATCATGTGAGAGTTGATCCGATCAAGGTTAACCTCAAATTGGAACATAGGTTAGTAGTTTTCGAGGTTGATAGCGGAGCTTGTGTCAGTGTTGTCTCTGAGAATTTTTATAAGGCTAATCTTAATCACATTCCGCTAAAGAGTACCAGTCTAATTTTAAGTTCCTACACGAGTGAGCAAATTCAACCCTTGGGTAAGTTATTAGTAAATGTTGAGTACAACAATGTTAATAAAGCTCTAGAACTCTATGTAATTGCAAAAGGTGCAAACCCGCTTATGGGGAGAGATTGGATCAGGGATTTACAAGTATCAGTAACCATACCTCTTAATGTAAACAGTCTAGTAGGACAGTATAAGGAAAACAATGTACATGTAAACAAACCACCTATCGATAGGCCCAGTTCCGACAATGATATTGTCATGAGTTTGTATCAAGAATTTCCAAATGTGTTTACTGAAAGCTTAGGTTGTTATACAGGAGACCCAGTTAAGCTTAATCTTAAACCAGAGGTAAAACCAAAGTATTTTAAACCAAGACCAATGCCGTTTTCACTAAAATGTAAAGTGGACAAGGAACTAGATAGGCTAGTTGAGAATGAAATTTTGACACCTGTAGACAGTAGTGAATGGGGTACACCTATTGTCTCTATCTTAAAGAAAAAAATGGACAGTTACGCATATGTGGTGATTTTAAGGTATCTCTTAACCAATACTTGGAAATAGACAGATATCCAGTACCTAGAATAGAAGAGTTGTTCACCTCCTTACAGAAAGGAGTAACCTTTTCTAAATTAGATTTATCTAATGCTTATCAACAAGTCAGACTGGATGACAGTTCTAAGAGGTTATGTACCATCAGTACACACCGAGGTTTGTTTGTTTACAATCGTATTCCGTATGGAATATCTTCTGCACCTGGTATTTTTCAACGTATCATGGAACAGCTATTGGCAGGTATTGAAGGAATATCATGTTTTTTGGATGACATTCTGATAACTGGTAAAAATCAAGCTGAACACTTAGCCAGGTTAAAAGCTGTTTGTCAAAGGTTAAGTGAAAATGGTTTGACAGTGAGCAAAGATAAATGTCAATTTTTTTGTCCATCCATTGGATATCTTGGTCATGTGTTGAGCAAGGAAGGTCTTAGCACCTCTCCAGCTAAAGTTGAAGCAGTCTCAAAGGCACCTGTGCCTACTAATGTCACTCAGCTCAAGGGATTTTTAGGATTAGTTAGCTATTACTCCAAGTTTGTGCCTAACCTGGCAACCCTGGCAACTCCAATGTATCAGTTACTAAGGAAAGACACACCCTTTGCATGGAACGCAGCCTGTAAAACATCTTTTGATGTAATTAAGCAAAAATTAATTTCAGCTCCTATATTAGCTCATTACAATCCTGATTTACCTTTAAAGTTGTACACAGACAGTAGTTCATATGGGTTGGGCTGTGTCCTAACTCAAATCCAAAGTGATAACAGTGAAAAACCTATTTGTTTTGCATCAAAGTCGTTAAACTCAGCAGAGCTCAAGTATTCTGTCATTGATAAGGAAGCACTCGCAATAGTGTTTGGAATTAAGAAGTTCAACCAATACTTGTTTTGCAGAAGGTTTACTCTCGTCACAGATCATAAGCCTTTGATATCAGTGTTTGGTCCCAAGAAAGGATTACCAGTGTATGCAGCTAGTAGGCTACAACGCTATGCCTTGTTTTTATCTGCTTATGACTTTGATATTGAATACATCCGTTCCAAAGCTAAACGGACATGCGGACGGTTTGTCAAGGTTTACCTTTAAATGTAAATGACTTAAGACAAAACCTAGAGGAACCAGATCAAGTAAGCTACATAGGTACTTATTTACAATATATTGAGGAAAGTGAAATACCCCTTAACTTTAAAGATGTTAAGCGAGAAACCCGTTTAGATCCTGAATTAAGTAAGGTTTTAAATTATGTTTGTCATGGTTGGCCAGAGAAGGTAATTAGTGAACTTAGTGCTTATGCGCAAAGACAAAATGAGTTAACTACTATAGAAACAAGAAATATTGATGTATGGTCATAGAGTTGTAGTACCGAAAGTGTTAAGAAAACAAATGTTGAATGAATTGCACACAGGTCATCTTGGTATTGTAAAGATGAAGTCCATAGCTCGTGGTTATATATGTATTGGCCAGGAATAGATAAGGATATTTGAGTGTCTAGCAAGCAGTTGTAAACCATGTCAAAGTGAAAAGGCAAAATCCATCAAAAAGTGTATTGCATGTGTGGGAGTATCCCGAACATCCATGGCAACGGATCCATTTGGATTTTCTTGGTCCATTCAATTCTAAATTATATTTAGTAATAATTGATGCACACAGTAAATGGCTCGAAGTCGAGAAGTCACTTCTACTTCCGCTAAACAAACAATAAACAAGTTGAGACCTATGTTTGCGAGGTACGGTTTACCTCAACTTATTGTATCAGATAATGGCCCACCTTTCATTTTCATTTCAAATTTAGCCAATTTCTGAAGTCAAATGGAATTCGGCATACTTTCACACCACCTTACCACCCAGCCAGTAATGGTCAAGCGGAAAATTCAGTTAAGACAGTAAAGAAAAGATTGAAATGTGCTTTTACTTAGCAAACGACAATTCTGAATTAGCTTTATGTAAATTTTTACTAGCTTACAGAAAATTGTGTACATGAGTCACCAGCAAAACTTATGTTTAATCTTAATTTACGAACAAGACTAGATTTAATCAAATCTAATTTACTTGAAATTGTACACCGTAACCAAGAAAAACAAATTGTAAATTTTGGTGGAAGCAAAACTCGTGGTGAATTATTGGTAGGACAGCCAGTACTAATCAGAGATTTTAGAAGTAAGGGTAAATGGACGGAAGGTAGAATTCATAAAAAACTAAGTCCTGTATCTTATTTAGTCATACTAGATAATGGTATTATCTGGAAACGTCATATCAATCAATTGCTAGGAATGCAGACACAGTTAGATTTAAATGACAATGAATTAAATCCTAGAGATATATATTTGCCAAGTACAGTGACTAGTAAGAATCATCTTGAAGCTGGTAGTCGACAGTCTATGTCACCCCCTGCGTTATTTTCGCCCAGACCAGGTAGTAGTTCCGAAATAGCTGGCACCCTCCATCGAGTCGGAGTGTGACCTTGTCACCCCCGCACCGCCTGACCTTGTCTCCCAGCTGAGGTACTACCAGCTGATGGGTCACAACAAACCACACCTGTCATACGCCGCTATCCGGCTAGGCAGAGAAAACCCGTAAGCAAACTAAACTTATAATTATTCAAAAATGATTTTTATGATATTATGTGAGTGTATATCTATTCTGATTTCTATGTATTCTTATCTTAATTAATTGATTGAAATGGGGTTTATTGAGGATACAATAATTATCCATGCTTTGATATTTTATTAGGTGTGCTATTATTACGTTATGTACTTGATTTCATTATCCGTATTCATTTCTACTTGTGTGTAAATTGTGTTTCATGACTTATCATATTTCTTTTATTACTTGTATTCATGTTGTATTATCTTTCAACTTTTAGGGGGGAAGAGTTATAGTATATTAATTAAATAAATAATATTATGTGGTGTAACAAGACAGTTGGTACCCTGTATGTCAGTACAATAATTTAGTTTTATGTGGTTTCACGTGTGCAATATGTTTTGCAAGTTGTATGACGTAGAGGAGGGTGAAGCTGAATCTAATAAATGGCTCTGGTTGGTCGGCTGGCATCATACCACCTCACCTGATGCTCGTGTCCAATCCCACGCCTCAGCCCCTGCTACCTTTGTATTGCCCCAGTCCTCCCCAGACCATGAAAAGATGCGGTCGGTTCGGCCAGTGCGTTAAATTTCAAACATGTGTTTAATTTACCAGCCCGGTTACCTCTAGGCTATGATCCGACCACCACCGTAATGTCGAATCACGACATTACACCTCTTAAGAACGTGACGCTTCCCAAAAAAAACAAGCCAAATTGTTAAAAGCTGCCCTGCTACTTGAGGCGATCTATCCTCTAGTTGGGTTCCCATGCCCAATCTCCACTCATATAAGCCAATAATTCAAAGCCTAAAAAGTAGGCCAAACCAAAGAAGATTTGGAGGAAATCAAACTAGAAAATGGTATTGTTAACATAAGACAAACTATCCAGCACATCCTTTTATGGTACACATACCACTTAGTCTTTTTTATTTGTACAGTTTAAAACAGTCCCACACAGGTATTTAATGTTTGATTTATAAGGATTCGAATGATATAAGGTATTAAGTATTTTGATATTTTAGCACCAAAATCTACTGTGATACGTATGATACGACGTAATTGACTAGATATATTTATAATGCATACTATCAGTTACTCGTGGCTTCGACCTAATTTTCCAAATCGAAGGGTCTGCTAGCCAAAACATTTATGATGTAACATGATGAAGCCCTACTTTCAAATAAAAGTAGACACAGATCTGTTAATTTTAATTCAGTGTTCATGTTTGATACTTAATAGTTAATATAATGTTCATTGGTTCTTATTTCTTGATTTGCGTCTGTCAGATCATTCGCAGCTCGTTCGAATAAATGAAATTTCTGCCCAAAACCTTGTTTGCCTTCCCTGATGCCCGATCAAGACACTTTGTACATAGAAAAGTCTCGAAAACCTACTTCGGCCAAATCGCCAATATTCGACCTTTCAGTTTAATAAATTTTCTTTCTGTGTAAGTTATTTGCAGCGACTTAATTAATTCAGTCTTGTTTCTCCCGAGATGAAAATATATAGATAATAGCAGAAAATACTGCAGTTTCGAATTAATTGCACACTGTTTTTGCTTAAATAATATTACCGTAAATTAAAATTTGATAAGAAATTGTTTCAATTAAGTAAATTTGTTAACACTTTAAATGTTCAGGCTGTGTAAAAGAGTGCAGAGAATTTACATTTATAGTAGCTACTCGTCGTCCGTGATCCAGGTTAAATGTAACAGAGAGATTGATAGTGTTAACTTGCGATTTAAACCAAAAACTGTTCTACTTACTTTTTGTAAAGCGTATGATTAACTATGAATTTTGTATTAAATTGCGATGCAGCTCGCATAACTCAGCAAAATTATACTGTTCATGAAAAGAACGTTTTGTGTCTCTGAGTACAGTACATCCAAAACTTTTGAGGTTCAATATTAAAATTTCAATGTATATAATATACACGAGTGTATACTTTTACCTCTTTGGTTATCTTCTAACTGTAAAACCCTTCAACTATAAACCCTAAACAAGGGATAGGTGGCACAATTTAAATCACACTCCCAAGAATGTTATTGGTCTTTTGAACTCATCACTTGAGATGCTAGAACAATTTTGTGTCTGTGCGACTGTTTCTACCTGTTTTTGTTAAATAAAAAAAGTTTCTTACAAATATTTACTACTTGATAGACTTTGATACGATATAAATTGATCACATATAAAATTAAATACAAAAATGTAGCCATAAAGGTACTTAAAAACATATTATGACAATTTTGTTTCAATTATTTATTTACTTCATTTACCTTAACCTGCAAGGGTGGGAGAAGCTTTGAATGCTAAATGTATTATTGTTTACATATAGTGTGATACTGACACAGAAAATGAATCAGATGAAGGTCCTTAGATACAAAATCACGATTTTGTTCATTCAAGTGTTTACTACAGGATGCTGAACTTTTTAATACTTAAGAAAACATATTGTAACAAGTTTAAAAGTCACCAACGAAAGCGATTTAAACTACATACTCATAAAATTAATAATGTGTCTTCATTATGACATTTTAAGATTACAGCGTCAATGGATATTGAAGTCTGGTATTCCTCTGTCTTACGTATTCCTCGTTCGGGAACGAGGATTCACAATATCCAGACAGGAGAGAGAATGGGTTGAAATGGAAAATACTTGTGGTTTACCGGGAAAATAATAAAATATTTGAATACTCTTGGAGCAATTGTTAATTTTTGTAGTATTTCAGGCACATTTTAAGTGCGCTCACCTTTAGCAAAATATTTGTTGTTTATAAGTACAAGTAAAATAAAAAATTTGCATAAGATATTAGATAATTGCAAAGATCAGTATTGCAGTACAGAACTATCAAGTCGAAATGCAGGCAGAAGAGATCATAACCTCCTGAAAGCTGCAGGACCCCATGGATAAGGCAAACTACTTTCCTAGTCACGTGGAAACCTGGTGAGATTGGTAGTGATGGATCAGTGAAACATAAACCCAAATGAACTATATTCCGTAAGTATTACATCAGGCATTTTTCCAAGTCTGATAACACTATAACTTTGTCATATATCTCTTCATACTATTCTAAGAAAACTCTTGCATAATAGTATTAATAAAAATTTATACCTTACCGGGTTAGCTGAGGAATATATCCTCATCAGCTTATAAGCAACAAATTGAACTAGTAAAATAACGTGATGGATGCAGTTTTAGACAGCAATCATTTCCAAACGGCTACTGAATAATTACAGTTTGTTCTATCTGTGTGCAAATCCACGTGCAAACGATCAATGGTATTAGAGACCTAAAAAGAGAACAATTCGAAACAAGCAATTTATGCTGGTAGAAATCATTCTTATGGAACATTTACTACTGTTATTAAAGGGAAAGCTGTTAAACCTCTAGGATGGCGAATAGCAGATATATGCAGCTTTATGTGTAATTTCCACGTTACATCGCAGCTCGTATTTGTGTTACTGCTGTATTGAATGTTGAACAACACGGTGAATGCCGTGTATTCTTGATTGCATCAACTCTACATACATATGCATTAACTCTACATACAGATGCATCAATCAACTCTACATACAGATGCATCAACTCTACATATAGATGCATCAACTCTATATACAGATAATATTTTAGTTAGGTTTTGTTTGTCAAATCAAGCCTCTGTATATGAAATTACCCTTAATATCTAAGGCAATTTTTAAACACCTACACTCGTGCAGAATATTTTTGATCTTAACCTCTGATTTTGGCCCATCTGTTTGTGTATTTCACCCATCAACATCCAAATCGATTTTAGTTGTAACATTTCGTTATTGAATTAGTTATATGAAATGGATCTTTATGTCAGAATGGATTTGGAGAAGAAACATTTAGTGGAGAACAGTTATCTTTTAAGAGAACCTTTTCGAACATTTTCGGGTATTTTTTACTATGAAAAATGTCCAGTTATATAATTAATCATATTTTGAGCCCTTAATTTTACAATGTTATGCATTTTAAACTTTACAGTGTTAATTTATTTTTATAAAGGGTACTATATGGATTTAACATCTATTAAGTTAAAAATTATAACGGAAAATAAGTAGATATAAAAAATGCCACAGTAGTTCGATACTTCTCGTAATTAATTGATATAATCGTAATACATTATAACAATTTAATATCGTAAACGCGTGAATTAGTTTTTTAAATTATGAGTCAGTCACAGACATAATTTTACCTAATGGTTAATAATATTTTGCTAAAGGACATTAAATATTAGTTTTAGAAATGGCTAATGTTTATTAACACCACTAAATAATTTAATTTGAATTGTATCGGTGCTTTAGATATTGATATAATACACATTGAACTGATATGGGTTTGTTAGGAATGTAAATTAAGTTGAAGCAAGAAGTCTAAAATAATATTTCTATTCACGTTCAATTTAAATTTTATAAGGTGATGCTTTAAAATTGCCATATTTTGGAATTCTATGAAATTTTTATATAAAAATACGAAAATTGATAATCATGATTATTTATGCACTTATGTTCTTATTAATACTACTGTGTTACTACTGTGTACAATTAAAACTTGTTATTTATATCACCAATAAAATAATTTGCAGAGTGCTTTTTTAGTATTTGTTATTGAGTAGTGATTATTATACAGCATTTTTTGTAAGTTAAGATAGTTAAGTTGTAATGCGGAAGCTAGTGGGTAACAATTTTAAAGTTTGACGTAAAAGGTCACACTAACAGAGAGTTATTGTGAAATTTACTGAGTACATTTGGCACCTCTTCCCTCCACCGCTGTGAATAAAGGACCAGGTGGATAAATCCCAGTAGACATAGTGGTCCTGTTTATGTATGAAATACCGCTCTCTTTCTTTTATTTGCTATCTCCTTTCATATAAATTGCCTAACATGTATAAAAACTCGTATATATCTGATTATTATGAAGAAGGTATTGTTTTAAAAACATCAGTCAAAATAAAACTAGTATTGACGATTAAACCATAATCTGTTTCTGATATTGCTTATTGCAGTTGCTATGTTTGACTAAATGGCGCAAATTAAAACTAAACTTACGCTTACTCTATGCTTAAGAGACCAGTGGAACGTACCCCGGAGGTATTATCGAAATAAGACTAAGCTTATATTCATACCAGGAACCTTAAGAATGTTCATATACATTTCAGTACGGTTGGTGTATTAGTTTACGCGTAAAAACAATACAAACCAACATAGGTATTTTCGCAAAGTTATTTTTATAATATTATTTGGACGTATATTATTGGTTAAAATATTTAATTAATTTGAAATCTATTACTTAAATATAGTATCAGTCATCATCTGAGACTTTGCATTGCATAATGGGATTTGTAATAACGTATGTAATAAGATTAACTGTGTAAGTTATAGACCTTCCCTCATAGGTTCTTATTGTTTTTTTTTATTAAAATATATATATATATATATATATATATATATATATATATATATATATATAGGTTTTGTCGATAAAATATCACAAATAAATCCATAGTTTTATGAAATAAAGATATTTAGTTATAATTATTTGTAATACAATTATTTTATGAAGGCGAAGTTATAAAGTAGAGGATCATTTTTGTAATTTGTAACAGTTATCCGTGTCTTTGCTAGGAATTCTATTTTGACAAACAAGGGCACAATGAACACATTCTTTTTAAATGGAATTCCAAACAATCCTGAGATAAGTGGAAGTAACCGAAAGAAATTCTAATCTGTTGGTCCATTTTAGATGTGAGTTAAAATATGGGGTATTGAAGTTAGAAAAGAAACTGCTTTTTACAAGTATCTCTGAAATTTAACGAATTTATCTTCAATATTTCATGACATTTTATTGAATAGCTCCAACGATTTCAGTAAAAATTGAACTATTTTAGGCCAGTGTGGAGAAGTCCTAAGTACAAAATGGAGACTAACGTGGAAGTTGTTAGATTTTAAGTTGAGACATTTATGGTGTAATAAATGACAGAATTGCACTGCAGTTAATTAATTTCTTATAAAAACAAACAAGGACAAATCTTCTGTACGTAACATGACATTTGTAAATTGTTATTGTTATTGTCAGATGAATAACAAGAAACATTTACTATCATCTGTCTAAACGTGTATAAATCATTATTCTTTACTTTTGCAGGTGATTAAAATATGTTTTTATTTGCTGATTGCAAGGCCATAACTATAATTGATAATGGGGTAATAAGAGAGTTTTCAAGACTATCAGGCTTATCCCGGAGGGGTTTTCGAAATAATAACAGGAATATAAGTTAGCCAGGGAATTCAATCATGTCTACGTAAAATTCCAGAACAATCTATCCAGTAACTTCGATTTACATTCATCGCTTATTGTAATAATTTCTATCTTTGGCTGTGAAATGTTTCAAGTTAATTTCAACAATTAAGAGCAATTAAATCAACGATACAGATTATAGAATTCAAGTAATTTATGTTTTGAAGGTTAAGTTGAAATGGTGGGATGAAAATGGGAGGATAGAGATTGTCGGAACGTCGCCTTGGGGCCCATCTTCTCTGATCCAGGATTACACTCAGCAAAACTTTGCTCCCATGTAATCCCTACCCATTATCTATTTTTGTCAGTACTTTTTTTGAAACACAGTTATAACTTTGAAACGTTTTATTATATTTAATTTCCTTTCTTCGAGTGGACTTATTAACGCAAGAATTATTAATGACTGATTTTCAGTTAAAACTGGTTTAATTTATAGAGAATATTTTCGACTTTTTATGATTTTAAGTAAATATTATTGAATTATAAAAGAAAATATTCAACAAAACAAGTATTTTGAAATTGCTTTTAATTTGAATACTCACTGAACTCAATAACTATTGATATTATTGTACTACCCATAGTGACATTTTCGTCAACAGTCTAAGATGTATGATTCTCAAAGACGTGAATTTATAAAACTGGGAGTTATGGGACAATTTATATTACGAAACTTTTTCCAGTACTAATATCCCTAAGCAAATTCTAAATTTGCCATGGATATTAATGTTTTCTTTACTACTGTAATAGTATATGAGCGTATAAATAATTTACATTATCACCACTCCTCATCGGTAGATGGTTTTGGCTAATTATAAATTCCATTTGAAGGTGAGGTTAATGAAGCGAAACTAAACATCTGGTGCTCACTTTCTACGGACAATTTGGCAACAGCTACGCGAACTGAGGATATCTCGTGATAGGTGAATTTATTTCTACTGTTGTTATAAAGTCAATAGCTTCTACCTCACTATATCATATATAATTTATAATTTGCCAAAACCTTATTCAACCAGAAGTGTAAACATTCCTTAAATTCATATTACCAGATTTTTGTGAGCTAATTTTCGGTTCTTACCGTACCGCATACATGCGCTATCTCATCTCACACTTCAATTAGAATTCTCTTGAACAACCTAAGCTTTTTCTCATTTACTTACAGGGCTTTGAATAGCTTCTGCCCTGAACTATAGCTTTTTTAGATTTTTGTATGTCACGTAAATTAGCCTCTATGTTTATAATCCACACATCCAATTATCTAACTATTGGAATTGATGTAACTTCTGTAGCTACTTGTTTTCACGAATCATGTATATGAGTTGAGTCTACCACCAACTACAGTACATTGGGTCTGGAGATGTGAGCGAGTGCAGACCTTAAATTCAGTGCGATGTAGTTTCGAAGTAAACAAAAAATGTTATTGCTAATTATTTTCGAAGTCATGTAAACTCAATTTGTAATATTTCAGTAATTAAGTAATTATATAATAATTATACTAGCTCTTAATTAAAATTGTTATATTTGAGAATTGACATGTTACTTGCAGTTTATTTTTTATCGAAATTAAGTTAATCTTCTACATTTAACTGTCTTGTAATGTAACATTATTCTAATGTTCATAGTTAATAGAAATACGAGATGGTGGCTTATACATTGATTCAATATGAAATTAATAATTCATTACTTCATTCTAATTATTCAAATTTATTCTTATTATAACAAATTTTGTTACTTTAAAACATTTCTCAAATCAAAAATTAAATATAACAATTTTCTCATTACTAAATATTAAGTAAGTTGCTGTAGACCTTTAAACACTTTATCTTGTTATTTTACAAATTTAACAATTTAGTTCAAATTACTCTTAAAAATCGCATGAAAATTATGCTAAGTATCTTTTGCTTCTTCTGTGTCTGCAGATGCTATAACAGAGTCGAGTACCAATGGCATCGTAACGGTTGTAACTGTCCATCTCTTCCAGCGGGGCCTATAATGGCCTGACCTGCATCCTATAATGGCAACTTTGATATCGTTAAGATAATTTACTTTTTAGTTTTTGGTATAATGTAAGCTTTTTAGCACATTGTTATTTTCTTCTTTTTTCCCAGGATTGACTATCAATTTAGCATATATTCTCTTTAATTCGACTAAATATATTCTTTCAACCTATTACTATCCAATATTTACACTCAGCGTTTAAATTTACGAAATTGTCACTCAGTCTTAAGTACTTCCACTTTAGTCATGAGATTACTTTCTGTTCTGTTAACTGTTCCATGTTGTTCTTTCTTGCAGGAAATTTATAATGTGCACTGTACCTCAACTTGGCCAAGGCTGTTAGCGCAAGACTTGTAATTAGGTCCAAGAACTATAGCTGACCGTACTGTGTTAATACAGGCATAATTATTCCTACAGATTCTCTATTTTTCCAATTATATAATTAATTTTAGAATGTGGAATCGAGTGTTTGTAGAAGGGACGAAGGGAAAAAACACACAGCCCCCCTACAACACAAACATACCGATATATATTATTCGTATAATTATATTATAATGACATTAATTACTTATTTATATATCTTAAGAAATTAATTTGAAAAATGTTCAATAAAAAATTGCTAAATACAGCACAGCCTAGAACAAATATAATATTGTATAATGTTATTGTTTTGGTGCACTCAATTGGTGCAAAAGGGTATGACTATGTCAGATAAATTATCCAAAGTGTTACATTAAGGTAATGAGTAATATATATATATATATATATATATATATATCATATACAATCACATATAGAAAATCACATATATGCTCTGGAACAAATTATTTATATTTAATCAAGATTTTGAAATCATTAGTACACTTCTATTTGACGGTAATTATGTAGATTTTCAAATACATTGAATTCAATTTTCTCTAACTAGTTGAGAAATATGAATATTCCTCTGATATAATAACAAATAAATAAATAAAGCTGTGCCCAATATTTAATTCCATATTAATAAGCACCAATTTATATATAAGCAGTGAGTGAGACAGCGGGAGTAGCTCTTGACAATTCGTTGTGCATTTCCATCTGCTAGCAGCTGCAGTAGAGGTAAAATATAAATGAATTCGGAAGCAAACAGGCCTCTCACGAGAGTACGTTCATTAGTTTCTTCAGTTCTGTCACTTTTGTGACAAATGTATCTACCAACTAAATTACATTTAAATACTATGAAATTGCATGTATATAAAATATAATTTTGCTTTTTGTATAGGATAATTGCTTACAAAAAAAATTGTTTGTCATTTAATTCTCAACAAAAAAATGAAGATTCTCGTCTTTCTATATGCAGTAATATAACAATACAAGACAAATGAGAGATCTCTGAAAAGCCTGCCTTGATCCTCACTTTGTTACTGGACGGAATTTGACGTAATAACGCAGACATTCTTCAAATTTTTATTTCTATGAATGTTTTTATCTCTTGAGTATAAATTACAAATTGCAATAAATAAAATTATTTAGTAGCAATTTATGAACTCGTTATTTTTTCGCAAAACTTTTAACTCTTCATAGTTTTGTTACAATAATTAAGTTAATTAGTTTTAAATATTAGTATAGTAAAATATCAATTTCTAGACGTTATAAAATAGTTATAGAAAACATTTTAACTTAGACCGGTCTGGTTAAAGATTTTTAAAATTTTTGATGTCACTTTTGGGAAATACTTCAAAAATATTTTACGATTACACATTGAAGGTAATTTGAAACCTGAGCACTGTTTACTGAGAAATTTTGAATTTAAAACTACATATTACAATATGATATATAACTTAAAAGTGAATCATACCATCACTAAAGGATTCCTTACCAGAAGCATATAATTGTACACGTGAATCCTACAAAAGTGTTTGTGTACGAAATTTCTAATAACATAAATGGATTTAGTTTGACTATTTAAAGCTACTATGTGTGACCATCAGATGCTAATGCAAAATATATAGGATAAAAACTTTAAAATATATTAATTGTAAGCATCTAAGAAATACTAATATGAGTTGTACTAGTATATAGGACTTATTTATATGAGTGTTAAAATGAAAGTTACGTTTCTTATGACATTAATCAAATCATGTCCCTTTGATGATTTAGTAATTTTATTACAAATATATATATATATATATATATTTGTATATATATATATATATATAATGTATATATATACCATTATATATATATATATATATATATATATATATATATATATATATATATAATGGTAGCACATTCACCCGGCAAGTGAGAGATCCGGGTTCGACTCCCGGCGGAGCAAGTACTTTTTGTGATTCAATGTTTATTGAAATTAAATAAGGCTATTGCCATTCATACAATTTAACGTAAATAAAAAAGTCGTTTGACAGGTATTTGGTCTTCCGATCATATGTTAGTTTGCTTATTTAAACGCGTATGTGACAGATTCGGCCAAATACAAAATAATTGAATCGGAAAAAGTAAGCGCTCTGTGGTGTAATGGTAGCACATTCACCCGGCAAGTGAGAGATCCGGGTTCGACTCCCGGCGGAGCAAGTACTTTTTGTGATTCAATGTTTATTGAAATTAAATAAGGCTATTGCCATTCATACAATTTAACGTAAATAAAAAAGTCGTTTGACAGGTATTTGGTCTTCCGATCATATGTTAGTTTGCTTATTTAAACGCGTATGTGACAGATTCGGCCAAATACAAAATAATTGAATCGGAAAAAGTAAGCGCTCTGTGGTGTAATGGTAGCACATTCACCCGGCAAGTGAGAGATCCGGGTTCGACTCCCGGCGGAGCAAGTACTTTTTGTGATTCAATGTTTATATTAATATATATATATTAATTGGTTACTATGATAATCTCCACTACGTAGTGGATAAATTTTAGAAGGCGTGGTTAAACTAAATACCCTACGTGTAGAGATCCCACCTAGTTGGCGTATTTGGTTGTATTTTCCGTAGCAAAGATAAGTATGGGTTGTGACAATGGTGGTCTTCAATGGTGACAATGGTAAGGTTATTCGCTAAATGGTGGTCTTGCCAGATTGCAACGCCTTAGGAACGAAATTTACTCAAGAATAGATTTTTTCAGTCAATCTTTGCTGTCCTTCAGGAAGAAATTATTTTATTTGATCTTTGAGCAACACTAAACTGATCTAGATGTTTAGTCTTAGGCAATATATTTGTTTTTCTGGTAAATAATAGTTGTACTGCCAATTGATCGTGTTTTTCTGAGTTTATCCCTGTTAATGTTTTCTCTTGGTAACTCTCACCACTGTTGTTGTCTTTGCTGTTGTTTTGTTTGTTATTTATTGTTGTTACTGTTATTTATTGTTATTGTATTGTTGAATTATTTAGCTTCTAGTAGAATATTGTATGTAGTATATGCATCTCGAAAATGTTCCTTTAAATTATATTATTATTGTAAATGGTGTATCCGTTGGGAGAATAAATAAATGGAAGTTGACGCTAACGATGCTACTTGTTTTCAAGTGATAATATTTTAACGATACCAATAAATTTC
Source organism: Homalodisca vitripennis (assembly GCF_021130785.1). NCBI lineage: Eukaryota > Metazoa > Arthropoda > Insecta > Hemiptera > Cicadellidae > Homalodisca > Homalodisca vitripennis. The sequence continues at coordinate 122,505,486 of NC_060208.1, forward strand.
AGAGTAGTGCTGCTAAGTATTACTATCGCCTCGCTTTTAATAAAATTATTAAAATTACCAAAATTTGTTCGTTTTTGTGAATTAAGATTTTTAAACCAATTGATTTGTTTTTATCAGACTTCAAATATTAAATATATTTCATGTAATGCTAAAACAAAAATATATGTTGTCATAGAATGGCTGAGATATAGTTTTTTCCTTGAATTAATTTATTTCAAAACACATGAAAAGTATTTTTTTAAAGAGGCTCCTGATACAACGAAATACTAAGTATTGCGCTGCAGGTAGGTTACAAGTCACCAGGACATGTACTACGTGCATGTACTGTATGTTACATTCTGCTATAGACCGCATGATCCCCCAGGCCAGGACGACATGAATTGCAGATTTCAATCAGTCTACAGCCACATCGCCTCGCTCCAGATTACTATACATTGATATACAGCTCAGCCAAAGCTGTGCAGGTTTTTCCTCAAACAGCTATAAATGATGCCAAAATTAAGTGAAAATCCTGAGGTTTGATGCTACAAAATTTTATATTTCTTAAGATAATATTATGATGTCGATATGACCATAAGATGTTGCGTTACCGTAAAACATACTTATACGAATTACAATGAAGTACTTAGGAAATATTTTAAGAATAGTTGATATAGTTATGTATTTAACTCCAAACTCCCATTAGTTTATTTCCTGAAAAGATGGAAGCTAAAACCAAATCTTAAACATCAACTACACTTGCATGAGAGCGAGGTTCATGCAAGTCAAAGGAAAACCTAATTTGAACCTTTTTTCCATGGAATGTTATAAGAGACCTCGGAATATCAAAAAATACATAATTGAAATCAGTAAACTTGTCTGGCCAGATGGTCTCAAGCATTAATATCTATAATTATATCGTCAGGAACTGTTGTATCTTGTACTCAATAAATGTCGCTGTATCAGACGATGAAATTGGTCAACATAGAGGTCTGATCTCATATTCGTAACATGACGGTGACATGTTTCAATGTATTGCTGAAGTTAGTTTGAGTAGTCTTGTTATCTCATTTTGAATTCCTGCAACATGTCTTGAAGATTATATGTCTTATCCAACTCCTACCTGAGATCTATCAAATTATCGAAAGCCTCAACTAATCATTACTACCAGAAACGTTATGCATCTTATACTGTATCCATAGATAAGGTTTGAATATGTTGCGACTTAAACGAGAATGTTACTATTATCTAAAGATTAATGTACTTCCTGAGACGATTAATTTCCCCGAGAGTAATTGAGAAAACTCCTATTGTTTATCCTAAACTATACGATTCGGCAGGCAAAAAATGGATTTCAAAAGAACAGTCCAGTAATGAGTGATTAAATATCGTATTGATCATTTGGTAAAACCTCTCCATCTCTCATGGTTTTTATACCTAGGAAAATTCCTAGTAAGCGTCATAAAACACGTACGGACAACCCTTTTACCTTTTGATCTAAATATTACTATGTTTATTCTTTAGTCCAAAAGAATCATATAAACCAAGTTTAAAGTTTTTAGTACCTTTTTATAAAACATTTATCGCTCAGATGAGCAGTCAAATTTATGGACTGTTATTATTACCTTTCGACCTCGACATCAATATGGTTCTTCCTTAAACCATGAGAAACCTATGTGATAGAAAGTTTAAATTCTCTAGAATCACGATATAAAGAGTTAATACACGTATGGGCAGCCGGAAAGACAATAATAAATAATAAACCCTCTTGGATGATGCTGTGAATCATGATATAATACAAGTGGTATTTTTAATGTGGTAACTTTTGTAAACTCATCCTAATTTGTATTCCTTCAATTCGTTTTATTTCATCAATTTTACTTATGTAAAGATACCTCTCTTCCAACCCTATTGTTACTGTAATAGCTAAATGTTCCTGTCATACATATTAAAATCTCCAAGGCATTAGTAATGATACGAATTTTCAATTGTCTAGTGTGTTAAATTCTACTGCTTTTCTTTATTGCATAAACGGTCTTCTAGTGCACCTTATAAGTGTACCTCTATATAAATTTATCTTAAGTATTTCTAATTCTCATCGAAACTAAAATATATGTTTATTTAAAAACTCGGAGAATGCTTTGGAAATAAATTATTCAAAGTAAAACACATACCATATTTGTAAATGTTTTATTGAGGCATTTAAGCTACTTTTAAGGGGTTGAAAATCGCCCTAGTTACTTCTTATACTTTACAAACAAACATGTTTTCATTAAAAATCAAATATTGAAATTATGAAATGTGAAGTCAAGTGGTAAAGAATAATTAATAAATTTTATATTAATTTTACAATTAATATAATTTTAAATAGCAATAAATAATTGAGAAATTACACTCAATCATATTCACTAAGTTAGCATAGATAAACTTTACCAATATTAATATTTCTCACTTACGTACGAAAGTAAAACAGTACTGTTAATTGTACGAAAATAAAATGCAAGTTTTAACACTGAGTTCAGGTTTGGTGTGAAGGAAAAGTTTGAATCACGTCGATTAAAGTATTTTCGTTGAAGATTACTCTGTAATTTGACGATTCTCATCTCACGACAAGGCTTTGACTACTGATTGGTGATTATGCTCTTAACGGCACTTTCTTGAAGTTCTATTGTAAATTAAACTGTTTGTGATCACCACGTTTGCAGATATTTATTGGATATCGGCAGAAATACTAAGTGATCTACCTATTCTAGGTATTCAAGATCAATAAAAAACTACCTCTTTACTTAGCTAGTAAAATAAATAATAATTAAACACAGCTTAAATTATTTAAATGTAATCAATATAAAATATTGTATTTAAACTACAATCAAAACAATTTATATGAATGTAATATAATTTAAAGAACATGGAAAATATTACTTGTATCATAATAAAATTTCAAATATTTCAACACAACTTATTGAAATGTAATGAAGAAAAAGTAATGTATTTAACTTACATACAAATTTAAAATAGAAATAGAATCTTATTATAGCAAAATTATAATAAAAATATCAGGATGCTTTTTATTCATATATTTACTGTACAGTTACCTGTATAATATTAATGTACCATGTCAATTTAAAAAGTGTGTTATTGTTCAACTTTTAACGTGAAAACACGTATAGACTATCATGCGATCTTTATTTTAGCTCAGGATACTCTCTTACTGCACCGTAGTGCAAGTACCATCACCATTCAGGAATAATTCAGAGCAGTAACAGAAGTGGTGCCCTTTCCTTTTATTGTTCCTTATTCCCTACAATATTGTAGCTGGGTGGCCTAGAACCATATATAATACTTACTTAGGTTATTAACCTTAAGAGAAAATTACATTGATATGTTTTACAGAAGTAAGCAATTGCTTTAACATTGAGATAAATAATAGTAGTAACCACTATGTATACTTCGTATAAAGTTGATGGAAGCTTTGAAAGGATAAAGGGATTTCCGAGATATTTGCCATCGCAAGGTATAACACAACGTTTCGAGGTTTGGAATGTATCCTCTTCGTCAGGTGGGGGAGGTATTATTACATACAAAAATAATGAACAGAAAGAAGTAAAGGAAGGAAGGAAAAGGGTTCAAACATTCTCAAAAGCTACTTGGAGCCCAGTCCAGGCGTTGTCACCGAATAAGATGCGAGTCCCGAGCACAAATCAAAAGTACGAGGATCACAATCACAATCACACTAGCACTGACAACAGTGGGATTCTATGTTACTTACATTTTATAGTTCATGTAAAAAGCAAATACTGTAGATGTCATTCAGTTATATTTGTGAAGTTATAGTTTTAATTCTATTATAAGTATATTTATCGTAAATATCGATATATACACATATATATATATATATATATATATATATATATATATATATATATATATATATATATATATTGAATTGAAGTGGGATATTCCCAAAAGCTTACATTTCAATGGCCCGCTAAGTACAACACTTGTCAGCAGGGTCCAAATTGCACTATCTCAACTAAACCGTACAATGTTAAATTTATTTGTATTTGTATACATATGTATACAATGTTTTTTTATGTAAGTGAATAATCTGGTAGGTTATAAGATATATTTACATTGCCTCTTGATTCATATTTAGCATATCAATAAAAATTTACATACATGTTTAAAGTTTTTAACCTAACACGTTTTAAGTGTCACTGGTTTTTACTAGTGAAAAAATTACAGCTATTGTGATATTTTCGTTGAGGATATAAAGAAGTGAAACTGTATTTTATAATTTCCCAAGAAACTGTTGTCCTGTATTATGTTATACGTAGTATCTTAAAATCAGGCCTTTAAGAAAATTTCTAAAGAGAGGAACGTTGTACATCTAAAAAGAAAAAGATCAAACAAAGTACCAATAAGCATTTTTGTAGTGACCGATACGTTTTTTGGTGGGTATTCCATAATTAATACAGCTATGTTTAACTAAACCATTATTCATGAATCAAGGAAAGTAAGTGGAAACATAACGATACCTGAATTAATAATGTGTGGATGGATAAGTCGATCTCTCATGGCTTTAGAATTTTTTAATTGTGCTTAAACTAGGAATTTTGCTGCCCAAAGTTAACCCATAATGGTTATTTGAATATAACAACCAAAAACTTATCACACCACTTTGAAACAATAAATTACACTATTATAAACATGTCAGTTTTAGTGTAGGAAATATTTTTGCTTGAAATTTCGTATGATCTTTTCTTTTGAAAACCTGTTGTAAAAGCTTTCGTTAATTTGTTCCGTAGGAAAAATAATTGTACTACAACATTAACAAAACTAACCACTTATATAATTTAATACAATAGTCAAGGCAACATTCCAGCTACCTGATTCACACAGATTTTTAAGAGTGGTGACATAAGGGATTAAAAAAGATTTCAAAATCCTTGAACAAACTTTTAGTTGCTCATGCTCATTTATACTCGCGGTTTGTTGCAGCGAGTTGTATTGCTCTGTTGTATTTGTCGTTGGCAGCATCCGTATATTTAATAGTTTATGTGTCTTGTAGTAACAGGTGTTTAGCGTAACCCTGTTATACTACCATTGGATAACATAAAAATACTATGGTATGTAGCTAACAATAATGTCTAATTTCGTTATTTTTTGGATCTTAAGTTTTTAATATACTAAATATTACGTAGACTACTGGGTGATACAAGTATTCAAATTATTCGTGATTTAAAGGCCATTCATTCATAACTTTTAGAAATGTATTATTGCCTTGTAGATTCTTTATTTTACTGGGTAATTTTTTTTTAAATTTGGACTGAGACTCTAAAGACTGGTGGAAACTTGTTTTAATGTTTCTTTTTTTCAAACAGAACTTTAGTTTAAGGTTTCTTACTGAACCCAATAGTTCTGTTTCTTTTACATTTTTGTATACATTACTCACATTAAAAAATATTCTCATTCCTGTCTGTGCAGTACATAAAAGTGCCTCAGAGGAAGACACTTTATCTCACAAAATAATATGAATGAGATATGATACCTATGCTTTAAATGCATAAACCTCAAATTTTCCAAAGAAACCCCCGGAATAGAATAACACTTTTTGATTTGACCATCCTGTTTTAATTTTCATACAATTAGATTGATAAATCTTACCCGTTTCAACAATGAATATGCCATCCTGATAAATGTAATGCAATTACATTGACTCTATGTGCAGCGAGCTACGTGCGGAATGTTTATATAATCCAAGTACTCGGTGCACTCTGAGGCGTTAACTCCTAACTGCTTTACTGTAGTTAGTTAGTTTATCACTGTGGTAAGTTGCAGTAACTAAATACTTTGTGGTGACTTGAAAACTACATGAGCTTATTAAGCCAACCTCATGCAATCCGGTTCTGGCTCAATTCATGTTTTATGTTAATTATTAATGTCCACCAGTAACTTCATATCTTAGAGGCTTTATGCAAAAATCAAACATTACTTATAGATCAGAATAAGAAGCAGAACAAATGGATAAAAGACCATGGTCTAGAAATCAGATCAATGTCGCGAGCGAACGTCAAGGAGAAATCGTTTTTAAGGAGATGGAGATGTTTATTTACACGTTTTGACAACATAAAATATACATCTATACTATCCGAGTACATACAAAATGGCTTTCTGGTCTTAATATTAAATGCATAACACTTAAATCAAGTTAAAGAATATAACTTTCACTAAGATCAAAAATGAGAGTTACGGAGTGTTATAAAAGTATTAGGTTCTTTTCACATAAATCTAGATAAGAGTATTTACAAAAAACGACACCTTCAGGTCTGAACATACCAACATCGACACCTTCGGGTCTAGCTATACCATAAATGTTACATTCAGGTCTGGTTATACCAACAGTAACTTATTCAGTTCTGACTATATCAATAATGACACCTTCAGGTTTAGCTATACCAACAATGACACCTTCAGGTCTGACTACATCCTACGGTGACAAATTCGAGTTCGGATATACCAAAAGTGACACCTTTAGGACTAGATATTAAATAAAATAACAATCATGGTAGTTAAAAGTCAATAAAGGAAGTTAATTTGCTTTCATGCTATATAATCAGAAGTTGGGAGTTAAGAAAGTAAATAAATTGAAGTTTTTTAACAAAATGATAGTAAATGTATATAGGAAGGTGGTTACGGTACGGGTAACAAAACATTCATTAATACGAAAACGTTTTTATTACAGTTACAGTATTATTGCTACTGCCACTGTACTCAGTTACAACCAAATTTAGGGTACACCGAATTAATCTTACTGAAGCAAAAAGTGGGGATTTAACTTAAGCTACATATTATGTATACAATGTAGAGTCTATAGTAATTATTTTATCGTACTATCACATAGTAAAATGTATGTACGGTATATGGAATCATGACCATGGTGTTTCCAGTCTTAATTATAAACTAGAGTTTAGAGTGAATTGTAAATTATGGTAAATTATGTTGTCTGTGATTAGATTAAAGGTCTCACGATTTAGATTATTTGAGACAGCCATGAACATTAGTTGATGGAACGAGATGAGCGACAAAACTAAGGGACTGAGTGCGTAGGGTTAGATGATCAGTCCATATCAAGTGTAAGAATCTGATCAAGTAGACAGAGGCTAGTGCAGCAGTGACAAACCTACCAATCCTTCCTTTATAGATTTTACTATTTTCTCTACATACACTTTGTTCGTAACAAAGTGTGATGTCATTATATGAAAAACAAAAAAAAAATCACTACTGACTTTTTACTAGCATATATTTGGAATTTTAATGCCAAAATTAATATAATGAACGTTTTATTGTAATAAAACATATTTAAATTAAATGGCTAAATATTGTTTTAAATCTTTTGAAAACTAGGTAAAGTACTTATATTTCATTTGTATCGGCTATATTTCTATATTTGGCCACGTGAATGTTCTTTATATTAAGTAATTTGTAATCACTTTTACTCGTGACAAGTAACACATTTTATTTACAAACACCTGAAGTTACGGCAAACTAACAATTATATAACTGTTACGGATACTTTTTTATCAACAAAAAGCTGTAGAACGGGAAATAGAACATTCTATTACTAGCCTATAAAATGAATTTGAGGGGCGAGATTGCATTTATGAGCTAGGCCGCTTCGCTGAGCGTGAAAAAGATATAGGCCCAGCAATAGAACTTTTAAAGCGAGTATTAAACAATAAATTTCATGACGATTAAAAAATGCAGACACATTTTTTAAGGATTATCTGAAATTTTAGTCTAGTAATTAGTATTCATTAAGGAAATGTTACGCTAATTTGTACTTCATTTTAGTGTTAGTATCAGCTATTTCAACATAGGACTTCCAGAAAAGAAAAACCGGAATATTTAATTGCTTATACAGAGCAATTTCTTTACCTATCTTTAATAGGTAAAGAATCAATTGTACAGGGAAAGAACTTTTTGGAAGAGGAAAAATCAACTGACTTAGCTGTGAGGGAAACGATGACTTACGCAGATCTCAGCTATGTTGGAAAGTAGCCGATTATCATACAGAGTGATAAAAGATAAATATTATTCTATTGACCTTTTCTCTTCGAAAACTGGAACATATATGGGTGCTCAGTAAAATTAACTTTCTAACTTTCCTGATAAATCGAAAGTTTGGAATCTCCCTTTCTCTGTTGGGACGTATGGACCAGTAACTTTGGTTTCCAATACATTTACCAGAAACTGATGTTTGGAAGTTTGGATGATTGGATGTTAGGACGTTTGGTACTAAATCACTCAAAATATAATGAATAGACGGAAAAGAAATTTGGTGTATGTAATGCTTAGATATAACAATAACACAAAACAAGTTTTATTCAGAACTACTACATATTATAACATTTGTAATCCATATTTTTCATTTAGATGAACAATATACCACCTGTTGTAGCGTCATGTAAATAGTGATGAAAGCAGAATTATCTAAATTTTCCTGTGGCTAGCGGACACTCAACGAGCCATTCGTTCTGTGACTACATGAGGAAAAAAACGAGCGCATCAGGCCCATGTCCATTTTAAGTGAAATCACAAAGAAATTAACCAAACACATAGTGTTATGGTTTATTGCAGAAAACCATCATAGGGGCAATGTGTCTGTTTACACTGTAGAGATATACGATACTGATTAGGTATATAATAATAAAGCTTAACCGACTTAAAATCTCTAAAATATTATCAAGAAACTAAGAATTACATAATGATAGCTAATTTCTACTATTATTTCTTCATTATAAAATTTATTTTATTGACATTATAAATTGTATTCCAAATGCGATCGTAACATTAATGGTATAAAATAATCTGAAATAATAACCTATAGATTTCCAGCAATGTACGAGTTTATACGCAAACCTCATTGCATTAGTACAGATCCTTACAAGAATGGTAAAGCTTGTTTGAATGGTGAAGCTGACAGGAGTTGCAGACTTCATTGTTTAATAGGTCTGAAAAGGTTACATTAGGTGATTGCCCCATCACCATGAGGTTGTAATTAAATAATAAATGTCGATGTATTTGTGGTGATCTTTAGGTTTATTAAAAATAAATAAAACACTACTTCTCGAATAATCAGTATTATCTGTGTTTATTTTTATTTGATTTACATAACAAATACTTTCTAATAATTAGTATTAAAAATGACTAGTGTATGTGAAGGAAATTATATATGTTTTAAGATTATTTTACTACAGCATATAAGAACCTATATACTGTACAGAAGAATGAGTTAACTTGTTATTAAAATTTATTTCTGTATATCAATGATGCCAAAGATGGTCTATTGAATTATAAGGCACAGCCTGATTCTGGGATTTCCCTGTCCTTAACTTAGACAGGAAATAGATTAATACAAGAAAAAGGAGTATACTCTGTGACAAAATATTATTCACTTCAGGCTATAATTTCATGCCTTTTGTGTTTTATGCTTGTTTGCGATTGCTTTGGAGTCATATTCACAGTAAGTAATTAAATGTCCAGGTCGTAAGAACTTTTGATGGCTTTGTTAGCCATTTTCTTAGGGATTTTCTGTGAAAAAGCTGGCGAAAGAAAACCACAGGTTAGAAATTTGAGTGTTTTTTTTGGCGTATCAAATAATTTAAAAATTATCGTTATGATCAAATCATATTATTATCAAAAACCAGTAATCTCATACAAAATAGATTGTAAAATTTACTTTTATTGTGGAGAACAGTTGAACAATTGATTAATATTTCAACTAACCTTCTGTAAAGAATTCGCTTCTTAGTTTTTTCAGTCGACTATAGTGCGATCGTAGCAAATTATGCTCAGAATGTCTTTAAAATGTAGAACTTGAACAAATGAAAGTTTAATTTGGATTGAAAAGTTTGTAATCCTCTTGTTCTTAAGAGTTAGCGGTTATTTGTTATTTACCATTTGTATATATATATATATATATATATATATATATATATATGTATATAATTCTATATGTTATGGAACCTTATTAATCTATTGATTTGTTGTGCTATTTAAGATTTTTGTGGTGTCAACATCTTAAAATCTTAAAAAAATGAACTGATTATAAAAAGGGTTATTTGAAATTGCTTTAAATTTATTAAGTAGGTCATTAAAACTGTTAAATGTTAAAACATTTTATTTAGTTATATCTGTACACTTACATCTTAAAGATATTGATACTAATACGCCGATAGGCTGATAATTTATTTATATTACGTTATTTAGAATTATATAATTTATTTTACGTTAATAAAAAAGGTACGTTAATATTATCCAATCTAAAGAGACGTATTTGGCCTCCTCCATTCGGGTACTTAACGTTTTCCTTTAAACATTAGAAGCCATTTACAGCCAAGCAATTATTTACTTTTTATCTAAACATAATTTTATATTTATGATATAATCTCGAGATATGTCAAAAAAAATTTGAAAAAATAATATAAATTGAATTTATTTGAAACATTCTAGATATGCTTATGGTAGGATATACTGGATATTCTTTCGTTTATAGAACGCAGTAATGAGGACTGGAATTTGTATTGTGAGAAAATCGCTTTCTAAAAACTGTTTTTGATAATGATAGCCAAAGAATGATGGCTACGATCTCACTATAGTCGACTGAAAAAACTAAGAAGCGAATTCTTTACAGAAGGTTAGTTGAAATATTAATCAATTGTTCAACCGTTCTTCACAATAAAAGTAAATTTTACAATCTATTTTGTATGAGATTACTAGTTTTTGATAATAATATGATTTGATCATAACGATAATTTTTTAAATTATTTAATACGCCAAAAAAACACTCAAATTTCTAACCTGTGGTTTTTTTCGCCAGCTTTTTCACAGAAAATCCATAAAAAATGGCAAAAAAGCCATCAAAAGTTATTACGACCTGGACATGTAATTAACTAACTGTGAATATGACTCCAAAGCAATCGCAATCAAGCATAAAAACACAAAGGGCATGAAATTACAGCCTGAAGTGAATAATATTTTGTGTGTTATTTAGAATTTATTATATTTTGGATTATATTAAAAGTATTAAGCGACAGGGAAAAATATAGTTTAATTAATAATTATAATTTTATACATTCAGTGAACTCTAAATATTGAAGTCATTACAACAGTATTATTTCTAAAAAAATAAAGACCATCACTTGGCAATGTAATTATTATATCTTACATAAATGTGTAGTATAAAGTTATCACGTTATCAGAAAGAAATATGAATACCTACTCCCGCGATACTTTTCTGACACTGTATGCGGTTAAGCAGGATTATCATACTATAAACAGATTTGGAATATTCATTTTTAATTTTTAATGATAACCTTTACTTTTATTTTATTATTTATACTATGCTATCAGTTTCTCACGCATAACTCTGAAATGTAACATTATAGTTTTCAAAATGGTATATGAGATTAAACTTTGTGACTTAAACTAAAACAAGAAGTGCGTTGTTTACGTACAATATTTAGTGCAATATTACTATATTGGGAATGTAACCTCGAAAAGTTTTAATATAAGTAAGAAAAGTATCTTATGACACATTTGAAGTTTTTATTTTCACTGTAAAAGGTGACCTGAAACATATATTCACCGTAAAAATAAAACTGCAAAAGTGTTGAAAGGTGCATTCTTCTTACTTTTAATTATTGGTATTACTGGTAAAATTACATGGTAATATATACATAACACTTTATTTGCTGATGGAAATATTTTGTCTGAGGGTGACACTCTAAGAGTTTAACGACAACCATCATTTAGAGATTCGCTGCCTTCTTTTTGTGCTATAGATTACGTTTCTTAAAACAAAGCTTTTCGTGATATAAGCAACTCGACAGATTTTTACCAACTGCATGACTTCCATAGTAATCTCACACGACTAATTTTTATTTGTAGTGTTAAAACTGGTGTATTTATATGTGTCAGTCTTGTACGTAGTAAAAAGAACAAAACATCGTCTACATTGTATCTTTTCAGGAACAACTACGTGCAGGTACGTCACCAGCAATACTTCTAACACAGTTAGAGCAATATGCAAGGAATCACGCTGCAAAGTATCTTAAAGTTTACTTAAAATAGACATAATTAATTGTAAAATTTACAAATTTACCATAAACTCTATTGTCTAACAGAACAATATAGCTTAAGTTGTACAACACATAACTATCTGTTAGAAAGCAGTGTAACAGATAAAGTGGATATAATGAGATCAGAGAACCAATACACCGTCAAGGACGGTTCTCGCACAATAAATTCTAGCAAAGAAACTTCTTCACCGGTAATCAAGGAGTTCTTTTTCAACTAAATGCAAAAAAATGAATTTTGTATATCTCTAAATTTTGTACATGTCTATTCGAACTGGTCAAAGCTCTGCCTTACAAAAGTAAGGTCTTTCAGTATAATATCTCTCAAATCACTGACGTACCTAAACGAACCATTCTTTCTCAGATTCCAGTAAATATAACACAAAGGCTTCTACAAAGCAAAATATATTACAAACTATTTTTTATGATTTAAATAGCATTTTATGAATTAAATGACGTAACCCACGAGAAAAGTATAACACATGTAGAATTTCTTAATGCTAAAAAACTTTATTTAATAAAAGAATGGGTCGTTGGATAAAAAGTTGCTTACATCCTAAACCTTTTGTTTGCTGGCTCCGGCAAGTTTTTCATGTGGGCTAGTATTTAAAAGCTATAAAATATTTCACGCATATTCCATGTAAAAATATTATATTTACTAATAAAAGAGCTCGGACTGAGTTCCATACTAGTGGGAGAGTAGGGCTCTATAAAATTGCGTCTTAAGTGCGTTTCATAATTAGACTTCGTACTTTCTTAAAGTTCGTGCGAAGTCACGGGTAACTTCTAGAAATAATGTTTAACTCACACCGGACACACACACACACACACACACACACACACACACACACACACACACACACACACACACACACACACACACACACACACACACAAACACACACATACATACATATATATACATATGTATGTATATTTATATTTGATTGATGTTTGTTTTATAAATCTGCATGAAAATTGCATGTTATTGTAATATTTTACAATTTCAGTACTTAAAACGATCTTTAGTGTTACTTTTTAAAATCTTAATGAACAAATTAATCTTTTTAAATTTTATAAGTCCTAGCACGTAAGTTGTTTAACTCAAGATGACAACGTTATCTAAATGGCAGCTATCACAGGTTTATATAAACACAATACACATACATTGGAAGAAATGAACTAAAATTGTTTCTAGTGAAAACGATCCAGTGAACAGTTTTAGATATAACGTTTCGATGAGTTATGGGCCATTATATAATACTGAAATACTCATAATAGCGTATCTATGAAAACACAAATACTAAAAGTACATTTTATAGCAGGTGTAACATATAAACATAAAACTAAGTATACATTGTGATTATTTCTTTCCTATACTTTTATTTTTCTTATTATTAATATAACATCAAGATAAAAATGTATTAAAGCTTATATTTTTAATTTACAAAACTTAAGAAAAAAATTATTAGTTACATGAATTTTACTTGTTGCAAGCGGGAGTTCAATCATACTATCTGACATTTTAAAATAGAAATGTTCAACCAAATCAGTACATTGTGTCTTAGGACGGTCGTACGAAGTCTTCTGAAATATTTATATTTTAATTTTGAAAATTAGTTTCTCTATTCCGCCACAAAGCATGTAGTGATACGGAAGAAGGACGATTATATTGCTGAAAAAATAAATCATATATAATATATACTAAGCGAAAAATTTGCAAGTATCACTCAGGCCATATTGTTCACATCTATTAAAATTAATTATTTTAATAACATTTTTCTGACTTTTTAAGTTCACTGATGACATAAGATTATTTAACATGTTTACTTAGATACAGTTGAGACAATGAATACAAGAGACAATGGAAGGAAGAAGAATACAGTGGATGGGGCATGTGAAGAGGATGGGAGATAATAGAATGCCTAGAATAGCACTGGAGAAGGAGGAAGGAGGAAGAAGACCAAGAGGAAGACCGAGAGGAAGATGGGAGGACCAAGTGTGGAAAGACATAGAGAGAAGGGGACTACAGAAAATACAGGTGGATGAAGAGGAGACCTGGAACGATAGACTAAAGTGGAGGAGGCTGTGTACGACGACCCGTGAGAACGGAAACGTCTGACGATGATGATGATGATGATGACTTAGATACAGTTCAAAAGACTACTAGCAGCCAATAAGCTAATAGGAAAAAGTTAGAACACTCTCAGATATGACTATGACAGCTGCTACTTTGTCCAAACAAGCTAACTTTCCAGAACAACAAACTCTATGAGTGAACACCATTACACACTTCATCTCTATTGTTTTCATTCCAATAAACACCACAATATTCAGATAAAACATGCGTGTATCTAAATAATTCTGCCCAATTCATACGACGTATGTATGTACAGTTTATTTTAAAAGCAACCTTTTAAAACTAAAATCCAGAAATTAAGAAAGGTAATGTACAGTATAGTGTATTCAAACAAAGAATATGTTTAAGTAATATAACATGGTATGTCATCATCATAGCAATATTAGGACGTGGTTGTTGTTTTTATTAATAATGTTGGCTTTTTAGCTTTTATTAGGTAGAAGGAAGATCTTTTGTCTTAATATCATCATTACATCGTCTTAAAAAGTCAAACTCTTGAATAAATATATTGGTAACACAACTGTAATTGGAAAAATAGTAACACTTTCTCTCCGACCATTAGAGTTTTTCTCTTATTGCTCTTATTTTCTCTAAAGGGGGTGTCAAATCCATGCAAAAAACTCAATTTTTAACTGTACAAATATGAATATACCAATTACATGGTATACTTTAAATAAAAATAAAAAATTTAATAAATAAAATTTTATTTTAGAATTGTAAATGGATAGGGAATAAAAAAGTAAATTTATATTGTAATCCAGCGGCAGGCACAACGCGCTTGGAATCTGGTCTAGACCTGACTTGATGGCAGTGAATGCTAAACAATAGTTTTTACACTGGACTCTATCTTTGGTTAGGCGGCGAACCTGCGTTGAGAGAGTTAAACAGGCCTGCAGGAACAGGAGCGTATCGGGCAGGCCGAGAAACCACGTTCTGCTTCCATTCCGAGTTGAGAAGCGATAGAGTAAAGTCTTTAGTGCGAGTTTAAAAGTAGTGTCGGGCGTAGGATCCGTTGGTATAGATTATTTTAATACCGAACTCCAAGACCTTCACGACCAAAGAGCTAAGTACTTTTGACTGAATTATTAAATTTTTCTAAATTTGAAATTTGAAAATTTAAGAAGTGAAATTAATTTGAAATTTGGAATTGAAATTTGAAATTAACGATCAAATTCTGTTGAGTGTGGACTAATATATATCTAAATTGTAAAGGAGTTATTTATTTAAAGTCAAACGTAAAAATTTAATTGAAATTATAGGGATTCTAGTTAAAATTAAGAGCTGCAGGTGCTGCACCATATCCTGTAGGAACTTGTGAAAAATTCCTGTTGAGAACTGTTTAGATTTGTTTGAGAATTTTATTTTAAAGAAGTTTATAATTTTTATTTTATTAGTTTTGAGAAGAAGCCTATTTATTTTATTTCATACAAATTTATTCAAGATTATTATTTTATTTTATATTTTATACACACGGATTTGGAGGACAGTGAGTCCGTGTTAAATCGAAAGTGCCTTGCCTAAGGAAGTAGTAATTTTAAACTATTGTGCAAAACATTTCATTGGTGGAATACAAGGTTAATAATTGAAATTTGGATTGATTTAATAAACCTGAATATTTCTAAAAAGGTGCAGTTTTAATTTTCCACCAGTATCTACTTAAATCTTGTGAGTTCGAGAATATTTAAGGTCATCATAATAAAAAACAAAAAAAATTTTGTATATTAACATTTAGTATACAAATAAGTGCGCCACTCTGCTATATTCTGGTGAACCTTAATAAAATTGAACTTAGTGGTTGTAAATTAATAAGTGGCTTGGATACGGAAAATTATAAAGTGTTTAATATTAAACTTTTAAAATGGCACTTAAGGTGGACTTGTTAACCAAGGAGGAATTGGACTATGAAATTAGGTTAAGAGGTGTGGAAGTGTCTCCTAGTCTTAAGGTGATAGATTTAAGGAAAAAGTTACGGCAGTTAATAAGTCTTGATGTAAATAGTAATTATTTTGAACCTGAGTGGAAAGGTCGCTTTCAAGGAGGAATGGGATAAAATTAAGTTAGAAACCCAAGTATTAGGAACTAGACTGGAGGAATCCATTGAACAGGGAATAATTTGAATGTGAATAGGAAGTATAATGTACCTGTTAACAGCATCAGGGCGAGGCAAGAAACAATAACTTGTTATAAATGTAATAGACCTGGTCATTATGCTTATCAGTGCCGGGAGGTAAACAGGAAACCTGTTGTAAACCAGCGGAGACCCATTGTAAACCACACTCCAGCTATAAAAAAACCCCGAAAATGCAGCTCATAATGTACAGGAGTCAAAAAACTAGTTAGTAGGGAAAGTTCGAACAATGAGTTTAAGGAAGGGCGAACTTTCCCGGTTACCTAAAATTGTGTCCAACAAAAAATTCACATGAATTATCTGCTAAATTAAATCATACTTGGCAAAAGAAAAATTCGGAAAATATCAGTTCATTGCCCAGCTTAGAAATAGATTTTGGCAAGAATATATCATTAAATGTATTATTAGATACTGGTAGTAGTATAAAATTTAATAAGTGATAGACTGTATAAACTATTATTAGAGAATAAGATTGTAAAGTGTTACCAGTTATCTAACCTGACATGTATGAGTGCTGAAAATAAAAAAATGTCCGTAATCGGCAGTGTAATATATAAAAATAAAAATAGATATGTTCACTGGAAAGTGGAATTTGTTATAGTGAAGGACTTAACTCAAAAGGCAATTTTAGGAGCGAAACTTTATAAAACATTCTGGTTTGTTAATAGACTTGAAAAATACTTGTTGTCGATTTGACTTTAATATAGAAAAGTGTATAAAATTTGTGCAAAATATTACAGTAGCGTGTATGAACACCAATCACACTTATAAAATAGGATGCGAAAGAGGCCAGTAATGAAAATAATAAAATTATAAAGGAATTTCCAACGGTATTTACCGACAAAATTGGAAAAACTCTAGATTATGAGTATAAATTAAAAGTAAAGATCATGAACCCGTTAAAACTTAGACCATATCCATTGAATCCACCTAAACAATTAAAAATAAAAAAAATTATTGACGAATTATTGGAACAGGACATTATCTCAACCAAGTGTGAGTCAGTACTCGAGTCCAGCCTTTTTAGTAGGTAAGGAAGATGGAAAATCGGAAAGATTAGTAGTTAATTACAAGGAGTTAAACAAGAAGTTGGAAGGGAGTGAGTTATCCTATAGGCGACATGCACGAACTATATTACCATTTGAAGGGAAACAATTATTACTCAGTAATAGACTTAACCAAAAGTTTTTATCAAATAAGTTTAGCGAAGGAAAGCCAGGAGTTAACTACGTTCTCGGTACCTTTCGGAAGTTACAGCTTTAAACGAATTCCTTTTGGATTATTAATTGGAAGTGGGGTATTGTCGTCATATATGAATAAAATCTTAGGAGAATTGAGATTTACTTGCACTCTCGCCTTTTTGGACGATATTATTGTGTATTCGAAGACATTGGAGGAACATTATATGCATTTGAAACAAGTGTTAGAGTGTTTAAAGAAAAATAATCTTACTGTGAATCCGGAGAAAGTAAAATTTTGTTATAATGAAATTAAATTTTCTGGGACATTTGGTTTCCAAAGACACTATAAGAATGGACCCTGACCGTACACGGACGTTATTAGAATCTCCGAGGCCCCGGGACAAGAAAGGTATTGCGAGATTCATAGGGATGACTAGTTTATTTCTCTAAATTTATTCCAAATTATGCGGAAATAGCTCATCCACTCAATGAAATGAGGAAGAAGTCGTCCAAATTTGTGTGGGACCAAAAATGTCAGGAATCGTTCGATAAAACTGAAACGAGCGGTTACCCGTCCCCCCGTGTTAGCCATCCCCTGACTTCAACAAGGAGTTCACAGTCCAATGCGACGCGAGTGATAAGGCCCTCGGTTCCTGTTTATTACAGGAAGCGGACAATGGACATTTAAAACCGGTGGCCTATTATTCGAGAAAATTTAACGAAAGTGAGGTGAAACTTACTACCTATCAAAAGGAAGCTTTGGCAGTTGTCTGTTCAATAAATAAATTTCCGTAATTTCCTAGAAATGAGACCATTCAACTTAGTGACCGACAACTCAGCATTGGCTTGGGTATTGTCCCACTTTCGTAAGTTAGGAAAATTAGGGCCGCTGGGTGGAGGTTATATTGTCTATACCATTTAAAATTACGCATGTTAAAGGTAATCAGAACCCAGTAGCGGACTATTTATCTAGATTATTTCAAGATAGTGAAGTTGACCACAATGTGTTACATGAACTAGAAAAAATTAGTGAATAAGGACAAGAATGAATGATAACTCTATAAAAATGAACAATGAAACTGTAAATAATAAGGACTTAGTTAATAAGAGAGGAAAACAGTGTCTATAAATAGTATAAGTACGATGCCTTTTAGCTTTATGGACTTAAAAACGCATCAGCAGCAGGATGTAAATATAACTAAAATTATGGAGGGTGTATTGAACTATACCAATAGTGATGTTTACAGTGTGGAAAAAGGGGTGTTATTTTATGTGAACAATAAAAACAATTCTAAAAGGATCTATTTACCTGAGCACTTATTCAAGGTCGTATACGAGTATTATCACAACTCGTTGTCTGGCTGTCACTTCGGCATTTTAAAACACAACAGAAAATAAATGAAAGGTTTTATCACCCTAAACTAAATGATTATGTGAAAAATAATGTAAAATGTTGTGAAGTGTGTTTGAAAGCAAAAGGTAGCAACTGGAGGGACCAAGGACCTTTTGAACAGCAATCTGAGCAGTCGTCCAATGCAGAAGTTATATATGGATATTTATGGGCCATTACCTGCGTCTTCCAATCGAATGCAATACATCCTGATAGCAGTAGATGACTTCACCAATATAATTGGATAATGCCACTCAGGAAATGCACCTCAGGTAATGTAATTAATGCATTAGAAAATAATATTTTCAAAAATTTTTCTTTGCCTGAAGAATTCGTGACGGATAATGGAACATATTTTGTCAGCGAGGAATTCAAAAATTATTTGTTTAATTTGGGCATAAAACAAAGGACCATTATACCTTATACTCCTCAAGGAAATAAAAGTGAAAGGCAAAATTCGAAATTTAAATCAAATTCTGACAGCTTATTATCATGACTGTAAAAAGAATTGGGACAAGGATTTGTACCATGTGCAAATGGCCCCTAAATACTTGTCACAATGAAAGCATAAAGTCGTCTGCATTTGAATTGATGTTCAGTTTCAAAGCAAATGATGGTTTGTCACTAAAATGGCAAATTAAAGATATTTGTGATGAAAAATGGAGCAAAGATAAGAATGCAAAGATGGTTGAAGCTATTCAAAATTTAAAAAGACAAAATGAGCTGAATTCGAGAAGAAACCGATACAACCGAAATCACAGGCAATTAAAAATGTATGATGTAGTCTATTGTAGAATTACAAATCAGCGATATAAGCTAGATCTGAAATATGAAGGACCATTCAGAATAATTTCAATTATTAGCTCCAACTCATATGTGGTTCAAAATTTAAAAGAATTGAATGAATTCCGTAGAATACACTTGCAGGATGTGAAACCCACTGGGGAAAGAAGAATGCATATTTAAATATAACAAAAACAATATAATTACCGAGGGGTAAATAATTTGAATTACAAAATAAAAAAAAGAACTGATTAAAAATTATGACGAATTAAATTAGTTGTAAGAATGAAGAAAAACTATATTGGATGTACGCTGTATGTATGTATGTTTGATTTGAGAAATTTCAGTGACAAGGAAGATTAAATTAAAATATATTGAACAATTGAGGAAATTCTACAGCCCTGTTAAATTGTAAATATTAACTTGAATTGTAATGTTGTAAAAATATATTTTAAACTTGAAGAAACCTCAAGAGGAATAAAAAAAGTTTATGATTTAGATAAAAGGGCACAGGTGAAGTAAACAGTTGCGATAACTACATGGTTTGGGAGAGGAGGAGTGTATTAAAACAATTCAGTATTTATTTTCTGAATAATGCACAAATCCGAAACTCATGGTCCGTAATTAATGTTATTAACATGTGTTATTTATGTTTGTATGTAAATTAATAACTAACACGAATGTTGGAATATTAATTTAAAACTTGTTAGTTTGATAAAATTTATGCCAAGGAAGAGGGGAACAGAAGAAAAAAGACTGTTATTTCTATGATAAACAACGGTATAGGTAAAAAATAATAAAATAAGTAACTGACACCCCCGTCTGGGGATATGTTTTAATTCTATATGAAGCTGCGACACCAGTGAATGGACGACCCAACTAATAACGGACCGGACCTGCAATAAACATCCCACAACAACAACCACCGACTACCTCGTTCTAACCCATTGTGAAGGATTATCTGGATGGACTATCTTTATGGTAGGACTTAGAATTGTAAAAAGGTAGGTGGCAATTGGACTCTTAATATTTGCCATAGTTTAGGTCAAGGTTTCTATTGGGGAATTTAATTGTTAAGTTTTCAAAAAACAATCTGATAATGTATGGACTCTTTTAAAAAGAATTTATAATAATTAACGCTTGGTTAAAATAACTTGACAACTAGTATGCTGCCACTTCTTACAACTATTTATCAAAAATAAATTAAAACAAATATTATAAATAAAAAAAAAGGGTTTTGTAGATTTGATGATGCATGTTAAAGCTAGGTGGAAATACAATTTCTAAAGGATGTGAGATAAATTTCTTAGATTTAAGTATTAAACTTGGCAGATACCAAGCGCTTTAAGGGGGTACATGGTATACTTTAAATAAAAATAAAAATTTAATAAATAAAATTTTATTTTAGAATTGTAAATGGATAGGGAATAAAAAAGTAAATTTATATTGTAATCCAGCGGCAGGCACAACGCGCTTGGAATCTGGTCTAGACCTGACTTGATGGCAGTGAAATGCTAAACAATAGTTTACACTGGACTCTATCTTTGGTTAGGCGGCGAACCTGCGTTTGAGAGAGTTAAACAGGCCTGCAGGAACAGGAGCGTAGTCGGGCAGGCCGAGAAAACCACGTTCTGCTTCCATTCCGAGTTGAGAAGCGATAGAGTAAAGTCTTTAGTGCGAGTTTAAAAGTAGTGTCGGGCGTAGGATCCGTTGGTATAAGATTATTTTAATACCGAACTCCAAGACCTTCACGACCAAAGAGCTAAGTACTTTTGACTGAATTATTAAATTTTTTTCTAAATTTGAAATTTGACAAATTTAAGAAGTGAATTAATTTGAAATTGGAATTGAAATTTGAAATTAACGATCAAATTCTGTTGAGTGTGGACTAATATATATCTAAAATTGTAAAGGAGTTATTTATTTAAAGTCAAACGTAAAAAATTTAATTGAAATTATAGGGATTCTAGTTAAAAATTAAGAGCTGCAGGTGCTGCACCATATCCTGTAGGAACTTGTGAAAAAATTCCTGTTGAGAACTGTTTAGATTTGTTTGAGAATTTTATTTTTAAAGAAGTTTATAATTTTTTATTTTATTAGTTTTGAGAAAGAAGCCTATTTATTTTATTTCATACAAATTTATTCTATTCATAGATTAATTATTTTATTTTATATTTTATACACACGTATTTGGAGGACAGTGAGTCCGTGTTAAATCGAAAGTGCCTTGCCTAAGGAAGTAGTAATTTTAAACTATTGTGCAAAACATTTCATTGGTGGAATACAAGGTTAATAATTGAAATTTGGATTGATTTAATAAACCTGAATATTTCTAAAAAGGTGCAGTTTTAATTTCCACCAGTATCTACTTAAATCTTGTGAGTTCGAGAATATTTAAGGTCATCATAATAAAAACAAAAAATTTTGTATATTAACATTTAGTATAATGAATCACCTTAATAAGCAACTAAAAGATTACCTCTTTTGAAGATTTCTTAGAAATATGCATTTTGTAATTACCCTTATTAAAAACTAAATGAAAATTAAATATGCCTTTCTTTAAGAGAATGAGTTAGGGCTATTTTTAGCCCTCTCTAACACTCAAGCTTATTCATGATATACCATATTTTTCCCACGTACAGTTTTTAAGACATTGGGCTTTGTATAGGTATTCAAAACGTGACGAGTGTGTTAACATACGAGGCATATATAGTCGTATAATCAGCTCTGTATACATTAGGTTTTAAAATTAATACTAGATTTTGATATTAACAGATGATAGCAACACATGAAATATATATTTATTCTAATTACAAGAATGGTTATTTTAAACCTAAATATAAAACCGAGATATTTAGATTTTTATACTACGTTTTTAGAGAGTTAGTCAAAGATGATGGAATCTTAATGCTTACCTCAATTATTAAATGCTTTAGCCGAACGCAACATAAGCTAATTAGAGCTCTTGGTTGAAATTGATCTCAAAGTTCCTTACTGAAAAACATCTCGAGACTTCTATAGTGATCGTTTCTTCACAATCTAAGCTACTAAGAATTTAGTAAACTTATCGTGAGGTTCTACTACTCATAAGCAATGTAGCAGATTAGGTAGACTTGTTAGCTGAAAGTCTTTACGTCGAGCAATGCAACACTGCTGTAAAACTGGTGAAGATAATTCTGATATTTGTATGCCTATGTAGATATTTATCAATAAAAATGATATTGTATTTAATTCATAGTATTATTGTTCAACAAGTAGCTTAGAATTTTTCTTATAATACTACAAGATTTGAACATTACCATTTTTTACGTATTTAATTATTGATTGGAATGTTTATTACTTATTATAACATTGTTGCTTATATTACATAATGTGATTATTATTTCGATTGTAGTTATGTATATTACTATTCAATGTTTTACTGTTATAATGAATATCGGAATGCATAAGCAATATATTGAAATGGCTAAGCAGCTCATGTAAAAAACAAATATTCTTACAAATAAATGCAAGATCATTTTCAAGAGGTGGGTATTTAAATTTAATTTTTCTTTTAAAGAGGGATGAATACAAAATCTATTGGATCAAGAAAGAATTAATTGGATCTAAACCGTGTTAATGTATATAAAGAAACAAGCCCTAAGAATAATTCTATGTTTAAAGCTCGTTATGAGTAATAGATGGTTTGAAAGGGCTTCAGGATTACGAATTTGTGTCATTGTCATGTGCAGAAAATAATATGCGTAGTATATAAGGATTGTATACCTGAAGAGAAAAGCAGATGCCAGGTTTCGAAATGTTGTGTTCTCGTTGTAACTCCCAACAATGATACATGGAATTATTAATGAAATCCTTACTAAATTAGATAGTCATAGTAGAACTAAATTTAGTTTATCATTCTCCTAAATAAGGCACTTCATGTCGCATAAATGAGAAAAGTTTAATTAAGTATGATTCACTATTATAAATAATTATCATTATAAAATCCACGTTCGTAAATCTGTTCACCATGAATAAACTCCCCGTATGTGTTTGAATGTAAGGAAAACACGTTTGGAAAAATCTACTGTTAAAATGGAAAGGATAATGCTTTACTTCACGTTTCTCTGAGGAATTTATTAATATTCCCCAGCTTGCAAGCATCCCGCAGACTGGACCTAAGGGAAACCTTAGTAGCCTGAATTATTTAACCAAGGATAACTAAGTTTATATTGACGAACAAAATCCTGAAGTAATCCACTAAACCTTTACAGAGAACGAGTTATTTAAATTCCTTTAAAGAATTCTGTGCAAGCTTACTTTTGAACATGTTCATTGATTATGTTACCATTTAAGGCCAATAATGCATTTCCCTACTGCTTTTTCTTTCTATTTGCTCTCAAATGTGTTTAATGGAAAACATACGATATTAATATTTGTAAGAATTTGATAACATGAATTAGAAACTGTATGGAGATAATCTTAAAAGAACCTGTACATTACAGTGTTAATCTTATAACATACGTTTATATTATCTATAATAGTTTAATCTAATGGTCTAATATTGGCGTTCAGAATCCGAGCGCTAATTTATACCGTACAAGTGTACATCGTAGTTTTAGACATTTCAACGGATGATTTTTCCTCTAAGAAAAACCTTTCGTTAACAAAGCTAGTTTTTAGAGGTTGTAAATGGACGGAATTGAAAGGTTTGTATATATTAAAGGATTCATTTTATCATCTTACATTTTTGGTTAACACACTTAATACCACCCAACAGACACGTAAATAATGATAAAATTACCGTAATTTATTGAGATAAGATGCAAACATTCAAACTTTTCATCCAAATATCCGATATTCATAACAATATACAGTTGTTGAAACTCATCTAACTTTTATGTATATGAGCTATTTATACTGGTTATAAAAAAGATTCAGCCAAATTGATTATACTAAAGTAGGACATATATTTATTTATTTTACTGTAATAATAATTTGTAAGCTCGTAATGAGTACCATGCAGAAACTGCAACTTCAAATCTGCTAATGGCAACTTAAGCTTAGCTTTTCTTTCTCGAGAGGTTTGTTATTACACGCTAATTACACTTAGTTTCACTGGAGGCTAGACAGACAGTTAACTTACAATTTGTGTTTTCCTTGCCAACGTGTTGTTTTTGTTAAAAATGGTTTTGTTAACTAGCTTTGTTAAAAAGATTACTAAGTGGTAAATGAAATAACTTATTAAATTGAATAGTTTAAATAATAAAAGAGGAGTATAGATAATGTTTCTGTAACAGAAAGCCGGCTGTTATATAACTAAGTTTACTAAAAGAACTTTTATTTAACTTTACTTTTATTGTTGTATACATTCATATACTGCTCCAGACTATTGTTTAATCATCCAGCAAAAAGCATAAACAAAAGTTACCGCATTTTATTATAAATGTGTCTAAACAAGTTTGAATTGTAAAGGGAGTGTGAGTTATACGTATTATAATACGTGTGGAAATTATTTATGATCATAACTATTATCCGCTAACAAATATAAACATGAACTTAACTTAAGAGCTGTCTTTACTGGTAGCCTTACTTTCGGTAACAGAATTACGGAATATGTCTCATTTGAAATATGTATAAAAATACATCAACAAATATTTAGTTTTTGATTATTTTTTTTACAAAAACTTTGTTTTTACGCTTTATTGTTTGGATATTATAAAAGTATCCGCTTTACACAAAACAAAACACACTGTAAGGGGCATCGATGTTTATTGACGATTACATTAAAACAAGACGTGTCACATAATTCTGTAAAACATTAAGGGCATTTTAGATTCACAAAATTTTCAATAAGATTCTGCCACTTCCTCAGTTTTTAGTATTGCTATTGATAGTATTCTGAGCAATTAATTTTTACACTGCAATGAGTCACCAACACAATGGTAAAATAGCGAAAATCATCTATTTTCGCGAAATAAGTAGAAATATTCCGCACAACCAATTTAGAATATATCAATTTTGTTGACAATCCCGTAAATTATCTGATTACGAATCGTTAATCACAAGCATGTGATCAGGTATGGTAATGAATTCGTCTGTTCATCCCAGATATGCTACTACATGTACACTGGTATTGTAGCTCTGTAAACTAAATCAGTCATAGGATTGAATCTTACTTTATTACCTTCAATAATGATTCTATTGGACACTCTAAACAACATAGTCTGCAGTAGCCATTACAGATACAATCTTTTTGGCACTGTACGTGCGAAGTTGTAACATTATTTATCTACCTTTTGTGTTAAGCTACTGTATATGAAGCTGACACGTAGGCGGACTAAACTAGTGGTCTAGTATTTAATTTAAGAGTTATCTTTATAATTTATCTCAGTAGTTTATAATTGAATATTTATTTATGACTTTAATATTTATGATATCACAACATTAACACAACATAGCTGTCACTCGGAGTGGCAGAAATATAGGTCAAGTGTACGTATGAGTCCCTTGTGTACAAAGATAAACCTCTACTTACTCTGTAACTTTTAAAATCCCATTATAAGTTTTAAACGCAAAAACACCATTCATTACTAATACTGATTTATTATTATACATGTGGTAGCTTATCTTAATTTAGTTATAAAACAGAATTTTAATGAAGGCAGTCATAAAAACTATTTAAATATAAATTTCAATAATAATAAGGTAATAATAATTTAATAAAATAATCAATAAAATAAATATTATTATTATTTTATCTTATTATTTTGAATAATAATTATATATATATATATATATATATATATATATATATATATATATATATATATATATATACTTTTTTGAGGTTGAGTGGTAAAGACGGCTTTATAGCCCCATCTCCGCCTCTTTAATAAAGGCATTTTTCATTTCATTTTCATTTGTAACTATGTCAAGAGTTCTATACAATTAATGTTAAGGGCATTTGGGAGAAAATTATTTATGGATTTTTGGTTACTACGATATTAAATAGTTAAATAGTCTACACAAATACTTAGATGTTTACTAGTGATAAACTACTGTAATATTACTTTCCGATGAATTATCTTAATATAACCATTGGTCTACTGCAAACGTTAGATTTGATTGAAACTGGCGATTTTATTACTACAAAGAGAAATATGATTTGAATAAATTAATATTTATAATGCACATTCAGCTTTGTGAATCGCCAACTATTTCGCGGACTATGACAACCATGGCAGAACTGATTGACTAACAGTTACCAGAAAATAATTTTTACTGTTCTTTGCATAATTTAAATGAAGTAGGATCCATATTTCAGTTTGTATCAGTTAGTCCAATTTTGAAGGAAATTTAAGGCTTCAAATCTAAGAAGTCTTAAGTCAGATACAAATAAGACAATTGTAGGATTATTAGAGAATCCTTATTGATTATTTTTTTTAAATAGTTTGTTTATTTAGTGAATTGTTAATTTACCACATTAAAAGGGTGTAGTGTAAAAATGTGAAAAGCTAAATATTTACTCACAAATAATCCTTTAGTTTTCTTTTTCTATTAGCTCTCAATAAATGTTAAAACACTTTGAGTGCTGGCACTAAATAAAATGTAACTCTGTAGAATGCTGGGCGTTTTTGGTGGTTTTAAAAAATGTACTAAAAAAAGTATTTGAGGTATAAGAAAAATATTTACATGCCTTAATTCAGCTTACTTTCGTCTTTCTTTTAATGTGAGATTGTTAGTGCTTTTTTTTAAATTACACATAAAAAATGTTTTTGAAAAAAAAAATATTTTTTATACTGTTTTTTATCTAACAAACCAAACTAAGCATAAATACAATTATTTACAAATATAAACTGTCCTTTGAATAATACAAATCATGTTTTTATGTTTTGTAGCTTTTTCACAGAAAAACTATGCCGACACGTTGATGCGTCGGCATCACTTTCGCCGTCAGTACTGTTTTCAGCATCTGTAACATAATAATTTACTATGTAAAATATGAATATATTTTCATTTTATTCATATGAATAGAATATTAGTTGAATAAAGTTAATTTATTATAATACAAATTATAGTTTGATTCACGAAAAAAATAACATATAAAAACTTTTAGACTGATGTTTATGTGATAAATAGGCTTATTCTTACCTGAAATATGTGTCTCATCGTCTTCCATGAAATCAGGATCGATGTCAGAATCGTCAAAAATACTATCAACACCAATAAAACTAATCTTCATCTAATACATCACTGATCGCAACGTCGTTCAAGCTGCGAGAAGCCATGATTGCGACATCTACTGCCGGCTGTAACGAACGTCACGTCAGCGGCACGTAAATAAAGCGACCGAAGTTGCTTTGTCATCAAGCTCATTCAATACATCTGATGCTTTCTAGCGGTGAATTGTGTTACTAAAAACCCAAATAACATTGTAGAGTAGGCAAAACCCGTTTAAATACGGACAATGTAATATAATACCAATTGAAATGACAACCACGTAAAACTACGGGATTAGCATTCTTCGGAAGTTTCGCTGTTCCATAAAATTACGGGATTAGCACTCTAAGTGAAAAGGTAACATAGGCTTACGTAAAACATATATGTAAATTAAAAATTACTATAATATGAAGATAAACAAAATATAGAAGTAAGTGGACAAATATAAAGGACTCTAAAAGTAAAAACAAATAGTGTACATAACACATAAGATCAGTACAGTGGTCTCGTCTGTCACGGTAGTTTTATCGTGAGTTGAGCAAACGGTCCCTGAAGACCCTCAATTCTCTCTGGCACTAAATTTTCCACATTTTGCTGGGGTTTACTGACTATTTCATCATTCTTTGTTTTCAGTAAAGTTTCACGTAGTTCTACAAATATATAATGTAATTTAATAATATATTACCGTATTGAAGATTTTGGAGGTAACCGTTCATATTTAAATTGGTATACTTCATAATAGTATACTAAAGATATTACTCATTAATGAAGAAAAATGGAAAACATATAGTTAAAACATTTTGCGAATGTTGATAGCTCAAAGACATCGGCCGCTGTATTTGAGTTAGAGATAGCGCAGGTTCAAATTTTTGCGGATTCTGTAACATCACTTTTTATCAGTACTATTGATTTTGAACTGTATACATCTTATTCTGTTTGATAAGATCCATGGGGACTGGCAGGATAAAGCTTAATAGGAGATCGGCTTCTTATTTTGTAAATTAATAAGAGAAGAACTTATTCATTGTCTTATAACATAATATTTGACGTTAAGTCGGCGCAAAGTTAGAACAACAAAAAAGCCAATTTTATGATTTAATTATTTAAAGTAAGACATAGACGTTATGAATGTTTATTTCTTTTAAGATTTAAAATACTTAAAAGGTATTACATTTCTCTGTAGTTTTATGGGCTTAAATAAGTCAATCAAGTGTGAATTAATGATCTAAATTGAATTGTGAATCTAAGATAATATTCATAATTTATAGTTGTTGTAGAAGCAATTTGAAATGTACTTTGTACAATACATTTCAAATAGTTTTTAAAGTAAGAATGGGTAAGAATTGCCTTGATTGGACTACTACTTTGACGAACCAACATACCAAATCAGAAAAAATAGGTAGTTTTAGATGGTAACATGAGCAGTATAGGTTATTCTATTACAATTTTGTTCCTCAGTAAGTGAATTTATGATAAAAAGTTTTGCAAGTTATCATTACATTCCGTTACTTAATAAAATGAATATACAGAAGTGTGAAATGATAGTATTGCTATGTATATGTATATAATAGAATTTAACACACGTGAATTTAGACTGCAAGCTAAGGATTGAAACGAGTGTTCAATTATTATCGCGTTGTTTTGATTAGCCCTTCAATGACCAGCCTATTTTAATTTTTAAGTGCAGTTGTAAAATATATCTTTGTTACGTTTTCGTATCTCTACGTTCTTTATAGTGTAAGAAAATAGCTGAATTAGATTTTTATAATAAATATCAATATTACAATCCAATATTACAATAAAATTAAAAAGAAAATGCGAACGTTGGAAAAATTACTTTCTTCTAAAAGCTGTCGCGTCGTATAATATCATGGAATATGATTGCATGAGTGTGGTCGAATACATGAGGTATCTAAAGTAACCTTTGAATCAACATGCTGGACAAAATAAACTGTTATGTACATTAGAAGAAAAAATTTTGGGAAATGTCCTACGTTTACAAACCAATGGAGAAAATTTGTCTGTGACCATATCCTAGAATTTAAGGCATCATTATTTATTACAGGTATTAAATACACAAGAAAACTTGCATATAAAGTGGTTAAAAACCTCTCTCTTTGTCTTATGTCAATAATGAATTAACGATGCCTTAAAAAGGGGATAATTGTATGAGGCGCAGCCCACACTTATTTTTACGAACCTGAGAACGCATTATTTTCGAGAGCTAAAAAGTAAATAAAGATAATTTCTACCAACCTTATTATACTTTTGAGAACATTTTAGATGAGATGGATTCATTTTAAAATGTGTCTCAAAAACTCCCAGAAAAAAGTGATCAGGCTTAAGGGACAACAGCAAGGGACTTCGACAACCAGTGGAAAACCTGTTGTGAACACTACCCTCGTAGTTTGTGTCCATGCTGCTAGAACATAAATTCCTCCGATAATTTTAAACGGAATGGAATAAAGATTTAAATTTAGAGAATATTCTGACAATTTGGTTAATATTTAAGATACGGCGTACATGATCTCTGAAATTTTTCGGGATGACTAATTTACTTGTAGATATAAATTGATTTAAATTGTCCTTATTACTTTAAAAGCCGATTTATTTCAAGATAGGTGATATTTAAACATTTAGATGAAGTTATTAGGTATTTTCTTGATTTAAAAGATTATATAACGTAGGCAACCAGTTATGTTATGTGTAGGCCTACTTTAGTGTCATATTTATTTTACAGATTGTTCTGTTATTAGTATACAGCTTAAATTTAGTATATAGAGTTATAAAGTAAAACTAACAGTTATCCGCGTATTCGTTCGCAATTTCGTAGCTTTTTCACCTGTATAATCACGTCTGGTTTGATTGAATTATACTTCCGACACCAATATATATATATATATTTTATTGATCTTGAAAGGTAGAAAAACCAACTATGGAACAAAATATTCTAGGTGAAAAGTAAATTAAAATAGCCATAAATATATACTTTTTTACAAATTTTCTAATATATATATATATATATATATATATATATATATATATATACATTCACAGCTCTGAGAAGGCTACCTTTGCCAAAAGACAACTAATTGATGTTTCATAACAGTCTTTAAATATAACATAGAAGTTGGACTACACTGTCTCATATCTGCACTACTAGCAGTTATCCGCTTCATTGCACGCAATTTAGTATACTTTGCGCGTGTATGACCACTGCTGGTTCGAGTGAATTATATTTTTCACGCCAATGTTTAATTTGCCTTGTTGTACCGATCAAGTTTATAATTATGGCTAATATAATTTACCTTTTTCTTAGTATGTTTTATTCCATACTTGATTATGCCTTGTTTCCCGATCCAAAAAATCTATATTACTGACAGAGAAGTCTACTTCTGTCAAAAATGAACTAAGATGGGTTTAATATTAGGCTGTAAATTTACAGTAAAAGTTGGATAGTAACATTGTCTTTTAGATCTATTACTTAAAATATAGTGTATGTTTCTTTATAAAATGAAAAATATTTTAAATATTTTAGAACATTTAGTTGAGTAGAACTTTCTTAGATATGTATGAAATGATCTTTTTAATTTATAAAATTTTCCAGGTATATATATTCCATTTGTAGTAATGTAAGCAAAAAGTGAAAATTAGTTCAGCTTGATTGTTTGACTTGTGTTCATAAATATACAAAAAAATGACTTAATTACACCTGAACGTAACACAAATATTTACAAATTACGCTTACACTGTTTAATATGAGATCTTGCTTAGAATTGTTTTAAACAAAACTTCCATTGTTTTATTTCTAATGTGTATGAATTGAAAATAAAACTAAAAGCTACTTAATTTTAGTGAAAACTTTTTGTAAAGTAATGAAAAAAACCCCTGTCAAGCAAAAGAATGTGGGTTTAACAGTTAGAAATTAAGAAAACCTTATTTAAAATAGTTAAAATGTTATCATTTTCAAACCAATAAGCATTAGATTTCTAAATTATAAGTGGCTGAAAACAGCATAACACCAGGGTACACTTTATTTGTCCTCACACCAAGAAGTACTCCAACGTGAAGTCTAAATGACATTGACGTCGCTTGAGACTGTTACGTCGCCATTACTCAAGCACACAACATCACGAATGTTCTGTATCACCCGCACATGTTGCATTCTTAAGGAGATTAGACACTACAATCAGTCTTTGTTACCTCACAGTATTTTACGAATCTCGCAACGAAATAGTACAAATCTGCAACACGCATAAGATAATCTACAAACATTATAAAACGTGAGTAACAAGTTAATTTTATTTCTATCAATATATCCTACACCACGTTCTTTCAAAAGCAATAAATCCCTTCTTGTTTTATATTTATTAATCTTTAACTACATGTAATATTAATTTTGTTCGACTAACACAGTGTTTTACGAACCCCACTCGGGGTTTTGGACAGAAGTTGGGATTTACACCGCTAAGGTGGTGGAATCACATCTCGATAGGATTGTATTTAAGAAACTATTTGTTACTACCTTTTAAGATCCTATACGTAATTCTTCATGAAATATTATCTTGTCATTCTGTTACGGGGGGAGTAGGAATTTGAAGCAGAATTTTGGGTCATCTTATAATCAGTTCTTAAGAAAAACGATTTAAGATAACAAAATAAAAATGTAGGTATAAACATAAAATAAACTGGAGAGAGCGAAACATGATTTAAATAAAAAAAAATAGTTTCTCTTTGAATATTTGTAAAAAAATGTAATGTTTCCTAAATTATATATATATATATAATCGGATAAAATGTCTGCTCTGTTGTTGTGCATATAAACATTTAGTTGGTTACACTCACAGCTGATTGCATATTTTGGTTTCATAACGAATAACCATAAAAGATCACGTTTTATTAATAATTTATAACTAATGAAATACTGTTTCTGTCAAAATGTGCATATCGGAAAAACATTTTGCAGTAATTCCTGGTAAATATTCAAAGCTCACTTCGGAGACTGGTATATGTAGCATATATACATGGTTGTACATAGCCCAATTATACATAGATAAATGGCACTATGTGTTTTATATATTCTATTAAGTTTAGATCTAGTTATAGCATAAGGTCCATCGTATTACCACATAAGTCCTTTTATTAAGTCCCTTACGTTTTACAAATTGTGAAAGTAGTCGCGGGTAACAGCTTGTATTGCAATAAATCAAGTGAAAAAATTGGGTTTTCTTACAAATAACTATATTTTTTCAAACTTATAAGTATAATTTTGTATATAACATATTTAGTGCACATTTAGTGGTTATACCTTTTGTTTAGTATCATATCAAATTACCGTTAAAACATTTCTATTTCTCTTATATTAACAATATTTAAGTCATAGTTCAGTCTTGAGTATTCAAATGTTTACTACATCGACGAGGAAATGTTTTAAAGATAATGAAAAGATACCTGTGTAAGATACAGAGTGATAATGCCAAATAATACGGTCTATTTCTTCCAATCCCATTCCGATTTAGGGTAAACTGGTCTGCAAATAGCTCTCAATCCAATTCTATCCAACGTGGGTAGTTGAAACGATTGGAAAATGTGCGGTTACGCTTGAATTTAATACATTAATTCTCCTTTACGATTGAATTATATAGAAAACTATTAAAATACTTCATTACCTTTGAGTTGGCTGAAATGATTTAACCAGATGCTTTAAAACTTGAGTTTATTAATAACCATGACTTACCATAGTCCGTGGTTGATCATGAAAAAGAATATAAATTATCATTGT
The DNA here is from genome assembly GCF_021130785.1 of Homalodisca vitripennis. Classification (NCBI taxonomy): domain Eukaryota; kingdom Metazoa; phylum Arthropoda; class Insecta; order Hemiptera; family Cicadellidae; genus Homalodisca; species Homalodisca vitripennis. Next base: position 122,539,211 of record NC_060208.1, read on the forward strand.
ATTTTCTGCAGAAGTAGTTAAAAAAATTCAATTGTATGCGTTTGTATGAGAAAACTAATATTTATATGAAATTTTACTTTTGTTAAAAGGACCAAATAGTATAGGCATCCTAAAATTTTATTAATAAGTATAAAAATAAGACTTCCTGAAACGAGCGCTCTCTAAGTAGGGACTGAGGTATCGGAAATATGATGAGATTTAGTGCACCAGGTTATCGGAAATCTATACAAGGACTGTTTTATCTTATTCACTATTCATTATTTGGTAGTATTTGTTTCTCCCAAATTATATACGATGTTGGAATGGCAAGTATTATGATTACCTGATCAAATCCTGGAATATTATGGAGTGGGTAATTAATACAACGGGGTAGATATATTAAATCAGGACATTCGTTCTCCATTTAAACGTGATTATCCGAAAGTGATTTATTTTTGTCTTTCTTTTATGTAATAAAACTTGGACTTTGTAAATCACTTCACTTAATCCATGAATAAACCTATATACATTATGTGAGTACCACTGAGTATAAGTTTCCACTCCCAATGCGTTTACTATTGGCAGAGCTATCTAAGTTTAATTCTATACAAACACATAACTAAACGATATTAAGTTGAATTAGTTTTCACTACTATGAAAAAGTATAAATCTTATTTGCAGGAGAAGGATCTATTTGTTGTGGGATGATTACTATTTTGCCTTGCACACCACTATACCGAAGAGTAATGACTGATATATCCTTTAATCTGAGTTAAGAAGTAAAGCACTTTGGCCCGAGAGCGCTGATATAAGCTTCCAACTTAACGGGTCTTCATTATACTTAAGGATATTGAAGTGTATATCAAGTCATCAACGATTATTTGTCAGTTTCAAGGTGTTTCAAACATTGTTCTATTCGTCTGCATAGCTTCTATTATATATTGTATGTAGGAAACAGAATGAGTTATACTTCTTAATATTTATTACAACAGAACTATTTATACGTAAGCGGAGTTGGATGGTACTATCTCGCTCACGTTAAATTTAACAAGGTTAATGCATCTTTTTTACAGAGTACAACAGATCTTATGTTAGTTTATACTGTTAGTTAATAGTATAATGTTAGTTTATGTTTTATCTGAAAGTATGAGCATTGATCTTTAATATGAGCAGACAGTTATTATCATCACACAACTATAAAAATTAAATTTATAAACCGTAATCTTTTAGGTTAAATGTGAAATAACATTTACTGTTCAAAAATTTAAAAAAATTAGCAACAATTTATTTTGTATGCAACTTTCTTCATAGAAAAGAATGAGTACTACGAAGGTACGTTTCCAAACACGGATTTGGCTGAACGTCATTGAAGTGTCCGCTTGGTTAGCTGAAGCAGGTTATTTATTGATATTTAAAAATTACTTTTTAAAATAATGTCTGTTGGTCTTTGTCACCGGTGAACGTCCTTAGAATGAAATATCTGTAGCTTAAATTCAGCATGCAATCGTTGCGAAGCCTCTTGCTCAACTCGTGGTAACTATTACCTTGTAATAGTGTCTTGGAAAATATAGAACTCGGTAATTAAATATTTGGAATACCAAAATTACCACCTTCATTTAAGACATGTTAAATGGGTTCAAAGGTTAGCTTTTGAAATATGTGCAAGCACAGGTTTAACTAATTAGTCCTGTATATTGTCAGTAGTAGTATAAGAATTTCTGACTTTTAGGCTAAATTTACAAGCCCTTATCACAATCTGACTCAAGCACATTTCATATTCAAAGGTAATGATATAAATTCAATAATATGGTTAGTGATGTATGTATCAATAATTTATTATTATAATAAATAGGAACATTTTATTTACGACAGTAAAATTTATAGACTACATAGAAGATAAAGCACTAAGGTGAAAAAATAAAAACTGCCAGAACACCACTTGTCATATGGAAGTGAATAACAAGAACTTGATAGCGAGTGGCCATTGAGTAGAATTTATCACGGAGACTCGCGTGCTGGCAGTTAACGATAAGCGAACTGAGCAGAATTTACAACCTTGGCTGATTCTCGCTCTACCTGTAATTTGCCAACTCGGTTCACTCAATCTACAGATAAAAGTATCTTTGTAATGCCCGATAATACGCCACTTTAGTTCAAATGCCATTTGGATTTCAGTAGCATTGAGAAAACATCTAAATGTTAATATTTCCTTATTATTAAAAGGTAGTGTAATACGTCACACCACGTGTCGAAAGAGGCTTCGCTGTGGTTGCATGCAACATAGGACATCATTAACACATTTATTTCTCTACATGCTCTGTGAACAGATCATACAAAAACGAAGTTCACAAGAAATGAGACATCGTAGATCTAATTTTTGCAGAAATAAAATTGTATGCAAAATTTAAAGTCTACATTCTTTACATGTCTTGCAGCATGATGCATTCAGGTGTTCGTTTAAGATTGGGTTTCATATAAATGTTTAAAAAATTTCAACTTTCTCAACAATTCCCAAAAATGTTGTATGTGTTTAAATGGTTAGGCTACATTGTGTTAATATATCATATGTTTGGATCTGTATAGTTGTATAGGAGTTTTATATATGACCAATGTGAAAATATTCGGCAACGCTCAACCAAATGTCATGAAACGACATTGATCTCAGAGTTTGCTGAACTATAAATAAAGGTTCTTGCACAATTTAAAATCTGTAGATAAAAACTTCAATTCAAGAGCGCTCTTGCGTTGTAGTATCCTGCTTAGCTTACCGGAGCGTTTATTATTGTAATACTGCTATGAAACATATGTTAATGAACAAAATTCTCTATGTATCATGCAGTAAGGTATTTGAAGGAAAAATCCATCAAAAAGTTTTAAAGTTAGCATAAATTTATATTTCTACGTATACAAAATTGAGTTTCATGTTGGTGTGTGTTAACCATGCAATTTGGAAGTCCGTTTTAGAATGCGTTATAAAAATATGAAAAAACTGTTACCATTAATTGTTTATTTACTAATGCAATTGGGGGATGTACCCATTTCTTGTTTGTATATTGTCTGTTTATCTGTCAGTCTGCAGGACATCTTGAGAAAGAAATGAGCTAATGATTAAACAGACTTTAAGCAACCACAGTGGAAGCCTTTTATGCGACACATGATGTAGCGTACTCCCACCTTGGTTTATTTATGATAGTATAAAAGTTATGTTTAAATGAAAGTTTTAAATCATTATATTACACACAGAATATTCCTTGTTTAAATATGTTAAATTAACATAATTATTGCTAAAAGAAAGTTTATTTGATTTAATGTGACATAAAATGTAATCAGTACACATCATTGCTGGAATTATAAACAGTGTTCGTATCACACAATGTTTTAGGTTAATTAAATTGGAGCATACTCATTCAATTTTGCTTGATTTTCTAACAATCGCAATTTTATGAATTTTGAAACTCAATAAGGCCTTAAGAAACAGATAGTGATTCCAAAAATATCTAACAGTTTCTTATACAGAAATTATGGTACGTTTGTTCAAACTAAAACTGTTTCCCACAATGTACTTGTTTGTTGATAGCTACTGTTAGTAACACATAATTTATTTAAATTTACTCTTAAAATATCTCACATAATGTTTTATATTTAAAACGTATTCGTTACATAGTTATTATCTATAACATTATAATAACTTTATAATCAGATGAATTATAAACATTGATTGTTTTCTAGAAAAAAATGAAAACAGAGCATTCTCAATTTGCTACATGTAATGAACATTTAAAAAAATAAGACTGAAAAGTAATCTCCTATAATTTAATATTCTAAGTGTTGTCTAGAATTCAATTGATATAGAAATTGATATTGTCTTTGGTTTACTATGTTAATAAATTTCAACATGCACAAACTAGAATTAGTTGGAAAATATTAAGATGACAAACAGATTTGTATTTTGTAAAAAACACTTCTTTAATGTGTAACTAAAGTAACATTATTTATTCTAGCTCTCCCTAAAAATAAATGGTAAAAATATAGCTTTATTATTTTATATGATTTTCTTCATTGCATTAGTTTTATGTAGAATTTCAAATTGTAATTAAGTCTTGGCCATTAATGTTACATAAGAATATGATTTAATGTATGGTGGTTGACTAAATTTGTATGAAAATGTACAGGGGTTGTTGTTTCTATTGTGCAGTAGCTGCAACATCAATCAGTGCTGCCTCTCTTGTAGATGTTGTCAATTAAATATAATCAAATTAAAGTGTAAAACTTGTGTGTGCACATTATTATAATCTAATTTGTCATTTTTTTTTTAGATATTCATTACCTCACATGCAAAATTATATACTCAACAACACAATAATTTGGCAATATTAGATCTAATAATTTGATTATGCTTATAGATTTATCAAAAACCATGTTTAATTTAGGAAAATGTTGATTACATTTGTCATATTAAGATATTTATTAATATAAGTTTCCTGGAGTGTGATTTATGGACTTAATAATATTTTATCTTCATTATTATTAAAACAGTAATAAACCTGTTATAGATATGGACTGAACAGTTATTATAATACACAAATATTAATTACAAAAATTAATATGTTAATATTTTTACTTATAATTATATATATTTTTTAAATAAATATGCAGTAGTTTGGATTATTTTTGTTTTGTCCCACAATAACAAACAAATGTATGGATATATGTATCTAATATTGTGTTCTCCCTCAATAATATTTCAATGTCTCTGTGTTGTTAATCACATGACTCAGCCTACACATCCCACGGTGTGCTATTACTGTACGTAGTGGAATTCAATAACGGTAGGCAATGTTATTAGATTAGCGCAACTACACGCTGACATCCACTCAATAAATTACAGGTTAATTGTGTAACTCAATATGTCCTATTGAGAATAAATAGTACGTCATGCAATACGAACACTTGTCATAAAGCACTCAGGAGAATGCTCTATGAACAGTTAATAAGCAAAGCTTTTCTCTATTTATTTATGCTTTGTAATTAATTTATGTGTTACGATGCATTTTTATTTGCTCAATTGTAAAAGTATTGTTGTTAAATAATCGAATAAAACGTGTGTCTGTACATTTACAGTGAGTAAAATAATGGAGTTTGTATGCAGCATTGGTTATTGCATGAGGGTTATCACGTAAAAATGAGTTAAGCATACATTATGTTTAAAAAATAATTATATAATTTGTGGTAATTTTTAAAATTTATCTTTTATGTTTTGGGAGAAATTTTAAATGTAAGTAATTTTGTTTAAGAAAATTGGATCTCTGATATTTTATATCTGAATGCATCTGATATATTTAGTTCTGAATTCTCTGCAGTTTAACTCTCTACATCATAAACTCAATTTATAAATTTCGTCTTTAAAAAATGTTTTTACTCAAAACAATATTTAAAGACTTCTTAGTTAACAATTTGATGCAATCTATCAAAACAACTTTATTCACATTACTGTTTGTTTGTCATCAGGGTTTTAAACTAGATGTAACTTTAACTTATCTTGCATGAAAGATTTTCCTCAGTAAAATCACTTTCCTACTTCCTACGTTCATAAGTCGTTGATGGCAATCAAATATAATTTTATATCTTAGATTAATGAACCGACTTGCAGCATTTTGAGATCATACTTAAAAATACTAATCAGTTCTCTCGGAACACTTCCTTATAACTGTGTATGAACGTATTTACAATCTGGCACATATGACGGAGAATGCTTCATAGACAACATAACATGGTAGAACATCTTTTACTTTTTAAAGTTTAATTTTAAGTAAGTGGTATCTACACAAAGGCAATCAACATCATCAACAAGACAAATATATCACGCGTGACTCTCACATAATATAGCAATTCCAAGTTTGACCAGGACGCTATTATAGTCTCCAAAAAGGTTTACTTTTGATAGGGTTATACTTACAACTTCATTGAGTACAGAAAACACCGACGTGTAATGTACATGTGTAGGTAACTAAATTAATATCAAGTAGAGGCCTACTGAGTGTGGTACATCACTAGCTGAAAATATAAAAATATTAAGATACAGGCTTGATCGAAAAAGTCTAATTTACTTCTTAGTAAGATCGCGTGTGGGTGACCTTCCTTAGTGTTAAAAGGGCTTGAAAACCTAAACTTGCAAAAATGAAGTATTGGATAAAAGAGCAAACTCCCTTCTGTTTTGATTTGAAGAAATGGAATAGAGCCTCCTCTTTTACAAGATGGTATGACGGAGTAGTGCCCACTATTCTCTTCATGTTGAATAGCGTTGGCATTAATATTAAAATAACAGTACTTATTTCTTTACAAATAAAAGAAAGTGTTGTAAAGTATGATGTACTGTGAATGTGGCACTGACCCCCAAACATACCCATCCTGAATATCTTGCTATGCCAATAGGCAATGAAAGGTAAATTCAGATTCTTGTAGAAAATGAACAACACAGGCTTTGACAATGACTCTCAACATTTATTAAACATTGGAATAGGAGGGGATTTATAGAGTTTAATGAAATGAATACGTACATATACAATAGCCTTTGCTTAAATTCAATAAATCATATATTTACAAATTTTATAGCATATGAGATACGATTAAAAAAAAATTAAATTACACTTAATTTTTATCGAACAAATTTCATATAGAATGAAGAGATTAACACTGTTTATATTATCTATTCTTAGGGAGACAAGTAATATGGTAACAAATATGTGATTTTATTAAAAAAAATAATTCTTTAAATTTTATTTGTAAGGATAGTTTGGAGAAAAACATATTTTACAGAACATTTGATTGGAAACGGTAAATAGACGTACCTAAACACACATAATAAAGTTAGCTGTTTTGTAAAAATCGTTTTTTCTATTTTACTAAAAATGCAAAGGCGCGAAAGTCCGAACCAAAATGGGGAAAGTTGGCAGATTCGTGTAATAATCTCTTGTTAAATTGCCTTTTGTAGTTCCAGGTTTAACTGCCCATAATTAGCATTCTATGTTATTTTTGTAATTTATCTCGTTCTTTTCTCCTCTGAATTCATATATTTAAATAAATTATATATTTTAATTCAACACAAATATATCAAACCAGGTAGAGAAATTTCTAGGTCGATTACAGGTCAATTTCTATAGGGAAGTTTGAAATATAAGAATCCTTCTAATTGATCCTTAGCAACCAAATAAATACAGGATTTTAAACAGAAAATTTAGCGTAAAGTAAATTTTCATTGAAGAGGGCTCTAAACAACGAGACCAATGTCGCGTTAAGATTTGAATTATTTGAGCAAATTTTTGAAGAAAAGTGTCTTATTTTGAAGAAAAATACGATATTTTTGTTTCAATTTTATTAATAATTACTGTGAGTCTGTGATCTACGTTTTTGATCTTGTACTGATTATTATCTACGTTATTTTAAATAAAGAATTGTTACTTAGAAAATGCTTACATCAATTTATTTGATATTCAACTTTTAATGTACCTGTAATTATTTAATTGAAGACGAAGGAGTTTAAATCATATAAAAATATATCTATGCTATTTTAAATCCGAACTACCTGTACATGCGATATTTCATAAATTATTACCTCCACAAGTTTATCCATGAATATTTTTTCCATAATTATTACCAAAATTATTATTTAAAGAATTGTCGTTGCGCTAAAAATAAAAAAAATAATTACGTTTTGTACTTTATTGAGGTTTTTTCTTCAGATAAATGTGACACTGAAATATAAAAATTCACCAGGTTGAGTAAGCCACGTTATTAGATTAAGGCACTGTGCTCAAGCAAGGTGAACATCTTCTTTATATTCATAGAAAACTTAACTGCATTTGAAATATTTCATGCCAAAAATCTTAACGTAAGATTTATATTACTTCGAGTCGCACCTGTTAGGCAAGCTATTTCAAGGACCTCATGATTGGTACATGAGTCAAATAAGTTAAGTTTTAATGTTTACAATTTAACCGTCATACCTGAGTTTGATAATATACTATTTGCTAAATATACACGAAACCTACTAGTTCCATAAAATATATTTGTGTATTTATAACCTACACATTTAATATTGCAGTAATTATAAACAGTTTATCTTACCAATGCCTGTACTAAATTCCTTATCCTGTTGACCCTCGAGGACCTGTTGACTAAACTACAGGAACCACACTTACAGCTGATATTGCTTCAGATATTCAGCGTAATTTCGTTTTTTTTCCACAAGACTTAAATTTTTCATATCATACTTTAACTACTAAAATCGAAATGCAAACCTAGGAAAATAGTCATTTTAACTAGATCAGAAAGAATTGTGTAACATGCACCACAATAAATTTCCAGAGGTTTTATTACAATAACCTGAGACAGCCATTAAATATTATCAAATCATTTACATAAACGTATTTCTTATGTTTATAGAGGTTGGACAGAGAGGTGAGCTTCATTGTTATGTTATCGCAATAGGATAAGATTAGTTTACTACTCCTACTGATTAAATACTTTATTTTATTTGCAAGGATATAAGTATTGTTATTTTAATATTAATGCCAACACTATTTAAATGGGAAGACTATAGAAAATCGTTTAGAATTCTCAGGCTTATAATGGAATTTGATCCATATATTGATATCAGAAAATCACTTATATCAATGAATCCTTGAACATCCAATAAATTTTCACTGTTTACCCATAAGACCAATGTAAAAATATTGTTTAGCAATTAATTAAATCTCATGATAAAGTTCACATCATAATAAACTCAGTGTTCTTCATTTTAAAATTAACCTTTACACAAAGTTTCAAGACTCATGGTTAGTTCATTTTCGAGATATGCGGACAGAAGGACAGAAAGCCAGATAGTAATACAATGTTTCCAGTACCAACATTTATAATTGTCACTAATGCTCAGCCAAAAATACTATTTACGACTAAAATATATATTTCAATATTTATTCTTTCATTGGATGGATCTTAGTTTTGGCCCCAGCAATTCCTAATGCAGGTTTTCCTTTTGAGCTGAGTGTCAGCGAAAGCTATCTTTAGATTACTGGAAAATTTAAATTTTGTTGGTTTGCAATGTATATCTGATTGTCTGTTCGCACTATATTTTGAGAATATACTGACATATACACTTTAAATTTTGCATGGAACTTCATTTTTATATAGGAACCATCGAGGTCGATGATGTGATATGTCACTCTATGGGATTAGGCCGTGCGTTAGTGAATATTTTTACATTAGTCTATAGGAAACCATGGTGTCACCGAGAGTTTTGAAGAATAAATAAACTTTTAACACAAACTGGAAGAGTATAATAACATAACAATTGTAATATGTCAGGTAGTGACAAATATAGGTAAAGATTTGAAATCTACATAAATAAAACAAAATCTTGTTAGTGACACCATTTATAACTCAAGAATGGCTGTACTGATTATAATTATCTCTAATGTGTTGCATTCGTCTCCGCCTCTAATAGCAGAATAACTATTAAAATATCGTAAAAATTCATGAAAAAGATAAAATAAATAAATAAGAACAAATATTCTTATATAATAGTATACATTAAAAGAAAATGTTACATGTAATTAACTGTTTTGAGAAACTGTGATAGATAATTAAATGTGTTGAATCAGCATCTCCAATTAAACAATTTGAATCAAATTCACTTTTAATTATTTTAACCACTATTTCTAATGTATTTAAATTTATAGTCTTGAAATCATACAGTAAGCTTGATAGTATCAATACTACTTATTTCAAACTTTTCTGCAACCGCTACTGAGAACAATGTTCATATAAAAAAGTTAAAGTTTAATATTCCTATAATGTAAATCCTAGCAAGTGCTGGATCATTATTGTAATCTTGAAGGAATAAAAGCCAATAATACTATCTAAATTTTAATATAAATTTAAGGAATGTTATAAAAAACATCTTACTTGTCTTTTCAAAGACGTAGGCTTCTCAATCTTTTTAACCACACATATTTTCTTGGCCGAGAACGAGGAAAAATATACCATTGAACAAATAATGGAAAGAGCATTATTTGTTTACTCTTTTACGGCATTAAAATGAGCCGTAAATAACAACGGCCATAAATATATACTCTTAGAAACATTGTCTTGAACGTGTCAGCGAGGAAAACTCAACATTGGCGACGTAAATATAATAACTCGAACCGATGCCCATACATGTAGTAAGACTACGAAATTGCGTGTAAAGCCGACGTAACTGAAAATTTTATATAAAACCTCAGTGAAGTATGTTACTCATCACGTTGTGTGGTATAATCCCACCTTGTCTTATACAAGAAAACATTTTATAAGATATTTAGTTAAAATACGATCTGCACAGACGAACTCTGCTCACACAAAGACTATTGTAGAGTGGGTGGGCTCGCTTTGGTGGTATTAAGGGAACATCTGTTTGCGTGAGACATGCAGCATCGACATTATAAAATACTCTGGTGTCTGAAATACAAATGGTTGTATGCGCAAACACTTTTAATATTGTGAATGTAATATTTTAATATTTTATTTATGTATTAATAATAAGTATATTTTTACATACATACTTAATAAAAATATGTATTTAATCAATGTACAAACTGTCAGGAAGTTGAATTTTAAATACTAAACCTAAGAGTATTAACACTTTTAATTTCCAAAATTTTACCAGTTACATTTTTATTAACCTTCCTTGCCGCACTCCTTAATTTAGGTATGTATATTAGTTGTTAAAAAACACAGAACGCTGCGATATTCAAACCTCTAAAGTGGATTTAAATTTCAATTGAAGAATATAAAATAATACTAGTATGATTATAAATTATGATTTCAACACATTACACATCTATTTGCTGGGGCTACTATATTCCCCCTTAATGTCATGATAATCCAGCCAAGTCCATCTTCAAGCAATATCAATTCAATTGTGAGACGACTTAGTCACCGTTCCTACATCACCTTTAATTGGCTTTAGTAAGTTGTTTTATTGTACATGACGATTTGTTGAAAATCGTATAGATGCAAGGGCTGAAACGAGTATTCCATGTTCTATACACTACAGGAACAGGCTGGAAAGCGGGTGCTCAAAATTATATGCTAAAGATTACCACCGATCATACGTACAGGCAACATTTTAATTTCTGCATCGTAAGATGTATCGTAAAAAATATTGATACCAAGAACAAAATACTCTAACAATTTATGGAACTTTAACTTCCTAATTGATTAGGGAAATATAATCTAGTTTAGTTTTTTCGTACTTGACAATAAATTTTCATGTATAAAATGTCGTATCCAACATAATTAAGTGATGTATAGTTACTATATAGTAGTACTATAGCAGTAAGAGTGAACATTGTGGGTAAATATTTCAGTGGCAGTAGCAATTTAATTAATAATGTAACCGGCTGTGACTGTTGTTATATTAATACATCTTTTTTACTATTATTGTACATTGGGTTTACAGTTGGAAGTGAAATAAATAAATAATAAATAAATAAATAAGACTCCGTAATAAATCATGTCAGAGCTGTGATGGAATATGTAAATTTTTGTTCCGGGGCTGCAGTGAGTGAGTGAGTGAGTAAGTGTGTGTGTGTGTGTGTGTGTGTGTGTGTGTGTGTGTGCGCGCGCACGCGCGCTTGTAATTATGTTTAAATAGTTTGTGAGTCAGTTGCTTGGAAATATTCGGTAAGTAAACGTGTACATACAGTGTACAATAATAATATAATTATTGCTTACAAAAAAGATCAGATATTTTAAAAACAGAAGAGTAAAACAAGCTTTTATTGACTTATTTTATGAGAGCCTGTGGGACTGGAAAAATATCATTCTTTCTGCATATCTGTCTGTGTTTGTTTTATATGTAGGCAAGATACATATAAAACGAACAGACTTGAAAGTTCAAATTAACTTTCATTTCTACATAGGCAACACTAACTTCGATAATATTGCTTGTCCTTGTATGAGATGTTGACAGCGGTTGTGAATACCCTTTCATTGTCTTATACGTAACCGTGATGAGAACGAGAAAATGAAAGTTTGAGTAAATATTGTAAACCAACAGTGGAAAGTCAAACCAGAAAATGACTAGATTAGACATCAGAGAACTCTTGCACTGTAGCACCCTCTCAAGCTTACAGCAACTTTTATTATTTAAACACTGGTATGAAACATAAATTAGTGAATGCAAGTAAGAATTAACTATGTGGCACGATGTCATTTGAAAGATTCAGCCTTAGACAGAATTTTGGATGAAATTTAATTAGCACATTGTCAGGACTGTTTTTAAGATGGTGCTTGTACAACTATGGAATTTGGTCGGGGTTAATTTTGTGTGAATATCTCTTCTATATGATGTTCTGTCTGTCTATCTTCCTGTTGAACATCTCGAAAAAAATCTATTATAGATCTACAATTTTTCACGCAACCTCGGCAAGCCTGTTACGCAACACATGGTGTGGCGTATTCATTTCTTGTTTATTTTATTTCTTAGTAGAGATAAAACTATGGATTATATATATTTGCATATGTATATATATATATATATATATATATATATATAATTATATATGTAATATATATATATATATATATATTGAATTCAAAATATTCAAAATAATTGAATCGGAAAAAGTAAGCGCTCTGTGGTGTAATGGTAGCACATTCACCCGGCAAGTGAGAGATCCGGGTTCGACTCCCGGCGGAGCAAGTACTTTTTGTGATACAATGTTTTATTGAAATTAAATAAGGCTATTGTCATTTATACAATTTTATGTATATATATATATGTATATATATATATAATATAATATCAATTATAATATTTAATTATCATAAATACATTATAATCATGTGTAGAAAGATTAATATATAAACACATTATTCATAACTGATATGATTATGAATCACTCTTAATTATAACCGAAGATGATTTCCTACTAGTAGTAAAAGCCATTTTTATTAACTCGTAAACAGTCTATATTTCTCTAAATTTTTGGATTACGAACTAGAATTTGATGAGCCTCTCAATCCCTATTTTGTCACGTTTTAAGAGTTATTTTCTTTACTAACTTTGTGTTTAAAGATAAGAGATTCCACGGTCTTCTCCATAAGAAATCCTCATAGAATGTCGTACACAAGCTTGTCTTCACAATGTTATCTGGACAAAGTCTCTCTGGCGTTGGCAGCTTATTGTTTTCAATTCCTTGTAGTTGTCAGCTTTACAAAGGACAGAGTTAATTAGAACACTGAACTACTTGTAACTGAATTGTTCTTCGAATCTGATAATTTTCTGAAAAATTATATAGTGGTGTTATTTGTTAGTTACAAAATATTAGTTGTGGGAAGTTTTTAGAAATATTCATCATACGAGTAATCTGTAGAAGCTTATTTAGGTTTAAACATTTAAAACGCTTAAAATACTCTTCCGTTTTGAAGCACAACGAGTTAGTAGTTTTTATACTCTTCCAATGTTTGCCGATGTTGAATTTGTCTCTATTTTGCATTGACTCAAACCTTTCACTGTGGCTACATCGGTATAATCATTAATTTATTGACTGTGTTCGTTACGTTTCTCTTTATCGATTTCTAAACTTGGCTCTGTGTAATACGAGCGCCAAACTAATAAATCAATAAAGCTACTGATGCAAAATTAATGCCTTTAAAAAAAGGACGATATTTACGAATAAGAGATCATAAAAAGCCATGTAAATGGCATTTTAACGGCTACTATTTGTTATTCTAAAAAGTGGTAAGTTAAAGTTTTATTAATACTCTATTTTAACTGAATATACAAAACAGTACTTTATTATTTACGACATTTTAATCATTTATTTAATTACTACCATATCCGTTACTGCTGAAAAATAAAAAATTTTGTCGTATTTGTTTTTCATTAGTTCAAAATATTAAACTAATGAATACGAAACTATAATAATATATAATATAATAATACGAAACTTATTATCGTCTATGTATTTAACATTTTTCGCTAAATTATTTTGAAAAATAATCTGGTATAAAGCAAAACCCAGCAATGTCGGAAAAAAACTATGAAATTAATAATTAGTGTAAATTAAAAGTCAATCCGTTAAAGATTAATTAAGTTGTTATGATATCTATTCTTCTCTTTTAGTTTTCTAAACTATATATTTTCTAAAAGTAAAATCGAAATCTTTCAGCATAATTAATACCATAATTAATATTAAAAATTGTTTGTAAAAAGTTTAAAAAAATTACAAATCAATAAAATTGCGGTTATAGCATTTTACAATTTTACGTTTACAGTAAAATTTATTTCTACTTTAATATGATGCAATTACATAATACAAAAATGTTATATTACACTCGTATAAATCACTTAAATGTAATATTTTAGAAATAAAAATGTAACTTAGTCGTTTTTGAGAAAAACTTTATCAACCTAAATTATTCAACAATAAAATTAAAAAAATCACTCGATAGGTCACAATAACCAATACTGGTTTGACAAGAAATATATATTGTTTTATATACTACACATTATTCTGGTGTGAGTAACATAGTTTCACATTGTGTTTATATATCTAGAGTTGGGATCTAAATAATATTACTAGCTTCAGGATTCTGCATCTGGAGAATTGGTAAGTAATCTCATCTCTTACTGCGTTAACTGTACGACATTAATCTCGTAAAACACTTTGTAAAGACTTCTCAATGTGTAAGACCCGTTTTATTCCTCACCCCCCCCCCCCCCCACCCCCCCCCCCCCCCACCCCCCCCCCCCCCCACCCCCCCCCCCCCCCACCCCCCCCCCCCCCCACCCCCCCCCCCCCCCACCACAGTCATGTCAACCGCATGATATACAGGTAACATAATGCCAAAAAGATCGTGTATATATATCGTGAGAGAGAGAGAGAGAGAGAGAGAGGAGAGAGAGAGAGAGAGAGAGAGAGAGAGAGAGAGAGAGAGAGAGAAGAGAGAGAGACAGACAGAGAGAGAGAGAGAGAGAGACATTTGAGGTGGGGTATTTAAACTGATCATGTTTGTTAAAAACAAGGAGCTTCTACGCCTTGTGCAGCCACTGGTGTGGGATGCCTATGTAGAGACTGATCTTAAACTCTACAATCGAATTCAGCTTTGTTTAAGAAAGCCTTAAAATAGACTAAATATTGAAATCAATAATAAGAAATTTCGATTTTTAAGCGAAGAATAATCTTACTTCTCATTTTTTATTACTACTTAAACAATAAAGACTGCGACTGCAAGAGTGAACTCGGTTGTCGAAACAAAGAATATTTACTCATACTTGGGTCTAACATGCAAAGTGTAGAAAGGTTTCTATTGTATAATCAGTGTCACTGTGAAAGCTTAGAGTGTTAAAGAACCTGCTTTAATTAATTCTTAGGTCAAACGGGAAATTTAATTAAACCTTCAATGCATTTTTAATAAAAATGTTACTTCCTACGCTGTGTTCTAAGTTTTTTATACCTTTAAATTATTTCTCAATTGTTTGTATTATTTAAATTGGTATTATTCAATTAAATCATTACATTATTAAAACTTAGTATGAAATTTACGTGTTATAGCACTACAATAACCCAACTGAAAAGTAAAGCGTCTTATAGTTGCGGATATAAACTTCCAATGGCTGAGCAAAACATTAAAATAGCAGAAAAAGCGGAGAGATATGAGCTTATATTTTAGTGCTGATATCCTATAAGATCACAGAAATATACAGACCTGAGTTTTGATGATAAGTTCGCCATCATATTTCGATTCACCGCACTAGGGTTAGAAGCAAGGGACACCCACAGGTTTATATTTTAGCCTGCCCTTATCGGATTCCGAAGTTTCTAAACACAGTCCTGAGCTCAGTAATGGTCAGTAAATTTAATAACCCTAACTATAACATAGCCCATTTCATTGCTAAGAAATTGTATTTAAACTACACCTGTTGGCGTTTAATACTCTGCCCTAGACTGTAAAAAGTCCCAAATCATTCCTGAGCCATTAATAGTCAAAGAAGGAGTCCATATAAATAATCCCTTTTCAAACTGACCCTCAATTTTATTAACCTTAAAATTGTAAGTAGAATTGCCAATAAACGTTAATGTTTCCTTTTTTTAACTTCTTCGTCGTCGACTTTCTTTGGATCTCTTTACACGAACATTTCAGAAGTCAAGTCTGAGACAGCGTCAGATACAAGACGCTGCTATAAAACGAATTTGAACTGAGCTAAGCTCAAAATTCAAGTAGAATTAGTTTTTTTATGTTTGTAAAAAAATATATATATATGTTTTCAAATCTCTTTAAACAAATATAGAGGCAATCTCCTATATGTTACCATGGTTAACTTTATGAAATGCTCTTACAAAATAAACATACAATTTTTTATTACTTAAAAATATTCTAGTTTTTAATTAAAACATTTATATGTGTTTTATATAATTTTTATCGTATGCATTTTATTTTATTTTATCTGGTTATTTTTCGTGAAATAAGTCTCAGGAAGTCAAAAAGTGTTAAAGAGATAGAAATGAAATGTTTATGCGAAGTTTGCGGTAAGTCTATTGGTCTTCATTACACCGTTACATTTTTTACTTAATCTACTCTACCCAGACAGCTGGTGGACCAATTGTTGATGTAATACAGGTAATACTTAAAGTAAAGTAAAGTAAAGATGTCATGTTTTACCAGGCGAAGTTAGGGCTATGAAGCCCCCTCTAACACTTAACCTGGAGACCAATGGCTTAAAGGTGACCAGTGACTACAAGGTAATACTTGTAGTCATAGAAAAAATAAAAACATTACTCAAGAATAGGCATAACATTAACATGTTGCGTAATAGTACTAAAAGTATGTATGGGACTGGTGCTTAACTATGAAAACGTACTTACTGATTGACATGAAGTTCTCACAAAATAATTTTCCGTGCTTATTGAAAACTTATTCTCTATTATACCTTTTCAGCCTATTCCCCTTATCCTCCTTCCACGTATCATACGAGCAGAAACAGCAACTCTTACATTCGTAAAACACGACAATATTAAAAATTTATTGTTAGTATCGCCCTTTTAAATATGTTAAATACATTTTACTAGTAAATACTACAAACTAGGTAGGATTATCCCAAACCACGTGTTGCGTAACACACTTCACTGAGTTACAATGTAAAATTTCGCTTACAGCTAATTTCATTATTTACAGATGGAATGGCAGATAATTATACGTAAACAGGAATGCTTACATCCCTCGATAAACATAATAGAAGTTGCCTCAACGTATTGTGTGATAGGTTTCAACGGCGCTTATCCAAATTCCATCTTTGGTCAGTCATCATCATAGAATGTCTTCTTATTTATGTATAAATTAAGTTTGATAGGCGATTTAAAGTCTATCGATGAAATCTTCCTCTCCTCTGCAACATTTTATACATTTATATTTTTTTATTTGAAATTAATATCGTTTTCTTAAAAATATACACACCAACTTACCATACAATGGTATTGTATGTGTAGGCATAGTTATGCTACATGTGGTAATATGTCACCTTTTAACATATTATATAAATATTTTGTTTGTATTTATTATACTATTTTCTTTTTTCAATCATGGTTACATATATTGTATCACTTTTCGTTAACGCTTAAGCCTAATTCCTTCTAGTAACAAACCCCATCATCAAACTCAGTATTCCTCATATATAATCTTCCTCATGTACATAGAAAAGAAGCTTCATTCTCAATTTAAAGTGTATAAGTAAGTACGTTTTCGAGATATCATGTGGATAGAGAGACAGATAGACAAACAATCAAACAGAAATTAGTTTTTATTTTCGAGCAATAAGAGTAATTGCGCTAACGCCCAACCTAATAACACAGATTATTATTTCGGTTAAAGCTTTCTGTTGGTCTAACTGTTTATGTAAATGAAGTTAAATTTTTACATATTTTTATTTATTTGGCTTTTAGTACGCATAATATAAGTAACTTCACTGGAAAAAAATATATAAGGACATGTTTCTTCTGTTAGAACTAAGCGGCCTTGTATTCATAAGTAATAATATTTTTATTATTAACAATAACAGTTAAACAACCCAGTTCCAATTAAACTATCACTAATACATTTCATAAAAATAATTAGTTAATAGTAGCCTATACTTTATATAAAAAAATCTAAATAAATATTGTTGTTTTTATGCAGTAAACGAATTAATTCCACGTTCCATGGAACCCACAAACCACTAAAGACAGTGAATACAGGACAATACTTGTCAGGCTAGAACTAGGTTGTGGGTTTACGAGCTGCCATGTAGGTAAGTGTTACTTATTTTACCTATTCATAAATGATAGCAGACCTTTGTAAACAATCCCGTGTTATCTCAATTTACCCTGATATACCTTATAGTTTCTGTATATGCATGAATTCAGCTAACTAATTAAACTTACATAAAAATATAATACTTCAAGATGAATGTTATATAAGTAATGTCATTCTAAGAAAAGATTTTAATTAATCACAGAATTACTAAACAGTTACATCCGGTGTCATTAGGTATCGGTAAAATTTTATCTCGAGTTTATTGTCGTATTCAAATAATATATTCTTGTAATATATAAGAACAAAAACCTGCATTAGTTTATTTGTAAGGGATTTATTGTCGCTTTAGAATCACTTTATTATTATAGTCAATTTCCTAATCAGTATTTTTTTGTTATTGATTTTCATTGTCTATAAATGAAATCTTTCTCGAGATATCTTGCTGACGTTTATGCCACATGTACAATTCATGTTTGTAAAATTCTTTACTTTAATTGCTTAATATAAGCGTTGTAAATAAAAACCGTCTATATAAAAAACATAGTTCTTGCTTGTTG
Source organism: Homalodisca vitripennis (assembly GCF_021130785.1). NCBI lineage: Eukaryota > Metazoa > Arthropoda > Insecta > Hemiptera > Cicadellidae > Homalodisca > Homalodisca vitripennis. The sequence goes on from NC_060208.1 coordinate 122,558,080, forward strand.
TTATTGCTTTATAATTTTAAACTGAACATATAGGTGAGACTTTAAATGTAAAGTACTTAAAGCAAAACTATTTCAATTTGTATTATTTCTACCTGCTAATGACCTGATGAAGAACTAATTCTAAGCAACAGGTGTTATTTCCAATTTAAAAAATAATAACATATGTAGTGTGAGAGATAAATTCAAGCCAGTAATACATTTTATTTTTTATTATTAATTATTTATTATTTTTATCATTTTATTTTATTATACTTATTAAACAAATTTATTCATCTATTCAATAATCAACTATCAATAACTATAAATTAAAATAATAAAATATGAGTAAATTCTAAACTCTAAAATATCAAAATGCTTTCCCCTCTAAAACTCCTCCATCAATAACCTCTTGGCCCAATATGTGACCCGGAACCATATTGAGGCCATATTTCATACTGTGTCTGAAAAACGAGATTGAGCTGCTCCACGCCGCAGGTATGTTATTGTTTCGCTATCATAAACTATGTCGTAATTTTCACTTCTTTGTTTTGCCTATAAATCTAATTGCTTCTAAATCAGATTAATCTGAATATTGATACAACTTTCTAGTTTGCAGTTTTATCAATGTAATTAATTCTTATTAATTAATTTGTTACAGTTCTTGTTAAATATTTAAAAACAAGTTTATCTATAATCAAGAGTTATGATTCATAATCAAAAATAATAACAAAAAATAAACTATTATTGCTAGTAATAATTAGGGTACATTTCTGTGTATTATATCAGTCTTCGCTGGTACCGAATTGGTAAGATAAGTCAATACAACTACTGTATAGAGTGATGATGTCTTTGTTGCACTAGCTGCTGGTTTATTGTCTGATAGTATTACATTGAATAAAATTGTAACTTGTAATAAATAGTATAATGTGTAACATATGCCCATTCTCTGTGAAGTACTAATTCTCTCGCTGAGATGCATGCCTACCAATAAAATCAAAATGTTTATAAATATAGCTTATTCCAATGAGGCTCTTTTTGCCTCCAAATTACCGTGTTGTTACTAATAACAAGATGTACCGGACACAATAAACACAGCATTGAGATTGGGCTTAATATCGTGGTTCCTTAAGGCAGTCAAGTACTTACAGATGTGCGAAGTGAAATTTATTTGTATCAGATTGCCGAGTTGTAATTTACTTCAACAATAGCCAGTTGCTAGGGAATCGATCATTCCTTTCTTACTTATTTCTATTCTATTTATTGTGTGAGCACTAAAACCCAACTTTGATGTATCCGAATAAAATTATTTAGATATCTAACAGACATATAAGTGCTATATACTTTGTAATGTGTGTAGAAATCTGGTAGTAAGATAAACTGTAACAAAAATAAATTTTAATACTATACTGTAAACGGACTAACTATAAGTTTCATAACAGTCCACATATATATAACTGTCAATGATAATATGAGCTTTATGTAAACTTATTCATCGTTTTAAATTGTCTTTATTAAATTTATGTAATTAGAAACTTATTTTTAAATGTTTGTTATTGGTTACAGAATATAATTCCACTGATCTCAAATTAAATCAACAGGTATATCTTCCTAATAATTAGGAATTATTGTAATTGATACAATAATAATTACGCTTATATAATTAATGAGAGTAATTACAGAGTCAACAAAGTAAGCCTCAATTTTGTGAAATGGCATATTATCCCTCAATAAGAGGTTCAATAGGTTCGTAATAATAATCTACTATGCCAACACGGCAAGTGATAATATAGCTAAGTAAAGTTAATACAAAAGAGGAAAGCCTCTTCAGTACTTCATGAGAATAATACAGGGTCCAACACAAGCCTCTAGATGGCAGTTATCATGAGTATTTGAGTATTAATCAGAGTAAATGGTTAGCAAAACTATTAACTCCAGTTACAAAGATTAAATCTTACACAACTCTAAAATTTACCGTAAATTTACACCTCTAAATCCTACTTAATTTCGGTATGGTATAACTACTGCATATAGTAGTTACTAGAAAAGAAGCATAACACATAACTAGGTATAAATTAAAGCTGGTTCCGAGAAGAATAATTTATTTTCTGAAGAGGATCTATGCTTGTCCATCAAAAACATGAATTACCTAGCATAAACAATGCCAAAAGCGCTAATATACACAATACTACAACAATATTACACAACGATCAGTGATAGAAAACATTTCAAAATTGTATATGTACCATTGATGAGACGACTTTCTAAACAATGCAACGACCCAATAAAAAATAGCAGAAAAAGCAACTCGTACCACAGTAACATCAGCAGAGATTTATAACTGTTACTATGCAATTAGTTTCAGGCGCTAATTAAATAAATATAAATACAGTATAAATACTTAAATTAAATACTCTAATTAAATACTTTGCCTGTGTTTTTTATCCTGGATTTTTTCAAAGACTTTAGAACAGACTTCCTGATTGCAATGATAAATTATACCCTATAGGATTGATGGCACCAGCTATATGTTTTATGTTGATGAAAAAAGTTCACAGTTATGTCGAGTCAAAATAATTATCTTTCTCTTCTCATTTTGATCAACAATCAGTTTTATCAATCAATAGATAATCTCAATGTCTTCAAGATTAATGATATTTGGGTGTTGTTTTTTCTATCACAATCATTCCACCATCTCCAACCACTGGAAAAATCAGTTATAATTCTTTCCAGACATATTTCATGAAGTAGTGGATATACATATAACAGGTAATCTAGGAAATTCCTAATTATTTACAAAATTTTCAAACTGTCACTCAGTGCCGTAAGCCAGCTTAGCATCTTAAACAAGTGAATACTGATTTGGAGGCAGTTAAATGATACTTTGAAAATTATGGCCTTTGACTCAATCCTGGAAAGTGCTCTCTTTTGAAAGTTCGGTTTCTTGTAGGGTAGTAGAATCTATAGATAAAGGTAATTCAGTGTAACTTAGCAGTGAACCTTTTAATGTGTGTAAAATGCATAAAGATATTAGGTGCAAAATTTATTCACCTCAAGTGTGACACATTTGTAAATTTTTTGTTACCAGGTTTAAATCGTTGTTATTGAACAATTATAAATTGAGGATAGTGCTATCTGTGAGTTTTTCCTTGATTCATTTCACTCTACCTATTTTTGGTGAGAGTTTTAATCTGTAAAATACAGATATTCTTAAAAGACCCCAGAACAGTGCTTTAAGATTCGTTCATAACCTCAAAATAAAAAAACCGCATTAGCGAATACCGCACAATTGATCAAGTTGTATTAATATCAATAGATGCTATGCTATTAAATTCATCTCGAATGAACATAATACATTTTGATACAATGGCCACATTATGTAAAACGTAACCTAATTCATAGAAGTCACGTCAAAACGAATAAATTCTTCGTTAATTTTTGACGTTGTGTATCCAACAGATGTCATCATAGTATATCACATAAACTAATGTTTATCGCTCTGTTTTATCGAATAACCGTTAGAAAGTGCAGGTAACCACAATCCACTAATATAGAACCTATAAAGCCATAAGCACCACAAATAGCCCTAGAATATATATATATATATATATATATATATATATATAATATATATATATATATAATTTTTTATCTGTTTATAAATCCTAATGTTATAAAGACAGTAAATGATATAAAACGTGCTCTTAATGGTTTATTAAGCATGTTTTAATTTCCATTGGAAAAGGAAAACATTTTCTGCGTTTGAGAGGCACAATCTGTTTTTGGCTTAAGTTGTATTTTTACATTTTGCTTCAACACTTTAAGATACCTTTTTTGATTATATGAAATCTAATTTTTATAATGTTGGAGTAGCATGTAGAGGAACCTTATTTTCAGGCAAAAACAATATAAAAAGGAAAAATAAAACTATTCTATTTCTGCAGGACTTAACACAGAACAAATTGAATTCATACTGTATAGAATCAGCCAGGCATTTCTTCTCTTTGCTCACCAATAGTAGGTCAACAAGGTGACTAACAGTATGATCTGTAACCGTAATTAAGCTAGTGACTATTAGTGGTAAAGTTGTCTCGTTAAAGTTACCCAATGACTTTTATGATACACTGTGGTGGTAGATGGTTTCGTTAACTACATTTCGTCGTAAATTACATTGTACTGAACTTTTTTTTTGCTGTTAGGCTATTACTTTTATACTCTTTCATAACGTGACTTGCCACCTCTAAACAAAATCATTTATACTTTATTTTAAGTACTAACCTATAATTATAATCATTAATAATCTTATGAATTGAACACTTATATTTTTATATTTAATAGTTGGATTTTTAAATCTTTATAGATTGACTTCACCAAAAGATCGAATTTATTCAATAATAACCCTCAATACTAGCTGTTGACAAACAAACACAAACTATACGTTTAATCAGACTCCCCCTACATTTTTGCCAATATAAAATCAATAACTGCATTAGCAGTATTTTCATTATTGAATTACGTTGCGAGCACACTGTTTTAAATTAAGCGAATAATCTTTACACAGTTACATAAAGGAAAGAGTATTTTTCAACAATAAATATGCCATCCTGATAAATGTAATGCAATTACCTTGACTCTATGTGCAGAGAGCTATGTGTGGAATGCTAATATAATCCAAGTTCCCGCTGCACTCAGATGCATTAACTCTTACCAGCTTTAGATAAATAGGTTATCACTGTGGTATTTGCAGTAAGTACATCAGCTTAACATGCTTACCTACTTTAATCCGTTTCTGACAGTTTACATGTAGTAAATATCATATTACAACTCAAACAAGACATTCTGAAAATTTGATGGGGAATGAACATTATCTTGCGAAAAATATACCACAATAAGAGTACGTCACACCTACCATGCGTAACAAGCTTTGCTGAGGTTGTATGCACAGTTTAAAGTTGATAGATACACGTATTACTATGTCACATTTAATAATGACTTATGACAACTCTATTATTTACATAATTTATTTACTCTGCGATTTGTTCGTTTTATCATTATTGTAACTAAATCCAAAGTAAACAATTTTCACTAACGCTCAGAAAAAATCCATAATAGTGATATTTACAGCACAGGAACTTCATATTACATACATTACAATTAAGATTCATGCAAACTTTAGGGCAGTTTGTTTTTCAAGTCTTCTTCGGTAATGTCAACCAGGTATTAGTATTGGTATTGGCGAAGCATTATAAAGAACACTGTGAAAAGTAGTGCAAGATACATTTAAGAACATTTTAATCCATTATGATAAGGAATTTATTGAAATTTAATTCTTTTTTTAACATTCCAGCAACAGGCAGAACTCCAAATAAATATGTTTCAAAACTTTCCTATAATATTTTGGGAATGGTTTTAACTAATCAAGACTAACAAAATATTGAATAAAACCTAATATTGAATACGCTTGCGTCAGAAACACAGTTTACCGTTGTTTGTCAGTATTTAATTTCTATGTTTTGTTTCAGAAACCAGTATATGCAGAAATATTACACAGATATTTTACTTACATTCACAAATAACGATAAAAATAATTATCATCATATCCCATTTCAAGAGTTCGGACAATTAAAGTTTTCAAAGGTAGCTTGACAATTAATAAAACTAAGAAAATATAGCAAGAATGATCAACGTTTTCAAATATAAAATGTGATATTTCATAATTAATTTTTATCATTCATTTATCATAAATTTGATATAAATCTCGTACAAATATAATAATAACAATTCTAGTAATTATTCGTGATTTCGCACGTAATTTTGTACGGTTACGTGTAATTTTGAACTGGTAAAAGCACTTCTTGTTTGAGTGAATTATATTTCCAATGTCAATGCTGAGTTTGCCTTCTTGCCACGATCATGAAAATACATTAAAAGTGTACAATCATAGCAATTAACTCAGGCCTTTGCATTTTTCTATTGTTGGTTTCACATTTTTCCCGATGAAAATACATATATACATATACAGATCTGAGGAGCCTATTTCTGTCAAATAACAATTAAGATAGGTTTCATAACATTATTGAAATGTCTAGTAAACGTTTCATTACTTTGTCTTTATATCTGAACTGATAGCAGTTACTCGCTGTTTTTCATAGAATATAATAGGCGTTGCACGTGTTTAGAAGAGCTGTTACAAAATTAGTATAGGTTTTTCTCAGTATGAACAGAGTAACATGCAATTAACACAAATGTAGTGGAATAAGGTGCATTTATGCATTTTTCTGAAAAAAAAACTGCTTTTAAAATGTAATTATGAGTATGATTGTAGAACTGTTCTCGCTAGAAGCAAACTTTAAATGAATGTCTTCAATGAGAATGCTGAATCTAAATGGTAGTTAGTTTAGCAATGAGACTCCTATAGTATTTTTAGACTGAAATAAAAACATAAATTCATATTACAGTAATAATTGTTTGTAAATGTTCAAAAAACATTGCCATTCTGGCAGTATAACCAAACAGTATAAATATTTCGTCTAAGAATTACAGTTTATGGTTACAGTAAACTGTAAAAGTTTAAAAATTAACCCACTTGCAAATACTAAATTTAACATGATAAAATTGGTCTGTATATTTAGTAATATTTACATTATTTTCCCACGCTACTGAACACATTTGGAGTCCCACATATTTTTAAAAGTAATTTGTGGTAGATTAAACGAGTTCATATCGCATACCCTGTACAACTTTACTTTTTAAGTGTTGAAGTTATTTATCTGGATCATGCTTAAGCTATATGTTTCTAAATTTTATTATATCAGAATACCAAATATTGCAAACTAAACAAAAAAACATTATGGAGTATTTATTGACGCTGTAGCCACATAATACACCATTACGAAGTAATAAAAGTAAGAAAATAAATCTTGGCATGTTATTTCTTATCTTTTCTCCATTAAATGTCTCAATGGACTCCTAAAGGAGTGTTTAATGGTGTAGATTAGTAAACATGAAATCTATAGTACAATATAGTAGTTTTTAAAATAACATTGGATACTCATACTCCGTATCATGTTTCAGAGAACTTTTAGAGAGGTATTATCTGGAATAGTAATGAAAACTGTATTTCCAAAAACTCTGAGAAAAAACACTGATTTAATCTCCTCACTCAGTCTAATTCCGTTCCTCTAGGACGGGTTCTTTTTCTTTTTATCCAATCAGCACGTCATTCCAAAACCGAGTATAAAACACCATGATTTCTGGGATTTATAGAGTAAGTTTTATTAAATTTAAGGAAATTTTATTTCCCGCAGCTTACTTGTTCTGGCTTGTCCATGTAGTTTTATGTGTAAGTTCCTTATACAATACTTTTTTCAATTTTTAAGATCCTAATGTGGGACCACAATGGGATAGCAGTCATTCGTATAAAATATTTATAAAAATCAGATCATCAGTTTTAGAAAAAAAATTGGCGGAGGACATACATAAAACAAAAACATATAACAATTTTTAAATTGTATAAATTCCTCCTTTTTTAAAATTCGGTTAAAACATCTATACGTTATGTTTTATTGTTAAAGACAAAAAGCTCAGGACTAAATCTTTGTTTACAGACTAAAATATACTCTATTAATTCATCTATTAGTCTTCCTAATACAACATCGCTATGATTAATAAATTAGAGTAATTTCCTAAAAGCCTCCAGCTATAGATGTTTTACAAACTCATTACCTGAGTAGTGGTCCTTCCAAGAATGGTGGTACTGGCGGGAGGTACGGTCTTCATTGTGCAGTGGATCTGAAAAGCTTACATTAGGTGATTGTCCCAGTGCCTAAATTGTGTATCAAAAGAAATAAATCTAAACGTATAGGATATTATGTACAAACTACATGGAGTAAGTAATTAAAATTACTACCATTATATTCTCTGTTCTGGCTATTCATATTAGAGTTTATGTTTCATAAGGAGCACCAATAAATTACTAGTTTTTAAGGTGGATATCGTGAATCATATATTCATCACGTTTCTCCATCTCACTATACAAAGACCGTTTAAGTGTTGACTTTCAGTCTCTGTATCTAGCTGTCTGACGGTTTTATAACTATTATTTATATGTCTGACTATTGTGTACTATTAATGTAAGTATATAGTTTATTAAAGCAATATAATATGATAAAACACATTATTTTGTATTTTTACACTTTCGATACCCTCCTACTTCAACTTTTACATAATTACCCCATATAACGATTGCTTTTATTCTTAAAGAATATTCCTCTATAAGTATCTGGAAATATCATGTTCTTTTCAAATAAAGTACAAATCAAAAACAGCGAATAGTTTCAACCTATGTAAAGTTTTTTTTTTAACTAACAACCAAAAAAAAACAAAATCCTGAGATTGAATGTGCAAAGATTTCACAAGAGATATTTACAATGATGCATGGTACCAGATCACTTCCACAGAGTACATAACGTCGCTAAGAAAATGTAAAAATAAGATGTTAATTCACTTTACGTAATTGGTTATTTTTAACTTGATTTAACCGTCAATATGTACTTTACTACTGTTTTAACTACATTGCATAATCTGTGTTTGAGATTATATTATTAAACTATATTAGTTAAATGGGCTTGGGCAACGTTTTTTAATCCGATATAACAAAGAATACTTATAAAGTAAAAAATGTAATACATATTCGGATTAATGATGATAGCCCGTTAGTCTATCAGCATTTATCAATTCCTGTAATACATAACCACAGTCTCTAATGGGTGCCTCTTTAAGTCTAGAATTCCTGGTCATGCTTGTTTCCTTTGAAAATGTTTAATAAGACATTTTGTCAAATTTCACTAAACGTCACTATTGGTTAACATTTGCTTTAACCTTAAATACAATCTACTAATACAACTGTCATATACAACATACATGGATTCGTGTAATTTGAGATGCGGCTAAGCTACCTACCATGTCTTGTGAGATATTTATAGAACGCAGTTCAATCCTAGTTATTGAGACTTTACTTTTTATCTTGGAGGAAAGATATATAATAGAAAGCGTTTGTGGACATAATTGGGACAACGGACTGACAACAAACTCTATTAACATCATGAAAAAGGTGAAGCTAATGACCTATGTTACTCCGTTACCATACTAACCACGATAATTCGTTAGGAACCCCCCCCCCCTCAGGATTAGAATTATATATATATGTACATATTATATAACAAATTATATTACCGTGGTTTGATCAAAAAGTAGTTTTTCTATGACCATTGGGGAATTTCTCTACATAAATATAAATGGAATAAGTCACTCATTATTTTAGTTCTGAACATTGAATTCAATATTTATTTCACTTTATGCCGATAGAAAATTTTAATGTGAATCTCACTTAAGCTGTATGTAAAAACATAAATGTTCAAGTCAAACGCCACTGTTTACTCCTGCGTACATTTTTTTAGCGTTAGAGTATAGATTATAAATGAGCATATTTACAATTACTATAGTGAAGATGTTTACTTCATTATGCCCATACAATGAACTTTTGTATACGAGTTTGCAGAAAGATTACATAGCATATGAAAGCAGTCCTGAGTGTTCTCGTCTGTAACGGTCGTTCCCTTTATCGGAGGGCCGTGAATTGGGCACAACGGTCCCAGAAGACCCAATTCTCTCTGGCACTAAATTTCTTCACACTGTGCTGGGATTTACTGAATATTTATCAGTCTCTTATGTTTGCATTTAAGTTTCACGAAGTTTTCTAATGTTTTGTAGTAATATAGTAATGTTGTAAAATAATTCATAGAACTAACTGTGGATTCATGTCTAGTAACTATGCAATTTTAATGTTGAAGGTATTTGAAATAATGATTTATTTGTAATTATTTTTTACATAGTTGTATACATACATAAATCATCTGGAAATTTCCTGGCCACTTTTACAAGTATTATGGCCAGGTGAAAAAGGTATTTATTACGGTAGTACACGGAAATTCTCATTCAGGAACTAAAAACATTTTTATTATTTAATTTCTATCGTTATTGTTCATTTCATGTGGAAATAAAAAACAAACCTGTCAATTTATATCACGAATAATAAGGGCATTAATACATTATTTATAAAATATTTTTTTTCTTTAACTTTATGTAAATTTAATTTCTAACTTTTTTATATTAAGACGAAGTATAAATTTATCTAAAGATGGTAAGTAAATGACCAATGTATACGAAAAGTAACAATGATGAAAGCTCACATCACATTGTATCAAATGTTTTCCCATTTACGTTTTAATACGTTTATGTATTCCTCACAGACCGACCATTACTGTCTTATCTTTTATTTTTGGTCTTTGACGTGTACTAAATCAACAGGTTATAACATTTGATTAATATTATACTTCCTGCAATAAATATAAACTTTTTGGGAGATTCCCGAGGTTTACATCGCATATGGTTTCACTTACATTTTTGTACAGTTTATATGTTGACCTTATAAATAATACAAAACGTTTTGTAGTGTATTTCCGGTGAACATTTTTAAAAGGTTTCTAAAAATAACTTGCACTGGTATGTGTTTGGTTTAAGCCTATGGCTTGGAGACTGTAAAAATTAAGTAATATATTCCTGCAGGTATCACTTTTCTACTCTCAAGGACATTGTATGACGTACGCTCCTTATCATTCATTTCCAGTGATTCTTGTATAAAGATGTTTTTAAGGATTTTGAGGAAATGGCATTTACAATTTCTTACTTATAACCGTAAAAGAATCAATTCATTACTTTAGTAATTAGAGTAAAATAATGAGCTTTACAACGATCTGTGAGAAAAACTTTTTGTAGTCATGCATTGCAAATGCACATTTCTTGAAAGAAATGCATACACTATTGTTAAAACTTCGTAATTTATAAAAATTAAAGCAATTAAATAGAATAAGCATAGATCGTTCTTCATTACAAGCTTTATAAATTTTAAATATGATAGGCAGAAAACAGATAGGATCTGTTGACTAGGGTACTGTTGACATAATTACTCCTTATGTAATGTGCTAACATAGATTTCATTTAGAGCACATTTCTTATTTAGAGAACATTGTACAATTTTTTGCTAAAGTAAGTGAACTATATCTTATCTTTCTAGCGACATATTTCCAATACAAGAAACTTAGCAAGGCTTTTTAGAATATCTGAGATTTCGGACATGGTGAGTCATGTAGGTTCTGTCAAAACAGAGTGTTCGTCTTCTACAGAGTGATCAAGTGATCAAGTCGCCTATCTATAGTTTAATCGAGTAGTAAAATTTAAAAAGTAATCAAGTGAATCAAAATATATTTTTAAAAGGTTTTTTATTATTAGTATATACAAATTATTAGTACATTTTCACATGGTTACCTTGTTCAGTGGTGCTTGCGAGAAGTCTTTTTTATTATGTTCGATGACACTTTTTCAGCTCGATTACAGTAATATTGGGGATTTTCATTTTTATGTTAATTCTCAATTAATGAAGTGTGTGTAGCTATTTGTTATTATACAATTTTTTAAGATAATCCTTACAGGAAAAAATCTGGAGATGTCAAATGGGTTTGGGGGCCATAGTCCTTTAGATATGATACGTTCGCCAAAAACCTAACGTACGCATTGCTTTGTATCATTAAATGTGTCACATAATTATGTCCTGCTGCAACTTAACAACCATGTTCACCATTTTCAAGCAATGAAATCAATTTATCTTTTTACATAACACTGATTACAGTTTATGGTGAAGAATATGGCTTACTATTTGATGATTTTGTGATACGGCACATTGCAATTTTCTGTCACTGCAAGGGAGTTTCGTGGAAGAAGTGGGGATTTTCCGTTCACCAAATTCTTTTATTTGGGCTATTCACATAGCCACCAATATGAAACCAAGCCTCGCTAGTGAAGAAAACACCGTCAAGCAGTACGAACGAATGTATCGAACAATGTCCGAAACCATCTACAGTACAGTAGGCGTTTTTCTCTATCCGACACTTTCAGTTCCTGAACAGTGGTACGCACGAAAATTCCATCACCTTCTGAGTATTTGTGTATGAAATTTAGAGTGTATAGATAGTTACCTTAAAACTATTGATGGCGAGTGTAGCATCACATTTCTAACCTCATCCGGTTTAGTGTCCGTTCAAATGGTGGCCCTTCTGGTTCTATTCTTATCTACAAAGCGATCCACATTCACGGACACTGCGCCTATTATCCTTATTGTTGAAATATTAGGCACTGGAGCATCTGGACCTTTTTCACGAAATTCGTTAACAACATGCGCATATGATCGGCTTGATAAATACCGTTCAACAATAAAAAGTCGTTGCTCTTGAGAAAACGTCATGTTTACAAAGCAGTAAACTCAACAGACTTACTAGACTTTACAGACACAACAGATATTTACAAAGCAGTACTACAGTCTCAGTGTGGCTAGTATCCATTCTAGTGATGTCTAGATTTGTTTTCGGTAGTACACCTAATGCAGTCAACATTATTAATTCAACTAAACTACTATTTATATCAATGTTCCTTTTGATGCGCACGACTTAATGATAACTCTGTATTTGTGCCAACCCGGAATTCTCCCTAATCAGGATATGTATCTCTTTTAAAATCAATCTCTCGGATGGTAATAAATGCTCAGTAGCAATGACAGCTCCCTTGAAGTACCATTGTATCCTGGGACGATGATGTCTTTTCCGATTGTAAACGTTAGAACAAGATTTGAACCGAGTAACAAAATTTGCTTCGTCTGCATCTCACACAGACTTTCTTTGGTTATGGAATTTTTCAGGTTAGGCTACCTAAGCTACGATTTAAAAGCTTTCAAAATTTAGAACATTAATTTATACTCTGTTATTACTAGCTATACCGCTTTAACACACTAAAAAACTTCAAACACCAAACAATCGTTGCAAAGAGACTAAAATGTATGATAAAATTCTGGTTTGAATAAATCTAGAATCAATAATTTATTTGTTAAAAAATCGAACGTAAAAAATTTATTAATTCCCTATATAATCTAATAGCAGTATATAAAGCTCATAGGATTCTAAATTGGATTTCAGCACAGTTAATATTAGTTCCTATTACATTTCACAACTAGTTTCGGCCTTGAGAGAAATTAATTAATTAGATTTTTCCTAACGAAGCCGTAGGGTAATTGAATCCTGGAAGAAAATTAATATTTCTGTTTATTATAGTAATAAACTTTACTCAATTATATTGGGCCTTACCTTAAATTCCCTTAACATAATGCATTACCTAATAAAGATTTTGATACAAATTTTTCAGAAAGTTCATCAAAACCATTACCTTTTATTTACCTTGATAAATTAAATGTAACAATGTCATACGATAAAAACATAAGTACAACGAGATATTGAACAATAAATGCTGTGGTTACAAGATATTTAGTAAGACCTACTCCACAAATTTATTTCCTATTACATTTATTATAAACCCACCATCTCATTTTTAACAATATAATGATAATGAAAATTATGTAATTATTTCAGAAATACATGATTGTAGTAAAAATGACACTAACAAAATTATAGGAATTATTATATACGTTAGTAATGTCACTCACTAACAGTCACTCACTATCAAGTCCTTGCTTTTCACTTCCATGTCATAAGTGGTGTTCTGACATTTATGAACTCAGTGACCTTTGAACACTAAAATGATCATTCAAATTTTGTATTTGTTAATATAATATTATACTGAACATAATTTATTAAATATTATTAATACTTCCAACTAATGTCCATAGGCCGTATATGTAGAGAAATACACTTCCTTAGCATCTTTAAATACATTTTCTTGAGTAAAATATACAATATTTGTTTGATGGCAATTAAGTTGTAAATATATTTTTTTTCTTTTCTATAATCAAATAAGATTTTTGTACAGAATATATATGTTTATGTTAAAATAGATATTACATCATGTCAGTTTTTTTACGTAACTTCATTATAATTTATTATATATGGAAGAAGCTATAACAATTTGGCTTACATAATGCGAAAGTGTGTTTTTCCTAAACACTTTAAATAAACACTATAATAATCTCCATAAGGTTGATTAAATTATACAAACACATTTTTAATAAACCGCATCGTCAAAACAGAAATATTTTATTGCTAAAATGATTTCAGTGAGATTTGTTGTTGCGTTGCGGCCAGATTTTATGCAATATTATTACCTCTGTGTATAGTGGTAGCCGTATATTCAAACTAAGTGGTTTGTTTTCTAGTATAAAATAATTTGTAATAATTCTAAATACAAATGAATGCTAATATACGAGTATATCATCCAAAAATACAGGAATAATGCCTCAAAAGTTGTATATACTTCTTTATTTCAAAATTTTCTTCGGCCAAACATAAGCAAGACCTGTCAATTTGGAGTTGGTAAAATTTAATTTCTGTCTGTCTATTTGCACTATACATACTACGTATAATTATAAAAACAAACTAACCTATCGATTTGAAATTTTGCATGAAGATTCAATTGTATATGATGAACACCGAGTTTTCATGAACATGCATTTCACTCTATGGAATTTTGCTGAGCGTTAGCGAATATTTTTATATTGGTCTTATGGGTAACCAATGGCATCGAGAAAATGGCATGATAAATAGATTTGTGAAAAAACTAAGTAAAGTCATTTGAGATTCATTATGTAACACACGAACACTAGCAGCTTATTCTTAGAGTAAAAACCAATTATATGATAGAATTTCAACGCTCAAGTTGGTAACAAATTATAATTTCACAGAGAATCTTACGTTGCAGGTTCCTCGTTACCTCAAAGGAACATTTATCATTTTAACACTACTATGTAATCTAACTAAGTGAACAAAACTATGAACATATCATGTGGTGAGGTATATTGAGAAAGATTTCATCTGTTTCCTTTACATTTTGTATACACTTATTTTCATATGAAAAAGAATTAATTCTATAAATCCAACCATGGAATTTTGCTAAGTGTCATTGAAGCCTATCACTAAGTGGTCTGATACAATTTCTCTTTTGGATCATGAGGGATGGGAGAATATCCTTTTGCACGATGTTTGTCTGTATATCTATTAATAAATAAATTGGCTTTTCCAATAAAATTTTGTTTATAACATCAGCGAATCCTGTTACGTGACTAAATATGTTCATAACAAAATTGTTTCACTTGTAACCTAACTACCAGCACATATAATGTTATTTCATGTTGAACGGGTGGGAATACTTATATTATTTAAGCACTAAAATGAAACCCAATTGAATGTATAATGCACCCAAATCAAACTAACCCTAATTGAATGTATAATGTGGCAAGATATCTTAAGAAAAATTTCATTTGTACGGACCGCCTAACTAAAGAACTTTGTTTAGCTCAGTTGAATCCTATCACTTAGTATGCTAAGTGATAAGGTAAAGTGTTAGAGAGGGCTTCCTATACCGAACTTGGCCTGATAAAATAAGACATCTTTACTTTACTTTATGCTGACACAATTTCTCTTTGGCTTGCCGGTGCAGGTAAAACGTTTTTTGTACATAATTGCCTGTGATTCTATCTGACAGGAATAGAATGAGGTATTGACTTGAAATTTGACATGTGACCTGAGCGAAATCTGTTACACTACGCGTGGTGTTGCTTACTATATACCTTGTATATATCGTCGAGTACTTGTTGAAGTGATTACTTCTTTTGACGCTATCGATACATGATTTGCTCGGGGGAAAATCTTCGTTTCCCGTCACGAAACATCATGCATGTTTATGTTTTACACATGCTTTCAAAGTAGAATGGCGTATCCGAAACGTAAACAAAACCATTAA
This sequence comes from Homalodisca vitripennis, assembly GCF_021130785.1. Taxonomy (NCBI): domain Eukaryota; kingdom Metazoa; phylum Arthropoda; class Insecta; order Hemiptera; family Cicadellidae; genus Homalodisca; species Homalodisca vitripennis. The sequence continues at coordinate 122,573,911 of NC_060208.1, forward strand.
ATAAACACCTGATCTGAACTAATTTGTTGATATTAATGCAAAATCTGTTCGGAGAGATTAAAAGCGAGATATAAACCACAATAACATACAACATTACATATAATAAGGAAAACAATGAAACGTTTCTCTAATCTAATAGTGTTCTACAACGATTGGTTTTCTAACTGTTCCATCAGTTTACTCATATCAATATTGATATAAATGTTTCATATATGAGTTTTATAACTGAGTTGAAAGTCCAGGTACGTTTAAGTAAATGAAAAAGATCTGGTATCAGAATTTTTCAAAATTATCGCCGCGTTGTCTAATTGTTGTTACAATTAACCAATGCGAATTTTAGTAGTAATTTTAATGTAATATTCTAATCTGTTTTTTTTGAAACTTTAGTTAAAAATTGTTTTAGAAATTGATTTTTTTTGACGTGACAACGTCTTAAATTAGGTTGCGGCTCGGAGTCACTCATGAAAAAAGTGTAACGCCCGGTAACGTTACGATGCCCGTCCAGTAGGTCCGCCGCACGGGATCCGCACGGGATAAAGCAGATAACTGTGGGTCCGCCGCACGGGATAAAGCAGATAACTATGTTTATTCGTGAAAATGTGGAGTGCTTAGATTCGTCATTTACAACAACTACAACAATAAAGGTAAATAATTGTACACTGATATTTCATTATCGTAAACTATGATTGATTGATTAATTGTTAGATTGACACAAAAGTTGAGAAACTGAGTTTATAGGTTATGTCATACTATTGACAAATGTTGATAGTGTTAAGTAAATTATTAGTTTAAATCACTCTGCAAATCAATCGTAATTCAGTCGATTGAGAAGAAACAGCGCGTATTGCTAGTCAAACATTTAAAATAACAAATTATAACCTCTAACCTGTCATAACAGTGCGACCAAACAAACGAACTAAACCGACCAATCACCACGCGCGGAGTTAGAATTTAATTGTGTTTAGGAAGAATTTCAAATTCCAATTTTAGTAAATGTTTTATTCAACTTTACCATTTACAATAACAAAATTTTAATTAATTTCAAATTATGTACAATGTTTTAGTAAACAAAATACATTTTCAATGAAACGTTTCTCTAATCTAATAGTTTTCTACAACGATTGGTTTTCTAACTGTTCCATCAGTTTACTCATATCAATATTGATATAAATGTTTCATATATGAGTTTTATAACTGAGTTGAAAGTCCAGGTACGTTTAAGTAAATGAAAAGATCTGGTATCAGAATTTTTCAAAATTATCGCCGCGTTGTCTAATTGTTGTTACAATTAACCAATGCGAATTTTAGTAGTAATTTTAATGTAATATTCTAGTCTGTTTTTTTGAAACTTTAGTTAAAAATTGTTTTAGAAATTGATTTTTTTTTTTCTAAATAAGTTTGATTTATTTGAGTTTATTACAATATATCTTGTTAAAAGACAACAGTGCAGTATTTTTTCTAGTTAGTAATATTTTCCCTCTATTAATACTCGAAAAACCCACTATTAGCTACCGATTTTTTTTAAAAACTATAGTTCTTTATTATCACTACACAGAATATAAAAGCGGTAGTTTATTTATATGGAAATTTGCTTTTTCAAAGAAGTGTTTTAGTTCAAAGTTAAAACCATAAAATATCACTAAGTTTTAAATTGATATAAGTTTAGATGTTTTTATTTGTCCATAATTACAAAAGTTATCAAACTTTTCAACTTTAAATTCCTGCAACTTCAATTCTTATCAATTCACAACACCATTTCATGTATAAAACATTTTTGAATACTGAGGACCATTGCTGATAATGACCCCTTGATGTTATAGACATCGATGGCAACTGAGCCCATTCAATAAGTAATGGCTATTCAATGAATCAATATCTACATAAAATAAAATGTTAGGTATTTAGTGGGTATTCCCACATGAGCTAACTGTTAAAAAACTTATAAATCTTACATTAAGTTTAGTAACGTGTTTTCTGTCATTTTTTTATAAATGCAGTCACGGTAAATAATCGCGAATTTAACAAATTACAAAGCAAACTTCCAGTACAGTTGGATGTTATAAAGGACCGCATATAATAGTTAGATAGTGGTCATTACTCTTCAACTACAATTTGGTAACTTTACAACTTTGATCCTCTATGGAGAGTTTAAACTGTAAATGGCAGGCTATGTTTATCATCATGTCAGTCCCTTTAACTAGGTTCATCAAACTGTTCCGTCCAAAACTATAAGCGGAACCTGAAACTTTCCGAATAAGTGAAGTCATTACTACTGGTGGTGCTGTAGATGGAGCTTATATTGGTCACTTTTGTGATGTGTCTGAAGAAGATAGCCTCGCTGTCGAAAGGCCTCACAAAACAATAAAAAGTCTTTAATATTGGTTTTTTTGTTTTTCATGTTAAATTAACTACTGGTGATAGTGACAGATTGTGGATAGCTCCAATAATACACTAAGCTTTGCATTTTGTTCCCGTACTACCACATATCTCGGAAGTATACGTTGTTAAGGCTCCAATGTTTTTAATGTTATTATTACCCCTAGTCAAATGTAAACTGTTTTCAAATAGAAATCTCATTTATCTGGATTGTGTCGTTCTAATGCGTTCTTTGGCTCTAAACTATGAAACGTATATAAAAAGGTTTAGCTTTACGATATTGATACATTTGATATAGTGATACGAAAATAATCAAAATTTAATAAAATTTATACGATTAAAATGTGTTTACAATGTTAATTTTGTACCTGAAACCATCTATATTAAAACTCGTGTAACTTTGTGACTACTACATATGGACAGTAATAAAATTTATTACGTAAATAATGAAGTTAATAAATAAATAAAACAAGTAATTAGATTGTAAGTTTAATTGTGAACAGATATGATTGACATATGAGGTTCCTTCAAAAAATGTTTGGTCTGAAATAGGTTATTTACAGGAAGATTGTAATATGTAGGAAAGGGGACAGTAGACTTCAATGTTGAAGTTGTCTTATGCCCATACACAGGATTGGGGGTTAAGGTTTATTTGAGTTGCGATCGGTTGAAAAGATCACAGGAAATTCCATCACTATTTGAAGGGGTGGTATAAAATCTAGTATTGGGAATTGCGATTTCTTCCTGTTTTTATTTTTAAATAAATTTAGATTGCTTGTTTATGCAGTATTATAGTATTTGTAAACCGATATAAGGAAGAAAATGAGTAACTAGGCAAATGATTTACACATTTACATAAAAACAGGATCGGTAAAACTAATAGATTCTTTTTTAGTGTAATTTAAGAAACATTAAACATTTTAGGAGACTGGATAATAATAATAATAAATATCAATCAAATTAAAGAAATATGCATAAACAATAAGACCTAGTTAATTCATTAACTGTTATGGCATTTGCTTGTTTACTAAATTAGGTATTTATAATGCAACTAATGGAAATTATATTCGTATATTGTATGAGAATATTTAAAATTTTAAACTTGCAATATTCAGACTAAAGCATATATATCGACAGACACAATTAGACCATGGGCTGAAAAAGATTATTTGGTTAATTGAAGATATTTAACTTATTTAGTGGTACAATATTCCATTTATAAACTAAACTTTTGTTAATAATTTTTAATAATTAGGAATATGTTATAATTTAATTTTTTGTGTTTAAATTGTAATCTTGAGTAAAAGAATTGTTTATTACAAAGCAAAAAAATAATATTTATTTCAAGATTATAAAATGTTTTGCAAGTATATATTACCTATTTAAATTTAAAGTTAAGTTTCGTGTTATTTGAAAAATGTATATCTATCTTTTATTAATACATTTTTATATTATATTATAACACTGTTCATCGCCATTCGTGATTCGAAAGAAATAAATAAATTATCGAGTGACATGCTTGGTTATTGTGTTTATCCTTGTGATATTTTAGTTTCACCTGGCCGAGATACTTAATATAAATAATGTAATTTGCTAAACCATCCCTTGTCGCTATAACTCCATAGAGAGGTACTGAATTGGAGCAGCAAGAATTTCAAATCATATTTTTTAACATGAATCTTAAATTAAACTTATTTATTTCCAATTATTCCATTATTTCACATGGATGCATTTTTTAGACTGTTCCTAAGATAGCCTTATAAAAAATGGAAAGAGTATTTTTTAATCATTTTAATATATATATATATATATATATATATATATATAAATTATTAAAAAATAGTCATATATATATATATATAATTATAAAATATATAGTCATATATATATTGTTAATCCATCATATACAACTATTTAACAATTACAGAGAGTACATAGGATATATTTTTCAAAAAACTTTAAGCTAACCTTAACTAGCAGCATTAAGTAATATTATAAAAAATAAATTATCCTAGTATTGTAGGATACATTTTTACTTGCAGTAATAGTTTTCTAATAAAGGAATTTTTAGCCTTACATTTCAATTACGCTTACATTTAGTATCTTACAAAATAATATTCAATAAAAGCTCCAAAATATTAAATTGTTTTTAAAAAACTGTTTAAAATTATTAAAAATATCTTATTAGAATTATTACTATCGTAAAAAGTATAATAACTAGTTTCTATTGTATAAATTCTATGAAGGAGAGTGATGAACATGTTAAGCAGAATACAAGGTAAGCATGAAACGCTTAGCGAAGTAAGCGTAGAGTAACTACGACTCCCGTGAGATTGATGTACCGCTGTGACCTAAAAAGGTAGCAATATCAGATGGTTATACATCACTATACAATGTACAACCCAAGAGAGTTGTTTTCATTTACGTATTCTTACTTACTTGTAACTCACAATGGTATTAAGTGATAGAGGGCTAGTTTAATAATGTTATAATTTGAGTAAAACGAAATATTAGTATTTACAGTATATCACCCCTTAATCCAAGAATAGAGGATTACTTCCTTCCACAGTTCCGTGATCTCTGACATCTTTTATCGTTAAACCAATTTAAAAATTATTGTGTGATGAATAAATACATTGATTTTCGTGTAATTTATTTCAAACTAATGTTAATTTTACATAACTATGAATGTTGCTAACAGAATTAGATTTATACTCATATTTTTCAATAAATGATTTATATTTTGTAAGAAAATTTAATACTTTCAACAAATTAAATCCATATTAAAAACGTTATTTATATATTATTATAATTAAGAATAATTGAAGCATAAAATTATCCCTTCTGTGTGAGAAATATTCTTCATTTAGTCAAATTTCGTTATCAATCTTGTATTTCCCGTGATAGTATGTGTCCTATTATCCAGTATTTGTATGTATTTTATGTATTGAGCATGTCAAAACAACATTGTTCTGTTTTATGATCAAAATAATATTTTATGATTAAGTTTCAATTCATTGTAAGGGGTTTAGATGAATATTAGCTAACACATTTTATGTAAACTTTAACTCTGAAACAAGGTTTGTATTACGAATTGCAGGGCAGTCGGTATAAGTTAGTATAAATAAAATTATTTTGTTAGTGTTATTTAAGAATTTGGAACTAATTAGCCTCATTCCTTCCAAAATTTGGTTCTTGCTCATCTATATAATCTGATGAATTTCAATATAACAATCTTCGAACGGTCTGGTAAAGTCAGCAACTAATCAGTCTCATATCTTCGTTTGTTATTTCTGGAGATTGCTTCTTGCCAATTGACTTCACTGCAAAATTTGCCAATTGTACAGCTAATGTGGTTTTGGTTACGTTTTTTCGCTACTTATCTTGTATCCGGGACTTTCAGATCATAAGCAAGCTCATACATAAGGACTTGAAGCTTAGCAGAGCCTTTTACGCGATTCGTGGTGTAGCAGACTCCTGCCTTGTCCTTAAAAAATGGGTTTAATATGATGTGATGACTTGGTAAATCAGGCAGGTCCAACAGCATGTAATTAGATAAAAGAAGTTCAATTATTTTGACAGGAAACTTTACTGCTCTGGGGTGGGCCCAAAAAGTGCTATAAAAAGGCAAATCCAAGAAGTAATTTAAAATGAGTCTAAAAAGATTTTACCGATAGAGATTGCGAGATTTAGCTATTGGCTTAGCAGGCTAATGTTGGGTTTACCTCTTAATAGAGTCGCCATTTTACTCAACCATGTACGAACTTATATATTGTAATCATGGTTATTTTATCATATTGTCACGTAAGCTATTCTAATGTATTACATGCAATATAGTAAAATAATATCTGATCTCTGTACCAATAGGCTAAAGTGCAATACAAAATAATACCTAATGATAACAGAAATATATTTATTTATGATAGAAGGTACTACATAACAATAAATAACTATACAATAAATTATTATAGATAATTAAATGTTGGCATATATAGTATATTTATTTATACTAACGCTTATCTTAAAACTCGCAAACTACATCTCTGTATTAGTGTAATGTATCATTTAATAACGTATTGGATAAAACTGTGACATATACATAAATGAATAAAAGTAATGGTTTTGTTTACATGGTATACAATAATATAAGCAGGTTCCGGTTCTATAATTTATAGAGCATATTAACGTGAAGTAGGGTAATGTGTGTCATGATTAGTTATATATTTAAGAGTTTAAAATTACGAAGCGACTTTGCTACAGTAGCTTTGTTTAACTTTAGTTGTATATAGAAATGTTTTACAAATTTTAAACTTTGATAATAATTTGAAGGAAGTCACAATGCGTTTTCTTGGTCTTAAACTTTTTATCCGTGGTTGTATTATTTATTTTTGTAGAGGATAAATAATGGTATTAATGTTAAAGGTTACCATTTAAAAGTTTCAAAGCCCAATTACATGTTTTATTGAATACATTGTTAATATATAAAATACGATAGTTATAGAATACTAATGAAGAAAGTGAGAATTAAAACTATTAAATGTATGCTAAGATATAGTAAAAACATTTAAATACGTTTTTAGGGATTAAGGTGAATTTGCCTAATTTATTATTGTAGTAAAGTTTTTACAGTCTTAAGAAAAGTCACCTAAAGAGTAAAATTAACATAGAAAAAAAGAAAGTGCTGAATTAATAGTTGAAAAATTACGACTCCCGTGAGATTGATGTACCGCTGTGACCTAAAAAGGTAGCAATATCAGATGGTTATTCATCACCATGCAAATTACAACCCAAGAGAATTGTCTTCATTTACATAATTATACTTAAACACTCATAACTCACTATTAAAGGGTGATAAACCAGTTTAAAAAATTAAAAATTTTAAATAAAAATTTTTCCTTACATTTATAAATAGTTCATAACATTTCTCATTCTCATGAAACAAACAATACTTACTTTAAAACTATTACCAATGTACTCAATAGAAATTAAAATAAAAACGTGATCTGAATCTGGAACTTGGCCATGTATGAAACTAATACTAATTTTTATTCTTTGTTTGAAGGTTATTTTTAACGATGGAAGGATTGTGAAGGAAAAATTCCGGATTTTTTTCCGAACATTTGCCATCGTTCAGTGAAACAAAAAATCAGTAACACTACGTAGACTCGAAACGTAGTGTTACTGATTTCTTGTTTCCCTTGAACGATGGCAAATGTCCGGAAAAATCCTGTTTCCTTAATTAATTTTTAAATGCTTTTTTATTAATTAACGCTGCTTATAAATATGACTTCTACGAAAGAATACAAGTTAAAATTATTACAATAAAGTGTATACATTAAGGAATAAGAATTCCTTTTACAATGAATAATCTTTTAGATCTAGGTTTTTCTGCTATTGGTGCCATGAAAAATACATATGCTAGATGTAGCAGAAAACTTTGATACTTGTAAAAAATCAAAACTTAGTCCTCATTTAGGTAAGTTTTGAGTATATAAGCTAAATCATATATTTATAATTTTTTCAATGTAGAAAATTTTAAAAATATGTTTTGTATTCAGTGTAATTTGACATAAATTATAATAAAATGACATTTTAAAAGTTGTAGGGGTTTATTTAGAGACATTTGTCACAGAATCTCAGACCAGGTATATTGTAAATTTGCATAAATTTTAAAGAAAGATTACAGAAAGGCGATTAGAATTCAACGGGTATATTCCGGTTATAACTGAATAAAATTAATATTTCGATACGACGACTGAGAACTGTGAATTTACACCATTATTAATCACTTCTTGTAACTTCTAAATAATCTGATTTAAATAATTTAACAATACAATTTGAGATTAGTAAGCTGAACTAAGTGAATTAAACATTTTAAAGATTTGCATAGTAACTAACAACAAATTGTTCAGATCTGGGATAAATATTTAAACTATTTTTACACTTTCTCAATCTTTAACTAGTTACAGTATTATAACTAGTTATATTTTAAAACAGAAGGTAATTGCCAAATTTTAAACATATACTGACCTATATTATCTTTCTTAAACTTGGTATCGGATTTGTAATTCATTTCTCTAAATAAAATATAATAACAGTAAAAAGTGTATCTAAAACGATTATAAAACAATTATACTTAAAGTTTGTAAGGTGCTGCCATTTTGAAGAATGCCTTTGATAATTATTATTCTTTCTTTAATAAGGTAATTAAGATGAAAAAATCCACTTATTAGAGACAGCCATTGTCAGATTTAAAATAGATAAAAAATTACAAAATGGAGGACTTTCAGCTAATTATTAAGTTTTCAGACGTTTAAATATGATATTTTGGTTGGCAGGGTTCTGAGACACCCTGTATGTACGAGTATATGTAAGTAACAATCAGAGTACGGGTATCATTATAAGAGTAAATATATTTATAGAAAAGCATAGACAAACTATTTGCTTAGTAAAATCATTACTTTCTAATAACATTTACTGGCTTTTAAATAAAAATTTACCTTAAAAGAAACAATATTTATCGATTTTGTCCAACACGATTTCTCTTTGTTATTGAAACTCATTGAAAACTGAAATCATGCGTATACTCGGTAATCTAATGGAGTTTTACGACTCAATAGGATTAACATTCTGCTAGGTTGGTGATCATATACCATATACCACTGCCAATACAACCCACGCAGTGACGTCATGGAATTCAATAACAGTAGATAATGTTATCAGATCAGCTCCACCAACCCTGTTGTATTCTCAATTAATTATGGGCTACTCTTAAACACCATGTTAATATTGAAACGTGTTATCATATCAAAAACTGTCAAAAATTTAAAATTCACAACATCTAGGTTCCGTATGTGTTTAATATGCAATAACCTGATAAAAGGGACTGTTTAAAGGGTAAATGAACATTTAAATATTTTTAGCGAACCCCAAAAGGAAAGACACATAAGTTTGAAACAAACTGTGAAAGTTGGCCAACTCATATAGTTATAAACTCTTATTAAATCTCTCTTTGTAGTCCCTGGCTTAAAACTGTTCTTAATTAGCCTTATCTGTTACTTCACAAAGGCTCTTGGTCTTGTCTCGTCTTTAGTTATAAATAAAATAGCTATTATCAAAAAGCTCTTTGCTTCAGTGAAATGTAATGTATACAAAATTAATTATTTTTTACTAATAAAACAAAGTACTTTGGATTAATATCATGCATATATAATTCATACTCATACATAAATCGTTTATTATTTAAATGTAATTAATAATTTTTTGAGCTATGGATATGACTACATTTTGCTTGAGGCTCTATTACTACTATTACTATGAGACTATTTTAGTCTTATTTTTCTTTTGTTTCATAGTTTATCTTGGTCTTAGTAGTTTTTTTTCTTGTTTCCCAATCAAGAAATATATATGCTTACACAAATCTGTCAAAAGACTAGTAAAATTAGCTTTATAAAACTATTTTAAATAATATCTTAACAGACAGACTTTTATATCTTCAATATAGTACTAACCAAGCAATACATACTTAATAATTGCTTAAATGTCTTATCAAAATATATTTTTTCTGTCTAACTTTTAATATTCTTATTGTATATTTTCTTACACTGTGTTCAACAAAATAAAAGAAAAGAATGAAATAAGAAGTATTGATTCTATCAAGCTTACTTTTATATTTTTAAGATTAATAACGTAAATAAATTGAGAATAGTGATTTCATTGATTAAATATATAGTTGCATTGTCATAAAACAATTTATAAAACAACAGTTGACTACATTAATAGCCTCTTTTAATTAATAATAATTCTTTGTCCTAATGCATTACAGTACAGAGACCAAAATGTTATTTTTCACAAATATAGAGAGCAGTAGGGCGAGCTCGGAGGGACTTTTTAAATAAAAATAGGACATATATTTATACCATGAGACCTAATAATGATAAATGAAAATTATTTGAAATATAATAGTGAACAATGTATGTGTCTATTTAGCAGAAAAGAAAATCATATCTGTTGATATGACAGACACAAAGTCAAATTCATTGTTTTATTCGACCAAACTTAGCAAAACCAAGATTTCTGACTTTGAGTAGCTTTGTCTCTAAAATTGAGGATGTACTGAGTTATAGAAATATTCTACCTTGCACAAACAACGTTATAGAATGAGGTCTCTGAGCTCAAACAAGGTGAACACCTTCTTTGTATTCATGGGAAATATAAGTAGATTTGAAATATTACGTCGGAAATTTCCTACGGCAGTATTTCTATTGCATTTAACTCTTCATTGGTAAAATACGATAATTTCACTAAGCGAGAGACCTCATTTAAATAATATTTAATTGACATTTATAATTAGAAGAAGGAACTTCATTTTATTTGGGACCTTGTTTGTAAAGGTACTTAGAATTGGTTAGTTAAAATTGCCAACACATATTTCAACATTATTAATGCACTTAACAAAATATTAAAACAAAAACAACTTTTTGCAATAATACTTATTTCCTCATCCAGGTGATATGTTTACAGACACTCTTATCTGCAATCTTGTATCAACAGATAACTCCGGTTTTCACAACGAGTGACAAGTAATTCTCGTGGAGTTTGAACATGATGAAGTTTCTGATGATTCCTCCATTAGTAACCAATAACTACAATTACCCACAATTATACCTGTAATTAATTAGTTATGTTTCTCTGTGTATGAATTATATTAATGGTTCAGATAATGTTACTCTTTTATATTGATCTTTAACGTCAAGACGGAATTAGTCTTCAGTCGAAGAACAACTTCACCGATGTAAGGCTTTTACAATGGAGTGCTAGAGACCAGAAGTCCACAATAAATTCATCATTACCAAAGAAAATGTTATAAACGAAATTTCAGTATGAAGATATAGGGAAACATAATAATAATACATTTTGTTACTTTCTCACCTATTAAGTTAAATAATTAATTGGCAAATTCCATATCTTTAACATAGTACATTTTAGAATTTAGGATGGCACTGAATTATTTACTTGGGTTTAACTGAGTATTTGGAAAACGCCTAAATAATTACTTACTAAATAATTTTACGAAAATGCTCCAGTCTTTATCCTGTAGAAAATAAAAATCTATATTTCTGTATCTTTCTAGAAACTCTCAGAAACTTTGTAGGTAAAATATATTTCATGACTAAAAGAGCCTTATTTAATGAATGTAACCAATATGTATATCTATAGGTTTTGAATAAGACAGACTTTCAATCAGACTACATTCTATTTTTGGGTAAAATGGTGGTTTATTGTCCCATTAATGTTGTAGGGGTAAGCAATTAATTGTTTGCTTGACTATAAATTAAATTTAGTGTCACTGTTATAGTATATGCAAGGCTGGGAATTCAATGTTTACGAAATTCTATATGAAAGAACCAATACTAGTAAAATCGTACTTAAAAATATTCCAATAGAAAAATCCAACTCAAACTCCGATGAGCTCTAAAGTTTCAAGTTTCTACTTTCTCTCAACAGTTACCGGACAGACGAATAGACAGAAAGACAGATAGGAATAACGACGCAACTTAAAAAGAACATGTATCTTAAAACGACCATGGTATTATTTTTAACCCCAATATTTGTTTCGACATGTACAAGTAAATTGATCCGCCTTGTCTTCATAACACACACAACACATTAATAATGTTAAATGTTGTTTTTTTGTACTATAATATTTAGAAATGGATAGACATGAAAGAAGTTTAACACAACTGATAATGATTACCTAAGGTATCATAACTGTTAATGAATTACCAAAATAATCCAGTAGAATGTCCTAGTTACAGACAGCAACATGTTTGTGCTGATCGTACTTTGAATTAATTACACATTCTGCTGACTCAATGCTTCTGTACCTCAGCATTATCTCAGTAATTTGGATCATCTAGCCAAGTAACATAAGTAACTATGCCACAATATTACAATTTTCATTGATAATAAAATATAAATAAAATATAAAGTATAAATTAAAAATGATGATTTATTTTTGTGTTTTTATCGATAAGTAAATCCTGGTAAAAATCAGCTTCATATAAATCATAATATTATATTCATATGTTATTATAATATCTATTATTCAGAAAAATTGTAACATTTGTTTATTTGTGAAGTGCCATAGTCATTGATTTCGAAAGGCCTTGCGCAAAAATAAAAGTTATATTGAAAAATGTTTTATTTATTTATACCAGTAATATGAAATAAAAGGAAAATGTAGTGATTGTTTTATTATGTGGTAATATTGGAAATTAGCTTATTATGACATAGACTGATTTGTTTGGACTGATATTTCTGTTACGGAATCTGTTTATAGAAATTATAGTTTAATTGCTTAAACATATATAAGGACAATTGAAATATTTTTACTAAACAACATACAGTGAAGGGTAATTTCATTTTAAAAAGTTATACCTTTGCTGAAACCATAGGTATCACAATTTTAAGTATTTCACTAAATACATTTATATTGAAATGTTACATGTCACTTTTATTATTGTTATACTAAACAGTAAATTGTTAACGATTTGTAAACTGTATCCCCCAATCAATAGACGAATATATCAGTTACTTTTTTACTACATGTGGTAAGGATGTTTTCTCTTATGTTTTAACACAATGGTAAGTATCACTGTAATTACTATTATAAATCATAGTGCTGAAGCTTGGATTTATTTTTGTTTGTTTCGGCAACCGAAATAAAACTCTGCAACATACCATTAGATTCTCAAAAATATTTGTATGTTTATTGGAAGTATTAATTTATTTTTCAATGCAAGAACAATGATAGCAAAAATTAGAACCAAAATAAAATGTTTATTATTGTCCTATGAGGTGTTTATTGGAGTATACACTGATTTAGCAGATTATTTTTTTAAGTAGTTTGTTTAGTCATGATTTAGAAAAAATGTTGCGTCATTTATATCCTTAGTTTGGCAAATATTTCTTCGAAAGGCATGTGAATAATACAATTATTTTCTTATAGTGCGGAAAAAATCAGCAACTGTGCTATCGATATCCTTATAGGTAAGTGAGTCGGCGTATATTATAATTTGACGTAGTCCATGTTACGATGCATGGTTTCTTGGAACTAAGCTCGTATTAATGGCGAAGTGTCACTGAAGTGGTTTGCATTGATAATTTAAATTTTATACACGTAACGGTATAAAGTTCCATGAAACCTACCTCTACGTTGAGTAGTGACCTTTCAATGATGAGGCTCCAACATAACGTTGATACACGTAGCGATACATGGGTCCATAAAACTAATCTTTGCATGAGTGGTGATGAGACTTTTCAGCCATAAGATGAAACAACATGACATCAATACATGTAACAAAAAGACGTTTAAAAAAAACAAAAATAATATTGACTGTACATTTTAATATGTCATATGTATTGATAAAAGACCGTTCTACACAGCTAAGACCATTTAATTGTATATTTTAACTGTGTTATCAATATTCGAGGCCTTTGGAATCGGAAACCATACATGTTAGTCATTAAACCGGTCATTTAAGCCTAGAAATTATGAACATCTTTGAAATGTGTGATATCAAGAAACAAGTATAGTTGCTTTCATGGAATATTTTAGCAGTATACATCGGTCTCAATGTGGAATAATACAATATTTCTTTAGTCAAATCTCACCATTATATTCAGTTAGTTTTAATAATGTGTTTGTAGTTTCAGATGCTGTCCCAAGACTACTTAGTTAAGGAATATAGTGCACTACATATAGATGAAGGTATAAACTGAAGGTAAAACTAGGTTTTATTACATTATAACCATCTTTCCTTTCGTTTCGGTCCAATAATTAGACTAAGTTCGCTGTATTGGGTACTATTGGATGTATTGGATATTTAGTAATTTTATGCTCTGTAGTTTACTAGTATATCGCGCATTCATATGATATGTGAAAACGTTGAGCAGCTATATTTTTATGTTTTTTTTTGCCCGCCTTCCATAAATGGCAGCCTGTGCCGCTCCGTGTCAGAATCAACTACCTGTCGAAAACCCGCGCTCTACTTGAACTTCTATTGATAATTAGTTGCAGATTGCTAATTATATTGCACCAGTTTAATAAAGAAATACTGATCTTAACTAACTAATCTATATTGAAGGTTGGATATCACGAACGAAGGGCAGAAATAGCTAATAATAGTACAAATACAATTTAAATTAGCAATATAAAGGTAACATTATTGCTCACTATCTTTCACTCTTTCACGACAAACTTTAGCGAATTTTTTAGATAAGACATAGTACTGTGATCGTAATATCTGCTGATTCATTAAAAATTTTGAAAAAGTACAAGACATTTAATTTAAAGCACACTGAAATAAATTGAGGTGTTGGTTATACTTGAATTAATGGAAATAGCTATCTTTATTAGTCTCATTCTCACTTGCTTCATGCTATTGTGATCTATGCATTTAACTGGAGAATATTTTAAAGAGTGATGTCACAAGAATAAAGATATTCTTTAATTATATATTATTTAGACGGTGAGATGGTCTCAAGTAATCCTAAGGTTATTGAAAGAAATCTATCTAAGTCTTCCTCAATGAACTAGCAACATAGCTTCTGAAGCTTATTTAAATACTGATTGGACAAAATAAGTATGAATAACAAATAGAGAAGAAAATTCTGAATCATATATTGTCAAAAACTAATTAAATGGCAGTATGCCATTCTTTTGTAAGGGCTCTAGATTATTTGTGTTACGACTAGTGCGTTCTTTTCCGGCTTGTAGAAAGTAAACGTTTCAAGTACCAAGGTACCGAGAGTGTAAGACTAGGCACATGAGTTACTTCACCTCCAATGAAGACTGGAAGCCGCAAATGCCCCATACTCTTGTAGTCTGTGCCTGATTGGATTCGTAGTGGATGTTATTTCTCAAGTAAATACGCGGGTAGAGGAAAAGTTTCAATTAACTGATCCCTCTAGTATACGAAAATGAGGTAATGTCTGCGATAAGATTTAGATTGGCCTGCTCCACCATCAGATCCAACATAAAAGAGGTCGGTTGCTGAACTCAAATTTGGAATATGTTATATCCTTGTAGTTGCCAGTTGTTATTAACTGCCCATGACTATGGACTATTTCATTTATAATTTATATAGGTCTATTCCTGTCGGTGAGTCTCTTTTCTTTTTTATAAATTTACACAATTCTTGTATATTTTATTCGGCTACAAGACCACATTTTGGAATCTGGATAATATCCGGTAACTCCTGACCACTAAAAAACCATTAAGAAAATTCACTCGTATAATAATTATCCGCTTATAAAACCTCATTCGGCTTCATTAAAATATGTCTGAGACCGAGCGGTATATGTCTGTAAACATTCCTAAAATTGACAATGATCGTTAAAAAGCCAAATTCTTAATCCACAGCCCCAATATAGTACTTCTTTGTTTGAATGTTTATAATCTACAGTCAATCGGGAACCCTATCATTAACTATGAATTATCCTGAAAATGAATATAATCTACAAATCAAGACTAATAAATAACAATTTTACGCTCATTTTTATATTACTGTTTATTATTTGTGATTATGTCGATGCTGTTTTACGACAATGAGAATTGCTACTTTATTAAATGAATATTTTATCCTTTTACTTTATATATTTTATTAGTAAGTATATAATTGTTTATCTAAACAATAAAATGTACAAACAATTTTAATTTGTTTAAATTTTATATACTAACTGATTAAGGTGAACAATGTTACAATACATTTTCAGACACAACACAGTTATTTTTCTTTACAAGGAACAACAGCGAGTGATGGTCAAGACGGAAAATGCCGTGGGATATACTATGTGTGGAAGGAATTTGTGTAATATTTATTTGTGTACAGATTGTTTATGATCACTGCATTGTCTGTTTCTTCTGTATCCGTAAAACGTGAGACGAAGCAGACCGTACTACCAGACCTACTTAACAAAACATTTCATAACTAATAAACTAAATATATGAATGTACAAAAAAGTTAACCTCAACTCAAATGTGAGCACAAAATTGTATTAATTGACCCTCTGGCTTAGGATTATTTCATTACCAAAAAATATTGTATTAGAAATTCGAAGATAACTTCTTATCTTACAGTGAATGCTCCCAATACGATGTATGGCCATTGATAACGAACTGACATTGAAAAACATGTTATTTTTATTATATACATATTCACTCAATTACCCCATCAATGGACACTGCTTCTTTATCCCTACAAATCTCCACGCAAATTTTAATGGTACCTTCTATACCTATTCAACTTACTTGTTCGTTACTTCAATATATTTGTTTGCTATAATATATTGATTTATTCCTAATTTACTGAATTGAATATTTATAAATAACTTACTTTTAAAATTCCTTGAGGATGCCTATGGACAAAAACCACAAATTATAAAAGGCTTCGATAATCTTACGCGATTCAGAACAGGTTTTAAAAGGGGCAAACTATAACTTTACATCAGATAATTGGGGCACCTAAAATAATCAAAAGGTGAGAATCAATTCACAAATTAGTTATAACGATCACTAGTTTATTTACTCGATATGATTCAGTAGCAGTCAAGGCACAGTCGGGTTAGCAGCAGCACACGTTACGTATCACTGCTTCGTAAAACAGATAAGTTACTCAACAAACAACTAGTTTACCCCGCTCCCCTCGCAAGCCACGAGCCGTGGTTTCCTTGACTTTTGAGAATCCGGATGTGAACAATAACAAATTATTTAATTTGCACAATGTGTCTGGTAGCCTATTTTCCAGAGGTAATTGCAGTAAAACAAAGCTAAACTATGCCGCACAGTTTACTTTACTATTTCAATTGGGTTTTGGCGTTAATGGAAGCCTGGACCTAACAACATTCTCAATGCTCACTCCTGCCCACAACAGTACAAAATATAAAAACAATGCCTATTTACCCAGACAGAGCATCAACTATGTTTCTTGGATTCTCAATTATGAACTTGCGCCTGGGTTTCAAGCGTTTTAAAGTTTAAAAATCTCTTATCAACTTTTGCGTGTTCTTATGATTTTCAAATCTATCTGTCGTACAAAACTAAATTAGTTGATGTTTAACCTCAATTTCGGGCCTTAATACGGATTTTAACACTATATCAAAGTAGTCTATTAATTATGGTCTCAAGCTTAACCTTAGTAAATGCACATTGATACATATAGCACAACTCACGTGCTCATAAGGGTGAAAGAGAGCCCTGTACAAGTTGAGCTTGGGGGTTAGAGTATGGACGTGTGAGACAGTGAAATCCCTTACAGTGTTACTGTACAGTGAATTGTCATTCTCTGATCATGTGATATATGCTTTCAGGTGGGTTCTGGGTAGATTGAGAGGATTGTACCGGTTCAGAAGTTTGGACTCCCAAAGAGATTTTCCAAGTTGTCAGTTTATATTTTGCTAATCTGTTATTTATTTAAGTTTTGCTTTTATCTTAAATCATATCCATGAGTATTATGAGACATTATAATTTAGTTTCCATTGCTTCGAAGATGGAAAAAGTCCTAAGTTTAAAATAATCAACGTCCTTGTTCCATGTCCTTGCTCAATGTAATATGCATAGATGAACATTTTGGACTATATTAAGTGAAGATAAACAGTGTAGCGGTGCATACATTAAAATGCAGATAATCA
Organism: Homalodisca vitripennis; assembly: GCF_021130785.1. Classification (NCBI taxonomy): domain Eukaryota; kingdom Metazoa; phylum Arthropoda; class Insecta; order Hemiptera; family Cicadellidae; genus Homalodisca; species Homalodisca vitripennis. The sequence continues at coordinate 122,591,980 of NC_060208.1, forward strand.
AAGTTTTACAGAATTCATAAAAGTAACGACTAAAATAATGCAAGTTCATAATTAAAAAAATAATTACGTTAAATATTTTTAGAAAAGACGATAAATGTTGATTAGAGTTTGCAAGTCATGTTGTTGAATAAGATAGTGCCTTGTGCAAATTAATTAAGTGTCTAACTTGGGAACTTAAGTGGAGTTGTGATGTAGGGTGTGCGTGAGAGAAAGAAATTAAGGAAATGTTGTCGAATAAGATAGTGTCGTGGACAAGGTGATCAAATGTCTAACTTTTGAACTTGGGTTGGTTGGGCTGTAGGAGGTGGGTGAAGGGTGGAATTAGGAGGAATGTTGTTGAATAAGATAGTGTTGTGGACAAGTTAATCAAGTGTCTAACTTTGGAACTTAGGCGGGGTTGTGGTGTAGGAGGTGGGCGAGGAAAGGAGTGAGGGGAATGTTAACACCAAGGGTAGTCATTACTAGTGCCACTGTTAATAAACAAATATTATTTCTGTACCATCAGTCGGTTCACCCAATTTGTGCACATCAAAGACATTTAAGATACTGTTAAATTACGGAATAATGTATTGGAACATACACAATACACCTCTTATACGAAGATTAATATAGACAATTTTAGGTGGACAGTATAAATTTTTAAATTTATTTATTATTAGTGTTATTAAAAAATTATTGTTCATTATATGAATAAAGGTTATATTTTGATACCATACTAATTATGGCGCAGTGTAGTGGGTACGGCGGTTATCGCAAGATAACCAGATCAAGCAACGCCGAGCGTGGCTGCTGCTTGGACAGGTGACCGATGAGCGATCCTGTCCTTGCAAGCGGCCCGCCTGCCCGGTCATTGGTGGTGGTTCGGAAGTCACCTTTAAGCCGTTGGTCCCCAGTTTAAGTGTTAGAGAGGGCTTCTTAGCCCTAACTTCGCCTGGTAAAATAAGACATTCTTTACTTTTTTTTTTTTTTTTTTAATTATAAAATTAAAATAACCCAACTACCTAAAATACTTCTCAACACATCAGGCTGTAATCACTTCCACAAATACACTATCAGCCTATGTATTTCCACACACACACACACAATATCTCAGGCCAGACCTGTTATACTATCATCCTCTGTCAGTTACACATACAAAGTATCTCAGGCTAGATCTGTTATACTGACATCCTCTGACAGTTACACGACCACAGTATTTCAGGCCGGACGTATTACACTATCATAGTCTGTCAGTGTATTGAAAGTTTCCGTGGGCAAACGAGTCGAAGACATTTCCACATGTGTATTGAATCAAAAAGAATGGAACCGTGACCTCTTGGTCAGCGAGCGACAACTCTACTCCTACGCTGGGGTTAAGCGGTAAATCTTTAGATCTTTGTTTACAAAATTTTATTTGGAATGTACCTCAAATAGCCAAAAAATCTCGATTAAAAAGTATGATTACAAAAAAAATATTATCGCTTTGAAATCAATATAAAATATGGATTTTTCTTCTCAAAACACTTTCAATAATGAAAAACTGGAATGACAGTTTGACGTGTTTTTGCTGTAAAGTCACTTATACATGCTTCACAAATCTACGTTCACTTTGAAACATTCACTTCCTAACTTTCCTAATAACATCCAAAGCTTAACAACTTTCTTCCCTTCTCAGAACATATTTTACAGGCTCGAAACACTCTTGCAGTCAATTTTGACACAAGGTGGAAGTGAGACTACTTCTGTATTTTATTAGAGACGTTATTCGTTTCCATGAGTAATTAAAAGGCTATATCTGTTTATGTTATTACAATTGCTACTTCGACGTATTTAATAATTAAATTTTGATATCTATATGTACATTTTATAACCCTTAGCTGAAGCGATTCAAAAGATTGTATTAAAGGCAATAAATGAATTGTTCTAGCCTACGCAGAATAAATACTGAATTTAGGTGGGAATAAATACTAGATGAATCCCCCCCACCCCCCCCCCCCCCCACCCCCCCCCCCCCCCACCCCCCCCCCCCCCCACCCCCCCCCCCCCCCACCCCCCCCCCCCCCCACCCCCCCCCCCACAAAAATCCACCTTCTATCTTAACGCATACCCGCAGGCTGAATTAAAGTGCACCTGAGTGGTGGAGGATCCCTATATCGAGGCCGACTGGACAGACCCCCAACAGCGAACAGTCCCGATACTTATTGAACAGACCCTGTACATTGCTGCAGATTATTTTTTATTATTATTATTTATTTCAATACACTTTCTAACAAGTCTAATTTAAATTTACATTGATACTTTCACTGCTGGCCTACAGTATAATGAGTAAAGAACAATATTGTATTCTAATAAGGCAGCAATCGTAATAGGACATCTGCCGCAGTCGACGTGGTAATGAAGCACTCACCTAACATATTTCTTGTGTTAAGATTAAATGTTACAGGAGAGAGTGTATCGGTAACCTAATAACAATAGAAGTTGAAGTAGAGCGCGGATATTGACAGGTGTCAGTTGAGTCTGACATGGCGCGGGGCTGTGATGAACGTTTGACAAATAAACATCAGAACATAAAACAACAGTTGCAATTATTGTTTTTGACAGCATGAACTCTATCAATCTTTCATGAACTTTGTTCAAATCGACTATCCTCTCGTCTTACTCACTATCCACCAGTCTCACCGCTGACACTGCTGACACTTCAATTCTTACTCGATTTTTTGGTACCGTTCTCAATTTCAAATACACTGTCATAGTTTACATAACAATTGATTGCTTCATTTTATTTCAGCGTACATGAAATTCCATATAATCTTTTCATATTTTAAACTTACATTTACAATATTTTACATTTCAAGTTTTATAAATATTCTTCTTGGCATTACAGTTAAAAAAACCAGTGTGGTGTAAACCGAACTTTTAATATTCCTCGGTATTTTTATACTGAACACTGATATTGGTCAAATTTTCTTACAGACTACCTACTTGTAGGATATAGTCATTGAGATTTGGATAATTGTTGTAGACATGTATAAATCATAGACTCTTGTGCGCCTACGTAGTGTGCTGTATGTAGACAATAATCACCGAACGGTGAAGTAACCTTAACTCTGTCACAACATACAAAGCCATATAAAGAGGATAACGTCTATAATGTAAACCACAAAACCGTGAGAGAGCCGCTGGCCAGAGTTGAACAGTTGTAACCAAATCATCCAATAGTAAATAGCAAAGAGAATGAATGCCGATCTGGCCGTTGCGTGAGCACGCTGTCTCTGAATCTTACGTAACTTTTAGAGACAACAGGAGACGATGATACCATATATTATAAACATATTATAAAATTGAAGTGAACGAAATAATATGTTTAACCAAAGGTAATATTCTAAATATTATACAATTATTTTCATGTTTCTGAGGCAGAATCTGTTTTACACTGGATTAACTCATCTCTGCACTAACGCTATATACTTATAAAAATTAAATCTCAATAAATGTTCTCACAAATTTGCAAAATTTTAGTGCACAAAATATTTAATAATGTTAAATAAAATTCTAATGCTTGTATTTAAATCAGTTGTGCATAAAGAGCACATCTAATATGGAATCTATGTTTCTCTCTAAAACTGTTCACATATAGGAAATTTACAATTAATGGAAAACAATCAACGATGCATTGAACTGTTAAACCAGCCAAGCATAAAATAATTCAAATGTAGTGTTTTGTACAGTTTTTTTGTAATCCCCAACAAAATAACTGGGAAGCAGCTGTGCACGGATAGCAGGGATTTTATTAATCTCCCTTCCTTCTACTATATTTCCATAGAGACCAGCTTCTCGGAGAGAAAGTTCTTATGAGTTATGGATAAAGTATATTTTAGTCATTACTTTGTTTTGTTATCCTCCATATTAATACATTTTTTCTTTTTTTACACGTGGGCTTGGGTCTGTCTATTAATCCTTATGTTTATATATTAGCTGTTATATTAGACAATACATGACAGTACAGTGATTATAACAATTTGGGATATTTTATTTTAATTTCAAACCATTGTTACAATTATTTGACTAGATTATAGGATGACTCTCTAATCAAAGGTTCTGCACAAAATACACTCTATGGTGATATAGTATTTAGTGTTTGCTGTTGGCACCACTTAACTTAACACATGATGCCTATCCATATCGTGTAAAGAAATACATGTCCGTCCCTCTTGGAATTTGTACTGATTGCAAGTGAGAAAGAAAACTTATGAAATATGTCTGAGTCAATATGATCAAATTTTTGGTTAATTCATAAGTTTGAAAAATTCACCCTGAAAACCCTGTGTTTTGTACATCGTTGTGTGTTTTATATGTCAATAATATATCTTATAATAACTACGTTGTACCTAGACGTGGTCATTAGTCTTATAGAATTATTTGAGTTAAAAATGCTGAAAATTTATTTCTAGACATTACAATTTATCAAAAATATCACTAAGCTTAAACGTATTAAAAATAAATACAAATGTCTCACATACTGCCATATATTTACCACTTTTGGGCTATGTATTAATTTATATATAATTTCAATTTCAGGGGATTTATGTTTATTTAACAGTAAAATTACAACATTTAATTGATTGTCTATATCTTTTGAAGACTTTACGCTATATTTTGTTTCTGTTTTCTCATCTTGACAATTATTAGGAAGTTTTAATACAACTATCACTATGAAAGTTAAACTGCGGTATTTCAGGCCCTTGTAGGATATATCGATTTTAGTTATTCAAAATTGCCAATAATCTGAAACTTTATCTCATAATGGGATATATGTTGTTAAGGGAAATGACACACAAAGAAAAAGAATAATTATACATTAGTATAATTAAGTGTTTTAGCCAAACAACAATTCGATGTAGTTTTCACTGAGACTACACAACATTTACAAACTGCCTTAATTTTTCACCGGTGATTTTGATTTCATTAAACCTTTCGTCGTAATTTTAGATCATCGAGACCGTTTTAAACTAAAACTGCATTTTAAAACCTAAGTGTATCAAGACAGTTTAATGCTCTTAACTGTGTCAAGGAAACCTCACCGCTACTTCGACAAGATTGGTTTCATGAAAACTTGTGTGATTAATCGTAGGAAGACCGTTTATAGCTCAATTGTATCAATGAAACATCACCGCAACCTGGACAAGATGTATTTCTTGAAACCATGTATTATTAAGTGCACGAAGACATGGTTGAGCTTTATCGAATCTTATATCTCATGGGACTGTAAAAATTTCATTTTTGTCAATCTGTGTTTCCGGGCAATATTTCGAAAAAGAGAGGATCTATAGACTTTTGCATGAAGCTTCATTTCTATTATATATATTCCTGTATAAATTAGATTTGGTGTAAGTTTAGGTTTTACATGTTAAATAATTCTCGAAATAGTCTTGCCACATTATATATTAGGACTTTTATATAAGGACTTTATTTCCTCGTTACCTCCATGGTTACCAGTAAAACCAGTGTAAAATATTCACAAAGGCTTATGCCATATATAAGCCTTTGTGAATATTTTACACTGGTATATATATATATATACAGGGTGAGTTTTTTAAAGTGATCCAATAGCTAACTTTTTAATTACACGACTTAGCACCACACTTTAAATTTGGAACTTGCTCAATTTTAATTTTCACAGGGATACACTTTCAAATGTTTTGAATATGGCCGCCATTTTCCAATATGGCGGTCAACTTTAAAATCTCTTATGGAACACCCTGTATTTTATGTTTTTTTTTAGATTCTACTCAACAAAATAATACATTTTTGCTTTTTGAGAGTTTTTCAATATCTCTAATGGTTCAGGAGCTACGTGGACTGGAAGTTTTCATAATTTTTGCCAATATGGCGGCCAACTTTAAAATATTTTATGGAACACCCTGTATTTTATGTTGTTTTTTATATTCTACACTACAAAATAAGACATTTTTGCATTTTAGAGTTTTTCTATATCTCTAATGGTTCAGGAGCTACGTGGACTGCAAGTTTTTATCATCAGTCCGAAAAAATCCGAAAACTTATATATATATATATATATATATATATATATATATATATATATATATATATATATATATATATATTAACAACACTGAGCTCGATGATGGTGTATTTAACTTCATGGCATAAGCCTTTGTGAATATTTTACACTGGTTTTACTGGTAACCATGGAGGTAACGAGGAAATAAAGTCCTTATATAAAAGTCCTAATATATAATGTGGCAAGACTATTTCGAGAATTATTTAACATGTTAAACCTAAACTTACACCAAATCTAATTTATACAGGAATAAGTTCCATTAGGCTCCATTCTCGGTCAACTGTTTTTATTATCTGCCCGCAGGAGGTATAGACGATGAAATGAGCTATAAAATGGAAATTTTGCACTGCAACCTCAGCGAAGCCTGTTACGAGACGTAGTGTGGCGTACATCTACCTTGTTAGTAAGTGTAAGTAATGCTCCTATCTCATCACTGAAATATCACCAACCATTATGAGAATTATTTTTTCATGAAATCTTGCATCGAGACGTGTATCGCATATGAATTAAACATGTGTGTGTTACTTATTGACGGCAAACTTACATTACCTCTTCATGCATTCTATAATAGTTTAGAATTAAGTTAAACCTATAGTAAAAATTCTTCGCCAGAAAGTGCTTCATTACTTAAATTACGACAAGGTTTAAGCCATTTTGGCTTGGTACGTGCGTCATAAAGAATTTAATACTTTTGTCAATTATTTATCAAATCTTTATAGATTGTTAAACGACGTATTAAAACATGTTTATTTTACCCACTAGGAAAGATGGAAAGAGAGCGTGAGAGAGAGAGAGAGAGAGAGAGAGAGAGAGAGAGAGAGAGAGAGTGAGAATGTCTTATTGCGTTATTTTAATATATTAATATTAAAATTTAGTTATATACATATTTTTTTAATTAGTCCTTTCATTCATTTACCGATTTCATCATCCGATTATTATGAAAATGGTCTACACGCATGTTTGTTGCATATCCGATTTCTTTCCAGGGTTATATATTAATTTTGTCAATTATACATTCTAGTATTAGTCTTAAATCATGATTTTAAAAAGTTAAATTCAGTATTTACTCGTTCTAATTTAATAATTATGAAAGTCACAATACTAGGAAATATGTGCTAATAAGTATAAATATAGTGAACACACGTTAAATGAAACATACATAAATTTGAACTATATTTAAGGCTATTAAGGTGAATTTACTTGATTCTTATCATACATTTATGAATACTAAACCCTTAACCCTTGGTTTCCCACATTGCAAGATTAACACGGAAAGAAGGAAAGCAGTGAATTAAGCGTGGACAAATTACGACTCCCGTGAGATTGATGTACCGCTGTGACCTAAAAACGTTGTATTATCAGATGGTTATACATCACCATGCAAATTACCACCCTAGAGATTTGTCTTCGTTTACATATCCTTACTAACACTTAACTCAAATTGGTACTAAAGGACAGTCGACCATTTCATAAATGTTAAATAGGAGTTAAATAAAAAGAACTAACATATCAATAATTAAAAGTTATTACATTTTTCTATAGAATAGCTTTTATTGCAATAATTATAACAATACATGAAATCTTTACCATTCTAAGTTTATTAATCTTTTACATAGTTATATAACTAAAGGAACTTAATTTCGTACGCGTTTAAAAATAAATAATGTTTGGTACAAAAAATTCAAAAAAAAAAAAAATATTAATATTACAACACATTTTCTTTCATTATTTATAAAGACCAATTAAGTAAGTATATAAATACAAAACGTAATTTCAAACTGGATTTTGTCAGGTATGAAACTAATAACTAATTTTTAAATGTTTTTATCAATATGCCCTGCTTTTAAAGATGGTTTCTACACAAGTATAAGGCACATTCAAAACAATAAATTGTGTAGAACAAGTAATAAGTTGTTGTGCCTTGCACTACACATAATTTATTTAATCTAGATTTTCTGCCATTGTGCCATGAAAAACTGTGTTCTAGTTGTGGCAGAAAATTTTAGAATTTTTATAAAATGTCAGGACCGAGTTTCGATTCCGCAGCTCTGCGAGAGTAAATGGTTGTAGTATATATTTTAAATTCTTATGGAGTTTACAGTTAGGGGTTAAACTTACGTTTTTTTATCACTGATACACTGATATTTAACATTAATTATATAAACATTTAAATACAAAAACTTGTTTTTTTTATTAAGACACTTTTTACAGGATTTTAAATCATGTAATAATTATATATTCAAGAAAATTTAAAGAGATAAAATTAAAATCCTAGACTGCAATCTGAATTATGAGGAAATGCAAAGTTTTCAATTCAACGACTGGTAACAGTGTATTTGCTCATTATTCGTTAACTCTTACAACTTCTAAAGCCAGTGCTTTGAACAAGTTTAGGATACAATATGAGACTAATAAGCTGAACTAGGGGTTTATAGGATGGGCTTAGGTCAGGTGAGCCCCAATGGACTAAGATTCCCCCGGGATGACATTGTCTGCAGTGCCACTCAAGACCAATGGGGGATCCGAATTATACCAATCGTTGGGCTCGGATGAATAGCCCTGCTGTTAACAAAGGATCTAGTCTAGTGTCCTGATCCCGCACTCTGTGATGGCGGTTGATCTCAGCGTTCCACAATATCGTATCAGTTCCGACATGACCGTTCTCGACTGGTTTGTCCGAAATCGTACCACATAAATATTTTTTTATTGGACTGGAGGCCTCCAATCCCATGGTGTAAAGATACCCGTACTTAAAGAATACATGGCACATGTGTGCACTACACATTTTATTAATTGCCAATAAGGGAGCGTTTGGGAGTTGGGCGTCTCCCAAGCTTAAATAGCCTTACCTGGTTATGGGAGGCTAAAATCAGGTGGACCAGTTATTTCCTCGGAAATCGTGAGACCTTTAATAGATTCTGAAATCAAAAAACCAACAGATCTTGATCTAGAAAGGTTACAGCAGGCAGTTGCTTCCGGCAGTTCAGCTTTGGATGTCTCTGCTTGTTCATCACGTTTAACTACCACCGACAAAGATTTAGAGAGAGATTTAAATCGGTTCCTTCAATGTTAAAAATCCCAGCTCTGCTTACAGATGCTGCTTATATATCTGCAACATATTTGCTATATGAATTGCTGTAAGTAAAAAGGTGAATAGCATTCAATTTCTGGAATGTTGTTTCAGGGATCTTTCTAACGCCAGGCTGATTAGGACTTGCAATAAATGAGTGGTGTGGAATTTTTGATTGGCTGCGATGCTTAGTGAGGCGGGGATATCACAGGGAAGTCGCTTCTGGAGTATATAACATTCAATGATTGCAAACTTTGGTAATGTTCCTAAGTTTCACACGCGGAAGTGAAAGAGATGTGATAGACGTGATCATAATGACGGAGGGTGTAGTCAATCAGGTACACGGTTGGAATTTGTCTGACGAGCCTTTCATTTCAGATTACTCTCATATCTGTTTTAAAATCGAAGAGCTAAAACTTTAAAAAGCTCATTATATGAATCCAAGAAGTAAAGACTTGTAGTTATACAAGGAAAACGTAAGGTGTACCCTAGTACTAGTATCCGACGGTAGTAACCGGAAATGGATTATAAAAACAATACAACTGAACAAAGCTGCTGACAGTCTGACTTCTGCAATTGTAGGTTCATTTGGTCTTAGTTTTCCTGCCATTAACAAGAGGAGAATCAAAGCAGCCTGGTGGAGCTATGAACTGGCGTCTTTGAGGAAAAGAATCAGGGTTTCATTCAGGAGAGCAAAAACTTGCATTACTTTATAGACATACCATGAGGCTCTCTCATTGTACAACCGTATGTCTTCCTTTCTTCTAAAAGTCATGGAGAAGATGGCTGCTGAGTTTTTTTTGTGAGGGCTATCTATTGGAGTGCTATCTACATCCAAATCAGCTTGCTTATAGTTCAAGAAGATCATGCGACTCAGCCCTGTATCAATTGGTATGTAGGTTTGAGAAGGATTTAGCAGTGAAAACAGTAAACATAGGTGTCTTTCTGGATTTTCAATGTGGTCTCGAGACGTAGTGTTGGTGGTCAAATACATGACCGGTTAGGGGCCCTACCCGAGGATAGGGTGCTTATCATATGAGAGCGATCATCAGTGCCAGTTCTAGGAGGGGCTGTACCTAGGGTGGCTTCCTTTCCTCCCTTCTGTGAAACCTAGTTGTGGACGACTTGTTTGTGCCTTTGAAGAACAATGGTGAATTCGCACAAGGAATTTGCAGATGACATTGTGATTCATTTTGAGTTGCAAAGCTCAACAAAATAGTTACTTCTCTCTACGTTATTCAGCATGCGGGACTTTGGTCAACCTCGAGTTGCAACAGGGGGCACTGCAAAGTTAATATCCTGCTTCAGAGGAACGCTATGCACATGACCTCTTATCAGATGCCTCAATAAATAATCCAACCAACCCTTAAAGGCTGTTATACCTTCTAGGGAGGCTTCTTTGTAGCGAAAGAAACCTCTTCCACCAGTGGAACTTGAATGGCTCCCGAGTGGCTCTAAACAAAAAGTGACAAAGGCGTTGGGATTACAGGAGTGAGGAGACCATATAGGGGGGCTGGTGGTCCTTATAGGTTATCATACCACAGTTTTTCAGGAATAAGTCACAGCCATTATAGAATGTGCTCGTGAGAACCTTCGTCTGTGGTATAGAAGTAATATCATTAGCATTTCTACAGAAAACCAGGCAGCATTAAAGCTTAAGGCTTTGGACTGTTGTGTGTTCAACTCCACTCTTATCTGGGATTGCTATCAAGTCGTTTCTTCCCTTGTCATAATCAAGAATGTGACTTTTTTGAATTCCCACCTCGACTGAGAATGGAAGATATATTCACATCTTCAGAGAATGGAAGATATGTTTTCCTGCCCAACTTAGGCTCTGCTTCGTACATGACGGGGCCTCAACCGTTCTATTTTTCTAGGTGTGAATCCTTTGGGGTTGTCTCGAAGTGGGTTCATGCTCAACATTAGATAAAGTGGTATGCATCCGGGTCTGAGAATGAGCAGAATGGTCCTACGGTCGCCTCCCCTCAAAATAGCGTATCACCTTCTCTCGTTAAGTATAAGGGACAAGATCATCTGAAGAAGCATTTTCACAGAGTCAGTGATCCGATCTGTAGAATGTGATTAACAGGAGGAAACTGCTGAACACCTGCTCTTTGACTGTCCTGCAATAGCGAGGGAGTGCTGCACCATCTTTGTTGGTCTGGACAAACGGTGGATCTGATCAGTTTTTTTCGGTGGTTTTTAGAACCGTTGAAACCGTAAACTAATTGGCCTCATTGTATAATTCCGTTGTGCGCAAAGTGTCCTTGAGGCTTAGGTGGCCCCTTAGAGAAGAAGAATCTGTAGTAGCTGAATTAAAATTTCCATAATTTGTATAGGAACAATTTTTTTATGTGTAAAAAATAGCTCTTTAAAAATCTTTAATAATTTAACAGTATTTTTATATAATTTATAAAGGAATATAACTGGCAATGTTCAAACACATACTGTAGACCCGTAATTGAGGACAGCCACAATAACTTGGCAAGAATATTCACATATAATTTAGTTACTGAGGAATTTGTTTACCACCTAATTTATATTTCAGTCAAATACCATTTCTATAAATCCTTTTGATAGCAAATATAGCTAAAAATCAGTGTACACGTTCGTTTATAAGAGTACATATTTTTTTAATTGACTTGGTGAAATAAATAAAATATAAAATAAATATATATATATTTCTCACAAATTAATACACTTTTGTAATGTAGTTAACCTAAAACGCCAGTCAGACCTTACGCCAGAAAATGTCATTACATCTTTAAAAGACCAAACATAGCAATTGTTTTCTTTTTTTTGCGAAATAATGAAGAGAAAACATTGAATCTCCTACGGAACAATACTTAAAAATATAAATTTTTTACATAAATACTTATTGGCTAACGAATGCTCCTAGTAGCATAACAATAGTTTTAAGAAATAAATTTAAATAAAAGAAGTCTCTTCGAAAATGCAATCACATATTTAAGATATAACAAAACAAATAAGTAAAATGTACTCAAATTAAAGAAAGGAATTTAAAAGCAATGACAAACTGTTTGCTTGACAAATGCATTATTGCTTTGTTTACGCGATTCAGATATACTGGCTTTTAATCGAAAAACTACATAAAACAACTTAAAAAGAGCAATATTTACCAGTATTGTGTACAACACAGTTTCTCGTTATTGTTATAACAGATTGAAAGCTGGGATCTTGTACATAATCGGTAATCTAATGATGTTTTCCGACTCAATGGCGATAACATTCCGCTACGATAGTGATCATATATCATGGCCCACAATGTGACGTCATGGAATTCAATGACACTAGAGAATGTTATCAGATCAGCACCACCAACGCTGCCATGTTCTCAATTCATTATAGGTAACTATGTCAGTGTTGAAATATGTTATCACATAAATTGCACTATGTCTCTTTTACAGACAGAGTTTGTAAAAATCAATTGAAACAATATCTACTGAACAAGAGTGTTATATATCAGGTAATAGTACGAGAAAGCTCATTTCCCTCATGCGAATAATTAAATTCCAACAAGAAACCGATATATAGAACTAAAAAAGGTCTAAACATTTGCTGGTTTCAAATATTGTTTATTTTACGTTTAAACACATCACGCGTGTTAAGAATATTTGAGATAATTGTAAAATTATAGGCCGAAGAGAAGTTTTTCAAACTCTAACATCTTTTTCCTCCTTCACTAACAACACATCACTGACTCTTTAAATTCCTTTTCATCTCTGTAAAACACGCAGAGTTACATATATTGTATTTTATATAAAAGGAATTCAATTGTAATTCTCTACTACTAAATAAATAAGCTTGGAGGGTTAGTTATTTTAGGCTGTGAAAGATCAAATATTTCTTCATAAAATAACGATTGGCTAATTAAAAAAATAAACAAATATTATGCTAAAATAAATAATTACGCATATTTGGTTTTAATTGTGTCAGCAACATTTCTTCAACCTTAAATATAATATACTCAATAGCTTGAAATTTGTGAAATTCATATTTTATCCCTTAGTCAGAACTATTAATAATAGTAATCTATGTTTGTTATGCCTTGTTCACAGCTTTTTATTTGATATTTAAAGGTCATGTGTAGTTACTGATTTTCTTATTTCATATTTTTATTTTATGGAGAACAAAACAATGATATTTGCAAATGTTGTAATATAATTTTAAAATCTTCACATTTTTAAAATTATAAACCAAGTTAAATATTTTAGAAATGTATAACTAAAACTTTTCTTTTGATAGCAGTTGCCCACGACCAATTACGCAGGCTTTCTACATGTATGAGCACTGTTGGTTTGAGTGAAATATATTTCCGACGCCAATTTTAAACATGCTACAAACACGAAAATCTGTCAAAAAGTTTATATTTATAGCTTTTATATTTTCTATAGTAAAACTTTCTTATCTGGATATTTTGTTAGTCTAAGATTAACAGCGGTTGCAGAAAAGGTTGAAATAAGAAAAGTTGTTATTATCAAACTTACTCTATGCATTCAAGAGTAAACCAATTGAAAATAGTGATCACGTTTATTAAACATATGTTTGTGCTGTCATCAAATAATGTTTACACTAAACATTTGTTTACATTTAACGGGCTCTTTCAATTAACAATATTTGTTTTCTTTAATGGAACGTTATAGATCAAAGTAGTATTTTTCTCAAATGTTGAGCCCAGTTGGCTGTAGCCCGGAGGATATTCAAAATATGAATAGGTATATACATACTAGGAACCTAAGAATATCCATGTAAAATTTTAGTATAATTTATGGAATATATTACGCGTAAACGAAATCATTTTTGCATTTTTAATATTATTAGGGTGCGATTATTAAGCACTTACATTTATCCTTATGGTTATTTTCAATATGCTAACTTTATATTTCCAATATTTTTGTTAATTACAGTAGTGCAAGATTTAGATGTCTTACTTTAACCATAAAAATGGTCCTGATAGAAAGACAGTCAAAAAATGAAATATTTTATTTTACCAAAACTTACAAAGCAAACTTTGTACTGTCAGTAGTTTTGTCTCTGATATCGAGGATGTACTGACTTAGAAACATGTCAGCTGGAGCAAATCACGTTACAGAATTAGGTCACTGATCTCAAACAAGGTGAACACCTACTTTATATTCATGGGAAATATAACTATATTTGAAATGTTACATCCGAAAAACTTACAGCAGTATTTCTATTGCATACTACCCCATCCTGTTATGAAATATATTCCACCGCCTAATTCAGCCTTTCAACCTCGTTTATCACAATATTTTCTCAAGTTTCACAGTTAAGAGGAATATAGTTTTATTTAAAGAGACCATGTATTTAAGGGTGTTTAAAACTGGTTAGTTTAATAATATTAACTATAACACTTTATATATTTATTGCCAACAAATAATTTTTTAACTATTAATGCACTTAACAAGGTACGAGTACTAAAATAAAAAAAAAACTTTTTGCAATATAGTACTAGTTTCCACATTCACGCGAACTAATGGCAAGAGCAAATTTCTCCCTCTCCCAGGTTATTACAGACGCTGTTGTCTGCAAGTTCGTACCTACAGTTAATTCCGGTTATAACTCCGAATCATGAGTTCCACAACAACTGACAAGTAATACTCGTGGAGTTTTAACATGATCAAGCTTCACATGTTTCTTCCATTACGTACAATGGTAAGTGTTACCTTGAACTACCCACAATTGTAACTATAACCAATTAGGTAATTTTTTTAGTATTTTATGTCCTTTGATGTCAAAACCGAGTTGATGTCCTGTCGGAGATTATCTATAGCGATCCTCAGGCTTTTAAAGAAGCTATAGTGCTACAGACCAGAAATATACAATAAACGTATTGTTGCCAAACAGTATTTTACCTCAAAGAATTCAACATTAAGATAGAGATAAGCGTTACAAGATTATATTTTGTCACCTTCTGACCTAGAAATTAATTCAAATTTTGGCATTTACCATATTTTCACCATAATGCATTTTTTTCAGAAAAGATTTATTTATATGGGTCTGAGATTTTGAAGAAACGCCGACTCACCAAATAATTCTACAAAAATATATAAATTGTAGTCTTTTTCCTTTAGAAAATTAAAATCAATGCATCTGGGTTTATTTGAGCAGAAACGCGTAAAACTTTTGTAGGCATAAATACAAAAATTTCTAAATAAAAGAGCCCTATTTACATTACTTAACCGATATGCATATCTTTGTTTTTTAAATAAGACAGGTTTTGAATCAAACTACAGTTTTAATTTCATTGCATCTAACTTATTACATCCAAAAAAGCACCACAATTACAGAATGTTTAAATAAAACCCTATACATATAAAGAAGTAGGATTGGCATTTTACATTCAAAAGTTATTTCCGTTAGCCGAAAGTTTTTAACCTATTTAAAACCGAACAGGCTTACATATATTCGTGCAAAAAATAATTTTGAAGGAACATATATTAAAAAGAAAACTTAAAAGAACATTTAGAATTAAATTATGTTGTTTTAATGTGGTGTATGGCTCAATTCCAGATAATACTATACTTGTTTCTTGCTGCAACCCCAATGGATGTCTGATTTTTATGAATTTTTACCTCTTATAGTTACAGTGCATACGTGTGCAAAATTTCAACTTTCTGTTACATCGGGAAGTTGACAAATTAGTGAAGAGTGAATGAGTGAGTGAGGTCTTTGCCTTTTATACGAGATATTTAGAGATGCCTCTCACGTATAAAGATATTTATCTTCATTTAGAAGTAATTCAACAGATTACTTTGGATCAGATCTTTAGCATGGTTTAAAAAATCTAAAATTAACTACAAATTATATACGATAGAATACTTCAGGTAATAAGACACTTTTAAAATGCCTAAAATGTCACAATTGTATGGCTAAAACCAATATATTACTCGCAGAAAAGTATCAAAATTTTCCAAGGATCTTAACATCATCCAATCAAAATCCGTGTGGAGATCACTTCTTCACCCTCAAAATTTCGATTAGACTAGTTATATGATATATCACAATATTTAGTTTTTCTAACATCACTAAGTTTCGATTGTGGTTATTAGATTATTAAATAAATTACAATCATTACTACTGTTGCTTATAACAACTTGTTTTTGCTGCTAGCAAGTTTCTTTACATTTTATAAATCATTCTCTAAACGAAAGAGTTATTTGGGCAAGATACAGTAAAACGAATGATTATTTGATTAACTCTACTTAAATTAAAATGGCTCTATTACAGAATTCATTCCTATATCATTAGTTTAGAGATGTTTATCTCATATAAATGTTGTAACTGATAATTAATTTTCTTAAAATAGCATTAAAATTATTATTCAAATCAATGCATCAGTAAAGAACGAATTTTCATTAATTTCAATGAAAAGCTACAGTCAAAATTATAGTCGTTATCAAAAATCCACGATAAATAGAATGAGATTTATTTGTCTCATATATCTTACGATGTTAACGCGACCGCGTTGATACGAAAAGCGAATGACATCAGACCACAAACAATATAAAGTTGTTATCATGTCCTGCCTAAAGCAAACAATCTGAACTCTGTTTTGTTTCAATTTCAGTCTTATTGTGAAACCTCGGCACGTTTAGCTTTTATTGTCCCTGAAATATCAGCCAGCACCAAGCAACATCCCACTCTGCCCCATCTGCAAACTGATTGTGACGTAATTTAATTTTACCATCATAAAAGTAGTACAACACAAATACAAATTTTTAGAATTAGTGATATAAACTATTTTAACAATATATGACCATCACCTTTGCGTTACACAAATCAAAAACTAGAATTACATTGACATACAAACTTGCTAAAATTAGAAAAAAGATCCCTATCACATGTAATAAAAACGTAACAGATACTTTTCTTTTATTACTTCAGGAATACTACAGTTTTTACTTTTCTTAAATAGGTAGAATAATAATGAAATTACTTGCAATAAGTCAATAACTCATTCAAAATTTCACATCTCTGAAACCACGTGTATATCCTTTAAAATTAAAACTAGCCTTTCACTGTTTGTACATTTTTAGTAACAATATTTGAATTGTTATTATTTTATGTTTTTAAACACAAAATATAATCTAAGCTATTCAGATTATGTAACAAGAAATCTTGGAAATGATTCCATGTCGTAATAAACTATAACTACTTTATCGAATGAGACAAAGTATTACCACGTAATTAAATAGTCACTGCATTTTTTATTGTTCTATCTCAGTGAAAGTTGAGAATTTAGATTCTCTGAAATTTTAATCAACATATCTGGCTAGAAATTATATAGAGATTTCTCTCAGAGTTGTTTAGTAGACATATAATGCTTTTGGTGTTCAAGCACGCTGCGCACCTTAAAAATTGCTACGATTAAAATGCATCCAAAGTGCCTAGACCTGAGCTAATAAGAGAACAGATCATTGTAATCTAAACCAAAATAAAAATTGTATTTTCTACAAGCATATTTCATAATAAACTCTTGTGAGAAAGAGAAAGTCGTCATATAAATAACTATTTTATGAAATAAGGTATAAAAATTTAATGAAATGCACATATGTGCAGATTTATGATTTTAACGTTTTTCACGCACATGCTGTTGCGGAACTGTTCCGGAATTCGGAAACTTCGACAGAACCATTTGACTTAGCAACTTTCACTGAAATTATCATGAAATTCATGTCTCTCAGGATAATCTCTATATTTAATAAACTATGTTGAAGACCATATGTATGTAAATAGATATAAAACATGGACATAGTATTATTTGGATATAAAACTTCTGCTTGTCTTTGAAGCCTTAATTGATAGTAAATATGTATAGTTAAGATTTTATGCTTAATTTATATTTAAGAAAAAAGTTTAATTAAAAAATTTACGTTTTCTTGCCCAATTCAAACATGTTTCTCTTTGGCAACATTTTACTTACTGACTTCTGTGCCTACTCCAACTCCAGTTAGCTTTGGCCTCGCCATCAATACGCCTCCACTTCTATGTTGACTCGTCCCAAGTAATACTCGTCCCCTATGTTGACTCGTCCTAACCTTCCTAAAGTCTAATCTTGTCTGATCCGCCGCCATCTCAATCTTTGTCTTCCTCTTGGTCTCGTTCCCTCTAGTCTTCTCACCCACAATTTTCGAATGGGCCATTTTAATCTTCTACTAATACGATCAGCCATATCCGGTTCCCTTAGTTCCCTATTTTTCACAATTCTCTATCCTCCCTCATATTATATGTATATTCTAAATGTTGTGTTTTTGAAAAAAATTACATTTTCTGGGGTATCCTTATAAGTGCTCACAATTCTGATCCACGGAGGAGGATAGACTGGTTTAATTTACATAATCTTATTTTGGTTTTAATGGGTAACAGGTTTATTTTTAAAATTGATTTATCAAGCTGATTAGAATACTCTATCCTGCACCACATTGAAGTAACAGCGCAACTCATGTTTGTATCTTCACATCCTTCACTCCTGAGGCTGGTAGAATGGTGATTTGACTGCGACCGTCAGCAGGACTTAAAAACATATTACCATTGGCTAAGTATGTATAGTGGCTCACATTTAAGTACCGTCAAACTTTAACAGTTTTTATAGTGCGGTAACGGAGAAAGGCTGCAAAAGTAATTTGTTACTGTTAATTTGTTATTTTGTAATTAATAACTTGTAGGCAGTGCTTTTGTTTAAATTTTGTGCTACGAGGTCACAGCTTATTGAATTACTATAAGATTCAAATTCACACCCCAATCTCAGCTTTCATGTAGAGAAAGTAGCAATTAATAAATGTCATAACTATAGACTCCTTAGTAGGTAGCATTGGAAATCAACTTGTTTTATCTCCAGAAATGCCTCGCACTTTTTCCACTGATTTAAGCTATAATACCAATGAATATGCCACATGGTGTTGAATATTGTTCGTCTCACTAAACAGAGTAGAGGAAGTGAGGAAATCCTTTCTACAGCGATTGTAATGAATAGCTTATCCTGCACCCTGATCAAGTTATGGTTGTGGTCACATTAGAGAAGGGAAGCCTCCAAGAGTTGGCTCAATTCCCTGACCTCACTTCAACATTTCCCAACCGCAAGAGAATATTTAAGTGCATTACATTATTTATTATTCAAAATCCCAGTCACCCCAGTAACCAGCAGGTCTTATTTGTGTTCATGATTTTGGAGCCTATATTGATCCTTGTGTTATTTTGCACCTTACTAGATACGCAACTATGGAATTTCCGCAACACACTATTAAAATAAACAATGATTATGGAATTCTTTGTAGAATAAGGAATTACTTTGTACTAGAATTCAATTTACGTATATTTTTACCGACAATAAAAAATAAAATAATTGGCAACTGCTAGTATCAAAATTAAACATTTATTCATTTATTACTGTTGCATAAAGTTATTAATGTATACACTGGTTTAGCTAACCATAACAATCAAACTTATTAAAAATTTCGAAACGTGAAATAAATCATATTAAGATAGTCCAAAAACATTCTTCATGATTCACTATTCTACGACGCTTCAATTGTATTTTAGTTATCTAGCATTTTGTGGTAAAGGAATTCATATAATAAATGTATTTATTAAAACTCATTTATGGATTGTTGTCAGCTAGAATAAACAGCAACTATGCTATCGATAAGCAGCCCGGGTATATTAAAATGTTGTATTTTTGTTGCTTGGTTTCATAGAACTAAACTCAAGTTGAGTGGCGAAGTGTCACCTAAGCGGTTGAATTCGCAAAACGGATTTGATAAACGTAAGGATAAAAGGTTCCACGAAACTAACCTTTACGCAAGTGGTGACCTTTCAGCGATGAGGCTGCAACAATATGACATCAATACACATAACAATACCAATAAAAAATAAATACAACTTTGTCTGTTAATTATAATCTTACATATTTGTTTACTGAAAACATCTTTGCACAGCTAAGACAACATATTTAATATTTAAACAGTTCATCAGTTTATAACGCGGTTATAATGTACTCGTATTTATAATGCGGTGGTGATTTCATACACCACCACTACACCACCAGCTTGCGGTGGTAATTTCATATTGATACCAAAACCAGTTCAATAAAGAAATAATAAGCTTAATTGACTCATCTGTATTAGAGTTCTGATAAAACCCATTTTTACTAATAATATTAAATCACGGAAAGAAAAAACCATTTAGCAAACCAAGCTAGCAATAGGCTAGCTTGTGGAAGTGGATTTCCATTATTTAGTGAAGTTTTTTACGGAAGAAAGGTAAGTAGCGGGATGGAAAAGTCAATAGCGGTGTCCGTTGCCGTCAGCTCGTACACCACTCGATACGTACTGCAGTGATGTACCTTTAGATCGTTATCTTCTAACATTTTAGAAAAATCGCCAAATTTTCTCTGAAACAACATAGTGTGTTGGTTACACAAAGTAATGTAACGAGCAAACTTTGATACTCTCCTTCTCACTTGCTTAATGCTATTATATTCTGGGTTTTTTAATTAAAGTTCGAAAAATATTCATTACGTGATGGTACAAGATTTAATAAAGATACTGTGTTTATTTAGGATCTTACTTAAGAGGCCTTACCTAAGGCCATTGAGAGAAATCTACCTAAAACCGAGAATTTATTTCAATTCACCAAGTCCTCCTCTACATTAATGAACAAGTTACGTAGGATTTTAAGCTTATTAAGTACTGATTGGAGAAAATAAGTTTTAATCAAAATGTGGATAACTCTCAATCGTGTATTTTAAAATAAATTACATGGATGTATTCCCTTATTTTATCAGGGCTCTACAATCATTCGTTATTGTTTATAACTTAGAACTTGTTAATTAAATGTTAAGCCGGTGCGTGTGTTACCGGCTTGTTAAATATAAAATGCTTAAGTACCAATTTTCGGGGTGTATGACTAGGGAAATGAGTTAGTTCTAAGCAATCAATGTTCAAGAAAAAACTTATCACTGAAATAACCCCTCTGGTATGTGTGAAAGAGTTAAATTAAGAAAGAAAGAAAAGAAAAGAAAGAAAATTTTCCCGTTGCAGCATTAGATACGGTGGGATGCTGAAAAAAATTTGGTATATGTTATATCCTTGTGATTTTCAGTTTTTATTAACTGATCAGGATTAGTGTGTATCCAATGAATGAGCCTCTTTCCTATTTTATAAATTACGATATTCTTATAAATGTTACTCAGAAACAAGACCATTTTTTGGAATCTGTAAAATGTCCGGCTGATCATAGTCACTAAAAATCTGGTTGTGTGAATTCTCAGCATCCAAAAGTTCATTCGGTTTCAGTAAAATATGATCCGAGTGGTAGGTAATATATCTATAGGCATCCCTAAAATTGCAACAATCATTAAGAGAAAGCCCCGTTCTTAATCACCAACCCCTAATCCATCTAGTTTTTCCTTGTTTGAATGTTGAACATTGCCAGCAAATAATCCTGAAAATGTTATATAGTCCACGACTGTCCCGAAGATTCATTATAATCAATTTTACTTTATTTAGTACATTACGTATTCTTTATGTATTAGAACAAAAAGAAAATATGTAATAGTTTGTGAATACTTCGCGGCCGTATTGCTACAAGAGCGCCGCAACAGTCTTTACAGCTTACTACATGCCACAACATTATCAATTAACTACATTCTTCTGTTTATTGTTATGATAAAATAACACACAGAATGTCAGTCAAAAACTTACACTGAGAATTTCTTAATGTTTTTTATTGATTTTTGAAATTTAATTGTGATAAGCATACAACGTTTCCAACTATATAAATTCGGTTGGCTAATAATATCGGATCAACTAATTTAGAGCTGTTTGCTTGACGTAAACATCACAACCGCCTCATCATTGCTTACACTATCAGGTTTTTATAATTACACTAATTATTAGCTTACATACGATTTCATTTAGAGGTGAATAAATTTATCGCTTGGAGATTACCAAAGATTATTGTTTCTTTTTGTGGGCTGTTTAAGCCGAAATGCATAACAACTCTACAATCCTCAATAAACTTTTTTCATTTTAATATAATTGTAAGAAAACTTTGGTGGCTTTTAGAACATTAAGCTTATGTCGATCGTTTAAAACAGATTATCAACGACGAATTTTGAGACTCAAAGTACGGTCATAAAGGACGAGATTTAAGATATGTTGGAATTTTTCCCAATTTTTGAGTTACTTCCTTTCATAATAATGTAATGTAGAATCTACCTTAGAAAAAAAACGAATGCTGCTAACTGACATGAGTATGCTATGAAGTTTTATGCTAATTAATTAAGACGAGAATAAACATTACAGTTTTCAGCAGAACTCCGGCACCATAAAGCTCTTGTCTTCGCAGACAATGAGGCGGGCGACTCCGCCTCTTTGAACCATCCATAAACCTCTCATGTTATGGTAGCAGTTCATCGTATCATGGGCAAAGTTTAGATCGAAGAAAATTTGGTTGACTCTCTTCGTCGGACGTCCTTGGATGGTAATTAATTGCATGAAGAAGAATGAAACAGTCCCTTCCCACTAGCTCACTTTAAGGAGAAAGTGATATCACGAGTAAAACAGGATTCTTAACCGTTCCAAATGACGAGTTCGTGTCATGGAGGAATAATTTACGCTATAGATAAGGGATTATTTAGTGGACGTCAGTTTAAGATTGCCATTCTGTGGGAATAGGTGGATTAGGTAAAAGGAGGGAGATAAAAATGGCTTAGTTTTTACTTAGCCGTGCTGTCTTTCCAAACCGCATTGCGAGTCATGAGGACATTTTAGACTCCCTCTGGAGTGGTTCTAACCAGAAATTCAGTTCAGTATCGTAAAACCCTAGACTGGAGCTGGTTATATCACGAAGCAAGGCAATAGACGCTGGTAAAATCTATTTATGTTGTAGTGCATGAATACTTGGCGTGCTCGAAAATGATTTATTTTTACACTACCACGAATTCTTTATATGGTTTTTTTCATTTTCTTCTGTTTAAAGAATAAAACTAATGTATTGTCAATGTGCTTAGTTTTTTATCTTTTTCAATATACAACTACTTTTCTAGACATTAAATTGTCTAATGTTTTTTGACGTGACAACGTCTTAAATTAGGTTGCGGCTCGGAGTCACTCATGAAAAAGTGTAACGCCCGGTAACGTTACGATGCCCGTCCAGTGGGTCCGCCGCACGGGATCCGCACGGAATAAAGCAGATAACTGTGGGTCCGCCGCACGGGATAAAGCAGATAACTATGTTTATTCGTGAAAATGTGGAGTGCTTAGATTCGTCATTTACAACAACTACAACAATAAAGGTAAATAATTGTACACTGATATTTCATTATCGTAAACTATGATTGATTGATTAATTGTTAGATTGACACAAAAGTTGAGAAACTGAGTTTATAGGTTATGTCATACTATTGACAAATGTTGATAGTGTTAAGTAAATTATTAGTTTAAAGTCACTCTGCAATCAATCGTAATTCAGTCGATTGAGAAGAAACAGCGCGTATTGCTAGTCAAACATTTAAAATAACAAATTATAACCATCTAACCTGTCATAACAGTGCGACCAAACAAACGAACTAAACCGACCAATCACCACGCGCGGAGTTAGAATTTAACTGTGTTTAGCAAGAATTTCAAATTTCCAATTTTAGTAAATGTTTTATTCAACTTTACCATTTACAATAACAAATTTTAATTAATTTCAAATTATGTACAATGTTTTTAGTAAACAAAATATATTTCTATAGTTAAAATTTGTGCAATTCTTATTTTCATTCAATTCCTTGTTCCTATTGTGCAATTTAATAATATTCATATCAATAAATATTCTACCGAGAAAAAAGACGTAAAATCTTCGCCCGTAAAACCGACTTTACAGGCAACCATAATTTTTTTTAGTATGTTTTATTTTTATATAATAATACGTCTCAATAAGTAATGTCACAATACAGTTTCAGATACAATGAAGTTCTATTTTCTTAGCAAAAATAAAACAGAGAGTGGTGGTTAAGACAGAAAACTGCGTGGGAAATATCGCGTGTGGGAAGAATCGGTGAAATGTTTACTTGAGCACATATCGTTTGTGATCATAACATTTCCTGTTTCTTCTGTATTCGTAAATTCGAAGATAAAATAGAAAGTACAAACATGTGCACTGACCAATACATTACAAAAACTACTAAACAAAATGTAAAAATCCTTGCAAACAAATTAATGTCATAAAATTTCCCCTAGCCGCAACAGAATTATTAGAAAAATTACTATGCTATAATTATTGATTTAGATTCGTGTTACTTCATAAACATTAAATGGCTTTGTCAGTCTGTTCTACTTTTTTAAGCGTAAACTATTAAACCGATTATACCGAAATTTCACATGGGTATTTTTAGGATCCCTGATATGAATAAAGGCCTATTTTTGTTTTGAAAATCCCTCCAGGCTATATTCCACTAATCCCTAAAGTAGTAAAAATTCCATCTTATTCTTTAAAGTTACTAAATATCCATTGAAAGAGCTTGTTAAATGTAATAAACTGTTAATTTTAAATATCGTGTTTTGACAGCACAAACAATATATTTAACTAATATAACCACTATTTTATATTTGTTTACATTTCATATTACGAAAGCGTACAGTAAGCTCAATAGCAAATTTTTTCAACCTTTTATTCTGTTGAGCACAGGTAAGAAAATATCAAGATAAAAAAAAACTGTTCAGTCAAAATATAGTTCTAACAGCACATAGTCAGAAAATATTAAATAATAGATATAAAAGAAAAAGTTGCAATTTAATACTGTTATGGAACCCATCATAGTATTATCAGTATATATTATATATTATAGTAGTATTATCACCCAGAACACCAAGCCATACATTGACTGAAAATGTATGTTGAAAATGCCTCGTCGCAGTTTCATGTGGGTTGTCGTACGCCCAAGTATGGGTATTACGAAAATTTACAATTCCATTTCTAGTAAAACAGGATTCATCAGTAACGAGAATACGCCGAAGAAAATACTGATGTCGTAAACAATTTCTTCTTAACCAGCGGCAGAACATCTTCTGTTTATTAAGATCTTGCGTTAATAAGTCTTGAACACGTGTTATATGGAATGGGTACAACTGTGCTTCATGAAGTGACCGCCATACGCTTGACTGGCAAATATTTAACTGACGTGATAATCGTCTGGTGCTTGTGGTTGGTGATAATTCTACAGCATTTATTATTGCTTGTTCATTATTATAGTTCCTTGCGCTACGTTGATGACCAGTATCTATTCGCTTCGGTTTAAAGCTACCAGTTTTCTAAGTCGTCTCTCCACAGCTTCAATTGTTTTGCGATCAGGTGTTCTTCGATGTGGAAAAGTATCACGATATTCCTGAACTGCAGCTAAACCATTCTTGTTAACTTTGCCGTAAATCAGTATCATGTCCGTATACTCTTCAAACGAATACATACCATTTACATTATCTGCCATTATTTACTAAGATAATTACATACACTAATATAAAAATATTTAATAAAATATGTTAAAAATAAATATTTAATAAAATATTTTGTACACTTGTATAAAATATTTCCAAATAATCACAGGATCTCACAAAATACAATCTTCACACGCCACAATACAAAAACCTCCATAAAGGTTATTCAAATATTACTTCATCAACTTAATTGTTGATCAGCTGATATTGCCAACCTTTGCAAAGAAAATATGACGATAAAAAGTGTTGAATAAATGATCAGCTGTTACTCACAACCTAAACATTAGTTAATATTTTATGCAGATAAGAATATGCATTTTTGTGCGTCTGTTTTATTTTTAAATAAAGCTAAATTTCAATACCTATTATTAATTTTTTTCCTAAGTAATTCACATGAATCTTTTCAGAATTAAATTTTCTACAAATCTGTTTCAGAAAAAAATGACCTTTATTTAACATTTATGGAAGTAATCTTACGTTAAACACAAAAATGTGTTATTTCTTTGCACCAATTCTTGTGTTTTACGTAAGATATCTCTGAAAGTATTGCATTTACAGCTCTGGGACGAATTTTAATAAATTTTTCAGATATAAAAACATAAAAAACAATCGTATTTGTATCTTTGTAACTACCTTTACCATTTTTATACGGCCTGACTTCACCAAGGGTTCTGAAATCCGGGCGAAATCTTTCGCTAGGCGTAACTCGCTAACGAAGCGTTTCCGGGCATATGGTTATATGAACTTTTTTACTTGTTTTTAGCTATAGAATAAGCTCCCGAGAGATTGCCGTTTAGTTTTGAATCACCCTGTATATATTATGAAAAATCAAATTCCAAGACTGGTGTAAATTTAAATAGCAATAAATATACACTTGAAATATTTTCTTGGTCGTGGCAAGAAGACAAACTAAACATTGGGTAATATAATTCACTCAATCCAGAGGTGCTCATACGTGAAAAGCATTCAAAACTGCATTTAAAGCTAGGTTAAGATATTTTCTTTTCATTGTAAAACTGATCATTTATATATCCTGTGCTGGGCTGGTAGGGCTGATCTGGATGATTTTAATAGCGTTATACTGCTTTCAGGTTTGTTATGTTTAACACAAACATTCATACACACGCATATTTATAATTAGTAACTAAAAATTGCTGTAATAATGTAACATATTTCCTGCCTTAAAAAACTAAGCGCGTCTGTTTGAAAAAGAAATTTGGTTATAATATAGATCTAGATATTAAAATGATTGCCCTATTGGTGAATAAAATTATAAAATAACAAAAAGACCTTTTAGGGTTACATTTATATATGTATTAGCACATAATATCTGTTCTGTTCCTGATTTTTTAAGCAGCTAAATACTGTGCTCTAGTACGGATATGCAGTTCATGTAATATAAGAGGTTACGTATAGCCTACAAGGTTTATGAGGTTAGTAAATTAATCTCTGACTTTTACTCCTCTTCTTGGCTCCCGGCTTATTGTAACATTGTACTCACGTGAATCATAGGTTTTTCAATCTCAGTTATAAAATGTATATGATAGCCTACTTTTTATGTTATAAATATAAGTTATTTATTATATAAAATGTTTTTAATATACCCGTATATATTGTATCAACAATAACACAATTACTTATACAGTAAATTTGTAATTCTTTTACTATAGCACATATTTATATTATATAGTAAACATCTACATAACTAATGGTATAGTATTTTTATGTAACATATACTTTTATTGCAGTATAGCATTTTTCAATCATATATATATATATATATATATATACATTTACATTTTACATTTTTTATACATATATGATATTCTACTTAATACAGAGTAACCCTATAAAACAACCAAAACATGCATAGTCTGTTTTAATTGGTTGACTTATTGATAATAACGTGCAATAACGATTATTATTGGATAATTTTGTGATATCGGAATTGCCTCAGACCTTTGCTACAGATAAATTAATTTAATCCATAATATTACTGTACATTTTAAGTTTCATAAATCATAATCATTCACTTAATTTCATAAAACCCTACAAAATTGCAAGACCTGAATGCCATTTAAATACTTTTAATTTTAACTTCTAAATTAGTAAATTCTAAATTGAACGTCAAATTCTATGACCACCTGTACGCAAAGGCAAAAACTTGGATTCTGCAAGCCCCTCAGCGCCTAATTAACTCGTGTGTCCTCATATGTGTTATAAACAACGTAGTAGTACCTAATTGGTATACCGGTACTCTAAAAAACCTAGTACCATTTGTTATAAATCACACTTTTTAGTAGAAGAACATACTTTAAACTTATTACAATTGATAATCCTATCGTTAAACATTCAAATATTGTGAATCTCATGTGTCAATGGCAAAAAAATAATATCACTTTGTGATTATTTAAGCACGAATAGCATCAAAACTATCAAACTATAATTATAACATAAACAAACTAAAGTATAACGATAATATTTTGAATGGTGATTACGACAGGTATTTTCTATAAGCTTTATGCAGAGACATTGTTAGAGCATACACTCACCATGGCAAAGATACAGCGAAAAGGGTTAACAATCATAAACATTCATTCTATTGTATAATTATAATGTGGCGTCCATTGTTCCAACGAGATCACAAGTATGATCCAAAATCTTGATTACAGAAACACAGTTTCTAACTTGGCTTCAGCTGACCTTAATATTTTAATGAACTAAATTCATTTTCTGAATAAAAGCCCTTTGTCAGCCCAAATTATTTTAAAACCGCTACAGTGATTATTTTAAGAAACACTTGCATTTATATTTACTCTGTTCACCACTTCAAAATCTCTTTAATGTAGAAGCCCTGTTAATCCTTTACTGCTCTGGTGAATTTTACGTACACCGGATACCCTTTTAAACCCCATATTTTGTCATAACTAACAGCAATATTTTGGAACTATTCTTTGTTTCTTATAATTATTGATTATTTTTAACATTCAAAGTTTATTTTAACTCGATACAAACAAAATACGTTTTGTGTTTTTTCTAGTTGAAAACTAGTTTTTGAAAGCTTCTATTCTCTTTGCCTAAAGGATTTTATCTTGTAATCCCAACACCAATAAAAAATCTTTACTAACATATTTGTTGTATATATCGATAGAAGCACCGACTTAAATACTTGATTCTAAAAATAAAGGATTTTACAAGCATACTAACACAAATTTTACAAGTTTAACTCTGACAATATGCACTGTTGACAACTTAAACTCGAATATCTTAATGCAGCAGCTAAGTCAGTAATCATCCACATAACAATGTTGTACAACATGTTTTCTTCAATAAAAAGCACTGTTAATGTATGTTTCTGGTTGCCCGTGCACTATCAATAATACAATAAAATTTGGATAAAAGGTAATGAACGAGCTCATGTTTCAGAAGCTGCCGTTGGGCCAGTACTTTATTTTCAAGCTACATTTTACTTGTAATATTTCTATTTCTTTGGTTTAAAAATCTTCTAACAACTACCCAGAACCTGAAAAATCTCCAGGCACTGGTTATTATTTAATATTCTTGTCATAGTTATCTTCTTCGCGTTATCTTTTTATAGGTAAAAGAAAATCCATGAAATTTTTGTTTTTCCAAACAATTCAGGATTAGTATCATGGTCACTTTTCTCCAAAACACTAGGTAAATTGGGAGTTTTATCATTATCACAAAGATATTGGTCTAGCAATATCTACTATTTCACTCTAACTAATATTAGCTAAATTATAAATCAATAATCTAAAAATTCATAGCATAACACTGAATGTAATACTAATAATTCATTAAATCATTTTTCTACCATTACCACAAATAGAAAGTAGAACTCTCGTAAATGGCTTTGCTGAGGTTTCTTGTTACATTTTAATTATATAGCTCACTTCATTCTCGAGATATTCTGTGGGCAATTAGACAGGCATAAAAGCATACATATAGACATGTGTACATCCCTCAGGTAGATAAAAGAGAACCTGTATCAGCCTAAGTGATAGGGTTCCAAATCCATGGTAGGGCAAAACACGCACTATTATAGAACTCATTCCATGTAGAAATGAAGTTTCGTACAAAATTTGAAAGCTACAGTTCAAATCATTCTTCAGATTTCTTTCAACGTAATGTACTCAAATTTATATTTATTGCGTTAGTTTCATAGCTGTGTACAATTAATAAAATGCTCGTTGCGTTAGAGAGTTTAGTACAACGCACGAGTGCGCTGATATAAAAAACGTTCAACAAATTTAAACATCGACTTTCTACTCTACTATGTTTTTCTCTTTACTCTATGACTACAACTGGTACACATTAAAATCTCATATGTTTGTCCTCAGCTTTTCTTAAAATTGATTTATTTTATCATTGCCATCATGATTAATTATGGTTTTTAGGCCAATGAAACAATATTCTGTACAGCTCAACCAAAGACCATACAGGGACATGCATGATAATCGAACTAAGTGTTGCCCATATAGAATGAAGCTTCATGAAACTGTTCAAGTATACTAGTATAGGTCAGTTCTCTTCGTGATATAGTGTGTACAGACAGAAAAATATAAACTTAAATGTAATTAGGTGGAAATGAAATTGTTCAGCCCGTCGAGTGATATGCTTCATTAACGCTAAGCCAACATAATTACTTGCTCTATTAAGGCTAGAACGCGCCAAAAATATTTATAGATAATATTTCATAGAACTTTGTTTATCATCACTATGCTAAATAACTATTCAAAAGGGAATAAAAGTTATTTTCCAAAGATGTGAAATTACTATGTTTTAATTTATTAAATACTTTGGGTTGGTTTCTAAAGATTCAGTTTGCTTCTTAAACCACAAAAATAATTTACCTTACTGTTAGTCATGTTTGATGGCAAGATTTAGTTTTGATTCGGTGATGATTGTTTATCATCTTATAAACATTATCCGATAATATTTATTATATCTTAGGTAATACAAATCTTTAAAACGGATGTACATATTATTGTACAAACAGTTACTAGAAAAAAGTGACCTTAATACACTTGAGAATACTTCTAAAACAATAACAGAATTTTATGATGCTATATTTTGTTTTAGTATCTCAAGTATATTAACAGTACCACTGAACATGTAGGTTAATGGTCTCTTACAGTGTATCCTACAAATGAAGTTATGATAATTATAATTTAAAAACGATGTCTCTGCACCCAAACGCTTAAATAATAGTTGGATTATTTATGTAGTCGGTTATTAAATCTGCTGGATAAATTTAAAGCGAAATGTATACTTTCTTTATAATCTCCTTTATAATATCATATCAGTTTACTATCGTATTACACATTGTACTATATCGTCAATTTAAGTTATTTAATTCAATGGTTTACTATTAATATAATACTAAACAAATTATTCATACTGTTCCACAGAGATTTAGATATTCATATTTGTGCAAAAACTGTTCATATATGTATATATATATATATATATATATATATATATATATATATATATATATGCATACATATATATATATATATACATATATATATATATGTATATATATATGTATATATATATGTATATATATATATGTATATATATATATAAGGAAATGCCCCTTTTAACTGATACGGATTTATCACTGGCTAAAGGGATTGATAAAGGGACACAAGATACCAAGCCTCGTTGTTTTAAATCATTTTTATGGTGGAAATTTAGAGGAAACTTCTTGCAGGCAGTTAAGGCCAAGATTCCTTGAAATAGTCGGGATGGGGAATAGAAACACGTTTAGTTCAGCGAAGTGACCAGGCATTGAATCAATGCGTCCTCGTGTTCTAAAGTAGAACTGATTGTTTTAGTATGATTCTCAATTTTGTATTACAAAGTTTTCTTCTTCTTTTTTGATTATGTATTCAACTTAGTTTACAGCATACAGAATTGCATACCAAATGAAACATAAAAAGAATAACCTAAATTTATTTCTACTCTAAAACAAGCGCACCTTCACTGCCGCTATATACTAAGTGGGACCATTCTTAATGTACTTCTACCGCAGTTGACGTGTTAATGCTAAAACTATCTAATTTTAATTTAATTTCAGAAAATCATTTCCTGAATATTACTAACATGACTAGGATAAACTCTTCAAATAACATGGAGACAGAAATAAAAACTAAAGAAAGAGGAGTCGGGAATAAAGAGGAGGTAAGAAGTGTTTAATATTGAATTGTGTGGCAAAAGATTCTTCGGAGCTGTGGATCTCCTCTTATGTGTTTTCAGTTACTCCGTTGCGTATAACCACATTAAAAAATTAATCACTAAGCAAGAAAGTATCAATTACACATGGTAATTTAATTTATATCCACAACACTAATAATTTGAGAAGTTCACTATATTCTAGTATCAGAGTTACTATGAAGCTGGATGGTTACACACTACGTTTGTTAGGATAGGTTATTAAGGAGAAGGGAGAGGGAAAGATTCAACGTTTCTGCCTTTGTGCAATCAGTTGTCTGCAGTGTAAGTTAATCTCTCTAACAATCTTCGCGCCTTGAGGCAGAGTACCGCAATTGTACGGTATATTCGGAATAGAATACCCTTCTAGAAACTTATGTTCTTGTTTCGTTGTGCATTTTGGTAAAAGTAAAATAATATTGTGTTGGTATATTCTTGATTCGATGTCCATCGTCGTAAGAAGGAAAATAATATTGCGTTGGTATATTCTTGTTTCGTTGTCCATCGTCGTAAGAAGGAAAATAATATTGTGTTGGTATATTTAAGTGTTTATATTTTATCAAATTACGTACTGTTCTCGCCTATTATTTTCAGCAATTGTGATTTAAGAAATGGACCTTTAATAGCGTAAATTCTTGTTGCAATTGTTCATTGCATCAGCCCATGTCTCGCATCCGTTATAATACAGCATGGAATACGAGGGAGGTATACATGAACATAAGCTGGGATAGGAGTAATGAATTAAGATATAGAAACTAGTGTATATAAGCTAGACCTGTTTTTAGAGTCTATAATTTAATTTTATCTCCAATAAATAGTCATTTTAAGTTAAATACATTATTTTCCTTTGTGTTCTATTCTCAAAGATGTGAGAAAACTAGAGCTTGTAGGTGCTAGCGCTTTTGAGAAATATGCACACCTGATACATTAATTCTAGCTCCTAACATGCACAAGATGCTAATAAGAAGTAACTTAGATCTTTACAATAAAGTGTTCGATATAGATCTACATAAAACAATAAAAAACATTTTTACTGCACTTAGTTGTCCGATTTTAATAAACTTCACCATTTTCCCACATAATGTTCAAGGAAAAGCAATTATTTGCATTTCCGACTCACTTAGATATTGAGGATTGAGTGATCAAACCCAAAATTTGTAGTGCTGTCCAAGAATATTATCTATTAAGTCCAGGTGAAAATATTCTGAATCATACCCAACCGCAGCTAACTATACGATATTTTGGGCAATAACAAGTTGAGTTGACTTATATAAACCACATGTGCCAATGGGTCCTTTATCCCCTTCCGAGAGTTCGTGACATGTTTTGTTGATGGATGAGTGCAGATATATTAATAAGAATGTACGTCATACAGCTATTGAGTATCTAATATAATAGTAGTGTTTTCTGTGCTCGAGGGACTGGAAGAAAGTGATTTTTTTGTATATGCAACTGTTTGTTCATACGATACCTCGGAAATGAACAGAGCTACAGAATTTAAATTTTTCATGATGCTTCATTTGTATTTAAATAACAATGACTTCGAAGATACGTGCATGTAACTTGGTGGAGTGTTAATGGACATTTTTACACCGGTTTTTTTGGTAACCATAACGTCAATGAGAAAATATCAGAATAATGAATTTGTAAACAAATTAATTACAATCATATGAGATATTATCGCTTAACATACAACACATATAGCCACACTACGCCAACAGAACGAAAATTTATATTTTTTAAATAATTATATGAAATTCAATTTAGGAATTCAAATTTTATTTTAGAATGTGCAAGACATATCAAGAAAGATTTCATCTGTAATTATTTTTTATTAACCACAGGCAAGCGTTTACGTTTTAAGTTAAGTTTGGCTTGATACCGATTTCTCACAGCAAACCAGTGATAATTGGTTCCTCTTATCTTTGTATTGGTTCCATTATTTAGTAAACTTTCACGAAGTCGCTCACGCCATTAATTTACGTTTGAATGGCGGCTGATTGTATTTTGTCAACAAACTATTTATCACTATGTATGCACTTATGCTTACTGTATTGTGTTTTTGTAATGGTTCAATCATAATTGTATGGTTTGTATCACCTACAGTGATCATTCTTAACACTGTTACAAGGCTTAAGTCAATGTCGATTATGTTAGCAAACATTTTATTAATTATAGTTTCACTTAAGTTATAATGGTTCCATTGTAACAAGCATTCCGCTAATACCAAATAGAACAATATTTTTAAAATTATTAATTTTATATGTGCCTTCATTTTAATCTTAAAAACTGCTAATCTTACAGAAAATGTTGGATGGGAGACTTCACATTCTTTTTGGTGGCTGTTAAACCATAATTTTAAGGGAACTTCAGGGGGAATCATTTAAGATAAAGCATTAAAACATTATTAAATGATAACATATTTAGTGTATTACATTAGGTTAAAAATACAATGTCACCAATCCCACCTCTAACGGTTTAATATATATTAAATGGCGGCTTATATTTTTATGTGCTGTCTAAATTTGTGGTGATTTAACTAATATAACTAATTAGAATAATGGCGAAAAACTATTCAAAAAGCTCACGTTTGTATATTTTATCAGTTTGTTTTAAATTTCAAAATTACATTTTTTACGGATATTTTTACTCGGTTGTCTAAACAAAGAATATTTACATAGACTTGGATCTGGAATACAAAGTGTAGGAAGGGTATCATTGTGTAATCAGTGTCATGAAAGTATAAAGTATCAAGTGTTCTGCTTCAACTTTTTCTTAGACGCAACAGAAACTTTAATTAAAGCTTTTTAATTAACGTTTTGCATTTTAAGCTTTGCTCTTAGTTGTTATATTTTAACTGAATTCTTAATCATTTGTAAGAATTTTATTTTTAAACAATATCTTATTAAAATTATATTTTTGGTACATTAGTATAAGGACCCAACATTACAGTGAAGCGTCTTAAAGCTAAACAGTATTTTGCCTTAAAATGTAATATTTCGGAAGTGGAATAAAATGTATGCTTCATTGCGTGAGAGTGGGAGTTTTAGCGTTTAGTTTTATTATTTATCTACGTCTTTAATGTTGGAAAACATCATGGCGTACAAATTAATATGTAACGACTACAACATAAATAATGTTGAAACTAATAATAAAATATAAAGGCTGGTAGGATCAACTTTTGCCGTGTGGGGCAGGTTTCGTTAGCTATTTAGACTTATCAAACCACAAAGGTAAATACCAAGGATTTATAATGTGACTGACGTATGCACTGCTCAAAATATTTTTATGAAATGAAGTCACAAACGTATTATTAAATCAATAAACGTAAAACGTCTTTTAACTTGATAGTATTTCTTACGTAAATACAATTTTTATAATAACAAAATAATTTTAATTAAGTTTTCAAACGTTTGATCATTTTTTTATTTTATATCTACTAAGTTCCTGTGGAATAAACCTCATGAAGTCAAAAAGTGTTGAAGTGATAGAGATGAAAAGTTTCTGCAAAGTTTGCGGTAAGTCCATTGGTCTTCATTAGACCGTTACTTGTTGGACTTAACCCACTTTACCTGGACAGCTGGTGGACAAATCACCGATGTAACACAGGTGATATGAACACGCATTACATAAAATTCTTGGAATTTAGTACTAAAGCTATGATTGCTTGCTCAGAAAAATGCTTTTCATTGTTCGTGCTATTTTACAGCCTTTTTCTTTTATCCTCCTCCCACGTATCTTACGAGCATAAGTAGCATCTCTTACTTCCGTAAATCACAATGCTATATTAATTTATATGTCAGTTTCACCCTTGGAGATATTTTTAAAACAACTTTTTTACTGATTTCAATGTAAACTATTAAGCTTAGAGCTAATTTTATTATTGAATAACAGATAACGCAATAGAAGTTGCCTCACTGTTCCGTGTGACAGATTTTAACGACGTTCAGCCAAATTCTATGGTCCGACATACACCACCATAAATTTCATGCTTATTTATTTAGAAATGAAGTTTAACACGCAATTTAAAGTCTACCGATGAAATCACTATTTTCGAGATATCTTGCCACATGATATATTTACATTTTTGTTCATCAAATTGAGTTTAATATCACTGTTTAAATAATAAAAGTCTATATACGAAGTCATCATAAAATTATGTATTGGGATAGCCAGGTTACTTGTGTTAATGTCACACGTTAAAATCCCTTATGAGAATACTTCCTTTGTTTCCAAATATATTTCCTTTATTGTTTTCTTGTTTCCATTGTTGTTATTATACGACTAACGTAAACATATTCGTTAACACTCAGCCAAATCCTACCTAGTAACATGCATCATTATTGAACTCAGTGTTCCTCCTACCGTAATGAAGTTCCATTCACAATTTCAAGTCTATAGATGAATTCGTTTTTGAGATATCGTGCGGACGGACAGACAGAATGGCATTTTGCCAGTTCCACGAGTAAGAAGCTTCACAAGCGCTCAGTCAATAAAACAGGTTATTATCACTACAGGTAAATACGTATTACAATTACAGAAATTTGCTCTGCGTTGCATCAATAAACGTAGTTTTATGTACATTTTCGTATACAGTATAATAATAAAAACCAAGTACTTTTTGTTATATGAGGTTCTTGTAAGGATATTTTAAAGAAGGAGTAAGTCGTAAAGCTCCTATAACTCACAATTTAA
This sequence comes from Homalodisca vitripennis, assembly GCF_021130785.1. Lineage (NCBI taxonomy): Eukaryota > Metazoa > Arthropoda > Insecta > Hemiptera > Cicadellidae > Homalodisca > Homalodisca vitripennis. The sequence goes on from NC_060208.1 coordinate 122,628,569, forward strand.
TAGGATATGTAATTTAGTATTCACTTGACATTTTAGCAAGGTAAGTTTATATGTTTAAAGTGGTAATCGAGATTCAATTTGATCTTAGTTAAAAGGCCGAGAAGCGTTGCCTAAATATAAATGAAGTTTCTTGCAAATCTTAAAATTTACAAGTATGTTTATCAGATGTTCTGTGGAAAGACATATAGACAGAATTAAATGTTAGCAGCCTCTAAGTGATACTAAATATTTACTGAGGCTAGTAAACAACACACAGCAATATGTTTGCAGAACTCAGCTTCAAGTAATAACTAATCACTGACAGTTATTTTTGTCTGTTTACAAACAATTTTCAGAGCACACATGACCGATATATTCCGATGAATAAATATCAATATTGCTTTAATTATTTTGAGATGAAATTGCGTTTTACATTTACATATCCATCAATATTCAATTTAAATTAATTACTGCTTATTTCTTTACAATGCAATAAATAATTGTTATATGAGTATGTACAACATTGTGCATTGTTTAAGTAGTACTCATTCATCTGTTTCTTTAAATAGCCCAATTGGAGACATTTGAACCAATCGTGAATACGCCATCACTCTCGATAGGAGTGAAATGGTAAGTTATAGAAATGTTGAAAAATACTAAATTATGCCTATTCCTGATCATATTATTTTTATGTTTAAGTAATTCAAAGAACGATCAGACAAGTATAACCAGCCAGATATAAACCATCATCAGTAAATGAGACACATAGGTTTAAACCCGTCATTTTAAGTCAATTATAGTCAGTCTTCATAGTCATTTAAGTGCTATGATCAGTTTTAAGTGTTTTTAGTTTAAAAAATATGATCTGGGGAAAACAATAGTCTGATATTTTTAACTCAGTTAAAATCCTTCCACTTTGACTCCTATAAAAGAGAACACACCCAAATAATGCATTGTAAAGAGAAATTTATATATCGATATCATAATAACAAGATTATATCTCTGACACAATAAAGCTTTGCTCTCCACTCTTAGAGTATGAAGACTTACTATTTATGAACAAAATAGCTCACTACCGGTCAAAAACTATTAAAGTGTGCGAATTTATCCCATTCAAAATATCATATACAATAGGAATTTATAGTTTTTATTTATTTGAAAATATTGTGTTAAGACTCTACTTACGCTAGAGCAATTTGCTTGACTTAAATAAATTTATTTGCCACATATTAAATTTTATAAACACCGCGTATAGTAAAATAGCGTCGAGTTTGGCTGCTCCTGTCCTTGCATGCAGCCCGCCTGCCCGGGCGTTGGTGGTGATTCGGAAGTCACCTGCCGTTGGTTCCCAGGTTCTTAGCCCCAACATCGACTGGTAAAATAAGATGTCTTTACTTTAATTTTATATAGTCTAATATATGACGATTAAAAATGTAATTCCTACTACAGTCTTTTAGATAGCATTATTGGGTTTGAACGATATGATAGAAGGATTTTTAAATTGATACACAACGTAAACTACAAGAGCAATTTCAATATGGCCACGCACAGTCCTTCTCTACCCTATATTTTAGGAATAATTTAATTGTTATAGTTAACTGTTAAAAATATATTTACTTAGCCATACTACCACTACACCACAAACGCTATATATATATATATATATATATATATATATATATATATATATATAGCGTTTGTTGTGTGTATATATATATATATATATTATATATATATATATATATATTATTTTTGATCTCTGATTTTATAGAGAACTGTATTTCGTTCATCACTCAGTAAGTAAATTTTATTTTTTCTATCACAATATGTACTGATAAAGACACATTATCGATACGCCATCTAAGGTTGAAGTATTTGAAAAGGTCTTTGATGCGTCAAAACTGTGATGTATTACCTACTCGCGACCGATCTTGAGTGTTAACGTCACTCTAAACCATCACTAATACATCATAGGTTATTTTAGTCTGACTCAGCCAAACAGTAAAAATATTTAAAGTATTTACTTTTAAGTTAGTGGAAAAAACCATGCACTGTTAAAAAGCTTATGCTGATCCATAGCAGACAACAAAATATATCTACTTTGCAACAATTAATGGTTAGAGTCATGCTCAATTTTGGCTTATATTCATGTCTTTTCATTCTTTCGGCACAAGGAAAGGCATGACTATCGAGAATCCTATTCACAGGTAGCGGTAGAGCTAAAACAAATCTTTGTTTTAGTTAATAAATTTTAGCATATTAAAAACTCGTAACATGTATCATAGTAAACGAATTATAAAGTCTATAACATATTTTCACCACTGTAATTAACATCTTATTTTTATCAAGTACAAGATTACCGGTCCACACATTACATTAAAGTGTATTAAATTGAACTAATTATCCAAATTCAGATATATTGTATCACCAGACTTTTAGCCGTAAAAATTTAACAATGTTGATATTGCACTCGTCTGCCCATATCATAACCCATAATCATGTTTATCGTTGTGTTCAATAGCCTAGAGGGAGACATGGAGAGCAATTACTACCTTGAGTAAACTCTGTCTCTTCTAAGTAGAACACTCTACACAATGAAGCTATGGTGGTAAGGGATAAATCTATGTGAATGTTGATTTAAGCTCCAATTCACCTTCATTTTAGTTCAGTCTTTGGAATCTGACGCTGTTTCTGACTTGATTCGTGAAATCTGTTCGTCAGAAGAGATCCAAAAAATTCGGCGTGCCAAAAAAGTAACTCTTCATGTATATTTCACTACGTCTTGTGGTCTAGGTGTCTCTGATGTCGAAACGAGGCAACGAGTTCATTTTGAGCTTTCTAGTTTGTACCGTTAATTGGTTACCGGTAATTAAATTTCATATAATGTAAAATGCACAACCTAGTCAGCCAGTATAATTTAATATTATTTTTATCCAATGTTCCGGAACTAAATTATTGGGCGGAGTAACTACCTAATTGGCATGCGTATGAATATTTTCTTCTAACCCTTTGTAGCAGCCCAACTATGTGACCGAGCAGACCTTGCGCGCTTTGTCCGTAAGTAAAATTGATCTTTTCGTATTATTAAATTAGCCCTTTGATGCCCGAACATATAAAAATGAATATAACGTAAAGTAAAGTTGTAAATAGTAAAGTAACATACCCTTGGAGATTTTTTATTTGCTTGATTGAGATAGATAAAAGTTGTGGCGTCGTCCTTATGGCCACGTTGTTATAATAAGTAATTTGTATCATTAAATGGCTAATACCGTCGCGAATTTGTTTTAGGCGAGTTTACGTGTCCCACGTGTCTCACGGCTCACAAGGCACATATTACTTGAGTAGATGGCTACCAGTTTATTAACTTCTACTCATCGTCTAGTAACCACCGACTAGACATAACCCTTCTTAGACTACAGCGCCATTGTCTCGTGCCAAGACGCCGACACCCGGGTTGTGAGTCTACACATTGCGAAGGGAAGTAAAATCTTAATGTCTTATAAAGTAGAACATCGTAGGCATAATTCCAGAGAACATTGGATATTTTAGGCCCACCTATAAGATACACGTTTTTAGTTCTTATATTCTAATTGGCAGCAACGTGGCTATACATACATTTCATTTACCATCTAAAAGTGATGCTTGTAAGTATTCATAATTAAACTGAACTTATAAGTAAACTTTGCAATTCGAGTATTTAATACTACGACCTCAGAAGTCACCACCCCCATGTGTTATCGTCCAACGGTACAAGTTGCCAATTGTTTTAATCTCTTCAGACGAACCTGAATCCAGGTTTCAGGAGTAAGTCTGTAACAGCGTCAGAACCCAGACTCTGGACTAATTATAACACTCTGCCTCAACTAATTGACGCCTTCAGCCATAATTCTGAGAATACTTATGCCTTTAAACGTGGAATGGAAGACAAATTATGTAATGGCTGCCGCAGTTACGTAAATAAGAGTACAATTTCCTTTTAGACAAAATGTTATGCCATAGTGCTTTTGATAGTTGACTTAACTATACTTTGTATTTTTTTTTAAATCCAAGTTGACTTACTACTTGACCATTTAAAATTGAGGTAACATATACAATATTTTGTGTTTAGAGCAACACTTAAACAATGTCTACAGAGTCTATGTAACAAGTTTGTGAGTAAAACATTACATATTATTCTAACTTATTGGAAAAAACATTATAAACTTTGTGTTCATTTCCTGCTTCAACCAAAGTTAAAAGTGCTGTAATTTTTATTTTATATTAAAATTATGTTTTATACCATAAATTCCATCAGATACGAATTCCTATAGTGTAATAACGTGTGATGTCAATAGATTGTATTAAGGCTTTTAGGTATAAACGCCAGAGCTTAGACACTATATATTATTTTAAATTTAAATACAATCACCATTATTACGAGTAATCTTACAATTAAAAAAAGTGTAGATGACAATTAAATTTAAAAGTATAATCATTTTTTAATGCTACTATGGTTTTTACGTAATAAATAATTATAACCAGATCATAATATACAGGTCTTATTTATTTTATTGGTTTTGAAGAACGAGTTTATATTACTGATTTATCAGAAGAGCAGTGCATTACTTTACCAATCCTAGCGGTTACAACACACTTTCAATGATGCAAAATACTCCGTTTTCAGACCTCTACAATCTTTTCATAAAAATCTCTTTTATGCTCATAAACTTTATTAAAATTTACGTGTTTATCTAAGGATCAATATCTTCATGAATTGTGTACCTGAAAAACGTACTTCTTAAATATAACTTTCAAATCATGGTAAAAGTAAGGAATTAATTCGGTGACCAGATTAAAGTAAAAATGAGATCTCATTGAGTCTCCATACATATAATTAACAAATTGTTGAGGTTAGACCACTCTGGCTACTAATATTTAAACAGTTTTGAAATACAAAACAGAAAAAAGTTTTACAATCAAGGAAACCTCGCTAAAAAAACATGACTGAGTTTGAGAATGAAACATAATGCCTAAGGCGTGTTGTCCTTACCCACTTCACCAAACCATTTCCGTTATATTATTTTGTTTCAGTTGCGGTGCTATAGGCAATACCGACTTTTCCCAGTCTCTCGCCTTCTGTGGTGCGTGCAGCGCGTGTGCATAGTTCGTCTGTTTGTGCAATGTTATGGTTTGTCCTTAGGCTGATAGTTCTGTAAATACTGATGTAGTTTCACATTTTTAGACCCACAACGTTTTTAGTTAGACTTCGAGTATTTCATCACTATATTTTGATTTTGTTTGTGTTTGTTGATTTTTATGCACTAATGTTTTGTTCGAAACCTGAATAAAGGATTACTTCTATTTTCTGTGTTATTTAGAAAAATATGTATGTATTTTAGTAGCAAATAATTATAGATAGTCTCCGAAATTTTGATATCCTTTCAATATAACAATATTTTATATAGTGTATTTCTTAATCTCAAAAGATTTTAAATTCGTTGGCTAAGAGGAATCTCTTTTGTAAACGTTATTTTCAACAAATAATACACACAATTATTTATTAATATTACTAAAAGGTCCTTTCTTTATTTCTAATTTCTGTAATTAAATACATATATTGCATAAAACATTGTAAGTAATCAGCAAAATAAAGTAATAAAGGATATCCCAGTCACAGAGAGACGACATGTTTGTGCTGATCGTACTTTGAATTAATTTCACACTCTGCTGACTCAGTGCTTCTGCACCTCAGCATTATCTTACCAATTTGGAACGTAAGTTTAAAGGGTTACAGTATTATAATATTACACAGTATTACAAGATTATATAGAATAGTATTATTAATATCCTTTACACTGTCAACCCATCGTATCACGTTAGCTATAGGTAAATCAAACTATGGCAACTATATTGTGTTATATACTCATTGCTCATTTACAGCAGATTAAAAATATTAGCATTTCCTTGTAATTTGTAAATTTAATATATCTATATTGTTTGTTTACATTACCTTACTGATTAGTAAAGAAATAAATATATTACAAAGTCTTGGTAACTGGAAAACTGTAAATTAAAATAGAAACCCCTCTCCTAATGTTTTTTTAAAAGTAGGTATTTACTATGTTTTCAAAAAAGTCATTACTTTCACATAAACCTTTGAAAATTATTATTAAACCATTATTTATTTCTTTTATCATATTATGCGCCTGTATTTCAGCTATAAGTATAAAATATACATACAATAAAAAAATATTCCAAATATTGTTTGGCAAGGAGAAATATGTCTTTTAGTATGCGAACTGATAAACTGAGAGGTTTGGGCTTGGTTCGGCACTAACCAATGTTCGATAGCCACTGTACGTGTTCCTTTATTTCCGTGTTAACGCTCGAGCAAATACAGAACCAGCTCTGCCCGCTGAAGTGAGTATTGTGGCCGGTGTAAAACACAAGCTGTTTTTATAAGGGAGAGATAAAAGTTTAAAACTCATTACTATAAATATTGCAGTAAATATGTTTGCTTAGTGCATTTTCTTGGTAATTTTGTAATAATATTAGTTGTTGAAAATTTAAACGAAGCAAGAATATATGAGCCGTTTTTTTAGTAAGCAATTTTTATTTAAAATTATAACTTTTTTGGTGTAATATAAAATATAATAATCCATATTTACAAATTTAAAACTACGATTTAAAATATACTGACAACTACATTATATTTAACATTAAACAAGTCAAAGCATGTACAACTCAGTTTTTCACTTTACATGATTATTTTCCATTATATGGTGTTAACATACGGCCAATACTACATATAGTCAAAACCATAGATTATACCAAATAATCCACCTCGCAAAACATGACACTTCTCGGAATTCCATTAAACGATGACGAGGTGTGACTGAGCCAAACTGAAGGTGGATTATTGATAAAACTCCACATCGACTGTTGAACTTACATCATCAATCTTGTTGATCTTTCTTATTTACCGACATTTTTGACATTTACGCTTATGCCAGACAAATACACAAATATCTTAACTAGGGTCTGCTCGTATTGAAACATTAATTTGAAATTTCCCATAAATTCTACATCATAATTCAACTTACTTACTCAAATTACTGTTTTTTAATTAAATGTCATTTGCAGACAAATGTGACGGTTTTCTTGAACTAATAAGATTGCAAATAAAACCAAAACAATCTAGCACCATCTATGTTGTGTTATATCATAGGCATAACGTGTCATAAACGTGTGCACTAAAGTTTCATATACATTTAAACACCCTTATAATCAGTAAATAAAATAAATTGAGAGATACCCATTTCTATAATGCCAGTTTTATGTAGCAACAAATTATCTTTCACGGGAATTTGATCATTCCATTTCCAAATGTCTTGGACATTAGAATTAGCGTACAAGTCCCACGTAATATTTAGCACCAGAAAATGTTACGTAATATTTAGCTTAACCTAATGTTACAGTGGAGTATCACTTTACATTTTTACCTAAAATAACAACGAAATCAAAGTGTTTTACAAAGTTATGACGTCAAGTGTGAGACTGATGAGACTGACAGAGAGCGACCGGCAACGCTTGCTTTTACCCAACGGTAGCCCTTCTATATATGCTATATAGATATTCGGCGTACAGTTTGTTTGTAAAACAACATAAAATTTTCCAAAAAGAAAATAAAACATTAATATTTATAAAAATACTCATTTCTAAAAATAGTTTTAATATCTTTTTTTACGTCTTGTCTAAAGATTGAGACTGGCAGGTAGAAGGGTTGCGGCTTCCTTCTGTTTTAAAACATGCTATAAATAAAATTTACACTGAGCCCGAATGGAATTTCGAAATAGGAATAGACCTATTAATTTGTTAACCTGGTACCCTAATAATGTACATGTACAGTTTCAGTACAATATATTTAGCAGTTTATACTTTATTTACTTGATTTATACTTAATTTATACTCACTGAGGTCTCATTTTTACGTTAATCTGGTTACCGAATTAATTCTTTACTTTTACCATGCTTTGGAAGTCATATTTAAGAAGTACGTGTTTCAGGTATTCTACACAATACAATAAAATATTTGGTGACAGCTGTGCAAGAGCAACAAATGTTCCTTTATGCAATGCTAGTGAAATTATACCAACGTAGTATTTCAACCACAGGAAACTTGTCACTATTGTGTTCAGATTGTTTGTTTCTTTTTATTCCAAAAGAATAGAAAGGATAAGTGGATTACTCAATAGTAAAAGTATTTTTATTGTTACAGTTGTTTAATTATTTTACATGAGGTTCGCTCAATGTGTCACTAGTCCTCACAGACAATGTCCTGTATGTACATACGCAGACCATGCACAAGGTCCCCACAGAAGATTACTTGGGTGAGATGATGGATTGGTTGAGAACGGCACCGGCTCTTAGACAGTGAAATTCGTTTCTGGGGTCCTAAATCCTGTGCCACCTTGTTTGGTAAACTAACAAAAATACACTAATCGAAATTTTGAAAAGGTCTTAGGGCCTACGCTAAATTAAAAAGAAGGGAAAAATTGAATTTTGAGAAACAAAACAGATTTTACTAAGTGGAAGTTTGAAAAACAATAAGGCGCACAAAATACAAGAACATCGTTACAGTGGAGGAGCACAAATTATACAAAATTGTTGCCCCAAACGAAAATTTAATGGCACTGTGCCGTATGGATATAGTATACGGACTTACATAGAAGATGCCGATGCCTAGGGACGCCAAAAACTCGTCTGTTATTACGTAGTTTTCATCCTCTTCGTCTTCGATATGCCATACCACGTCGTATACATCAATTTCTTTTCAAACACGATGCTGGATAACGCTTGTGAAGAAGATGCTGAAACAAAAAACAAAAGTTTATGTCAAATACTGAGAGATAAAATCTGAGTCTGATACAAAAACATTATTTGCTACAATAATTTATTTTTATCTCAAAAATCGCTTCTAAATCTGTACATATCCTAAAAAATTATTAAAGAAACTTACCTGGAATGACTGGTAGTAGTGGTGGAGTTGGAAGTGGTAATGGGAGCAGCAATGGGGTTTGCGAAGACGGTCATGAAACAAAAACCAAAACTTTAAGCCAAAATTTAAAGATAAAATCAGAGTTAGGTATAAAAGCACTGTTTACTAAAATAATTCATTTTTGTCTAAATAATCACCAGAAAATTCTTAATACCTTGTAAAATTATAAAGAACCTTCGACGACTGGTAGTGACGGAAGAGGCTTCAGTAGAGCCGGTGGTGGTGACGGCAGTTCATTCGTTTCTGCGATGAATTTGTACACTCACAGTAACGTAGCCAATTATAACTGACTGCGCACTATATGTAACAGAAACGGGTATATATAAGAGGAGTCATAAATAATATTATTAGTTATAACTATAAGCAATACAAGATAATACTCGTGTGATTATGAATTATGATCTCATCACATCATCAGTATATCCAGGGGTCCTATATTTCCCCTTATTGTCATGATACTCCAGTCAAGTCCATCTTCAAGCAATATCAATTCAATTGTGAGACGACTTATTCACCGTTCCTACATCACCTTTAATTGGCTTTAGTAAGTTGTTTTATAGTACATGGCGATTTGTTGAATATCGTGTCGATGCAAGGCCTTGAACGCTTATACCATGTTATATACACTACAGGAACAAGCTGGAAAGCGGGTGCTCAAAATTATACTCTACAGATCACTACCAATCATACTTACAGGTAAAATTTTCATTTAAACATCGTAAAGAGTATTGAATCCAAGAAACAATACTCTAACGCCTTTTTGGAATTTAACTTTCTAAGTGATTAAGAGAATATGATCTAGTTTGGTTTATCCTGTTTTACAATAACTTCTTTTCATGTATTAAATGTCGGATCCAACATAATTAAGTGATATATAGTTATTATGAAACTGTGCAGCATTTACTAACTCGGATATTTTTAAGACACAAATGACATAAGTTAGCATTAAACATTCTCTTGTAGGTTCTTCCCTTGTAAAGGAAACATTTTAATTCTGTATCTAACAATACATAATTCAAAACTTGTTTGTTAACTGGAGAGTTAATGAAAAATAATTCAATAAACTCGGAAGAAGCAAGGCTTTTGTGGTTAAATATTCCAGTGACAGCAGGAAATTAAAATTTAATTAATAATCTAACTGGCTGTAGCTGTTGCGAGGCTCCGTAATAACTGACGTCAGAGCTGTGATGGAATATGTAAATTTTGTTTCCAGGCTGTGTGTGTGTGTGTGTGTGTCTTAGTGTTTGAATACGTTGTAAGTTAGTTGCTTGGAAATATTCAGGTTTTATAAAAATGTTATAGCATGCTTACTATAATTTCAAAGTTAATTTAAAACATTTTATATTAACTCTGTGTTTTACATCGTAATATATAAAGTACACAATGACAAAACTTTTTAGAGAAGGTTTAATATAATATTTGTACATTTTATAATTCTACAGAAGGCGTAAGGAAATGTAACAGAAAATGCAATACGATTGTGTATAGTCAGTTAAACTGAACCTATAATCAATTTTAATTTGAAGCTTTCTGTAATAATAAATAGTAGCCGTTAACGTATCATTTATTTGTATTTTAAATCTCTTACTCGTAGTTATCATCCTTTTGTTTCTTAAGTCAGGTGTCTAAAAATAAAAAAATAATTTTTCCAGATTATTTTTTTTAATATTCCCGAAATATTACTGTGTATTTTACTAAAAACTTCATTCATTTATGATCATTACTTTTTTAGTTATAAATTTTTGAAGTTGCGCTTGCTTAACAAGTTTCGCATGTTCACTCAACTTCCAGCAGTATCACTTGTTATAGTACAGTTGTATTCTTAGTTGCTATAGTTACTTGATTTATCATTTGGTTGCCTTTGCCTGTAATATTCCCAGGTTTCCTCATTTGACGTTTGTTCACTGAAGTGTGCATGTTGCATTTCATATTGTGATTTGCTTACCAACAAGTACTGAATTATTTGTACAGTTCTTTTAGTTCAAAAATGCCTAGAGCAGTCGGTAAAGTGTTCAAGAAGCGTAAAATGGTGTTTATTGGTACACCAAAATGTCGTATAGTTAAACTAGAAGAAGTAAACACCCGACTCCCCTTATGCATAAATAGTACATCAATAGCCTTATTGGCTTATCAGTTTAATTGGTGCGTATTAAACAGAGCCAAGTTTAGAGAACAATGTAGACATCCGTAATAAATTCAGTCAATAAATCAATAATTATACCGATGTAGCCATACTTAAAACGTTTAAGTCAATGCAAAATGGAGATAAACTCAACATTCGTAAGCATGGGAAGTTGATGAGAACTATTAACTTATTCTGCTTTAAAAAGTATGATTCGCATTAAACGCGATTTTAATGTATAAACCTAAATATGTCACTATACAATACTCGTGTGATCAAACAACTTCCCACCATTTTCAATATTTTTAAACTACAAATAAAGACACAATACACTTTTTTAGGACATCATCAGCCACAAAGACAAGAACAATTCAGTTACAAGTAGTTCAGTGTTCTAATTAAATCTGTCCTTTGTAAAGCTGACAACTACAAGGAACTGAAAACAATAAGCTGCCAGCGCCAGAGAGACTTTGTCCAGATAATATTGTGCAAGACAAACTTGTGTACGACATTCTATGATGATTTCTTAGGGAGGAGACCATGGCATTTTTATCTTAAAAACACAAAATGTAATGAAGAAAATAACTCTTAAAAACGTGATAAAATATTGATTTCAAGACTAATCAAATTCTAGATTCTAAAACAAAAATGTAAGGGTAATTTAGACTGCTTATGAGCTTAAAAATTGCTTTTAATATTAGTGGAAAATCATAAACATTTTTATTTAAGAGTGGTAGATACTAATATTAGTTAGGAATAATGAATGTATACATTAATGTTCTATTTATTATATTACATTCATGATTCTAATATTTAATTATTTATAATATAGGCTACACTCTCTCTCTCTCTCTCTCTCTCTCTCTCTCTCTCTCTCTCTCTCTCTCTCTCTCTCTCTCTCTCTCTCTCACACACACACACACACACACACACACACACACACACACACACACACACACACACACACACACACACACACACACACACACACACACACACACACACATACCAGTGGACATATTGATGATGTGATGAGATCATAATTTATAATCGCGCGAGTGTTATTTTATATGGCTTATTGTCATAACTAATAATAAAGTTCAATTGTAACAGTTATCCAATTTAGAGGTTTTAATATTGCATAATATTGTTAATAAAAACTAATATACGTATCTTCCTGTTAGCTATTTTATATAGCTGATAAAACCTGACTGATAAATATTTGTACATTATTAGCGTAACTGTTACATATAATATTTAAAATTTAAATTTGTTACGGTTGTAACATTTACGTAACACAGTTTAATTTACTATTGTCAAGTGAGGTATGTAAGAATAAATTTATTATACATTCATTAAAAGATACTCTCATTAGTAACTTTGTTTGTGCATAGAACCGTCTGTATTTCATACATCAGACCCCAGAGCATTTTATAATGTCGATGCTGCATGTCTCACGCAAACAGCAGTTTCCTTCACATCTTCAAAGCGGCCCCACACACTCTACAGCAGTTTTTGTACGTACAACCGTCTGTATTTCATACATCAGACCCCAGAGCATTTTATAATGTCGATGTTGCATGTCTCACGCAAACAGCAGTTTCCTTCACATCGTCAAAGCGGCCCCACACACTCTACAGCACAGTGTATGTGTGAAAATAATTTCTCTGTAGTTTGAATCTTGACTAAATACCACTGTAAAACGTTTCCTTGTACAACGCTTGGTGGGAGTACAGGCCTCACTGAGGTTTTATACAAAACTAGCAGTTACCGGCGGCTTCGTATGCAATTTCGTAGGCTTTCCACGTGTGTGAGCACTGGCGGTTCAAGTGATTACATTTCCAAAGCGAATTTAAAGTTTTTCTTGTCGCCACGATCAAGAAAATATGACCAAAAGTGTATATCTATAGCCATTGTAATTTAGTTTTTTTTGTATTTTGAAGGGTAGTACCCTGTATATAGCTAACGGATTTGTGATAAAGAAATGTATATGAACACCAATCTATACAATTGTGTTGTTTCAATCAATATTATATTCCAACAGTGATATTGCGAATTCACTGGTGTGTTTGTATAATATATTAAATCCTAACACTGTTCATATATGTATATAATTTACTAATTTCATATGATATATTACAGTTATACTTTAACTATTGTTTGATGTATCACAAAAGTGTTATTATGTTAAATCAAGTAAAGCACTCTATTTAAGTATTAATTTCTTCCCCTTTTTCCAATGAGAAATGATTGAGATTAATGCCAAAAATCCTTCCTTACGGATCTCGCCAGGAGCCTGCACCTTCCCCAACCTTGTCCATCCAGAATATCCTGTCACTCCGGAAGCAGCGCAACGCTCCTTTTAGGCCTAAAGACAATATCTCAGCTTATTGTCTGAAGATATAAAATGCTAAATAAAATGTACCTAAATAATAACGAGATTACGTTGATGATGATGATAAAGGATTTTGTAGATTTCTGTTAGTATATTTTTATTGAATTAAATTTGAATTTGATATTAATATTTATAAGAAATAAAACTAATTTTAAAGCAAAATATTTGTCCCTGTAGCTATGCTAGTATTGTACAGACATTTTTAAAACAGTAATGTAATCCTGCAGCAAACATCCAGAGGTCAAGTTGCGGTATTGATAACATAACATATTAACAACAAAAATAATTTCATTTTAAGTTACGCAACTGTGCTCAGTTATTTATCACAGTGATTGATTGCTGACATACATTTTTCATAAGCTCTACCTTTTATTTATTGTGTTGTATTGAAATTTGTATGATTAGTACAGTTGCCATACTAAAGTACAAAACAGATTTTTTTTTTTAATTTTCTTAGTTTACTACAGGTCTTAGTTCTATTTTGTCAAAGTGGAATTTCATACATAATCCGTTTTAAAGATAATTCTAGTGACAAAAACATTTAGAAAGCCAGTGAATGCTGAAGTGTTATAATTTGAGTTGCATGCCATTACTTATTTACCTGCCTGTGTTAGATAGTATCTTATGAAAAACTCCAAATACCAATTAAAAACTCTCAATTAATTTCTTTTCCCTTTACACCCTTTTAAGTGACGGCAACCTCAGTCACTGCACTTATACTCTCGGTATAGGATTGGCAGAACGATATGAAAGGTGGCGTAGAATAATGTTACCTGTGATATTCTCAAAGATACAACACTTTTACCTCTGCAAGATGTTCATGCAGTAGAGAACTACTTTTGAAATCGTTTAGTATAGATAAAATCCAAACCACTACATATTTCTTTTAAAATAAATATGATATACAATTTAACATATTATCTTTTGTAATTAATATTTATCTACGGTAATAATTGTTCAGTCCAGATCTATAACACTACTATTGCCGTTTTAATCCTACTGGAGATAAATTATGATGTTATTATAATATTGTAGTTATTATATTTTAACTAATACATTATAAATATAAATCGGGTGAGATTTTTAAGATTAAATACACATAAATAATGTGTTAATAATGTAGTTCTTACAGACTAATATAATAAACAAGGTGTTCATTACAATCTAGAAGGTTTTGAGGTATTTTTTGAGTTTGAACAAATCTATCGTGGTTTCTTTATAAAACACTATTATATACTTTTATAGCCACTAGCTGTTTCTTAGTTAAGCCCTTATTGAGTGTTAAGATTCTCGAAATTACCGTTCTTATAAGATCCAGTAAAATTGAATAAGGGTGCTCCAATTGAATTTACCAAAAATCGTTTCACGACCAATGCTGGTTATAGATTTTCTCTTTTAGAATAAAACTTTATTGATTATTAGTTATGAACTTGATTATTACAAGGATAAGAAACACTTTTTACACTGAAAAGCGTATGAATGCGCATCACTGAAATAAGTCATCTACTATAATTCTTTGACCAAAAAAAGCGGAAAAGTTTTTTAAGTTTAACAATATTTTTTAAGGTATAACTCAAGGTTTTTCACACTTCTCTAACATCCGTCTACATTACAATGGGACCTGGTTGATTGAGAATGAACCATGGTTCGTACGGTAATAGGAAAAGCATCAACGCTTAAAGGATCGTACATTGTTCAATAATCCAATATATTTCGATTAAAGTTTGTTATTGACAATGGAAGATTTAGAATTCATAGTAAGATTTCGGACTTCTTTAATCGTTTTGTATTACAAAGTTGATAACACAACGTTTTGTGCATTGAAATATATTCTTTCCTATTATCCTTTTGAACTAATATAGTTATGGTTTAATAAAATTTAATTCAAACTTCAAATTACATTTCCACACAGATGGAATTAGCAATTAGTTCAATAATACTTTTGAATTGTCCATTATATTTAAATTTTAGTACACAAAAACTGAAACGTTGTATTATAATATCACCCCTACTTCATAAAACGGCTGTGCAGTATCATGAAACATGCATTACGATAATTTGTGCAATCACAGGGACGAGAGGTATTCGATATCCAAACAAATTTATATAGTTTTTCTTAAAAACTGTTTTAATATATTTAATAGTTTAAATAAATGGTTTGTCATAATTTAGTTCCACTGTGTGTTGCGTGTAAGCAATGAGATATAAATTAAGACAGATCCCTTGCGTCATATTTTACATAATAATGTATAACCAAACATCTAATATTAATACATGTTCAGGTCATCGCGGTACGACTCTCTCTCAGGACCATAACTTGTCCGCGCTCATATCACTTTGCTTTCCATTCCCGTCTTGTATTCTGCTTACCATTTTAGTCTTACTACATTGTACGCAGGAGCAGTATAGTGAGCAACATTGCTCTATTTAATACGAATATACTTTAAAATGAAATGAGACCGGAAATTTACATATAGCATTGTATGTGTTACTGAATTACACGTATGTATTATTGTAAGTTATTTTATCATATTTCTTTGTTTTATTATTAATTTTACGCCTTTGTTATTAATTTTCTTGATAAAAATTGTTAATAGTTTGTTGAAGACAATTGGCAACGTGTTTTGTATTGCAATTTTTGTATTAACTGGCAAAGTGGATCAACTTAATTTAATTTACCTACAATTCTAAGTACGAGCAAAGAATGAAATGTTGAAATGAAATAAATATTTCAGACTTAAAAATTGTGTTTAATACATACCCCTTTATACTTAATGTCAAGTTAACGCAACCTTTATACGGTAACCTTTACTTAACAACCCTGAGTAGAGTGATGAAACACTTTTCCCAAATATTACACCTCCTCTACTATATCTATATTAAAACTGAAAATGGGGAAAAATCAGTCCATCTCCCGCCTTTGATAATATCCGATGTGGAGTGTAGTATGATAATAAACTCGAGATGTCATTAAGGGAATTGTAGAGAAAGTACGTTGTAGAGAATTCTATTGAAATGTATCCAGTAGATTTAATAACAGACTACATGAATAATGCAATTAATTATTAATACCTCATGGTTTGGAATTAAATTAATAAATAACTTCATATTAGATCACACTGTAAGACACTATTAACTACATAATCAATGGTTCTGTTGATATATTTATGACGTAAAAATAGGGATATAGAGTCTTAAAATGCTGTTATTGTGTAAGAGTTATTTTCAAGTATATTAAGATTAGAATAATTAAATATTTATCAAATAATACGTATACTCAATTTAAAGGTTTTCAGTAGTTATCCCTAATCAATAAATATGCTCTAACAATTAAATTATAAAAATTTAATTTCTCTTATATTTCATATTGTAAACATTGATATCTCACAACTTTTATTTCATTTTATATTTTAAAACGTCAAAACCATCTAGATATTAGTAATATTGGATTAGTTTAAATGTAAAGTCTTGTATATAAGTGGGGTTATTCCGTAGTTTGCACAACTACACGAACATATGACTTTATTGTTTTAGTTTGTAATTCAGAAAGTTCCAGTTTCCACTTACAGTTCTGGGCAGAGCAGTTTGATGAACCTAGTTAAAGGGACTGACGTGGTGATAAACACAGCTTGCCAATAAAAGTTTAAACTCTCCATAGAGGATCAAAGTTATGACGTTGCCAAATGGTAGTTGAGGCGAGATGACCACTAACTAACTGTTACGTACGGACTTTATAACAACTGAACTGGCTATACAGGATGTTTGCTTTGTGGCTGGTAAGGTTTTTGGTTTAGTACTCAACACGACTACATTCATGGGAAAAAACTTATAAAATGTATCTTAATACTGTTTAAAATTATTCTAATTAGTAGTTGGTCTAGGTTTCTGTTTTACCTCCTCACAAGTATGATTGATGGTGTTGCCTTAATAATTAGATGTTAATTCTGTTTTGTTTTGTTTGTTTTCGTGGGACACTGGCCTGTGTGCGAATCAGAGTCGGGTGTTAGTCGATACAGTAAAATGTCGATGGTAATCATAAAAAGTGCTACGGTTTACCGACCAAGTTTGAACCTGTGCCATATATCAAATCAGATTCAATATCCTATGTTATTTAATTCGATAATGCTCATCCCCAAGCAACCTATAGAACATCCTATTCACCAAACTCAGCAGTTTCAACTGCCTCCACCGGAGTCGACATATGACAGCAGTCGCCAACATAACTGACGTCAGTTCTGCTAATGTTGAGGGAAGATCACACCTTCTTTCCACCGTGTGACGCATCACACATGCTTGGAAGCAAACAATCTCTAAAAATGAGTTGCAAAACATAAAAATAAACTCTTGTAGACTGAAATATCCACAAGACTTACATTTATGTTAATAATCTGTATTATTAAATGGAAAAACTGTAAAAAATTTAAATATCAGTTTAAGTTCACCAATTACTCAGAAATTAATTGTTTTATTACAATTTGTTTTTATAAATATGAATTTTTAATTTCCATCCATATGGCAAAGATCTTTTACTACACTTTCATAACTAAAACAAAGTAAAAACAAGAGCACTTTGGACTGTTTAGTTACATTATATTTTAGAAAGGAAATACTAATCAACCACAGATTGTAAAAATGTATTATACTTGTAATTGTACGCTAGAATAAATATTTTATATAAACCCCAACCAAGAATACCTCCATTATAATAAAAATAAAAGAAAGTATTGCAAATTGCCACTAAAAATAATTTTTTCCATAGTATGACGAGATTCTAGTAATTCTGACGTTGCAGAAAACTTTAATACAGCCTCAATTTAACTACTCGATAAGATTTAAATTATGTGTAATGTTTATTTTCAGTGCAGCAATCGTTCCAAAGACGTTGCATTTTCGTTTGTACCATGTTTGTATTTTTCCATTTCGAGTCAATGAATTTTGCTTTGATACTATATAACCATTTTCCTTTTTTCTTTGTCTAGGACAAGGAGGTTACAAATCGCACATAGTTCTAAAAGAACTTTTGCACTGCGGATGCAGAAAGAGGTGCTTCCCAACAATCGTATGGCGCAGCCAGTATGAAACTCTGTACTTTCAGAAGTGCCACTACAAAAATATCATCTGAATAGAAGTCGTTAAGCAATTTAATGCAAATACTGTATTATCATTTACTAAATTATTTTTTAACATTGCAAATTTATTAATGATTTATTTGTATTAAGATAAGTTGCTTACCGTTACAACTTATAGAACTTTATTTGGTTAGGTAATTTTTCGTCAGTTTAAGGAAGTTTTAATTATTTGGTTAAATTTCGTCAGTTAAAATTTTTTATTACAATATTTTTGCGTAGGAGTTAAATTTTTTACCCATAGCGTGAGCTGTAGACAGTAAATGTTTCCACGAACAGCAATTATATTTGAGCCCCACCGGCAAGCGGCAATTGTCTAAACGCCAATCCAACAGTACTGCTTTGAGCTGGCTTAATACAAGGTTAAATGTAGTTTTTTATATTTAGGTAGGGTAATTAAAGTGATTGCAATTTATTTATGTTAGTTCCATTACAACAGAATACTCAATTTTGCTAATGATGTGCATTTAATCGAAACTCTTTACACACACTTTATCCGATTCAGGTAAATTTTCATAACAGTTTTAACAACAGCCAGAACGGTGTTCAAAATTGTAACTGGAAAACAAATAAAAGTTTATCGTTGCAGGGGGAAAGGAAGTTTGATACTTTCCTTTAAATATCAATATGATTTACGAGATAGCGCTCTTAACACGACAGATCGGGATATTAATATAACTTGTCCATCAAACCAGATCTTTACAAGGAAGAGATTTTATTTGGTCTAATGACGGAATCCATTTTACCTCACTCATAGCAGTATTCTGTTGTTTAAAATTTAATTTCATAAAGTGCAATTGGTGTTTTAATCACTGTATTTCTTTCAATTCTTAATGCAATAACTTGTTTTGTGCTTATACTTCTTCAACTTCTACGTATTTTAAATTTTAACGTATTTATCTTTTTTTCAAGATGTTTATTTCCTTTTTCATAGTATTTTTTTGATAAATATCTTATTAAATTCATTATATCTGCTACTTTCAGGGAATGAATTAGATGAGTTTTCTATATTGCCACTAGAGTTTTGTGTTTCAATCATTGGATTTTAAGGTTCAAGTTTTCTACTCTTTCCTATGCTTCCCCTAAAGTTTGACCTTTTGTTTCGTTCTTTCGATTGCTGAATATTACTTGTATCTCCTCCTGGTCCATGAAGATTTAAACTGAGACATGGGGTCAGTAGTATATTTGAATGATTTCTTTTGGGAGAAGCCTACCATATGATTTCTCACGATGTAATCTTCATTGGAAAAATCATTTCTACATGGGAAAGTATTTTAATCATTGAATGTTCCTTATAAACGTAGAGTGATAAAAATCAGTTGATTGTCATAGACAGTAATCAGCTGAAACAATTTTTATAACCACCTATGAAATACCCGTATTACGCGACCAACTCCCTATCTCCTGACCGTTTTCGTAAAAAGTCATACAGATTGTATGAAATTTGTTGTATTCGTGAAGAAAATCAAACACTTTATTTATAAATTCGTTTGCAGCTCTTTAAACAATAGTACACCACCAGTTTCAGTCTTAGTGTGATCAACATCAGATGTTGTACAGGTAATCCCGTCTGAATGACGTCGACATTATTTCATTAAAACTGAACTTGAGGACGCAAAAAAACCAAAAAATTACCAGGGCGACTTTAAACCAAACATAAATACATCTGTCATATTAGTTTCTTGTTATTATAAGGGGTTTCAACTCTTGCTTTTTAAACCAAAGCAACATCCTTATGTTGATTCAGTAGAAAAATTAATATATCTCAAACAGAGTATTAATATAGTAGTAAAAACTATATATTTCTCACCATGCTATGTATGTTGTTCAACTGGTTAATCCAGATTAATAAAGTAAGGTTTGAATAGTTTAAACATTTTAATATTTTTAGTAAATAGTTAAATATTTATTTCTGATTTTAAATATATTAATCGATCTTAGAGCTTAAAAACGGTTTTAGACTTGATTTAGGCTAAAATAATTACGAAGATAATTGTATACCTAAATAGTACTGGAACTATAATATCAATCGTACTATATGCTCATAAATTGAAAACTTTTATCTTTAATATTCCATGCACAAGAGCCAATTTGTTCACTGACTCAGATGAAACCTTTAGTGGCCCCATAGTGTTGTAGAACATCGACTTGTAGTGACACAAACTGACAGCGACTGTCACAAACTTGATACGTTGCATTATCTGCTATAGTCCCCATAGTGAACTTAGCAGATCTTCTTCTACTTTCAGTGAAAAAGAAGAAGATCTGTCACAAGCTACTTAACGCGTTGCATTACTTATATATTTTACGGAAAACTTAAATTAATTAACTCACCAACAATACTGGTTTTAGAATTTTTTGCTAAGCTTTCACCGAAGCCTCTCCCGTCATTTACTGATGAACGAAATCTAAATTATGTATATACCTACGGACAATAATTTTCAAACTAGTTAGCCTAAGATTGAAATTTCATTTCAACGCCAGTATTAAAAATGGTACACTTTGGCAGTCCATTGACAGTCCCAGTTTATCCATGTCGAAAAGTGACTGGTTACATTTGTCTTATGGGTTGGTAAAGGAAAAACACAGAATAAACAAATTAGTAAACATAGTATGTTGAATGGTAGTCACAAAGCATGTATAAGTTCTAAAGTTGTAAATGTTATCTTAACCTGAAGCAAATTAATCTTCATACTGCGTTCTATGTTATTTCGTTTAGGATTATTAATGAAAATGGAATGGAAGGGGCATACGTTTCATGTATTTTAGTTCGGAAGGTGTAGGTTAACTTACCCTATACCTTCAAATTTGATCAGAATGTACAGTGGTTAAGTCTAATAAATTGTTAATGAAAGACATACATAAATGTATACACATAAACACCAAATTCATATTAGAGATGTAGCCATTTTATTTTTGTATATATATATATATATATATATATATATATAATGAAAGAAAAAGACCGTACAATCCTTTAATATTTTTACACAAAGATGTTCTCAAAAATGATATACAAACAACATTAAGTGTATATAAAAAAAGAATAAAAGTAAACATACAATTTATTTTTAGTATTAGCTGAAATTTTCTAATCTAAATTTATATTTATAGTTTAATTCAAAACTGCTTGGTATATCATAAGACATTCAGAACTGTGACCTTATATTAAAATCTAGATTATAAATTACAAAAATTTATTGTGTGTTTTTGAATTTAAAATTAAACAAGATAGAAACAATTTTGTTGTTTTTTAACTATACATTCAGAACAAGAAAACAGACTATGAATTTGGTTTAACATTATTTAAAGCATTTTTAACATATCATTTCTTATTTAAATCAAAAGGTAATTTGACTTAGTGACTAATTGAGACTCTTTTTCTAAGTTTTCTAATTTGATTTTGAAAGAATCTTCTGGCACTTTATAAATCGCTTTTAATGAGTAAAAGTTATTAAATATTTCATTGTGAGTCAATTTGATGGGCCATTATGAACTTTTATTTGGGTTCTCTTAATTTTACGATAAATTCTAATATTATAGCACATTATATATGAAATGTGTAGATATAATAAAGACAGCAATTCAGGAACTGGAATGAAAAGAAAGAGTTAACTATGATAATTTTTATAGTCGAACATTGATGATCTAACCAATGTAGGTCAGCCATAATTACTTCACTCTATAGGTTAGCTAGTGTCTAAGTTTATTTACCGTTTTATGAGGTAAGTTTTTGCCTTCAAAATCATTACCACACAAGTGAATAAATATGACAGCATTCCCCTAGGCGGAGCTCTAAGACAAAACGTGTTCAGTTTTGATTTCAAATCAGGTGGCTTTTACAGTATAGTAATTAATTTTAGGGCTGTTTTCGCTGATAAAATACGAGTCAGTTCAACTGATAAGGTTATAAGTAAAATTCATCAGGTCTTGAGTTGCGAGATACGATTGAAATCAGTTCGCTTTAATTACAGCTTTGGTGTTTATTCCAATAAATTTGTCACAGAAACGGGCCCTCATAGCTTTATCCAAGTAACATTAGTTTATTTATGAACTAAATGTATTTACTTAATTTATTACAATAATTATTTAACACACTTGGGTTACACTTTTTAATATCAAAGTTAACAACCCGAGATAAAATAATCGTTCCCTAAATTGACACACAACGCATAAATGAGCATTATAATGATAATAATGATAATGTTGCTTGACATGGTTGCTATACTAAAGTGCGCAGAACGCAAACTCTAGTGTATGAGGAGAGTTGTAGGCCTATAGTATTAGCATATAATGACTCCGGCTGGGCTTAGATAGTACTCGTATTACACCAACACATGCACAGACCTTACACATACAAGTTCAAGGGATTAAGACCAGCCTCCAGCCTCATACATGCTATTTGTTACCTAGTGCACTTCCCCAATCAAACCCAAATATAAATTATTTGCAATTTTATCTTAAATTTATCAGTACTGATAACTATTTGTATGATCTGTTCGCAGAACATATAGAGAATTAAATGAGATACAGATTGTAAATGTATGCAACCTCAGCGGAGCCTCTTAAGACACGTGGTGTGACGTATTTCTACCTTTTTTATATAAAAATAAAATAACATTTATATTTTTCTCACATTTACTGAAACATTAATAACATTACAACTTAAGTAGGTGTACTCTTGGGACTTGCAACGAAACATTTATCTGTAGATTGAGTGAACCGAGTTTGCAAATTACAGGTAGAGCGAGAATCAGCCAAGATTGTAAATTCTGCTCAGTTCGCTTATCGTTAACTGCCAGCACGCGAGTCTCCGTGATAAATTCTACTCAATGGCCACTCGCTATCAAGTCTTTGTTATTCACTTCCATATCATAAGTGTTGTTCTTACAGTTAGTTTCTATGTTTTCACTTGAGTGCTTTATCTGCTTTGTTGTCACATACATACACCTGACTCTTTCGTTTATTATAAATTCAACTATCGTTAATCAAATTTTCCTAAAACCTTATATTATTTTTTATTTTTAATTACAGGTATTATTTTTAATTAACAGGTTTAATTAATTAAACCTGTCATTAAAAATAATTTTAAAGTTGACATTTTTGAATTATCTTAGCACTTTTTAAAGCAGGGTGATAATTTTAGTATTTTAAATAATTAATAAATAAATAGTAACTGTGTCAGCTAACAAATTGTGGACTTCAACGATTGTCAGCCAAATTCCATGTTTGGAAATGCACCATCCTAGTACTCTTTCTTGTCTATGTGGAAAGTTTTAGGCAAACGTTGAAGTCTGTAGATAATTATTATTGAGATATCTCACCAGATGATAAATGTTTCTTAATTTTTATTCTTTGATGTAGATTTTTATTAACTTTTAAATTATTAATCCAGCAAAGTTGGGAGGGCTATAAAAGGAACAGTGCACTTAAATCAGAATTTGTCTCTAACTTTTAACATTGACATTCACTCTACTACTTTTTTTCTTTTCACTAAAAGATATAAAATAAAATAAATGTGGTATATATCACTTGTTAAAATCTCATACGATTAAACTTAGTTTGTTTACAAATTTATTTATTCTGCTATTTTCTTGTTGCCATCATGGTTACCCTTATGACCTTATGAATCGTTAAAGTATATTGCAGTATGTTTCAGATGAAACAAAATGTAAACGTGGAGAATTACTCTATTACTTTATTTCAATTGTCATTAATTGTATGTAGGATGTTGAATTTATATATATTTTTCTTTTTTATAACTGAGAGTCTATGCTTTTGCTTTTTGTAGTGGTTCATATATCTTACATTTTAACATAATACAACTTTATACACAAACAGAAAACTGTTTGCAGTTGTTGTTAAAATGTTTCCAGTGAGAGATATTTTAACTATATATCACCTGTTTGTACAGCATTAGGTAATATAACGGTTTTTAATGTTACTACAAAAAGTAAAGTGTTTACATTTTTCTAAGAATATGTCAAATTAGGTTGACATCCACAATATAACTATAATTTAATATAAAATATAAGGTTTATAAAATATAAACATAATAGTTTGCATGTATTTAATCAATCAGAATTAAATAGGCGTTTCACGATAGTTTTATAAAATATTAGCAAGTTTGCATTAAACTATCTTACATAACAAAAAATATACTAAATCTATATTTTCTTTTCATCTTTACAAAATTCGGCAAAATAATGCAATTTTTCATTAGGAAAAACTGAATCCTATAGGGTCGTTTTAAGTCTGGACGATGGATTATCTATGAATGTGGGGTTTAAAAAGATACAGCATATTCATTTTATTATTCATATTTTTTTATTTTATAAAATCAATCCAAATAACAGCGTTGAAACCTATTAATAAATTAAGATTTCTTGGTGTAGTGTTTTGTAGGTACTAAAACAAACTATTCCGTTATTATCAATTTAATAAAAGCACTATTACCTTATTTTCTCCGTATATTTTGACAAGTTCTACAAGATATTCCATTGCTAGTTAAAAACATTATGACCTAAAACATAAGTGAGTGCAAAAGATATCCTCGCGAAAGTTTTGTCTTTTTAAAAATACGACGTTAACACAGTACAAATTTCATTTACTCTAGTAAGATATTTTGTAGAGTTATGTTGCCAGCATATAGATAAAAAAATTGAAGCCTTTATTCAAGGACTTGGCAAACCCTGCCCTATTCCGCATATGCTTACATGGTAGACCTGAAAATGTTACAGAGTCGTTAAATAGCGTAATATGGTTAGGGGTGCCAAAAAGGTCTTTTGTACAAAAGATTGAACTTGAATTATGCATCTACGAAGCCATAGCTTCATACAACAAAGGAAACAGTAAGATTTTGAAGAAAATTTGAATATATCCTAGAAGAACTGCGCATTGAAAAAAAGCTGATAAGATTAGAATCCAGAAAGAGAAGTAAGCGGTAGAAGAAATTTAAAAAATTGAGAAAAACAAACTTTGGCTGAAATGAAACTTGAAGATCATTATGAAGAGCATGAGAACTCATCATATGGTCCAGGAGTGTACTAAGGAAAGGTTCATTTATTTCTATAATTTTATATAATATATTTCACAAAATTCTATTTACGGAAATGTTGTTTTTTACTGTCAATGTATCTTTTCATAAGGACCAACCAAGATATAAAGATAATTTCTTTTTCTAATAATAATGCTTAAATCCTTAAGCAGAGGAGATCCCAAAATAAAGTAATATATCAAATGTTAGTAGTCTATTTTATTTTAAAAAATTTACCTACAAAAGTAGTTTAAAAGAATTTTTTATTCTTTTATTGTTTTATGATAAAACACTATATGGTCATATTATACATCTAGGCCCAAATTATAAAATAAAACAAACTAACATTTTATCTTTTGTACTTTGTAAAAAAAAGTACTTCAAACATTTAAAATTTTACATTATCAAGATAGGACCATCCGACTCCCTATGTTTGGGATTATCTCTGTAGTAACTAATCTTTAGAAAATATGTGGCCTACATACAATATAGATATATATATATATATATATATATATATATATATAACTGAAGATATGCAAACGAATGAAATCATTGTTTAATACAGCTGGAAACTGACCAATATCCCCTTCGATTACTTGAACCACACACTTCTCAGTATCCATAAATATTATGAAAACACGTTAAGTTGGAAGCTTACATCAGCGCTCTCGAGCCAAAGTTCTTAACTCAGATTAAAGGATATAACCGTCTTTACTCTTCGGTGTAGTTATGAGCATTATATATAAATGCTTATTTAAACGCATATGTGACAGATACGGCCAAATACAAAATAATTGAATCGGAAAAAGTAAGCGCTCTGTGGTGTAATGGTAGCACATTCACCCGGCAAGTTAGAGATCCGGGTTCGACTCCCGGCGGAGCAAGTACTTTTTGCGATTCAATGTTTATTGAAATTAAATAAGGCTATTGCCATTTATAATGTTTAACGTAAATAAAAGTCATTTGACAGTTATTTGGTCTTCCGATCATATGTTAGTTTGCTTATTTAAACGCATATGTGACAGATACGGCCAAATACAAAATAATTGAATCGGAAAAAGTAAGCGCTCTGTGGTGTAATGGTAGCACATTCACCCGGCAAGTGAGAGATCCGGGTTCGATTCCCGGCGGAGCAAGTACTTTTTGCGATTCAATGTTTATTGAAATTAAATAAGGCTATTGCCATTTATAATGTTTAACGTAAATAAAAGTCATTTGACAGTTATTTGGTCTTCCGATCATATGTTAGTTTGCTTATTTAAACGCATATGTGACAGATACGGCCAAATACAAAATAATTGAATCGGAAAAAGTAAGCGCTCTGTGGTGTAATGGTAGCACATTCACCCGGCAAGTGAGAGATCCGGGTTCGACTCCCGGCGGAGCAAGTACTTTTTGCGATTCAATGTTTATTGAAATTAAATAAGGCTATTGCCATTTATAATGTTTAACGTAAATAAAAGTCATTTGACAGTCATTTGGTCTTCCGATCATATGTTAGTTTGCTTATTTAAACGCATATGTGACAGATACGGCCAAATACAAAATAATTGAATCGGAAAAAGTAAGCGCTCTGTGGTGTAATGGTAGCACATTCACCCGGCAAGTGAGAGATCCGGGTTCGACTCCCGGCGGAGCAAGTACTTTTTGCGATTCAATGTTTATTGAAATTAAATAAGGCTATTGCCATTTATAATGTTTAACGTATATATATATATATATATATATATATATATATATATATATATATATATATATATAGGTTTATGCATGGATTAAGTGAAGTGAATGACGAAATATATTCCATAAGTTCCAGGGTTAGGTCAGGTAATGATAACATCGTATTTTAATTTGGGATGAATAATACTATAATAATATAATAATCTACCAAATTAGATAGCAAGGAGGAGCGAATAAGATAAAACTGTCCCTGTATAGATGTCCAATAAACTGGTTTACTAAATCTCCTCAATTTTAGAGACCTCAGTTCGTACTTACAGAGGAGTTTATACAGGAAATGTTACTGCTTACATGTATCGAGAAAATGTTAAGGGAGCCTATAACTCTTCGTCCTTTTAACTGCAGTAAAATTTCATATAAATATTTGTGTCTCGTACTCATAATTTCATTTTTAAGTACTTCAGCAGAACATTTTCTTGTGGTAAAACTATTTAAGATTATACTAATGCGACAATAAATACATTTAAAATAATACATTATGTAATATAAAATAGAACTCCTATTTACTTAACTTTATTTAAGCAATGTAACATAGCATAGATTTAAAGAATTTCAAATCTATCATACAATGCAAAAACTCAAAAGAGAAATTAAATAAGAACGTCAAAGTAAAAATAATTATAGTCTAAGTGCATTGCATACCTATCTTTTGTATAAGATAGACGTAGTTTTTTATTTGCATTTTGCTATATACATATGTGTTTGTTTGTGTGTGTGTGTGTGTGTGTGTGTGTGTGTGTGTGTGTGTGTGTGTGTGTGTGTGTGTGTGTGTGTGTGTGTGTGTGTTTTGTCCAGTTCTTATTACATATGCATTTAGAGACGTATAGTTCTCTATTTATTTTACTCTATTTTAAGTACACTAAAACCAAGAAAAAAAAAATATTCAACATAATTTTTTACAAAATTAAAGTTAATAGAAACCAATACCACACGCATTTTGAAAGCGGGTTCCGAATTTTAAGGGACACATGTATTAGAAAATCAACTCTCTAGTTATACATATACAAGTTTTCCTCTTTTTGCACATTATATGTGTAAATGTTTCATGAGCATCGAAAGGAAGCCCTCATAACTTAACAACATAGTGATTGATACATTGATAGTAATTACATTGATAGTAATTGAATATTAGTAGGTACACTGACTGCATTGGCCGTTTGTTCAATAAATTTTCAAATACATAATATTATAATATAATTATTTTTACGTATCGTAATGGTTGTGCCCTCTATTAAAGCATGAGAGATAAGTACAGGTATTGCCAGGTATCTGCCTTGCAGCGAAGTAATTCAATAATATAATTTTATTCATATGAACATGGTCAAAATTCATTGCCATAAGCATGATATAGAACTACATCATTTTAAGCCATTTTAACACTTCTACATAACCACCATATAATAGGAAAGTCTGTCTTAAAACTGTATGCTTCAAGAATGAAAAAAAAAATTAAATAATTAATTTTAGACTTTTCTTCCGGTTTTCAACAATATATTTATACATTACTATACGATCAGTTCAAACTTCTGTGTGAAACTTCTTGTTTAAATCCGTGTTTTGAATTTCCATGCCATTGATGAGGATTTTGGCATCACATTAAATAAAGTTGTTTTCTTAGTGATCTAAACATTTAACTGCTACTGTCCAGCCATCCTATCTAAGTATATTGAGTTTTAGAAGTTGAAACATGTAGTCCTCCATGTCATTTAATTCCCAAACCAATAATCCAAATTATATCCACTTAAGAGTTTCCTAGGGTCTCTTGAGATAATTCAACTTCCATGAAGTGCTAAAGGTAATATCATTGGAGTTTCTTACAGTGTCTAAAACAGAAACCAGAAGGCTTAACACGAATTGTCTGCACATTGTCATCGTATCGCCACACGTAAGAACGCGCGTGTAGTTGAAGATCGTAAGGTTCTAATGGGATGTGATAATATATTAATATACATCCTAGAGCCAACATAAAATATTATGACACTCTCTTTAAAACTGTTTGCATAATGTATATTATTCTTTTTCAGTATAAACCACAGGCTATAGCAGATCTCGTTTATTTCGCTTCTCTTACAAAGCATCTGGTTAACTCACTTCAGTAATGCAACTCATCGGTAATGTAGTATTTTAATGCAGTTTGCTATAAATACAATCATGGAGGAGTATTTCTGTGTTAAATACGGGCGAAACCGGACATTTCCAATAGTTTCAACCACCCGAGTTGGGTATAATTGGATTAAGATCTATTTGCAGACCAGTTTATCCTGAATCGGAATGAGATTGTAAGAAATAGACCGTATTATTTGGCTTTATCATTCTCTACCTTTCACAGGTATTTTTTCACTATCTTCAAAATATTCCCACGTTGATTTAGTAAAAATTATTATACACAAGACTCAACGACGACTTAAATATTATTAACATACGAGAAATGGAAATGTTTTAAAGGTAATTTAATGTAGTGCCAAATAAAAGATATTCCCCTTCTAAATGAGATGATTCACTAAATATTTATTTTACATTTTATATACATGTTAGTTTTACTTTATAACTGTATATACGATAGTTAAAATAATTTACATTGCAATAACTGAAAATATGTAAAATAAATATGACACTAGAAGGCACATAGAGACCATGGTTTGCCTATGTTGGAGGATTTTTTTTAAATCAGGACAATAACTAGTAACTTAATCTAAACATAATTTAAACTCCATCTTCCATGATAAAATGGGCATGTTAAACAAGAAATACTATTTAAATCAAATTAGATTTACTAGTAAACTACTCAGAAAGAAGACTTTAGAAACAATATTTATAAAGAAACCTTTTTGGACCTACACCAGGGCTATTGTCTTCAATTTGCAAATTTAATAAACTTTTCTTTGCGAATATTTTTCCTTTTACCTTTTCCCTCTTCTTCCATTTGCTTTTTAAGTATTTTTTATATGTATCGATATTCGGATTTTCTGGTTTAATCATTGTTCTGAATAATTAGTATCCATCTTTTTTTGAAGTAATTACTGCATCTTTTTGAGCTTCAGCAGATCCCTTATAATTCGTCTTTTATCATTATTAAAAGATTTAAGGTTGGTAGCAGGGAAATCTCGAGTATATGGCTTTTAAATGAATATCGTTTGCTTTTGTCGTGTGAGTGTTTGGAGGTTTTATTGATTCTAAAGAATTTCCAGCTTGTGAATTCTCATTTAATTGCTATATGTCGAAGAACATTATTATTACGTAGGTTTAGGTTCAAAATCTATCACAATAATTGATAAAAAGATCTGAGTATTCTCAGTTGTAGCTAATGTACTCTGTATTTCTTTTTGAGGTAATCAACAGGCGCAAGCTCCAAATTCTGAAATCCATTAACAAAACATATCCCAGAGTGGCGGAAAGCACTCTCAGCATGTCCAACTGTCACAGCCCGCTATAAGCATATTTCATCAAAATATAAATTTGTAATTGTTGGACTTTTCACTCTTGTACTGACGAAGCATAGTTTATTGAGCCTGTATTAAATTTAATTGTGAGAACCAAAGTTATTTGGTGTGTCCAGGCAACTTAAGTAACATAATTATATGCTCACGTGCATGTCAACGGCTTGATTGATTTTTCTGTGGGTGGTATGCTCTTCCAGTAAAACTAGTAAATCGTTTTAGTGTCTTTTCTGTGGTAAGCCAAATGTTGTTCCTACTCCAAAAAAAACAGAGTTTATGTACGCCGTATCTAAAATATTAATCAAATGTAAGAATAGGCTGTTATTTTAAATCACTATTTCATTTCTTCGGTTTAAAATTATTAGAGCGACATATGTACTTGCAAAACTGACAAAAGCTACGAATGTAGTGTTCAAAATCACGTTCTCCACAGGTTTTCAAAACACCTTGACGTTTTCCTTTAAGACTGATTACTTTTTTGGGAGTTTTTGTGTTTTTGAGTCAATAAGTTCATCGGTATTTTAAAATGAATCCGCCTCACCCACAATTTTGACAAAAAACATAAAATCAGTAGTAGTAATTATCTTTATTAAACCCTTTAGCTCCCAATAATGATGTATTCTCAGGTTTGCGTAAAAATAAGTAAGGGTTGCGCTCCATAAAGTCATAGGCTATAAACCATTGTTTCCTAGAATTGTCAATGCGTTATTAAACTACGTCAAAGGAAGTGATTCTCAACCACTATATATGGGACTTTTCATGTGTCTTTAATGCATATACCAAATACGTATTCCTCAAACTGTAGGATATGGTCACAAAAGTTTTCTTCAACTTCTATAAGCATGGGAAATTGTCCCAACACTTTCCACTTATACATGAAACAATTTCTCTTTTACATCATTAAGTTTCACAATTATTTTTGACAGCCTATTTATTCGACCACACTCATTCAATCCTACTTTTTTTCTGATACGACCCGATGGCTTTTGAAAGAGTTTACTGTCCATTTAATGCATTTTCTCTTTGTTTGTATACTAATATTTGGATTTTAATAACCTAATTCAGCTATTTTATTACACTATAAAAACACTTAAGGTAAAAATATAACAACTATATATTTTACAGTTTCATTTAAAAATTAAAATGGACTAGTTTATTAAAAAACCAAGCAGGAAAACTCAACCAAATAGTCGAGCACTCGCGTCAAAACAAAACATTTCCACCTAAATTCATTCACTGATGAACTGCATTTTAATAGAACAACTTATACCGCATCTGCTACCAACTAAACATACCTTAATCTTTCTTACTTTACGAGATCGTATTTTGGTTCATCGAAGTGGTGATTCAATCAAGGAAATTCTTTCATATTCCTAGTCTGATAATACCTTATAAACTATTTTTATTTATTTTCTCATTTAAAAACCATTGTATGACATAAGCATCAAACTACATCTTAAAATGTTGAAGCTGGAGCTTGTATTAGCTACTATTGACTTACTTATATTTAAAACACACAAATCAATACTTAAAACTTTTATTTTGTGAGGCCTTTCGATAGCAAGGTTATCTTCGTCAGACACATCACAAAAGTAAATACAAAAAATAAATTTATAACTGTGTTACATTGTAAAATGCTTCTTTAAAAGCTATGAAATAGTGAATATTATCTTGAAATCAATTTAGACCATTAATTCACACGTAATGATTGAATTCTATAAGTCCATAAGGCTAATTTATTTATACCAAGGAAAACTACATAAAAATGTAATAACTTTTAAATATTTTATTTCTTAAATCACAAATAAACATTTACTACGTTTCCGTCTTGGTTAAATATTATTAAATAATTTTAAAAATTTGTTACACTATCTTACACTGACTTAACGTCCAATATTGTTTTTACTTGCACCGTATGTCAAAGTTTCATTTTATTGGAGTACAGTGCAAGATCATTAGTATTCATAAAAAGTGAAACATTACAGAACTTGCAAAATTTGAATCTGCGCTATCAATATCTCAAATACAAAGTTCAAATTCTTCAAAACCGCTAGGTTATCGGAGTAATACATTTTACATTTATATAGTAAACGTTTACCATTTTAAAACTACTTTGAAACACTTCCATACTCTATACTGTAATATATTATTAAATTACATAATACTATATCTGCAGAACTAAAAGATACTTTACTGAAAACATAAAGGATGATAAAATATTTAGTGAACCCCAGCAAAGTGTGGAGAAATTTAGTACCAGGGAGAATTGAGGGTCTTCAGGGACCGTTTGCTCAACTCACGATAAAGGAAACTACCGTCACAGACGGAGAATACTCTGTACTGATCTTCTATGTTATGTACATTTACTTTTATACTGAAGTCATTTATATTTTTTCTCTAAATGTTTTATGTTATTCACTATGAGTTACCATAGTCATTATAGTAATTTTTAATTAATACAAATGTTTTTATGTAATCCTAGGTTCCTTTTGAAAACTAGAGGATTATTTGTCAATTAATCGAAGCTAACTCACATCCTGACTCAATAATATTGAAAAAGGCCAGATTCGATTACAATGGCCATAAATAAAAACTTTTTGACATCATACTTATATCGTGGCAACACTAAAAACCTTGTGACTAGATTATATATTTATTATATATATTTTCTACTATATGTATATGTAGAAAAAGTTTTAAGTCTTAGTACTGTTATATATAATTTAGCAAATATTAAATGTTCTGTGGTTAGCAGACGAAAGTATACGCTTCACAGCGTATAATATATATATATATATATATATATATATATATATATATATATATATACTCTAGTCACTAGGTTTTAGTGTTGCCACGATCAAGTATGATGTCAAAAAGAAGTTATATTATTTTTCTCAGTAAATCAATGTTTACAAA
Source organism: Homalodisca vitripennis (assembly GCF_021130785.1). Lineage (NCBI taxonomy): Eukaryota > Metazoa > Arthropoda > Insecta > Hemiptera > Cicadellidae > Homalodisca > Homalodisca vitripennis. The sequence goes on from NC_060208.1 coordinate 122,662,362, forward strand.
TGATTCTTGAATTTTGTTTGGTTACAAGCTGTTCAATGTATTTTCTTTTAAAAGCTTTAAATGCCATAATTTTGAATGTAAATGTTATACTATACAGGGTGTTTACTAAAGGTGTTCCAATATTGTGGTATTTTGTTCTAGACGTGAAAATGAGCAAAAAAACTTCATATAGAGGTATGTCCTAAAACTTTTAGTTTTCAGTCTATCTGTCTGTATGTGATTTTTTAACGAAAAAAGTTATATCTTTTATACCAGTAAAGATAAAGCTATGCAACTTTGCAGTTGTACTGACCTTTTGTATATCCCTTTGAGAAAAAAAACTATGAACAAATGATCTTTAACCGTTTCAAAATGGCAGCCAATCATACATTTTGATGTTAAATTTCACAGGATCGATACCCTGTATGAAAATTTTACAAGAATAATAAAATTTTGTAAACTTTATTTTAAATCTAACAGTCGGTTGTTTCATTAAAATCGTATAAAAAACAACTGATTAGTACTACAAAACATAATACCATATTTTACAACATTGCACAACAGGAAGTATAGTTTTCTAAACTGTTTTACTCTGAACAACTGATTTAAAGTCAATGAGCTGATTAATGTGGACAACTGTTTATTTAAGCTATTAAAAGTTGTTAATGTTTCTGGCATTGTTTGAATTTTACTCATAACTAACCCTATTTCTTCTGTAATGTAAAAGTTGTTTTGTGTCCATTCCAATTACTTTAGTATAAAGTATTGTTTGTTTTAATTAGTAAATGGTTATGATTTAGTTTCTTTTCATTAGCAACAGGAATGGCAAATTAAATGATATTACTGATTTTACCAACTCACTTTTTCCTATGGGGTCACCTCAAAGTCACTGGTTTATTCTACTCCCGTAGATAACATCGAAGAGGATATTATAAATGTCATTGTTACAATCCAGCAGACACCTGGAGTTTTTGAGTCCGTCAGTCAATGAGGAGGCGCTTTGATGCCTGCATTTTTAACGGAGGGCGCCACTTATAAGTGGCAATTCTTATAAGTTTTTGTGTCAAAGTTAGAACTACCCGATTGTTTTAGTGTTTCACTTCTACTGTACATCTAATACGTAAATTTAATTTATCATTAATAAATGTTATTTGTTTTTTTTTTTATTTGACTTTCATATTCCCAGAGTATGTAATATTGTAAAACATGATATTATGTTTGATTGATTGATTGATTGATTTGATTGATTTATTTATTTATTTCCAAAATTTATGTACAGAGTAAAATATAATACATAACAAAAAGTCTTATAGGAAATTATACCCACATGGGCATCAGCCTGTGTGTGGGGAAAGGAGTTCCTCAGTCTGCACTACCAATAACACAAAAAAACCTAAATTAAAATAAGGAAATGAATTGTCATTAATAAAAATATTTTCATCAACAAATGAAAAATGAAGATTTAACCTCTAAAATAAACCATACAAGGCCAGAGCATGGAATACATGAGTAAATCTAGTTAATAAATAATCTAAAATTTGAAAGGAATATACTTATTTAGAAAATACAATTTGAAGACTTAAAAACGTAATTTATAAAAACTTGTGACTTACATAAAAAAAGAGCAATCAGAAAGACTTAATTAAAAATTAGCCGATATAAGTAGAGAGAGATTTGGACCACACCTGCACACCCACGCACACACACTAAAACACACACACACACACACACACACACACACACACACACACACACACACACACACACACACACACACACACACACACACACACCAATCACGCACCCGCACACTTGCTCGCACCACATGTCCTCGTTGGCCTGCAGTCAAAACGATTGTACAGACTCACCAAACACTCAGACTAACATTGATTGTAATACAAAAATATAACAGAAATTTAATACATAAAAAAGCATATCTAGGTGTAGATTGAGGAAAAATACTGACGAAATCCATCTCGCCCAGCATCTACTAACCATTTATTGACTATTTTTTTGCACGTACTAATAATAGTGCAAGGTCTTGGGTTTTTTATAAAGTATGGTAATTTTGAGAAAATTATATGAGTAATATAGTGAGATGATGTTGAATTAAAGGCTTTAACGAGTCTAGGAACAATAATTCTGTTATGAAGTGAAGAACGCGTAAAATGGCTGTGGTTACTGTGAATGAAAATTGAATCTCGATGTTGAAAAATGTACAAAACTAATGTTTGGATATATAATTGCGAGACCTTAAAAACTTTAAATTCTTCAAATAATAAATTGGTTAGATAAGTACGATTTCGCTTCAAAGCTACTTTTATAATAGTTTTTTGAACGACTTTTAAGGGAGCAAGGTTATTTTGAAAACAGCCACCCCATGCTAAATTACCATACTGAAGAATTGATTGCACATAAGCATAATATACAGTTTTTAAAAGATCTATTGTAAGTATATTACGCAGATTACAAAATATAAAGATAAATTTACGAAGTTTATTCCGCATGTAAGCTACGCGATTACACCACTTCAAACGATTGTCAAAAACTACACCCAAGTATTTATACTCACTCACCCTATCAATACATTCACACAAAACGCATCCATCCCGGCCACCACAAGTATGCAACCGTAGCTTAAAAACAAAAGGATCGCCGTCAGCTCGTATAGAGATTGGCATACATTTAGTTTTGTCTATATTAACTGTGAGCCGACATTGATCAAACCAGCGCTTGACAGTGAGTAGACCGCGCACAACCACATCCCTCACTTCCTCCCAGCTTTCACCCTCAAATAACACAGCGGTGTCGTCCGCATAAAGAAATATCTGTCCTTTACACAGAGTCAATCTTCCTAGATTGTTAATAAAAATTAAGAAAAGCAAGGGTCCAAGAGTACTGCCTTGCAAAAACCCAATACTCAATTTTTTGAGGAATGCTTGTATGGCCTAAAACAGAAACAACTTGATACCGATCGGACAAATAACTTTTGAACCATCTCCAAGAGTTTCCTTGTATTCCAATATATTTTAATTTTTGTAGTAATAATTGTCTATCAACTGTATCAAAAGCTTTAGCTAAATCTATAAAAAACAATAATGGTTTTTTATTACGGCTAATCGTGTCATGAACACTTTTAGTTAGCAAATATAAATCGTCATTCAAATTCTTATCTTTTCTGAAACCGAATTGATTTTGTACAAGAATATTATTGATGTTTAAATATTTTTCTAGTTGAATTCTAACACATTTTTCCAATAATTTTTATAAAACACTAGTTAAAGTTATTGGCCTGAAGCTAACACATCGATTTTTTGGGCCTCCCTTATAGATTGGGATTACTTTACCCATTTTAAAAGATGCTGGGAAAATTCCCTGTGACATACTATTGTTTATAATATGTAGAAGTGGAAGCTTTAATAAATTAAAAAACATTTTGATAAGAGTAACCGGGATTCCATCTTCACCCGGAGCAGACCCGCGTCTAAGGTTTTGTACAACACGAGCAAGGACATCCTCGGATATCGGCTCCAGCTGGAAGTAAGAATTCGCCCCGTAATCCTCGTCATTCATAACGACTTCAGTCACTGGAGGCACAGCACTGGCTAAGTTGGCACCCACCCTAACATAGTACTCATTTAATGTGTTAGCTACATTATTTATATCATTTGTCTCAATATTAATTTTGCCATCCAGAAACTGTTCAATAGGAAAGGAATCTTTTTTTTTATTCATGTCCATAATTTCAGCAATATTTTTCCACAAGAGCTTATTATTATTTTTGATTCATTAACTTGATTTCTAAAATACATTTCTTTAGCCAATTTAATAGTTTTATTTAAGAGATTTCTGTAGTGCTTGAAACGGGTTTTTAACATTGTATTAAAAGGCTGGCTTTTGAGCTGCTTACTCATTGTATCTCTAACTCGAATTGATTTAATTAGTCCAGCGGTAACCCACGGCTTTAGCTTGACGTGCTTAGAAGAAATTGGGTTCTTATTAATTGAGGATTGTAATAGACTATCTTGCAAATATTCAACAAACTTAGATGCAGACAGATTAACATCCTCGATCTCTAAAATCGGTGTCCAATTTCTTTCAGAGACAAGACGGCCAGCAATATCAAAGTCAATATATGTGTTTTTAACGAAAGATGATTGTTTTCTTTTACTTTTAATTAAACTGTGTTGACTTTGCGAGACAGTAAAATAGTGATCCGTCATTTCCGCTTTGATGACCGCCGACTTAACGCCGTCCGTAGTTTTAATATCCGTAAATAGATGATCAATACAACTTTTGGAAAATCCAGTAACTCTGGTTGGCACATTAATGCAACTAATGAAACCAGCTCCATACATTACGAGTACATCAAGATATCGTTGTGACAGTGAATCGTTGGTTTCAGGTAAAATACAACAATTTATATCACCTATCAGCCAGTGAACCCGATCCCTGTGCCTGGTTTCAAGATAAACCTCGAGATCACTAATGAAAGAGTCAAGGTCACCGGACGGACTACGGTAAATGGCGAGCAACGACATCCGCTCCCTGCCAAACGTTATATCTAGTTTCAAACGTGTGGCACCGCTCAGATTCACTTCCGCATGACATACTAAATGTTTGGTAGTACTAATCATTTGTTTTTTATTCAATATTATATTATTTAGAACATACCTCCATATGAAGTGTTTTGCTCATTTTCATGTCTAGAACAAAATACTACATTATTGGAACACCTTTAGTAAACACCCTGTATATATTTTATGTGTTGTTATACCCTCTAAATGAACTTTATTTTTTAGTTTTATATTTTGTTGACAAACAAACAATAAACAAACAAGACAACACATACGTTTAAAATAATTTTTAAATCAGCTTACAGTGTAAAATGACTGATTATTATACACAAATAACAGTGATCTGAAATTAATTATCATTAGCTGATTGTTAAATAGCCAATTGATTATCATTGTATAACTTTGTTTTTGGAAAATCTTCGTAGGATCATTACTTTTCCATAAATTTAATTTTGAAAACTGTACCAAGCTTCCACTTAGAAACGGAAGGTGATCTCATTAACTGTTTTAATTAATTCAATTGGTTGCTTTGAGTTTAATCAAATTTTTCTTATGATTATAATTTTAAAAGATTTTCAAATCAATGTTTATGTTTTAAAATATTTCAACATTTGTACGAAACAAATAAAGCTTTTTTATAGAAAACTGTTGATGTAAAATTCCTGGTTATTAACCTTTGTTTAAAAATGTCTATGGAAAATGAGAATCATAAAACAGTCTGTTTAAGGCAATGCATAGATTTTTTTTTAATAATGTTATGGTGTATATCTGTATATATATAAAACGTAATAAGTCAAGTTAGATTGTTCCTTCTACGGTTTCACGATCTGAAACAGTGTTCAAAGTATCCTACCTCATTTCAAGCACTTAGTAACTTTCAACAAAACGTCTCTTTACCGTACCTGACACTTTATCCTTACTGTTATTGAAGTCATTTTAAATGTACTGAATTCTCTGAACAACTCTTCCCTCAGACTTGTTAACAATGCATTTTCTTTTTCCCCTTTTAACTTTTCAGTGCAACATTATATATTACTGTAATTAGTTTCTTAAGATGATAAAGCTAAAAGGAATTATTTTTAAAAGGTCAGGTTTGGTATATACTTTTCTCATGCATTTTCTTTTATTTTTTATTATAGTTACAACTGATATTTCGGTTTTATCAGAAATATAGACTTAGTGAGAAAGTAATTATTCTTAGTGTAATCTGCTTGTTTAATTTATAGAATTAATTTACAGACACGGTAAGGGGTCTTATCAGCAAAAATAATAGTGCACTGCTTCTCTTTGTTTAATTTTTTATTGCCGATGGATAATATATTATAACATTAAGTTGAAATGAAATGAAATGATTGGCATTTATATTTTTCAGAAATCTAAACAATCTTAAGACATCAAAACTTAAAGTAATAAATTTGTAGCAATGCATTTAATTGTTCCATTCATTTTAGTGTTATTGTCCATTGTTATGGTTTTGTTATTCTTCTGGTAAACTCTTTCGAGTACACTAATTGACGTAGAACATGCTCAATTGTCAACTTTATGTGCATATCTTAAGACTGTATGTTACCATAAGATGATTACAAATCTTATCCTTGAAACGTAATATTCTATTATATAACAACTGAAATTCTATATCCTTTTAGATTATATTTAACAAAAATTACATTACTCCATGAAATATAGATTTAAAATTAAATTTCTCTTAATTTATATACCACCAAAGTTAAGACTTAAAGTAAAATTACCTTAAACTATTTATTTTTAATAATGTTATTAGAATTATGAACATTTTTCTTTAATTACAGATTTTGTATTAAATTATTTGTCAATTTATACTATTAACATTTTCATTCCTTAGCCTATATTTTATATTTGGGATTAAATTACGATACGATACGTAAACCAATTATAGTAATTTTAAATTCAAATTCTTTATTCAGCATGTAGACAGAGTTAACAATGTATATGCCAAGTCAACAAATCATAACAAAATATAATAATGTCTCTCAATAAAATAATTTTACTTTTTCAACTTTACACTATCTTATCAGATAAAAAGTCCTTAACAGAATAGTAAGCCTTCTCGATCAACAACCATTTCAATTTTTCTCTAAAAACTGTGTAATCTTGGACTAATCTTAAGCTTAATGGAAGACTGTTAAAAAGAATTACTGCTGAATATTTTTAATGATTTTCAAAAAAATGAGGTGGAGTGTGGCGGGATATTCATAATGCATCTAAGTTTACTTCTTGTTCCATACATGTGAGTCGGAAAAAATCTATTAAAAAGGTGAAAGTTTTTATGAAGAAATGATAAGGTTTCCAGAATATAAATGGAAGGAAAAGTTAAAAGTTTGTTGGAGGAAAAAAGGTTAGCACATGAGGTTCTGGATGAGACATGACAAATTATTCTTAAAGCTTTCTTTTGAAGCCTAAACACAAATGGAAACCCCGTAAGATATGAATGGATAGATGATGCCATAATAAGTAGCAGTAAGAATTTCAGTTGATGCGAAACGAGCCTACAGCTTCCTACATACATGCTCTATATGGAGATGGAAAGACAAATTGCAGTCAATAATAAGGCCAAGAAATTTTACGGAGCATTCTGAGAAAACAGCTTCATCACCCAAATGAATACTGAGCAAACTTTTGCTTGAATGGCTGTTAATTGAAAATTCAATGAGTGTAGTTTTTGAGACATTTACTTGAAGACTGTTTTGCTCAAGCCAATTAACAAGTGCATTCCCTTCTAAGAATGTGTCGAGTTCCAGGTGATCTCTGGAGGAATTAGAAAACGTTAGTGACGTGTCATCTGCATAAAGGCACAAGTTTGGCACAGTTAAGCCCTTACAAAGATCGTTGATAAAGATAAAAAAGAGGACAGGGCCCAAAATTGAACCTTGGGGCACGCCCTTGCTGATAGTTCCTTTCGTGGAAAAAAACTATTGCACATTTTATTTAACGCATCAATAGAACCAACCTTAACAAACTGTGCCCTTTTGACCAGATATGATTGAAACCACTGAAGTGCGACACCTCTAATCCCCATGATGATAGACAATTTATTTAGAAGAAGAACGTGATCAAATAAATCAAAGGCTTTAGTTAAATCAAGAAAAAAGCCACTAGACCGGTTACCCGAGTCAATAGTATCAACAATGTTCTGCACGACACAGAACATTGCGTCAACAGTACTTTTCCCTTGGGTGAACCCATATTGATGTTGAAACATCAGCTTGTTGTGCTGTAGGAAACTCCAAGGCCTTTTTAATACTATTTTCTCTATAACTTTAGAGAAGGTTGAAACTACAGAAATCGGCCTGTAATTTGAACAGTCCAGATTGCAGCCTTTCTTGTACAAAGGGGTGACCATAGCGAGTTTCAAACAGTCAGGAAATATACCCATTGAAAATGAATGATTAATCAATTCACTGAGTGGCTCTGCCAGCTCTAAGACTACGTTTTTCAACAAAGCAGATGATATTCCATCTGAACCAGCGGAATTCTTTGATTTTAGGCTGCGAACTGTAACGTAAACAATTAGCTAAACTAATTATTTTAATGGGTTAAAGGCAAATTATAATAGACATATTAATATCCAGACACCTGCAAATACTAATGTATTTGTTACGGTGTAGCCTAAATATTTTTAAAAAAATGACAGAGATATACAATACACTTTTTTTAATTTGTAAAAGTAACAAGTCTATTGTAATAAATAAATAAACAATGGTTCTAGGAATAAGCCTACAAGTTTCTTATCTACATCTCATGAAATGACGACTTCGTCTGATGTACTGGAGGAAAATAGTGTTTTACAAAAAGACGTGCTTTATGTTGATGTTGTTAATTCTGAAGCGAAACGATTGACTGCAGAGACGGTGAGTGTAGTGTCTGAGGAACCTGTCATGTCCAGAGAGTGGAAACCAGTTGTACATAAGAAAGCTAGGCCGTGTAACAAAGGAAAATCTGGTGAGGTTAATGTAAGTGGAGCTAGCCTAATTGCAAAACCTTCTTATTCAGAAACTCTAAAAATAGATAAGAAACATTCTAGGCCCAATTGGCCTATATTGATAGGCACTGCATCTGCTAACCCTTCATGTAGCTTAAATGGCACTAAGAAGGCCTGGTTTCATTTTTGAAAGGTTGAAAAAATACTACTGTTGATCAAGTTAAAAACTTTGTTTTAGAACATTTCCAAATATTGAATTTGATATCGAGAAATTGGTGTCTAAAGGACAGAATGCTAGTTTTAAGCTAGGTGTAAGTTTTTCAAACAAAGACATAATAATGAATGCCTCACTTTGGCCTACTAACTTGACGCTGAGGCGGTTTTTAGTGCAGAGGATGCCCAATCAATCGATTACCTAGTGCCAACCTGCGAAAAACGAACAAGTAGGTCTGAAACACCTAGGCCTACTAAACTTGTGACAGTTTTGGATCGCAATTTAACAATCTTTTCTCTAAATGTCCAGTGCCTAAGGACAAAGTTGGGTGTGCTGTCCTTGTTGATCACGGAGGTCAATCCGGATGTACTTTGTTTGTCTGAGCACTGGCTAAAAAAAGAAGAAAGTGATTTTTATTCAGTAATTAATAATTTGACTCTTGCAAGTGCTTTCTTTCGACAAGATTTTTAAAATGGTGGAACAGCAAATCTTTATTAAAGCTAATTTAGGCTACAAAGAAATTAATTTGGATGCTTTTTGTGTTGAACGAGTGATTGAACTCTCGGCCATTGAGCTGACGGATCGGTCCTTGGTTGTGGTGTCTGTGTACCGCCCTCCTGATGGCGATCTGAATGACTTCTTTGATCGGCTTGAGGGTTGCCTGGGCTACCTCATTCGGCCTAGACCGAACTCAAGGTTGATGTTTTGTGGAGACTTCAACGTTCACCTCGAGTGTTCTTCTAAGGAAGAAGAAAGTTTTACCAATTTCTTCCGGAGCTTCGGGTTATTTGTAACAATCAGACTGCCTACGAGAGGATCCGCTTGTCTGGACACCATTGTAACGGATCTGGATTCGTGGAATTATACTGTTGGAGTGGTCAATCCCATGGTCGCAGATCATGCAGCTGTTGCGATGAAAATTGAAAATTGCCTGGTAAGTACACCACCTTCACCTTCTTGGAATGTCAAGTACAGTTTCAGGAAAAGAGTAGTTAGGGATGAACTTCTGCCACTTTTTCGTAGGGAGCTGGAATCTGTGGATTGGGACGAAGTGATTGCAGGTAACACACCAGTGGCTGCTTTTTATTCTCTAATAGAAACCTTTGTTTTTAAGTTTGATTTGTTTTATCCTCTCTCAACCACAAATAGGCAAAAAATGTCCAAAGTGGGGAATACAAATGTTTTTAGAGAAGGTCTTGGTATGATGATGAGCTCCGTAGGCTGAAGTCCTATGTAGTATTTCTATATGACCTCTATAAATCTGCCAAGGTACCTAACGAGGCTGACAAGTATTATAGAACTTACATAAGAGTTAATGGGCTGTATAGGAAAAGGGTGAGTGAGGCTAAAAAGAAGCACAATGTCAAGTTTATAAAGTCATCCCCTAACATTTGTAAAGCCGCTTGGGACATAATCAATATACATCGTACCAAGAAACCTGTGGATTTACCTGAATATAGGCCAGATGAATTTAATAACTTTTTTGTTGACTCAATGGAGGAAATAATTTCAAATCTTCCAGTGGTTCCTTCCAACTCAGTGGCCGCCACAGTGCAATATCATCCAGACCGCCCAAGACTTGTCGACTGGAATGTGTTAAGCCCTTGTCAGATCGCTAAAATTGTCTCAAGATTTAAGAATTCTAGGACCCAAGATGTTTATGGCGTATCCTGCTCAATTCTAAAGGGAGTCATTGACATTATTGCTAGGCCACTTTCACAGGTAATAAACGGTTGTCTTGAGCATGGAATGTTTCCAGATAAACTGAAGGTGGCTAGAACAGTGCCAATCTACAAGTAAGGCTGTGCGGCTCAGATGTGCAACTATCGGCCGATCTCGATTCTTCCAGCAATGTCTAAGGTAATTGAGACTGTAATAAAATATCAGCTCACCTCCTTCTTGGAAGCAAATAACCTTCTTCTAGATGCCCAGCATGGTTTCCGTAGAGGCCGCTCCACAACAACTGCCCTACTCTCTCTTGTGGAAAGAATCTCAGACGCTTTTGAGGCCAATGAAACTACATCCCTCTCCCTCTGTGGCCTTAGCAAGGCTTTGGACATTGTACCTCATGATATCCTCCTTAGGAAGTTAAACTCACTTGGGGTCCAAGGTTTAGCTTTGAGTACTATTACCAGCTATCTCACAAATAGATCCCAGATCGTCTCTCTTGTTGGTGCGTGCTCTGCGGCCAGGGAATTGAAGCACGGGGTACCACAGGGTTCCGTTCTGGGGCCCTTATTATTCCTAATCCTGGTAAATGACCTGTATTTCAACGGATGTACACTTCTATTTGCTGATGACACTACCCTGATCTCAAGAGCAAGTGACCCTGAGGTGGTACTTAGGGAGGTTGATAAATTGTTACGTACTGCCAAGACTTGGTTTGCAGACAATAAGTTAATATTAAATGAAGATAAAACCCAAACCCTTCTTTGCAGCCTGAAGCGCGGAGCTGTTGGGCAGACGGGGGGCTGTAAAGCTGCTGGGGTTCTGGCTGGATTCTAGACTAAGTTGGAATGCGCACGTCTCCAAAGTATGCGCAAGACTGTCTAGAGTGATCTGCCTGCTCCGCAAACTGAGATACAATGTGACTGAGGAGTTTTTACTAATGGCATACCACTCCCTTTTCCACAGTCTTATAATGTACGGACTCCTCCTTTGGGGACATTCTTCCGCTAGCGGCGACACCCTGCTACTACAAAAAAAGGCTGTTAGGGTGATAGCCAGTGCTGGCCACCTGGATCACTGTAGGCCCATCTTTAAGCGTCTGGGAATTCTCACAGTGGATGGCCAGTATGTCCTTGACTCCCTCCTTTACATACGGGACAACATTGATTCATTTGTCAGAAGGAGTCAGGTGCATGATCACCGTACTCGTGGGGCCTGCCAGCTGGATGTGTCTCGATGTAGGCTCGCTGTGACGCAGAGGAGCTTCCCTACTTCAGCTCTTAACTTTTTTACACCCTGCCGGAGTACGTGCGAAATCTTGAGCTTGGGAAGTTTAGGAAACATCTGAAGGGCTGTCTGGTTAAGAGGCCAATCTATTCCGTAAAAGAATTGGACAGTGGGTTTTTTCTGCATCCACCGCCATTGTGATTTGTATATAGTTTTGTAATTTTAATTTGTATATAGTATTGTAATTTTAATTTGCATATAGTTTTGTAAAATGACGCAGTCTATCCGGTTTTACCGGTCATCGACGGAGCTACCAAGTATCAAGTATCATTTAGGACTTCAATTTGAAGCCTTAAATTTCCTTCCAAATTATACATACTGATACAAAATGAAATATGGATTCAGCTTCATTTAAATTATAACTATTTACTATTTAATACACTAGTAACCATAAATCCATCAATAATTTCCTTCCAACAGCACGTTATATTGATTGTGTAGTACTCTTTACATATTTATAAATTTAAATTTATCTTTGAAAAACTGACTGACTTCATTAAAATGATCTTCTTATAACTAAATTAAGATAAACAACCACATTTATACTACTGAAATGATTATTATTAATAATTGATTTTGTTGCATTTAAAACTTACTATGTGATTGTATAAGTTACAGAGTAGGCAGAGGTTGATATCTTTTCCCAAGCGACTCAGAGGTACCCTTGAGTTGTATTTCTACCACCCCAAGAGACAGCTATATTGTGTTATAGCTGTGATATATATAATCACTTAATTTTAAAATAACCCTTATAAATTTAAAATTCAAAAGCAAATACTCTATTCTAAACTATTGTAAAATAGTATAACGTTAAAATCTTAAAGTAAATAGTATAGTTCACTTACCTTCGTTTCAGCTATCATTTCATACAAGTAGCTAAAAACAATAGAAGACGATAAATATTGTTACAAACTTGTGACGTGCAGTGCCAGAAGGATTCTGACTGTATTGGAGATTTGAGATCATGCAATGTATAAAATTGTTTTAGTAAAACAATTTTTAGTGTGTTCAAGAGTAAAATTGTTGAAGACAACCTAGCAAGTTTCAATCCTGCAGTTTACAGGATGCAGTTTATGCAGGATGCAGATTACTGATGCAGTTTACAGAGTTACAGTTCTACGTGCAGTAGTATATGCATAATGAAAAGACAAACTATATAACATATTTCACTACATATGTGCGATTAAAATTGTATAATCAATCAAGTTACGGAATTATCAACAAAATTTATTCATTCCAAACCGGTTATGCAGACTTGTTCTATTTATTTCGCAAAATCATGACTGTTAGTGTACTATTTATGTTGTGCGGAAACGTGTAAATATTATTCACTCAGAAAGTGATAAATACTAATTGTATAAAATAAGGAAGTGGTACAACGATATAGAAATTTTGTGTAGAATTTTTCGGAGCCGGTTGAAGTAAACGAGCTTAAGTACTTTAAAAACATTGCTATACTTTGAGCAGTTTAACGCCCTTATTTTTGTGGTAGAATTGTGAGTGCTGTCTTGTTTTAAAGAAATCATTAAATCACATCGTTGCGCTTATCAATCTGTTTTGTTTTGGGTAAAGCGTACACTTTTTAATATTTAATTGATATAGTTTTTAAAAATAACATTTTAGTAACAATATTAACGAAAAACTAATGATTTTGAATTAATTCAATTTTATTACATGTTTAATATGAGACATCTCCCATAATTCTACGACCAAAAATAAGTGCTCTAAAAGTCTACTTTATTCAAATTATAGAGTTATTTCATCTCCTATTTGGTAGGTCATTAACAAAAGCATTCTTGAGAAAAACAACATGTTGCAAACACAGATTGTAAGTTAAGTGTCTGTCTAGCCTCCAGTGAAACTAAGTGTAATTAGCGTGTAATAATAAAAATTCTCGATAAAACAAAGCCAAGCTGCAGTTGCCATTAGCAGAGTTGAACTCACAATTGTCTGCAATATATTCACAATGAACATAAAATTAGTATTACTTAATTATGTAATTATGTAGAGAGTCTTACTTCAGTATTATAAACATGGTTAAATCTCTATGATTGCGTTACAATTAGTTGTTACAATTTCATATTAATAAAGGATAAAATATTATTTACTTCTTTGTGTCAAGAGAAACCTAAATCTAATTTGCATTGTATAAGCACATTATCTGGTGTTTTCGTAATTTCAATAGATAACTATCTCCAAGAAAGAAATGGAGTGATCCGCGCTAGTTTTAGTTGAGTTATAATTATGATGGTTTATTTTTAAGCGATAGAATGTTGTTACGATCATATTTATATTTAGTTTTAAACACCTTGAATATTTATTAATAATACGTATAAATACAATTTAAACGACCGTTTAGCAACTACATATTGTTATGAAGACCAATTATTTGGATGAAAATTACGATTTTCAGTCTCTTTATCTCTACAGCTTATCGCATTATCACTATTTATAACATGTCTTTCGGTGGTTTTAGTTTGTCAAACAAACAATGTGATGAATACATTTATTATTTTAACCCTTTTAATGCCAGTCTATTTCAACCACTACAAAAACTGGCCGATGATGGATTTTTTGCTACATGAAAATCCTCCGTTGAAATCTCTAAAACTAGATTGTATGCCTGTACGATGCAAATGGGCTGTCGGCTTCTAGTATAATACGGTGATGGAATATTAAATTAAAACATTATAGATATTATAAATTTATATTATAAGATTTACACTGTTATATTCAGATTATTTTAAGAAAATCACAATATATTTTCTAATTCATGTTGTCAAATCCTTCCTAGTATTACTACTGTAGGTCATGTACGGTACTTTGAGGCAGCTGTACAACTGATTTTGCTCCATGTGCAACAAAATATTGGAGAGACTGACAAAAAGCCCGTGAAGAAAAATCCGTAAATATAGAGACTTCCCTCTATTATTGGTCTTTACTGGCCAATCATTGGTCTTAAATAAAAAGTAATTAAATGTTCAACAATAAGCTAACAAGGAAAATTGGGTCTACAAAAAAATTGAATAGAATGTAACTTCTATTGAAAGAACATAAATTAATTTAAATTTCTCTGTAAAAGTTAAGCGGGATTATTTCAGTATTTCAGTCATCAAAATAAACGTTATTATCCTTAGTTGAATAATTAATTCAAGCTTCTTAAAACAGGTTTCCCTTAGGTCCAGTCTTGGGAATGCTCAGCAAGCTGTGGAATATTAATGAGTTCCTCAACGGAACGTAAAATAAAGGATTATTCTTTTCATTTCAACGGTAAATTTCTCAAAATTGTGTTTTTACTTACATGTAAACAAATATGGGGAGTTTATATATGGTTAACCAGATTAACGAACTTGGATTTCATAATGCTAATTATGGATAGCTAAACATATCGTACTCATTCTTTTCCTATTACAGGTACATGACAGTGCAACATTTCTAAACACATTTGTTATTATTTTGTTAAAGAACTTCAATTCATTTACTTCTCATTCCAAATACCTCATTTACTTCAATTCCAACTCCCCAACTTCTGATTGCATGGCTTAAAGGCAAAATTAACTTCCTTTCTTTATTTTGATCTTCCCTGATTCTTACTTTCCTCAATGTTTTAAGCTGTCTTAAATATAGATTTTACATGGTAAATATATCTCAAACTCATTCATCTAACTCTTAATTTTGAATTTTTCAGATTGCCTTTAAATAATTGTAAAAATAAACTAGTAGGATTAAGGAATTATTACTTGAACATTTGCATAATTCCGACAAAGTTTTTTCCGGCAAGCCAGACCTGAAATATTTGCTGTTGGTATAGCAGGACCTGAAGGTTTTGCTGTTGGTATAGCCAGACCCGAAATTAGCACTTATAGTATAGCCAGAACTAAGTATTTTGCTTTTTGTATAGCCAGACCCTAAGATGTACATTTTGGAAAAGGAAGACCTCAAGATATCAGTATAGGCATATTCGTGATAGGCATATAGGTATATTTAGTATAGGCAGACCGCAATGTGTCACTGTTGATATAGTTAGTCCCTATTGGTAAATACTTTTATCCATATTTATGTGAAAAGAACATAATACTTTTGTAAAACTCCGTATCTCTCACTCTTGATCTTAGTGAAAGTTATATTTTTGAACTTGGTGTGTTTAGTGAACACTAAAACCAGTAAGGTATTTAGTAAGTACTAGGATACTACAGATGGACGTTTTTTACTGCTACAACGCTCCATCTCCTTAATATTACTTTCTCCTTAACGTCCGCTTGCGGCAATGACCTGATTCCTAGACCATGATCGTTTTCTACTTCTTAGTCTAATCTAAAGAAACGTTTTATTATTGGATAAAGCCTCTAGGACATATATATTTCATGTTGGACTTTAATAATGAATATAAAACGATTATTGAGCCGGAACCGGATTGTATTAGGTTGGCTGAGTAAGCTGATGTAGTTTGAAACTCACCTCCAAGTACACACTTACTGCAACTACCACAGTGATAAACTAACTAACTAAAGCTGTTAAGAGTTAATGCCCTCGAGTGCACCGGGTACTTGGATTATATTAACATTACACACAAAGCGCGCTGTTCATAGAGGCAAGGTAATTACTCTACATTTATCAGGATGGTATATTCATTGTTGAAACGGGTAAGATTTATCAATCTAATTGTATGAAAATTAAAACAGGATGGTCAAATAAAAAAGTTTAATTCTATTCCCGGGGTTTCTTTGGAAAAAATGAGATTTATGCATTTAAAGCATAGGTATCAAATCTCATTTATATTATTTTGTGAGATAAAGTGTCTTCCTTTGAGGCACTTTTATGTACTGCATAGAAAGGAATGAGAATATTTATTATGTGAGTGATGTATACAAAAATGTAAAAGAAACAGAACTATTGGGTTCAGTAAAGAAACCTTCACAATGAATATGTGGAAATGGATAAATTTGATTTCTATTTAGGGATTTCTTGATAGAAACTGAGGTTTATACTTAAAGTATATGTATTAAAGCTCATTTCCATAATTTTATGAGATAAATAATCTTCCCTTGAGGCGTTTTATGTACTGTATACAAAGTAATGAAACTATTCTTTAATATGAGTGATGTATACAAACACTTAAGGAAAAGAGAGTTTTGAGGCTCAGTAAGAACCCTTTTGGTTCCGTTTGAAAAAAGAAACTAATTTCCTTGCCATACTTTGCAGTCTCTATCTAAAATTTTTGAATTTTAACCCAATTTAATAAAAAATATATTTTTAAAACTTGTAAATTCATGGCTTTTAAATCAAAAATGATTTGAATATTTGCATCGCTCATCATTGTAAAATAGTCTACGTAAACTTCAACATATTAAAAACTTATGATCAAACATACACTGGAACGACATATTGTTGTTAGCTACATACCATAATATTATCCAATGTTATCCAATGGTAGTATAATAAAGCTACGCTGAACACCTGTTACTCAAAACACATAAACTATTAAATGTACGGATACTGCCTATTGCAAATATAACAGAGCACTTCAACGCGCTGCAACAAGCCGCAAGTATTAAATGAGCATAAGCATGTAAAAGTTTGTACAAGGGTTTGAAGTCCTTTCAATCCCTCATAACAAAATTTTAAAACATTTAGTTAAATAGATGGACGGACTTTTTCCTTGATTACTATATTAAATTGAATACGTGATTAGTTTTGTTCTGGTTTGAGTAAAATTATTTTTTCTACAGAACAAATAAAAGAAAGCTTTTTTAACAGGCTTTCAAAATATAACGTAATATTAAATTTCTTACAATATTATACCTTACACTAAAAATGACATTGTTAAAATATTATAGTTTATTGTTTCAAAGTTGGTTACTTTACTTTCTTCAAAATTCATAGTTACAGCCCTTTAAAAATATCCTACATATAAATATTCAACATTTTAGGTTTTATTGACAACAGAAGGAACTAAATAACCATTATGGATAACTTTGGACATCCAAATTTACAGTTAGAGTGCAATCATCAACTTTTAAATACATTAAAATGGGCGACGAGTTTTTTGTTTATTCATACATTATTAACTCAGTATCGTTATAAACAATACATTTCAACGTATGTCCATTGATTTATTTATAATAATTTAGTTAATATAAAACTGTATTATGATAATAGCATACCCATTGAAAAACATATCACTCAGTAAAAAATGCTTGAGGGGTACTTTATTTTATATTTTATAATTTACATGTATATTACATGTATGTACATTATGTTATGTATATGTATTGTATTATACTACACTACATCTAGCATAATATAAATATATATATATGCATACATACATACATAAGTATATAGATATATATTTATTGATACGCTAAATATCGATCAATTTACAGTCTAAATATCTCTTATGACCTACCGAAACGCTCACTTAAAAAGAATATTACACTAATTACTTTTTTCACAGAGCACGGTTAGGAATTCTGCAAATAATTCCCTTGAAACAAGAAACCTGAGTTTTTATTTCCACTAAATTTCTAAAAATACTTATTTTCATAGCTCATCAACACGTTTACAATAATATTCTTCACAATAGTCTTTTTTCGGTCTTAGTAAGAATTTATTTATTACATAAGAAAAATCCCAACATACATTGTTATTCGTGGCATAATTTACAGGTAACAATAACGAATCATTGAGACATAAACAATATTCGTTCTTCCAAACTAATTTAACTTTTACAATATTACTGAGTTGGAGAAAGTTATACGCCAACGCCGCCCCACGTCGTATTTGTGTTTAGAAATGTACCAGAGTTTGAGTTTCCAACTAACTTTTACTGTAAATAAATAAGAATATATATTTCATAACACATTTGCTTGAACAATGTAAAACTAGAAGAAAGTCAATTCCGGCATTATATGTATTACATGATAGGCTTCATTAACGCTCAGCCAGCTAAACAAACAATAATTTATTCAAAAATCTTATTGAAGAAAATGTAAGTTTTCATTTTAGTCAGTTTTTTTTTAATTAATTTGTAAATTTTGATATAGTTTCTTTCAGAAATATTTTAATTTTTTAGTCTACTTAAAGTTGCTATACAAATTAAATTACATTATTTATTTATTATGTTTATTGCTGCGACTAAAAATGTAGATATTTTTATCGGTATCAGCACTCTTCAAAACCAAGAAGAAAAAATCTAATATTTATTACAAAATCGATGCAAACTTTATAGTTCCTAAGAGTATGAAAATGTTGTAACAATGTTGTGATTGTATGTGTATTATATCGTGAAATATAAACTCACTAGTTTATTTACTATGTTTTTGTACTGTTACTTAGAACATAGATTTTATATCAGAGTATGATTCAAGTAGCCGTTCTAGGTTTTCAGGTTCAAAGAATCCAAGGAGAATTTGAACAAAATTATTTTAATGTAAATGTAGATAGATTCACAAAATTTCTCAACACAACTGCTTACAGTATAATATGATAAGTCTGGAGCATTTTAAAACAAAACTTGAATTTGACACATATCCTACGGCTTGTAAAATTTAAAATTCATTGTCAAATAAACAAAATTATAAAACTAATTTTATGTCATCTAAGTTATTTTTATATTACAGACCGTATTTATGTACCAAATATATTATGTTATTATGGAACTTGTATAATGATAATCTAGTTATTATGGCGTCTCCCGTAAATTTCCTGTAATACTGTGACGTTTAATTACATTTTTGCAACAAGCTGACACGTAAAATTGCAGCAAAATATAAGAAAACAGCTGAAGTAGTTTAAGTGCTTTCCTACATAATAATATGCACTCAACTAGTAACAAACAGTACTCTTAACTTTATACAGGAAGAAAGCGCTTACTTGTCGTGTACATTGTAAAGGAACCCATTCACAAATAATGTACGTGTGATAAAGCTGTGGTGGAGGACACAGATTACTGTTGTCATGACGAAATTTTTTACTGATGAGTAGTAGTTTATTTTATTGTTGAAATGTACATGTAAATTCCTGAAAATTCCAAAATAAAATCTTTCTGTCAATTCATAAGGACGACTAGGATTATAGTTCAACTTATATATATATATATATATATATATATATATATATATATATATATAAAGTTTTGCTCCTGTAACTTTATACTTTATAAATCTGTTTCCGATTTCCTGTTAACATATTAAACGTTAAAAAAAAGTAACACGAGAATGTCGTATTTTACCACCACATTGTAGTAACATATTTGCAATATGTCTAGTTAGAGGTCTTTATAATCTACAAACGAATCATTGAACAAGAATTGATATTTAAGCTGTTGTTAAAAAGTTTAAAATTCAAAATTTGGCAAACCTAAAATACGTTAAGCAGGAGATAACTACATCACAACAGTAGTAACAAGACCAGTTAGTGTACCAGATCGTGTCTGACGCTTCCACAGTGTATCGTACACGTCACCTCTTGATTGGGTAACTTTAATGAGAATAGTTTCCCACCAATTATCACGTGATCCGTTGCTGTCCCAAACATACTGTTGGTCTTTACTTGCTGACCTACTGTCCACGACTATACAGGGCGAATCAGACCACCTGGGCCATTGGTTTTTAGCGGTCTAACAAGTGAAAGTAGGAACTACGTTTGAACGGTACCCCACACTTTCCCCTAATTTATTAGCGGCCAGATATTGCGATAAAATTATTTTTAACCGCCTAAAAGTTTGTAAGAGGTATATGTGGAGAAGGGTTGGGGATTGTTTTGAGGAATATGTTTAATGTAAGGTGGGGCATGTGGTGCCTCATTTTGTGGGTCCCTTGAAAGTTATCATTGCTTTCCAATTAGAAATTGCGCGGGCAATCCTACCCCGCCCACTTTTGTACCACAACCAGTCTCTACTAATACTTTTGAAGTAATAGATTATACCACACTACTATAGAGTGTGTACAATTTGCTTACTTGATCAGAAATTTGAGAAGTAAATTAGTATTTTTCATATTCCTTTAATTCTACTTTATTATGTAATATATCAAGATTAAAAAGACGTTTTTGGCTACTAAATCTAATAAGCCACGTACATTGCACATTATTATATAAAAACTAATTTATTTTAACATTTTGAAAATGTTCTCTGAAGGTACTTAGTGAATAGTCGCAATGATTAATAGATATGATTCCAGACCATAGAGCCACAACGCTGAAGGGAATGAGGGACACTAAACGTAAAGAGCACCACTTCTGTTACTTGCTCTGAATGGTGACAGCGGTGCAGTAAGCGAGTATCCTGAGCTGAGATAAACATCGAGATCACATGATAATTTTGACGTTTTACCACGTAAAAGGCTGAACAATAATACACTTATTAAATTTACATGATACATTAATATTATACAGATAAATGTACAGTAAATACATTAATACAAAATATCCTGATATGTTTATAATATTTTTGCTATAATGAGATTCAATTTGAATTTCAAATTTATACTCGTATGTATTTGCATACTTAAATACTTAAATGATGCAGTTGGGTTGAAAGATAGTATTATGATACATGTCATATTTTCCATGTTTTTAAGATATTAAATACATTATTTTACAAGTAATATTACAAATATTTTTTTATAATTTGAATGCAATATTTAATCTTTAATACATTTAAATAATTTTATGGAAGTTGTGTTTAAAGAAATTATTATGTAATTTAGTAGCTAATGAAATAGGTATTTAATAAACAAAATTTTATTTTATTTTATTGAACTTGAACAACTAGAATAGGTGAATCACTATTTGTGCTATCATCTAATAAAAACCTGCAAACGAGCTGATTACAAAAATTTTAATTTTAAGAGAACTTAAAGAAAGTGCCGTCAAGAGTATAATCACCAATCAGTAGTCAAGTCTTGTCGTGAGCTGAGAATCGTCCAATTACTGAGTAATCTTCACGGAAAATACGTTAATCGATGTGATTAAAACTTTTCCTTCGCGCCAAACCTGATTACAATGTTAAAACACATATTTTATTTTTGAACAAACAAATTACAAAATTGTTATAATTTGTATTATATAAGTAAGTAATAGTAATATTGGATAAATTTACCTATGCTAACTAAACCAATATGAATGTATGTAGTTTCTCAATTATTTATGTAAACT
This sequence comes from Homalodisca vitripennis, assembly GCF_021130785.1. Lineage (NCBI taxonomy): Eukaryota > Metazoa > Arthropoda > Insecta > Hemiptera > Cicadellidae > Homalodisca > Homalodisca vitripennis. Next base: position 122,684,203 of record NC_060208.1, read on the forward strand.
TTGGAAATTACTCTTAACCGCTTGATTTTACATTTCAATAATTGATTTTTTCAGTGCAAACATCTTTTTTTTTTGTAAAATAAAAAGTAACTTGGATGTATTACCCCTTAAAAGTTTCAATGATTAAATCACACGTTTAAAAATGTGCTCCTTTTGGACTAAGGAATAAATATAATGATTATTCGGTCAAAGGTAAAAGGGCTGTCCGTCTGTCATATAAATACTTGAAATTTAGTGTTTAATGATAATTACTAGGACTTTTCCTCCATTTAAAAACGATGAGGGGTGAAGAGATTTTACCAAATGTACATTACAGTATTTAATCACTCATTACTAGGTAAGAGAATTGCACTATTCGTTGTAATGAAACCTGACATCGCCGCCCGCACACCCACAGCAAACATCAGGGAAGCGCGCGCCCATGGCGGCGAACGGGATGCCGGATCAAAAAAACTAGGTAAAAAAAGAACACCGTGGTCAGCATACTCAGGTTCATTTACTTCGAAAACACAGGCCTATCCTGTCAATATAATTATGTATAAATATATATACTATAAATTAAAAAAAATAAAAGTGCCTGCAGTAGTATATCTCAAACAATCTCCGTCAGGTGCACCTGCATACAAAAATTAGAAATGCCATAATTTGAAACAAGAAATGCCAATTCCACCCGGTATCCTTCGGCTAAGGGCGGGCTCCTAATGAAATCCAAGAAATAACTAAATAATATCTAAAACTAACTTAAAACTAAATAACAAAATATAAAACTATATAAATGGCAACAATAACAATATCACAGGGTATCACAGGTGTTGAATAGTAGGTATGTCCATCATGGTGGCCGTCCTTCAGCAGCTAGCGCAAAGGCGAAGTTTCTCTGCGACCACGCATGATGGAGAGATGACAGGATAAAACAATTCATCCCTTGGACCCTGAAACCAGGTTTCAACCTAGTACCCTTTTAAAGTTAATAATAATTAATAAATAGTTGCCAAACAATATAGAATTTAATAAAAGTACAGTTGCCAAAAGTTATATATCAAGAATTTTAATTAAGTTAAATTACCAAAATTTCAAATATCACAGACCAATCAATTACTGATAAAAATTAAAATAAACCTTAATATAGAAGCTGGTAACATTAGAAAACAATAAATAAACAAGATATTCCATTTGAAAGACTAAAACAATAAGTAATAAAGGAATTTATTTGAGGTATACGCAGTAGCCTACCATACGTAACAATTTGGTTCAAACATTTTTAAAACAGGCATTTATTGACAGAATAGGCTCAAAATTGGTGAAAAGCAGGGGAAGGGCATTCTGCACTTAAAATAAAATTCCCCACTCAAAACAACAACCCCAAGGAAAGTTAGAATGAAAATCCCCTCTGTCACAGAACAAAAATTAAGCGTATTACTCTTGGTGAAAAAAAAAATTTAATGATTAGGAAAAAACTGATGGCCAAAAGTAGCAGCCTATTAACAGGAATCTAAAATTTAAAATTTGATGGCAGAAGGCCTTAAATTAACCAAGTAGGCTAAAAGGGGGAGTTGTGGGCTAAAGACCCGAAGAACGTTACATCTCTCAGAAGGCTTAAAAATTTAGTAAAATGAACCTTCAGCAGTCTCTCTGGGTTTGTTTACAAAAACTACATAACAAGTGACACATTACAAACAATATTGGCTGCAGAATAAAAGGAACTGTAACATAAGCCTAGGGACTGGTCCTCACTGAGAGACAGAAAATTAATATAAGCTGAAGAGAAAGGGTGAAAACTAACAAAAGTGTAAGAGAAATAATTTGAAAGCCAATTTAAAATTTAGTTAACAGCCAGAAGTACTAAAAGTTAATAAAAGGCAAAACTACAATTTGGAAAACCATGTGCTCTTAACCTTCACAGTTTGAAAAATGAAAATAATCACTAAAATTTAAAAGAAAGCAAAACTTACTCATCAGTGAGGGGCCGTCAACTTAGCTGCACATGTTAGAAGGAGAAATGCTCAGCAAAACTAACAAACACTTAAATTTAACAAATAAATTAAACTGGAGCTGCTCCTAACCAGTACAGCACGGCTCGGAGTCTTTGCCACTCTGCCGGAAAGGCCAAACGCCTTCAAATGGTCAGTCGCCTCTGCAGCCAATAAACCACACACACACTATATAAAACACACATGAGCCGGGGAGATATAGGTATAGAACCGGCTCAGACTCCCCCCCCAAAAGAGGAACTCCCCTCTGTTAATTTCTTCAAAATGAAGAACCAAACGAAATGCCTCTCCCCCCAATGGTTGAAGAAATATAAACCGGAAACCCTTAAGTCTGCAGAAGGGAAAACCAAGAAAATCCAGTTGGAGGCAAGAAAAAACCCTCCAAGAGTAGTGTGGGTACAAAGAAGAACACAGGACCTTGATCAGGAAGAAGTAGCAGAGGTGATCAGGCCTCTGGACCTAAAACCCTCCCGCACAGACTAAAGAGAAATCACGGATGACTCCGGCAAGGCTTCAGATGGGATATGTGCGCCTTCCTGAAAATCTTCCCGGACTGAGGATCTCCCAGTCGGGCAGTCACCGGAGTCAGAAACTTCAAGATGCGGTGGGGACCAGTCCACCTGTAGCAAAGTTTAGCAGCTCTATTGTCCACAGCCGAACTGACTGGGTGAGCCTTGCAGTAAACTAGATCCCCCACCTGGAAGGGATTGGCAATACGACCTCGGTTGTACTTCCTCCTTACTAACTCCCTAGCCCGAATGAGATTCCGCCTGGCTGCCTCCCAAGTGGCTTTCACATCGGGAGTACCAGGAGGTGGCAGAAGATCGCTAATTTTCCAAAGGTTCGCCAAAGGGTTGTTTGGCGGAAAGCCAAATAATAACTCGAAAGGTACCGCCTTGTGACTTTCATGCTGGGCCGTATTAAAGGCAAATTGGATCCAAGGTAGTTGTTGATCCCAGGTGGTCTGATTTTCCGCATGAAAGGCAATGAGAGCAGATCGAAGATTGCGATTAAACCGTTCGGCGTGAGAAGGCTGAGGATAGAAAGGGGAAGTAGTCACATGGCGGATTCCGTGCCCAAAGCACATTCTTTTAAAGATATTGGAGACAAACTGTGAACCATTATCGGAAACTAAGGTGGCAGGGATTCCAAAGTGTTGAAAGAAATGGTTACGAAGTGCTTGCACCGTGAGCTGCGCGGTAGCACTCCGCAATGGGAACAACCAAACAAACTTGGAGAAGGCATCCACACAAACAAGTAGGAACTTATTTCCGGACTTGCTACGCGGGAGAGAGGCCCAACATAGTCAATGAAAACCTTCTCCAAAGGTCTTTCCGCCACCTCAGATGACAAAAGACCCAACTTGGTATTTTGAGCGGGTTTGCTTAGCGAGCACAGTTCACAAGAACGTACTCGAGCTGCAATATCCCGGTCCATACCTTTCCAGATGAACTGATCCCTAATCTTCGCGATGGTCTTATGAATTCCTAGATGTCCGCCCACAGGAGAAGAATGAAAATACTGAAAGACCATCGGTACAAGAAAGCTTGGCAGCACTAACTTAGGTTTTCTCCGCTGCTTGTCACGGCAGCATAGAGCACCTCGGTACAGAAAATAAGGAGGGTGGGCACCTCCGTTTTTAAGCTCATTGATGATAGCAGTCAGCTCGGGATCCTTAAGTTGGTGTGGAACAATGTCCGAAAATGCCAGAGGAAAGTCTAGGAGCACGCCACAACAGGGCGGCTCTGATAAATCCTGGTGGTCGTTGGGTAAGTGATACATCCGTGACAGAGTGTCCGCTATGATATTTTGGGTGCCTCGCACGTGCTGCACTGTGAACTTAAGGGCAGAAATTTGGACTACCCAGCGACCAATCTTCCCGAGCTGACGGGGGTGGGCAAGGAGCCAAGAAAGTGCCTGGTTGTCGGTTTCCAACAAAAATTCTTTATGTTCTAGGTAACGCCTGAACTTGTTAATTCCAAACACACGACAGCCAAACATTCCAGCTCATAAACAGAACAAACTCTTCTTCTCACAAGGGGTTAACGTGCGTGAAGCATAAGCTATGGGCTGCCGGATACCATCTACTTCTTGCGATAAAACAGCAGCAACGGCTAAGGAGGAAGCATCAGTTTGCAAGACGAACTTACGACTGAAATCAGGCATAGCCAAGACTGGAGGCTGCATCACTGCCTCTTTCAGCTGCTCAAAAGCAGCCTGTTGCGCTTCACCCCACTCAAACTTGGCACCCTTTTTCCTAAGAGAGTTCAGAGGGGCCGCCACTTCAGCAACATTGGGGATGAAACGACGATAAAAATTTATCATTCCCACAAAACGGGCAATCCCCTTGGCATCCTTAGGAGGAGGAAACTCCCTGATTACCTGGGTTCTCTCTGGATCAATACAAACACCTCGAGAAGAGACAAGATGACCCAGAAGAAACGATATTTCAGGCTGAGCAAAACTCACCTTTTCAGGATTGACGGTAAGGCCAGACTCTCGCAGCCTAGTTAGAACTTCCTCCAGATGAGTCAAGTGCTCCTCATAACTCTCACTGTACACAAGCAGGTCATCCAGATAGTTGAACACGAACTTAAATTTGACATCATGAAAGATAGAATCCAGGAGTCTGGTGAGTGTTTGGGCCCCCACAGCCAAGCCCATTGGCACTCGGGTGAACTGGTACAAATTCCAAGGCACACAAAAAGCAGTGAGAGGTCGAGACTCGTGTTTTAGTGGAATCTGATGGTATGCCTGGTTAAGATCAAAAATGGAGAAATACTTGGCCTTACCAAACCAGTCGAAAGCAGAATGCAAATCGGGGAGAGGCACGGAGTCAATTTCTATCTGAGCATTGAGCTTTCGATAATCCAGGACCAATCTGGACTTCCCATTAGGTTTCGGCACTAGAAACGCTGGACTGGAAAAATTTGAGCAAGACGGCTCGATAACCCCACTCTTAAGTAAATCATCAATCATATTTCTCAGAATCTCCATCTTGGGCGGAGCAAGCTTATATGGATATGGGAACGTACAGGACGGGTGTCTGTAAGACGAATCTCGTATTCCAAGAGATTGGTCGTACCCAGTTTGTCAGTAAGGACTTCAGGAAAAACTGGAACAAATCTGCCTTATGTCCTCAGCCTCTTTCGGCGTAAGATGTCCTAGTTGGTCAGGAGGAGTCAAGCTCTTATCTTCCATCTCTAAGGCAGCAGTCCCACGAGACTCGACATCAGAAAAGGGAACGAGCACCCGCCTGGCGAAAGCAAAGAAAACATGACTGGAGGCCAAATCCAAAATCATGCCAGTTTTTCCGATAAAATCTGCTCCCAAGATGAAAGGAAAAAAGTCAGGTCCTTAGCCACCAAAAAGCTCCAATCCCAAGAGAAATAATTAATTTTGATGTGAATCTGGGCACTACAGATAATAGGTAAAGGTGTGCGTGAAGCAGTCCAGCAGATAAGTGAACTAGGCTCAACCTGCCGTATTAGCCCAGAGGATTTTAGATCTTCAAAAAACGACAAAGAAATCAGGCTGCGGGCTGACCCAGAATCAACCAGGGCCTTCTGCACCACATTCCCCACAAGCACATCCAGTTGTGGGCAGGTTGAGCGGGCAGCCCTTACTCCCTGCGCAGCCAGAGCAGCAACCTCCCCTCTCGGCCAACGATGATAACTGTCCCCAAGTCTATTTCTTTCTGTTTTCTTTCTGTTCTGTATTAAACCAGCTACCCTTTTACCATCAAAATTAGGTACATATTTGCCCTCAAAATTACCTTTACGGCACGAGTCGGGCTTACTCGTCCCGCAAGCTTACTAGTTTTTTTTATTAAGTGGACAAAACGGTCTAATATGTCCCACTTGCTTGCAGCCATAACAGGTAGGAGGCTGCCTACGGGAAGGAGCAGCTGCTGGCTCAGACTGCACCGGAGCATGGACCGGCCCCGGAGGCAAGTGAGGAAGATGCCTCGACATGGTCTCCCTTTGATCATCCGCATCCTGAACCCCTCTAGAGATGATGGAGAGCCGGTCCAAATCCGCAAAAGATGCGGGACGGCTACAAAAAATCAAACGGGAGCGTTCTTCAGGTTTAATGCCCTCCAAAATAAGGTTCACCAACTCCGTTTCGCTCAAGCTCAAGCGCAACACCCGGGCTACATCCCGTATCTCCCCGACAAAATGGCTCAACGTCTCATCTGGTGCCTGAGGACGATAAACGCGTTCCACCCGCAAGCGCTCCCTAACCCGAGCAGGTACAAAGAACTCCAAGATCTCGGCGTGGAACTGGTCAAAAGTGGCACCTCTCTTAAGGCAGTCTAGAAGGCGATCAAAAAGGGGCCTTAAGGAAAACTGCGCTAAAATCTGCATAAGCATGGCATCTGTCATACCAGGAAATTCTCTCAGTTTTAAAAACTTCCAGAAGAAAATGGATAAGTAAATTAGTGTCAAGTCCATCAACTCTGGGGAAGTGTTGTAACACACTCCCCAAAGGATGAGGCAGTTTGCCAAAGCTAGAAAAGGAAGGCACAACTATAGATGAAGCCTCACCAGCCGCTTCAGGAGGGCTACCACCCATCGGAGACATAGTAACTCTGGGAGGCTCGAAAGAAAGAGCCGGAGGATGGTTAGCAAAAGTAATGGTAGTGGGAACCTCCGTTGGAGTGACAGAGGTAAATAGTACCCCCTTCTCCTTCACCGAGCGCACCTCACTCAAACCATCTAGGGCTTGTTTTAATTTATTACTGGCCGAAAAAGCCCAACTTTTAATTTCAGAGTCTAAACTAGGAGCCGACATAAGTAAAACTATTCTGTCACCCCAATGTAAAAGCTGAGATGCCAATCTAGCCTTTGCTGACCCGGACATGGGAAGTGACTCAAAATTAATATCGTCTTCCAATTCCTCCTCCATTCGGGTTTTACAAAAACTCAAATTCTGTGTTAGTTTGGAACTCTGCATTCCAGCTGCGGTCCAACGCTATACAAGCCCGTAATTGAGCTCTTAATGCCCTCACATCTCCCTCGGGCTTCTGTCCTCTCGCCAGGACCTCAAAAACCAACTCGGGCTTGCGTAGATGTTCAGGCACCAGAGAAAAAGCCATACCAAACAATTAAGACAAATAAATAAACAATAAACAACAAAGCGTACGCAAAAATTACTTAGTAACCTAAGTGGACTCAACTCACAAAAGGCTTACACTGACGAGGTCCAAGTGAAGAACTTAACACCTGCTACCTAATAGAAGGATACCCTGCAAATACACTAACCACAACCTACAAACACAGAAGCAAAAAATATAACAAAACAACACATTGATAGGGGAGAAGTAGAAGTAGAGTACAGTTAGATAAATTTAGCGGTTAAGCAATTTAGAGTCCCTTGCTCCCTGCAAAGGGTAAGTCTGCAGGAAGCAAGACACTAAACCAATTCCACCCGGTATCCTGTGCTAGGGCGAGCTCCTAATGAAAAAAAAAATTGTGTACTCTAACCTCCCCCTACCTAACACTAACCTACACCAACAAACAAAACCAGAACTGAGAGACAGCTGAGAGAGCAGCTAACCACGCTCTGCTACCATTGAAACCTGACATCGCCGCCCGCACACCCACAGCAAACATCAGGGAAGCGCGCGCCCATGGCGGCGAACGGGATGCCGGATCAAAAAAACTAGGTAAAAAAAGAACACCGTGGTCAGCATACTCAGGTTCATTTACTTCGAAAACACAGGCCTATCCTGTCAATATAATTATGTATAAATATATATACTATAAATTAAAAAAAATAAAAGTGCCTGCAGTAGTATATCTCAAACAATCTCCGTCAGGTGCACCTGCATACAAAAATTAGAAATGCCATAATTTGAAACAAGAAATGCCAATTCCACCCGGTATCCTTCGGCTAAGGGCGGGCTCCTAATGAAATCCAAGAAATAACTAAATAATATCTAAAACTAACTTAAAACTAAATAACAAAATATAAACTATATAAATGGCAACAATAACAATATCACAGGGTATCACAGGTGTTGAATAGTAGGTATGTCCATCATGGTGGCCGTCCTTCAGCAGCTAGCGCAAAGGCGAAGTTTCTCTGCGACCACGCATGATGGAGAGATGACAGGATAAAACAATTCATCCCTTGGACCCTGAAACCAGGTTTCAACCTAGTACCCTTTTAAAGTTAATAATAATTAATAAATAGTTGCCAAACAATATAGAATTTAATAAAAGTACAGTTGCCAAAAGTTATATATCAAGAATTTTAATTAAGTTAAATTACCAAAATTTCAAATATCACAGACCAATCAATTACTGATAAAAATTAAAATAAACCTTAATATAGAAGCTGGTAACATTAGAAAACAATAAATAAACAAGATATTCCATTTGAAAGACTAAAACAATAAGTAATAAAGGAATTTATTTGAGGTATACGCAGTAGCCTACCATACGTAACAATTTGGTTCAAACATTTTTAAAACAGGCATTTATTGACAGAATAGGCTCAAAATTGGTGAAAAGCAGGGGAAGGGCATTCTGCACTTAAAATAAAATTCCCCACTCAAAACAACAACCCCAAGGAAAGTTAGAATGAAAATCCCCTCTGTCACAGAACAAAAATTAAGCGTATTACTCTTGGTGAAAAAAAAAATTTAATGATTAGGAAAAAACTGATGGCCAAAAGTAGCAGCCTATTAACAGGAATCTAAAATTTAAAATTTGATGGCAGAAGGCCTTAAATTAACCAAGTAGGCTAAAAGGGGGAGTTGTGGGCTAAAGACCCGAAGAACGTTACATCTCTCAGAAGGCTTAAAAATTTAGTAAAATGAACCTTCAGCAGTCTCTCTGGGTTTGTTTACAAAAACTACATAACAAGTGACCCATTACAAACAATATTGGCTGCAGAATAAAAGGAACTGTAACATAAGCCTAGGACTGGTCCTCACTGAGAGACAGAAAATTAATATAAGCTGAAGAGAAAGGGTGAAAACTAACAAAAGTGTAAGAGAAATAATTTGAAAGCCAATTTAAAATTTAGTTAACAGCCAGAAGTACTAAAAGTTAATAAAAGGCAAAACTACAATTTGGAAAACCATGTGCTCTTAACCTTCACAGTTTGAAAAATGAAAATAATCACTAAAATTTAAAAGAAAGCAAAACTTACTCATCAGTGAGGGGCCGTCAACTTAGCTGCACATGTTAGAAGGAGAAATGCTCAGCAAAACTAACAAACACTTAAATTTAACAAATAAATTAAACTGGAGCTGCTCCTAACCAGTACAGCACGGCTCGGAGTCTTTGCCACTCTGCCGGAAAGGCCAAACGCCTTCAAATGGTCAGTCGCCTCTGCAGCCAATAAACCACACACACACTATATAAAACACACATGAGCCGGGGAGATATAGGTATAGAACCGGCTCAGTAAAACCTGTTTTTTCCTGTTGAATCGTATAGTGTAGAATAAATATTGGGAGGTTTCTCAATTACCACGGGTGAAATTAATCGTCTCAGGAGTTATACTAATCTTCAGTTAATAGTAACATTCAAACCTAATCTATGGATACAGGATGATGTGCGTAAATGTAAAGTTTCTGACAGTCATGATAAATTAAAGCATTCAATAACTTGGAAGATTTTGCGTCGGAGTTGGTGGGCCTGTTCAGCTATCTATTTTCATAACCGTTGATATTCTCAGGAATTTTTAAGGTAAACCTACAGTTCAAATAAACTATTATTGTGTATAGTATACTTTCATAACCCCTCCTGACTTATAGCATTGTAAGTGAAATCCACGTAGAGTTCCGTAATAATAACAGATAAAACAAATAAACTTAAATTATTGCAGCAATAAAAAGTTAGAAAAAGAGACTATAAAATAACTTCAGTGATATATTGAAACATGTCATCGTAGTGTTATGAGTATGGGGTGATATTTCTATATCGACCAATTTCCGCGTCTGAAGCACTGACAAGTATTGAGTATACAATGCAAGAGCTTTTACTGACGCTATAATTACCCAATTTTATACTTAAAATCATCCGACCACTCAAGTTCACGGATTTCAATAATATTTTTAAGGTCCCGATATTTCTTATTAAATGCCATAGAAAGAAGTTTAAATATACGTTTTCCTTTGACTTGCATGGACTTGAAGATTATTTTGATCCTTTACATGTGTGTAGTCAATACGATGTTTGCGTCCATCTTTTCATGAAATACACTAATGCGAATTTAGAGTTAAATACATAACTATATCAGGTAATCTTAAAATATTTCCTAAGTACTTCTTTTTTATTTCCTATATGTTTTTCAAACAAGTGTGTTTTACTGTAGCGTAATATCTCATGATCATATCGATATCATAATATTATTTTGCAGAGGATAATATTTTATGGCATTATAACCTTAGGATTTTTATTTAATTTTGGCTTTATTTGTTATAGCTCCTTGAGGCAAAATAAAAAAGTAGCTTGGCTGAGTTGTATATCAATGTATGGTAATCCGGAGCGAGGCGATGTGGCTGTAGACTGATTGAAATCTGCAATTCATGTCGTCCTAGCCTGGGGGATCATGCGGTCTATAGCAGAATGTAACCTACAGTACATGCACGTAGTACATGTCTTGGTGACTTGTAACCTACCTTCAGTACAATGCCTATTGAGTATTTGTTGTATCAGGAGCCTCTTTTTAAAAAATACTTCTCATGTGTCTTGTAATAACTGAGTTTAAGGCAGAACCTATATTTCAGCCATTCTATGACGACATGTAAGCTTGTTTCAAAATTTCAATGAATATAGTAGAATAGAATTTCAATTCTATTTCAATGAATAGATATATTTAAAATCGGATAAAAACAATCCGCTTATCACAATAAAGTTTAGTTTTACAAATTTTGGCAAAAGTGAGGAATAGAAATATTTTGCAGCACTGCCATAGATCATTAACTTACCTTTGTTCTATGATAACCCATACTTATCTTTGTTACGAAAAATATACTCCCATATGCTTCATGGATTATTCTTGGTCTTTACACGTCGGTATTTATATTAAACCATCCCATCTAAACTTTCTCCACTATGAAATGGAGAATGGCGTGGCTAACCGATAGAATATGCATATATAAAGACAGCACTTATAATTTAAACATATATAAGGGACATTCAAAATTACACCAATTAAAACTAAAATGCATTGTTTACTACCGGGAATAAAATTATAAATACAAGTTTATCGCCTCGCGATCTAAAAATTATTTTTTTAACCGTCCATACACATCCCCCACTTTTTCTCAGTATAAAGACGAAAGGAATTCATAAAAATACAAAAAGAATTTTGGACGTGCCTAAAGAAATGTAACAATAAAAATAAAAGTCTCCCACTTCAATTAAATATTGATGATATAAATAAGTATTTTATTGAAATGGGGGTGTGGAAAAGAAGTAAGTGCCGAAAAAATTGCCTTCTTTAAGGAAAACAGGCGAGAGGAAGTGGTAAATGATTTCATCTTTTCAACAGTAACAAGTGACGAAGTAAAATCAGCAATGAATGAAATCAAATCAAAAGCAGTCGGGAGTGATGAAATTGCAATAGATATGATCAAGGCTGTGAGTCCGTATGCCATAGAGGCCATTACACATTTCATAAATAAGTCATTAATAAATGAGATTTTTCCTGAAAACTGGAAAATTTGTCTTGTACACCCTTTGCCAAAGATGGCAGCCCCTAAATGTGTCGAACAGTTAAGGCCCATATCGATATTACCCGCAATGTCGAAGATTCTCGAGAAAAATTGTAACAAAACAAATTGTTAATTATATGGAAAGAGAAAACATTTTGCCAAAAAACACAATCTGGTTTTAGGAAAAAGCCACAGCACATGCACTGCCCTGGTAAACTTATTCAGTGATCTGATCGATGAAAGAGGCCAAGGAAGATAATAGCTCAGTTGTAATGCTTGTCTATTCACAAGGGTTTGATTCAAAAAAATCATGAACTGCTGGTGGCGAAGATGCATTATTATGGATTTGGCAAAAGCGTAATAGATTGGGGTCAAATCATATCTAGATGGTAGGAGCCAGATTACAAAGTTGGGAGCTGAGGCATCCGCTGTCTTGTTTAAGCGTAGAGGTGTACCTCAGGGAAGTTGTCTGGGCCCAATTCTTTTCAACCTGTACACACAAGATTTTCCTTCATGTGTGCAAAACAGTGGAGTACACCTATATGCAGATGACTCACAATTGCACTTATCATATGCGCCTGGCAAAATTGAAGAGGCGTTTCTAAGGATTAACTCTGATCTAGAGAGAATCAGCCAGTGTGGTCGCATGACAATGGCCTCAAACTCAATGTTAGAAAGTGCACTGTGATTCATCTTACCCTACACAACCTTGTAGAGGGCCCCTTTGTGACAGCGTGAAGACTCTCGGCGTAGTGCTGGATAGGGACCTTACGTTCTGTAACCATGTCACTTATACCATCCAGCGTGCCATTGGCTGGTTAAGGGGTCTCTACAGGTTTAGGGATCTGCTGCTGCCGGAGTCTGCAAGGCTGCAATTAATGCAGGCTTTCGTGTTCTCTGTATTTTACTATTGTTATCCTCCTTATGGCAACAATATCTCGAAGGGAGACCAAGAGCAAATCCAGAAGCTTCAAAATTCCGCAATTCGTTTTTGTTTTCAAATTGAAACGCTTTGATCGTGTTTCTCCTTATCGAGATGCTGTTGGCCTATTGCTGATGGAAACTGTGTGCAGGATACAGACCTGTATTTTAATTCACAAGGTTCTGTCTGACGGAGAGCCACAATACTTAATCGGGAGGCTCTCATCCCCGGAGGAGGTTTTAAAATACAGAACCCGTCATGTCACGCACTTGCTACACTTTCCAAAAGTAAAACCTGGAATTGGGTAGGAGGAGCTTTTCTTACTTCGGCCCAAAATTGTACATCGACCTGCCCGAAAACCTCAAACGAGTAAAACTAGATTCATTTAGAATAAAAGTAAAGGATTTTTATAAAAATAGTCATGTAGTTTAAGTTAGTTCATTATTTAGTTACTGTTAAGTTTAGTGTGTACTTGTTAAATATTTTGTGTTGCATCTATTTTAAATATTTATAAGGATTGACCGAAGTTATTCTGAAAAACAGTCTTGTATTGAGAAACGCTTGGAAATAAAAGGCATTTTTATTTATTTATTAATAAATTACTCTTTTTAACATTTTCAGAACTAGATATAATACCACTAAAAGTTCTTGAAAGGGAGAATAAAAATCAATAAATGTTACAAATTAGTTTATAGTACATCAGCAGCAAGTATTCGGGCTGAGAAAGCTTTAGACAACTATTTGATTTAAGAAAACTAATGAACCTATATCATTTCTATGTGCAAATATTTCGATGACCATATCCAATCGGCATGCTAAAAATTGTAGTATTAAAAAAGAAAATATTAAGTTTAAATAAATTTTGTTATTAAACATACATGTATAGTGAAGTAGTGTTTATTTATTTAATCACTATTATTTTCTGTCATTACCTACAAAATAATTGTATTAAAAGTGTAAAGTATTTTACAGTGTAACATACAACTGTATGAATATATATTCCAAATTTGGTTAAATATGTGGATACATTTCTTATAAGGCGTATCTATAAGATTAAATTAAACTAATATTTATTTGATCATTGATTATTTTCCATAGCTCTCACTCTATTCCTTTGTTTGTTAATAATTCTAGACTCACAATTTTATTTTTGTATCTTTCAGGTAAGAATCATAACAAGGGCTTTTATTTTCATTATATTATTATGAGATAAATTTAAAATTTTATGAAAGGTTTTTAAACAATTTTAAAATCTTGTAATTGTTTTCTTTATACGTATTTTTAAATATGTGTATACTTAATTACATACCTACATATCCTTTAAAAAATAATGAAACATCGAAAGAATATGATTTGATGAATTTGATAAAAAAGTACTTTTATTTTAACTAAAGAACTCTTACATATAAAAAATATAACTCTTTTTAGTATCTCTTAGATGCTCACAAGGAAATTACTTTCAAAGCTTTGCAGCTTATTCACATTACTATCAAATGAATAAGTTACGCATATTATTACCTATAAATATTCATACTACAACCGTTTATATTATTACAACATTCATGGACAAACTCCTTAGCGGCATTCAAATGTACAACTATGTGTCTGGTGAGGATTCCTTGAGGAATGGTATAGATCACTTTTAAGTTATATACATAGTTTCATATTCAACATTTTTCAATAAGCAGTTCACAGGTTTTAAATTACCTACAATGAGTAATCGCATAAGATGCTTTAGGTATTTCCCAAAACTTACATACAAAATTGAAAAATGCATTTGCCAGACCGCTCTACATTAGACATTTGTCTATAAATATTTCACAGCGTCTAGTACTTTATATTATACTATACTAATATTTTAAAAACTAGTTAACTTAATTGTAATACTAAGAGTTACGAGTTAAAAAACGAATTCATAAAATAATATTAATTAATTTTATTTATTACAGTTTATAATTTATGCTTAACATTTAAAAAAGTTCATAGAAATAAAAATGTGAAGAATGTTTGCGTTATTACATCAAATTCCGTCCAGTAACAAAATGAGGATCAAGGCAGGCTGCTCAGAGTGCTCTCATTTGTCTTGTATTGTAACAATGACATCTTGTTACTGCGTCTAGAAAATACAGACATCTGCATTACTCTTTTGTTGAGCATGAAATGGCAAACGTCTCATTTTGTAAGCAATCACGCTAAATAAATAACAAAATTATATTTTATATACATGCAAATTTCATAAATTAAAATGTATTTAAGTTGGAAGATATTAATAACAAGAGTGATAGAAATGAGGAAACTAAAGAACGTACTCCCGTGAGAGTGCTGTCTGCTTCTGGATTCATTTATATTTTACTCTACTGCAGCTGGTGGCAGATGGAAATGCACAACAAATTTTCCTTTCAAGACGTACCCCGTTGTGTCACGTTTTGCTTATTTATAAATTGGGGCTCACCATTATAACATGGAATTAAATATTGGGCAGTTATTTATTTACTATTATATATAAGGAATCTTTACATATCTCATCCAGTTAAAGGAAACCTAATTCAATACGTGGCAAAATTTATATAATGTTCCTTCAAATAGAAGTGTAATAGTATATTCGATAATCGGATCTAATAAAAGTGATTTGTTTCAGAGCCATTTATGTGATTATTATAACCTGGTTTAAAAAGCAAGAAAGATATACTATTAAACTTGTTTTATATTCCTTTTTTATGTTTGTACAACGATTTTTCTGAAACTACTAAACAGATTTTGTGATTTTTATTAAGAAATAGGGCTGCCCTAAGATGGTTATAAATATATATGTTTAAAGATTTATACCATTATCTGATCATAAAATTACTTTAAAGGTTTTAAACATAAAACCATATTGATACATACATACATATATATAGAAGGCAGAAAAACTATAGAGATGCAAATTTTTTAATTATTACAACATCAGAAAATGCCAGGAAACGTAATTTTTTAAACTGAAGTCAGACACAATACAAAAATAAACATAGCTTTTTATAAATGGAAGAATTATAAAGTAACAATAAAAAACTAGGAACTCAGCACAAGAAACCTTTTTATAACATATAGAAGTCAAAACATAATACACAAATAGGACAGGAACACTGATTAAGTTTTGGAAAACAAAATAGGAAGAATAACAATATATACAGCACAAATAAATTAATAAAATAGGTGATATATTTAATTCTATAACGTAATCATAAAAACCAGATAATGAACAGGATCTCTGTTGTACAACGTGCATAACTTCGGAGAGCCCAGATGCAGAAAGCAAGGGATGTTAATAGACAAGGCAGTGTGACCAACCTTTTAGATTAAAAAATATAAATACTCTAATTCTGACCGTTCAGAGGGTTACATTAGATTTTTGCTATACTTGTAACTATATTGGCAATATGGTTGTATTTTCATACGATTGTTATTTAGAAGCAATGCTATTTTTATTACATTATTTAATTTAATTTTTACTTATGACATATTTATTATATGTTAGAAAGAAATCGATTATAATTATTTTAATGATTATTAGTTTTTGTTTTTCATTTTATTGTTATTTTTATCAATTACTGTTATAATTCAGATTTTGAATCAGAATTCATGTTATTTGTATTTATAATAAAATGATTGTGAATCTAGTATTAAATTGTGTAATGAGGGTGATTGTCTCTACTATTAGTTATTATTTATTGATTAGTTTTTTTTGTGTGTGAATCCCATCAAGACTATTGTTATATAAGTTCATTTTTTATTGTGTTTGGAGTTTAGTTTTTGTTGACATTTTTCTATTTAAATTATATATTTATATTGTTATTTATAATTAACAACATTCGTATTTGTATACAATAGGAAACGTATGCACTATAAATAATAGTAAATAGATTTTTTCACCCTCAAATAGCTACTAACTAGAGGGGATATTATTAAGACGGTCCTGCATAGTTGTAAGACATAAAAACAAATCAAATTAATATTATTATTATTATTATTATTATTATTATTATTATTATACCACGAGCAGGCTGGCAGACTGAGGTGTTAAAAACCGATGTGGTAGAACTAGAGGACTAAATTGGTCACCAGTGTCTTCCTGTATTTTACCAGTGCTACTTTAACATACGTAAGCGAGAGGTTATCCATGTTTTTTACGGATCATATTTCTATACAGTGTGTTTTATATTAAAACGATCCGTCTCATAATGGAGTGTTTTTGGTCGTCTATGGAGAGGAAAATATAAATTGTCATGAATCGACCTCCGGGTAAACGTCACAGACAACATCCGTGCAATTTGTTCATCAAAAATGACTTCACTGTTGATTATTATTTCACTCAGAAGTGATTGAACTAATGGTAACAAAAGACGTGTTGCAATTGTCATAGATAACGCCAAGTTTAACATAGCAGTTTTAATTAACAACTTATAAACTAGACTGTTCGCTTTCGATACACTTAGCACCCTTCCTATAGACCCAATTATTTCCCCAAGTGACAATGTTTGGTTTCGGCCCTTGAAAGAAACAATGGGAGGGAGTAAAGTCTCATGGGGTTGAGGAATGTTTACACAATCAATTGGTGACTCAATCAAACTTAAAATTTCCTCAAAGAAGTTTATATTTTCAAATGAAACTCAAATACATTGTGCTATTTGTGGCTTTTACCAAAAATAGCTTTTTCCAAACTAGCGCTATTTTTTATTTCTAAACAGTTGGATACAAATAATATACTATCCATGAGTATCCATAAATTTTGGAATGTTGATTTTCTTATGAAAATATATCGATAAAGCCAACTGTTAATACAAAAGTAAAATGTCTCGGTTTAAGTTCCAATTGCTGTAAGCTATATAACCGATTGAATCTGGCTATTAGATGTGTACGATAAAAGTGTTGCATAAAAAAATGCGTACACATTATTAAAATTTGGATTATAAGCTAGTATGGAAATTACGAGTTAGAATATGAATTAAATCAATTGAGATTCCGTTTCCTAAATACTATGTTTTTCATTGCAATATTCACTAACTAGCCGCTACTACATTACTACACTTGCTTAATGCATTAGTGTAGTATATGATGAGTTTCCGTGTGTAATCCTGCAAAGACGAAATGTGAAGGTCGATGGTTTTTCAAATATAAATAACTAATATTCCTTCAGGCGTAATGCATATAAATTTGAGTAGAGTTAAGGATAAATTCATAATATTATTCTAAATTCAATTAGAAAATAAATATTTTACTATTCAAAACAGAGTTCATTTTGTTTAATACGTTCAACCATAATGTTACAGTACAATATTATACGCTCAGTATTTGTAATACCAATGTAACATATCTTTTGGTCTCAAAAATGTTCTTATTCACTAATTCTCTGTAACTATGACGTACATAATTTGAGTCTTTTCTAAAAGCCACCAAAAGATTATATTTTTGTACAAAACAAATAAGACAGTAATGAGAGATTGAGTATTATTTATTTTAATAGTATTGTAGCTATATAGATTGCTACAGTAATATAGCATTATTATAATACAATTTTATAACACATTATAATATTTTATAGCAGTCTAATGTTAATATACTATATATTACGTGTAATTACATGGTATTTTCCGCCTTCACAACAGTACTTATAAAAAATAGATTTAACATTATTGAGATCATTATACTGTTCGTATGCATACTTTTCTATTTTAGACCGTTTCAAATTTTAAATGAAATTTCCCTGATTGAGTAAACCTTTTAAGATATATTTATAGATTTTACATGGGTGCATTGAGCTAATGCATTGTAAAAATATTAGGAGTTATGGTATTTTAAAAATATTTATTTTATTTCCAAATAACCTAAGTCCTATTTCTTGCACTTTACATATAGCACTCGTTAAGATATTCGCCACGTTGACGTTTAGAAAATATAACGTCGCACCAACCAGCGCATCTCTGTGGCATGTCATGGAGTAGAAACCCTTCTGTTGTCTGTTACCTGTTGCTAACACTAGTCCTAGATATCAGTGCTTCACAAACTGTGTCAACTAGTATAGGTCCTCAGTAATAGTTTGGTAGACACACATGGAGAAGTAGAAAAAGCGTGTTTTCATTAGATAACACTGTAATGTACCGACCGAATGAATGGCATTCTCCAAGTAACGCCTTCAAATTAGAAGTTGAGGGAATAGGGTTATACACGAGTCTTTATTATAAACTTCCTTTACGAAACATATACATATGAGATAGAGATAGGGACCGTGAACATGTGATAAGAGATTACCTCTGTAATAGTGATAATAGAGTATTGGGCTTAATTTGTTGAAAAAATCATTGCACCATGTCCAGGTGTGTTTCTCTGACATTTGTCCATAGTATTTTGTTTATTACCTTTTAAATCCACAATTCCATCTATGTTAGCATTTCAATCTCCCAATGACATTTTACCAATTTAAAGAAATCTTTATAATGTATGTGCCACTGGACGTAAGACCTAGTTTGAGATTGTCTATAAACTCTTTGTTGAGTTCTATCTAATAAACATAAAATAAATTATACTACTCAAAACTGAGTAGAGTGTTTAGCTCCTATGCTCGCTTGGTGTTTTGCTGAAAGTGTTGACAATAAACATTGTCAAAACAACGTTTTGTACTTGTTTCTTAGTTGGCTCTGAAAATCAATTTGCATGTATTGCAAAAAAATCAATCAATCACGCTTATAGTTCCTAATTCTTATTTCTATTTAGCACTAAAAACGGTTAATCAAACTTTGTTTTACCATAGCTTGCGGATTTATATACATAATCTTCAAACAATTATAAATTCAAGGAAGACAATAATTTTGGTAGGCCTACTGTTAGTGCGGAGTCTTGGTCTTATTTAATCAATAGTAATTACACCTATAATTTCCTATTTTAAAGCTTTTAAGTAACTGAATTCTGTCTGTATCACTTATTCTGTATTCATGGCCACAGTTCCAATATTGGAGCAGCAGGGAACTTCTGAAAGTTGCCGGAGGCTCGTACGTCTGTAGGTCTTGGATTTATATCGGTTAATACTATGGAAAAGTTTATTGATGATGTATGAATAGAGCTATCAAACATTTACTAATTTATGTTAAATAAATAAATGTTAAATTCAAAAATACAAAACACCCATTTACTTCTAACTCAAATCCACTAAATCATTATTACTTTAACTGAATATTAGGTATGGTAGTATAAATTGAGGTAATAAATATTTAAACGTATTAGTAAATGCGATAAAATGTGTAGTTATTTTAATTTAACCATAACACTGTGATGAAAGAATATTTTATTTAATTTTTTTATTGATGTCTTGTTAAAGATAATAGAACTAAGGGCATTTGTCATCGTCATTTGTGACAAAACATCATAACACTATGTGTAGAAGATTTAATTTTACGATCTTATTCGGGTTTAAAAAAATGCCTTTGAACATTTAAAAAATGTGGTAATGGGACTTACTAATAGATAATTATTTTAACTTTGAGTGTTAGTTCATTTGCACATTTTTAGTTTCCTGATACATTAGTGTTTTGTTACACCCGCAGAAGGGGTAAATTCATTCCTCGAAACGTAATGTTACAGGCAATATTTTATTATTAATAATTGTCAGTTACATGATAACTGTACAGTAGATACACTCAGCAAGACGATGAGTTCTTAATTATTCCACAGACACATAGGCTACTTAAGAACTCTGTCTGGTATTCTCAGCAGATATCCAGGGTAACCTAGATGAAAAAGGTATCTTCATTGTCATTTCACAATTTAGTGCACTTAAACAGTTAAATGTATGTGAAATATCGTAATAAAACAGTTAAGAATTCATCGCGTTTCTGAATACTGAAATCTTGACCAGTGCTGCCTGTTAGGTAATTATTGGCCAGATACTCCACAGCTTCAGTCTTGCTGAAGTCCTACAAACGAACGTGGACTGTGTCAGATCTTAGACTCAGTACTAAACGCAAGTTGTACTTGACCTGCCTTTGGCATTGAATCAACACTTCCCATCTTACCTCTGTTATGTGTAGAAAACTCGGCTGCTCGACAATGCTTGGGGTCGTGTCTAAAACAGATGTAACTAAAGATGTTCGAAAATGTATTAAAAATTATTATTATAAAAAATAAATAATGTAATCATCTGTTATAAAACTTAACTGATAACTATAATAACTACGATGCATTTTTATATAATGTTATATAAGGGTATTTACGGTTATACTGACAAAATACTTTGTGTACACAGTGATATGCCTGCCCTAAAATTAAAAAAACATTTATATTTGAGCCTTCCAGTAAATATATTATTTACAACTGTGGCGTGACGTTATAATCCAACACGATCTCAAAAATCTACTGATATAGACTTTACTATCACTGGTAAAATAAATAGAAATTTTTCCAATATTTATATCTTTATTGCAAGGTCTTTCGTAATCAATGATTCCATCATCAGGTACTTCACAAATGAATATAAACTTTGTCTAGAAGCTTAAAGAATTGCAAATCTACGTCAATCGACAGTCATATTAAATTAAAAAAGGAAGTACTAGAATGATCAAAGTTGATTGTGCTAAATGAGAGATGATTATTTATGTAATTATTCTTAGTGGATGTTAAATGAATCGAAAAGTTCATTTTCTTCATACCTGCACTATTCTTGATGATATTATTACAACCTAATTACATTAAATTTTCTGTTCCTTGTGTTTATATATTTTTTCATTCCTGGTCACATAAAAACATTATCAAATAGTGTTATTGAAAATATATTCAGGCTATTTCAGGCTGATTCTAGCTATAGTTATTGTAAATAGATTCAGGCAATAGATTCGTAACTTTTAAGGCCAGAATGATACGAAACAAACTATATTTTATTACGTTAACATTAAAGGAGTAAAAAGAGGGCAGTATCAAACATATTTAATGCGTGAATATTATATCTCAGTGAAAGATGCTTATGAATAATCATTAAATGTAATTTTCAATTTTTTTACTTTTTGTAAGGCGGTAAGAAAAATATACATACAAAATATACAAAAATATACGGTAAGTTTTTTTTTTTTTTTTATGTTAATTTTAAAATATCACAGCCCAAATTGTGATGAATATAGTTCGTATTCGTTTAGATAAACTTTAATACATTCAAGATAGGCGTAAATTATTCTGTTGCAGACTATGAGTACCTAATATTGTGATGATATTGTACAAGAAATTATCTTACTTCATTAAACATTCTTGCCTTCTGAAATAATCTTAAAATCCTAAACATGTTTTTAAATGTTTTCTGGCTACAAAAGGGACTAACTTCACTCCAACCTATAAAGTAGAAGGAAATACTTATTTTTCTCGTGTATTTTTATCAATTTCATTACTAGTAGCCAAAATACCCATTTTTTATATTTTCTTACTTAATAATTAGAGCAGAATTATGCATTTCAACTTATTTGAACTGGTATTTAGGTAAGCCTGCATAATATTATGCGATTTCTTTAGTACCTATTGATGAAAATGTAACCATATTGCATGACTATAAAATGTTCCATATGATTTACAATATTATTACATCAAAAAGAATTTACGTTTATCATTTTAAGAAGATGGAATAACATTATATGTGCAATATAAAAATAAAAATTCCTATTTCAGGTTTTTGTATGATTTAAAGAACAAAGAATAATTTATCATTTAAAATGTCCGGGTTTTATTTTTAATACATGCTTACAATAGAGTAAGATATTTAAGGCTGCATGTTGCTTACTTAATTGACTTACCATAAGAATAGAGAATATTATTTCAGAACTAAGATAAACAGCTTAATTATAATATGAAAACAGGCTGTGAGCCAACAATTGATATTTAAGTAGCTATTAAAAGATAGCTGAAGCCACTTATTCTCGACAGCAGCCAAACTTTTCACATCTAACAAAAACTTGGAACCCTGACTAATCTCGATAGCCGGATTTAAAAGTTCCAGAATCTGCTGTAACTTTCAGAGGAAGACGGCTATTTTCTTACGACATTCGACAGTCTTTCTTTAGAATTAAAGTATGGAAGTACTTTAAATATATATTTAAACTAACATTAGTAATTACATAAATTCGTTCAGTTTTCGGTAATATTTGCACTGCCAAAGTAGTTATTATACAATGTTAAATGATTGGCTTAACTGTATAATTTGGAAACGTTCCTTTAATTTTTCAAAAAATATTTTAAAATATTTGAACAGTAACTTTAGTTGTAATATGTTTCAAAAATGATCTAAAGATTAGATTAGTTTCCGGGCAAGGAAACATTATTGTTTGGGGCAAGGGGGTAAAGGAATGCGATTCTTTTATTCCACAAAATCCACTTTTTTATCTAAAAAAATTAGGGTCATTATGGTTTCTAATTTAATCCACTATTAGCAAACTGAATATTGTTGAAACTTTTTATTTCTTTTACACATAATTTATACATTTTAGCTAAAATTATTAAAAGAGTAAACTCGAAATGATATTGTGATATACTGTAAGGAGTTTCGTTGATTTTGTATGCTGTCTAAAAGTTAAATAATTTTGTTGGACAGTTCAAATTTTATCTATGTATTTTTGTGACGACCTTTTCAACATATTTGGGGAAGTGGGCTGAATCATAATTAATTGTTCAACAAAAACATGTGACGCAAAAAACGCAAATAACGAAATCGACAAATTCGTAATCTGACATGGGGTTTCTTTAAAACTATGCACCGCATACCATTTCTAAGACAAATAAAAATTACAATAGGCTATTTTCTATACATTGTGATAAAAATATATTCATGCACAGATAATTGTGTTTTTACTTATCGTACTTGAAATGT
This sequence comes from Homalodisca vitripennis, assembly GCF_021130785.1. Lineage (NCBI taxonomy): Eukaryota > Metazoa > Arthropoda > Insecta > Hemiptera > Cicadellidae > Homalodisca > Homalodisca vitripennis. The sequence continues at coordinate 122,707,665 of NC_060208.1, forward strand.
TTTAATTTTAAACACTAAAAAACAGTATTTATGAATTACTCGTAATTTTAATGATAACTTAAAAATAACGGGACCAAGTATTGGCAAGCAAAGCTTACATTTGTGCAAATAGCAATACGACTTTTAGCTGAGAATAAAGGGATCGAATGAGGTTAAATCATAAGTTCCGTGACAAACTATTGTACCCTTCGGCTCTGTCGTCATGAATTGCAGATTTTAATCATCTCTCGTTGTCTGGCACGTAACAGATTACCTCTCATTACTGGAGTGTACATCTTGTGTTCACGAAACGTACCGAACATAAACTTGAAATAATTGAGAATATGTTAAATTATTGTACTGATAATATTCATCAGTGTGTATTAAATCTATGGATATATTGAAAAATATTTATATATAATATTATTTAATAGTTTTTATGTCCATCAAATCAATTCTTTGAAGCTTCTATTGCTTATTACTGAAACAATTATACAGCCATGTCTTTTATTTATATGATTTACATTATTTGAATTATTTTGGATTTTCTGTTCTTGTTTATGATTCTTAAATGCTACATGGACTAATCTGAACTCCTTAGCTTGCTTGACATCCATGAATCAAGTGAAAATATATGTAAAATGACATGCCTACACATTTCTATGGCAAATTAGTATTATTTCTTAAATCCCTAGTGTCACAATATTGCCTTTTCACAAGTCAAATTTCTTTGGTGGCCCATCTGGTATTTTATACTAAGATTACTATTCTAAACGATTGTCTAAATAAAATTTGTAACAGAAATCATGCAACATGAATGTATGAATTTAAATTTTATTTCATCATAATGAAATAAAATTTCCGTAAAACATATTTTACGGAAATTGTTATTTAAAATACGAAGCCGGTTTAAGTTTTTTTTATTTACAACCTAAAACGTATTTTTTAGGTTTTATGTTTGTTCACTTATTTATTTGTGTATTAACGAATTTAATCACTTTATGGCAGGATAAAGCCCTTCTCTAAACCTTATACTGTTTTGAGTGTGGAGAGCCTTGTTACAAACCACAACATTCAGAGCCTGACAAAATAATCATAATGAAATGATTCACAATTGACATCACTAGTACTTTTATTTACAGCTAGTAATTTTAAACGCATATAATACTAAAACTACCTACCTCTGTGCTTTAAATTTAGAAATTGAATAGAAGTAATCTAAATTGAGTAAAATATTTTAAACATCAGCAATGTTATAACCTATTCTCAATTGTGTAATACAAAGTAATTTACGAATGTTGAAAAGTTACATTTATACCAATTTATTCTGAGCAATTTATAGCAACAATTAGTACTGCGAAAGTTAGTAAATTAGTAAAGTAAAAGTTTTCGTTGACGCTCAGCCAAGTGACATGTGCCGTGACTAACTCAATTTTGTCTATATAGAATGGAGGCTTAATGAAAAATTTCGATTTTTATAGGTCGGTTCGTTTTGAGATAGCTTGCGAATATAAATAAATTTAATTGACCAGCACTTTGAGTGATATACTTCGCAAACGGATTCAACACACATTAATATTTAAAATACTTTTTGAATTAGCCTGATAGTAAAGCTATACGTTTAGAAAAGCTTCGTTCTAAAATTGAAAATATTAGTGGAAATCCGCAATTAACTTTTAATTACTGCAACTAGTCTTAAAGAGGAGGCAATTGTTATTAATATTTATTTATTGATTTTTGCTTTAAATATTACAGATGTATGCTCATCAATGTAAAAGTGTGTGAAACAAAAGAACGAAGTGCACTGATGTTGTTAGTATGGATTTACATGAAAGTGTAACGTCTACCAGGTCGTGTGAAAACTCTTAAGATTCAAAGAACAATAAGCCTTGAAGTATGATATTTGCTCATTACCGTACCACACGACAACTTGACTGAGTTTAAAGTGTAGTAAACTTGGATTAATTGTTAAAGTATCCTTGCAATAGTTTGATTTTATGAGAATATTTATATTGAATGAAATTAAATGTCATGTACCACATCATTTTTTGTTATTATCTATAATGTTTTATCTATAAAATAGTATGTAAAACACAGTGTATCATAGAGTATTCTAGTACATTATAAATAAATGAATATTCAACGTTTAAATAACACATTTTTAATTATTTAGAAATATAGAGAATTATTTTAAAATGTTGTGTAATGAGGTCATCACCAATCCAATAATATTAAAATTCCACTTTTCTTTTCATCCCATATAACCGTTTTTTCCATTTGTATTACTGGCGTGGTAATAAATTATAAGCCCTCTAATAGGGATGTAGTATTTACATACCAAAATACCAAATGGATTTACCTTAAACTGTTATGTTTCTAATAAACACGCGCGCGCGCACGCTCCAGGGGCATCAGGGAGTGTGAAACCGAACTGGCCTTCAGCTTTACACCTAAAATATTAATCTGTGTTGTTTAAAACCACAAAAAATAAATTGTTATATTTATAATCAAATTATTTTATAATTTATGTAACTCGTGCAGTGTGGCTTATCTTGTATCATACATTAAAAATTCTGATAAAAACAAACCACGAATATACTCTATACTTCTTACGAATACACAAGTACGAGTAACCGCATTCGGAGTCAAAGATAGCATCCAGCCATATTTGTCTGACCGCAGTAGTAAACAAAACTATAAACCGTGTTTTTACTGCTGGTGCCTTTTACGTTGATTAAACGCTTCCTCTTTCACAACGTCTGTAAAAAACAACATTTTCTATTTTCGTTACTTAAGGCAAAAATAAGTATGTTTCTCGCTAACATAAAAATATTAATTTATAATGTTAGAACTCTCCCCACTTCTACAATCAGACATATCAATTATAGAACAGATACTTTTATGCAATTTATGAGAGCGACCATTAGTACACAGAATTAGTAGTAGTCTTTTTAATAGATTAATTTTATGTGATTTATTTTATAGCTGTGCCTCTGACATAACTATATAGTTAAGGTAAATTTTAATTTTATCCTACTTATATTATAATGCGAAAATTTGGAAAGCATAATGTTTGGAGGTAGAGAATTCATATGTTAGGATGTTTGGGTTTTTGATGCTGAATTATAAAACAATATTGTGTACAGATTTATATGAATGCATTTTGCTTGTATACAAGGATAAAATACAGATATATTTTCATTCTGAAATGCAATCTATTGTGAAATAGTTATTGCATACATTTGTATTTTCATAAAGAAAATAACACCTGTCGTAGTATACAACAAAATAGTTATAACAGTATATGGCAGCATCTAACTTTTAAAACAGATAGCAGCAGTGACAAATTCAAATCTTTAGATTATTTTGCATACTTCAAATTCTTTTACACTGTGAGGCGGCTTATTTACATTAACCTAAAAAACTAAAATGAAGGAACCAGACTCAAAGAACAATTCGTTCTAGACTAGAATTTGAGGAAGCAAAGGTACGTCGCAGTGTGCCCGTGACCGTTGCTATTGAAATCACAAATCAGTGTACAAGACTTGTGTATTTTGTTATTGCAAAAAACTACTGAAGGGGGAACTAACACATTGATTAGTTACATTAACTTTTATAGATATATATAACCTATAAATACCTCATACCTCAAGCTGGACATAGAAACAAGCTGGATATCCCGCAAACTAGGCATGGCAGTTACTGTATATATTGTAATTTGCCTATGTTTTCATTAAACTGACACTATTCGATGTTAGAAACTGTGCAAATGAACGAATAAAGATTATTTTTATTTGATTTTATTTGACATGGTTTATGCAGATTAAGAATATACAGTGATTACTTTCATATACATATATTAACATTTAAATTAAAATAAAATGGTTCCCCAATTGCTTAGCAAGACATTGCGTGCAAAGCCGCGTGTAGCTGCTAGTATAATAGCAAAATATCTATTTTTCAAGAAAATGTATTCGTGATGAAGAGATAAAACGACTTATATCAATATTTATATCTGGAATCTTCTTAACAGTTTTTCACTTTATACCATAATAAAGGCTTAGTTTTTCTTTATATTCAGAATATGTATATATATATATATATATGTATAATTATAAGATGAAAACAAGAATCGACATATCGATGCAACCAGTTTCCTAGATAGATTGGGATGCTCTCTATACTGTCTGAATTCTACAAACATCCAACAGATCAATAAATACTCTCATATTCTACCGGGACTGATTGCGTGCAGTCGGTTTGCTAAATTTATAAATATTGCTAGTATTTGCATTATACTAGTAAATTAGTAAATTTTAGCGTCATACGTAATAAATGTTCAATAATACTGCTAACATTGCATTTACTGTAGACTACTTATAAAGCGCTGCAAACTTAATATGGTTTTTAAATAAACAGATAGCCTGGTATTATCCTGGTATTTATTGGAAAATTGGCATTAGACGACGTAAATATAAATAGGTAGTACACTGCCAATCAACCTCAGTGTACTGCATTGTACTTTATTTGTTATGCCCTTTGCAATGAACACAATTTTTTGATCTAGATAATAATACCCATTAGTATCTTTTCTATGCCATCTCTATCCATTCCTTCTTCACTCCCTTAATAGTCCATGCCCAAATATTGCAGAAGCCAATTTCAAGTGTCATCTACACATATGCATAGCTTTTTTTCAAATTTGATTTGATAGCATATTTAAAAAGTATTCTTAGTACATTATCATATTTATACGAAATAAATTATTTCATTTCGTTATTCAATCTTCATCTCTGTGACCTCCAAACACTGCTGTACAAGGGAAGAGATGGGTAAAAGATGGGGAAATGGGTAAAAGATGGTAATATTTTCATTGTCTGAAATTGCATGAACAATCAATCACCAAATTCTGTCAACGATCGCCAGTGTAATTCAAAATGTAACATCACTAAACAAAAACTATGAGTACGTTTATTTTTGCAGGTATTTATGATCGGTAACTTACCAAAGAAATGCGCTTAACGCTTTGTATGTAAAGATGGGCGTACAGTCATTACCTTAAACTTCCTCCCCCGATCATTGTGTAAGAGCCAAATATTCACCACAAAAACTGCGTAATCAGCCCGTCCGCAATTTCGATGTTTCAGCGTAATAAACTGAATTATGGAACCTTCTAAACTTATTCTGAATCCATAGAAGGTTTTACTACCCCGATAACACAAAACCCCGGTAATACACAAAACTGAAATATTAGACAGAAATACATAAGTATTATATTGATATATATCCCGTTACATTAAATAAGTCTTTTTAAACTTTGAACTTAAACTATTGTATCATAAATTTTTTTTCTAACCATAAAAACTGTTCTCAGGCTCAAATTTAAATAAATGTAAATATATGTTTCTCAATTTGTATGAATTGAATACTCAGTAAATGAACAAATGTAACTCCAACACGAACTAATACCACTCCACCATCAATAGCACAAACTATACCCAATGTAAGCTCAATTTCAAGTGTCATCTAAACATATGCATAGTTTTTTTTTTTTGAAATTTGATTTGATATAGATTGATAGCTCAATCAACCCTCTCTCACGCCACTTTTAAAAGCAATAACAGACCTTTTCACTTTATTCCAGGCATTAAAATCTATAAAAGCTCATCCATAGTTCGAATAGAGCTTATGAATATAATGAAGTTTATTCCACAATAATTCAAATTTACAAGACATTGCAATAATTGAATAATACTAACCACTGTTACCAGTAATTGTGGCTAGTTAACAAATTTTCAATACATAATAAATATAACATATTTGATTTCAGTTCAGTATACTGTACAATTAAGGTTGACGTGCAGCTTTGCAGTGTTTGTGGCGTGTCTTGGTGTGGGTGAGGCGAACAGTACATAATATAAGATAAGATAAGACAGTTAAAATTTTTTTTACAATGAGCCTAGACTTTTTTGCAATGGATACACCGTTTAAAACTACGATTACAAAGTTATTTGGTTTTATATATAAAAGTACACAGCTTAATATTTAATACAAATACAAAGGCAAACAGATACAATACTTTAACAATACTATAATACTTAATTAATCATACGTATAATTTTAACAAATATTTTCCTGTAAACAAGTAAGTTCTTTTTTATCTAAAAGCCATATTTTTAGTTTTTTTACAAAAAAGGTTTATATTTTCTATTTCTTTAATTTCAGTAGGCAACTTATTAAAATACTTCGGTCCCAGATATAAGAATGATTGTTTTATTATAAACTTGTTTACTTTTGGTAACATGAATAGTCTGAGTTCATTACTACGCATATTATAGTGGCTCCTTGAGAACCCTCTGTGGCCACTTCTGCAATAAAAAAGTCGTAATGTTTTAAAAGTGAACAAATGTTGTATAGGGAGGATGTTAAGGTTTTGGTACAGAGGAAATGAAGATTCTAATGTGTGGACTTTTTTAGAATAATGCGTAAAAACATATTCTGTGTTCTTCTCAAGTTGTCAATAACTGTCTTTGACCCACCTGCCCAACAGACAATGCCATACTGCAGTCTAGAGTGTGTATTAGTCCATAATACAAACTACGCAGCAAGACTACGTCACAAAAGTTTCTTAAAAAATAAAACTTACGTAAGTTATATTTTATTTGATTATGCAAAAGGTTTTTCATGTGCTTTCCATGTTAGATTTTCACCATCATTTATACCTAGGTATTTAAAAGAGCTTACTTTTTCAAAGATTGCACAGTTACAGTTCAACATATTATTACAGGTATCGTTATGGTACCTTATTGGAAAATGGAAATCGAAAGTTTTGTGATCAAAATTTATATATTTTGTTTTGTTTGTATTCAACATCATTTTATTTACTTCACACCATTGTTTAATAATATTAAGGTCGTGAGATATATGAGAGTAAAGGTTGTCTTTAATTTTATCAGAGTATACAAAAAGCAATATCATCCGCAAAAGCAAATATGTTGCCCTTAAAATCCTGATTCAGTAGATCATTTATGAAAATAATGATTAGATTTGCAGCCAAAACAGAGCCCTGGGGCACTCCGGCCTTAACAACCTGGGGTGAACTTAAATGATTACTTATTCGCACTTGTTGGGTGCGACCCGTGAGAAAACTTGAAAACCAATTTAATGCTACACCTCTTATACCAATTGCCTCCATCTTTGATAATAAAATATTATGATCTACTAAATCAAAAGCCACGTTCGTTTAAGTTATTATTGACATCACGACCAATTACACTTTTGTCTTCAATGTTTGGTCCTGAAGCATTGATTTTCTAATGCTTAGGATTAAGGCTTAATATAAATCAAAATAAAAAAACAGTTCATTGCAATAAACTCGATATCAGGATGCTTTCGATAATTCATATCGTTCATCTAATTTCCTTAAATAATAAACTTAAGAACTTATAGTGTTTAGAATTAAAAGGAAAATACGATTACAAACTTAAAAATTTATTATTGTGTACATTGGATGAACAAGACGCAATAGTAAAGATTAAACCTATATAAATCTACTATAAACAGACACAGATTGAGCAAACTCCTAAACTCCGGCAATAAATCTCTTCCGCCGATAACTCTCTATCCTCCGTTTATTACAGCCTGACCTCAGCACAGCGTGATTTCCTCCGTTTACTATTCGTTCAGTATTAATAGTTGCCCACAATTAACTAAATGTTACTAATGTTATAAACAGCCTATAACCGACTAATAATTATTTCTTTTAAACTCTAACAATAAATACCTTCCGCCAATAATTAATGTCTTCTCTTTCCTTCAGGCTGACCTCAGCACAGCGTGATTTCCTCCGTTTACTATTCGTTCAGTATTAATAGTTGCCCACAATTAACTAAATGTTACTAATGTTATAAACAGCCTATAACCGACTAATAATTATTTCTTTTAAACTCTAACAATAAATACCTTCCGCCAATAATTAATGTCTTCTCTTTCCTTCAGGCTGACCTCAGCACAGCGTAATTTCCTCCGTTCAGTAACCCATTCGCTCGTTCCAATTTTGATCTAATATTTATCATTATGTCAATTACTTCTCAGCATTGTGTTAAAATTTTAGTAGATTTCTTAAATTAAGAGGTTACCATCCACAATATTAACATCCAGTACTACAAGAAAAAGTATTTTATAGATTACGAAAAGTTTAATTTGAAATCAAAAGGTACGCTGGAGCGCAGTTGAGCCTGAATTTTGTTAATTTAAAACTCTGAGTCTTTTTTAGTCCGGCAATGGCCACAATGGTTATCTAACAATAAATATGTTTTATCTACAGAAAAAGTATGACATACGTTTACAATAAACTGTATATACTCGTATTTAACAATTTTTTATGAAATGAGTGTAAATGCAGATTTTTAGTGCAAGGGTTTTCCAAGAGACTCTTATGTAAATTTAACTAATGAACAGAAATAAGTAAACAGAAAATGAATATAGAGTTCAAAACAACCAAGCTAGATATTACAACCAAACCGCGGTTTATTGTAGCTTAGATAGTTTTTCAATACGTTATTACTAAATAAAGAAAATTCGTTCTCTACATATACGCAAGATATTAAATATTTATGAGCTTTATAATTTGTAAATTTAATATATCTATATTGTTTTTTTAACATTACCTTACTGATTAGTAAAGAAATAAATATATTACAAAGTCTTTGTAACTGGAAAACTACCTGTAAATTAAAATAGAAAAACCCCTCTCCTAATGTGTTTTTAAAAATAGGTAGCATATTTAATATGTTTCAAAAAAGTCATTACTTTCACACAAACCTTTGAAAATTATTATTAAAACCATTATTTATTTCTTTTATCAATATTATGCACCTGGGTTACAGCTATAAGTCTAAAATATAAACATTATAAAAAAATATTCCAAATATTGTTTGGTAAGGAGAAATATAATTCTTTCAGTATTCGAACTGATAAACTGAAAGGTTTGGGCTTGGTTCGGTACTAACCAATGTTCGGTAGCCACTGTACGTGTTCCTTTATTTCCGTGTTAACGCTCGAGCAAATACAGAACCCGCTCTTGTCCGCTGAAGTGAGTATTATGCCGGTGTAAAACACAAGCTGTTGTTATAAAGGAGAGATAAAAGTTTAAAACTCACTACTATAAATATTACAGTAAGTATGTTTGCTTAGTGCATTTTCTTGGTAATATTGCAATAATATTATTTGATGAAAATGTGAACGAAGCAAGAATACATGAGCCGTTTTTTAGTAAGCAGTTTTTTATTTAAAATTATAACTTTATTGGTGTAATATAAAATATAATAATCCATATTTACAAATTTAAAACTATGATTTAAAATATAATGACAACTACATTATATTTAACATTAACAAGTCAAAACATGGACGACTCAGTTTTTTTACTTTACATTATTATTTTCCATTATATGGTGTTTAACATACGGCCAATACTATATATAGTCAAAACCATAGATTATACCAAATAATCCATCTAGAAACACATGACACTTCTCGCCAATTCCATTAAACGTTGACGAGGTGTGACTGAGCCAAACTCAAGGTGGATTATCGATAAAACTCCACATCGACTGTTGAACTCACATCATCAATATTGTAAATCTTTCTTATTTACCGACATTTTTTTACTATTACGCTTATGCTAGACAAATACACAAATATCTTAACCTAAAACTTAACCTAAAGTTACAGTGGAGTATTACTTTACATTTTTACCTAAAATAACAACGAAATCAAAGTGTTTTACAAAGTTATGACGTAAAGTGTGAGACTGACAGAGAGCTGCCGGCAACGCTTGCTTTTAACTCAACGGTAGCCCTTCTATATATGCTATATAGATATTCGGCGTACAGTTTGTTTGTAAAACAACACAACATGTCCCAAAAAGAAAACAAAACATTAATATATTTAAAAAAAGTCATTTATAAAATAGTTTTAATATCTTTTTTACGTCATTTCTAAAGATTGGGACTGGCAGGTAGAAAGGGTTGCGGCTTTCTACTGTTTTGCTATAAATAAAATTTATACTGAGCCCGAATGCAATTTCGAAATAGTAATAGACCTATTTGTTAACCTGGTACCCTAATAATGTACATGTACAATTTCAGTACAATATATTTAGCAGGTATGTGTAAGAGGGGTTATAAATAATATTATTACTTATAACTAAAAGCAATATAAGATAATAATCGTGTGATTATGAATTATGATCTCATCACATCATCAGTATATCTAGGGGTCCTATATTTCTCCTTAATGTCATGGTAATCCAGCCAAGTCCATCTTCAAGCAATATCAATTCAATTGTGAGACGACTTAGTCACCGTTTCTACATCACCTTTAATTGGCTTTAGTAAGTTGTTTTATTGTACATGACGATTTGTTGAAAATCGTATCGATGTAAGGCCTTGAACGAGTACCCCATGTTATATACACTACCAATCTACGTCCAGACAACATTTTCATTTAAATATTGTCTCCAATATTGAATCCAAGAAAACAATACTCGAACACCCTTTTGGAATTTAACTTTCTAAGTGATTAAGAGAATATGATCTAGTTTGGTTTTATCCTGTTTTACAATAACTTTTCATGCATTAAACGTCAGATCCAACATAATTAAGTGATATATAGTTACTATGAAACTGTGCAGCATTTACTAACTCAGATATTTTTAAGACACAAATAACATAAGTTAGCATTAAACATTCTCTATTAGGTTCTTCCCTTGTAAAGTAAACATTTTAATTCTGTATCTAACAATATATAATTTAAAACTTGTTTGTTAACTGGAGCGTTAATGCAAAATAATTAAATAAACTCGGAAGAAGCAAGGCTTTTGTGGTTAAATATTCCAGTAAACATGCTGTAACGTTTTACAAACGTTACAGCATGTTTTCTATAATTTCAAAGTTAATTTAATAAATTTTAAATTAAATTTAATAAATAAAGTACACAATAGACAAGATTTTTTAGAAAAGGTTTAATATAATATTTGTACATTTTATAATTCTACAGAAGGAATAAGGAAATGTAGCAGTAAATGCAATACGATATTGTATAGTCAGTTAACCTGAATATATAAACAATTTTAATTTGTAGCTTTTTGTAATAATCAATAGTAGCCGTTAACGTATCATTTATTTGTCTTTTATAATCTCTTATTCGTAGTTATCATCCTTTTGTTTCTTAAATGCATAAATAGTACATCAATAGCCTTATTGGCTTATTAGTTTAATTGATGCATATTAAACGGGGCCAAGTTTAGAAAACGATGTAGAGATCCGTAATAAATTCAAATCAAATCAAAACCAAATTTATTTCAAAATTTTCAAACAAACACAGTACAATTCAGTCAATAAATCAATAATTATACCGATGTAGCTATAGTTAAAACGTTTAAGTCAATGCAAAATGGAGATAAACTCAACATTCGAAACATGGGAAGTTTTATGAGAACTATTAACTTATTCTGCTTTAAACAGTATGATTCGCTTTAAACGCGCTTTTAATGTATAACCTAAATATGTCACTCTACAATAGTCGTATGATCAAACAACTTCCCACTACTTTCAATATTTTTAAAATACACATACAGACACAATACACTTTTTTAGGACATCATCAGCCACAAAGACAAGAACAATTCAGTTACAAGTAGTTCAGTGTTCTAATTAACTCTGTCCTTTGTAAAGCTGACAACTATAAGGAACTGAAAACAATAAGCTGCCAGCGCCAGAGAGACTTTGTCCAGATAATATTGTGCAAGACACATTTGTGTACGACATTCTATGAGGATTTCTTAGGGAGAAGACCATGGCATTTTTATCTTTATACACAATATGTAATGAAGAAAATAACTCTTAAAAACGTGGCAAAATATTGATTTCAAGGCTTGTTTAGGGTAATTTAACCTGCTTATGAGCTTAAAAAAGCTTTTAATATTACACACACACACACACACACACACACACACGCACGCACACAACAGTGGACATATTGATGATGTAACGAGATCATCATTTATAATCAAACGAGTATTATTTTATATGGCTTATTGTCATAACTAATAATATAGTTCAATTGTAACAATTATTATTAGAGGTTTTAATATTGTATAATATTATTTATAATAAACTAATATATGTATCTATCTTCCTGTTAGCTATTTTATACAGCTGATAAAACCTGACTGATAAAATATTTGTACAATGATAGCGTAACTGTTACATATAATATTTTAAAATTTAAATTTAATTTACTATTGTCGAGTGAGGTATGTAAGAATATATTTATTAAAAATATATAAAACACATACTCACATTAATAACTTTGTTTGTGCATAAAACCGTCTGTATTTCATACATCAGACACCAGAGCATTTTATAATGTCGATGCTGCATGTCTCACGCAAACAGCAGTTTCCTTCACATCGTCAAAGCGGCCACACACACTCTACAGCAGTGTTTGTACGTACAACCGTCTGTATTTCATACATCAGACCCCAGAGCATTTTATAATGTCGATGCTGCATGTCTCACGCAAACAGCAGTTTCCTTCACATCGTCAAAGCGGCCACACACACTCTACAGCAGTGTTTGTACGCACAACCGTCTGTATTGCATACATCAGACACCAGAGCATTTTATAATGTCGATGCTGCATGTCTTACGCAAACAGCAGTTTACTTCACATCGTCAAAGCGGCCCCACACACTCTACAGCACAGTGTTTGTGTGAAAAGAATTTATCTGTAGTTTGAATCTTGACTAAATACCACTGTAAAACGTTTCCTTGTACAACGCTTGGTGGGAGTACAGGCATCACTGAGGTTTCATACAAAACTAGCAGTTACCGGCGGCTTCGTATGCAATTTTTTAGGCTTTCCACATGTGTGAGCACTGGCGGTTCGAGTAATTACATTTCCAAAGCGAATTTTAAGTTTGTCTTGTCGCCACGATCAAGAAAATATGACCAAAAGTGTATATCTATAGCCATTGTAATTTAGTTTTTTTTTTATTGTGAAGGGTAGTGCCCTGTATATAGCTAACGGATTTGTGATAAAGAAATGTATATGAACGCAATCTATACAATTCTCTTGTTGCAATCAATATTATATTCCAACAGTGTTGTTTCAAATTCACTGGTGTGTTTGTATATATTGAATCCTAACACTGTTCATATAAGTATATAATTGACTAATTTCATATCATATATTACAGTTATACCTTAACTATTGTATTATGTATCACAAAAGTGTTATTATGTTAAATTAAGTAAAGCCCTCTATTTAAGTATTAATTTCTTCTCCTTTTTCCAAGGAAAAATGATTGACATTAATACCTAAAATCCTTCCTACGGCCAGGAGCCTACACCTTCCTTAAACTTGTCCATCCAGAAAATCCTGTCACTCCTGAAGCAGCGCAACGCTCCTTTTAGGCCTAAAGACAATATCTCAGCTTATTGTCTGAAGATATAAAATGCTAAATAAAATGTACCTAAATAATAACGAGATTACGTTGATGATGATGATAAAGGATTTTGTAGATTTCTGTTAGTATACTTTTATTGAATTAAATTTGAATTTGATATTAATATTTATAAGAAATAAAACTAATTTTAAAGTAAAATATTTGTCCCTGTAGCTATGCTAGTATTGTACAGACAGTTTTAAAACATGTCATGTAATCCTGCATCAAACATCCAGAGGTCAAGTTGCGGTATTGATAACATAACATATTAATAACAAAAATAATTTCATTTTAAGTTACGCAACTGTGCTCAGTTATTTATCACAGTGATTGATTGCTGACATACATTTTTCATAAGTTCTACCTTTTATTTATTGTTTTTGTATTGAATTTTGTATGATTTTTACAGTTGCCATACTAAAGTACAAAATAGATTTTTTTGTAAATTTTCTTAGTTTTACTACAGGTCTTAGTTCCATTTTGTCAAAGTGGAATTTCATACTTAATCTGTTTTTTAAAGACAATTCTAGTCAAAAAAAAAAACATTTAGAAAGCCAGTTTTGAAGCTAACCATAGTTGCTCTGTTGAATTTAAAAGTGTGTTGTATTATATAAAATGTTATGCATAGAGTTTGCGTGCCATTACTTATTTACCTACCTGTGTTAGATAGTATCTTATGAAAAACTTAAAATACCAATTAAAAACTCTCAATTAAATTTATTTTCCATTTACACCCTTTTAAGTGACGGCAACCTCAGTTACTGCACTTATACTCTCGGTGTAGAAGGATTGTCAGAACGAATTGAAAGGTGGCGTAGAATAATGACACCTGTGATATTTTCAAAGATACAACACTTTTACCTCTGCAAGATGTTCATACAGTAGAGAACTACTTTTGAAATTGTTTAGTACAGATAAAATCCAAACCACTACATATTTTTGGGGATTAGAGGGGATGACTCTTTGCATGTGAACACGTGTTTCATCGGCTCTTGCTTTTATCTTTAATTTCATGTGTTTTTTCTATACAGTTTTTTATTTAAAGTTATATCAGTTTTTAAAAGCATTTCCTTCCACTTCGTTTGTGTTTAGTTTGCGGGTAAACTAGCCGAAGAGTTTTATTATTTTATAAAAAGGATTTTATGTTTCGGTCGCCACCGCATCTGAGGTCGGGAGCGAAGGGCAAACCCGTTCCCTTATCTACAACTGATAAGAGTAAGCCTACTTTCCAGCGTTCATTATCAGCGTCATCAGCGATAACTTCGACCGGATCCACAACAATGGCAAGCTCCAATAAAAACACGGGAGGACTCGTCTCGGTATCTGTGGAGAGTTGCGTCAGCTCTTATCTGTCGAGCGCGGGTGTAATTACTGAGCTTGTTCAGCGCCTCGGAGATCAAATAAAGAACATCGTGGAGGTAGCGGTACGAGCTGCGTTAGCTACCTTCCAAGAAGAGATGAAGAGGCTGCATGACGAGTTGGTCACCGTGACAGCAAGAGTGGGTGAGCTGGAGGATCGAGTGTTGGACAAGACGGACGATCTTGAACAATACCAAAGGCGGGATAACCTGAGAATCTTTGGCATCCAGGAGATCAAGGGTGAAGACACGGACAAGCTGATCGTCGAACTGTGTCGGGAGAAGCTGGGAGTGGAGTTGTCTGATGCGGCGATTCACCGTAGTCATCGCATCGGTCAACAGCCCAGGCAAAACAGCGATGGGAAGCAGCTGCCTCGCCCTATTATTGTGAGGTTTACCACCTACCGGCAGCGCCAGCAAGTCTATGCTTCGAAGAAGAAGTTAAAGGGCTCAGGAGTTACCATCCGCGAAGATCTGACCGTACGCAGGATGGAGGTGTTTCGGGCGGCAGTAGCTCAGCACGGGCCGAGGAACACTTGGACGCTGGATGGTCGTGTTCTGTGGGTTGATCGGGGCGGCAGGAAAGGTGTTTTGTACTCGGCTGGCGGACCTCACATCGAATTCAACAGGCACCAAGTAAACCGTTCGTTGTATTTATCAAGTTATTTTAGTTTTAATTTCTTTGTTGCTTTTATTATTTTTTAGGTCTTAAAATTATTATATAAATATACTTTCATTTTTTATTTTTTAAGAATATGAGTATAATTTAATTTTACATGTACACATTTTATTTATTCAAAATGAAATAAAAGTATCATAAAATAACTATTCGTTTAATAATACAAACATATTCTGTAAATGCTTCAAATAATTATCAGTTTTATAATATTCAATGTTTATTTCAATATTATTTTATTAATATCAATTTTTATTTTGTTAATCAATGTTACTTTCCAATGAAAAATAGTCTAAATATTCCGTTTTTCTAAATACGTACTTATAATATCTTATAGTAATGGTTATTTATATTGTTCTATACAAATTTACAGTAAGATTGTTTTTTTTTTTTTTTTAATAGATTTCCACCATTTACCATTTTCTGTTTACTAGAGTAATTAAATATTATATTTATATGATGCATTTATTTCATAAGTATAACTTTTATTTTTCTTTTAACATTCAGAACATTTCTTTTTTTTATAAAACAATGCTATATTTTATTAAATCTCACACAATAATCCACAGTCATGAATGTGTATATGTATATGTGTGTGTGTATGCGAGTTTGTGGTAATTTGTAAATAGTATTGCTTATGTATGATTTGAATGATATTATAATTTATATGTTTATATTGTGATTTTTTTTCTCTTAAAGCAAGTGGAGGTTGACTGTTGTGTATTGTTACACTATGTTAGCTTTATTGATATGGTTGTGTATATTTTAGTTTATAGATTGAATTTATTTGAGCTGATGGATCTATTTAGTGTTACTGTGTCACTTATGTGGTCTGGTATATCACTTGTTACAAATAATGTTAGTTTTAAGTTTTGTACAATATCTACACGGTGAAGTTGGATATGTGTGTGTGTGTTGCATGAAAGAGTTGCCTACAGTGACGCGGCCACGGTCTGTCGGTCGCGGCCTGCGGGGCCTCGCGGCGTGTTGTGGTGCTGGCGTCTGACGGTGCTGCCACGAGCCGGCGCGTGCTTCCGTCAGCCCTCCCAGATCTTCTCTGCCGATCTCTTACTCCTTTCTCAAACTTCTTAAAGGCAGCTCATGTCAATGCTCAATCTCTTTATGGCCACATTGATGAATTTCGTTCCATTTTTCACTTATCTCCTGTTGACATTGTTCTAATTTCAGAAACCTGGCTGAAACCCCACCTAAGTGACAGAAGTGTCGAACTTCCAGGTTTTAATCTGTACAGAAATGATCGCCTGCACAAAGGTGGTGGCGGGGTGGCTGTGTACGTCAGGTCACACTTCCTTGTCTCTGTCCTGCTATCATCCGATACATCCAGAGATGGACGGCCAGAATACATGTTTTTGGACGTCTGTGTTAATGGAACACACATTTTAATTGCTGTTTGTTACAGAGCTCCTCACCTGGGCTACATGGCTGAGTTTGAACATGATCTTCTGTGTTTTTTGGCTCACTACAGTCATGTTATTGTGATGGGAGATTTTAATACTGATTTACTCGGACCAATTACTTATGACCAAACTTTTTTAACTAATATGTTTTACTCATGTAACATGACCATACTTCCTCTGCAAGCCACTCACCACACTGAGACTGCCGACACCTGGCTTGATGTCATTGCTGTCTGTGACCAAACCCTGGTTGCGCACCACGGACAACTTCCTGCTCCTGGCCTTTCCAAACATGACCTTATTTTTCTTGCTTATAAACTAAGAACTCCCAAGATCGAACCAAAAGTTATGATTTATAGAAACTACAAAAATGTAAATCTTTATTCCCTGCTTATCGATGCTTCTCTATCTCCATGGTATGAGGTCACATCGGCTGATAATGTGGACACTATGGTATCAAAATTTAATTCATTAATGAATGGTCTTCTTGATAAACACGCTCCATTTGTTTCCAAAAGAGTAACCAAACAGTCTGCTCCATGGATCTCAGAATTTATTCGACACCTCCAGAAGCAAAGAGATAGAGCTTTCCTTAAGACTAAGCGGTCCAAGTTACGTGATGACTGGGCTGCATATAAAACATTAAGGAACAATGTGCAACAACAAATTAGAAATGCCAAGATCAGGTTTTATTACTCTTCCCTGTCTAAAAAACAATCTAGCAGAATGTTGTGGTCGAAACTAAAAGATCTTGTAGTTGGCAAGCCTAACACTTATTCCCCGGTTTCCCTTAATCTCGATGATATCAACAACTTCTTTGTTGAGATTCCTGTTGATCAGTCTGGAGCTCAAGAGTATGTCTCCGAGCTCAAAGATGCTACTTTTGATAAACCTGGGTTTCAGTTCTCTTTCACTCCAGTGACAGAGACAGAAGTGTTAAAGGCTATTATAAGGATGTTCAGCAACGCAGTTGGGGCCGATGGCATTCCTATAAGATTAATAAAAGACACTCTTCCAGTCACTCTTTCAACTATCACTGCTATCTTCAATAAATCTCTGGCTACTTCAAAGTTCCCACTGACATGGAAGTCTGCTTTAGTTCGCCCACTTCAGAAGTGTTCCTCTCCACTGAATCCTTCACAATTCAGGCCAATAAGTATAGTCCCTGCTTTATCAAAGTATTTGGAGCGGATTGTTCATCAGCAGTTTTCAATATATCTAGAAATTAATAACATTTTATCAAATTTTCAATCTGGTTTTCGCTCCAACCACAGCACTACTACTGCACTTCTAAAAATAGTTGATGATATACGCCTTGGAATTGATAAGAGTCAGGTAACCATTTTAACCCTTTTCGACTTTTCAAAGGCTTTTGACTGTGTTTATTATCCCCCTTCTCCTCATCAAAATTAGGAAGGATGGTTTCTCTGATGGTAGTGTCAAGTGGGTTGAGTCTTACCTTTCGGGACGGCGCCAGTGTGTCAGATCAGGTGAGAAGCAGTCGAGATGGAGACCAGTCACTCGTGGAGTTCCACAGGGTTCAGTCCTTGGGCCACTT
This sequence comes from Homalodisca vitripennis, assembly GCF_021130785.1. Taxonomy (NCBI): domain Eukaryota; kingdom Metazoa; phylum Arthropoda; class Insecta; order Hemiptera; family Cicadellidae; genus Homalodisca; species Homalodisca vitripennis. The sequence continues at coordinate 122,726,167 of NC_060208.1, forward strand.
CTATTTTCACTGTACATCGATGACATTACTACTCAAATTACCCATTCCAATTTTCACTTATATGCAGATGACTTACAAATATACCGCCACTTTTCCTTAACAGAAATGCAAACTTGTGTGACTCTCATGAATTCCGATATTGACGCTGTTACTCACTGGACTTGGAAACATGGACTGAAATTAAACATAGACAAAACTCAGTGTATTTATGATAGGTCCATATCCAAAGCTTGTTCGTAAAATTTACTTTACTACGGCTCCCAAATTAAAACTAAATGATCAAGAGCTAGAATACTCTGAGAAAGTTAAAAATCTAGGACTTATTATTGACAAACACTTGAGATGGACTGAACAGGCTTCTTTGACATGTAATAGGGTCTTTGCCAGTGTTTACAGCCTCAAGCGGCTGGCTTCATATCTACCACAGCAAGTTAAAATAATGCTGATAAAGACTCTTGTACTGCCTCACTTCAACTACTGTGACATAGTCATTAATGACATGACTGTGGAGCTTTCAAATAGACTCCAGCGTGCTCAGAACTTTTGCATTAGGTTCATTTTAAATCTCAGACGTGATGATCACGTAACGCCCTACTTCAATCAATTATCTATCTTAAAATTACAGGACCTTCGAGAGTATCACTCACTCATTCTGTTGCACGCTCTTTTAAATACAAATTGTCCTAGTTATCTTTCAAAAAACTTTCGATTTATGTCTGAAATAAGTGAACGAAGTACAAGGAGGGGTACATCCTTATTATCTATCCCAATTCATCGAACGTTTAGCTGGTTCGACAACCTTTAGCAAATCGTTTGCAGTTTCTGCCTGACGATTGTGGAATGCTTTACCCGTGAACATCAGAGCCATCGATAAGCGCGCTCGCTTTGGGGCGGAGGTCAGGGCCTTGATGCTGGGGGGCTCAGGGGGGGCGGTATAGCGATTGGCGGCTTTGGTGTGCGGTACTTAGGGCAATTGCATGCAAGTTGAATGAATGCGAGTGTGTGTCTTGCGATATTATTGTAAATTTGTATATAGTTACACTAATTATTGATAACTGTTTTTATTTTAAGATTCATTTAATATGTAGTGTAAATAAATGGACTAAGTTTTAGTTGTAAATGTATACATATATATGTTAGTTTAATTTTTATGAGGTTAAGTGGTAGAGAGGACTTTATAGTCCTAACTTCGCCTCTAATAAAGTCATTTTTCATTTCATTTCATATTTCTTTTAAAATAAATATGAAATACAAGTTAACATATTATCTTTGGTAATTAATATTTATCTACGGTAATAATTGTTCAGTCCAGACCTATAACACTACTATTACCGTTTTAATCATACTGAAGATATTAATAAGTTATTATAATATTATAGTTATTATATTTTAACTAATACATTAAAAATATAAATCAGGTGAGATTTTTTAAGATTAAATACACATAAATAACGTGTTAATAATGTAGTTTTTACAGACTAGTAAACAAGGTGTTCATTACAATCTAGTAGGTTTTGGGGAATATTTTGAGTTTGAACAAATCTATCTTGGTTTCTTTATAAAACACTATTAGATACTCTTATAGCCACTAGCTGTTTCTTAGTTAAGCCCTTATTGAGTGTTAAGATTCTCGAAATTACCGTTCTTATAAGATCAAGTAAAACTGAATAAGGATGCTCCAATTGAATTCACCAAAAATTCACGACCAATGCTGGTTATAGATTTTCTCTTTTAGAATAAAACTTTATTGATTATTAGTTATGAACCACGACTTGACTATTACAAGGATAAGAAACACTTTTTACACAGAAAAGCGTATGAATGCGCATCACTGAAATAAGTCATCCGCTATAATTCTTTGACCAAAAAAAGCAGAAAAGTTTTTTAAGTTTAACAATATTTTTTAAGGTATAACTCAAGGTTTTATACACTTTTATAACATTCGTCTACATTACAGTGGGACCTGGTTCATTGAGAATGAACCATGGTTCGTACGGTAATAGGAAAACCATGAACGCTTAAAGGATCATACATTGATCAATGATCCAATATATTTCGTTTAAAGTTTGTTATTGACAATGGAAGATTTGAAATTATAGCAAGATTTCGGACATCTTTAATCGTTTTGTGTTACAAAGTTGATAACACAACGTTTTGAGCATTTGAAATATATTCTTTCCTATTATCCTTTTGAAGTAATATAGTTATGGTTTAAGAAAATTTAATTCAAACTTCAAATTACATTTCCACACAGATGGAACTAGCAATTAGTTCAATAATACTTTTGAATTGTCCATTATATTTAAATATTAGTACACAAAAACTGAAACTTTGTATTAAGATAACACCCCTACTTCATAAAACGGCTGTTCAGTATCATGAAACATGCATTATGTTAATTTGTGCAATCACAGGAACGAGAGGTATTCGATATCCAAACAAATTTACATTGGTTTTCTTAAAAACTGCTTTTAATATATTTCATAGTTTAAATAAATGGTTTGTCATAATTTAGTTCCACTGTGTGTTGCCTGTAAGCAATGAAATATGAATTAAGACAGAGATCCCTCCCGTAGTATTTTGCATGATAATGTATAACCAAACATCTAATATTAATACATGTTCAGGTCATCGCGGTACGACTCTCTCTCAGGACCCATAACTTGTCCGCGCTCATATCACTTTGCTTTCCATTCCCGCCTTGTATTCTGCTTACCATTTTAGTCTTACTCCATTGTACGCAGGAGCAGTATAGTGAGCAACATTGTTCTATTTAATACGAATATACTTTAAAATGAAATGAGACCGCAAATTTACATATAGCATTGTATATGTTATTGAATTACACGTATATATCGTTGTAAGTTATTTTATCATATTTCTTTATTTTATTATTAAACGCCTTTGTTATTAATTTTCTTGATAAAAATTGTTAATAGTTTGTTGAAGACAATTGGCAATGTTTTTTGTATTGCAATGTTTGTATTAACTGGCAAAGTGGATCAACTAAATTTAATTTACCTACAATTCTAAGTACGAGCAAAGAATAAAATGTTGAAATGAAATAAATATTTCAGACTTAAAAATTGTGTTTAATACATACCCCTTTGTACTTAATGTCAAGTTAACGCAACCTTTATACGGTAACCTTCTGACAATACTTAACAATCCTGAGTAGAGTGATGAAACACTTTTCCCAAATATTACACCTCCTCTACTATATCTATATTAAAACTGAAAAATGGGGGGAAATCAGTCCATCTCCCGGCCATGATAATATCCGATGTGGAGTGTAATATGATAATAAACTCGAGATATTATGTCATTAAGGGAACTGTAGAGAAAGCACATTGTAGAGAAATCTATTGAAATGTATCCAGTAGATTTAATAACAGACTACATGAATAATGCAATTATTAATACCTAAATGTTTGGTGCAGAGACATCGTTTTGAAATTAAATTGATAAATAACTTCATATGTAGGGCACACTGTAAGACACTATTAACTACATGCTCAATGGTTCTGTTTATATATTTATGACGTAAAAATAGGGATATAGAGTCATAAAATGCTATTATTGTGTAAGATTTATTTTCAAGTATATTAAGATTACAATAATTAAATGTTTGTAAAATAATACGTATACCCATTTTAAAGGTTTTCATTAGTTATCCCTAATCAATAAATATGTTCTAATAATTAAATTATAAAAAATTTAATTTCTCTTATATTTCATATTGTAAACATTTATATCTTACAATTTTTATTTCATTTTATATTTTAAAACGTCAAAACCATCTAGATATTAGTAATATTAGATACGTTGAAATGTAAAGTCTTGTATATAAGTGGGGTTATTCCGTAGTTTGCACAACTACACGAACATATGACTTTATTGTTTTAGTTTGTAATTCAGAAAGTTCCAGTTTCCACTTACAGTTCTGGGCAGAGCAGTTTGATGAACCTAGTTAAAGGGACTGACGTGATGATAAACACAGCTTGCCAATAACAGTTTAAACTCTCCATAGAGGATCAAAGTTATGACGTTGCCAAATGGTAGTTGAGGCGAGATGACCACTAACTAACTGTTACGTACGGACTTTATAACAACTGAACTGGCTATACAGGATGTTTGCTTTGTGGCTGGTAAGGTTTTTGGTTCAGTACTCAACACGACTACATTCATGGGAAAAAACTTCTTAATGCTGTTTAAATTATTCTAATTAGTAGTTGTTCTAGGTTTCTGTTTTACTTCCTCACAATATGATTCATGGTGTTGCCTCAATAACTAGGTATTAGTTCTGTTTTGTTTATTTTATAAGAAGGCGCAGATCCCTTTATAAGCCTTATTCTGCCCGTTTTCGTGGGACACTGGCCTGTGTGCGAATCAGAGTCGGGTGTTAGTCGATACAGTAAAATGTCGATGGTAATCATAAAAAGTGCTACGGTTACAGACCGAGTTTGAACCTGTGCTATATTTCAAAATCTATAATTCAAAATCCTACTATTTTTAATTCGATAATGCTCATCCCCAAGCAACCTATAGAACATCCTATTCACCAAATTCAGCAGTTTCAACTGCCTCCACCGGAGTCGACATATGACAGCAGTCGCCAACATAACTGACGTCAGTTCTGCTAATGCTGAGGGAAGATCACACCTCCTTTACACCGTGTGACGCATCACCATGCTTGGAAGCAAACAATCTCTAAAAATGAGTTGCAAAACATAAAAATAAACTCTTGTAGACTGAAATATCCACAGGACTTACATTTATGTTAATAATCTGTATTATTAATGGAAAACTGTGAAAAATCTAAATATCAGTTTAAGTTCACCAATTACTCAGAAATTAATTGTTTTATTACAATTTGTTTTTATAAATATGAATTTAATTTCCATCCATATGGCAAAGATCCTTTACTACACTTTCATAACTAAAACAAAGTAAAAACAAGAGCACTTGGACTGTTAGTTACATTATATTTTAGAAAGAAAATACTAATCAACCACAGATTGTAAAACGTATTATACTCGTAATTGTACGCTAGAATAAATATTTTATATAAACCCCAACCAAGATACCTTCATTATAATAAAAATAAAAGAAAGTATTGCAAATTGCCACTAAAAATAATTCCATCCATGGTATGATGGGATTCTAGTAATTCTGACGTTGCAGAAAACTTTAATACAGCCTCAATTAAATTCCCCGATAAGATTTAAATGATGTGTAATGTTTATTTTCAGTACAGCAATCGTCCAAAGACGTTGCATTTTCGTTTGTACCATGGTTGTTTTTTTTTTTCATTTCGAGTCAATGAATTTGCTTCGATACTATATAACCATTTTCCTTTTTTTGTCTAGGACAAGGAGGTTACAAATTGCACATAGTTCTAAAAGAACCTTTGCACTGCGGATGCAGAAAGAGGTGCTTCCCGACAATCGTATGGCGCAGCCAGTATGAAACTCTGTACTTTCAGAGTGCCACTACAAAAATATCATTCTGAATAGAAGTCGTTAAGCAATTTAAGCAAATACTGTATTATCATTACTAAATTATTTTTTAACATTGCAAATATATTAATGATTTATTTGTATTAAGATAAGTTGCTTACCGTTACAACTTATGAACTGATTAGTGACATGACATTTTTTGTATTCAAGGAAGCTTTTATATTATTTGGTTAGGTAATTTTCGTCAGTTGAAATTATTATTACAATATTTTTGCGTAGGAGTTAAATTTTTACCCATAGCGTGAGCTGTAGACAGTAAATGTTTCCACGAGCGGCAATTAATTTGAGCCCCACCGGCAAGCGGCAATTGTCTAAACGCCAATCCAACAGTACTGCTTTGAGCTGGCTTAATACAAGGTTAAATGTAGTTTTTTATATTTAGGTAGGGTAATTAAAGTGATTGCAAGTTATTTATGTTAGTTCCATTACAACAGAATACTCAATTTTGCTAATGATGTGCATTTAATCGAAACTCTTTACACACACTTTATCCGATTCAGGTAAATTTTCATAACAGTTTTAACAACAGCCAGAACGGTGTTCAAAATTGTAACTGGAAAACAAATAAAAGTTTAACGTTGCAGGGGGAAAGGAAGTTTGATACTTTCCTTTAAATATCAATATGATTTACGAGATAGCGCTCTTAACACGACAGATCGGGATATTAATATAACTTGTCCATCAAACCAGATCTTTACAAGGAAGAGATTTTATTTGGTCTCATGGCGGAATCCTTTTTCCTACACTCATAGCAGTATTCTGCTGTTTAAAATTTAATTTCATAAAGTGCAATTGTTGTTTTTAATCACTGAATTTCTTTCAATTCTTAATGCAATAACTTGTTTTGTGCTTATACTTCTTCAACTTCTGTGTACTTTAAATTTTAATGTATTTATCTCTTTTTCAAGATGTTTATTTCCTTTTTTCATAGTATTGTTTTCGATACAAATCTTATTAAACTCATTATATCTGCTACTTTCAGGGAATGAATTAGATGGGTTTTCTATATTGCCACTAGGGTTTTGTGTTTCAATCATTGGATTTTAAGGTTCAAGTTTTGTACTCTTTCCAATGCTTCCCCTCAAGTTTGACCTTTTGTTTCGTTCTTTCGATTGCTGAATTTTACTTTTATCTCCTCCTGGTCCATGAAGATTTTTAAAACTGAGACATGGGGTCAGTAGTATATTTGAATGATTTCTTTTGGGAGAAGCCTACCATACGATTTCTCACGATGTAATCTTCATTGGAAAAATCATTTCTACATGGGAAAGTATTTTAATCATTGAATGTTCCTTATAAACGTAGAGTGATAAAAATCAGTTGATCGTCATAGACAGTAATCAGCTGAAACAATTTTTATAACCACCTATGAAATACCCGTATTACGCGACCAACTCCCTATCTCCTGACCGTTTCGTGAAACGTCATATAGATTGTATGAAATTTGTTGTATTCGTGAAGAAAATCAAACACTTTATTTATAAATTCGTTTGCAGCTCTTTAAACAATAGTGCACCACCAGTTTCAGTCTTAGTGTGACCAACATCAGATGTTGTACAGGTAATCCCGTCTGAATGACGTCGACATTATCCTAACTGAACTTGAGGACGCAAAAAACCAAAACATTACCAGGGCGACTTTAAACCAAACATAAATACATCTGTCATATTAGTTTCTTGTTATTATAAGGGGTTTCAACTCTTGCTTTTTAAACCAAAGGATGTTGATTCAGTAGAAAAAATAATATATCTCAAACAGAGTATTAATATAGTAGTAAAAACTATATATTTCTAACCATGCTATGTATGTTGTTCAACTGGTTAATCCAGATTAATAAAGTAGGGTTTGAATAGTTTAAACCTTTTAATATTTTTAGTAAATATTTAAATATTTATTTCCGATTTTAAATATATTAATCGATCTTAGAGCTTAAAAACGGTTTTAGACTTGATTTAGGCTAAAATAATTACGAAGATAATTGTATACCTAAATAGTACTGGAACTATAATATCAATCGTACTATATACTCATAAATTGAAAACTTTTATCTTTAATATTCCATTCACAAGAGCCAATTTGTTCACTGCCTCAGATGAAACCTTTAGTGGCCCCATAGTGTTGAAGAACATCGACTTGTAGTGACACAAACTGACAGCGACTGTCACAAACTTGACACGTTGCATTATCTGCTATAGTCCCCATAGTGAACATCGACTTTCAGTGAAAAAGAAGAAGATCTGTCACAAGCTACTTAACGCGTTGCATTACTTATATATTTTACGGAAAACTTAAATTAATTAATTTACCAACAATACTGGTTTTAGAATTTTTTGCTAAGCTTTCACCGAAGCCTCTCCCGTCATTTACTGATGAACGAAATCTAAATTATGTATATATCTACGGACAATAATTTTCAAACTAGTTAGCCTAAGATTGAAATTTCATTTCAACGCCGGTATTAAAGATGGTTCACTTTGGCAGTCCATTGACAGTCCCAGTTTCTCCATGTCGAAAAGTGACTGGTTACATTTGTCTTATGGGTTGGTAAAGGAAAAACACAGAATAAACAAATTAGTAAACATAGTATGTTGAATGGTAGTCACAAAGTATGTATAAATTCTAAAGTTGTAAATGTTATCTTAACCTTCATACTACGTTCTATGTTATTTCGTTTACGATTACTAATGAAAATGGAATGGAAGTGGCATACGTTTCATGTATTTTAGTTCGGAAGGTGTAGGTTAACTTACCCTATACCTTCAAATTTGATCAGAATGTACAGTGGTTAAGTCTAATAAATTGTTAATGAAAGACATACATAAATGTATACACATAAACACCAAATTCATATTAGAGATGTAGCCATTTTATTTTTGTATATATATAATGAAAGAAAAAGACCGTACAATCCTTTAATATTTTTACACAAAGTCGTTCTCAAAAAGGATATACAAACAACAATAAGTGTATATAAACAAAGAATAAAAGTAAACATACAATTTATTTTTAGTATTAGCTGAAATTTTCTAATCTAAATTTATATTTATAGTTTAATTTAAAACTGCTTGGTATATCATAAGACATTCAGAGCCGTGACCTTATATTAAAATCGAGATTATAAATTACAAAAATTGTGTGTTTTTGATATTAAAATTAAACAAAATTGAAACAATTTTGTTGTTTTTTAACTATACATTCAGAACAAGAAAACAGACTATGAATTTGGTTTAACATTATTTAAAGCATTTTTAACAGATCATTTCTTATTTGAATCAAAAGGTAGTTTGACTTAGTGACTAATTGAGACTCTTTTTCTAAGTTTTCTAATTTGATTTTGAAAGAATCTTCTGGTACTTTATAAATCGCTTTTAATGAGTAAAAGTTATTAAATATTTCATTATGAGTCAATTTGATGGGCCATTATGAACTTTTATTTGGGTTCTCTTAATTTTACGATAAATTCTAAAATTATAGCACATCATATATGAAATGTGTAGATATAATAAAGTCAGCAATTCAGGAACTGGAATGAAAAGAAAGAGTTAACTATGATAATTTTATAGTCAAACATTGATGATCTAACCAATGTAGGTCAGCCATAATTATTTCACTCTATAGGTTAGCTAGTATCTAAGTTTATTTACCGTTTTATGAGGTAAGCTTTTGCCTCTAAGGTCATTACCACACAATTGAATAAATATGACAGCATTCCCCTAGGCGGAGCTCTAAGACAAAACGTGTTCAGTTTTGATTTCAAATCAGGTGGCTTTTACAGTATAGTAGTTAGTTTTAGGGCTGTTTTCGCTGATAAAATACGAGTTCGTTTCAACTGATAAGGTTATAAGTAAAATTCATCAGGTCTCGAGGTGCGAGATACGATTGAAATCAGTTCGCTTTAATTACAGCTTTGGTCTTTATTCCAATTAATTTGTCACAGAAACGGGCCCTCATAGCTTTATCCAAGTAACATTAGTTTATTTATGAACTAAATGTATTTACTTAATTTATTACAATAATTATTTAACACACTTTGGTTACACTTTTTAATATCAAAGTTAACAACCTGAGATAAAATAATCGTTCCCTAAATTGACACACAACTCATAAATGAGCATTATAATGATAATAATGATAATGTTGCTTGACATGGTTGCTATACTAAAGTGCGCAGAACGCAAACTCGAGCGTATGAGGAGAGTTGGAGGCCTAAAAGTATTAGCATATAATGACTCCGGCTGGGCTGAGATAGTACTCGTATTACACCAACACATGCACAGACCTTACACATACAAGTTCAAGGGATTAAGACCAGCCTCCAGCCTTATACATGCTATTTGTTACCTAGTGCACTTCCCCAATCAAACCCAAATATAAATTATTTGAAATTTTATCGTAAAGTTATAAGTACTGGTAACTATTTGTATGATCTGTTCGCAGAACATATAGAGAATTAAATGAGATACAGATTGTAAATGTTGTATGCAACCTCAGCGGAGCCTCTTAAGACATGTGGTGTGACGTACTTCTACCTTTTTATATAAAAATAAAATAACATTTATATTTTTCTCACATTTACTGAAACATTAATAACATTACAACTTAAGTAGGTGTACTCTTGGGACTTGCAACGAAACATTTATCTGTAGATTGAGTGAACCGAGTTTGCAAATTGCAGGTAGAGCGAGAATCAGTCAAGGTTGTAAATTCTGCTCAGTTCGCTTATCGTTAACTGCCAGCACGCGAGTCTCCGTGATAAATTCTACTCAATGGCCACTCGCTATCGAGTCCTTGTTATTCACTTACATATCATAAGTGATGTTCTTACAGTTTCTGTGTTTTCACTTGAGTGCTTTATCTGCTTTGTTGTCACATACATACACCTGATTCTTTCGTTTATTATAAATTTAACTATCGTTAATCAAATATTTTCCTAAACCTTATATTATGACAGGTTTAATTAATTAGTCCTATATATTTGCAAAAGTAAAAGAAAATTATTTCCGACTTTTTGACTAAATATGTAAGTCCTTGCGAAAATCTGACTCAAGCATATTTCATACACAAAGGTTACGATTTACATTGAACAACAAAGTTAGTGATGCATGTATTGACATGACTTAGTTTTTTTACAAATTTATTTATTCTTCTATTTTCTTGTTGCCATCATGGTTACCCTTATGACCTTATGAATAATTACTTTATTACTTTTTTTCAATTGGCATTAATTGTATGTAGGATGTTGAATGTATTTATAACTGAGAGTCTATGCTTTTGCTGTTTGTAGTGATGTTCATATATCATAAATTTTAACATAATACAACTTTATACACACAGAAAACTGTTTGCAGTTGTTGTTAAAATGTTTCCAGTGAGAGATATTTTAACTATATGACACCTGTTTGTACAGCTTTAGCTAATATAACGGTTTTTTTTTAATGTTACTACAAAAAAGTAAAGTGCTTACATTTTTCTAAGAATATGTCAAATTAAGTTGACATCCACAATATAACTATAATTTAATATAAAATGTAAGGTTTATGAAATATAAACATAATAGTTTGTATGTATTTAATCAATCAGAATTAAATAGGCGTTTCACGATAGTTTTATAAAATATTAGCAAGTTTGCATTAAACTATTTTACATAAGAAAAAATCTACTAAATCTATATTTTCTTTTCATCTTTACAAAATTCGGTAAAATAATGCAATTTTTTCATTAGGAAAACTGAATCCTATAGGGTCGTTTTAAGTCTGGACGATGGATTATCTATGAATGTGGGGTTTAAAAAGAAACAGCATATTCATTTTATTATTCATATTTTTTTTATTTTATAAAATCAATCCAAAGAACAGCGTAACCTATTAGTAAATTAAGATATCTTGGTGTAGTGTTTTGTAGGTACTAAAACAAAACTATTCCGTTATTATCAATTTAATAAAAGCACTATTACCTTATTTTCTCCGTATATTTTGACAAGTTCTACAAGATATTCCGTTCCTAGTTAAAAACACTATGACCTAAAATATAAGTGCGTGCGAAAGATATCCTTGCGAAAATTTTACCTTTTTACAAATACGACGTTAACACAGTTCACATTTCATTTACTCTAGTAAGATATTTGTAGAGTTATGTCGCCAGCATATAGATAAAAAAATTGAGGCCTTTATTCAAGGACTTGACAAACCCTGCCCTATTCCGCATATGCTTACATGGTGGACCTGAAAATGTTACAGAGTCGTTAAATAGCGTAATATGGTTACGGGTGCAAAAAAGGTCTTTTGTACAAAATATTGAAATTGAATTATGCATCTACGAAGCCATAGCTTCATACAACAAAGGAAACAGTAAGATTTTGAAGAAAATTTGAATAGATCCTAGAAGAACTGCGCATTGAAAGAAAGCTGATGAGATTAGAATCCAGAAAGAAAAGAAAGCGGTATAAGAAATTTTTAAAATGGAGAAAAACAAACTTTGGCTGAAATGAAACTTGAAGATCATTATGAAGAGCATGAGAACTCATCATATGGTCCAGGAGTTTACTAAGGAAAGGTTCATTTCTATAATTTTATATTATATATTTCACAAAATTCTATTTACGAAAATGTTGTTTTTTACTGTCAATGTATCTTTTCATAAGCACCAACCAAGATATAAAGATAATTTCTTTTTCAAATAATAATGCTTAAATCCTTAAGCAGAGGAGATCCCAAAATAAAGTAAAATATCAAATGTTAGTAGTCTATTTTTTTTTTAAATATTTTACCTACAAAAGTAGTTTAAAAGAATTTTTTATTCTTTTATTGTTTTATGATAAAACACTATCTGGTCATATTATACATCTAGGCCCAAATTATAAAATAAAACATAAACTAACGTTTTATCTTTTGTACTTTGTAAAAAAAGTACGTCAAACTTTTAAAATTTTATATGATCAAGATAGGACCATCCGACTCCCTATGTTTCTGATTATCTCTGTAGTAACTAATTTTTAAAAAATATGTGCCTACATACAATATATGTATATATATATATATATATATATATATATATATATATATATATATATATATATATATATATATATAAAACTGAAGATATGCAAACGAATGAAATCATTGTTTGATACAGCTGGAAACTGACCAATATCCCTTTCGATTACTTGACACATACTTCTCAGTATCCATAAATATTATGAAAACACGTTTAAGTTGGAAGCTTACATCAGCGCTCTCGAGCCAAAGTTCTTAACTCGGACTAAAGGATATAACCATCTTTACTCTTTGGTGTAGTTATGAGCAAGACAAGAATAGTAATCATGCCACAGCCAGAAGATCCTTGTCCTGCGAATAATGTTTATAGTTTTTTCATAGCGGTGAAAGCTGATTCAACTTATTACCGTTTAGTTGTGTTTTTATACAAAATTGAAAACTTAGATAGCTCTGCCAATTAGAGTGAAGCATTATGAGTGAAACTTTATACTCAATGGTACTCGCATAATGTATATAGGTTTATTCATGGATTAAGTGAAGTGAATGACGAAATATAGTCCATAGTTCCAGGGTTAGGTCAGGTAATGATATCATCGTATTTTAATTTGGGATGAATAATACTATAATAATATAATAGTATAATAGTATTATAATACTATAATAATATAATCTACCAAATTAGATAGCAAGGAGGAGCGAATAAGACAAAACTGTCCCTGTATAGATGTCCAATAAACTGGTTTACTAAATCTCCTCAATTTTAGAGACCTCAGTTCGTACTTACAGAGGAGTTTTATACAGGAAATGTTATTGCTTACATGTATCGAGAAAATTTAAGGGAGCCTATAACTCTTCGTCCTTTTAACTGCAGTAAAATTTCATGTAAATATTTGTGTCTCGTACTCATAATTTCATTTTTAAGTACTTCAGCAGAACATTTTCTTGTGGTTAAAAAACTATTTAATATTATACTAATGCGACAATAAATACATTTAAAATCATACATTATGTAATATAAAATAGAACTCCTATTTACTTAACTTTATTTTAAGCAATGTAACATAGTATAGGACTTAAAGAATTTCAATCTATCATACAATGTAAAAACTCAAAACAGAAATTAAATAAGAATATCAAAGTAAAAATAACTATAGTCTAAGTGCATTGCATACCTATCTTTTGTATAAGATACACGTAGTTTTTTATTTGCATTTTGCTATATACTTACATGTGTGTTTGTGTGTGTGTGTGTGTGTGTGTGTGTGTGTGTGTGTGTGTGTGTGTGTGTGTGTTTTGTCCAGTTCTTATTACATATGCATTTAGAGACATATATTTCTCTATTTATTTTACTCTATTTTAAGTACACTAAAACCAAGAAATAAAATATTCAACATAATTTTTTACAAAATTAAAGTTAATAGAAACCAATACCACACGCATTTTGAAAACGGGTCCGAATTTTATGGGACACATGTATTAGAAAATCAACTCTCTAGTTATACATATACAAGTTTTCCTCTTTTTGCCACTTATAAGTGGCGCCCTTTGTTAAAAATGCAGGCATCATAGCGCCTCCTCATTGACTGACGGACTCAAAAACTCCAGGTGTCTGCTGGATTGTAACAATGACATTTATAATATCCTTGCTCGCAACTCTTCGATGTTATCTACGGGAGTAGAATAAACCAGTGACTTTGAGGTGACCCCATAGGCAAAAGTGAGTTGGTAAAATCGGTAGTATCATTTAATTTGCCATTCCTGTTGCTAATGAAAAGAAACTAAAATCATAACCACTTACTAATTAAAACAAACAATACTTTATACTAAAGTAATTGGAATGGACACAAAACAACTTTTACATTACAGAAGAAATAGGGTTAGTTATGAGTAAAATTCAAACAATGCCAGAAAAACATTAACAACTTTTAATAGCTTAAATAAACAGCTGTTCACATTAATAAGCTCATTGAAACAGTTGTTCAGAGTAAAACAGTTTAGAAAACTATACTTCCTGTTGTGCAATGTTGTAAAATATGGTATTATGTTTTTGTAGTACTAATCAGTTGTTTTTGATTCGATTTTAATGAAACAATCACTGTTAGATTTAAAATAAAGTTTACAAAATTTTATTATTCTTGTAAAAGTTTCATACAGGGTATCGATCTTGTGAAATTTAACATCAAAATGTATGATTGGCTGCCATTTTGAAACGGTTAAAGATCATTTGTTCATAGTTTTTTCTCAAAGGGATATACAAAAGGTCAGTACAAACTGCAAAGTTGCATAGCTTTATCTTTACTGGTATAAAAGATATAACTTTTTTCGTAAAAATCACATACAGACAGATAGACTGAAAACTAAAAGTTTTAGGAAATACCTCTATATCATACTTGATCGTGGCAACACTAAAACCTAGTGACTAGAGTATATATATTATACGCTGTGAAGCGTTCTATACTTTCGTCTGCTAACCACAGAACATTTAATATTTGCTAAAGTATATATAACAGTACTAAGACTTAAAACTTTTTCTACATATACATATAGTAGAAAATATATATAATAAATATATAATCTAGTTACAAGGTTTTTAGTGTTGCCACGATATAAGTATGATGTCAAAAAGTTTTTATTTATGGCCATTGTAATCGAATCTGGCCTTTTTCAATATTATTGAGTCAGGATGTGAGTTAGCTTCGATTAATTGACAAATAATCCTCTAGTTTTCAAAAGGAACCTAGGATTACATAAACACATTTGTATTAATTAAAAATTACTATAATGACTATGGTAACTCATAGTGAATAACATAAAACATTTAGAGAAAAAATATAAATGACTTCAGTATAAAAGTAAATGTACATAACATAGAAGATCAGTACAGAGTATTCTCCGTCTGTGACGGTAGTTTCCTTTATCGTGAGTTGAGCAAACGGTCCCTGAAGACCCTCAATTCTCCCTGGTACTAAATTTTTCCACACTTTGCTGGGGTTCACTAAATATTTTATCATCCTTTATGTTTTCAGTAAAGTATCTTTTACTTCTGCAGATATAGTATTATGTAATTTAATAATATATTACAGTATAGAGTATGGAAGTGTTTGAAAGTAGTTTTAAAATGGCAAAACATTTACTATATAAGTGTAAAATATATTACTCATTCTGCAAAAAAAGGTAAATAAAAAATAAAATCAATTTATTTTTCGAATGTCGATAACCTAGCGCTTTTGAAGAATTTGAACTTTGTATTTGGGATAGTGATAGCGCAGATTCAAATTTTGCAAGTTCTGTAATGTTTCACTTTTTATGAATACTAGTGATCTTGCACTGTATATATCTGATTTTATTAGATAATTTGAGATCCATTTACCGGGCATGGGGACTGGCAGGATAATGCTTAATAGGAGATCGGCTTCTTATTTCCTAAAATAAAAAGTAAATATTTTGATTACCGATAGTCTGAAACTATTTCATACTCTAATAAAATGAAAACATTGACGTATGGTGCAAGTAAAAACAATATTGGACGTTAAGTCAATGTAAGATAGTGTAACAAACAGAAACGTAGTAAATGTTTATTTGTCATTTAAGAAATAAAAAATTTAAAAGTTATTACATTTTTCTGTAGTTTTCCTTGGTATAAATAAATTAGCCTTATGGACTTATATAATTCAATCATTACGTGTGAATTAATGGTCTAAATTTATTTCAAGATAATATTTACTATTTTATAGCTTTTAAAGAAGCATTTTACCATGTAACACAGTTATAAATTTATTTTTTGTATTTACTTTTGTGATGTGTCTGACGAAGATAACCTTGCTATCGAAAGGCGTCACAAAATAAAAGTTTTAGTATTGATTTGTGTGTTTTAAATATAAGTAAGTCAATAGTAGCTTATACAAGCTCCAGCTTCAAAATTTCAAGATGTAGTTTGATGCTTATGTCATACAATGGTTTTTTAAATGAGAAAATAAATAAAAATAGTTTATGAGGTATTATCAGACTAGGAATATAAAAGAACTTCCTTGATTGAATCACCACTTCGATGAACCAAAATACGATCTCGTAAAGTAAGAAAGATTAAGGTATGTTTAGTTGGTAGCAGATGCGGTATATTTTGTTCTATTAAAATGCAGTTTCATCAGTGAATGAATTTAGGTGGAAATGTTTTGTTTTTGACGCAAGTGCTCGACTATTTGGTTGAGTTGTCCTGCTTGGTTTTTTAATGAACTAGTCCATTTTAATTTTTAAATGAAACTGTAAAATATATAGTTGTTATATTTTTACCTTAAGTGTTTTTTATAGTGTAATAAAATAGCTGAATTAGGTTATTAAAATCCAAATATTAGTATACAAACAAAGAGAAAATGCATTAAATGGACAGTAAAATCTTTCAAAAGCCATCGGGTCGTATCAGAAAAAAAGTAGGATTGAATGAGTGTCGTCGAATAAGTATTCTGTCAAAAATAATTATGAAACTTAATGATGTAAAAGAGAAATTTTTTCATGTATAAATGGAAAGTGTTGGGACAATCTCCTATGCTTATAAAAGTTGAAGAAAACTTTTGTGACCATATCCTACAGTTTGAGGAATACGTATTTTGGTATATGCATTAAAGACACATGAAAAGTCCCATATATAGTGGTTGAGAATCACTTCCTTTGACGTAGTTTAATAACGAATTGGACAATTCTTGGAAACAATGGTTTATAGCTTATGACTTTATGGAGCGCAACCCTTACTTATTTTTACGCAAAACCTGAGAATACATCATTATTGGGAGCTAAAGGGTTTAATAAAGAAAATTACTACTACTGATTTTATGTTTTTGTCAAAATTGTGGGTGAGGCGGATTCATTTTAAAATACCGATGAACTTATTGACTCAAAAACACAAAAAACTCCAAAAAAGTAATCAGTCTTAAGGGAAAAACATCAAGGTGTTTTGAAAACCTGTGGAGAACGTGATTTTGAACACAGCTACATTCGTAGCTTTTGCCAGTTTTGCAAGTACATATGTCGCTCTAATAATTTTAAACCGAAGAAGAAATGAAATAGTGATTTAAAATAACAGCCTATTCTTACATTTGATTGATTAATATTTTAGATACGGCGTACATGAACTCTGTTTTTTTTTGGAGAGTAGGAACAACATTTGACTTACCACAGAAAAGACACTAAAAACGATTTACTAGTTTTACTGGAAGAGCATACCACCCACAGAAAAATCAATCAAGCCGTTGACATGCATGTGAGCATATAATCATGTTACTTAAGTTGCCTGGACACACCAAATAACTTTGGTTCTCACAATTAAATTTAATACAGGCTCAATAAACTATGCTTCGTCAGTACAAGAGTGAAAAGTCCAACAACTAAAAATTTATATTTTTATTAAATATGCTTATAGCGGGCTGTGACAGTTGGACATGCTGAGAGTGCTTTCCGCCACTCTGGGATATGTTTTGTTAATGGATTTCAGAATTTGGAGCTTGCGTCTGTTGATTACCTCAAAAAGAAAATACAGAGTACATTAGCTACAACTGAGAATATTCAGATCTCTTTATCAATAATTGTGATAGATTTTGAACCTAAACCTACGTAATAATAATGTTCTTCGACATATAGCAATTAAATGATAATTCACAAGATGGAGATTCTTTTAGAATCAATAAAACCTCCAAACACTCACACGACAAAAGCAAACGATATTCATTTAAAAAGCCATATACTCGAGATTTCCCTGCTACCAACCTTAAATCTTTTAATAATGATAAAAGACGAATTATAAGGGATCTGCTGAAGCTCAAAAAGATGCAGTAATTACTTAAAAAAAAAGATGGATACAAGAAAATCCGAATATCGATACATATAAAAATACTTAAAAAGCAAATGGAAGAAGAGGGAAAAGGTAAAAGGAAAAATATTCGCAAAGAAAAGTTTATTAAATTTGCAAATTGAAGACAATAGCCCTGGTGTAGGTCCAAAAAGGTTTCTTTATAAATATTGTTTCCAAAGTCTTCTTTCTGAGTAGTTTACTAGTAAATCTAATTAGATTTAAACAGTATTTCTTGTTTAACATGCCCATTTTCTCATGGAAGAGGGAAGTTTAAATTATGTTTAGATTAAGTTACTAGTTATTGTCCTGATTTAAAAAATATCCTTCAACATAGGCAAACCATGGTCCTATGTGCCTTCTAGTGTCATATTTATTATTTTACATATTTTCAGTTATTGCAATGTAAATTATTTTAACTATCGTATATACAGTTATAAAAGTAAAACTAACATGTATATAAAATGTAAAATAAAATATTTAGTGAATCATCTCATTTATAAGGGGAATATCTTTTATTTTGCACTACATTAAAATTACCTTTAAAACATTTCCATTTCTCGTATGTTAATAATATTTAAGTCGTCGTTGAGTCTTGTGTATAATAATTTTTACTAAAGCAACGTGGGAATATTTTAAAGATAGTGAAAAAATACCTGTGAAAGGTAGAGAATGATAAAGCCAAATAATACGGTCTATTTCTTACAATCTCATTGCGATTCAGGATAAACTGGTCTGCAAATAGATCTCAATCCAATTATACCCAACTCGGGTGGTTGAAACTATTGGAAATGTCCGGTTTCGCCCGTATTTTAACACAGAAATACTCCTCCATGATTGTATTTATAGCAAACTGCATTAAAATACTACATTACCAATGAGTTGCATTACTGAAGTGAGTTAACCAGATGCTTTTGTAAGAGAAGCGAAATAAACGAGATCTGCTATAGCCTGTGGTTTATACTGAAAAAGAATAATATACATTATGCAAACAGTTTTAAAGAGAGTGTCATAATATTTTATGTTGGCTCTAGGATGTATATTAATATATTATCACATCCCATAATACGGTCTATTTCTTACAATCTCATTGCGATTCAGGATAAACTGGTCTGCAAATAGATCTCAATCCAATTATACCAAACTCGGGTGGTTGAAACTATTGGAAATGTCCGGTTTCGCCCGTATTTAACACAGAAATACTCCTCCATGATTGTTTTTATAGCAAACTGCATTAAAATACTACATTACCAATGAGTTGCATTACTGAAGTGAGTTAACCAGATGCTTTGTAAGAGAAGCGAAATAAACGAGATCTGCTATAGCCTGTGGTTTATACTGAAAAAGAATAATATACATTATGCAAACAGTTTTAAAGAGAGTGTCATAATATTTTATGTTGGCTCTAGGATGTATATTAATATATTATCATATCCCATTAGAACCTTACGATCTTCAACTACACGCGCGCGTTCTTACGTGTGGCGATACGATGACAATGTGCAGACAATTCGTGTTAAGCCTTCTGGTTTCTGTTTTAGACACTGTAAGAAACTCCAATGATATTACCTTTAGCTTTATGGAAGTTGAATTAACTCAAGAGACCCTAGGAAACTCTTAAGTGGATATAATTTGGATTATTGGTTTTGGGAATTAAATGACATGGAGGACTACATATTTCAACTTCTAAAACTCATACTTAGATAGGATGGCTGGGACAGTAGCAGTTAAATGCTTAGATCACCAAGAAAACAACTTTATTTAATGTGATGCCAAAATCCTCATCAATGGCATGGAAATTCAAAACACGGATTTAAACAAGAAGTTTCACAAAGAAGTTTGAAACTGATCGTATAGTAATGTATAAATATATTGTTCAAAACCGAAAGAAAAGTCTAAAATTAATTATTTAATTATTTTTTTCATTCTTGAAGCATACAGTTTTAAGACAGACTTTCCTATTATATGGTGGTATGTAGAAGTGTTAATTGGCTTAAAATGATGTAGCCACTATATCATGCTTATGGCAATTAATTTTGACCATGTTCATAAGAATAACATTATATTATTGAATTACTTCGCAGCAAGGCAATACTTGTACTTATCTCTCATGCTTTAATAGAGGGCACAACCATTACGATACATAAAAATAATTATATTATAAATTATGTATTTGAAAATTTATTGAACAAACGGCCAGTGCAGTCAGTGTACCTACTAATATTCAGTTACTAAATATATCAATCACTATGTTGTTAAGTTATGAGGGCTTCCTTTCGATGAAACATTACACAATAAGTTGTTGTGTCAAAGTTAGAACTACCCGATTTGTTTTAGTGTTTCACTTCTACTGTATATCTAATACGTAAATTTAATTTATCATTAATAAATGTTATTTGTTTTTTTTTATTTGACTTTCATATTCCCAGAGTATGTATATTGTAAAACATGATATTATGTTTGATTGATTGATTGATTGATTTGATTGATTTATTTATTTATTTCCAAAATTTATGTACAGAGTAAAATATAATACATAACAAAAGTCTTATAGGAAATTATACCCACATGGGCATCAGCCTGTGTGTGGGGAAAGGAGTTCCTCAGTCTGCACTACCAATAACACAAAAAAAACCTAAATTAAAATAAGGAAATGAATTGTCATTAATAAAAATATTTTCATCAACAAATGAAAAATGAAGATTTAACCTCTAAAATAAACCATACAAGGCCAGAGCATGGAATACATGAGTAAATCTAGTTAATAAATAATCTAAAATTTGAAAGGAATATACTTATTTAGAAAATACAATTTGAAGACTTAAAAACGTAATTTATAAAAACTTGTGACTTACATAAAAAAGAGCAATCAGAAAGACTTAATTAAAAATTAGCCGATATAAGTAGAGAGAGATTTGGACCACACCTGCACACCCACGCACACACACTAAAAAACACACACACACACACACCAATCACGCACCCGCACACTTGCTCGCACCACATGTCCTCGTTGGCCTGCAGTCAAAACGATTGTACAGACTCACCAAACACTCAGACTAACATTGATTGTAATACAAAAATATAACAGAAATTTAATACATAAAAAAGCATATCTAGGTGTAGATTGAGGAAAAATACTGACGAAATCCATCTCGCCCAGCATCTACTAACCATTTATTGACTATTTTTTTGCACGTACTAATAGTGCAAGGTCTTGGGTTTTTTATAAAGTATGGTAATTTTGAGAAAATTATATGAGTAATATAGTGAGATGATGTTGAATTAAAGGCTTTAACGAGTCTAGGAACAATAATTCTGTTATGAAGTGAAGAACGCGTAAAATGGCTGTGGTTACTGTGAATGAAAATTGAATCTCGATGTTGAAAAATGTACAAAACTAATGTTTGGATATATAATTGCGAGACGTTAAAAACTTTAAATTCTTCAAATAATAAATTGGTTAGATAAGTACGATTTCGCTTCAAAGCTACTTTTATAATAGTTTTTTGAACGACTTTTAAGGGAGCAAGGTTATTTTGAAAACAGCCACCCCATGCTAAATTACCATACTGAAGAATTGATTGCACATAAGCATAATATACAGTTTTTAAAAGATCTATTGTAAGTATATTACGCAGATTACAAAATATAAAGATAAATTTACGAAGTTTATTCCGCATGTAAGCTACGCGATTACACCACTTCAAACGATTGTCAAAAACTACACCCAAGTATTTATACTCACTCACCCTATCAATACATTCACACAAAACGCATCCATCCCGGCCACCACAAGTATGCAACCGTAGCTTAAAAACAAAAGGATCGCCGTCAGCTCGTATAGAGATTGGCATACATTTAGTTTTGTCTATATTAACTGTGAGCCGACATTGATCAAACCAGCGCTTGACAGTGAGTAGACCGCGCACAACCACATCCCTCACTTCCTCCCAGCTTTCACCCTCAAATAACACAGCGGTGTCGTCCGCATAAAGAAATATCTGTCCTTTACACAGAGTCAATCTTCCTAGATTGTTAATAAAAATTAAGAAAAGCAAGGGTCCAAGAGTACTGCCTTGCAAAACCCAATACTCAATTTTTTGAGGAATGCTTGTATGGCCTAAAACAGAAACAACTTGATACCGATCGGACAAATAACTTTTGAACCATCTCCAAGAGTTTCCTTGTATTCCAATATATTTTAATTTTTGTAGTAATAATTGTCTATCAACTGTATCAAAAGCTTTAGCTAAATCTATAAAAAACAATAATGGTTTTTTATTACGGCTAATCGTGTCATGAACACTTTTAGTTAGCAAATATAAATCGTCATTCAAATTCTTATCTTTTCTGAAACCGAATTGATTTTGTACAAGAATATTATTGATGTTTAAATATTTTTCTAGTTGAATTCTAACACATTTTTCCAATAATTTTTATAAAACACTAGTTAAAGTTATTGGCCTGAAGCTAACACATCGATTTTTTGGGCCTCCCTTATAGATTGGGATTACTTTACCCATTTTAAAAGATGCTGGGAAAATTCCCTGTGACATACTATTGTTTATAATATGTAGAAGTGGAAGCTTTAATA
Source organism: Homalodisca vitripennis (assembly GCF_021130785.1). NCBI lineage: Eukaryota > Metazoa > Arthropoda > Insecta > Hemiptera > Cicadellidae > Homalodisca > Homalodisca vitripennis. The sequence continues at coordinate 122,749,114 of NC_060208.1, forward strand.
AATTAAAAAACATTTTGATAAGAGTAACCGGGATTCCATCTTCACCCGGAGCAGACCCGCGTCTAAGGTTTTGTACAACACGAGCAAGGACATCCTCGGATATCGGCTCCAGCTGGAAGTAAGAATTCGCCCCGTAATCCTCGTCATTCATAACGACTTCAGTCACTGGAGGCACAGCACTGGCTAAGTTGGCACCCACCCTAACATAGTACTCATTTAATGTGTTAGCTACATTATTTATATCATTTGTCTCAATATTAATTTTGCCATCCAGAAACTGTTCAATAGGAAAGGAATCTTTTTTTTTATTCATGTCCATAATTTCAGCAATATTTTTCCACAAGAGCTTATTATTATTTTTTGATTCATTAACTTGATTTCTAAAATACATTTCTTTAGCCAATTTAATAGTTTTATTTAAGAGATTTCTGTAGTGCTTGAAACGGGTTTTTAACATTGTATTAAAAGGCTGGCTTTTGAGCTGCTTACTCATTGTATCTCTAACTCGAATTGATTTAATTAGTCCAGCGGTAACCCACGGCTTTAGCTTGACGTGCTTAGAAGAAATTGGGTTCTTATTAATTGAGGATTGTAATAGACTATCTTGCAAATATTCAACAAACTTAGATGCAGACAGATTAACATCCTCGATCTCTAAAATCGGTGTCCAATTTCTTTCAGAGACAAGACGGCCAGCAATATCAAAGTCAATATATGTGTTTTTAACGAAAGATGATTGTTTTCTTTTACTTTTAATTAAACTGTGTTGACTTTGCGAGACAGTAAAATAGTGATCCGTCATTTCCGCTTTGATGACCGCCGACTTAACGCCGTCCGTAGTTTTAATATCCGTAAATAGATGATCAATACAACTTTTGGAAAATCCAGTAACTCTGGTTGGCACATTAATGCAACTAATGAAACCAGCTCCATACATTACGAGTACATCAAGATATCGTTGTGACAGTGAATCGTTGGTTTCAGGTAAAATACAACAATTTATATCACCTATCAGCCAGTGAACCCGATCCCTGTGCCTGGTTTCAAGATAAACCTCGAGATCACTAATGAAAGAGTCAAGGTCACCGGACGGACTACGGTAAATGGCGAGCAACGACATCCGCTCCCTGCCAAACGTTATATCTAGTTTCAAACGTGTGGCACCGCTCAGATTCACTTCCGCATGACATACTAAATGTTTGGTAGTACTAATCATTTGTTTTTTATTCAATATTATATTATTTAGAACATACCTCCATATGAAGTGTTTTGCTCATTTTCATGTCTAGAACAAAATACTACATTATTGGAACACCTTTAGTAAACACCCTGTATATATTTTATGTGTTGTTATACCCTCTAAATGAACTTTATTTTTTAGTTTTATATTTTGTTGACAAACAAACAATAAACAAACAAGACAACACATACGTTTAAAATAATTTTTAAATCAGCTTACAGTGTAAAATGACTGATTATTATACACAAATAACAGTGATCTGAAATTAATTATCATTAGCTGATTGTTAAATAGCCAATTGATTATCATTGTATAACTTTGTTTTTGGAAAATCTTCGTAGGATCATTACTTTTCCATAAATTTAATTTTGAAAACTGTACCAAGCTTCCACTTAGAAACGGAAGGTGATCTCATTAACTGTTTTAATTAATTCAATTGGTTGCTTTGAGTTTAATCAAATTTTTCTTATGATTATAATTTTTAAAAATTTTCAAATCAATGTTTATGTTTTAAAATATTTCAACATTTGTACGAAACAAATAAAGCTTTTTTATAGAAAACTGTTGATGTAAAATTCCTGGTTATTAACCTTTGTTTAAAAATGTCTATGGAAAATGAGAATCATAAAACAGTCTGTTTAAGGCAATGCATAGATTTTTTTTAAATATTTTATGGTGTATATCTGTATATATAAAACGTAATAAGTCAAGTTAGATTGTTCCTTCTACGGTTTCACGATCTGAAACAGTGTTCAAAGTATCCTACCTCATTTCAAGCACTTAGTAACTTTCAACAAAACGTCTCTTTACCGTACCTGACACTTTATCCTTACTGTTATTGAAGTCATTTTAAATGTACTGAATTCTCTGAACAACTCTTCCCTCAGACTTGTTAACAATGCATTTTCTTTTTCTCCTTTTAACTTTTCAGTGCAACATTATATATTACTGTAATTAGTTTCTTAAGATGATAAAGCTAAAAGGAATTAATTTAAAAAGGTCAGGTTTGGTATATACTTTTCTCATGCATTTTCTTTTATTTTTTATTATAGTTACAACTGATATTTCGGTTTTATCAGAAATATAGACTTAGTGAGAAAGTAATTATTCTTAGTGTAATCTGCTTGTTTAATTTATAGAATTAATTTACAGACACGGTAAGGGGTCTTATAAGCAAAAATAATAGTGCACTGCTTCTCTTTGTTTAATTTTTTATTGCCGATGGATAATATATTATAACATTAAGTTGAAATGAAATGAAATGATTGGCATTTATATTTTTCAGAAATCTAAACAATCTTAAGACATCAAAACTTAAAGTAATAAATTTGTAGCAATGCATTTAATTGTTCCATTCATTTTAGTGTTATTGTCCATTGTTATGGTTTTGTTATTCTTCTGGTAAACTCTTTCGAGTACACTAATTGACGTAGAACATGCTCAATTGTCAACTTTATGTGCATATCTTAAGACTGTATGTTACCATAAGATGATTACAAATCTTATCCTTGAAACGTAATATTCTATTATATAACAACTGAAATTCTATATCCTTTTAGATTATATTTAACAAAAATTACATTACTCCATGAAATATAGATTTAAAATTAAATTTCTCTTAATTTATATACCACCAAAGTTAAGACTTAAAGTAAAATTACCTTAAACTATTTATTTTTTATGATGTTATTAGAATTATGAACATTTTTCTTTAATTACAGATTTTGTATTAAATTATTTGTCAATTTATACTATTAACATTTTCATTCCTTAGCCTATATTTTATATTTGGGATTAAATTACGATACGATACGTAAACCAATTATAGTAAAGTAAACAATTAGCTAAACTAATTATTTTAACGGGTTAAAGGCAAATTATAATAGACATATTAATATCCAGACACCTGCAAATACTAATGTATTTGTTACGGTGTAGCCTAAATATTTTTAAAAAAAATGACAGAGATATACAATACACTTTTTTTAATTTGTAAAAGTAACAAGTCTATTGTAATAAATAAATAAACAATGGTTCTAGGAATAAGCCTACAAGTTTCTTATCTACATCTCATGAAATGACGACTTCGTCTGATGTACTGGAGGAAAATAGTGTTTTACAAAAAGACGTGCTTTATGTTGATGTTGTTAATTCTGAAGCGAAACGATTGACTGCAGAGACGGTGAGTGTAGTGTCTGAGGAACCTGTCATGTCCAGAGAGTGGAAACCAGTTGTACATAAGAAAGCTAGGCCGTGTAACAAAGGAAAATCTGGTGAGGTTAATGTAAGTGGAGCTAGCCTAATTGCAAAACCTTCTTATTCAGAAACTCTAAAAATAGATAAGAAACATTCTAGGCCCAATTGGCCTATATTGATAGGCACTGCATCTGCTAACCCTTCATGTAGCTTAAATGGCACTAAGAAGGCCTGGTTTCATTTTTGAAAGGTTGAAAAAATACTACTGTTGATCAAGTTAAAAACTTTGTTTTAGAACATTTCCAAATATTGAATTTGATATCGAGAAATTGGTGTCTAAAGGACAGAATGCTAGTTTTAAGCTAGGTGTAAGTTTTTCAAACAAAGACATAATAATGAATGCCTCACTTTGGCCTACTAACTTGACGCTGAGGCGGTTTTTTAGTGCAGAGGATGCCCAATAAATCGATTACCTAGTGCCAACCTGCGAAAAACGAACAAGTAGGTCTGAAACACCTAGGCCTACTAAACTTGTGACAGTTTTGGATCGCAATTTAACAATCTTTTCTCTAAATGTCCAGTGCCTAAGGACAAAGTTGGGTGTGCTGTCCTTGTTGATCACGGAGGTCAATCCGGATGTACTTTGTTTGTCTGAGCACTGGCTAAAAAAAGAAGAAAGTGATTTTTATTCAGTAATTAATAATTTGACTCTTGCAAGTGCTTTCTTTCGACAAGATTTTTAAAATGGTGGAACAGCAAATCTTTATTAAAGCTAATTTAGGCTACAAAGAAATTAATTTGGATGCTTTTTGTGTTGAACGAGTGATTGAACTCCTGGCCATTGAGCTGACGGATCGGTCCTTGGTTGTGGTGTCTGTGTACCGCCCTCCTGATGGCGATCTGAATGACTTCTTTGATCGGCTTGAGGGTTGCCTGGGCTACCTCATTCGGCCTAGACCGAACTCAAGGTTGATGTTTTGTGGAGACTTCAACGTTCACCTGGAGTGTTCTTCTAAGGAAGAAGAAAGTTTTACCAATTTCTTCCGGAGCTTCGGGTTATTGGTAACAATCAGACTGCCTACGAGAGGATCCGCTTGTCTGGACACCATTGTAACGGATCTGGATTCGTGGAATTATACTGTTGGAGTGGTCAATCCCATGGTCGCAGATCATGCAGCTGTTGCGATGAAAATTGCCTGGTAAGTACACCACCTTCACCTTCTTGGAATGTCAAGTACAGTTTCAGGAAAAGAGTAGTTAGGGATGAACTTCTGCCACTTTTTCGTAGGGAGCTGGAATCTGTGGATTGGGACGAAGTGATTGCAGGTAACACACCAGTGGCTGCTTTTTATTCTCTAATAGAAACCTTTGTTTTTAAGTTTGATTTTGTTTATCCTCTCTCAACCACAAATAGGCCAAAAATGTCCAAAGTGGGGAATACAAATGTTTTTAGAGACAGGTCTTGGTATGATGATGAGCTCCGTAGGCTGAAGTCCTATGTAGTACTTCTATATGACCTCTATAAATCTGCCAAGGTACCTAACGAGGCTGACAAGTATTATAGAACTTACATAAGAGTTAATGGGCTGTATAGGAAAAGGGTGAGTGAGGCTAAAAAGAAGCACAATGTCAAGTTTATAAAGTCATCCCCTAACATTTGTAAAGCCGCTTGGGACATAATCAATATACATCGTACCAAGAAACCTGTGGATTTACCTGAATATAGGCCAGATGAATTTAATAACTTTTTTGTTGACTCAATGGAGGAAATAATTTCAAATCTTCCAGTGGTTCCTTCCAACTCAGTGGCCGCCACAGTGCAATATCATCCAGACCACCCAAGACTTGTCGACTGGAATGTGTTAAGCCCTTGTCAGATCGCTAAAATTGTCTCAAGATTTAAGAATTATAGGACCCAAGATGTTTATGGCGTATCCTGCTCAATTCTAAAGGGAGTCATTGACATTATTGCTAGGCCACTTTCACAGGTAATAAACGGTTGTCTTGAGCATGGAATGTTTCCAGATAAACTGAAGGTGGCTAGAACAGTGCCAATCTACAAGTAAGGCTGTGCGGCTCAGATGTGCAACTATCGGCCGATCTCGATTCTTCCAGCAATGTCTAAGGTAATTGAGACTGTAATAAAATATCAGCTCACCTCCTTCTTGGAAGCAAATAACCTTCTTCTAGATGCCCAGCATGGTTTCCGTAGAGGCCGCTCCACAACAACTGCCCTACTCTCTCTTGTGGAAAGAATCTCAGACGCTTTTGAGGCCAATGAAACTACATCCCTCTCCCTCTGTGGCCTTAGCAAGGCTTTGGACATTGTACCTCATGATATCCTCCTTAGGAAGTTAAACTCACTTGGGGTCCAAGGTTTAGCTTTGAGTACTATTACCAGCTATCTCACAAATAGATCCCAGATCGTCTCTCTTGTTGGTGCGTGCTCTGCGGCCAGGGAATTGAAGCACGGGGTACCACAGGGTTCCGTTCTGGGGCCCTTATTATTCCTAATCCTGGTAAATGACCTGTATTTCAACGGATGTACACTTCTATTTGCTGATGACACTACCCTGATCTCAAGAGCAAGTGACCCTGAGGTGGTACTTAGGGAGGTTGATAAATTGTTACGTACTGCCAAGACTTGGTTTGCAGACAATAAGTTAATATTAAATGAAGATAAAACCCAAACCCTTCTTTGCAGCCTGAAGCGCGGAGCTGTTGGGCAGACGGGGGGGGGCTGTAAAGCTGCTGGGGTTCTGGCTGGATTCTAGACTAAGTTGGAATGCGCACGTCTCCAAGGTATGCGCAAGACTGTCTAGAGTGATCTGCCTGCTCCGCAAACTGAGATACAATGTGACTGAGGAGTTTTTACTAATGGCATACCACTCCCTTTTCCACAGTCTTATAATGTACGGACTCCTCCTTTGGGGACATTCTTCCGCTAGCGGCGACACCCTGCTACTACAAAAAAAGGCTGTTAGGGTGATAGCCAGTGCTGGCCACCTGGATCACTGTAGGCCCATCTTTAAGCGTCTGGGAATTCTCACAGTGGATGGCCAGTATGTCCTTGACTCCCTCCTTTACATACGGGACAACATTGATTCATTTGTCAGAAGGAGTCAGGTGCATGATCACCGTACTCTTGGGGCCTGCCAGCTGGATGTGTCTCGATGTAGGCTCGCTGTGACGCAGAGGAGCTTCCCTACTTCAGCTCTTAACCTTTTTAACACCCTGCCGGAGTACGTGCGAAATCTTGAGCTTGGGAAGTTTAGGAAACATCTGAGGGGCTGTCTGGTTAAGAGGCCAATCTATTCCGTAAAAGAATTGGACAGTGGGTTTTTTCTGCATCCACCGCCATTGTGATTTGTATATAGTTTTGTAATTTTAATTTGTATATAGTATTGTAATTTTAATTTGCATATAGTTTTGTAAAATGACGCAGTCTATCCGGTTTTACCGGTCATCGACGGAGCTACCAAGTATCAAGTATCATTTAGGACTTCAATTTGAAGCCTTAAATTTCCTTCCAAATTATACATACTGATACAAAATGAAATATGGATTCAGCTTCATTTAAATTATAACTATTTACTATTTAATACACTAGTAACCATAAATCCATCAATAATTTCCTTCCAACAGCACGTTATATTGATTGTGTAGTACTCTTTACATATTTATAAATTTAAATTTATCTTTGAAAACTGACTTCATTAAAATGATCTCTTATAACTAAATTAAGATAAACAACCACATTTATACTACTGAAATGATTATTATTAATAATTGATTTTGTTGCATTTTACTATGTGATTGTATAAGTTACAGAGTAGGCAGAGGTTGATATCTTTTCCCAAGCGACTCAGAGGTACCCTTGAGTTGTATTTCTACCACCCCAAGAGACAGCTATATTGTGTTATAGCTGTGATATATATAATCACTTAATTTTAAAATAACCCTTATAAATTTAAAATTCAAAAGCAGATACTCTATTCTAAACTATTTTGAAATAGTATAACGTTAAAATCTTAAAGTAAATAGTATAGTTCACTTACCTTCGTTTCATCTATCATTTCATACGAGTAGCTAAAAACAATAGAAGACGATAAATATTGTTACAAACTTGTGACGTGCAGTGCCAGAAGGAGTCTGACTGTATTGGAGATTGGAGATCATGTAATGTATAAAATTGTTTTAGTAAAACAATTTTTAGTGTGTTCAAGAGTAAAATTGTTGAAGACAACCTAGCAATTTTCAATCCTGCAGTTTACAGGATGCAGTTTATTCAGGATGCAGATTACTGATGCAGTTTACTAATTGTATAAAATAAGGAAGTGGTACAACGATATAGAAATTTTGTGTAGAATTTTTCGGAGCCGGTTGAAGTAAACGAGCTTAAGTACTTTAAAAACATTGCTATACTTTGAGCAGTTTAACGCCCTTATTTTTGTGGTAGAATTGTGAGTGCTGTCTTGTTTTAAAGAAATCATTAAATCACATCGTTGCGCTTATCAATCTGTTTTGTTTTGGGTAAAGCGTACACTTTTTAATATTTAATTGATATAGTTTTTAAAAATAACATTTTAGTAACAATATTGACGGAAAACCAATGATTTTGAATTAATTCAATTTTATTACATGTTTAATATGAGACATTTCAAAAAATTCTACGACCAAAAATAAGTGCTCTAAAAGTCTACTTTATTCAAATTATAGAGTTATTTCATCTCCTATTTGGTAGGTCATTAACAAAAGCATTCTTGAGAAAAACAACATGTTGCAAACACAGATTGTAAGTTAAGTGTCTGTCTAGCCTCCAGTGAAACTAAGTGTAATTAGCGTGTAATAATACAAATTCTCGATAAAACAAAGCCAAGCTGCAGTTGCCATTAGCAGAGTTGAACTCACAATTGTCTGCAATATATTCACAATGAACATAAAATTAGTATTACTTAATTATGTAATTATGTAGAGAGTCTTACTTCAGTATTATAAACATGGTTAAATCTCTATGATTACGGTAGTTGTTACAATTTCATATTAATAAAGGATAAAATATTATTTACTTCTTTGTGTCAAGAGAAACCTAAATCTAATTTGCATTGTATAAGCACATTATCTGGTGTTTTCGTAATTTCAATAGATAACTATCTCCAAGAAAGAAATTGTGTGATCCGCGCTAGTTTTAGTTGAGTTATAATTATGGTTTATTTTTAAGCGATAGAATGTTGTTACGATCATATTTAGTTTTAAACACCTTGAATATTTATTAATAATACGTATAAATACAATTTAAACGACCGTTTAGCAACTACATATTGTTATGAAGACCAATTATTTGGATGAAAATTACGATTTTCAGTCTCTTTATCTCTACAGCTTATCGCATTATCACTATTTATAACATGTCTTTCGGTGGTTTTAGTTTGTCAAACAAACAATGTGATGAATACATTTATTATTTTAACCCTTTTAATGCCAGTCTATTTCAACCACTACAAAAACTGGCCGATGATGGATTTTTTGCTACATGAAAATCCTCCGTTGAAATCTCTAAAACTAGATTGTATGCCTGTACGATGCAAATGGGCTGTCGGCTTCTAGTATAATACGGTGATGGAATATTAAATTAAAACATTATAGATATTATAAATTTATATTATAAGATTTACACTGTTATATTCAGATTATTTTAAGAAAATCACAATATATTTTCTAATTCATGTTGTCAAATCCTTCCTAGTATTACTACTGTAGGTCATGTACGGTACTTTGAGGCAGCTGTACAACTGATTTTGCTCCATGTGCAACAAAATATTGGAGAGACTGACAAAAAGCCCGTGAAGAAAAATCCGTAAATATAGAGACTTCCCTCTATTATTGGTCTTTACTGGCCAATCATTGGTCTTAAATAAAAAGTAATTAAATGTTCAACAATAAGCTAACAAGGAAAATTGGGTCTACAACAAAATTGAATAGAATGTAACTTCTATTGAAAGAACATAAATTAATTTAAATTTCTCTGTAAAAGTTAAGCGGATTATTTCAGTATTTCAGTCATCAAAATAAACGTTATTATCCTTAGTTGAATAATTAATTCAAGCTTCTTAAAACAGGTTTCCCTTAGGTCCAGTCTTGGGAATGCTCAGCAAGCTGTGGAATATTAATGAGTTCCTCAACGGAACGTAAAATAAAGGATTATTCTTTTCATTTCAACGGTAAATTTCTCAAAATTGTGTTTTTACTTACATGTAAACAAATATGGGGAGTTTATATATGGTTAACCAGATTAACGAACTTGGATTTCATAATGCTAATTATGGATAGCTAAACATATCGTACTCATTCTTTTCCTATTAAAGGTACATGACAGTGCAACATTTCTAAACACGTTTGTTATTATTTTGTTAAAGAACTTCAATTCATTTACTTCTCATTCCAAATACCTCATTTACTTCAATTCCAACTCCCCAACTTCTGATTGCATGGCTTAAAGGCAAAATTAACTTCCTTTCTTTATTTTGATCTTCCCTGATTCTTACTTTCCTCAATGTTTTAAGCTGTCTTAAATATAGATTTTACATGGTAAATATATCTCAAACTCATTCATCTAACTCTTAATTTTGAATTTTTCAGATTGCCTTTAAATAATTGTAAAAATAAACTAGTAGGATTAAGGAATTATTACTTGAACATTTGCATAATTCCGACAAAGTTTTTTCCGGCAAGCCAGACCTGAAATATTTGCTGTTGGTATAGCAGGACCTGAAGGTTTTGCTGTTGGTATAGCCAGACCCGAAATTAGCACTTATAGTATAGCCAGAACTAAGTATTTTGCTTTTTGTATAGCCAGACCCTAAGATGTACATTTTGGAAAAGGAAGACCTCAAGATATCAGTATAGGCATATTCGTGATAGGCATATAGGTATATTTAGTATAGGCAGACCGCAATGTGTCACTTTTGATATAGTTAGTCCCTATTGGTAAATACTTTTATCCATATTTATGTGAAAAGAACATAATACTTTTGTAAAACTCCGTATCTCTCACTCTTGATCTTAGTGAAAGTTATATTTTTGAACTTGGTGTGTTTAGTGAACACTAAAACCAGTAAGGTATTTAGTAAGTACTAGGATACTACAGATGGACGTTTTTTTACTGCTACAACGCTCCATCTCCTTAATACACTTTCTCCTTAACGTCCGCTTGCGGCAATGACCTGATTCCTAGACCATGATCGTTTTCTACTTCTTAGTCTAATCTAAAGAAATCTTTTATTATTGGATAAAGCCTCTAGGACATATATTTCATGTTGGACTTTAATAATGAATATAAAACGATTATTGAGCCGGAACCGGATTGTATTAGGTTGGCTGAGTAAGCTGATGTAGTTTGAAACTCACCTCCAAGTACACACTTACTGCAACTACCACAGTGATAAACTAACTAACTAAAGCTGTTAAGAGTTAATGCCCTCGAGTGCACCGGGTACTTGGATTATATTAACATTACACACAAAGCGCGCTGTACATAGAGGCAAGGTAATTACTCTACATTTATCAGGATGGTATATTCATTGTTGAAACGGGTAAGATTTATCAATCTAATTGTATGAAAATTAAAACAGGATGGTCAAATAAAAAAGTTTAATTCTATTCCCGGGGTTTCTTTGGAAAAATTGAGATTTATGCATTTAAAGCATAGGTATCAAATCTCATTTATATTATTTTGTGAGATAAAGTGTCTTCCTTTGAGGCACTTTTATGTACTGCATAGAAAGGAATGAGAATATGTTGTATGTGAGTGATTTATACAAAAATGTAAAAGAAACAGAACTATTAGGTTCAGTAAAAAAACCTTCACAATGAATATGTGGAAATGGATAAATTTGATTTCTATTTAGGGGTTTCTTGATAGAAACTGAGGTTTATACTTAAAGTATATGTATTAAAGCTCATTTCCATAATTTTATGAGATAAAGAATCTTCCCTTGAGGCGTTTTATGTACTGTATACAAAGTAATTAAACTATTCTTTAATATGAGTGATGTATACAAACACTTAAGGTAAAAAAGAATTTTGAGGCTCAGTAAGAACCCTTTTGGTTCCGTTTGAAAAAAGAAACTAATTTCCTTGCCATACTTTGCAGTCTCTATCTAAAATTTTTGAATTTTTACCCAATATAATAAAAAAATACATTTTTAAAACTTGTAAATTCATGGCTTTTAAATCAAAAATGATTTGAATATTTGCATCGCTCATCATTGTAAAATAGTCTACGTAAACTTCAACATATTAAAAACTTATGATCAAACATACACTGGAACGACATATTGTTGTTAGCTACATACCATAATATTATCCAATGTTATCCAATGGTAGTATAATAAAGCTACGCTGAACACCTGTTACTCAAAACACATAAACTATTAAATGTACGGATACTGCCTATTGCAAATACAACAGAGCACTTCAACGCGCTGCAACAAGCCGCAAGTATTAAATGAGCATAAGCATGTAAAAGTTTGTACAAGGGTTTGAAGTCCTTTCAATCCCTCATAACAACATTTTAAAACATGTAGTTAAATAGATGGACGGGCCTTTTTCCTTGATTACTATATTAAATTGAATACGTGGTTAGTTTTGTTCTGGTTTGAGTAAAATTATTTTTTCTACAGAACAAATAAAAGAAAGCTTTTTTAACAGGCTTTCAAAATATAACATAATAGGAAATTTCTTACAATATTATACCTTACACTAAAAATGACATTGTTATAATATTATAGTTTATTGTTTCAAAGTTGGTTACTTTACTTTCTTCAAAATTCATAGTTACAGCCCTTTAAAATATCCTACATATAAATATTCAACATTTTAGGTTGTATTGACAACAGAAGGAACTAAATAACCATTATGGATAACTTTGGACATCCAAATTTACAGTTAGAGTGCAATCATCAACTTCTAAATACATTAAAATGGGCGACGAGATTTTTGTTTATTCATACATTATTAACTCAGTATCGTTATAAACAATACATTTCAACGTATTTCCATTGATTTATTTATAATAATTTAGTTAATATAAAATGTATTATGATAATAGCATACCCATTGAAAAACATATCACTCAGTAAAAAATGGATGAAGGGTACTTTATTTTATATTTTATAATTATATTAATGTACATTATTTTATGTATGTGTATTGTATTATACTACACTACATCTAGCATAATATAAATATATATATATATATATATATATGCATACATACATACATAGATATATAGATATATATTTATTGATACGCTAAATATCGATCAATTTACAGTCTAAATATCTCTTATGACCTACCGAAACGCTCACTTAAAAAGAATATTACACTAATTACTTTTTTCACAGAGCACGGTTAGGAATTCTGCAAATAATTTCCTTGAAACAAGAAACCTGAGTTTTTATTTCCACTAAATTTCTAAAAATACTTATTTTCATAGCTCATCAACACGTTTACAATAATATTCTTCACAATAGTCTTATTTCGGTCTTAGTAAGAATTTATTTACTACATAACAAAAATCCCAACATACATTGTTATTCGTGGCATAATTTACAGGTAACAATAACGAATCATTGAGACATAAACAATATTCGTTCTTCCAAACTAATTTAACTTTTACAATATGTCTGAGTTGGAGAAAGTTATACGCCAACGCCGCCCCACGTCGTATTTGTGTTTAGAAATGTACCAGAGTTTGAGTTTTCAACTAACTTTTACTGTAAATAAATAAGAATATATATTTCATAACACATTTCCTTGAACAATGTAAAACTAGAAGAAAGCCAATTCCGGCATTATATGTATTACATGATAGGCTTCATTAACGCTCAGCCAGCTAAACAAACAATAATTTATTCAAAAATCTTATTGAAGAAAATGTAAGTTTTCATTTTAGTCAGTTTTTTTTTATAATTAATTTGTGAATTTTGAAATAGTTTCTTTCAGAAATATTTTAATTTTTTAGTCTACTTAAAGTTGCTATACAAATTAAATTACATTATTTATTTATTATGTTTATTGCTGCGACTAAAAATGTAGATATTTTTATCGGTATCAGCACTCGTGTAATATTCAAAACCAAGAAGAGAAAATCTAATATTTATTACAAAATCGATGCAAACTTCATAGTTCCTAAGAGTATGAAAATGTTGTAACAATGTTGTGATTGTATGTGTATTATATCGTGAAATAAAAACTCACTAGTTTATTTACTATGTTTTTGTACTGTTACTTAGAACATAGATTTTATATCAGAGTATGATTCAAGTAGCCGTTCTAGGTTTTCAGGTTCAAAGAATCCAAGGAGAATTTGAACAAAATTATTTTAATGCAAATGTAGATAGATTCACAAAATTTCTCAACACAACTGCTTACAATATAATATGATAAGTCTGGAGCATTTTAAAACAAAACTTGAATTTGACACATATCCTACGGCTTGTAAAATTTAAAATTCATTGTCAAATAAACAAAATTATAAAACTAATTTTATGTCATCTAAGTTATTTTTATATTACAGACCGTATTTATGTAACAAATATATTATGTTATTATGGAACTTGTATAATGATAATCTAGTTATTATGGCGTCTCCTGTACATTTCCTGTAATACTGTGACGTTTAATTACATTTTTGCAACAAGCTCACACGTAAAATTGCAGCAAAATATAAGAAGACAGCTGAAGTAGTTTAAGTGCTTTCCTACATAATAATATGCACTCAACTAGTAACAAACAGTACTCTTAACTTTATACGGGAACAAAGCGGTTACTCGTCGTGTACGTTATAAAGGAGCCCATTCACAAATTTTGTACGTATGATAAACTGTGGTGGACGACGCAGATTACTGTTAAGTCATGACGAATATTTTTATGATGAGTAGTACTTAAATTTATTGTTGAAATGTACATGTACATTCCTGAAAATGGCAAAATTTAATCTTTCTGGCCATTCATAAGGACAACTAGGATTATAGTTCAACTTATATATATATATATATATATATATATATATATATATATATATATATAGTATTTACTACTTTAACTTTATACTTTATGACTGTTTCAGATTTCCGGTTAAGATATTAAACGGTGATAAAAAGTAATGTAGTATTTTAGTACCATATTATAGTACAATATTTGTAATAGGTTTAGTTAAAGGTCTTTATAATCTATAAACGATTCATTGAACAAGAATTTATATTTATATTGTTGTTAAAAAGTTAAAAATTCATAACTTGGCAAACCTAACATAAGTTAAGCAGGAGATAATAGCTATATCACAACAGTAGCAACAAGACCAGTTAGTGTACCAGATCGTGTCTGACGCTTCCACAGTGTATCGTACACGTCACCTCTTGATTGGGTAACTTTAATGAGAATAGTTTCCCACCAATTATCACGTGATCCGTTGCTGTCCCAAACATACTGTTGGTCTTAACTTGCTGAACTACTGTCCACGACTATACAGGGTGAATCAGACCAACTGGGCCATTGGTTTTTAGCGGTCTAACAAGTGAAAGTAGGAACTACGTTTGAACGGTACCCCACACTTTCCCCTAATTTATTAGTGGCCAGATATTGCGATAAAATTATTTTTAACCGCCTAAAAGTTTGTAAGAGGTATATGTGGAGAAGGGTTGGGGATTGTTTTGAGGAATATGTTTAATGTAAGGTGGGGCGTGTGGTACTTCATTTTGTGGGTCCCTTGAAAGTGATCATTGCTATACAATTAGCAATTGCGCGGGCAATCTTACCCCGCCCACTTTTGTACCACAACCAGTCTCTACTATTACTTTTCAAGTAATAGATTATACCACACTACTAGAGAGTGTGTACAATTTGCTTACTTGATCAGAAATTTGAGAAGTAAATTAGTATTTTTCATATTCCTTTAATTCTACTTTATTATGTAATATATCAGTGCAAAGATTAAAAAGACGTTTTTGCTACTAAATCTAATAAGCCACGTACATTGCTCATTATTATAAAAAACCTAATTTATTTTACTATTTTGAAAATTTTCTCTGAAGGTTAATAGTCGCAATAAGTAATAGATATGATTCCAGACCATAGAACCACAACGCTGAAGGGAATGAGGGACACTAAACGTAAAGAGCACCACTTCTGTTACTTGCTCTGAATGGTGACAGCGGTGCAGTAAGCGAGTATCCTGAGCTGAGATAAACATCGAGATCACATGATAATCTTGACGTTTTACCACGTAAAAGGCTGAACAATAATACACTTATTAAATTGACATGATACATTAATATTACACAGATAAATGTACAGTAAATACATTAATACAAAATATCCTGATATGTTTATAATATTTTTGCTATGAGATTCAATTTGGACTTCAAATTTATATGTATGTTAAATGATGCAGTTTGGTTGAAAGATAGTATTATGATACATGTCATATTTTCCATGTTCTTAAGATATTAAATACATTATTTTACAAGTAATATTACAAATATTTTAATAATGCAATATTTAATCTTTAATACATTTAAATAAGTTTATGGAAGTTGTGTTTAAGGAAATTATTATGTACTTTACTAGCTAATGAAATAGGTATTTAATAAACAATATTTTATTTTACTTTATTTTATTTAACTTGAACAACTAGAATAGGTGAATCACTATTTGTGCTATCATCTAATAAAAACCTGCAAACGAGCTGATTACAAAAATTTTAATTTATAAGAGAACTTAAAGAAAGTGCCATCAAGAGCATAATCACCAATCAGTAGTCAAGTCTTGTCGTGAGCTCAGAATCGTCCAATTACTGAGTAATCTTCACGGAAAATACTTTAATCGATGTGATTAAAACTTTTCCTTTGCGCCAAACCTGATTACAGTGTTAAAACTCAAATTTAATTTTGAACAAATAAATTACAATATATTTTTATAATTTCTGTTAAGTAAGTGAGTAATAGTAATATTGGGTAAAATTTACCTATGCTAACTAAACCAATATGATTGTGTGTAGTTTCTCAATTATTTATGTAAACTTTGGAAATTACTCTTAACCGCTTGATTTTACATTTCGACAATTGATTTTTTCAGTGCAAACATCTTTTTTTTGGAAAGTAAAAAGTAACTTGGATGTATTTCAACCCCTTAAAAGTTTCAATGATTAAATCACACGTGCTCCTTTTGGACTAAGGAATAAATATAATGATTTTTTCGGTCAAAAGGTAAAAGGGTTGCCCGTCTGTCATATAAATACTTGAAATTTAGTGTTTAATGACACTTACTAGGACTTTTCCTCGGTTTAAAAACGATGAGGAGTGGAGAGATTTTACCAAATGTACATTAGGGTATTTAATCACTCTTTACTAGGTCAGAGAACTGGACTATTCGTTGGAAACCCTGTTTTTTCCTGTTGGATCGTATAGTGTAGAATAAATATTGGGAGGTTTCTCAATTACCACGGGTGAAATTAATCGTCTCAGGAGGTATACTAATCTTCAGTTAATAGTAACATTCAAACCTAATCTATGGATACAGGATGATATGCATAAATGTAAAGTTTCTGACAGTCATGATAAGGTGAGGTATTCAATAACTTGGAAGATTTTGCATCGGAGTTGGTGGGCCTGTTCAGCTATCTATTTTCATAACCGTTGATATTCCCAGGAATTTTTTAAAAGTAAACCTATAGTTCAAATAAACTATTATTGTGAATAGTATACTTTCATAACCCCTCCTGACTTATAGCATTGTAAGTGAAATCCTAGTAGAGGTCCCAAATAATAACAGATAAAACAAATAAACTTCAATTATTGCAGCAATAAAAAATGAGAGAAAAAGAGACTGTATAAAATAACTTCAGTGATATATTGAAACATGTCATCGTAGGGTTATGAGTATGGGATTATTTTTCTATATCGACCAATTTCCGCGTCTGAAGCACTGACGTGTATTGAGTGTAGAATGCAAGAGTTTTTACTGACGCTATAATTACCCAATTTTATACTTAAGATCATCCGACAACTCAAGTTCACGGATTTCAATAATATTTTTAAGGTCCCGATATTTCTTATTAAATGCCATAGAAAGAAGTTTAAATATACGTTTTCCTTTGACTTGCATGGACTTGAAGATCATTTTGATCCTTTACAGGTGTGTAGTCAATATGATGTTTGCGTCCATCTTTTCATGAAATACACTAATGCGAATTTGGAGTTAAATACATAACTATATCAGGTAATCTTAAAATATTTCCTAAGTACTTCTTTTTTATTTCCTGAATGTTTTTCATACAAGTATGTTTTACTGTAGCGTAACATCTCATGATCATATCGATATCATAATATTATTTTGCAGAGGTTAATATTTTATGGCATTAAAACCTTAAGATTTTTATTTAATTTTGGCTTTATTTGTTATAGCTCCTTGAGGCAAAATAAAAATGTAGCTTGGCTGAGTTGTATATCAATGTATGGTAATCCGGAGCGAGGCGATGTGGCTGTAGACTGATTGAAATCTGCAATTCATGTCGTCCTGGCCTGGGGGATCATGCGGTCTATAGCAGAGAATGTAACATACAGCAGATGCACGTAGTACATGTCCTGGTGACTTGTAACCTACCTTCAGTACAATGCCTATTGAGTATTTTTTGTATCAGGAGCCTCTTTTTAACAAATACTTCTCATGTGTTTTGTAATAACTGAGTTTAAGGCAAAACCTATATTTTAGCCATTCTATGACGACATGTCTGCTTGTTTTAAAATTTAAATGGATGTGTTAAATATTTAAAATCTGATAAAAACAATCAGTTTAAAAATGCTTATTACAATAAATTTAGTTTTACAAATTTTGGTAAAATATTAGGAATAGAAATATTTTGCAGCACTGCCATAGTATTAACTTACCTTTGTTCTATGATAACCCATACTTATCTCTGTTACGAAAAATATACTCTCATATGTTTCATGGATTATTCTTGATCCTTACACGTCAATAACCATCCCATTTAAACTTTCTCCACTGTGAAATGGAGAATTTCATGGCTAACCGATTGAATATGCATATATAAAGACAGCACTTATAATTTAAACATAGGCTATATAAGGGACATTCAAAATTTACACCAATAAACGCTACAATGTATTGCTTACAACCGTGGATAAAATTATAAATACAAGTTTATCGCCTCGCGATCTTAAAATTATTTTTTTAACCATCCATACGCATCCCCCACTTTTTTCAGTATAAAGACGAAAGGAATTCATAACTTACTCTTGTTAACGTTTTCAGAACTAGATGTAATACCACTACAAAGTTCTTGAAAGGGAGAATAAAAATCAATAAATGTTTCAAATTAGTTTATAGTACATCAGCAGCAAGTATTCGTGCTGAGAAAGTTTTAGACAACTATTTGATTTAAGAAGACTAATGAACCTATATCATTTCTATGTGCAAATATTTCAATGATCATATTTGATATGGTCATCGAAATCAAATCGGCATGCTAAAAATTGTAGTATTAAAAAAGAAAATATTAAGTTTAAAGTTATTATCAATTAATTTTTTTATTAAACATAAAATGAGATTGTGTTTATTTAATTCACTATTATTTTCTATCATTAGCTAGAAAGCAATTTTATTACAAATTTAAAGTATTTTACAGTATAACATACAAATTTCATGAATATAAATATCTATATATTTATATTCTAACTTTGGTTAAATATGTGGATACGGTTCTTATAAGGCGTATCTATAAGATTAAATTTAACTAATATTTATTTAATCATTCATTATTTTCCATACCTCTCATTCTATTCATTTGTTTGTTAATAATTCTAGACTAACACAACTTGATTTTTGTATCTTTCAGGTAAGAATCATAACAAGGGCTTTTATTTTCATTATATTACTATGAGATAAATTTAAATTTTATATAAGGTTTTCAAAGACTTTTAACATCTTGTAATTATTGTTTTCTTTATATTTCTTGTTAAAAATGTGTATACTTAATACATACCTACATATCCTTTATAAAATTATAAATTCATCGAAAGAATATGATTACAGAACAATCACATATAAGAAATATAACTCATTTTATTATCTCTTAGATGCTCACAAGGAAATTAATGTCAAAGTTTTGCAGCGTATTCACATTACTATCAGACGGTTACGCATATTATTACCAATACATACTCATACTACAACCGTTTATATTATTACTACTTTCATGCACAAACACTTCGCGGCATTCAAATGTACAAATGTGTGTGTCTGGTAAGGATTCCTTAAGGAATAGTATAGATCACTTTTAAGTTATATACATAGTTTCATATTCAACATTTTTCAATACGCATTGCACAGGTTTTAAATTACCTACAATGAGTAATCGCTTAAGATGCTTTAAGTATTTCCCAAAACTTGCATAACAAATTTGAAAAAGTCTCTTGTCAGAACGCTCTAAATTAGACTTTTGTCTATAAATATTTCACAGCGTCTAGTACTTGATATTATACTTTACTAATATTTTAAAACTAGTTAACTTAATTGTAATACAACAACTAAGAGTTACGAGTTGAAAAAAAACGAATTCATAAAATATTATTAATTAATTTTATTTATTACAGTTTATAATTTATGCTTAACATTTAAAAAATTCATATAGAAATAAAAATGTGAAGAATGTTTGCGTTATTACATCAAATTCCGTCCAGTAACAAAATGAGGATCAAGGCAGGCTTCTCAGAGTGCTCTCATTTGTCTTGTATTGTTACAATGACATCTTGTTACTGCGTCTAGAAAATACAGACATCTGCATTACTCTTTTGTTGAGCATGAAATGGCAAACGTCTCATTTTGTAAGCAATCACGCTAAATAAATAACAAAATTATATTTTATATACATGCAAATTTCATAGTATTAAAATGTATTTAAGTTGGAAGATATTAATAACAAGAGTGATAGAAATGAGGAAACTAATGAACGTACTCCCGTGAGAGTGCTGTCTGCTTCTGGATTCATTTATATTTTACCTCTACTGCAGCTGGTGGCAGATGGAAATGCACAACGAATTTTCCTTTCAAGACGTACCCCGTTGTGTCACGTTCTGCTTATTTATAAATTGGGGCTCACCATTAACATGGAATTAAATATTGGGCAGTGCCCAATATTTATTTATTTATCATTATATAAAAGGAATCTTTATATTTCTTATCCAGTTAAAGGAAACCTAATTCAATACGTGACAGCATTTATATAAGGTTCCTTCAATTAGAAGTGTAATAGTATATTCGATAACCGGATCTAATAAAACTGATTTGTTTCAGACCCATTTATGTGATTATTTTAACCTGGTTTAAAAAGCAAGAAAGATATACTATTCAACTTGTTTTATATTCCTTTTTTATGTTTGTACAACGATTTTTCTGAAACTACTAAACAGATTTGGGTGATTTGTATTAAGAAATAGGCCCTAAGAAGGTTACAAACATCTTTTTAAAGATTTATACAATTATCTGATTAGAAAATTACTTTAAAAGTTTTAAGCATAAAACCATATTGATACATACATACATATATATATAGAAGGCAGAAAAACTATAGAGATGCAATTTTTTTAATTATCACAACATCAGAAAATGCCAGGAAACGTAACTTTTTAAACTTAAGTCAGACAAAATACAAAAATAAACATAGCTTTTTATAAATGGAAGAATTATAAAGTAACAATAGAAAACTAGGAT
The DNA here is from genome assembly GCF_021130785.1 of Homalodisca vitripennis. Lineage (NCBI taxonomy): Eukaryota > Metazoa > Arthropoda > Insecta > Hemiptera > Cicadellidae > Homalodisca > Homalodisca vitripennis. The sequence goes on from NC_060208.1 coordinate 122,770,343, forward strand.
CTCAGCACAAGAAACCTTTTTATAACATATAGAAGTCAAAACATAATACACAAATAGGACAGGAACACTGATTAAGTTTTGGAAAACAAAATAGAAAGAATGACAATATATACAGCACAAATAAATGAATAAAATAGGTGATATATTTAATTTTATAACGTAATCATAAAAACCAGATAATGAACAGGATCTCTGTTGTACAACGTGCATAACTTCGGAGAGCCCAGATGCAGAAAGCAAGGGATGTTAATAGACAAGGCAGGGTGACCAACCTTTTAGATTAAATATATAAATACTCTGATTCTGACCGTTCAGAGGGTTACATTAGATTTTTGCTTCCAAAATACTTGTAACTATTGGCAATATGGTTGTATTTCATACGATTGTTATTTAGAAGCAATGCTATTTTTATTACATTATTTAATTTTATTATTTAATTTTTACTTATGACATACTTATTATATGTTAGAAAGAAATCGATTATAATTATTTTAATGATTATGAATTTTTGTTTTTCATTTTATTGTTATTTTTATCAATTACTGTTATAATTCAGATTTTGAATCAGAATTCAGGTTATTTGTATTTATAATAAAATGATTGTGAATCTAGTATTAAATTGTGTAAGGAGGGTGATTGTCTCTATTATTAGTTATTATTTATTGATTAGTTTTTTTTGTGTGTGAATCCCATCAAGACTATTGTTATATAAGTTCATTTTTTATTGTGTTTGGAGTTTAGTTTTTGTTGCTATTTTTCTATTTAAATTATATATTTATATTGTTATTTATAATAATTAAGAACATTCGTATTTGTATACAATAGGAAACGTATGCACTATAAATAATAGTAAATAGATTTTTTTCACCCTCAAATATAATAGCTAGTAGCTAGAGGGGATATTATTAAGACTGTCCTACATAGTTGTAAGACATAAAAACAAATCAAATTAATATTATTATTATTATTATTATTATTATTATTATTATTATACCACGAGCAGGCTGGCAGACTGAGGTGTTAAAAACCGATGTGGTAGAACTAGAGGACTAAATTGGTCACCAGTTTCTTCCTGTATTTTACCAGTGCTACTTTAACATACGTAAGCGAGAGGTTATTCATGTTTTTTATGGATCATATTTCTATACAGTGTGTAATAACGTTTTAACATATTAAAACGATCCGTCTCATAATGGAGTGTTTTTGGCCGTCTATGGAGAGGAAAATATAAATTGTCATGAATCGACCTCCAGGTAAACGTCACAGACAACATCCGTGCAATTTGTTCGATGACCTTCATCAAAAATGACTTCACTGTTGATTATTATTTCACTCAGAAGTGAGTGCACTAATGGTAACAAAAGACGTGTTGCAATTGTCATAGATAACGTCAAGTTTAACACAGCAGTTTTAACAACGTATAAACTAGACTGTTCGCTTTCGATACACTTAGCACCCTTCCTATAGACCCAATTATTTCCCCAAGTGACAATGTTTGGTTTCGGCCCTTGAAAGAAACAGTGGGAGGGAGTAAAGTCTCATGGGGTTGAGGAATGTTTACATAATCAATTGGTGACTCAATCAAACTTAAAATTTCCTCAAAGAAGTTTATATTTTAAAATGAAACTCAAATACATTGTGCTATTTGTGGCTTTTACCAAAAATAGCTTTTTCCAAACTAGCGCTATTTTTTTTCTAAACAGTTGGATACAAATAATATACTATCCATGAGTATCCATAAATTTTGGAATGTTGAATTTCTTATGAAAAATATATCGATAAAGCCAACTGTTAATACAAAAGTAAAATGTCTCGGTTTAAGTTCCAATTGCTGTAAGCTATATAACCGATTGAATTTGGCTATTAGATGTGTACGATAAAAGTGTTGATTTTTAATGCATACACATTATTAAAATTTGGATTATAAGCTAGTATGGAAATTACGAGTTAGAATATGAATTAAATCAATTGAGATTCCGTTTCCTAAATACTATGTTTTTCATTGCAATATTCACTAACTAGCCGCTACTACATTACTACACTTGCTTAATGCATTAGTGTAGTATATGATGAGTTTCCGTGTGTAATCCTGCAAAAGCGAAATGTGAAGGTCGATGGTTTTTCAAATATAAATAACTAATATTCCTTCAGGTGTAATGCATATAAATTTGAGTAGAGTTAAGGATGAATTCATAATATTATTCTAAATTCAATTAGAAAATTTTAGTAATATAATATTATAATAATAAAATATAATAATAATAAAAATATTTTAATATACAAAACATATTTCATTTTGTTTAATACATTCAACCATAATGTTACAGTACAATATTATACGCTCAGTATTTGTAATACCAATGTAACATATCTTTTGGTCTCAAAAATGTTCTTATTGCAATTTACAAATTAAATAGCATCCGTGTCCCTTCTATATTATGTACACAACGCGCAAAAACATCAAAAATAATAGAACGATAATTTGACATTTCACACTCAAAGAGTCTATTAGTCTATTTATTAGTCTACACTGTCTAATAGCACTTCTACATCTCCTTCATTCACTTCGAGAAAAGGTGGACACTAAATATATGTAAATTACGACGGTAAATTTCACTAATTCTCTGTAACTATGACGTACATAATTTGAATCTTTTCTAAAAGCCACCAAAAGATTATATTTTTGTACAAAACAAATAAGACAGTAATGAGAGATTGAGTATTATTATTTATTTTAATAGTATTGTAGCTATATAGATTGCTACAGTAATATAGCATTATTATAATACCATTTTATAACACATTACAATATTTTATAGCAGTCTAATGTTAATATACTATATATTACGTGTAATTACATGGTATTTTCCGCCTTCACAACAGTACTTATAAAAAATAGATTTAACATTATTGAGATCATTATACTGTTCGTATGCATACTTTTCTATTTTAGACCGTTTCAAATTATAAATGAAATTTCCCTGATTGAGTAAACCTTTTAATATATATTTATAGATTTTACATGGGTGCATTGAGCTAGTGCATTGTAAAAATATTAGGAGTTATGGTATTTTTAAAATATTTATTTTATTTCCAAATAGCCTAAGTATGTAAATTACGACGGTAAATTTCACTAATTCTCTGTAACTATGACGTACATAATTTGAGTCTTTTCTAAAAGCCACCAAAAGATTATATTTTTGTACAAAACAAATAAGACAGTAATGAGAGATTGAGTATTATTTATTTTAATAGTATTGTAGCTATATAGATTGCTACAGTAATATAGCATTATTATAATACAATTTTATAACACATTACAATATTTTATAGCAGTCTAATGTTAATATACTATATATTAAGTGTAAGTACATGGTATTTTTCGCCTTCACAACAGTACTTATAAAAAAATAGATTGAACATCATTGAGATCATTATACTGTTCGTATGCATACTTTTCTATTTTAGACCGTTTTAAATTATAAAATAATGTAATTTCCCTGATTGAGTAAACCTTTTAAGATATACTCGTATTTATAGATTTTACATGGGTAATTAAGCCATTGCATTATAAAAATATTAGGAGTATTTTTATGAGATTTTTTTTTAGGAGATATTATGGTATTTTTAAAATATTTATTTTATTTCCAAATAGCCTAAGTCCTATTTCCTGCACTTTACATATGGCACTCGTTAAGATATTCGCCACGTTGACGTTTAGAAAATATAACGTCGCACCAACCAGCGCATCTCTGTGGCATGTCATGGAGTAGAAACCCCGTTGTTGTCTGTTACCTGTTGCTAACACTAGTCCTAGATATCAGTGCTTCACAAACTGTGTCAACTAGTATAGGTCCTGAGTAATAGTTTGGTAGACACACATGGAGAAGTAGAAAAAGCGTGTTTTCATTAGATAACACTGTAATGTACCGACCGAATGAAAGGTATTCTCCAAGTAACGCCTTCAAATTAGAAGTTGAGGGAATAGGGTTATACACGAGTCTTTATTATAAACTTCCTTTAGGAAACATATACATATGAGATAGAGATAGGGACCGTGAACATGTGATAAGAGATTACCTCTGTAATAGTGATAATAGAGTATTGGGCTTCATTTGTTGAAAAATCATTGCACCATGTCCAGGTGTGTTTCTCTGACATTTGTCCATAGTATTTTGTTTATTACCTTTTAAATCCACAATTCCATCTATGTTAGCATTTCAATCTCCCAACGACATTTTACCAATTTAAAGAAATCTTTATAATGTATGTGCCACTGGACGTAAGACCTAGTTTGAGATTGTCTATAAACCCTTTGTTGAGTTCTATCTAATAAACATAAAATAAATTATACTACTCAAAACTGAGTAGAGTGTTTAGCTCCTATGCTCGCTTGGTGTTTTGTTGAAAGTGTTGCCAATAAACATTGTCAAAACAACGTTGTGTACTTGTTTCTTAGTTGGCTCTGGAAATCAATTTGCATGTATTGCAAAAATCAATCAATCACGCTTATAGTTCCTTATTCTTGTTTCTATTTAGCACTAAAACGTTTAATCAAACTTTGTTTTACCATAGCTTGCGGATTTATATACATAATCTTAAACAATTATAAATTCAAGGAAGACAATAATTTTGGTAGGCCTACTGTTAGTGCGGAGTCTTGGTCTTATTTAATCAATAGTAATTACACCTATAATTTCCTATTTTAAAGCTTTTAAGTAACTGAATTCTGTCTGTATCACTTATTCTGTATTCATGGCCACAGTTCCAATATTGGAGCAGCAGGGAACTTCTGAAAGTTGCCGGAGGCTCGTACGTCTGTAGGTCTTGGATTTATATCGGTTAATACTATGGAAAAGTTTATTGATGATGTATGAATAGAGCTGTCAAACATTTACTAATGTATGTTAAATAAATAAATGTTAAATTCAAAAATACAAAACACCCATTTACTTCTAACTCAAATCCTCTAAATCATTATTACTTTAACTGAATATTAGGTATGGTAGTATAAATTGAGGTAATAAATATTTAAATGTATTAGTAAATGCGATAAAATGTGTAGTTATTTTAATTTAACCAAAACACTGTGATGAAAGAATATTTTATTTAATTTCGTTATTGATGTCTTGTTAAAGATTCAAGAACTAAGGGCATTTGTCATCGTCATTTGTGACAAAACATTATAACACTATGTGTAGAAGATTTAATTTTACGATCTTATTCGGGTTTAAAAAAATGCCTTAGAACATTTAAAAAATGTGGTAATGGACTTACTAATAGATAATTATTTTAACTTTGAGTGTTAGTTCATTTGCACATTTTTAGTTTCCTGATACATTAGTGTTTTTTTTTTACACCCGCAGAAGGGGTAAATTCATTCCTCGAAACGTAATGTTACAGGGAATATTTTATTATTAATAATTGTCAGTTACATGATAACTGTACAGTAGATACACTCAGCAACACGATGAGTTCTTAATTATTCCACAGACACATAGGCTACTTAAGAACTATGTCTGTTATACTCAGCAGATATCCAGGGTAACCTAGCTAGATGAATAGGTGTTTTCATTGTCAGTTCACAATTTAGTGCACTTAAACAGTAAAACTTATCTGAAATATATTGTAGTAAAACAACTAAGAATTCACCGCGCTTCTGAATACTGAAATCTTGACCAGTGCTGCCTGTTAGGTAATATTGGCCAGATACTCCACCGCTTCGGTCTTGCTGAAGTCCTACAAACGAACGTGGACTGTGTCAGATCTTAGACGCTGTACTAAACGGAAGTTGTAATTGACCTAACTTTCACATTGAATCAACACTTCCCATCGTAGCTCTGTTATGTGTAGAAAACTCGGTTGCTCGACAATGCTTGGGATCGTGTCTAAAACAGTTTAGTTACTAAAGATGTTCGAAAATGTATTAAAAATTATTATTATAAAAAATAAATAATGTAATCATCTGTTACAAAACTTATCTGATAACTATAATAACTACGATGCATTTTATATAATTTTATATAAGAGTATTTACGGCTATACTGACAAAATACTTTGTATACTCAGTGATATGCCTGCCCTAAAATTAAAAAACATTTATATTTGTTTCTTCCGGTAAATTTATTACTTACAACTGTGGCATCACGTTCTAATCCAGCACGATCTTAAAACATCTACTTATATAAGCTTTACTATCACTGGTAAAATAAATAGAAATTTTTCCAATGTTTATATCTTTATTGCAAGGTCTTTCGGAATCAACGATTCCACCATCAGGTACTTCACAAATGAATATAGACTTTGTCTAGAAGCTTAAAGAATTGCAAATCTACGGCAATCGACAGTCATATTAAATTAAAAAAGGAAGTACTAGAATGATCAGAGTTGATTGTGCTAAATGAGAGATGATTGTTCATGTAATTATTCTTAGTGGACGTTAAATGAATCGAAAAGTTCATTTTCTTCATACCTGCACTATTCTTGATGATATTATTACAACCTAATTACATTCTATTTTCTGTTTCCTGTGTTATATATTTTTTCGTTCCTGGTCACATAAAAACATTATCAAATAGTGTTATTGTAAATAGATTCAGGTTATTTTAGGCTTATTCTAGCTATAGTTACTGTAAATAGATTTAGGCTATAGATTCGTAACTTTTAAGGCCAGAATGATACGTAACAAACTATACTTTATTACATAAACATTAAAGGAGTATAAAGAGGGCAGTATAAAACATAATTAATGCGTGAATAGTATACCTCAGTGAAAGATGTTTATGAATAATCATTAGGTGTAATTTTTAATTTTTGTACTTTTTGTAAAGTAAGAAAAATATACATAACAAAATAAGCATAATACGAAGTTTTCAAAGTTTTTTTTCATTATATTAATTTTAAAATATCACAGCCCACATTGTGATGAATATAGTTCGTATTCGTTTAGATTGTTTTTAATACATTCAAGATAGGCGTAAATTATTCTGCTGCAGACTATGAGTACCTAATATTGTGATGATATTGTACAAGAAATTATCTTACTTACATATTACATTCTTGCCTTCTGAAATAATCATAAAATCCTAAACATGTTTTTAAATGCTTTCTGGCTACAAAAGGGACTAACTTCACTCCAAGCTATGAAGTAGAAGTAATACTTATTTTTCTCATGTATTTTTATCATTTCATTACTAATAGCTAAAATACTATTTTTATATTTTCTTACTTAATAATCAGAGCAGAATTATGCATTTCAACATATTTGAACTGATATTTAGGTAATCCTGCATAATATTATGTGATTTCTCTAGTACCTATTGATGAAAATGTAACCATATTGCATGATGATAAAGTGCTCCACATGATTTACAATATTATTGCATCAAAAAGTATTTACGTTTATCATTTTAAGAAGATGGAATAACCTTATATGTGGAATATAAAAATAAAAATTCCTATTTCAGGCTTTAGTATGATTTAAAGTACAAAGAATAATTTATCATTTAAAATGACCGGGTTTTATTTTTAATACATACTTACAATATAGTAAGATATTTAAGGCTGCATCTTGCTTACTTAATTGACTTACCATAAGAATAGAGAATATTATTTCAGAAATAAGATAAACAGCTTAATTATAATATGAAAACAGGCTGTGAGCCAACCATTGATATTTAAGTTGCTATTAAAAGATAGCTGAAGCCACTTATCCTTGATAGTACTCAAACTTTTCACATCTAACAAAAACTTGGAACCCTGACTACTCTCGATAGCCGGATTTAAAAGTTCCAGATCTGCTGTAACTTTCAGATGAAGACGGTTATTTTCTTACAACATTCGACAGTCTTTCTTTAGAATTAAAGATTGGAAGAACTTAAAGTATGGAAGAACTTTACATATATATTTAAACTAACATTAGTAATTACATAAATTCGTTCAGTTTTCAGTTATAGTTGCACTGCCAAAGTAGTTATTATACAATGCTAAATGATTGGCTGAACTGTATAGTTTGGAAACGTTCTTTTGATTTTTCAAAAAATATTTTAAATATTTCAACAGTAACTTTAGTTGTAATATGTTTCAAAAATGATCTAAAAATTAGATTAGTTGCAGGGCAAGGAAACATTGCTGTTTGGGGGAAGGGTGTAAAGGAATACAATTCTTTTATTCCACAGAAACCACTTTTTTATCTTAAAAAATTAGGGACATTATGGTTTCTAATTTAATCCACTATTAGCAACTGAATATTGTTGACACTTTTTATTTCTATTACACATAATGTATACATTTTAGCTAAAATTATAAAAAGAGTAAACTCGAAATTATATGTGATATACTGTAAGGAGTTTCGTTGAGTCTAATATCTAAAAGTTAAATAATTTTGTTGGACAGTTCAAATTTGTTTAGGTATTTTTGTGACGACCTTTTCAACATATTTGGGGAAGCGGGCTGAATCATAAATAATTGTTCAACAATACCTGTGACGCAAAAACGCAATAACGAAATCAACAAATTCGTAATCTGAAATGTGTTTTCTTTAAAACTATGCACCGCATAACATTACGACAAATAAAAATTACAATAGGCTATTTTCTATACAGTGTGATAAAAGTATATTCATGCACAGATAATTTTTTTTTTTACTTATCGTAATCGAAATGTTTTAATTTTAAACACTAAACACAGTATTTATGAATTACTCGTAATTTTAATGATAACTTAAAAATAACGGGACCAATTATTGGCAAGCAAAGCTTATATTTGTGCAAATAGCAATACGACTTTTAGCTGAGAATAAAGGGATCGAATGAGGTTAAATCATCAGTTCCGTGACAAACTATTGTACCCTTCGGCTCTGTCGTCATGAATTGCAGATTTTAATCATCTATCGTTGTCTGGCACGTAACAGATTACCTCTCATTACTGGAGTGTACATCTTGTGCTCACGAAACGTACCGAACATAAACTTGAAATAATTAAGAATATGTTAAATTATTGTACTGATAATATTCATCTGTATGTATTAAATCTATGAATATATTGAAAAATGTTTATATATAATATTATTTAATAATATAATTGTATGTCATAAAATCAATTCTTTGAAACTTCTAGTGGTTATCACTGAAACAATGATAATAGCCATGTCTTTTAGTTATATGATTTGCATTATTTGAATTATTTTGGATTTACTGTTCTTTTTTATCATTCTAAATATGGACTGATATGGACATGGACTGATCGGAACTCCTTAGCTTGCTTGACATCCATGCCTCAAGTGACAATATATGTAAAATGACATGTCTACACATTATATGGCTTAAATAGTATTATTTATTAAATCCCTAGTGTCACAATATTGCCTTTTCACAAGTCAAATTTCTTTGGTGGCCCATCTGGTATTTTATACTAGGATTACTATTCTAAACGATTGTCTAAATAAAATTTGAAACAGAATCATGCAACATGAATGTATGAATTTAAGTTTTATTTAATTATGTTTTACAGAAATTTTTATTTAAAATACGAAGCTGGTTTAATTTTTATTTACAACCTAAAACGTATTTTTTAGGTTAATTATGTTTGTTCACTTATTTATTTGTTTATTAACGAATTTAATCACTTATGGAAGTTTTTCTCATATAGCTTTTTGTTATATAAAATAGTAATTAGCAGAATAACTACTATACATGTCACAATTAACCATCAATGTTGAAATATTTGTTAAGCAAAGATACGTAACTTCGAATTCAAATGCTGTGCGTCTGTCTGAAATTACTCAGTAAAATACTGTATCATCGGAGCATAAAGGTTTCGTCTCATTTTAGTAGCAGAGGGTAACAATAGTGACTGAGAATGAGATACGAGTAATAATAGTTTATTAGTAATTGGCGGTATCTCTGGGCGGCGCAATAAACTGAAGATTGTATGCAGGCTGATATTCACTCAGCACAATTTAGTTTACTATCCATCAGCAAGATGACAAGTAGGAAATATAGTATTTTAATGTTCTCATACTATTCTATGAAGCCCTTCTCTAAACCTTATACGGTTTTGAGTGTGGAGAGCCTTGTTACAAACCACAACATTCAGAGCCTGACCAAATAATCATACTGAAATGGTTCACAATTGACATCATTAGTACCTTGATATACAGCTAGTAATTTTAAACGCATATATACTAAAACCACCTACCTCTGTGCTTTAAATTTAGAAATTGAATAGAAGTAATCTAAATTGAGTAAAATATTTTAAACATCAGCAATGTTATAACCTATTCTCAATTGTGTAATACAAAGTAATTTACGAATGTTGAAAAGTTACATTTATACCAATTTATTCTGAGCAATTTATAGCAACAATTAGTACTGCGAAAGTTAGTAAATTAGTAAAGTAAAAGTTTTCGTTGACGCTCAGCCAAGTGACATGTGCCGTGACTAACTCAATTTTGTCTATATATAATGGAGGCTTAATGAAAAATTTCGATTTTTATAGGTCGGTTCGTTTTGAGATAGCTTGCGAATATACATAAATTTAATTGACCAGCACTTCGAGTGATAGGCATAGTAAACGTTCTGGCAATAATATAACGGATTCAACAAAAAGTAATATTTCAAATACTTTTTGAATTAGCCTGATAGTGAAGCTATACATTTTGAAAAGCCTCGTCCTAAAATTGAAAATAGTAGTGGAAATGCAGTTAACCTTTAATTACTGCAACTAGTCTTAAAGAGGAGGCAATTGTTATTAATATTTATTTATTGTTTTTGCTTGAAGTATTACAGATGTATGCTCATCAATGTAAAAGTGTGAAACAAAAGAACGAAGTGCACTGATGTTGTTAGTATAGATTTACATGAAAGTGTAACTTCTACCAGGTCGTGAAACTCTTAATATTCAAAGAACAATAAGCCTTGAAGTATGATATTGCTCATTACCATATCACACGACAACTTGACTGAGTTTAAAGTGTAGTAAACTTGGATTAATACTGTTAAAGTCTCCTTGCAATAGTTTGATTTTATGAGAATATTTATATTAAATGTCATGAAGTGTCATGTACCACATAATTTTTGGTTTTTACATAATTTTTTATCTATAAAACATTATGTAAAACATAGTGTAACATAGAGTAATCTATTACACTATAAATAAATGAATATTCAACCTTTAATAACACATTTTTAATTATTTTGAAAATATAAAGAATTATTTTAAAATATTGTGTAATGAGGTCATCACCAATCCAATAATATTAAAATTCCACTTTTCTTTTCATCCCATACAACCGTTTTTTTCCATTTGTGTTGCAGGCGTGGTAATAAATTATAAACCCTCTAATAGGGATGTAGTATTTACATACCAAAATACCAAATACCGAATGCATTTACCTTAAACTGTTATATTTCATACACACGCGCGCGCGCGCACGCTCCAGGGGCATCAGGGAGTGTGAACCGAACTGGTCTTCAGCTTTATACCTAAAATATTTATCTATGTTGTTTAAACCACAAAAAATAAATTGTTATATTTATAGTCAAATTATTTTATAATTTATGTAACTCGTGCAGTGTGGCTTATCTTGTATCATACATTAAAAATGCTGATAAAAACAAACCACGAATATACTCTATACTTCTTACGAATACAGAAGTACGAGTAACCGCATTCGGAGTCAAAGATAGCATCCAGCCATATTTGTCTGACCGCAGTAGTAAACAAAACTATAAACCGTGTTTTACTGCTGGTGCCTTTTACGTTGATTAAACGCTCCCTCTTTCACAACGTCTGTAAAAACAACATTTTCTATTTTCGTTACTTAAGGCAAAAATAAGTACGTTTCTCGCTAACATAAAAATATTAATTTATAATGTTAGAACTCTCCCCACTTCCACAAATAAACATATCAATTATAGAAAAGATACTTTTATGCCATTGATGAGAACGACCATTAGTACACAGAACTAGTGGTAGTCTTTTTAATAGATTAATATTATGTGATAAAAGCTGTGCCTCTAACATAACTGTATAGTTAAGGTAAATGTTAATTTTATCCTACTTATATTATAATGCGAAAATTTGGAAAGCATAATGTTTTGAGGAAGAGAATTCATATGTTAGGACGTTTGGATTTTTTATGATGAATTATAAAACAATATTGTGGAGCGATTTATATGAATGCATTTTTCTTATATACAAGGATAAAATACAGATATATTTTCATTCTGAAATGCTATCAATTGTGAAATAGTTATTGCATACATTTGTATTTTCATGAAGAAAATAACACCTGTCGTAGTACAAAACAAATAGTTATAACAGTATATGACAGCATCTAACTTTTAAAACAGATAGCAGCAGTGACAAATTCAAATATTTAGATTATTTTGCATACTTGAAATCCCTTTACACTGTGAGGCGGCTTATTTACATTAACCGAAAAAAAAACGAAAATGGAGGAACCAGACTCAAAGAACAATTCGTTCTTAGACTAGAATTTGAGGAAGCAAAGGTACGTCGCAGTGTGCCCGTGACCGTTGCTAATGAAATCACAAATCAGTGCACAAGACTTGTGTATTTTGTTATTGCAGAAAACTACTGAAGGGGAATTAACTCCTTTTTATACTGGAGAAACGTAACACATTTATTAGTTACATTAAATTGTATAGATATATAACCTATAAATACCTCATACCTCAAGCTGGACATAGAAACAAGCTGGATAGGCCGCAAACTAGGCATGGCAGTTATTAAACTGACACTATTCCGTGTAGAAACTGTGCAAATGAATGAATAAAGATTATTTTTATTTGATTTGATTTGACTTGGTTTATGCCGATTAATAATATACAGTGATTACTTTCATATACATATATTAACATTTAAATTAAAATAAAATAGTTTCCCAATTGCTTAGCAGGACATTGCGTGCAAAGCCGCGTGTAGCTGCTAGTATAATAACAAAATATCAAATTTCTAGAAAATGTATTCGTGATGATTCGTTTTCAGTCTCCAATTTAAATAAATGTAAATATATGTTTCTCAATTTATTATGAATTGAATACTCAGTAAATGAACAAATGTAACTCCAACACGAACTGATACCACTCCACCATCAATAGCACAAACTATACCCAATGTAAGCTCAATCAACCCTCTCTCACGTCACTCTAAAAGCAATAACAGACCTTTTCACTTTATTCCAGGCATTACAGTCTATAAAGGCTTCTCATCCATAGTTCGAATAGAGCTTATTATTGACATCACGACCAATTACACTTTTGTCTTCAATATTTGGTCCTGAAGCATTGATTTTCTAATGCTTAGGGTTAAGGCTTAAAATAAATTAAAATAAGCAAACAGTTCATTTCAATAAACTCGATATCAGGATGCTTTCGATAATTCATATCGTTCATCTAATTTCCTTAAATAATAAACTTAAGAACTTATAGTGTTTTGGAATTAAAAGGAAAATACGATTACAAACTTAAAAATTTATTATTGTGTACATTGGATGAACAAGACGCAATGGTAAAGATTAAACCTATATAAATCTACTATAAACAGACACAGATTGAGCAAACTCCTAAACTCCGGCAATAAATCCCTTCCGCCGATAACTCTCTATCCTCCGTTTATTACAGCCTGACCTCAGCACAGCGTGATTTCCTCCGTTTACTATTCGTTCAGTATTAATGGTTGCCCACAATTAACTAAATGTTACTTATTATAAACAGCCAATAACCGACTAATAATTATTTCTTTTAAACTCTAACAATAAATACCTTCCGCCAATAATTAATATCTTCTCTTTCCTTCAGGCTGACCTCAGCACAGCGTAATTTCCTCCGTTCAGTAACCCATTCGCTCAAACCAATTTTGATCTAATATTTATCATTATGTCAGTTACTTCTTAATTGTGTTAAAAGTTTAGTAGATTTCTTAAATTACGAAGTCACCATGCAAAATATTAAGATCCAGGATTACAAGAAAAGTATTTTATAGATTAAGAAAAGTTTAATTTGAAATCAAAAGGTACGCTGGAGCTCGGTTGAGCCTGAATTTTGTTAATTTAAAACTCTGCTAATCTTTTTAGTCCGGCCATTATGAAGTCTGAATATGAAGAGTCAAATCAAACTAAATATATGTTTTATTTTCAGAAAAAGTATGACATACGTTTACAATAAACTGTATATACTCGTATTTAACAATGTTTTATGAAATGAGTGTAAATTCAGATTTTTGGTGCAAGGGTTTTGCAAGAGACTCTTATGTATATATAACTAATGAAAAGAAATAAGTGAACGGAAAATGAACATAGAGTCAAAAAATAATAGCTTAGTTAGTTTTTCAATATGTTATTACTAAATAAAGACAATTCGTTCTCTATATAAATGCAAGATATTAAATATTTAGGAGTTTTAAACGGCTACCATCTCGAAACTTATACGGAATATAGCAGTTGAATAAAATTATTACATGCATAAGTAAGTAGTATTACCATACCAAGCTAGGGTTTAATGAGGGATTGTTATCACGTGTACCCAAAAAAACTTCTAAACTGATATGGGTACTGTGAATATCTGCAAACTTTTTGATGGAGTAGCCTTAATGTCTATTACTTGTCAGATGTACCCACTAAAACTGCTAAACTGACATGGGTACTGTGAATATCTGCAAACATTTTGAATGGAGTAGCCTTAATGTCTATTACTAAGAGTTTTATTAAGGACAACAGTAAATAAGTAATATTTAAAAATTCCGAAACATGTTTTTATAAATTGTGTCATAATCACTGTTGGACAAAAATTAACATGGACACTTATTGAAATATTTAACTACAATTTCATACACTCATAGAGATGAGAAGCAATATAGCTTAAAGATTACCCCAGATTTTACAGTTTATTTTTCACATAGTAACCAATCACAAATTATTAATATTATGTTTTAAGAATGTAGGCTATATTAACAAAATTTTAAAGTTTGGATGAAAATGGATTGGTCACCGAATTTATTTAAAACGCCAGCGCCGAGAGAATTGTTTTAGGTTAAAAATCACAAAACTTGCCCTATCGTTAGTTAGATTGTTTTCAAATTAGTCGAGGATTCGATCTATTTATTATCTATTATTTTTTTGTCCATATGTTCCCGTAGTAACGGCCAACCACTTTGAGCTAACCTTTATTTCGGCATACATGTCTATTTCTTGTCCTAATCCAAAAGTACATAATTAAAATTATGGGCCTGTATTTCTATGTTATACAAAACCCATTATAATACAACACATTTTAAAGTCTTCAGTGGGTTTCTAGGTCATTTGAGGATAATGACTAGAGATCTGTCTGTTGAAATCCCTATCATGACTCCAGCCAAAAGCAAACTGTAGAATCTATTTTATATTCTTGCGTTGGCTTCCTCGAAAATTATGGATTCATTCTGAAAAATTAGATCAAAAGGCATAATTCTTTTTAATTTTCTTCATTTAAAAGTAATATCGTAAATACATTCTAATTACCTTTTAGTGAGTCCATTTAAACTCTTTACTTGGGTTAAATACAAAAGTTAAAAGCTATTATAATATAACTGTCTTATTTTGGTAGATATTATCATATATAACAATATCGTCAATTTAAATATTATTTATCTTAAAGTTAAGTTAAGGGATAAGCTATGCAGTAAAATTCAGAACTATCGTGAAAATATCAAAAATAGTCTATTATATTTATATATATGACTAATTTTTCTAGTGTGAGTTAGTTTGTAGTAGCAGTAAGTCTGTAAAAAAACAATTAACATTTGTTCAAAAAAACCACTTTGTACCAGCAAAACATTTTTATACTGGTAATTCAAAGAGAACGTTCTTGACCATTCCGTTTTTTTAGTTAATAATAATGTTGATAATAGTTCTAACTATCTTATTATTAGGTCAAACAATAAAACTATTACATGTAATATAAGAAACCGTTGCCTCTGAGTGTTATTACAAAGACTAATACTACACTTGCAATTCAGTTCTAACCCCATAACAACGATTTTGCCGTATTATTTGTGCATTACCTGTGTTATTTTTAAGTCTATTATGTCAGTGATTGTTACCAGTGCGTAATATAACATTATACGTTTAATCACTAACATTAAATTTCCATATTCATATCGCCGTATCCACAACATTGTTTATCACAATCAAAAGTTTGTTTAACAAGTGCTGAATAAAGATGGTTCTTCATAGTGAGACCGAAATATTTCAAGAATTCACTTTTGGTAACAATGTGTCGACCCGTTGTGAACCGAGAACCTCAAATAAAAGTCGTGACACCAACTAAACGGATGTTATCATTTCCTCAACTTTTGTACACACGATGTGTCTCGGACATTGCAGTACTCCTATTAAATTACTTCACGTTTAGGAAAATTTGTCCAGAGGGGTATGGATTTCAATTAAACAAATTTTGATAAGAGATTATATTTGAACGTATTTCAAGCTAGGGGCGGACCTTCTAAAAATATTTGTTTATTACAAAACTACCCTAAACCAGTGGAATAATGACTTAAGCGATTTTTGCGTGGATGAAATATGGAATAAATATCTTTAACTTTTATATAGTCAAGACCCAAAACTAATTTTCACTCAAGTACCCTGGTCATCTTATATATGCACATATTTTAACCAAATCCAACATAAACTTTCCATGTTTGAAACATTTACCTAGATAATTAAAAAGTATCTTATGATTAAATTAATGCTTAATACATCAACAGTTAATGAATGTTTTAAAGCTGATATACCACAGTATGGAGGGATTTACACTAATAAATAGTTTTAGCATTCAAAACTCATAAATATATTTTAGTCAACGATGGCCGAATGAGGGTTCTAGAAGGAAAGTTAATAAGTGGGAAACCAACTATGGGACGTTGTTCGCGGTACCTGGTAGTATTAAATACTAAAAGTCCTCAACCCTAGGGGTGGAGGAAGATGAGAGGAGGGAGGTTCAAACGTCCCTATTTTGTTTTACACTTGTATCACAGTATAGATTGGCCCTGCAGAGCTTTTACAAGTATACAAAATTTAAACTAATAAACTGTTTATATCTTTTGTTCTTATAGTAATGTTTGTATATGTATTACCGTTTATGACATATAAGCTCTCGTAAATTAATTTTATAGTAAATATCACTTAAGAATTGAGTTACGTTTACTATTTACTGCACTATTTTAATGTTTATAAGAAATATTCAACAAATAACTACTACCATACGCAATATTATTTCTTATGGATAGAACTCACGGGATTTTATGCTGAGGCAAGAACATTATTTTTCTAACGGAAATCACCACGCGGCTACAGTAAGTGGGTGTATAACTCAGTCACGCGTAAAAAGTCAGAGGTTACAATTATTTTATCGTAACATTTTATATTATAATATAACACAGCAGATTTAAATTCCGATTTCCAGTTATTCGATGAAAAATGATTGTTTTCCGAGTTTTCTGATAATTTAAGCTGCGACTCCCGTAAAAATTGAAAGATATAGTAAAATAAAATTGTTGAACTAATAGTGTCTTACTTTTAACATTGCAAATACAACTGCTACGTGTAATGTAAGAAATCATTGTCTCTTCGTTTTATTACAAAGACTTATACCACAGTTGCAATTCTGTTTTAACCCCATAACAACAGTACGTCGTATTATTTGTGCAATAAGTGGTTCTTGATCGTTTACCGGAGGTTTTCCTGATGAAATTACGTTTATTGAAACAAAAACAAAAAATATATTATTAAATACAACGTACCAGTAAAGGTAATGCAGAGGATACGGCAGCAATATTATCTGTATATGTAAGCGTGGGTTCTACTATACTGTATATGTAAGCGTGGGTTCTACTATACTGTATATGTAAGCGTGGGTTCTACTATACTGTATATGTAAGCGTGGGTTCTACTATACTGTATATGTAAGCGTGGGTTCTACTATACTGTATATGTAAGCGTGGGTTCTACTATACTGTATATGTAAGCGTGGGTTCTACTATATGTAAGCGTGGGTTCTACTATACTGTGTATGTAAGCGTGGGTTCTACTATAATCAGTCGCCGCACCGTGTTCTCATAAACGATTCACAATATTATTGTATAGGTTTCATTTTTTTTATATGAACGTAACGCTTCAGCTAGTTTTTATTGTGTTCTGTCAGAATAATTTAAATTAACCATCAAATTCATAGGATACGCAGTCGGTGATTTAACGTCAAAATCTTAAGATTCGCACCGAATTAAATCATTGTTTATAAACTTAATTTCTTGAGATATTTTATTCATGGAACCATTACTAACATAATGGAGTCATTAAAAGTCCACAGATTTTAAATCAAAAGTGAGAAAGGTTATCACTGTTTATATTTATTTTAGCACTGTCTGCTTTAACTGTATTTAGAACATCTTCTAAATGTATTTAACACAACTAAACTATCAAACACTACAATGTGTCTAACACTCTAATACCAAATATTAGCATTTAGACAAATCCAGCATCTGATATAAGGTTCAGCAGTAAAGTCCACCCACAGAGAGACTTTCAATATTGAGGAAACATATTGTACTTAACTCATCTACTCTAGGACGAGCTTACGTCAGACCACATGTCGCCATATTGAAATCACAAATCAAATCTGGTGACGTCATCCCCTCAAATGCAATGTTTTATTATTCTGCACTAAGGAATTGAATAATTTTAAGGTATATTCTATGTTTCATTTAGAATCCTATATTGAAATATGTAAATAATTAGTATCTGAAATATGTTTTCCACGAGAACAAAATTTTATACGAAAACATGGTGGACAAACGTCGATAAACTTTTACAAAAATTACGCTTTTGTCTCATAAATATTATCTTGTTACATTTTTATTTTTAAGCCCGCTGTGTGTGGTGTATAGCTTTATAAATAAACTTTAGCAATACGCTTTACTATAATAACTATCACAACAATACTGAGTTTATGACAGCAATTATTGAAACTTAAAATAATACTATAATAAATTCACGTATTAATTATTTTTAATATAAACTATAAAATGTTATTGGACGATTATTTTGAACTAGTAAAATGGCCGAATTAAAGTTATTTACATTTTGTAGCTGTTGTGTCTTAAATTAAATTGAGATACTTATATTATTATTTTATTTAGATACCATCCTCACAATACTGGTAAGTAAAATTAGTAAGTAGCTAAAAGATGTATCTTTTTGTACAATTTTGTAAAACTGTATTGCTTATGACAAAAGATTTTTTTAATATAATACATCTTCGTTATAAAATTAAACTCTCTTTTATTTATTGTAGTTTCACTAGTATAAAGGAATACAACATTTTCCAATATATTTTTTTTTATTTTGTGCAAGGCCTTTCTGAATCAAAGATTCCATCATCAGGCACTTCACAAATTATCAAATGGAATGTTGGATTCAGAAAGCCCTTGCACAAAATAAAAAAATATATTGGAAAATGTTGTATTCCTTTATACTAGTGAAACTACAATAAACCGTTTTTCCAATGCTCCAAGATTCTACATTCACTTTTATTTATTATTTAGCATAATACTATAATTTAAAACAAAAATAATCGTCCAGGTATTCTAATTGACTTGCAACTTTCCTTTAATAAAACAAAGAATAGCAATACATTATTGTCTCCTGGCATTCTGAATTGACTTTTTTGTTAATTGATCCTACTGAGTGAAATGGGTGACAATCTTAAAAAAATTTGTTTACCACTGTAAAACATTTAGAAAATTTATTTATTATTTAGCACAATACTATAATTTAAAACAAAAATAATCGTCCAGGTATTCTAATTGACTTACAACTTTCCTTTAATAAAACAAAGAATAGCAATACATTATTGTCTCCTGGCATTCTGAATTGACTTTTTTGTTAATTGAACCTACTGAGTGAAATGGGTGACAATCTTAAAAAAATTTGTTTACCACTGTAAAACATTTAGAAAATTTATTTATTATTTAGCACAATACTATAATTTAAAACAAAAATAATCGTCCAGGTATTCTAATTGACTTACAACTTTCCTTTAATAAAACAAAGATTAGCAATACATTATTGTCTCCTGGCATTCTGAATTGACTTTTTTGTTAATTGATCCTACTGAGTGAAATGGGTGACAATCTTAAAAAAATTTGTTTACCACTGTAAAACATTTAGAAAATTTATTTATTATTTAGCACAATACTATAATTTAAAAACAAAAATAATCGTCCAGGTATTCTAATTGACTTACAACTTTCCTTTAATAAAACAAAGAATAGCAATACATTATTGTCTCCTGGCATTCTGAATTGACTTTTTTGTTAATTGATCCTACAGAGTGAAATGGGTGACAAATCTGAAAAAATTTGTTTACCACTGTAAAACATTTAGAAAATCTCTGTTTCACATGCAATATAAAAATATTATGCACACGCTCTAACTATTCTAATCTACGTAATCTAATCAACCAGCCTATGCTAGAAATTAAAAAAAGTAATTCAGAATGCCTGCGAACAATCATTTATTACTATTCATTGTTTTATTAAAGGAACTTTGCAGGTCAATTAGAAGAGACATGGACAATTATTTTAGTTTTACATTATAATATTATACTAAATAATAATATTTGAACTAATATCATTATAATTAAATATTCGACATTTTACATAGGTATACAAATATTTTGAACAAATTGTTTTGTAATCGATAGTTTATTTATTTCTTTTCAATATCACAATAAATATGAATACAAAATATTATATTTATACCATACTTGTTGTTTTCGTATTAACAGTTCACTGTTTACATACGCAATTTGCAGTCATCTTAAATAATCCCTTCTTAACTATAAAAAGACATAATATATTTTTTTATTAAAAGAATAGACTACTTGTTTTGTATAGGCCTGATGAGAGGCAATTATTTCCATAATTTTAAATATGTGAATTTTTCAATGAAAATTAAAGTCCCTCTTTAACTGGAAGATCTATAACAAAGGGAAATGACACTGCACATTTAAATCTTTATGATGGATTTTAACTATTATAAACCTTGATGAGACAGGAGTTTAAAGTGTCAAATGTTTAGCCAGACAATTTAGCCAATTCATGCGGCATTTCTGTGCATTTAAACTTCGTGATTTCAACTAAGCTAGGAGAGAGGGTTTTTAAATTTATAACCACGGCGTTGGTTTGTAATATATTTCTTTGATTGTTCGCTCTTTAATCAGGTTCCACACAAATCAACAAATATAACATTCAATGCGTTGATTTCTAAGTTCGGATATTGACTATATTGTTTACTATTCAAATATGCGCATGTTTAACAATACATTTACATGTAGAGGTTTAGAATTACCAGAATACATATACTAAACCTCGTGCTGTTTCTCGTAAAATAAAGATCTAGTACGTTACATTTTTCAGTAACCTTTTAAACACTGACTTGTAATTACAATTATTTGGAGATTGCGGAATAATTTGGAGCACTGTGACTTACGCTGTGATAGCTTGAAGTATCCTTGGTCCAAAGAATGTTATTTTTCGTTGATTCTCTCGTCGTAGTATACAGATATACAAACAAAATTAAGCATTTTCAAAACTACGTTTGCTCTTTAGGAAATCTTTAAATTAGATTTTTGTGGATTGTGATATTTATAAATGTTTAATGTAGCACGTTTCGTCTACTTAAATTCAAAATTTTAAAAAATCATTTCATTTTTAAAAGCAGTACCTATGAATCTGTTATTTTTTTAAATATAATAATACTTTAATCGCAACATTTATTAAATATTTTCATTCAGATACTTTATAAAATACAATATTCTACTATATTGTTTAAAATGTGTAAACGGCATTTTAAATATTTTTTCGAGATTATGATGTTATATGGAGCATAAAAGCTTAATTTTACTTGGACGATAGGCTTTGAAATATGTTTCACTCGTGTGCAAGAAAGCAAGAACTATCAAGTTTTTTCAATTCAAAAATGTGTCTGAACGTTATATGTGTATGTAAAAACACACATAGTTTTTGGAAGAGACATGTTTTATACATATATAATATAATAAATCAGAATAAATATATATTCCTGCCAAGTAAGTATCAATAATGTTTAGTTCTTTATTTGGCTTGATGAAAATGGAAAAAAGTGGGAAAATAATTTATCTCTCTCCCTAACGCAACAATAACAGACCTGACATTATGATCCAACTGAATAAATTAAATGTCATCACGTTGCAGAACTACTGACATTTTACTCTGACTGGTCTGGTGCTGTGTTGCTCATTTCATGGAGATTTTATAAGCAATTATTTTTATCTCAACTAGAAGATACCCGCGCGACTGCACACGCAATTTTCAAAATCGAAGTCCATAACGTTCTTAGTGGAAGTACTTATGACGTCATATTATGAAGCCCTATGAAATTTTACAGATAGAAGTAAACTATATGTAGTACATAGTTTCTCAAACGGGGCAGCGGGAAAAATTCAACTTTAGGATTGGAAATATAATTAATTTGGACGAGAAATGATGAATCACGTGAAAAATATGATTCAATAGTAATGTGGCTTAACATTTGATACTCAACCATGCACACTAAAATATCTACGTACTTCTATCTGTAAATTTCATAGGGCTTCTAGTTAAATTCTTGAAAGTATCTGAAACATACTTTGGGCGAAATCGTTCTAAGATATTTTACTTCTAACCTAAGATATTTTTAGTGCCAAAATGGAGTCTACCTTGCCAGATCAAGTAAATATGTACCTACATAAGTCGGTTTCGGAAACAAACTTTGATCAAAAAACGTCTACTTCTGGTATAAAATATTTCTGTTGTAATATTGTGCTTTGCTTTGTAGCCTCGATCAACATTAATATATAAATACACAGAATTGATAAAACTGCTTCGGTCAAAAATATTGACTTCCAGCGCTTGTAATCTACATTAGATATAAGAGGAAGAATGGAAAATTCTTACTAAATTCATGCAACATCTCAAAATAATAGTTCATAACAGGATTTTCGCGATGGTAATCTTGTTGTGTTTGGAACGTAGTCTGGGAAATAATTGTTTGTTGAGCCATGTTTGTGTCTACTCCTACTTTTTTTGCCACTGTAAAACTAGCATATCACAATTTTCAAGCACCAATATTAAATTCATTTAGTGCATATATCCACAACTGTATTAAATTATATTATAGTATTTAAAAGGTTTTTAACAGCATTTCTAAAAAACTAAATTGTTTGAGTTTGTTTAGTCTTGAACAATTTGTAGTAATTGTTAGTGTTTTTGACTTTACTATGTGATTTGTTATTCTATTTTATAACACCGTATAATTAATATTATGTAAAATATAAATGTAAACATTATTTTTTCAGGATACGAGATGAAAGTGTTCAACTACACCTGTTAAATTATGTACGTGACTGTTCAATTTTGTTTTTCTATCAGAATTAGTATTTTTTTTTTTTTTTTTAGAATTTACTATTTTTCCGAATTCAAAAATATTCTTAGATGAATACGAGTTTTCTAATCTTTTTCTTTATAAAAAACTTACTTGAAATTAAAAATTAGGTTCAAAGAATATAAAAATAACTAACTGAATTGGTCTAGCCGTTCTTGAAATTAGCACTTATCAAGCCTACCAATAGAGGCTGATTTCAGAACCAGTCGCTTAAAGAGCTGCCTAAATGCTATAGCAATTTTTTCATCTTTCGCAATTTTCTACAGAAGAGGTTGACGTCGTCCGATTTCGAGTTTACTCCCATTTTACACATCTGTACAAAAATGGAAGATTATTTTACAGATAATTCATAGAGCAGCTGTCATTTGTTAACTACAAATCTGTCAACATTTTATCAAACAGTTTATTTAAATTATAATGCTCACCTCATTTTCTGCAGTGACAAACGTTCACTACCAAAAAGTGGATTCCGTTTGTACGGATTTATATCTTATCGTCGAGAAACTCCAGGACGCTATTCATTTTGGTGCCTTTCCGGTCATCATCCTGGATGTCCACTTTTGCCTGGGGAGAAGGCCAATTTTGATTTTCTAATAATTACTTCTTTAGGACGTTACATTTCTTTTCAAATCAACAGATAAATTCACAACCTTAGAGAAGTATTGTTTTTCTCGTAAATTTTAAGAAGAGTAGTATCAAAGCACCTTGATATGCCAGCACTGATTGTGAACTCTGCATTAAATTATTTTCTAATCTATTCTAAAACAGATTTTTGAAGTGGACTTGTTCATAAATGTGATTATTGATGCATATGCCTTTATAAGAGACTGCATGCACCTTTAGATCATAATTCCTAAATTATTCTTTAAATCCTACTACTTTGATCCGCAAGACATCTTTAAACATACGAAAATAGCTCAACTTACGGAACAGATGTTAAGGTATTGATATGCCTAACTCTTAATTAATTAATTCTACACCCAACTGAAGTACATTTATTTACTATAGTATTTAATGTATATATATATATATATATATATAAAATATATATATATATATATATATATATATATAAATATAATATACGTATATATATATATATATATATATATAATATATGTATATGTATATATATATATATAATATATATATAATATATGTATATATATATATATAATATATGTATATATACATATATATATATTCATTTACACATGGAAACTGTTAATAAACTAGTGTTTATTTTTGTAAAATTATATGTTACTTTTTAAATTAAGGAAATTATTTTCCTAAAATTAAATAATGACACAGATTTTCAGTAAATATATTAACACTAACCAGTAATTTGTCACCAGTTTTATTCGTTTCATTGTAGAATTGTTAATTCTAAGTTTGGTTGAATAGGTTGATCAGTTTAAAAATCAATTTTTAATTAGAAAACTCACACGGACGAACGGACGGTAAACGAAAATATATAGACCATTACTTCAATTTTGATATTACTCTGTTTGGACCATGGAACAAAGTCCCAAAGGTTGTAGCGGGAAATTATAAATACCTTGTTTACACATACGCTATTGTACATACAAGGTCATATAATTGCCTGCTATACAATAACGTAGCAACATTGAGTTGTTTCAAAAATCAATATTTGTTCAAGTATATGGAATAAGTCCTTCCACTGTTTATAGCGATAACAATTTACGTGTCATTATAGATAAGTCTCTCAGTTGCAAACGTAAACTAAACTTGAGCAATTCCACTGTTTACCAATAAATAGAACAAACTAATTAATTTGATCTGATTACTCTGGTTGTCTGTTTAACTAGGACAGTTTCAATCAAGACAGTTTAGTTTGATTCGAGGCAATGAAACTTCTAGTCAAACCCAGAAAACTAATTTATGCAGTTTATAACAGCAAAACAATAAAATACCTGTGGTTCGGAGCGGCTCAGTCTCGTTTCTCAGACTTTAGATGAAATATGGCCACAATATTGGTTCGGGTCAGGTATTGGCCAGGTAGCTATTGGCAGAGCATTTTTAGAGGGTGATAGGACATTGTATTTTATAGCTTAAATTCACATGTTTTATTACTGAGCGAATAAGTACTTTTTATGAATTTTAATTTATTAAAAATAAAATAAGTCCCTTACAAAATTACTAATTGTATTGAAAGGCACATCACTTTTGTATGTTATCCTATAATTTTGTGTACGTTCATTTAAGTTCACAGAAAGTTATATCAGCACAAAGGAAGATACGTAGCACGAGACGCTTGTAGGGGTATGTCATTATGTACGTATTACGGGAGACCAACATGCACATTCAGGATAACCGTGTAACTACTTACTTATCTTTAGTCAGATACGATGATATCCTTTATCTACTGCCTGCAGGCATGAATATTTGTTTCGTTATGGCAAATCTCTTTATTTATAATTAAAATATTAAATGTGTTTTATAATTTTAATGTGTCTTTCTGTGCACAATGTGCATTTTATTTCAAATGGACAGGGTCTATGAATGGCATTGTTAATAATTTAGAGACAATTAAAATTTAATATATTTTTTAATGTAATTGAATTAAAGTTTTTAGCACTTGTCACCTGAGGGTCTACAAAAATTTAATTTCTATCTGTATGCCTGTCCACACGTTATCTCTGAAACGAAATACAGTAATCTAGTATAAACTTAAAATTGTGTATACATCTTTTCATTTATAAATCATATACTAATTCGCTAAGGGTTTGTTTAAGCAGAGAAATGATCCTTGGGTTCTTAATCAATTTAAGTGTCATTGAACTCACTGTGAAGAGGAGCCTTTCATTATTTTCAAATCCTTTTAACATTAAGGCTCCTGGATTTGGGATCTTTAATGTTATCCAAATTGTGCTTCTTAAATACTCAAATGGTTTAAATCTTGGTAAATAATGGTATAGTATCAACATCACTTTCTTTCATAGCCTAGCAAATAACAACAGCTTCAACTAAGTATAAACATTTGTTAAGCTAGCTGAATAGCATAAGAGTAATTGTGAAATTATACTTATGGAAAATTACAGTAACACTATGTAATGTGAAGTGGCGTTAGGTATCGGCTTCAAAAACAAAACTAATGCAGACCTTTACAAAAACTTTTGTTTGTAACATTATAATAAGATATGCATATATAATAACGTATATTCTTAGTTAGCATAAACCAAAAAATCTTTTATTGGGATAAACAAATGGTGATTTTTACCCAAAAAATGTATCTTACCCTTTTTAGCATTTATATTCCTAACCAGCATAAACCACCTAACCACCAAAATCTTTTAATGCAATACAAAATGACGATTTTTACCCAAAACGTACATCTCACCCCTTTTAGAGTAATCCTTAGAGGCCATGAACACGGAGAACAATAATACCTATTATAAAATCAAATCATTTCATACATTAAGAATATTACTTAAACATTTCCATCAAACCACATGTAGCAGTGCTGTCTATAGTAAGTGTAAGTGTAAGTGTGTGCAGGTAAGGCACTCGAAATTTGCGTTGCTGATATTTGGGCACGGAATTGAAATGAAAGAAAATAAGGGCGGATTTGTCATGCAAAAGGTATGAATGGCATTGTATACTGAAAATAGAAATGATAAAAGTTTTATTAAACCATTACTATAGATGGCGCCAACGAAAAATTATATAATTTAATGCATTAGGAAAATGTTATAAAGAGTTTTATTAAATGAAATTTGAACAATGTGCATTATTTTACGCAAGTGACTCGAAATTGGCTTTTCTAAGGCTTAATAAAAAAGTGTAACTAATTCAGTTGATAGTTTTGATTTACGCACTGATAACAGTGTATTATTATTACCAAAATCAGTAATAATATCTTAATCAAAAATGTATTTTTGGGGTAGTAAAAACATTAAATAAACATAGTATCAAAGTTAAATTGGATACCTTAGAATTGTTATACTCATATAAGTTTTCATACACAAAAATCCGATTTTGTTCAAATAATTTTCTTCGTAATCAAAATCTCCTTTAGCCCTCAGATGTCGAAGCCATTGCACTAAATAATCACATTCTACAAACAACCAAATACATCGTGGTATTAAAATATTTAAATGTTTCATATTAATTATTTATTTTTTAGGCTGGTTTTAATAATGGAAATCAAACTGTTAAAGATAACTAAAGGTATTTAAATGTATTAATGAAGAATTTAATACCGTCACTAATTGTACAATTAATGTGAATTGGATTGTTCGGCTACTGGGATAAACTGATTTAGGAGTTATCGAGTGTTCTTAATACTACAATTATAATCAAGTTAAAAGACATTTATTTAGTGATAATAAACTCTTTTAACTTAACAATTTGTCTATTAGACTGTGAATTGTATAAATAATGTAATCTTCTTATAAAAATGAATTAGTACATGTTTTGCTAAGCAAAAACCTCAAGAAAGACTGGACCAATCCGAGTGATTTTTTTGTAGAATAGTCGATTATATCCGAAGAAAGTTTATATGAAGATAAAGTTGGAAAGTTTCCCGAAACGTTTAAAAACTAGGAAGGAATGTTATAATACTTGTATTTTGTAATCCAAATTTAACTGAAACCAAACAGCTTTTGACTCATTCAGCATAAATTCGTCAAATAATCCGAAACATTTGTTTATATTTAAACTTTAGAAACGTGCTTAATCAGTATCCTAATGGTGAGAGCAAATACAAAAGTAATATCAATAATTTAATCCAGATTGTGAGTTACAAACAACTAATGCATTGGTATACACCCACTTTAATGAACAAACTACACTTTCTTAGACTACATTCCGAAAACAGCAAGGCGTAAACGATTATTTTAACAATATAAAACGAACATAGTAAGGATTTCCCTCTTATGATGGAAGTATATGTTTTTTTTAATAATAGAATTTCAGGCCTACCAACGTACGAAATGTATATTTTCTTTATCGGGACAAGACAAACTCAACTATAGCACTGGAAATATGTTAAGCCCAGGGTTGACACGTTTTGTCCGGGGTAGGTTTCCAAGACCTCAATATGTATATTTTCTTGAACAAGGTAATCTAAACTGTGACGACGCAAGTTACTTTAAACGGCCGGAAGTAGACACGTACTGGCTGAAGTAAAATTATCATACCTGTGTATGTATTTTTTACTTCATAAAGACTACAAGACAAACTTAAAAATGGCACTTAAAATCTCTTAGGCCATAAGTACGTGGTGGCGCATACGTCAGTTTTCCCAGAAGAGAATTTTAAAGGCGTTATAGATTAACTGAATAAAACACTTTTAGGCAATAAAACAAATTCATTATATGAAAGTACATACATACAACCATACAATGTTATAGCAGTTGTTCGAAATATCCACCTTGATTTTGTATACACTTCATACAACAACTGAGAACACAATCACAATTTTAGCAATAAAGGTTTATCGTTATTGACAAGTTCAAATGCATTTCTAATTAGGTTTCTGAGTTCGTCAAGATTTTGCAGTTTTTAAGCACACACAGTCCCCTTTATAGCCTATACCCCACAAAGAAAAATCACATGGGGTCAGGTCTGGCGAGCGCGCAAGCCAATCGATTGTACCACAGCGACCAATCTATTCATTAAAAGTGTTATTTTAAAAAATCTCGGACTTGGATGCCGAAATGTGCTGGGGCACTATCTTATTGCCAGATGAGGGAATGAATATTGAAAATAGAATTGTTTCTGAGCTAGGGAACTACTACTTCTAGCAGTAACCGTAAGTAACTTTCTGATTAAACATTCCCTTGAAGAAAATACGGACCAATCAGTGTACTGAGGACCAAAGTACTCGAAATACCTCCCCATTCCATAACACCAGGCACATGGAGATTTGCTTGGATTTCGTTATGAGGATTTACATCCGACCAGTACACACAGTTATGCCGATTAACGCGTCCATTTAGTTTGAAACTGGCCTCCTCACACCGCAAAATTGATCGCAAAAAATTTGGATCAGCCTCTGAGCGGATAATTATTGTCTGACAGAATTCCAATCGCCAATCGGAATCATCCTCCTCCACGCGCTTGGAGTAAAGATGGACTGTATGGCTTAGATTTTAATTGCTTAATATTCTTTGCACGCTTCGTCTTGATATTTCTAGTTCAGCAGATACCTTACGAGTCTACCACCGAGTCTATTTACAGGGACTGGCTTCAAAAGCTTGAGCAACTGTCTGCAGGTTTTCTTTGTTCCCCAAATTCATCGTGGACGACCACATTTCGGGGCATTTAAAACGCTTCCTGTGTTTTCAACTTTCTTATTAAACTTCCGCATATACTGTCGAGTGGGTCTATATTTACCACTAAATTCTTCAATTATCATAGAAGTATTTTTATTATGCTTCCACCACAACTGAAGGATGTAAACTCGGTGGGTTGTAAACATTTTCAAAACACACACAAATTTAATAACAGATACAAAGAGCGTTACTTTACACTAGCCACTGGAACAGACAACAATGAACTTACTCCGTCTTGCTGCCAATTTAACATTTTTACCAACCTTTCGAAACAAAATATCCCAATTTATAGGAAAACTGACATTTGCGCCATCATATGACATATGAAAGGGCTTTTTTATATGTATAAAGAAACTCTTTTTGAAATTAGGTTTTCGAGGCCTATGTTCTTGTACTTTCTTGATCGGAGCAATATGTCAAACCCAGATGTGACATCGGAAATGTAATTTATCCGACAAGAAAATGCTAATACACGCGCAAAACCTGATGAGTGAGTGGCTTAATGTTTGCTCCTCTAAACCATGAAAACAGAAATAATAAGAGATGATTTAACCGGAATAAAAGTATGTACCTGATGTATGTCTACTTGCGTTTAGAAAATGTTATAAGGTCCATTATATTCTTCATATTACGGCACAAGTGCTTTAATTAAGTAGCCTAAGGGCTTCGATATTGACATCCACAGGCAACTGTTAGTATTGTAATCTATTAGTAGTAAATATTATAACTTGCAACGTTGAAATTGCACCTTGTTCTGTAGACCTGTTTCATTAGTGAATTTGTCATGAAGGAAGGTTTATTGTCAGTTTGAGTTATTGGATCTAAGAAGTTTATTAATTCCTTGATTTATAAAACTTATTATCAACCTAAATTATAATTAAAAAATGATATGGTTATAAAAATAAACATTACGGTATATTTTAATTTCAAGTATACACCTTTGTTTTATTACTTAATTTTAATCCTCAAAATACTAAATGTTAAACAAAACACGTAGTTAAAAATATCAGATATTATGACAACAATGAATTGCATAGTAATTGTTAGCAACACAACGGGCAGGAGTTACATAAATTAACAGGCGTTATTGCATTACACATTTAATTACAATTATCTAAATTACCAAAAATGTTATTTAAAGAATGATGACTACAGTAGGTCACAAGGGATCCTATAAGTTGTGCACCATTTTCAGCTCTATTAGGATTAGTTCATTACTACATCATTATGATAAAGTGACAAATTTGTATTTTAAATGGTTATCTTTGATGTCAAGTTCTGTCTATGTCTCATAAATCACTTATCAAGTCTCCGGGCAAAGTAGGTTAAGTCGAACAAGTAATGGTCAAATGAAGACCAATGGACTTACTGCAAACTTCGCAAAAACTTTTCCTCTCTATCACATCAACACTTTTGACACCTACCGAGAATTGATCCAGGAAGCTAACCCATGAAAATATATTTCTGAATTATTAGTTAGTACATCAAATATTTAGCTCATTTAATTTTCCAGATTTCTTACGAATAAACAGACTCTCAAGCAGAGAAGACATTTTTCAAGAAGACAGAAGAAAAAACCTGAGAGACTTTTGAGTGATAGAATTTAATGACTCTCATTCAAACCCCATAGGTAGGCTTGTACCTTGATGGCACTAATTCTTTTCTAAGTGGAAGTGAAATTTCACGCAAAATTTAAGTCTGCAGATATTATCTCTCTTCCTGCAGGTACTTGTGCTACGTAAAGACTCAGCAAATTCCATAGAAGGACATAGCCATAATCAAACACGATATACGTCGCATAAGTAGAAAAGACGCTAGATACAAATTCCATATACGAACTCAAAGTTCCTCATATAAAAATGAAGCTTCATCCAAAATTTCAAGTTTATAGCTCTAATAGCTCTTCAGAGACCTTCTATATCTTGTCCATTTATAAATAACTAGTAAATCGAAATATCGCAGGGCCTGATAGAATGTAACAAAGTCTTGGTTATTCTGCAATCTTCGCGTTACCATCATGGTTACCCATAAGACTATTATAAAAATATTTGGTAACGCTTAGCCAAATCCGATGGAGAAACATACACCATCATTGAACTAAATATTCCTCATATAGAAACGAAGCTTCATGAAAAATTTCATTTCTATATGTCAGTTCACTCTCGATAAATCGTGGATAAAGACATACAAATGGTTAGAGAGCGTTTTAGCTTCTCGGGGTATAAGGGCCTATCAAAAATAATACAGTCTTAGAGCCGAAAGCCAATTTCCATTGTATAATATAAATTTGATAAGATCGATATAATTCAAACCAACCGCCACTGTTAATACTAGTAATATCGCCGTCATATGCCTACTAAAGTATTGACATACCATTGCTAGAGTCAGTAAATATTTCTACAGCCGTACAATACAAATAGTTCACAAGTAGCCCTCTATAAAGGAAATGATCCATCGTACTCAGTAAAACTAACAAATATTTTCCGTTTTTTGTAACAGAATTACATTTTTAATTTAATTGTTAAGATAAATTAAGATTACTCCACAGTATACTCTGAAAAATGTTGCGTTTGTATTAAAATGGTAATTAAGAATTCCTGAAAGTTTAATTCAATTTTAAAGTCACTAATTGATATATATTTTTATAATATAATTTTTCATATATAATTAAAGCAGAACACTTAATACTTTTAACCTCCATAGTGACATTGATTATACTATGGAACCTTTTCTACACTTCGTATGCAAGACTCAAGCCTATGTAAATATTCACTCTTACAGGTACGGATTTTTGCTTGTATAACATTAGAGGTCCATTTATGTTTCAAGTGAAAGTCTAGGACTTGCCATTGGTTTCTTTATTCTGTGGTGTATTTTAAGGCTTAGTTAAGTTAACCTTAAGTCGGCTATAACTTTAGATAGAGTTCTCTATGTGTGTAAGTTTTCATCGTTATCAAACTTAATACTTTTAGACTTACTAAATGAGTTACTTGCTAAATGTTATTTACGAAAGACAAATTAAAATATAATATGATTTTAGATATTTTTCATCGTTACCTGCTAGCAAAAATGTGTTTCTAAAACTTATATGCGTTATCTACACAGGCTATGTAAACCTAAGATGTAATGTTAAACATTCACACAAAATTTGTCAATGCATCTTTGTGCATAACTTACATAAACGCTGTAAGTTTTGCAACTAATTATTTTAATTCATAAAAGGTAGTTTTGAAGTTTGTGATTTGATTTTTATTAACACATAATGATGCCGAATGGCCAAAATTCTCTTATCCATTACATTAATCTCAATTTTATTACGAACATACAATTTCATGTTGATCATATTTTCTATCTTATCACTGTGCCTATTATTACAAGTATAAATGTAGTAGCTTAAATATATGATATGCAGCTTGAATAATACAAGCCTTTGAGCATTGGGGAACTCATAACACCTATACCGGGCTATGACGTAAATATATACGACGTACCCATTATATATTAAGCTATTTTAGGTACGTTTTTTTAAACAATTATATGTAATACATATTTGAAAATTTAACACAAAATGATTTACACCTTTGTAGGCAAACTAAGATCATACATTATCTGTATGATCTAGCCCTGCTTTTTATAGAAGTAAACCCTTTTACACTAAGATAATGGAATGGCCTTCATTTTGCTTGCGTTTCTACAAAAGGTATAAAAATGACCAGAAAATATTGTTACCTTCTATTTTTAATAGTTTCTGGGGAAAATTTTCTTATGTCAGTAATAGCTAAAGTTTTGGGAAACTAGTTGAGGTCAAATCTTAACCTATGATGAGTATGGCATTCTTAAAACTTCCCTTCAACCACAGTCTGGATCCTCTACCTGCTTCTCTTCTTCCTCTTGATATATCTTCCTCTTTGTTATGGCAATTCTGGATCTTCGGCTCATGTTTTCGGCTGCTTTGACGGCTTTTCATTCACAAAATTTCAAAACTGTGAATCGCCTATTTACTTCAAAACCTATAATTGAAGCGTAACACACAATCATAAAATGTGTCAGAAAATTTTTTTTGGAATGTTTGTCCAAACTATGTTGTCAAAACTGTCGTTTGAGTTTTGTTATTTTGTGCAGGCACTTTTTAATGAGATTTTTGTATGCCAAGTCCTGATATATCTGTGTTATTAAAATTATTACATAATGAGGCAAAATTTCTTGTGTTGTAATTCTAGATTATATGTAGCCCTATTGCAACTACACCAAGATGATACATCAGGTGGGTACAGGGGTTGTCCTGTGGTTTCTCATTGCTTAATGTTTTGTGGAAATAAGTAATCAACGCATTCCTTTGCATCTGTTCCAAATCAGAACTTCCTCTTTTTATTGCTAAACCATAATATTCTTTTAATTAATTCATTTCTTTATATGTCAGTTTGTTTCGACCACCTGAACCGTCTTTTGATTATTGCTTCCCAAACCTCAAGTTTTTCATTCGTGTACCCATTATTATTTAACGGAATTGAACTATGTTAGTTTCTCTACATTAGTATCATTTACATAAGTCTTACCATCGCCTCCCACTTTAAGATTATGGCAGTGATTATTACCCAGGTCTGTAGTATAAATGGATCATGGTGCGTTTTATGACCCACAACCTAAACAAAATATCGTATCAATAGCTCTATTTATTTTATCATTTTTTCACCTTTAACCTATAGGATCTTGAAAATCATCCAGCTCATTGTAGGCTGAGCCGTTCGTGGCTATTAAACTAACTTTATTAACTAACTAAAAGTGGGGTATATGTGAATATTTGCATAACATGCATAGCTACAAATAGTTAAAAAGATACTTGGAGTTATAAATGATAAATAGTTTGTTGAAAAAAACAAACTTGAGTGTAGATCAATGCTATGAATGATCGATGTATGCTTGCCGTACAATTAAACCATTACAGAGATACCAAAATAAGCAAAATCGAGTACGTAAGTGATTAATGGTTTGTTGACAAGATACAGCCAACAGCAACTAGAGCGTAGATTTGTGCTGTGAACGATCGCTGTGGAATATTCACTGTATAATGGGACCATTACAAAGGTGGGAGTAAGTGATAAATGGTTTGTTGGTGGGACATCGATGAAAAGTCAGTCGTAGATTGTTGTTGTGAGTAATCGTTGCTTTTTATTAATACTTTTTTATGAATGCTATTTCAATAATTTGTTATTAAGCCTTTGCGTAGGCTACACGACACATCGTTAATACGCTGTTAAGATATAGTTCAGGTGAGGTATACGTTGCTCCGTAGGATTTGACTTTTTTTGTTCTCTTAGGACAAGAAGCTTATAAATTACACTTAGTCCTGTAAGAACCTTTGCGCTGCTTCCGGATTGACAGGATATTCAGGATAGGCAAGGTTAGGGAGTAGAGGCCGACTCCTATTGAGATCCATGAGAAAGAATTAGGGCACTACATCTCAAAGTCATCTCTCCCCAGAAGAAGGGGAGGCCAGCTCTGAACCAACCTCTCCAGTCAAAGTAGGCAGGGGGTGGCACACCCTAGTTGAGGTTAACAAGAACCTCTGAGGTTAGGGAACAAACACCACCAACTCCAACAGTCATCTCCCACAGTAGACTAGACCTATCGAATTGCCCATGAACCCCAGAATCTCAACATTTTCGGTTAGTGATGTGTCGCCACTGGACATCCATAAGGTTGTCCAGATTGAAGTGGCACATCGGTTTTTGCTGTGCCCAGTGGTGGATTCAACTGGTAGGTATAAACCAGCCAGAAGTGATCCCTGTTGGGTTAAGGATTTGACTTAGTTAAGTTTACTGGTCTTCGAAATTCGAGCTATGAATATGAAATTTTGGTTTTTTAATTTGATTCCACGTTTTTAAGACATATTTCAATGACGGACTATACTTATCCTACGGGATTGGCTGAGCGCTAGTGAAGCGTAAGTAGTAGATACTGACATATTGTTTTTGATTGTTGTACTGACTTACCTAGTTTTTATAGTCAAGCCCACTTCCTGGTATACTATAAACTAGAACATTTGGACACTTCTTGATTAGTCTGTTTAACTTTTATAAAACGACTGCAAGTTTGCAATTTGTTCATTTAAGTTGCTTTGAAAAAAATTATAATGGCGGGCCGATGCAGTGTTTTCTCCGAAGCTCTGTACCAAGCAAAGCAGAGGTCGTAGCACAAATCTGAGGTCATAATCACTCAATAGTTTTAAAATATCTTTCAAGAAAGTAATGGAAAGTTTTTGTTGTATCTCTAACGATTAAGCCACAAAACAGGTTTAAAGCCAAAAACTTTAGTAAAATCTGGGTAATTTTCAGTCTTTATTTGTGTTTGAAGGCTAATTGTGACCGATCTCAGGGTCAGAACACACACCTATATAATTATGGAAAATATAAAAATAATATTTTAAAAGGTCCTTTTGCTATTATACCGTAGGGCATTTTTAGGGCATTTACTCGTATCTCTATTTGTCGTACCAAAAATACCCATCAAGTCCAAAACTTTAGTGAATTCTTGTCGATTTCACAGCTTAAATTATTCTTATACTGAGATATCCTACGGAAAACACAGACAGACATACTTTTACTACTATATGAGTTTATCGACATATAAAAACGTATAACAGTCACTCGTTTACCTAATAATACAAGCCCAATGCGGAACCGGATCCAAGTATACAAATTGTAGTTGCATACAAGTTTCTCCTAAATTGCCAGTTCACGACAAACATTTTTTTCCATTGAGAGTGTTTTCTGGCTGACGCATGAAGGAAGTATGTACGACAAAAAGCTACTTGACGTTTTCTGTAGGTCTCATTATAGTCTAGTTATTAGAAATTTTAGATTTAAGCTACGACAAACTGTTCGGCCGCTATTTACTACAGAAACAAAATTCTCATGTTTAAATTATAAAATGTTTGCATTTAAACGACTATTTTTGGCCAAACCATTTGAAATAAAGCCAAACATCACTGAACCTTTTTTTTGTAGACCACCTTACTTTTTATTGAAATACAATTTTTTTATTTAAGCTGGAGTTAAAGGTTTGGCTGCAATGGAGTCCAGAAACAAAAATCTCACATAAAACTTGTAAGTAATGTAATGCATTTAAACGCGTTTTGCGGCCAAACCATTCAAGATCGGATGTTACTTGACATATTTCTTTGATTACGTGAGTTGTATGGTTGGACGATTATTAGTGTTATAATAACAGTTGTAAAATTTTCTTAAAATTAATAATTTCGAACCTTTA
The DNA here is from genome assembly GCF_021130785.1 of Homalodisca vitripennis. Lineage (NCBI taxonomy): Eukaryota > Metazoa > Arthropoda > Insecta > Hemiptera > Cicadellidae > Homalodisca > Homalodisca vitripennis. The sequence continues at coordinate 122,807,429 of NC_060208.1, forward strand.
ACACCCTATCATTAGCACCACGGAAGATTCACCAAAAACAATTCCTGTGAAACTTTAGTATGATTATGAAGTTTCATACTACAAGAGGGGTTCAAACCCATTCTCATACTTAAGAGAGATATTACGAGAGCATCGTAGCTTTCTACCTTCTCTCAACACAAAACTCTTGGAACTCAAAGCAGTAAACTTAACGCTTCGCGAGACAATTCCTTTTACTTTCAGTTGTTCTCCTTTGAAGTGCTAAACAAATTCGTCACAGACTTTACCTCACTTCGGAAAACGCCATTGTTATCGCTTTGTCTGCTTTACCCTAAGGTTCTATATCTTAATACTTCCACTGTAGTTCTGTATTCCGTCTCACTTTATAATATAATAAGATTATCTTGTTTAGTCACGGGCTAACACACTCATCACGTTAAACTATGTGGATATATATATGGAGTACCAGAAGAAACTCCAATTAGTCTCTTTTATCTTTAAAATGTGTCACTCTATACACTGCAACAAGGAACTATGACTTATACAAGCTTTCAAATTGTCCAATCATCGAATCAGGTTTGGTGAAAGTTAGGGATGGAACCCTAATCCACACCGTCACAAGCGTAGTGTGGAAAAATGTAGAAGGCAAATCTGCAGCCACAGTCAAAAATTAATCATGCATCCTCTATTCTCCAAACTTTACCATAGAACAAACTGTGATTAAAATGACAAATAGGAAATAAGCGTCCTTATCAAGTATTGCTGTGGATTTAAAGGGCTTACGTTATACAATTGGAACACAACTAAATTTCTCTATTTAGAAGAATTTTTGGTCCTGTGTCAATCTTGGTCATGTTAAAGTACTATCTTTTCTCCTGAAGAAGGTATCCATGAAGTACATATGTGTTGTCCGAAGGTGTAAATGGAAGTCGCGTCTACCTTTGCCCACTTGAAATGCCAACAACCGTGAGAGGAAATTATACATTTTGAAAGTGTACCCCAAAACGAATTCATCTAAATTTATTTTTATCAGAAAAGTAATCATTATCAAAACCTGAAAAAAATATTACAACTGTCGCCTATATCTTACACTACGGCTCACATAATACATATGCTAGATCAGACTTGTCACTGAAAAAAGCGTTCAACTCTTCACATAGTGGCTGTCACGTTTTCTTACACACGTGTGGCAGTACTACAGAGTAACGTTGGAAGTGCAAAGTACTTAGTAAATCTTTTAAGAAAAATACAATGACGTAACATAAGAATCAAGCAATTTTGATCGCATCTCGTCAAGTGATTCTTATAATACTATTGACGTGGTGCTGATGATGGATTAAAAGGCGGATACAAATCTTCCTACATATACTATTATTATTAAGAAAGCTCTCAAAGGTGATAGATTAAAGTAAAGGGTCACAAAAGACGCGCGAACCGCACTCTACTAGAGAACTTCGTTACTAGTCACCGGATAACAAAGAAACATGCCTTCGGTAACCGTGTAAATCATTTCCATCTGACTCCTATGTGGCCCCGCCTTCACTGGAGAAATGTCCTTGTGTTTGGTAAAATTCGTACCTCTATTACAGTACTGTTCGTAACTGTCAATTTATTATAGTATTTTGAATCGTACATTTCCCATGCTCAACATTCTGGTTGAAATGAAGATGACAGCTAGGCCTAAAATGTTTTCAATAGTTACCTAATTTGGAAAAAAACTATGTACCACCCTCAAATAGGTTGTATTTACTGGCAATAAACAATAAAAACCGAGCTTGAGTACAAATAGGTAGCATTTGATCTTGGTAGAGTTTATGTAGATGATATGTAAGAATAGGTATAGGTTATAACTCTTCATGGGAGGTTATAAAATGCTACACGACGACGAAGGAGAAGAAATATATATATATATATGGCATAAAACCCAACAACCTGGTCATGTTGTAGTTTCAATATTGTTTCCTTACAATCGAATGTAGGGCACTCTTGACCAGATTAAGGAATCGCCAAGAATACGAGAAAATTACTTCCAATCTAAGCCGGCACTCCGCCGTCATATAAGAAATTTCCCTCAGTTTGGTGATGCTAAGTAAAAAATGTGGAACTTTACCAGAAATGAATCCCTTTTTTCTCGTTCAAATAGTCTTCTACCAGATGAATATCCTCATATGTGTATACCATTCTGGTCTGTAAATCTATATTCTCTTAAGACTTACTACATATTGTCATGATAACTACGCAAAGAGACGTATGGCGGTTATCGCACTCGTTTTAAAGTTGATTTCCTGAATAGGAGCGTAAGTTTCGTTTAAGAATTTTGGCTCTGAACTTTTCATTACTTTTCTTACTAGGTTGTAATAAAATATCTATTTTGGACAGATATATTACTTTAAAACCAAATCAAAATACAATTGGTGTACTTAGCTGCTTGGTAAATAGTTAATAAGCATTACGTAAAGAGAGTTTCAACTTGTCGGCTTTAAAGGTCTGAAATGCCCGAGGCGGACACTTGCCACTGATTGTTTCCGTGACTTCCATACCGGAAGAAATCTGTTTCTGTCCTGTTTTCCTCTTTCCAGCTCCTTACTTGATTACTTAGCCGGGCCAGAGATTACTTACCATCAGTAAACAACATTTTTGTCTCTTTGACAAATTGGTCGAAAAATATATCTCTGACAGTCCTTCCGATTACGGCTAAATAGTTCAAAGCGCCCCTCAAATTCTTGTTCTCCACGTCACATAAGAAAACAAATCGATTGTGGTTACATTGGCTCCAAGGAAATTCCCATCATGGGTAAAATTAGTGGTATAATAGAATACTGTACGCGTTTTTAATGAAATTTTTTTTGACTACATAATGCACCCATTTTCATTTTTTACGTAATTAGTTGCTATAACTGTGCATTATCATTATAAATAAATATAAGAGCTTCATCCTGGACCTGTTCGGATTAAACGCGTGTGTGTATATATATATATATATATATATAAAATTCAATTATTTTGTATTTGGCCGTATCTGTACATATGCGTTTACAGAACCAAACTAATATATATATATATATATATATATATATATATATATATATATATATATATATAACATTAAACATTCATACGGTAATGACCGCCGTTAGACATTGCACAGTTAGTTTCCACCACCTTTCAAAATGGACCGCAGTTTCGCTGGGACACGCAACTAATGAAGCAGGTGAGCATGACAACATGGAGTAGCTAAACATACATTTCTAACTTGTATGGTGAATTCTTTTATATATAATTTAAAGAAGCCAAATGCAATTTAAATATTTTAGTTTTTTATTTAAAATCTTACTTTTTGTTTAAAATAAAGGTTTTAAGTGACCAAAGTACCCCAGTCGTCGTGAAGTAAGCGATAATCTGGCCTAAATACCGAAATCACATTCTACTGCACAATATAATACAAATATTAAATTTGTTATTCTTGTGTCTTTCTGTAATGCTATAACATTTCATATCAGTGTAGGATATTGAACAAAACATTGAACTGTAAACAAAATTAGGAAATAAGAAATAAATTATGTAAGTAAATGTATAAAGGTATTGAACCTATATTTATATAGACAAAATAAATTAAAGTATAACTATTAGCGATATAATTATAATTTTAGCTTTCATAACATTTTATAAACGGAGTATACATCTAACTAGAGTTCACAAACATCTATAGAGAGGATTGCTTTTTGGAATAGAATGAGATACGAATGTCTTGGGGTGATGTATGTGAATATTATCCAAATAGTTTTCTGTGTCAAAACAGCCAACAGCAGAGGGTAAAATATCAATACTACTTCGATATCTCAGCTACACCAGGCCAATCTGGTAATGGAAACCCATCTCCCTTCACATCCTCACTCCCACAGAGACAAATCTGTTGATTTCAACAATATTTTGGTTTTTAAGCGAGTAATCAGAACGAAAAATATTTTCTAAAGTAAAACTACGGCAGAAAATACAGCATTAGTACAAACGCAGAATCTCATTAAATTCGCAATGATTCACACTTGACGTTACATAACATATATTATGTTCAATTATGAATATATTGATAAGTTAAACAAAACAAATGCTATCTTTTTATTCCATTCCCTGTTAAATTACTTAGCAGTGTGGTATAGTAGGGTAAAAGCAAATAGCAAAAATAATCCTTAAATTTTTGAAGACAGAAGTGGTTTTAGTTTATTTAAAAATAAAATAACAGTGGTCAACCGAAATATATAGTTGCTAATATTTCGTTTTTTCCATCTCTTACAATTTCCAAGGTATGGAAAATTACCCCGGCCTGACACGCGATCCCCTAATGAGTTAAACTCCTTGTCCTTAACTGAAACTTGTATCTTGGCTAAACTAATAACCGATTTGGCTATCACTACATTAAGACATCAGTAAAATCAGTAGTATGTAATTTTTTTCAAAATCAAGGGATATACTTAGGTCGCAATACCTAAAACGTTTATACGCTAGTAAGATCAACTAAGCTGCTTTAGACCTATGCATTTGAGTTATGAAAGTTAAAAATCTCATAGTTCCTTGTCATGGTATTGTATTATATTACATGTCTTTTTTTACTTACTAAGCATTAACTTGTTTTAAAATATATTATAACTAATTATACAAATATGAGTAAAAAATCTCTTTACAGCAATGTAGGTATCACATTATACAATAATAATATTTATGTGGTTAATTTACTTAAACACAGAAAATATGATTTTAAATGTCAATATGTTGACATTTAGTGCAGCTTGATCCAAAGCTGCCGTCGCGTCGTTCGTGTTTCCATTCAAACATATCTTGAAACGTCTTGTTGGTGGCTATGCACTAGTGACTTTTGTAGGCTTCAGATAGAAATATTGTGACATCAGAAGAACTCCGTTACTTAATTCTTATTATTTGCGACGTATCACTGATTTCTGCATCCAGGCGTCGAAGTGAAAAAACCATTAGAGCAGCAGAGTTTGGAAACTGTTTCACACCCATGGATCCAGGAAGGCCATGACGAATTAATGATAGATAACTAAAAATGTATTTTTATCATGAGTATTATTTGTAACAGGTTGTGCTCATGAAAGAAACGTCAAAATCTGACTGGTATTTTCTGACAAAACTGGCAGCAAATTTGCTACCCTATGATTTTTTGACCCCAAAATCGTTATTGTTCCATGAGTTATTTTTTGGATCATGAAAACTCTTTGTACGTGTTTTTCTATCAAGACTTATCCCACATACGGACGGACAGATAGGGCAATGACATGATTATAAGAAGGGCCTATCAGGTATTTAATAATTGGTAATATATCCGATCAAAATAAATGCATTTGGACGGAAAGTTCTTTGCATTTAGCTAGATGAATATTGTCATGAGTTATAAGAGGTGCGTTAAATAACATACAAGTTCATAAAAATAAGATCGCTCAAGATCAATTTGTTTTATTGTATAAGGTGCGGCGATCCATTTCTCTGTCACTGAACTTAGTGGAATTTCCTTCCTTCGCTTTACAAAACCGCACAAGATCTGTCGCGTTCACGGCGATTGGTTTGGACTTAGGCATCGATGATATAAATTTCTTGAGAACTGGACAGATTTGGCCTCATTTCCTCGGTTATCCATTGCGATTGTAATTACGCAACAATTTATTTATAAATTATTATAACGATAAATAAATCCAACGATGTTCCAACGTAGTATACTGTTTACGCCAAGGGAGAAACATCATTAATCATAGCCGCTAAAAGTACCAAGTAAAGTAAAATATCACAATTTCTGAGAAAAGTCGAGTATAGTCTCCGTGTAACATTTGAAATTCAAGTAATGTCATGTCCGGATAACAGCTAGTTCAAGACTCTTCTATAATTTAGTTTGAAAGGTAATAACTCCTTCATATAAAAGTATTCTATCAACTAGAAGTACAGAAATAATAACTCTTAGCTTATACGTTCTAGCTCTATTAACTCGTCATTTTCAACTCCCATAAAAATGTACGTTCCCTTATTGCAATGAATACCTCAAAACAATTCTACTCTGACATGCATAGCATATAATTTATTCATTGATTACTCTCTGCTTTTAAATATAAATTACATTTTTCATTAAAATTTAAGTATTTTTAATTTGTATTCTTCATTTATTGATCTCTTGTGATTATAAGAACCCATTATATATATATAAAATATTGTTTCTACAAGAGCTATTACCATTCACTGGTTCTTGAAAATAATTCTTTTTAAACTGACAGTTTAAATGGTACTCTATTTTCAATAATTTAAACTCTATCAAAAACCATAGAGATATTAATTTACTCGATGTTGTGAGTATATACACAATAAAATAAGTTTCTACGAAGGTGTTCAATTCCAAGTACAGGCTATTATACAAATGAGCCACTGCCTGCAGACATGAAGATTGTTACAGGGATTAGCTTACACAGCAGACAACTGATTGCACAATGGCAGAAAACCCGACTCTTTCCTTGCTCTTTTTTAGCCTTGACATACTTTGCGGAAAACCAAGCAGCCACGTAATAACTCTGATACTAGAATGTAATAAAATTCTAGAATCTTATTTGTTATTCGTACACATAACAAATTATTATCTGGTGTTGCGTATTTTTAATGTCTTGTCTGGTTAAGAAGCTTAATAACTGAGTCAATGTTTTATTATAAGAATCGAATATCTGGATAAATGCTGAGAAATACCATATTTATGATTGTACCACTGTAAATGATTAAAATTACAAGCTCATAAACGTTAGTAATGAACTTGTATTTTGCTTCCGCAGTGTATTAAAGATAGATCACTATAGTAGACTATGCTATAACGTTCTATTATGAGAAAATAGATTTATTCTAAACTGAAAACTATGTTAAAATAGGTACATAGGGTAAAAATAATTGTTCAAAGTTTTAACATAAGTTTTAATATGAAAACTTAAGAAAATTATCTTAAGTTAAAAGAACAGTGGACTTCATAGCGATAACATAAAAATACTAGAAATAACTAAGTTCTAACCTTCTGACTCTTTAATTTTTTTATGAATGGTGAAATACTCACAAAAAAATATGTTTTATTAGTTTGCACATTAACAGTTTAGTTGTTTGAATATTGTTACTATTAATATTACTATTACTATTACTAATATTGCTACATACCATGCTCATATGGGGTTTTTCGGAGGAAAACATGAGAAGTTTGTAAGTAAAAGGGGTTTTTCCAGCATAGATCCATACAATAGTCACATAAAAATAAATGTATACATGGCAGCTTTACATTAGATTTAAAATATGAATAAACAATTAAAATATAAAATAGTTTCTACGCATATAACTCTTGAAATATTTGATTTCCGTCAAATCCGTCTATACACAATTTTTGTTATTCTTTAATCTAAAAACAAGCAACAAACTCCATATTTGGTGTGATTCCTGATGTGTGTTTTGTAAAGAATAATAAATTGTTAACTTTACACCATAATATTCCAAATGGCAGCTTTTAAAGCGTTTTCGTCCCAAATTTTATAACAACTAATCATTTCAAAACATAATTTTAAAGAAAATCGAAACTTTTTTTCATTCTGAAATAAATGCTATTTCATGTATTTAAATCGGACTACTAATAATGGAGAAATTATATGTTGCGTTTAAGCTGTTATTAACAGTAGATGTAGCAGCTTATTCAAATGTTAATAACTCAAACATTTAGGGATGGAGTTTTGTAGTCTATCTTGCCCTTTGACTTTTAAAATCTCTAAGCTCTCTTTGGATAAGCAATAGCATTATTCAGCATCATTTGCAGGCAGGCCTATGCTATTACTTGCGTTCACCATCCATACCCCTTTCGCCTATCCATGAGTCCAACTGGCCATGACAGATGTGGACAACTTTGTGGAAGGGGTATGTCCTCATGTTTCCGCTGATGATGCTCTGGACAGAACGCTTACCCGACAGTGAGAGACAGGCTGGAATCATAAAGCAGAACCATTCGAGTAATTTATTAAATTTTTATTAATAATAACCCATTCAACTTAGTCATATCCTCAACAAAATAGTGAGTAATGGGCAAATAATGAACAACATAATAAACTTATATGATCCCATAAATATGGTAATGGAGAAAGCAGACAACACCCTGTAAATCTATTTAGTAGATGTGTGAAAAAGTCATAAAACCGTTGCATTGTTTTAACTACAATCTCAGAGATGTCCTTTGTAAATTAAACTGATAAACTTCATAAGTAGAACATATTTTATGATACTATTAACCTATATTTTCAATTATATTGTTTATATAGTTCTGCTAAATGACTTGCAATTACAAAATTCCGTTCTGGTACATAATTATGTTCAGGTTTATTAAGGTCATATTAATCTACAGCTCTTTGCAGAACAACTATGTTTATCCATTTTAACGTCCGGTAACTATTTAACTATTTAAAATTTGAAAAAAACTTTATCGCATTAAGTTCCATAACCGCTCAATATTGTCAAATTAAAACAAAAAAAACTCATTACTCTATTTTTGATTAAAAATAAGTTCAAATAGTATAAAAAAAGAGTATAAGCAAATTTATAAATTATTATTTTTTAAATTTCAGAATCAACATTAAACTAAGTTAAAGTGTCTTTGTAAAATTTACTACAGTTGATACTGTTTATTATTTAATAACAATCTTCATGGTTTATGAAAGAAATTTGTATTACTTTCAATAAAAATAAAAGCTAAGTTCATTAAAATTTCAAGGTCTGCTGAACCTGAGGTTGAAAGTGAGTGATTAAGGTTTCTTTTAGAAGCACTACCTGAATCCTTTGAAACAAAAAATAAAGGTTTTACAGTTGTTAAAAATATATTTAATGGTGTATTTTGATACTGCCCTTATATTTTAACACTCTTAAAATCTTTGGATAATACTACCAGGAAAGAATCTTTTTTTTCGCATCTCTATCTATCGCAATAATCACACATGAAAATTGGTTTAAGATCAAAGAAATAGTCCTTTAATTATAATAATGGTACGTCTAGTTACATTATATCGTCACCAGAACTATCAGAGACCAATTAACTCGTGTGCCCTCTTATGTAAATATTTAACTACAAATTTGACACATGGTCATAGAATAATGTGCTTCTACGCTTAAAATAGTTTACACAAGACACATGTTTTAGAATGGAAATGGTTGAATCCAATTAGCTTAGAATATAACATGGAAAGATATTATAAAAAAATAAATAAATTAATGATAATTAATTGAAAATAAATATGAATATTTTTTAAGACAAATATACATTAGCTAACATATACAAAGCTAAGGAAGTTAAAGGAGAGCAAGGTCCTTTTATATCCCACCTTGACCTCCCGCCAGATTTAGAAGATTTCCAGGATTTATATTTTATATAAATCCGTGTATGTGATTCACTATACTGTTTCTTTATTGTATTATGTACTATATAAAAATGAATCACTCATTGTAATGCTAAGCGCTAAATTGGGAACGGCTAGACCAATTCCGCTATGTTTTTTATATTCGTTGAAGCAGAGATAGATGAGAAAATTTACCTGATATATTTTAGAAGTCGTAAAAATTGTATTATTTATAATAAATGTCGTTATCCTAATTTAAATGACACTGAATATCTGTTGACACATTCTGCTAAAGTTCAACAAATTTACTGAAATATCTACTTACATTTAAATTTAATAAAAACTTTAAAAATTAAGTCTATGATCAGTAGTTTAGTATGGATAAAAAATAAAAAGTTAATATCTAAATTCTACTCCAGATTGCGCCAGTGATGACTTTAAAACGTGTACAATTACATATTAGTTAAACACTGATACAAAACCAACCTTAATAAACAAATCTCTGAATGTTTTTACGTAAAGTACTTGTGGGCATCTTTGACAATTGCGATATGCCATTGTAATAGTGGCTTATGGAAAAACAGAGAAATGAACACTAACACGCCTCAAGGAACCATTCTTTCCCAGATTACAGTCCGAAAAGCAATAAGACTTCTACAACGAAAAACCTTGTAAAATATTATTTTGTACTATTTCATTAACCTAAAATGATTTCCCTCTTATACCGAAAGTAGAGAGGAAATGGGCAGGATTTCCCCTTAGGCCGTAATAGGCTTCTCACATCTATGTATATATTCTTCATCTGAACAACGAGGAAAATTCAACTATGGCACTGGAAATACCTTAGACCGAAAGTAGATTACAAGGGATATAAGTAAAAGCTTTTTGGCCTAAGTAGGTTTCCGATAACTTTGTATTTGTATTTTCTTGACTCCATACCATATTCCATCATAAATGCTTTACTAAGTAGTATAAAGACTTCGTTTTGGAAAAATGTATGCAAAGGCGCTTTTAGCAGCTATTTTCTTATCAAACTATTTTATTTGGATTCTTACCTAACAACGCAATGTTCAAAGTTTTTTATAAAATATGTATATAAAATAACGTGAGTTCATAAAAATACATTTCGGGTAACAGGCTTCAGTGCTATTGCATGAAAACGACGAGTCTTTAGCTATATGTGTTATTTTGCGTGTTATAAAATGTCATTATTATACTCAGTCAGTTTACAAATGTATTTCTCGGCAATTTTCTAATTGCTATCACGGTCATCCGTAAGACCAACGTAATTGTTCTCTAACTTTGAATCAAATCCCATAGAGTGGTATGCACCCCCACCAGACTCGATGTTGCCTATATATAAATGAAGCTTTATTAAAAATTTCAAGTATATATAAGTTGTTGATTGAGAAATTTTGCAGACAGAAAAATAAAGAGATAGACAGACAGATTGAAATGAAAATTTTCAAGCCTCTAGAGTGATAGACTTCGCTAACTCTCAGCCATAATGTGAATGTTGTATTTTTATTTTGTAAGATATATAATACAATTTAAGTTATGTTTATATACAGGGTGGGTATGATCTTGTGTTAATTTACAACATTTTTTTTAATAAAAACATAAGCATTTCATAAAAGAGGTAAAATTTATATAACATTTTGGTACATTTTTCGAACTTTATTACTACTATTAAATTCTACATTACATTTTGAGTAAATATGATTAACTTTTAATACGTCTGAATCTTCAGAAATTTTAATTAAATCGACTTAAACTGAGAAAGCTGACATTCACAATTCTTTATAAAAATAGTAGAGACTGCTTCAAAACCTAAGCTTCCAGATAATATAATAAATCGTTTTATTTGTTTATCATTTAAGTACAGTTATGTGAATTTCAATTAGTTTAAAAACTATATGATCGAAATTTCGCTACCAGAACACAACTGCTAAAGGCTTTAAAAAGATCCCTAATTATTTATAGTACAAATTAATAAGTAAGACATAGCATTTTTTTATTAAATAAAACACATACATACCAGTTTAGAGTTTCATTTCAGTTTATTTTGAAAATAAATTCTTTCGTTCTCTCTTGTGCAGGATCTGGCTCTCTTTTGCATTACTCAAACAGTCACTTTGTGGCTTGGTTTTTCCCTAAGTTTATGTGCTGCAACTCGAATCCTGTTTAAATACCTCTTCGTTATTTACAGGTATTGCATATACCTTAGACTTAAGAAATCCCCACACAAATAATCTATGGGGTTTAGATCAGGGTATCTTTCAGGCCAAGGTACAGGACCTTCTCTGCCTATCCAAGTTGCGTGTTTTTAATATCTACTTTTAATCTCAGTGTTTCAGTCAAATTTGTGTTACATTATCACCCCCAAAAATGTAACACTAGGTCATGGCCACCCTGTATATACCAAGTTTGATGTAAAATGTTTTAGAGCTATGACAAACCTTGAACTAACAATTTTTCACTTAGTAAATGTAAAACAGAATCTGCCAGCTGTTGAAACTGGGAGAATATCTAGTGTAATATCACCTTTCAACGATTAATTTGCAAGTCGATGAGACAAAATGAGTTCTTGAGAGATACTTCAGGTTTCCGCGACAGAAGAGTTTCACAACAAAGTGTCACGGCTTTATCTTTCACCTCTACAAATGACAACACTTTGATATATTAACTACCCTCTTTTGTTCCGAAAATTAATAGACTCAAATTAATTTCAAACCAAACTAATGGTCACTTTTTATTTGTCTTGGCCATTGTTAACAGATTCAAATAAATTGTTTAGATAATTTACACGAAAGTTATAAATTTATTATTTAGACTAAGTTCTCAAGCTTTCTAAAGTTTTTAAAGGTTACAGATTAAATTTTAGTTCGTAACATCTTTGAAGTTAATTTCCAAACGTGATTACATGATATCTTACATAAACAAATTAAAATAACGCTACACGCTCACACTTATGCCATACATGTTCGCTCTAGCTTTACCTTTATCCATATCCATTTTAAATTATTGATATTTCAATTTTACCTGGATTTAAATTAATTAATTTATGGTATATGACAGAAAGAAACAATTTAGTAGTCATGTAATCATATGAACCTAAATACTAAAGAATAATAACCAAATAAATTCATGAAGTTGTGAGGTCTATTAAAAGTGGTAGAGAAATTAAAAATGCCTAATTCATAGCATAAAAGTTGATAAAATCCCACATTTTATCGGTCCAGTATATATATATATATATATAATGGTGTAAAATTATATATATATATATATATATATATATATATATATATATATATATATATATATATATATATATATACATACATATATTCATCAAATCTCCGATGATCTCTTATCTTCGACACTCCGTCTTATCTAATTTGCAAGATTCGACCTGTCCAGTTGAGGTTACCTGTCGTTCTAATTTTCTGTTATTTGTATCATTTTATTATATTTAAATGTCAGAAAGGTCTGAAAAGCGTGATACCAAGTGCGTTGCTTCTGGTATTATTGCAGATAGCGTTAAGTGGAAGCGTTGCTATCACCCAACGTGTTCGCGTGCCGGTTCGAGGAAAGATTTTACGCAAACATAGCTCTTGGAAGTGTGACGCGTGTGGAGGAAACTGCCTCGTGTTCATCAGTTCGTAGTAATGAGTATTTTAGTATATGAAAATACATTTAAAAGTTTGAAGATACTGATCGCTTTCTGTATCTAACTTCAAATTTGTAACAAATTTCATTACATGGTGAATTTGGCCTCAAATGGCAGATTTACATCTATTAATGTGGGTAAGTTTTGAAGATCGTTTATATTTAGTAATAATATATTTTTCATTTTAATCCAATATTTGTTATGTTTAATATCTTTTATTCTGAAAATTAACACAAAATTGCCTAATTAACAATTCTAAAATCAAAACAAAAATAATTTGCTTATCATTATTAATTACAATGCCAAACTAGGCCTGTTTACAGTTTATCATGCAAATATCAGAAAATCCTGTTTAAAGGTTGTTTTTGAGGCTGTAAAATATGACTTGAGAAAAGAAGAAAGTTTTCCAACTTTGAATGTTATTAAGAAAGTTAGGAAGTGACTGTTTCAAAGTGAACGTAGATTTGTCAAGCATGTAAGAATGACTTTACAGCAAAACATGTCAAACTGTTATTCAAGTTTTCTGTCTAAATTATATTAAGTGCTGCTTATCATTTGTTTCGGATGTAAATGGACAATTAAAATTAGTACTTGATAATTTTAAATTAATGCTATTTACAGTAACTTCCTAATATTTCACACTCTTAAGAATTTTTCAGCTATGTTTTGAGAATTTCAAAAATTACACATTCATATTATTATCCATTTACAGGCAATCAGGTGACCTCATTAAAAAAAATGCTCAAAGTATAAATTATAGGTGGATTGCATTTAAAATGGGTTTGCTTTATCCTTGTTCTTTGTTGTTCTCTTAATGTATGTGAGAGCACTAATATATTGGTTGAAAATAATAAATAAAACAACTATATTTTTACGTAAAATGGTACAATTCTGTTGACAACTATTTAACCCACTACGTATACTATTTAAAAAAATAAAAACGCCATATTTATTCACTGTTTGAAAATTTGAGATACGTATATGACACATAAATATATGTAGAATCAATATATTAATGTAGTTATTTCATTGCTACTATGACGAACCAAAAGAACTCCCAAACTTGAGCCAAACGTTACCATTAAAATGCTAAAATATATATTTAGATAGTAAAAAATATATATATAATACTTCATTTGCTTTTTTTATAAAAAGGCTTCCACTTAATTTGTGATATGTGCTCGGCGTCAGAGCTGTCACTCCCTCCAAAGTTATTGTCGCTGTCGTCAGTTGTGTTATCCTCCAATAGTCTAATAAAAAAACTGGTTGGCTCATTTTTTGGTTTTACAACAAACAATATGTGCACAATAAAACGTTTGGTAGAATGTGTATACTTAATGAGCATAGGTGCCAACTTACCGATTTTTATATAGGTTCTTGCCCCGCTTCGTCCAAGGGGGGGGGACTTCCTCCAGCTCGTCCAGCGCTTCCAGGGCTGCAGTGGAATCCATGGAAGAACGGGTCACTTTCTGTTGTCTCTAAGAACAGTCACTGGCATCGGGGTAAGAAACGTTTCAGAGAGGAACCATCTGTACATCGCACTCGATGGGAGTTCGCACTACTTGTGTAACTGTTTCGGCAACCGCGTTCTTAAAGGGTATTGGGACAGGGCGATACTTACAGGGCTAATGTGAGCGACCGCGAGTATGTGATACGATGGTACAACTTCTAACGAGTGAGAGAAAAGAGGGCATTGAGACCCAGGACGCTATTACTCTGCCCAAGAGAGAACAAATCACTAGACTTTGTTGAGTGACCGCTACCAGACCATGTCATGTCCGAAGATACAACTTCTGCTTGGGCGTCTAAGGGCGCTCCTGGATGGTGGAAAGATAGACTGACAGGACCACGCGATGTCTCCACCAATACGATACTGCCGAGAGATCGGACGATAGGTCCAATGGTCACAAGCAAAATTTAAAGTATACATATGACATCTTCTCAACATATATTCCACATCCACATATCATATATAAACATGATACATGCCGAACTTTTGAACACTGATGGTGTTGTACGTGTTGTGATGTAGTTAGGCTACATATGTTATTAAGTAACATATTTAAATCTCTTATGGATCTATTAAATTTGTTTATACATTTATTTACACTGCTATTTTCTCATTTTCATCATGGTTACAAACAATACCAATGTACAAATATTCGTTAACGCTTAGCCAAATCCCATGGAGTGATAATCCATCTTTGAACTCATTGTTCTCCACATATAAATGAAGCTTCATGCACAATTTCAAGTCCTACAGTTCAGTTTGTTTTCGAGATATCGTGTGGATATACAGACAGATGGACAGACAATAAGAAAGACACAAATTAAATTTATCAGCCAAACTAGTGATACTCTTCTCTAAAGCTCAGACAATAAGTATTGTTTGTTAAATGCTTTTATTTAATTTCGGTTATGTAATTATTTTTCTTTAAAGTGGTCAATAACTAACATAATATTAAGACAGGCTACAATTAGTACAAGTATACCATACCATATGCAGTATTTGGCTATAAATAGTCAGTGGTAAGGTAGTATAGATATTTGACATTACTAACTTTAACCACAGTACTCTCGCGTCAACAAGTGACTTTGATAATATAACGATAACCATACGTTTATTATACGGCATAACATTTACTAATCATTAGAAATGTCTCTTACTGGTTATCATTTCACGTATGGACTTGTAGAACGACTGTTTCCTCTACACTTTGTATCTAGACTCCTTAAGTAGAGTGTTATGGGTAAGAAGATGACAATGCCTTTTTGGTTTTGTTTGGGGAGAATGGTTTTTCACTCAATCTACCTTTTTTGAGATGTGATAGAGATCTAATAGTGATATTTAAAAGAGAAAAGAACTGGCATTGTTCTCTTACTGCACCATCACGCCGGATGTAATTTTTTAAGATTTTAAGAAATTCGAATTTAAGATTTTATCCGTTTCTCTGTATACTAGTTGACATTTGGGTTTGCTCCCTTTTCTCCTTTGGTAGAGGTACATAAGATCTAGATATACCCTCTATTATGCCTTAATTTTAGGAAGAATAGTAGTTAGACATTTTAATTTAATACCATCAATGCTAAAAACTTGGGAATCTTGGTTCTCCATGAGACCTAACCAATATTTCAATCCTGCTGTATTTGCACCGTCTCATCGAAACATTATTATCGAACAGCCAAAAATTATTGTTTGTGATCTTTTATTTTTGTAACAATAAATTTAAAGCGAACGTAGGTATTTTTTGTGGCGATATGGAAAATGCTCATGCACCGTCAGCGTATTCCCCTGGTTAGTGGTATTCGCACCCACTAAAAACCCCACTAACCCAGGCATTACTCCCTGTCGGGACTGCTTTCCGCTGTATTGCTAGAGGGCGCCTACTTAAGCCAACAGAGGACTTTTACAGTATCCCAGTTCAATATCCTTTACGTTAAAATTGCCGGCGACTATAAAATTTCCACCGAGACGGCAAAGTACGTCCTCCAGGCCTATAAATTGGCCATACTTTTATTGGGTGTGAAGTAGCAGCTAACAAGAGTGACCTCATTGCTAATCACCTAAACGAAGCCCCGACAGGTACCGTGACTCACATGCTCGTGTTTAGCACTCATATTACAGTGGTACCAAAGGTATCACGGAACCAGCATTGCGAGTCTCTGTCACAGTTCTGCTCACTTATTATGAAAATGTCGTTTTCCTGTTCCAGAACGAGACGAGATCGTCCACAAGTCTGGCTTGGTAGAGACTTCCTCTCAGGATTTGTATCCTCTTGCGTTTGAACGGCCTTTTCCAGAGACTGTTGGAAGACAGAACAGATCCTGTTGGTGTTTAGGGATTCTTTCAGCCCCGGGAAAGACGAGAGGTTTCCGCCTTACACTCACTCCCGCCTGTGATCCACCTCCCCACGCTTAAAACAGAGGCCTTGATCTCTTCTGTCAAGCTCTCTGCAGTTCATCTGGAGGTGGCCGAATCCAAAGCACCGGAATCACTTGTTGGTCGCATGCTCCGTTAGGTGCACTATGGCAAGTATCTGCTCCCGCCTATTAGGATGGGTAACGGAGATCTTCAGGACGACCGCTTCAGTTCCCACATATCTGATAATGGCAGCCTTCACCTCCTCGACCGTGGTGATATTGATGAGGTATTGATTTCTAATGCCGCCATCGGCTATAGCCTTCGGGCAGTTCCCCTCACCCCGATCGCATCCTTCAGTGCAACAATGAAGAGGTCACTGATTGTGGTTTTTCCGGCCGTGTTTCAACAAGACAAATCCAGTCCCTGTCTGCCTGATGGCCCGAACCTCAGAGTCTAAATCTTTTAGGTTTTACTTTCCCCTATATCTACTTTAACATACGTATAGTACTATGTCTACGTACGCATACCTGTAATATTTTATAAAATACATTGAGATACATTAAGAAGAATACGACCTGTATGGTTGTTACAAAGGTCAATATTCATTACTTAATGTACAGACTGACGACTAGAAACGTAAGATGCTTGATTTTATATTTACTCGATAATACTACTCACCTATTCGGTTGGTTTTATCTACGGAAATGATTAATACTGTTAATGCTTAGAGTTTATCCAACATTTGTTGATTGGGGATAGCTCATGAATGGACTGAATAACTGTGTACAAATAATATTTTTGTTACAGAAACTAACACTGGGACTAGCATGAGAAGTAATGACTACCCTTGGTGTTAACATTCCTCTCACTCCCTTCCCTCCCCAACCTCCTACACCACAACCCCACCCAAGTACCCAAGTTTGATACTTGATTAACTTGTCTACAACACTACTTATTCAACAACATGCCCTGCAACTTGAACTTGGCTAAATACGACAAAGCTACATCTTCGGCTTTTCCTAAGAAAACAATATTATTTCTTTCAATCCATTTAATCCATACTATATGCATTAATCAATATTCAAACAAAATAGGAGGTAGCAATTTATTTCAATATGCTTCAATTAAGATAAAACATTAAAATACAATAAAATAGGAGTGGTCCTAAATTTGACCCTTGAGGGACTCCAGACTCTGGATGGAAATCAAAAGATAGTGCCCCCATTATATGACACATATTGAGTTCTTTTGGATAAATAAGATGAGAATAATTGTATCAATGATGAAGACAACCCAAAAGTAGTTCAGTCTAGAAAGTAATGCCAAATGGTCTACCTTATCAAATGCTTTTTCGAAATCCGTATAAATGACGTCTACTTGGCCACCAAAATCGATAGTTGAAGTACAAAAGTCAGAAAAGCTTAGCAAGTTTGAAGTTATGGATCGACCAGGGAAGAAACCATGCTGATGAGGAGTTATAAAGCTTTTTACGTGATAAAACAATCTGTTATAACAATATGGACTCGAATACCTTGGCAGGTGCTGACAGGATTGAAATGGGCCTAAAATTCCTTATTTCCGATCTTTGACCTTTCTTGAAAATAGGAGTAACTTTTGAACGTTTCCAAACTTCAGGAAATTCTGAATATAAAATAGAAATATTAAATATGTGAAGCAAAGGAGTAACCAACAGTTCAGAACATGCCTTGAAATGTAAGGGGGCAGGCCATCTGGGCCAACAGAAGTTTTCGGTTTTTTAATTCAAGAAGAGCCTGCTGCACCTCACTGCGTGTGACGGAACCAAGTGTCATAGTCCGGTACACCCGGCATCACCGGGGAGCGGAGCGCACGACGCCACAACTCCTCACCGTCCAGCTGACAGTGTCCCATTACACCGAGCTAAAGTATTGGGCAAACTTCTCTGCTATCTGTGCGGCCCCCTCCACCTCCACCCCATCCAGTCTCATATAACAGCCGGTATGCTATCTACAACTCTCAATTTGTTGATTTCATTCCAAAAAGCTTTAGGATTTGACTTAAGATTGCTCTCTACGTGTTTAATGTGATTTTCAAATGCTTTCTTAATATCTATTTTGATTTTGCTTCTTATTTCCTTATATACTCATTTTGAATTTCAGGAAACCTGTACTTTAAGTATTTAACGTCTTATAATATTTTTTCGTCTGATTAAACTAATTAAGTGTTGATCAAAAAACCAAGGAGGGTATTTACGATTTGATTTACAATAATGCGGCACACACTGACTGATAATATTATATTGACAAACATAACCTCATCAATAAAAAATTGTAATTTTTTGCTTTATGCGGAACGATTTAAAAATATTCAAAAGTATCAATAATATTTCTGACTGTGAGGAGTTACAAGATGACTTGGATAATCTTTTTCAATGGAGTTGCAACAATTTAAAATTCAACATCAATAAGTGTTCAATTATGCGATTTTCTAGAAAGTCTGAGCAAAATATTATTCGTTTAGATTATGAAATGGGAGGAACAAAATTAGTGTCTAATAATTCCATTAAAGACCTAGGCATTATATTCGATGAGAAATTTTCTTTTGCAGATCACGTAGTTTTCAGTTTGTAAGTCTTCCTTTTCCATTTTAGGTTTCATACGCAGATCTAGTAACTTCTTAAAAAATACTGACGTAATAAAGCTTCTTTACTGCTCTTTAGTAAGATCTAGATTGGAGAGTTTGGATCTGTCATCTGGAACCCATCTTACGCATATCAGTCTGACTTAATAGAGAATGTCCAAAAGAAATTTTCTGAGGTTTTTTGTATTATAAAGAGTTTAATCACTACACAACAGTCGTTTCCATATCCAGAATTGTTATCATTGTTCGGTATTGACTCCCTGGGTAAAGAAGACGGGTGGCTATGTTGGTGTGCCTGTATAAGCTGGTGGGCGGTGTGCTCGACGACTCGGCTCTGCTGTCTAAACTACAATTCAGTGTCCCTCGGCTGAATTCAAGAAGTCGTCTGTTGTTTTTCGCCTCGTTACTCTCGTACCAATCTGGCGGCTAACTCTCCGTTAAATGTAATGATTCGTTTTGCATAACTCACTCCCAATCAATGTTGATATTTTTGGCAACTCATTAGACCAATTTATTCAGGGTGTTTCACTCAGTATTAATTAGTTTGGTTTTTTGTATTATCGTTATTTAACTGTTATATATTAAGTCTTGTTATTGTTGTTGTTACTTATTTATTTGTTACAGATATCTATCGTTATTTGTCGTCAACTATTACTATTTATTATTTTACATTATCCATACACATTTTATTACATTGCTTGTTGTTGATTTAAATGTTATACTTCTCAGCTGTAAACTATAGTCTACTTGTTTGTCATTGTCTTGAGAGCGCTTGAAGATGAACTTGTAAAATTGTTATTTTTAGTATTTATCCTCTATTTAGTATATTTTAGTATTACTTTAATGCTTCATTGTAATTGGGCAATGCCTGTAATGTAAGCATTTCTTCAATAAACGAAATAAATAAATAAATAAATAAATAAAACAGTAGCATAACACCACCATCGGAGTAAAAAAAAAGAACCGGAATAACGAGCAATTTCCTTATGATTTATTGAGAGGGAGCAGAACCCATCAAACGAAATACAACGGTCAGTATTCGCTTACATATAAAAGCATATATGTATGGTATTATGAGTAATACAATTTAACTGTCACAAACCTGTGACGGAATGTATAATGAAGGGATGAATGCTAAAACTATATATTGCCTATAAGATAATACATAAATAAATTATAAGCCATTAACAGATCAACAACAACAATTAGCATTAATCACTGAAATCTAAGTTTATAAAGGTGAACCTTTTTGGATATCATAATACATCCTACTTAAAACTTAGTTTTTTGCTCTATAAAAAAATCGGGGCTTCAAATGCGCGGTAGACTTCAAATGCTTATATGTGTGTCTTCTTAAACTTAGTGAAGAAAATTTGTTTAATTAGAAAATAACACTCTAGTTCTTAAAATAACAAATTAGAAATGAAAAAGTGTTTTACTCCAATATCATTGTACATATGGACTAATAAGTATATTTTATATACACAGTTTTAATTTTTAACGTTCTGTAAAGGAATTCTGAATCTCTGATGGAAACAAACTGTACAGCTATTTCGAGAAGTCCGTTCAATACAAACAACTTGATAATTAATTTAATTTAATTTAATTTGTATCAAAGATGGCTAGTATTCATAATATAAAAGTAGCATAGGTAGGGTAATTAACTAAGCATAAGAATTTCCGCTTTGATTTATGTCCCTTTTGATGTTTTCAGTTCTAGAACATATCTGAATGTGGTAAAGTATCGCACGGGTCGCTGGTCCGCTCTGTACACTGACTAACTTGGTGAGTGGCTAAAGGAATTAGGCTACCATAAATCATTGTAAATATGATGTTACCTACGTATATTTTGTACCCTGTAACCGTTATTGACAAATCCTTTATAAAGAGCATCTCGAACATTCCGAAGTTGAAAGCAACTGTTAGACATACTTTCAGGATTATTTATAGGTTAGTAAATAGGAATTTTGAATTAGTAGAGCAAAGTACTTCCTTACTAACTGCTTATGAAGTAATATTGATGTTTTTTTTTTAAACAAAAAAAGAAGGAGAGACCGATCCCCTTTTAAGCCTTATTCTGTCCGTTCTCATGGGCCACTGGCCTGTGCGGGGATCCTATCAAACAGAATAAGGGGGGGAGTCGATACAGTGCAAGGTTGATGGCACTGATAAAAAGTGCAACGGTCACAGACAGGATTTGAACCTGCGCTATTTTAAACTCAGACCCAAACTCCAACGACTTAAGACCGCTCGGCCATCGGCACTCCCAAGTCATTCAAGTGTTCGTAGGTTTTATTGTATTATACACATTGTGGCCAGTGAAGTAAAGCCTTAAGCACGAAGTAAATTTTTTGAATTCAATGCTATATAAGCCAACGTTGTACGCATAAATTATATTATTTATGATGAGTAATTTAAAAGTATATCAGGAATTCTGAGATTTGCCATCGCTATATGTTGCAAAAATAGAACATTGCCATTCGAAGACTGAAATCTTTCCTTCAGGCTTCAATAAAACTGAATACATAAGGTTAAAAAACACAAATTAAAACCTGGCATTAAGCTTTTAAAAACCACAAAATTACACAAATAACAACAACCAAGTTGTCTGTCAAAAACGTTCAAGCATATACCTGGAATCATCAATAAAGACCTGTAGCCTCCTTTGGTGTGTACAGAATGTTTTGTGTTGTACACTTGCATTGTGCAGTCTCGTACTTTGTGGTCCCTCTAACTGCTGGGAACCGGAGATGTATGTTGAATTTTTTGACATACAACTTTTTATTCTATCAATGTTTTTACTTACCCATAGGACTTTTTGACACCTGAGGAATATGATGATACCAATTATCGAAACGTGGTGTTCTGTGCTTGTAGCATAAAACTATGACAAACATCTGATATCCTTTGATTTTTTTCAATTTACTACGGTTTAAATCGAAAAAAAAACGTGGCTTTTAGTAAGCACCATGGAATGACATGATTTACTGCAAAATGTCATGACATTTTGTTTACGAGCGTCTAGAATTCCAATAAATATCAATATATTTAGAATAAATGTAACGGATTTCAAAGATCAGATAACAAACATAAAACATCTTAAGTGACATTAATACCTGTCTAAAACTTCATTAATTCGCTTCAGTGGTTTCCGAGATGTGTATTCCAGTATATCAGATTGAATTGTCTCCTTAAATGTTATTTTTCAGATACAGAAGAAACACGAAATGTTATGATGACAAACAATCTTAAGAAATAAATGTTACATCGAATCCTCCCTCACAAAAGATTTTCCACGTAAGACGCTACGTCTTAACTAATACTCACTGTTATTGTTTGCTACCATTTTGAGATATTATTTGAATTGATAAGAACAATTAGTTATGAGGTGTATATAGTTATGTTTCTGATGTACAATCAGATACAACTACAAATATTAATTGCTGTCTTTGCTGTTTTACTGGATTCAAATACGCTAAGCAAATAAAGAGTTTTTGATTATTAAACTACAGTATTCCATGCATTTTTAACAGTGTTTTTCTCTAATGATGTACTGTATTACTATAATCAAATATGTCTTTTAGCAAATATGTTTTCAATTGATTTGCCATTTAATACCGTTGTTATTTAGGGATTACTATGTATATCCATTTTGCCCTTAAAACTACACTATGGCTTTTCGTTATAGTTTCATGTTTTTGCTATACAAACAAAAAGCTTTACAGTTGTCCTTGAATTGTAGGTTTAAAATATATGACGCTTTTCTTTCATTCCTTATGAAGCGATGGCATATTCAGTATGTATGGGGATGTCGAGCCTATCTTCTTCTGAGGTCCCACGATATAGGATCCATGAAGATTGGATCACAGGGTGATAATGGTCTCAACCATTGCCATTTTGGCTGAAGGCGAAGCCAAAGTACTTGCAGCCTTTACAAGACAAATCGAACATTGGGCATATTTTATACTCCATTTTGTTCGTGTTGGCAAACCAAACATGTTTTGTATTTGTAGTTTTGTCTAGCTCCAATGTATTCACGATAGAGTAATAGATATGTTATCCAGCATCAGCCACATGTTCTTTTATTTTACAACGCATGTGCTATATTTTAGTAAATTAATCAAAAATTAACATAAAGGTCATTTGAAAATAATGTTACATTTTTTAAATATTTTTGAGTAATTCAAATACATAATTAGTTGTATGGTATTGCCTGTACGAAAAACGTGTTTAATTAATTTATTCTTATTATACGTCTGTTTTATATATATTAATCATCTCTTTCAGTAATATCGCCTTTGCATTAAACTGCAACATATTTATTGGTGATTATTTGAGAAGTGTGTATTGGAATAATCAACTGTCCTTTAAGAACTGTTCATTCGGGACTCAAATATAAAGATTAAAAATAGATCTGAAACATCGAGGTGCACCTGATGAAACAATGAGAACACCACTTCACCCAGATTACACTTTATTTTGTGATCTAGGTATCCTGAGGCAAAAGATTCAATGTAAGCCTCTCCTTCACTGACGTTTATCTTGGCTTTCTTCACTGACATAACTCCACATTTCAGTAAACAAGTCTGTGACTTTAAGATTGTTTTAAGATTGGTCATATGTTAGACGGTGCACTAGGCGGAAGGTGGACTGGAGCTAAACTCAACATTAGATTACTAGAATATAGAAATACATATATTGCCACTAATGTACGTGTAATTGGGCTTCGTAATTAACCAGTAGGAAGTTATATGTTACAAAAATTAACACTACGTTAAGAACTTCAATTCATTCTCTTCACTGGTGTCAACAAACCTAAGTAATGCATCTAGTTAAGTATACCAGGGGGATAAAACATCCTGTAAAAATTTGATGATGTAATCGGTAACGTCATGGATAACAACTGAAAAGGTGTATATTAAAACAGCTGTCCATGTTTAGTCCAAAACCTTGAGCTTTTTGACATCTGTTGAAGAGGACAGATTCCATCTTTGAATATTGGCGTTTAATTTACATGTTTAATGGTGAGAAATGTCCTAAATACTATTATCCTCTCAAATCATACTCGTCGATAATAAACTTAAACAAGAAATAAGGTTCCAACCACTACAGTGTAATGTGATAAGATCTTCTAATAAATATAAACCATACAAATCCAATAAAGTTGTTATGTTTATATATAATGCTTTATAATGACTCCAGTTAAGAATTACTCGCCTTGTCAGTGTAAAACTGTTCATTTGATTTTTAACTCAACTTTGTACTT
Source organism: Homalodisca vitripennis (assembly GCF_021130785.1). NCBI lineage: Eukaryota > Metazoa > Arthropoda > Insecta > Hemiptera > Cicadellidae > Homalodisca > Homalodisca vitripennis. The sequence goes on from NC_060208.1 coordinate 122,832,223, forward strand.
GTAATTTAATGGATTATAATATATAATATTATGACAGACTTTGTGCCAGCAAACTTTATTTCAATGATTTTATTTTAAATTGACAGGTTTGAACAACAACTTCTGGTTCCTCTTCAAATAGAGTGTTACAAAAGTGTACTTTTTGTAGGACAGTGTTGTACAATTTTCATTTAGTATGATTTCACTTTATTACAAACCTCTGATAAAAATAATACAACTTTTCATGTACTTGCTCATTTTGGAGAAGGAAAAGTTAGAGGTCAGATCCGTACATTTACAGTAAAATGGGTGAGCATGTTTGTAGAGTTTTGAGACAGCAAGTCTCTACTTTTATTTAAAGCAATTTGTTTCAGCTTGATGTACTGTTCCTCCGATCATTCTTTACTTTTGACACAATGCTGTTTTATAATACGGATGCATATAAAGTAACATCAATCAAAACCATCCTCCCCCACTAAAAGTTATATATCGCAAATGTGTTATTTATTTACAACTATTACAAAATTCTCGAACTAGTTTACTTTAAATTGACATTGACAATTTCACTTCCGCTATATACTGAGTAACGAACAATTTGTATTCTAATAAGACAGCATCCACAGTGAACGTGTTAATGGAGCACTCGCCAAACGTACATTGTGTGCGCGAGATTAACTGTTACAGGAGAGAGTGTATCGGTAACCTAATAACAATAGAAGTTGAAGTAGAGCGCGGATATTGACAGGTGTCAGTTGAGTCTGACATGGCGCGGGGCTGTGATGAACTTTTGACAAATAAACATAAAAAACTGTTACAAGTATTGTTTTCGATAGTATGAACTCTATCAATCTTTCACGAACGTTGTTCAAATCGACAATCCTCTTTTCAGACTGCATTCACCGCTGAGCATCCACTTCGATTGTTACTCGACTGTTTTGGTGCTGTTCAGAATTTCAGAGACCCTGTTCGTATTAGTTTTCATAAAAATTGTTGTTTCATGTTTTTTTTTTTTAGCATACGAAACATTCTACCTTATTCAGAATATATGAAATCTATTCATATTATAAATTTACATTAACAATATTAACAATATTTTATATTACAAATTTTTGAAACATTCTGTTTGGCATTAAAGTTTAATTACTCAGTGCAGTGTAAACTGAATTTTTGAAATCTTTCAATGTTTTATAACTATCTAAGATGAATACTGGTATTGGCAAAATTTGTTCCTATAAACTACCTATTTGTAGTTTCGAACTATTGAAGATTTGTAGAAATGTTTTAGACATGTAGGCCTATGAATTAGAGTTGTGTGAAATAAGCAAAACTCCCACACAATGGACGATAACACATATAAAGAGGGTTACGGTTCAAATCTGAACCGCGAAACCGCGAGAGAGAGACGACCAAGACGCTGGTCAAAGAGTTGTGTTTTAACCAAATAACCCCAGAGTAAATGAGAGAGGGAATGAATTCCGATCTGGCCGTTACGGGAGCACGCTATCTTTGAATTATGCGTGACTTTTAGAGGCAATGGGAGACGATGATATCAACGTAATATAATAGTAAAGAGAATAAAATTATCTGTTTGATGAAATGTAAATATTAAACTATTATTTTTATCTGTTTCCGAGGCAGGATCGGTTGTACACTGGATTAACTAATCTTAACTAGTGTTATGTACTCATAAAAACTAGTATCCTATTCAATATTATCACAAATTGGCAATAGTTTACTGTAGAAAATATCATAAAGTCAAATGAAATTATAATGTTTATAGTTAATCAGTTGTGCTTTTTTTCTTTTTTTATTTATTTTTTTTCATTTATTTCATTTCATTTATTTATTTCATTTCATTTATTTATTTCCACGGCAATCGCCACTTTTACAATACCATTACAGTATTGTATGGTGCTTTAAGAGCACATTAATTATTATGGCTCTTCTCAAAGACTGTTCGCATATAGGAAATCCGCAAGTAATGGAGAACAATCACGGATACATTCAACAGGAAAACCAGTTCAAGCAAAAATAACTCAAATCTTGTGTTTCGTACAGTTTTTCTTTAATCCCCAACAAAATAACTGGGAAGCAGCTGTGCACGAGTAGCAGGGATTTTATTAATCTCCCTTCCTTCTACTATATTTCCATAGAGACCAGCTTTTCAGAGAGATAGTTCTTATAAGTTATGAATAAAGTGCGTTTTATTAGTTGCTTCGTTTTGTTTTTAAACATATTTCGGTTTTAAAAGGTAAAGTTGTCTAAATTTAACGAAGTTTATAGCCTGTTGATACGACAGATGAAATAAGTTTGAAACTCATTTGTAGCTTTGTTATGCTCTTTATTCCTACAATATTTTTTTTGTATTTTCTTTTAACAGAGAGTAACAATACAACAAAGGGCTGACATCCCCTCCATGTGGGCTCAGGGTATTCATCCTTCTGTTCATTAACTGTTCAATAAATAACATTTCATTTATCATAACAAAACAGGGGACATTTTATTTTCATCTCGAGCCCGCTTTTATAATTATTTGACTATATGGCAGGACGACCCTCCAATCCCAGGTTCGGCACAAGATCCCCTACGGTAAATGAGTATTTAGTGTTCGCTGCTGGCACCACTTAACTAGATACATGATGCCTACATAAATCCATATTCTGTAAATAAATCAAAACGTTTTTCCCCATTGAAATGTTTCACGATTGCAGAAGAAAACTTGTGCAATATTTTTGGGGTAATATGATACGCTTTTTAGTCCATTTAAATGTTTGAAAAAATGTACCCTGAGAAAAACCTACTTGTTTTTGACGTGACAACGTCTTAAATTAGGTTGCGGCTCGGAGTCACTCATGAAAAAGTGTAACGCCCGGTAACGTTACGATGCCCGTCCAGTGGGTCCGCCGCACGGGATCCGCACGGGATAAAGCACATAACTGTGGGTCCGCCGCACGGGATAAAGCAGATAACTGGACTGGTTTATTCGTGAAAATGTGGAGTGCTTAGATTCGTCATTTACAACAACTACAACGATAAAGGTAAATAATTGTACACTGATATTTCATTATCGTAAACTATGATTGATTGATTAATTGTTAGATTGACACAAAAGTTGAGAAACTGAGTTTATAGGTTATGTCATACTATTGACAAATGTTGATAGTGTTAAGTAAATTATTAGTTTAAATCACTCTGCAATCAATCGTAATTCAGTCGATTGAGAAGAAACAGCGCGTATTGTTAGTCAAACATTTAAAGTAACAAATTATAACCTCTAACCTGTCATAACAGTGCGACCAAACAAACGAACTAAACCGACCAATCACCACGCGCGGAGTTAGAATTTAACTGTGTTTAGCAAGAATTTCAAATTCCAATTTTAGTAAATGTTTTATTCAACTTTACCATTTACAATAACAAATTTTAATTAATTTCAAATTATGTACAATGTTTTTTGTTAGCCGTTGTGTGTTTTTTTAACTAATAGTAATATCTCTTATAATATCTACCTACCAACATTGTACCTAGGAGTGGTAATTAGTCTTATTACGAATATCTTTGCACGGATAGCAGGGATTATATTAATGCTTAATGACGACAAGGAAGAAGTATTGAAACGTTTTTGCTTTTTACGTGTCCCTAAATTAATATAGAGGAAAGTAGTGAATGATTACGTTAAACAATTGGTGGTTTCCCCTCTAAACGTAGCGCAAAAACCTTAGTAACTTGGCTTCGATTGACCACTCGAACTAAACAAATAATAATTTATTCCACAAACCAAAAAATGATTTTAGAATTCAATAGTATGTTAAGTATTCTGGATAGCTAATTCAACAAGGATTAATCTATGCTCCTAAACCATGAACATAACGTAGCGCTACTGGCTACTAGATCTACTGGGAATTTTAGTAATAAACAAGGTAATGCACTTAAACATTCTCTTGCGGTTGGGAAGTGTAGAAGTGAGTTCCGGGCACTGAGCCAACTTCGGAGGTCCACTCCCTAACGTGACCACAACCATAACTTGATCACGGCACTATTCATTACGATCGCTGTAGAAAAGATTTCCTTATTTCCTCTACACCGTTTAGTGGGAAAAATTGAAATTACCTTAAGGCATATTCAGTCAATCGTGTTATGGATTAAATAAGTGGCAAAAGTGCTAGATATTTTTTGGAATAAAACAAGTGAATTTCCAATCCTGTCCGCTGGGGTGTTCATGGTAGTAAATTATTTATTTATTTATTTATTTATTTTCAATTTTACATGACAGCTACAGGACATGATATAGCACAAACAAAGTACAAAACCTTCAATTATTCCCAAAACAGCTATCTTAACTAAAATTAATGTACTCTTAATATGAACTTTAACATAACAAACTAAACTAAACTAAACTGCTGGCAGTTACACAAATTAATATTAAAATTTCTTTACACAACATAAATAAATGAACTCTATAAAATTTAAAAAAATAACAACTTGCTTCATTGTACACATACACTTCTACAATGAACAATAAATTAAATCAAAATATAATTAATTAATTCATGAGTTTCTTCACAATCGTGGTTGAGGAATTGTTTATTCAAATTACTTATTGATTCAATAAGTCATGAACTTGTATAAGCACAGAACGTAGTAGTACAAAGACATGTTTGTACTATTTTTGCTATTCAGACAAGTCAATATAATCCTTAGCTGGATTTGTGAATTCAAATTTAAAACGTTTAAAATTCAAAACCGTGACTTAGATTGAATAAAAATAAGTATTCAATCTTAGTCACGGTTTTGAATCAGGCATAATTAAATTACTATAAATATTCGGTAACACAATATAGTTAATTTACTATACCACGAAATTATCTAGTGTCAAAAGAATATTGTCCAAGTGAACTACTGTCACTAAACAAATTATGCAACAGATGTACTGAAATGTTCATTTTTATTCAAACAAACAAAAATATAGAGTAATCGCAAATATGTCGTCGTTTAAAATAACTTTACGCAAACATTTATTTGTAGCATTTTATGTCTAATATATTTCCACTTTCATCAATATTGTCAAGATCATTAGATCAATTTCAAATCAAATCAAATCAGTTTTATTGCAGTGACAAAATTCATTGTATAGCAAACGTCATGGAATTTAATTTAAAACTTTTTACATTCATATCACAAAATATTCATTCATACATAAAATTTTACAACTATGCACCTTTCATTCTTCGCCAATATAACCCACTTTAAACAGCAGAATCAGTCGTGTAATTGGGCGATCTCCCAGTTAAATGCTAATAACTCCCCTGCATTATAAAATGCTTGCGAAACCGAAAGGTGTTTAAGGCGCATTTTTTTACGCCTTGGGGGAATTTTTTTTATTCAATTTGGCTGTCTGTTAATAAAATTAACACCTGCCTGCGAGGGTGCGTGTCTCATGCACATGTATGTCACGGCCACTGGTTAAGGCACACTTATACATACAAAACAAAGTGGTTTCCAAAATATACAGACACGGGAGAGTTAATAGCTGCGATTTCTTGAAAGCTTGCCTGCACGATTCTCTGAATGTTGTTTTTGTGATTATTCGAATATCTTTTTTTGGAAGTTTGAATGCTCACTGAAACTGAGATTTTGCGCACGCTCCCCACAGGACCACTCCGTAGGACAAATAGGGGTAAATTAAGCCATAATACGCCGTTATCAGTACCTGACTTGGGTAGTATTTTGGTAAGGATCTCAAAACATTAATGCAAGAGGAAATATTGGCGCAAACATGATTGATGTGCTCATTCCAAGTCAACCCTCTATCAAAGTGTATTCCTAGGGATTTTGAAGAGAGGGCTTCTTCCTGTGTGGAGTCAGCTAACAAGACTCTTTGTGCCATACTCTTTGTGCATAGGGAAGTATTTTTCCACGTTTCTAATAAATAAACTCTTTCTGTTATACCCTATGGCATAGACAAGCTACAATAATTATTATTTACGGCTTTGTATTTATGTACATGTAACACTAATACGTTGTCAAACTAATTTACAATTCATATATTATATGGCAGGATATTTGTATGTGTTGCATTATTTTTAATGAGTAATAAAGAGAAAGATTAAATTGGTCACGAACAGTTTCTAGATGAGACAAAAGAAGGTTGTCGCTTCGTACTGGTTGATATTTCAGAGACAATAAAAGCTAAACGTGTCGAGGGTTCACAATAAGACTGAAATTGAAACAAAACACAATTCAGATTGTTTGCTTTGGCCAGGACATGATAACTTTATATTGTTTGTGGTCCTAGGCAGCTCTAGACAAAAACTTATGGAGGCCAATTAGTAGGGATGTACCATGGACATAGGGTTACAGAATTAAATTTGTATAACCAGGCACCTGGAAATCATTATAGTAGTTAGTTTTCTGCGAATTATCTTATTTAAAACTTTGAATAATAAGGCTTGTTTTGAGTAAACAATCTACAATTTCCCTACTTGATTTTTTTAGATTTTTTAACTAAATGATACACCTTTTTAAAAATTAAAATCAATATAGCAATTATATGGGATTACACTTAAATTTAAAGGTGGAAAGGGAAGACAAAGATGAGTACCCAAGAACAAATTTTTATTTAACAAAATACAAAACCGATTACATTTTTTCATGAATTTCATGTGAAATAGTAATAGTCAAAAATAAAACAAAGTGTCAATTTCAAGTGCAATTTTCTCTTATTCATAGCGGACCCTTCTATAATATCTGGAATTTGAATTTGTTCTCCCAGTATTTTCCTCTCTATGAACAATTATAAGTTATAGAATCTCTCTTGCAGCATTGAAGTTCTCAACCAGTAACCAGTAACCAGTTTAATCCTCCTTAATGCAGAGAAACTTCAGTCGCACGAGGCTGAAACTATGGGAATAGAAGCAGCTAGTTTGATTGTATTGAATAAGTTAGGAAAGTTTTTTTGCTTAACTATTTCTCTTAATTCTTCGAAGTTTACTCTTGAACAAATGACGTTTCTATTTTCTGACAAATTTTGGTAATTTCTGGTCACCACTTTTATTTCTGCTTCAAGTAATGTGATGTCTCCTCTCAGTATCCCATTATAATGTTCAAGGAACACTCTCGATTTTTCGTAATCAAATCGAACAGTGCATTGAGAGCTTCAACTAACTTCAATGATTCCTCATTGAATCTATCATTCAATCGTTCAATGAGAACGTCAAGGATCTTGATGTAAGCACGAGGTCTCCAAAACAATGCATTTTTTCTCAAAAGAACACTCTTTTATTTTTTTTACTCATAACGTTCTGCAAGGAAATGCCATGATTTTCAGCAAAATCTGTTATTTTTGTTCAGATTTACGTAAATTATGCCTCACTTCCTTTTTCATTTCAAAGAATTAATTGTATCTTTAATTACCTGTGAAGCTCCTCCCAGTGTATATTAAGAGTGGTGTAGCTGTTGGCTCAAAATGTGTGAGTAAGAGTTAACAATTATTGGTGGGAGTCAAAAAGGTTAACAATGAAGTTACCTTTAGTTGTGGTTAGTGATGATTAGCGAGAGGTTAATACAATCGAAATGTTCCTTCTCGAGAGGTTCTGCTTAACGATTGTTTCGATTGCTTAGCGAGAGGTCTTTACAATCGAAAGGTTTCTCTCGATTGTTGCATTCGTTAAGCCAATTTGTTATTGTTTACTTTTCATGAGCCTGTCTCAACCTGTTTTTCATACTTTCGTTCCATATATTGGTTTGCACCACTCTCCTCTCCATTAATTCCAGTAGTTTACTTTATAGTGTGAAGGTTAAGTCATGTTTATGTTTACTACCGCAAATAATTAATTACAATTTTAATATTTTGCGTAATATTATTGATTAGTGTTAAAGATTCAGTAGTTTACTTTATACTGTGACTGTAAAGACGTGTTTATGTTAACTACTACAAATAATTAATTACAATTTTAATATTGTTCGCAGTATTATAGGTTAGAGTTGTAGATTTATAAGCATAAGTTTAGTGTTTTGTTGCAAAAATGGTGTGCTCGAGAAAGAAAAAATCTATAGTATGGGAATTTTTTGAAAAGGTAGAAAACGACAAAGTTAAGTTTAAACAGTGTGCTGCCATTTTAAAGTTTTTTAAAAACACAACAAATCTACATGACCATATCAAAAGACGCCATGATATTGCGCTTAAGTCTTTGCTTGATGACCATGTTACCGACCGTAATGAAACGCCTACATCTGACATTGATTTAGCTACACCATCAACAAGTTCAACACCTTCTACGTTTAAATCACCACTTTAACAAGAAAAATCGTCGGATTCAATTTTGCCTCCCCCTAAAAAAATAATAAAACAATTATGCCTCACTTCTACCTCCAAAAACACAATAACCGAGGAACAGTTGAAAGCCTTAGATAAAAACTTAATTCACATGATCGCCCTAGTAGACTATCAGTCATTATCTATAGTCTGAGGGTTTCAGGCTTTACTCCAAAATCTTTAAGGCCTGAGTACACGTTGCCTTCAAGGAAAACTCTTACAGAATCATTAGTTCCAGAATATTACAGCACAATACAACAAAAACTCGTAGATATGCTAGACAACGTTGATAGTTTGTCGCTTACAACTGACGTATGGTCATCCGAGAGCAACAAATCCTTTATCACAATTACTGCTCATTTTAAGTTATATTCAGTTGTACTTGCAACAGAGGAAATCAAACAAGCTCACACTGGAGAAAACAGCTGAGGCTATACGTAATATCCTTGAAAAATTTAGAGTAACAGATAAAGTCATAACAGTGGTTTCAGATAATGCCGAGAACATGCAATCTCTAAGGGTCTGAATATGCACCACCATCCCTGTGTAGCGCATACACTAAATCTCTGTGTGCAGGATGCTATAAATAGCAATGTAGAGTTTTCAGCAATTTTAAGCAAATGCAAGAAATTAGTCGGTTACTTTAAAAGGAGCAACAATGCTGCATACAAACTTAAGGAAATTCAAGAACAAATGAATTTGCCAGTTTTGTGTGTAGTACAAGATGTAGCCACGAGATGGAACAGCTCTCTTATGATGTTAGAACGTTTGCTTAAGCTCAAATTACCCCTGACAGTTTCTCTTGCTTCCCTCACTGATGCCGAGGAGAGAAATTTGAGTGCTGAGGAGTGGATTATTATTTAAGAGACAATACCAGTGCTCAAACCTGCCTTGTCAATGACCGAAAAGTTGTCTGGGGAACAGTACCCAACAATGTCCCTCATAGTACCTCTCATCAAAGGTTCACAGAAATCTTTACAGAAAAAAGTCACTACTACAGCTATTGCAACACAGCTGAAGCTTACTTTGATGAATAATATTTCCAGGAGGCTCTCTCATTTAGAAGTGAACAAAATAGTAGGAAAATCGACATTTTTAGACCCGAGGTTCAAGAAATCTGCATTTGGTAATGAAGATTCAGCAGATAACATTCAACAGCAATTAACACAAGAACTAGCTGGGCTAATAAATAGATCTGACCCAAATAACCCAAAAAATGCAGAGAAATCTATTGATCTCCTTCCAGTAATAAAAATACCAGTTGAAGACGACTATGACATATGGGCTGACTTCGATTCTAAAGTTGCATCCCGAACGTCTGCCATCACCCCAGCCACAACAGCAACGTTGATAATTAAACAATATATTGAAATGCCCCACATCGAAAGGAACAAAGATCCATTAGAATTTTGGAAGACTCATCATGCTACTTTCAAAGACTTGTACAGACGTGTGACTAAATATTTATGTATTCCAGCCACCTACGTTCCCTCTGAACGTATATTTTCAATGGCAGGTCTAGTCACGAATGATAGGAGAAATAGACTGGGTTCAGAGAAGCTTGATCAAATAATGTTTTTGAACAGAAACATAAAGATCATAGAATAAAATAATAGTGCTCATATGTTTTTATTTTATAACTTTAGGGAATATATTTTTTTTTAAATGCCACAAGAGACACAACTTTTATTTTATAAATATATAATGTTTGTAAGTAAATCCACTATTATTTTTAATATATTTTCAGTGTTCTGTGTTCTCTTTTAATATAAAACCAATAAATACATACAGGAATCTTGAATTGAAAGTGTGCAAAGTGTGTTTTTAGTGCATATTGGACGAAAAGAACAAAATTATTGCTACGTAGTCAAAATGTAAATTATAATTCTTCAGCATTCTTGAAGCATTAAGAGTAAGTATATTATCTTAAATTATAATAAATACCTTTTCTTGGTTATTATTTTAAAATATTACATGTTTTGATTCTGTACCATGTTATTTTTTTAATGTTTTATTGTTCATACGTCATTATTTTAACGTGGATAAGCGTTTAATGTAGTATAATGTTAAATGTAGCTACTAATATAGTAATTCATTAAAACAACTCGGAAGTCAAGTCAGTAAAAAAGTAACTAAATTAATTTATATTTCAGTTAAATCCTTCTGTCGATCGGCAAACATTTCGTGAACAAACATCTCACTTAGAATTTTGATTGCCTAGTAAAAATAGAATAGATTGTACATGTAAACGAAACAATCGCTAGAAACCTCTCGGTAGGAACCTCTCGTCAAGCGTTCATGGTGTATCGCAAAAACAAAGTTATGGATGATGGAATCAAACATTTCGTTTTCAACATTTCATCAAACACTTCGATTGCCCGGTACGAGAAGAGATGTCGTGTCGCAATGAAACAATCGCTAGGAACATCTCGGCAAAAACCTCTCGGTAAGAACCTCTCGTTAAGGGAATCACAATCGAAATGTCTCGAGAGGTCCAAACAATCGAAACGTTTCGATTGTAACATCTCGTAATCGCGCATCACTAGTTATGGTGTTCAAAATCTCTAAAGCTTCAACAGCATCCATGTTTTCATTTTGGTCGTTTTCACAGTCATCTCGGAGCTTCAGTAATAACTTCATAGTTTTTTATCAATTGCTTGCAGTTTTTATGCCTAAGAGTCCATCTGTTATTGCTCTGAACAGAAATTTCAACTGCTCTGGAACTTTTCTTCACCCATGGGTTGTTTGATGCTTATCTGTTACTGTCTTCAATACTTCGTGGTGGGATGGGTCTGAAAATGTACATAAAACGCCTGAAGACCATTAAATAAAATGTTTGAGCTTTTGAGCTTCCAAACAACTTTGCACATGTCTGTTATAGCTATGTCCGCTTTGTGGGCTTAACAATGTAAATACACAGTGTTGCAGAATGCCTTATTCTAATTGTTTGTAATCCAGCATTTTTCCCCGTCATGCTTCTGAGCAATTATTTATGAAGATTATTTATTCTTAACGCTTCAAAAATTGTCAACATAGATCAAACTATTTTCTCAGCATTTTGGTCATTTAAACAGTGAACTTAACTTTAACAGTAACTTAAAAGTAGTAAAATAATGTGTTTCCACCAAAAAGGAAATCTCAAAATAAACAAATTTAGAATTTTTAGTAATAGTTGATCAATTAACTTTTCTTCAATTATCTCAAATTTAGTATTTTGTACTCCACCGGCAAGTGATATTGGATTTGCTATCAGTTCACCAGTGAGATGTGTACATAAAAAAAAGTAGACAAAACAAGGCACATAACCTAACATTGCAGCCAGGAAATTGTAACAGTTGTAACATGAGACATTGCTGTGGCGTGTGTCTAATACAGTCTTGTTTAATCTGCGTATACAAGTTTATGTACTCGTTTTTCTAAAACTCCCGGCATCTTTTAATTAAATAAACAAATTATTATTTATTTGCCTTTCGTCCAAAAATATACAAAGAAAGATGGATTATATCTTTTGACCTTTTTTAAAGTTAGCCTATATTTTATACTTAGAAAATTAATCCTGATTTAATTGTCAGCTGCTAACAGTGCAAACCAAGGGAAATATGAAGCCCCAAGGTAAGCTCACTTTACTAATTACTTATTATATATCCTAAGCCTAGAGCACTCTCTAGGAGAGTTTCCTAATTTTGTATGAATATCTTTTTGTTGCAATTACCACACAAAACCATCTAAGTTACGAAAAGTTAGTTTCATAAGCAGTAACTAAGTCTTTGCTTTTGTTAGGTTACTAGGCCTAGTCTAGCCTGTTTTTTTATTTTGATTAGTCTTTGGTTCAGAATTATGGTATTAAATCACTCTGTTTATGGGTTAACTCTCGATTGGCAAGGTCGGGTATTTTCTAGTTACTGTAACTTTATTTACGAATACAGCCATTCTTTTGTTGCGGACGTGACAGTTACACACCTTCTCATTAGAATAAAAATTAAAGTTTTTTTTTTTTTCTATAAATATTTAATACCAAGCAGATAGACAAATGTGTATACAATTTTCAATCCTGATATAAAATACATAACATTATTTGTTTTAATGCCATATCTAATAGAGTTGTGTTACGGACGTGACGTGAAAAGCACCTAGGTTTTCTGACATAGTATGACAACTGTTTAAAAGTCTGTTAATTATTTGAGAAATATGCAATTTAAAATTATCTGTGATAGTCTTAAGAAAATTTCCTACTGGGAAACATTAATGTCTAATCAGAAAACATTGGAAATAAAAAATAAAAAAATGTAAACATTGTTACGGACGTGACTGGGGTTTGTTACGGACGTGACAATAAAGTAAAATTTCTCATTAAAAACCATTTATTTGACACAATGCACACTTTAACATATATTATATGTAATAATATAATTAATAATAAATATAATCATGTAATATATGTGTGTGAGGGCTAAAATCGCCATGGGCGAGAGAAAAATCACTGTGAGTGGTGGAAAAACTTTACCTGATCTAAAACCTGAATAATGTAAAAAAATTACAAGAAGAATATTACTGACTAGTCAGTAACAATAAAATAATAATAATAAATAAAATAATGACTAAATTGTCTTAGTGACAGAGCTTGACAAAAGTCCAAGTCCTAACTTTTACAGAGCAACATCATTTTTAAACTGGTGAAGAATTCTACCTCCCTTGGTAATTATATCAGGTTTAGGCAAAATGCCAACGATCTGGTCACAAGATATAAAGCTTATGTCATATTTCATTAGGCTTAAACGTAGATTTGCCTCCATAAGGTTCCATAAACATAACTTCAATTTCACGATCAGGCTGTACTTCTCCTTGAGTTTACTGCCACAAAATTCAAAGTCTTTTTACCCTGGTAAATGAGACGACAAGGTACACATCCAGCTTCAATTCATCAAATGTGTATGGAGCAGGTTTCGTTGTATTTTCTTCTTCTTCTTTAGAGCTGTCCTCAGAGTCAGTATACACATCCTTAAAACCTATAGAAGCGGTCATGATCTTTTGTTAGAGTCATTGAACTAGAAGGGTTGTCTTCTTCTTCACTTGAAGGTTCATCCACTTAAAGATTCTTCTACAATTGGAACTTTTAACATCAAATCAACCGATGTCTTACCAATGAGCATGTAGTTATCGTCATAACCCCTGAAAGTGATGCATAGATTGTATTTTAGGTATCACAATCAGGTTGTCCCATCTTTTAGTGAGGAGTGTTGCAAACTGAATCTACTTCAGCCTGTGGGACAAATAAAATGACAGTCTCTTTGCACTTTACTTTGGCTGTCTCATAAAAATCATAAGGCGTGCTCACAAAACATTGCCTCCCTTGAACTTCCCTCCAGACAGTTCTCTTGACAGAACCTCCCACTCCATCAACTGCCCCTTTGCCGTGCCCCGAAGCAAAAAAAATTCCACTCCGACGTAACTCCAAAATCTTTCTCAGCGTAGCAGACAATTGCGACATTATACCGGCTCTTAAATTGGCCTGCAACAGTTGTCTGAAAAAACAATCAACTTATTTACTTGTGGAACTACTTCCTTAAATTTAACTATAATTGCCTTCATAAAAGCAAACACTGAGTTTTTGCTGTGTTTTCAAGTCATCACTTATGACAGCAAAACTGTATACTTTGTCATTGTGCCAAATACAACAGGTAAATATTTGTAGTTTGGTTATGAGCCCAGTGAGCGCTTTGAATTTCATCCTGTTGGATGATCGAATAATTTTCTGCAAAGTCTACTTGCATTACAGCACTTTTGGGGTTCTTGGTCAAAGATTTTTTTACACTTCTCAAAGTATTGTGCCTGTACTCTTTTAATATATGTGTGCGTCTTAAATGCAGCTAGTTGACTGTTTAATGTTAAAACCATCCTCTTCAACGTTGTAGTATTTTCTAACCAACTTAGGTCTAATTATTTACTGTTTTTCCACTCCTTCCACTTGAGCCTTTTATTCATATCAACATCAGAACTCAGCAGAGTCTCTAATTTTTGAATACAGTTCTCGCATTCATTTGTCCATACAGGTCACTGATTCTGTATCACAACAAACTGACCCTAAAAGCTCATTATGAGTTTTTGGGAATGCAGGATGAAATTTAGATATTGGTTCAATCAAGAACGAGAAGTTGGCGTGTTTAATGCAAACACATACTGTATGGGGCATCTCACTTAAGGGCAGGATGTGTTTTAGGCCGCAAGCTATAAAACTTAGATTTTGAAATCTTCTCGTCTGGATGCGAACTTTTAAACTGTTCATAAGCCTCTCTAATTCCCATAACCATATGGCGAATTTGGATCAGGCCCCGTTTCCCAGTAAGAGGGTCCTTTACAGATTTGGACATCCCTTTTTCCTGGAGCCTGACGGCTAATCTCATCATTGTTAAAAAATTCAATCACGCTCTGTTTTGCACTCTTCTGATAGTTGTCTTGATCCAGATTTTCTTGTTTTAAAAATATTTTTAACTATCTCAGGACCAAGGTTTTCATACATTAAACGCTTAAAAACTGCACGTTTTTTTGACGGACTCCTTAGGCAACAAAGCTTTTACCTTCTTCACAGCCTTTCCTAGGGTTCTTGGACTTTTGTAAGAGCCAAGATCAGACCCAGAGACTTCAACATTAACATTTTTTCTTTCTCAACCTGCAACGACGCTGTCTTTTCCCTATCTTTTTTTCCCTTTTTTAGGAGTAAAAGTTTATTATCACCATGTAAAATCTTCTTTTTCCTTAGCTCTGACGGCTCTCTTACGCAACTTATCTTTCTCAAGATGCTCTTGCCACTTAGTTGGATTTTCCTTCTTCTTTCGCTCTGCATTTGGCAACACGATCTCTACTCGACATTTTCTGGAAAAAATAAAACAGGTTATATTAGTTTTTAATAACCACTCCAAAACTATAAGTTTTAAGACTATAACATAACTAGAAATGTAACCTCTTTGTAATCAGTAGGCCCTAAGCGTGATCACATCTGCCCACTTCATCCAGTTGCGGTGTGGGTATGTCCAGTAACTCAGTAACTGGCGAATAGGAATGCCCAATGAAGACAAGTGAAGGTTTTAACCTTTACTGTTGTTTTAGAATCCATTAAAATTACAAATACTGTAGGCTATCTAAGGGTTTGATATCACCACTCACCCACAACCTTAATTATATTGGCATATTTTTACTCAAACGAAGTTTAATGTTTAGCACACATTTTTTTAAGGTTGGAAACACAAGGCACCCATGTAAACCTAGGCTACTGAAATCACTGCAAGGTACAAAAACAAACTTCAAGTAGGCCTATAGGTTTTAAAAGCACACACAAGCTGTTAAACACTGCCTTTTCCATATCAGACAAGATAGTATCGTGTTTAACAGTACGAGATGTCACGTCTGTAACACTTATTTTTTGTCGAAAATATTTTTATTCATTCACATAAAGACTACCAATTAATTAAAAAAGGTACACTCCTAACTTTTATAAAATTCATGTTGATTAACCAACTATTACAATTGGTATTTAAACTTTTAGTAGTTTTTTGTTACGGACGTGGACATCAAGAATTGATTTTTGTATTAGTTAAAAAAACCCAGCAAAAACTTACCAAAATCAAAATGAAAATTTCCCCAGTTTGAAGAGAAAACTTCAATCTTCTTGAACATAACCTCAATTTGTTTGGAGGGAAACTATTAACAATGTATCAGCTGTCCAAAAAAAAACATATGTTTGGTTACATCTAGCCAGTAAGAAAGCTACAACTTCAAAGCTAAAGAAAATGACAAAAAATTTTTTTTAATGCAAAATATTATCAGTTTCTACTTTTATTAGATGTTTGAAAGGCTTTATTAACGGTTATATTAGGAAATTCAGTAATTAATTTTTATAACCCTTAGGTGTATGTTTGAAAAGAATGGCTGAATACAATTATTTAACTTAAACGTAAAAAGCTAGGGTAGAGTACGATAAGTGGACCCCGTTTCCATATCGATTAGTATAATCATTGACACTTAATATTCATATATCGAATTCATATTTATAAATAAATAGCAATTGTGAAAGTAATGGCCGGAGTGGCAAAATGCAAATTTTGCATTATTAACTTATTGGAATCGTCCTACTGAACAAAACAATATAAGGTTTGACAAGATGGAAATGAGAAATAACGAAGTTGTTGAACATAAAAAATGGAACAACTGTTCATGCGCGGACTAATATTTTCATGCTGTACATTAGCGTCGGGCGTCATGTGACCTTTTGTGCTGTGATTTAACCTCTTGATGACGTCATCGGATGCGGCGACATCTTTGGAAACGTAAATGAAAAATAATACTGAAATGAGTGGAATTTTGACCCAAATGAACAATGTTTTTCTTACTTTCAAGTTACAAATTATTTAGTTGTTATCAGGTTGAGACGAGTGCCTCCGTCTGAAGGTGCTGCCACAGCCCGCATTGATGTCAACAAAAGAAAAACATCCCTCAAGATAGTACCTATCAGTAAAATATCAAATTCTAGAGGGGCTGATCAAAAACATAAATTGAAATTTAATGCAAAGCCAATTATTATGTAAAGTGGAAAACACTTAATAAATCATGAAAAACCCTAATATAAAATATAGAAATGGATGTTAATAGAGAACACTTACCATTAGTGTGTTCCACAGAATGTGCAGAAACGCCAAACTCCAACGAAATATAGTGTTGTCTCAGTGGCTTCAAACGCAACAACGTGGTCACCAAATCAAAATATGTCTCTAGGTCTAAGTGCGTTCTTTCAAAGAAGCAACCTGCCCGGGCCGATTTTGAAAAATTACAACATTTAATTAGCTTTTTGTTACTACTTTTATGAATTTTTCTGTCGCAACGAGACATCAAAGTTTTCCCGCTTAAAAACAATACGCGACCGCACGATGAACAAATACACTCATTATTAAAATTTCAATGCTTTATTAAAAAAAAATAATCTCGTTTCGGTCAAAACGTAACCTTTTAACATGCCTGACGCAGTGTTTTGTCACTGCGACACACACAATTCACTACAATTGGTCAAACTAGTGGATGGTTTATCCATGATTGTCACACACTCACTTGATCCAACAACCTATAGTACACGATATCTTGTGAAGCACTGACTTCTGCCCCGGAGTGCTCAGATAACAGATACGCCATCAGTCCCAGCAGCAGATAATATTTACAGATATCCAGACACAGCACACAAACAGAAGAACATTAAAACATTAAAAACTTAACTATTTATGAATATACCCCCTAAAACCATGTTATTTGTCATTTGCACACCACCTTAAATCATGTATACATTTTGTTCAGGAGGATGAGCAGAATATGTTGATAACATCAGAATCAGAAATTCGTGATTTGCCAGGTCGGCCTTTAACCTCATAATTACAAAAAAAAAAACTATATATATATATATATATTTTATTTATATCAATAGGCTAGTAGTAGTAACAAGAATCATATTTGAAATTAAAATAATTAATATACTGCACATATTGACAATCTCATAATAATAAATTAATGAACAATAGAACAATCAAACAAACAATTAAAACTAGCTGGAAATAGAAAAAAATCTTGAATAATAATGAAATGATTACAACATAAACATTTATAACAGAAAATCCGAAATATGCCTAAGTATTCATATGTTTTCTCCTGGGTAGCAATGATCAACCGCCTTTCAAGAAGTTGTTGAAGCATCTTATTTATATATCCGTACTTCTCTTCTGTACAAATACTCACAGAGATGATCTGCAAGCAGGTTGGCTGATAGGGCTATGTCAATTTTTAAACTTTGTTTCATGATACTCAAGGTTTTTACTGTCTGTTATTATCTATGGAGAGACTTTAATAAGCGGCCTACACTCGTTATTCGATTGTTTTTGTTGAATTGTTAAATATATTATCCAACCTTGATATGAAAAACTTCTTACACAATAAGAGTTATAAGAAATTACCGTAACAAGAAGAATCTCGTTTATTATAATTTTAAAAACATAAATTTAACACTAACATTACAAAACCAACTAATGCCTAGACTTGCAGATCAAAGAAACCTTACAATATTTATAACTTACCCAGCTTGATAGCCATGAGTAACAGCTTTTTGTGAAATAAAGGAAAGAATTTTCCCCATGGGTACCAGGAGGCAAACGTACATGAAGCCACTTAAACTAATCTCGTCACTCGTGAGAAATATCTTACATATTTTCCTCATATTCATTGCCATTTTCAGTCTTAAAATATTAGTTACTTCTTGCTGTTTATTGTTTACATTAAAACTGCTATAAGTAATAAGATGAAATAATATGGTAAGTTTAATAAATTGTAATATCGAATTATGCCTTCCGATAAAAACATTGAACAATTCATTAAAAAACGAATAACGAGTGTAGGCCGCTTATTAAAGTCTATCCTTATGTATAAAAAATATGTTTATAATAAGAAAAAGTGTTTATAGTTGATACAAGTTAATTATTGTTCAGCAATTGTATTACTTGGTTATATCAAAAGTTATAATTAGTCCTAAGTCATATCATTTGTCAATATTGATATAAAAAAAAGTGTGCTTATCGTACTCCACCCAAAATTTGTAAGTATTCTTAGCCTCTACTAGGTATGTCTGTAATCGTTTAAACTACAGTTTTTAACAACTGTGTAAAATCTTGGGTAGGATATTTATTCAGTTTGGAGACACCCAGTTTCTTGCACAAAAAATTCTGTTGAACTCCTGTAGTGTGTAACACAGGAAGGGAATATTGAGAATGAGGAAACATGAAATAAAGAAAATTATAAAGTCAACAAGGTTGGCTTCGGTAAATAAGATAGCCGTTGGATAGATTAAACAGTTTAATGGATTTTCATAAGTTTAATAACAATATCAACACTTAAATTATAAACAGTACACTTAGTTAGGTTAATTGACATTGAGTAGGTCCAACACTCAGTTAAATTATGACTTTCCATTAGACCTAGTATATTTTTCTGTTGGCAGTCCTTTCATGTTGGCCACCCTGATAGGTCTCCTATCATGTTAATTCCCCACCCAAAACCCAATTCCCTCCCAGTCCTCTAGTTTTAAATGGGTATTAGTTTAAGTTCAGGTTATTGTTATTATTGTAATATTTCAGTACTTTTTAGAACATTCTTACTAAAATTCATTATAATAATAGTTTACATAATCAGGAGTATTTTAAAGAGGTTTTTTTATTATTTTAGTTAGTTTCCTCCCAACATTGAACAAATCTTAAATGAGCTACACACACACAGTCTTTTTAGTTAGAAATTTTCAAAGATCAGAAAATACAGAGTTTTTAACGTGTGTTTAAATATAAAATCAGCTATAACTATAGTTCTATTCGTGCTAAAGAACTGAGAGATTTTCATTTCCAAAAAGATTGGTTTCCATTATTTTTTTTTATTTAACAAAGAAAGTGGTGTTGACACAAATTTGCCCGTTTGTAATTTATGTTAAAAGCAGATTGTACAGAGTGCTAGACCAATAACGCTGAAAATTTTTTGACACCAATGATGTATTTTTAAAATATCTCCTGATCCCATCATAGCCCATTCTGAAATGTTTTTGTGTAATCACAAAGTATATGCATATAAGCATAAAACTTTTTTCATTAAAAACAATTTTTTTTTATTTTCACTAAAACATTATTTTTTACCCTAAGTGTTCAAGTTGTATATCAAATTAAAGTCCATAAAATCCTCTTTAAAATGAGCTAGCTGTTATCTCCCAGCTCTCTAGCACTAGTAGAACTATAGTTATAGCAGTTTTTAGATTTAAGTTCACGTTAAAAAACACTGCATTTTGTTATTTTTGAAAATTTGTAACTAGAAAACTTTGCTTTCTTTATTCTATTTTACTTCAGGGTCTCAGAGAGTATAAGTACACAAAGTTTCAACCAAATCTGAAATGGTCAGGTTAAGTGCCTTGTTAGTTGACATGGAATGACCCAGTCTGTTATTTAAAAAAAGTTAATATCCAAGTATTTGGTAAAAATATATATTTAAAACTTCAGTTTCAGTAAAATAATATCCGAATAACTTATATTATTACTATAAACTTGTATTTCATAGTAATCTTCATTAGGGTTCAGGAATTCTAACAGTTGCTAATTTGTAGACCCTCAATCCCGACTTAGAACCTTACAACTTAAACAACAATTGTAGTCTATCTGTATAATTAGCTTACAGTATTACTTCTAAATGTTTTCGAATACTAGTTTACAAACAAAGGTCTGATTCATTACAAATATTTATAAACTGTCAAAATATTAATTCACAGAACCATTCCACCAGTTTCAGATAAGTTACATTGTTCATTTACTCCAATGACAAGATCATGTGTAATCTAAACAACCAGTTTGTTTTTAGTTGTGAGTTAGCAGTTAGCGATGATGCTGCCACAACCTATACTGTTGTATACTAGTATTCGTAGTGGCAATACCACGACAATCGAATCATCAATATTTCCGATTATCTAAACGAACGACAATAAACCAAAAATGACGAGCCCAATTGCATTCTAGGCATTCCATGTTATGGTTTAGTTTAGCTAGGCTATGTTTTAAATTATCTAAAAAGTATCGATTTAACAATGAGCTATAAATCTTTTACACGTAAAAAACAAAACTGTGTAAAACCTACGTCTTACTATTTCAAAGGATAAGCATGTCTGATAGATTGTGATATAAATAATGTTTAAGTTCATCTTCATTGTAGTTTGCAATCATTACTCAAATACTACAAAAATAATTTTACTTTTTTTAAATAATTTCAAAAAATGTATATTCAAATTTATTTTGAAATTAATTTTAATATTGATATAACAATATTGTTATAATAAATTTAAAACAGCCAGCTTTAATTAATTGCAAATAACTTTAGTAAGAATGGTTTGGTATTTGATAGTTTAGATATTTCTAATAATAATTTAGGCTGATTTGATTGTCATAGTGGCCGCTTATTATACTGCAACCTTCATAGTTACTGTTGACCTGCTGTAATAGTTTGGGTAATCTGATAGGTGACATGTTGCCATACACCGTTATGTTAACCAAAGGCATTCATTATTAGATTTTATGGAATATTTATGTGTTACATAAGATGAATACAGTCCTAATGTATGGCAGTGAAACATGGACATTAACGAAGAAAAATGAGGGGCGGTTGATTGTTTTTGAGAATAAAGTTCTCCGAAAAATATTTGGACCAATATGTGATGAAGGGGTGTGGCGAATAAGAAAAAATAGAGAATTACGCAGTGTATACCAAGATCCTGATATTGTGGCTTTGGTGAAGGCAAAGAGAATTAGCTGGCTAGGACATGTACATCGGAGACAGGAGGGCATAAGGTTAAAAGAGGTCTACCAGGCGGTACCGGCAGGAAGGCGCCCTTTGGGTAGGTCAAAGATAAGATGGTGCGATCAAGTGGTCGAAGATGTGACCCGGTGTGGAGGGTCTGTGGATCTGGCGGAAGACAGGGTGGCGTGGAAGAGGCTCATAGACGAGGCAAAGAATCGACTGAGATTTGTTACGCCCCGGCAGTAAGTAAGTAAGTAAGATGAATACTCCAGAATGTGTGATAGGTACTGCCTCTGTACTGATAGCAACGAATTAAAACCATCCCATGAGATAGTATCTATTAGAAAGGCATGATGGATATTCCAGAGGGCTAATAATGCTTGTATATTATGTTGTTTCAAAATTTAGAAAATTATACTTAATAAGCAATGTACCTATCAAAATGTGAGGATTTGCATGTACCTGTTCTATATTTAAGGCAATTTGGTTGGTATTTAAGGCAGTTTGAAAATTTACAACACCCAAAACATGCTCAAGATTGCATGTTTGGGACTTTTGAGTATTGTTTTTAAAACAAAATTGACAAAGTTGACATGAAATTTTACCCATGATGTAGTTTTATTTGGAGAATTTTGGCTACTTAATTTCGCCAACCTCCCATTCACACTAAAGATCAAATCCCAAAACGCACTTTCTTGGGTTTTCTGGTTGATTAGAGAACCTCATAGTGGTTAAAAGCAATCATCAAGTTTCCATCCCATTTGCAAGTGGCTTAATAATATTGAAGTCAAAGTGACATTCCTTCCATAAGATTATGGGAATTTGTGTCCCCTTGTTTGGATGTGTATAAATTATATTTATTTAATGAGATATTTTTCCTAATTTTACTGCCAAATATAGTGGTATCAAAGTATTTGAAGTGTAACGTTGCTCTTCAAGGTAAAACTTAAAGTCGTTTCACTACAGCCTGCTCTTAAGGGTTAACATTGTATCTTTGTAACATCCTAATTTCCCTTAGTATATGTTATTTGGCTTTGTTACAGGCAAGGATGAACTTCTTGAACTTTCATCTGAAGAATCACAATCTGAAGATGATGAAGATGGATGGGTTGGTCCAATAGACTTACATTACAAGTTAACATTATTTTAGTTTATAATATAGAAATGAATGTTTAATAAACAGTAATTAGGTTATACCGAATTCAGTACAAGTTATATCTACACTGGGAACTTGAGCTGCAATAAAGAAAACCTATTTACAATGAACTTTGTAATTTATGTGGAAAAATACTTTCTTAGTTTAGCATGTATAGAGACATCTTTCTTAGTTTTTCTGCATTATATACTGTACTAAACTTAATGAAAGTTTTAAAGGCAATTAGAACAATGTTAGTAATTTTCTTATGTATTACTCAGTAAGCTCAATCTACTAAGCTGTTAGATGACCTAGATATATTATGTATTTATTTTATTCCAGTGTATAGAGTGAATAAATTGAGGTATACTTTCCACCCATGGTATTAAAATCTACTTACAGATAGCAATTTAGGTACTGGGTATCAAGTTAAGTGAAATTTCTTAAAAATGTTCTAATCTTAAATCAAATTTGTGCATTTCAAACTGTGGTGAGGTCATCATGTAGTCAGATTGAGAAAATTTAGTTTAATATTACTACCTCAGATCCCTCAAGTACCGAACCTATGAGCAAGTCAATTGTAGTAGTGCTGCACCACAAACTCTAACTAATTATAAGTGTTAAGGCTAATAATGTCTTATCTTATCATGAATAGATCAAATTATGTTATTGCCATACAAAACTATATTTGTGTAGATCTGCATCAGTAAAATTACACACATATTATCCTCAATTATAGTACTATCTTAACCTAACAAAAGTTTTATTTGACAACTTAATTTTCCAAAACATATTTCTTAATTATATGAAATCAATCCTCAGCAAGAAAGGAGCTAAGATCGTTTGTAAAAACTGTTCAAATATTTTCCAGATCTTCCTATGTGGAACACTCTATCAACTGTTTATATTTTCAGATGTTAACTGAGGAAGTAGAGAAAAACTTCTATGATACTTTGTCAAAGATCAAAAATAGAGATCCAAAGATTTATGAAAAAGATGTAGAGTTCTTTAAAGATATACAAAAACCTGAATATGTAAAAAAGAATTCAAAGACGAAGCCATTGACACTACAAGACTATGAGCGAAAAATGATTATTGAGAAAGGAGCTGAATGGAGTGAAGAAGGTAAGCATCAACCTTAGAAGTATCAATTTCCCAATTGATTAACCGACTAATCACTTGACATGTCCTAAATATTAAAATAGTTAAAGTACTCAAATTTCTCGCCTAAGAAAATGTTTAATGGCAACTTTAATTTCAATCACAAAAAGGTACAATATATTTATTTTAGATTTTGAATTATAAAATCTATGTAGAAAAAATTGTTAGGGCTGCATGGTTTCAATTGCATTTCTACATAACTCAAAATTAACCCTTATAACGTCAGTATATCTTTTCACAACTTCCAGCAAACGGCACAGTATTTAAAAAAAAAAAATTTAATGTGTAAAGTTCATTTTTATTTTTACTATCTATAATTATGGTAAGTATAAAAAAGTAAAAATTTTAAAATTATCTTGTACGTACATATATATTTATGGGACATTAAATTGTAGATATAAATAAAGTCAAAATAAAAGACACACAAAATTTTATTAGCTAAACTATAAACATTACCAGACAATTATATAAATATAATTAAAATAAATTATATATAATAAAATTTAAAATAAATAAAAACCATATAAACAGAAAACACGACGAAGGAAACCGACTCAGCGATGGTTAGACACGCACTACCTGAAGCCAAACTGCAAACAAAAGCGCGTGCGCTGTACGGCGTCTGTGCCGTGTGGCGGGGAGAGTGTCTAGACACCGCGTCTATTGTTTCAAACAATGTAACGCGACAGCTATATTTTGACGTTTGACATAGGTCAATAACCCACACACATGGTTGACGCATACCGTTAGTGACATTGATCGTATTTAAAAGGAACTTAAATTTGCTATAGATGCAGTTTTGTGTCGATGTGCCGTACCGCGTCTTTGCCGTTTGGAGATAGTTTGTCTATGCGCCATACGGCGTCTGTGACGTTATAGGGGTTAAATCTATTTTGACCATTTTGAGTTCAATTAAGGTACAAGTCCATACTTGGGATTTTGCAGAGTGTTAGCAAGTATTTTTATATTGATAAGTAGAGTTTCAGTAATCCAAGATAATTGGGGCTGGTGGTACCTCGAATTTCGAGAAACTCAAATTACACAGAATAAACGAATATTGTAAATTTATACAGTAAAACACATAATTCATGATTCAGTTACTTGGTATGCACATGTGGTTTACTTAAAAAAGGAGTCCAAAGTAATTTGCTTTAAATTTGACGATCTCTTTTTTTGCATGATGTCCCACCATTGTCTGAGAAGTATTGTATCGACTGGGGTTTTTTGGTTGTTGTTCTATGTAGGAAAGGGCTGCCTCCAGTGCCACCAGCCTTTCCGTGTGAGTCATCACTGCCATCCTCTCTTCACACACACATCCTCATCATCACTTCCTTCCTCTGGGTCACCTGGTTTAGATATCATTTCTATGATAGCTTAGTCAGGAACTTCATGTAACTCTCATTTTTTAACCACTCAGCCACCACATCCTGGGAGCTTCTTTATAAGTTCTGCTAAGGACAAATCATCATCTGGATCATTCTCTTGATTTGTGCTGGGGTCTTCTTCAAGATTTTCTTCCACGATTTGTTGATTGTGTCTGCTTTAACTTCATCCCAAGACTCGGCTATCCAATAGACCACATCTTTCAAGCTTTTATCATTGTACAAGCTTTCTTGAGAAAATTGCTATTGTCTCTTCACATTCTGTTGCTTGCAGCATACACTACAACAAACAACGTCGATACTTTCTTTTCATAGCTTCCAATATGCCTTGCGTGCGGATTACCTCACAGATGAGTTCTTCTTCATCAGTGTGGCACGTAGCGTTGTCTAGCGTCAAAATAACTGTCAAAGGCAAATCTATTTCTTTAAATATTTTTTCGTTTCTGGCACAAAGTCTTTAAAGAACCATTTCTTAAAAATTGCTTTGTCCATCCATGCATATTTTTGGATGGGCAAAGCAGATTTTGATTTTTTTTAGGGCCTGAGGTATTTCAGGTTTAACAATGACCATCAGCTTTAATGTGTAGTCACCACTAGCATTTGCAGCATCTAATAATGTAACTCTCTTTTGATTTTTAAGTCGTGGGGCTGCCTTTTCTTCTTTAGAGGCAAGGGTCATGGAGGGTAACATCGTAAAATTCAGTCCAATTTCGTCACAATTGAAATGTTTTACTGTAAGATTTTCATTTTTTATTATATGCTGAAACTTTTCACAAAACTGTCTCACAACTTCAGAATCTGCAGACAATTTTTTGGCGCATATTTCAAGTTGCCTGATACCACATCATTTTCCAATGGTCCAACCATCCTGCACTTGCTGTAAAATCTGGTTCACCTTCTTTTAACTCGTTTCAGAAAATCGATTTTCTGTTGGATGCTGTTATGTCAACACTTTTAACAGAAGAACACTGTTCAATTTTGCTTCAGTTTTTGCGCTAATTGCATAAAGTTTATTTTTGACGATGGAAGGATTGTGAAGGAAACAGGATTTTTCCGGACATTTGCCCATTGTTCAGTGAAACAAAAAACTATATAAATGATTTTTTACTTCATAATGATTTTACTTCAGCAATTCTCCTTGATCAACCCCTCAATGCTGTGAGTTTTTCGTTGATAGAAACAAACTTTCTCTTCACTTTTCTTGTCATTTGCACTAAATTAGCTAAAAATAAAAAATGACATAAAAAATAATCCACACACTTAGCAACAACACATACAAAAATATAACACATACACTACTGAACTGAATTGAATGCCTGACAGTCATAAAACAATAGCAAACTGGTTACAACAGCAAGAAGAGCAACACTGATCATAATCTATTTTCATAATGTGTGAATCATCCAAACAGAATGGTGCCTGTATGCTTACCTAAAGCTCATACCGACACTCCCAAAATCATTCAGTCAAAATTAACCCATTATTTTGTAGAAGAAAATGTTCAAATAAATTAATTAAATTAGGTTGGATAAGTATTTTTAAGAATTGCAACCAAGTATTTTAACAAATATTCTCTGTATAATTCTTTGTTTTTAACTGAAAATGTACTCTGGCAAAATTTATTTTTCCACACTTTTAATGGATGGCTCCGGACAGAGGAGTCACCAAGATTTTTTCATAGTCGACACTCTGCAAGGCCACCGACCTATGCGGATGAAACTCGATGAACTATTGAATTTTAAAATATTTATAACTATACCTAAAGTATGTTAGTTGTTATAGGTTATGACCTGTAACTATGTGTAACATGACATTTGTTAATGCAAAACTGTTTTGCTTGTTAAGAATAAACCAATTTTAATTCATCAAGTAATATAAGCAACTTGATGCATCAACTATAAGTGATATTTTACTCTGAAGTTCTTTTATATTGATGTACGTACTATATTTAAGCACAATTATAATAAGTTATAAAAATTTAGCATAACTTTTTTCAGATTCTGAAACAGATGATAAAAACATAGATCATCTAGAGCCCACATATGTTCAGGAACAAGAAGATTTGAAGAAAAGTTTTAAAGCAGTCATAAATTCAAGCTCTGAAGATGATGAAGAAAGTGATTGGGCTGGTTTCTTAAAAAAAAGAGAGAAGGCTGCTGCAGAAAAGGTAATGTTTAATAATATGACTTTAGGTTTATAGATAATTTTAAAACAAATGTTATGAAAACTTATCGCAGGCTAGATACAGTATCCTGCTAGTGTGATGTGTGATTGTTATTCTTGTACTTGTGATTTGTGCTCGGGACTTGCATCCTGTGCAGTGAAAATGCGTGGACTGGGCTCCATGAAGCTTTCGGGAACATTTTGAACTCTTTTCTTTCTCTTCTTTACTTCTTTCTGTTCGTTATTTTTGTATGTATTAATACCTCCCCCACATAGATTCCAAACACATATATATATATATATATATTCTAATCCTCGAAACATTGTGTTATACCTTTTATAACCTATAACGATGGCAAATGTCCGAAATCCAGTTATAAAAGATTTACAAGGTACTAACAGTACTTATTTTAAAGAAATCCGTCAATGCATAAGCGAGCTCGACCAATTTAAAGATAAGTGGTTTATACTCTTGTATGAGCCAGGAGCAACAAACAACTGATAACTTTCAACTACAACATGTTTGGTGCTCCTGACTTGTGCAAGCGTATCTTTAAAGTGGTGCTCGCTTATGCATTGATGGCTTTCAATGAAAAAAGTACCAATAGAAAGTTTATAAAAATTTCAAAATAGTTGGTGTATTTTAAAATTTTTATAACCTATGTAAGACAGCTGATACCTATCAAAAGACAAAATGCTTGCTGCTCACAACTTGTGCAAGCGTACCTTTAAAGTGGTTGTGCTCACTTATAGCTTGACGGATTCTGTTGAAACAAGTACCGTTAGAGTTGTAATAAAATTGTCAAAATAGTTAGTGTCTAGTACATTGTTTTATAGCTATATTGGTTTTTTTTTATTTGACTTTAAAAATTTTCAATACATGCCATTTTGTTAATTATAAGGAAAACAACACAATAATTCTTTTTATTTTCCTCTTTAACTATTCAAATCTTTGTGCCAAATTTGGTTTTTTAGCTTTACTAGTTTTAGAGATAATAATTTGTTAATAAAAAACACAAAATGGCAGCTAGCGGCAAAACAAAATAGAAACTGGAAAAAAGTTTTCTTCATTTTTAGCTTAGAATTAGGTGCACAATTTGAAAATACATAACCAGCCCAACTTTTTTTTTACACACTGTATATTTAAACTAACTACTTATTAAACTAGTTATTAGAAAGAAAAAATAATTTATATATATATATATTTGATGGTTCTACTTTCATATAAATTTTCTTTATGATTGTGACAGGCAACAGAGGAGGAAGATTTCAAAGAATGGCTGAAGGAACAAGAGAGCAGACCAGAGACTGAGATAGAAACTGAACCACTCCAAGACTACTGGTCAAACCCAGAGCTGAATAAGGATGACCAGTTTTTAAGAGATTACATTCTCAACAAGAAGTAAGTCATCAATAGGAGTTTAACTAGTTCGAATCTGCTACTATTCGATCAATTTGGAAAAGAATCCTATATTTTGCAATCTGAATTTACTCAATGATGTGATTTACTAAATGTTTTTCTTATACTTTTATTTTACAATCTCTGAGTATGTAACCACCTTGAGATGAAAAACTTATCTCTTTATATAAAAGGCAAAACCATCACTCACTCACTCACTCATCACTAATTCTCCAGCTTGCAGATATTCCAGAAAGTTTAAATTTAGCTTATATATACCTCATGACTTAAATAAAAAACTAACACATTTTCATAAATATCATACACCAGGGGTTGAAATGGGGTTGCAACCCATTGAACAACTATATTTCATTTTTCAATGTCTTATTAAAATGAAATTTGATACACACATGTGTCTTATTCTCTCATCAGACAAAAAAATACTGTTATAAAGTTTAACTTCCTAGAGGAGTTTGAATGGGGTTTCAACCTTTAGAAGAACTATATTTTTGTTTTTCCAACTTCCCAATGTCAAGCGGAGATGAAATTTGATACAAACATGCTTCATGACATTATGTAAAAAACTATATTTTCTTTATTTTGTTTTTTAACTCCCTGATATTATACAACAATGAAATTTGACACGTGCATGTTTTATGCTCTTAACAGACAAATGAAAGATTTGTTATAAAGATTAGACACTCATATGGGTCGAAATGGGTATGAAATTGTACAAGCCATTTCTCACATAAAGGATTTCCTAACATCTGCTTCCTCTGTAACTTTCAAACAACCCTTTAATCTTAAAAATCTACTTGTAAATCATAAAATCCCTGATCACAACACACTTAATAGTAAAAACAATCCTAATACAACCCAAGGTTCATTCCCATGCAATGACCAAAAGTTCAAGACATGTTCCATAAACCAACCTACTTACTCCTTCTCTTGCTCATCAACATAAGAGGTATTTAAGATGGAAGGACACAACACGTACTCTACAGAAAATTTCATTTACTAATTTCAATGCCAACATTTTCCTGCACAAGGTATAGACCTCACAACCAGCCTAAGAACAAAAATGAATGGTTTCAGACAAGATGTCAAAGTAGGCTACAAAGACAAACCAGTCCTCCGACATACTGCAAGCCACAACATCACGCACCACCAATTGTTTTAAATCCACAACAGTAAAATTATTATTGTGAATTGGCAACCCTGCTTCCCACATTGACTCTGTGACCCAAATTGGACAATTATCTAGAATGCTATCTACTGGTTGAGAAAGATTGCAGTGCAATCAAAGTTTTAGATACATATGTCTTTATGTGTTTCTGTCTATTTTAAATCTACTCATAAAGTTACTTATAGTGTTGGTAATCAAAGTAACCTAAACAATTTAACTAAAAAAATATTTTTCATCACAACAAGTACGATAAGTAATATTTCTGAAGTACTGATCATTTCTTTAAATCACCATATACTATACAATATCAGAAACAAAAAAGTAATAAATTATTGAGAAAGTACACTTAAAATAGTAACATAAACCATTACCGGTATGTTTAGGGATGTCCATTACTTAAATACAAAGTAACTTAATACAAGTTCGGTACATTCCAGCCTAACAGACCAGCCTAGTAAACCGTCCCAGAACATGGAGTTCCAAAGAAGTGAACTGTTCCAGGTTGTTCTGGTTCTAGAACATTCCGATGAACCTAATTCCAGTTTTTTTTTTTTTTTTCACATCTCTAATATGTCTGTTTACTCTTTATAAAACTCCTGTCCTGTTACAATAACAAATTTTAGAATACCAGAGGGTGTATAAAAACGTCATTCGAGTAGCCAAAGCTTATGAAGTTAGTAGAGCTTTGAGCAGTTGCAAAAATTTTTCAAAAACTGCTTGGAAAATTATTCATAACTATCTCGAGATACAAATTTAAACCAAATTGGATCCAAACAAATCAAATTTAAAATAAATAACACTTTTGTTTGAGGATAAACCAAGGTAGCAGTGTAATCCAATACATACTTACACACGGTTCGTTTAGTTGGAGCATCTGGGAACTCCTGCACCTAAGACTCACTTTGTGACTGAAGGATCGAGACCAGTGTGTGTGGAGATCTCAAAAATTCTCTCAGACAAATATAAGATTGCTCATGGTGTCCCCAGGGCTCAGTTCTTGGCTCTTTTATTCCTGATTTATGTCTGTAGATTGAATTCAGTTATCCAACATGGCAAACTGATTCAATATGCTGATGACCCAACACTCTGTTTTAAAATTAAACCATCAAAAAATTTGGAAATCACTGCATTTATGGAACTGAACTCGTGCACTCAGTTCTTCTCTGAACTGAATGTTATAACAAATCAGTCACAGTCAGGTGTCTAAAGCTTTTGCCTTTGACAAAATGAACATGCAGAGGAACCATTTATCGTTCTAGATGATGTTCTTCTGGAGGAAAACAACTCCACAATTTTCCTAGGGATGTTTCTTGATAGAGGATTGACCTGGAATAATCATATTGTCAACATATGTGCTAGTTGCCCTGCGCCACCTAGCAAAATCTCTTCTCCAAAAATGTAAAAAATTGCCTACTATGGTATGGCCTCATCTATTCTCATTTTGCGTATGGAGTGAGATTGTGGGGAAGTTGTACCAAAAGCAAATCATGTCTTCAGACTTTAAAAAAAGCACTAAGGATTATTGGGAAGCTGAATTACTGAGGGACACTTAGGGAGTTGGGATTGCTCATTTTTCCTTACCTCTATATGTATGAGGTGATCATGTTCTGCAGATCAGTGTGCGCTCTGATACAAGGCGGGAATGTTCACCAATATGATACTAGAGGTAGGGACAACTTTAGAATTCATCAGTTCATATTGACATATCAACATTTACAGCGACAAGTTGGTGTTACATTAATCAACAAGCTCCCTGAAGAAATAAAAAGCTGCAATAACCCAAACCAATTTAAAAC
Source organism: Homalodisca vitripennis (assembly GCF_021130785.1). Classification (NCBI taxonomy): domain Eukaryota; kingdom Metazoa; phylum Arthropoda; class Insecta; order Hemiptera; family Cicadellidae; genus Homalodisca; species Homalodisca vitripennis. Next base: position 122,864,082 of record NC_060208.1, read on the forward strand.
TCGTCTGAAATGCCTGTTGGTGTCTAAAGCGCTTTAGTGTGTTGATGAGGTTATGATAAGCTGCTGAGTTATATGTCGATGACACAGCCTTTCTTATCACAAAAAAATTTGACATCCCTCAAAATTAACTCTTTCATAGCCTCAAATATAACAAAACAATACTGCCAACATAACAACCTTGTTCTTAAAGAGAGTAAAACACAGCAACTAATATGGAAAGGCAGAAGAACCAATGACTACTTTGTCTTACCTGAAATAAATCAAGACAATGAAGCTTAATACCTTAGCATTAAAATAGATGACAATCTCTCTTGGAACTCACACATTGATGACCTCCGTAGTAAGGTAAACACTAATTATCTATAGCCTTAAAAGGGTAAAAAGCTCTTGTTACAATGATACTGCTACCAGGACATCATATTCCCTTTTTGAATCTCGTCTGAGGTATGGATTATTAGTATGGGGCATCTCTTCAGCAAGAATCAGGGAACATATTCTAGTCCTACAGGAAAAGGCAATTCAAGTACTAGCTGAACTGATTTCTCTAAACTCATGCCAACAAGCCTTTAGAGATTTTGGAATCTTAACAATTGTATCATCTGTGAGGCCATCTGTTTCACAATAGCTCATAAACCTGACCACCTAGGTGATAATCAGAGCTTTTACACTTAAAACTCCTAAGACTGCCTTACATACACCCACCTGACTTTGTTTAAAAAGAAACCTACCTACATGGGAAGAAAAGTATACAATCTACTCCTAGACAACCTGAAGAATGCAGAGAACACAATAATCTCAAGACATCACTTAAGACCTTGGTGTTACAGAATTATTTTTATACTTCAAAAGAATTTTTAATTGCCTGATTTTGACAAGTTCATGTAAATAATTTGGTACACTCGTTTATCGAATAATACGAGGGTCTTCCAGAAAGTAAAGAACGATTGCGCATCACGGGTGGCGCAGTTCCCCCACCACCGCGGTAGATAGCTTGTTCGTTAGCCACACCTTCTGCCTCAGTGTGAGCTGAGTAGCGATACCGTGAGGTCACGTTTGCGTCTCCTGTGAAAGTTTAAAATGGCGGCGTTAATTGAAAATCCCGCCAAGTGTGAACTGCGTAGTGTGATACGGTTTCTGAATGCACAGAATGTTCGACCTATTGAAATTTATAGGCAAATTAAGGCAGTTTACGGTGACAATGCGATGAACGAGTCATCAGTGAGAAAATGGTGCATTCAATTTAAGGAAGGTCGAACTAATGTGCACGACGAGGAACGAAGTGGAAGGCCGTCACTCGTTACTGACGAGTTGGCAGCGAAAGTTGATGGAAAAATTCAACAAAACCGTCGTTTCACTTTGAGTGGTCTAGTGGAATTTTTTCCACAAATTTCAAGGTCGCTTTTGCACGAAATAGTGACTGAACGTCTTGGTTATCAGAAAATGTGTGCTCGTTGGGTGCCTAAGATTCTTACTGATGTCCACAAGACTAAACGGATGGGAGCAGCTCTTGAGTTTTTGACTCAGTATGACGAAGAAGGTGATGCGTTTCTTGACCGCATCGTAACGGGTGACGAAACTTGGGTTTCCTATCGAACCCCGGAAACAAAGCTCCAGTCAATGGAATGGCATCACTCGAATTCACCAACAAAAAACAGGAAAGAAAAACCAAATTTGAACACCAGGAAATTGATGGCAACAGTTTTTTGGGACCGAAAAGGCCTAATCCATGTGGAGTTCATGCCGAGAGGCGAAACAATCAACTCAGAGGCCTACATCGAGACCTTGCATCGGCTTCGCCGCGCTATTCAGAACAAACGACGACGCGGAATGCTGTCGTCGAAAGTGGTGCTGATCCACGACAATGCTCGGCCTCATTGCAGTGCACGAACCAAAGCAGAACTCAATTCTTTCAAATGGCAAATCTTCGGACACCCTCCGTATAGTCCAGATCTGGCTCCGAGTGACTATCACTTGTTTCCAAAGTTGAAAGTGTTTTTAGGCGGAAAAAACCTTTTGGGTGACGAAGACCTCAAAGAAGGAGTAAAAACGTGGCTTCATTCCTTGGCGGCAGAACAGTATAACGTCGGTATAGAAAAACTGGTGCCACGCTACAACAAGTGCCTTGACAGTTCCGGCGATTTTGTAGAAAAATAGAGTAAGTTTATAAGTATTTATAAATAAATTTTCATGCTCTTATCTTTTGTTTTTATTGACTTATAACAAAACGTTCTTTACTTTCTGGAAGACCCTCGTATCTTATCAGAACCTTAACTAAACCCTTGTAGAGCCCCTCAGCCAAGGAGAAATGGGATAAAACAGAAAAAGATTTAGACTCAATATGAAAAAAAAATCATTAATTTGTCTTGCATATTGTTCTCATCTGGTGTACTTAATAAAAGTTAGTAAACTATATTATATTTAAATTATATTAAATCCTCTGTGGAAAACTGATCTCCTGTTTATATCTTCTAAAAAGACTGAAGAACACAAATACCTAAGAACAAGCAAACTGCACATTTTGCACTTTTTGTGGTTCTTATCTTATATGTCATAACAGTCTCGGGTAAATCCTCTGCAAAAATTTGCAGCGTATCCTGGTAGCCCAAAAGAGAATAATAAGGATTTACTAGATACTAGACTTGGTCACCTTGACTCCTAATGAAAATACTCACCTCTGTTTCACTTTACATCAAAGATAGAAGAGTGCTATCTACCATTAGTAAAAATATCAGGACATTAATATATTTAATACACAAAACAAGGGGACATTTTCATCCTACAACATTATCTCCTCACAATTTACACTGATTTTCCTGAAGATGTGTTTCGGAGACAAAAACTTAAATACTGGGCTCCTTTTTAGTCCTTCTTTTCAGCTGAAGAAGGACTACTTCAACTAGTTTTTTTTTTTTTTTTTAACTGGAAGGAATGACAACCAAACTTGTAACGTTTTGTATTAAACTGCATAACTTTGTATCACCATGATATCTTTGTATTTCTCTACACAATTACAAATAAATTAAAATGTTAAGTTTTTAATCTTTTACAATAAGCAATGAGTAAGTTAAAAATAAATGTTTTTTCCGTGAGTTCTTGGTAAAAGATACTATAACTCAAAGTCCCTTTATCTTGTTACAGATTCCTGGATAAAGATGAAGAAGATAACATACTAGCGAAAGATGCGGTGGATTTTGAGGCTGAAGACAATTACAATCATCGTTTTGAAGAACCTGATCAAGAGTTTGTAAGTATTGTTTTGTTTGTATTAAGAGTAGAGTCTAACTAATTATTTATATCTTTAATGCTTTTATCTGTGATATTCCATACAGAACTCTCAAAAAAGTATTATTTTCCTGAACTGAGTGTACACATGACATTTTTTTATAAACATCATTAAATCTTTTTAATGTAATATTTTTCACCAGGTTCGTTAAAATTGGTTATTTTAATGATTAAAAATCTTATTTTTATATGACATCTTTTTATACCCTAAACATAATTTTAAAGTATATTTTTTTTAAAGCCACTAAACTTTATTACTCTGCGTTTGCTTTTATTACTCAGTAGATCATAAAATTGTACCTATATGAAATTATAAATTGTTTTGTGTATAATATATATATATATATATATATATATATATATATATATATATATATATATATAAATCATAAGAAATGATTTGGAAAATGAAAACAGAAAAGTGTTATTGAATAATTGTGCAATCTATAAAAGTAATTGAGATTTCTATTATAGGTCTATTAGTATATTTTATACTGTAAATTTGGAATTTAGACATACTTGCAGTCGTAATTTCTTTACTCAGAACACTATAGTGTGCAAGTACAGTGTTAGCATATTAAATGCTACTTACTAAGACGTGACATATTACCTAATATTTAGTCATTAATTTAAAATAATAGGAAGTTAAAAATTAGGTTTCATTTTGATAAAAATTACTAAAAATACAAAGATTTACTTAAGAGGTAATTGTTGAGTTTTATATAGAGGAGACTTTCAGTACGATTTTATGGCTTTTGAAATCACAAGCCTTTTACAGGTTAAGAATATTATTCTAAACAAGTTTATAACATTTTAAAGCCTCACCTTTAAAATTTATATATATAAAAAATATATATATAAAAAATATATATATATAAATATATATATATATATATAAATTTTAAAGGTGAGGCTTTAAAATGTTATAAACTTGTTTAGAATAATATTCTTAACCTGTAAAAGGCTTGTGATTTCAAAAGCCATAAAATCGTACTGAAAGTCTCCTCTATATAAAACTCAACAATTACCTCTTAAGTAAATCTTTGTATTTTTAGTAATTTTTATCAAAATGAAACCTAATTTTTAACTTCCTATTATTTTAAATTAATGACTAAATATTAGTTAATATGTCACGTCTTAGTAAGTAGCATTTAATATGCTAACACTGTACTTGCACACTATAGTGTTCTGAGTAAAGAAATTACGACTGCAAGTATGTCTAAATTCCAAATTTACAGTATAAAATATACTAATAGACCTATAATAGAAATCTCAATTACTTTTATAGATTTCACAATTATTCAATAACACTTTTCTGTTTTCATTTTCCAAATCATCTTGTAAGATATTTCTGTTGTTTGATGTATAACTTTTTTCTTCAGATTAAAAGATACCCTCGGACAATGGAAAACTCATTGAGGAGAAAAAATGACAGTCGTAAGAAAAAAAGGGAAGAGGTGAAGGAAAGGAAATTGAAGGATAAACAGAAGAAAAGGGCAGAGATTAACAGGAAAAAAAATATGATGAGAAAAGAAATCGAGGATAAGATAGAAGAGCTGAAGAAGCTTACAGGAAATGATCAAGTTGAGGTAAGTTCAATAATTCCATTGAACAGTCTAAAATGTCCTATTGCAAAGCATCTTTCAGTCATAATTGAATATGTTAGTTAATTACATTGGGAGGATTGGCTTATGAGGCATATTTTTAACTGGAAGGGATTGCATAGGGATCAGATAAAGGGTCAGCTTGACTTATTTGTAGGGTTAAGAGCTTGGCTCGATGGCTACTGCTAGTACAAGCAATATGCTAGATGCACTGGAATTTGTATTGAGAATAATAGAGTGGATTGTCTGCACAATATCAGTGTTCCATTTACAGTATTGTAAAGTGCAAGTCAATTTTGCATTAGTGAGTTTTCAAATATTTCTTCAGGCTCAGTGAAAAGAAGTAGGTAGATTTTGTACCAGCTGAAATATTGATCATTTATTTCTTAGAGGATTTACATCTACTCAATATCTTAAAAGTCGCTTGAAATACAACAAAATTATTTATAGCAAAAAGTTTAAGCAATATCATATGAATTCCAAAACTTTTTGTATTTTATCCATAAATAACCAACTTATGAATCTTTTTTAATTTGAAAAGCCTTATTGGCACGAAATGGTGTAACAAGCTGGCTAATGATCGTAACTAACATATTTTTAAGACAATTCTTGTTTACTAAGTTTGAACTTTATTAAATGTTATTAATGTTTGATTGACCACCATAATGAAACGAAATGGTGTACCAAACTGGCTAATGAATTTACTCAAGTTATTTACAGTTATAAATTTCTGTTCCAATTTTCAACTTGTTTGGGCTCTTTTGGGACAGTTATCATTTCCACAAGCTGTGTTATTTAGCATAGATGTATATAACCGTAGGAAGGGGGGAGAGGTTAGTTTTGGGTTGTACAGTCACGTTCGGTATAGTTACACAGAAATGTTTTGGAAGTGTTGCAATGAGAATAAGTGCAATAGGCTTATTTTGTTAACAAACTGTACATGAAACATACTAACTAGATTGTGCTAATTTAATAATGCTAACAATTTTAAATCCGACGTAATACTTTGATTCAGACTAAAATCTCTAATTGAAGAAATATGTATCTATTGCCTCATCTCAAAGATGTAGACAAATTTCAAAAGTATGCTTATTTATATCAATCAATCCTGATCTAAATGTTAATAACATGATATTTCCTCAATTTATAAACTATGCAAGAGGACAAACACTGGGAGATTGTTATTTAGTAGTGAAAATGTCAATTGCGTGTAACTTAGAAGGTAGAGGTACTAAAGTTGTATATCTACTGAATAGTTTGAACTTATTCGTAGCACTTTGGTAAATTTAGCATGCTTATAAAACTTGGCTGTGTATCAACTATAAACCCTAAGACAATAGACTAGGACTATACAAGTGCACAACCCTCTAAAATCTTTTCATTAGTAGAATTAGATTTACAAATTTCATTTTGATGGATCCAATCCAAAATCAAGAGGTAGTCTAAAGTTCTTATTCGATCTTGTGAATCCTTTATGTTTGTTGTTAAATTTAGATAAAAAATGTAAACATATTAGAATGTTTTATTTTTTGCTGTAAGATTTATTTCAACTGTTTCCATTTCTGACAATGTTTGGTTTGAATGAATGACAGCGTTTATTTATGTCCATTGGAAACTTGTTACTGTTTCTGTTATATTACCTCTTATGTACCAATTAATAATTTTTCACTGAAGTTTTGGATAATGTACACTATTTATGTATGTTACAGAACATAATGAATGATGAAGATTTTGACATTGATGACTATGACAAGGCGATGCAGAAGTTGTTCAACGACGAGTTTTACTGCCAGGATGACCCAGACTTCAAACCCAGTGGTGCATCAGATTTTCAAGGTATTTTGAAGTACGACTAGCTACAATAAAGTAATGAAATTAATTTTAAAACTTGAGAATATTATCTTTTATGTTTGTTGTTTTGCTTTATTTATAATTTCTGTCAAAATAATAATTCCAAAATTCATGTTAGATCTAAATTTGGCTGTTGAGCGCTTATTTTATTAGGATTAGGACATGCAGCATTGACAAAATATAAGTATTTACTTATACACAAGGTTACACTTTCCAAATGTGACCAAATTATCCATGATATAGGTCTAATTAATGCATCGTAGGTTTAAAAACTAACTACTAACAAAAGTTTTGTATCTGAAGAAGATAGTCTTGCTATCAAAAGATTTCATAAAATAAAAAGTTATAAATATTGGTAGTGATTGAATTAAGAATAGCGAATACAAGCTCAATCTTTAACATACCTCAATATCCCTCTCAGGTTTGAAAGTGTTTTTAAATTTTATTCATATAGCCAATCAAGAATTCAAACCTACTGCAAGAATCATATCCATTTTCCTTTAGCACTGACAGATTCCTAGTACCTTCAAGATAAAAAAACCTGTACAATTGTTTCAAAGCATAGACAGGTAATACAGATACAAAATAAGCAACTTGTTCCACTGTATCAGACGCATAGCTCATAGAATTGAACATCATAAACCAACTTGGCCTTCAGTGGTAGGTTTTATAAAAAATAAACTCTGAAGAATTGTAACCATACAACAGAGACTTACCAACAGGAATATTTTAGCTATCACCTCTACAATGCTTTATCTCCATTTTCTTAAACTTTAAATATTGAGTTTCATACAGTTAGCAATTAGTAGAAAAGGTTAAGATCTTCAGTGTTTCAGAAGATTGCAGGTTTTGCACAACTTTGAAACAGTACAAGCCATCACTACCTTCAAGTGTCAATGTCAGCAACTTAAATTATAGTATTAATTATTTCTTTAACCATTTTTATTATTTGAGCCTGAAAAATTAGCGTGCCCAATGTCCAGGTTGAACGATATAATTATATAAAACACGCACAGACAAGATAATTTTCCAGGAAGTTTTTTTTAAGAATGGATAATCCCCTTTCAACCTTCTCCTGTCTGTTCTCATGGGCCACTGACCTATGATCTTATCAAACAGAACAAGGGGAAGAATCAGTGCAATGGAAAGTCGCCAATACTAATAAAGGTGCAACAATCAGACAGGATTTGAACTTCACTATCTCTAACTCAAACCCTAAGTGTGACGTCCTAGACTGCTTAGCCACCAGCTCTAAAAAAACTGTTCATTTCTTTTTTTTTAGTATAAATTTAGTCAACAGCAGCTGTTGTGTTCATAAATAGGCAATAATTTAGAATTCCAAAATTAAGTATTCTATAACGAGCTAGCTTAACATTAAAAACAATAATATGACTGTTTATGTTTTTTATTGCAGATAATTGGGGTGATGAAGGGGGAAACGAAGATGCTGGTGAAACAGAAGAGTATAATAACACAGATCATCATGAAGAGTATCAATACGATGGAAGCTTGGAAGGATATGGTGAAACTGCTGATGACAATGAATCTCTTAACTGTGAAGATCCTAATTTCAACGTAAGCCATTCGGGTTAATTGATTCTAACAAATGAGTTTTAGGTTAATCATTTATTTATTTGACGTTAAATTCTGATGTATTTACTCCATACACAATTTTATTAATTTGTTATTTTAATTTTTCTATTTCTTGTTTTTAGTAGTAAGCTTTTGTCTCTCTATATCACTTGTATGGAGAGAAAGAAAACCTCTTTAGTGCAGGGAGGATTTATTTATAAGTTTTAGAGCTTTCAACAATATTAATATTGAGTTATTATTAGTTACCACAAAAGGTTCTGTGATGGCTGCAACAGTATAAAATTCCTGATTTTACAATGCAGAGTACACCCACAATAAGGGATAATGTTTATATTCTGTAACAAATTTTCTGTACTCTTATTTCCAGTATTATTTATGCATAGAAATTAATGCTCATGAGTGTAAAGGTGCATGCTTGTGAGACGATTTCACATGGCTCTTCAGCCAACATTCTATATTTGACAATGGTTTAGTCATATTACAGTATATATATTGTTCACTCAATTCTTGTGATGATAGCATAAAACTTACACAATGAAATTTGAATAAAATAATGAATAACCTTTCATTTAATTAGTTTTAACGTTAATTATTAGCATATAAAAGTCATTGTCAATTTTCAGTGAATTTCAATTTTTAAAGTATATAAAACTGAATTAGATTGTAAACAGAATATGGTCAAACTAAATATTCATTCTTTTACATATAAGGCCACTTGTTTTAGGTCCATATATTTAACATTAATTATTAGCATATAAAAGTCATTGTCAATTTTCAGTGAATTTCAATTTTTAAAGTATATAAAACTGAATTAGATTGTAAACAGAATATGTTCAAACTAAATATTCATTCTTTTACATATAAGGCCACTTGTTTTAGGTCCATATATTTAACATTAATCTTAAAGTTATAAAAGTCATATAAAAGTCATTGCCAATTTTCAGTGAATTTCAATTTTTAAAGTATATAAAACTGAATTAGATTGTAAACAGAATATGGTCAAACTAAATATTCATTCTTTTACATATAAGGCCACTTGTTTTAGGTCCATATATTTAATTCAATGTAATATTTAATGTTGATTTTTAAAAATCACCCTATGTCTTTTAACTGTCTAGGAGATTCTTTTCAATGGAATAAATGTAATACAGTGCCAAAAATTCAAAATCGATAATATATTTAAATTTTATGTTAAAAAAAACTAGTTGACTGTATAAACAAATACAAGCTATTTAAAAACTAGAAATTGTGGTACGTGGTAAGAAAAGCATTTGGATGTGAAGGTACATGAACTTTTAATTAAACAGATAATGTGGTAATATGTAAAATGATTGCGATTTCTATGCAATTACCAGTAGAACTAAATTCTGTCTATTGTTTCCAGTTTGTAACCAATGTGTGGGAAAAAGCATTCCTTTAATTTATAAAATAATTAGTAACTAATGTGTGGGGAAATGCATTCCTTTAATTTATAAAATAAGTTTCTAATCAGTTGAAAAACTTTGTATAGATGGACTGTGACTATGATCCGACATTGAATAAACCGAAGAAGGACTCGAGAAGTAGAAGAAGAAAGGACAAACATCGCAGAACCTTTTTGAGTGAAGCTGTGAGCAAAGAGAAACCCATATTTAATCCCACAACACACAAATCATTCCAGGAGTACGTAGACCAGTACTACGCCATAGACTGTGAGGATTTCATTGGTGACTTGCCTTGTCGGTTCAAATACAGGCGAACTGTTCCCAACTCGTATGGCCTCACCATAGAAGAGGTATAGTAACTTATCTTCTGTTACTGTGTCGTAATCTAGGCTATAAGAGATAGTATGGACTGCTCGTGTGTCATTGTCACTGTGGCTTGAGTACAAATATCAATCTGTTGTTCAATTTGCAGTTTTGGATTATTCAGTTAGTACTGGTATATGTAAGAATAGTTTTAAATTCAGGCTAGGCAAATGCAAAACTGTGTCAATTAGTTATATTTGAAAAAAGATGAAAACCCTCACCATCTTTGTTTACAGATTAGTCTACCGTGGCTACCTTATTACAGGCAAGTATCACAGACCCCCTAGAGGTATAGTTGATTATTATGAGTTTCTTACAAGATTATATGTAATTATATTACTAACTCATTGTAACTGTGCATTTGATGAATAAATAGCTACAAAGCAGTGATGATGTTTTGACTTATATCAGTACTAATAAGGAAATTGGTAATCTCATATTTTAACTATTATAAATGATTTGTTGAATTATTAATCAATCAGCTTTTAAGTAGAAATGTTATTCATAATATTAGAACAACCAATCAGTTGAAATTAGGCCTCTTTGGTTGCTAGTACTAAAAATCAAACTAAACTTCAAAATTTTAGACAGTAGAGAATTAAAATCAACCCGTTTTAAGTCACAGTACAATCTTTTCATTTAGAATAAACCCATAATAAAAACAAGAGCCACTTTGATTTAGTGATTGGAGACCGTTTTATTTGTACTGCGATGATTGTCATTTACTATTACCCTCTGGTCAGTTATCTGTGATTGGTTGTGGTGAACAGACATATTGTGCCATGTGTTCCTGTGTGCTTGATTTTATTACAGTTCTTTCATATGGTTTTTTTCCTTCTAATGTAGTTCTTAATTATGTATTAGTTTAGTTATCCCTCTAAGGAAGAAAACATATTTGTCCTCTAAATGTTATTATACTGTATTTTGGTCTGATTTTGCACACAACAGTGACAATTTACTAAAAATCCAATTATCTCAATACACATTTCATTGCCAAAAACAAACCTAAAACAAAGTACCCATTATAATTTATATAATGATTTTTGTATGTATCAATCAGACATAAAAGGGAACATATATGCCCTTGTATCCTTATTATTGATTATTAGTTTTAAAAAGGATATTAGTTTTTTCATCAAATACAATCAGATACAGTTTTGATCTATTCAGTTTGTTAAGGTATAGATAACATTAGCCCATGTACTAAAATGTATGATAACTAAAATCTGTGCCAATGTGATGTGTAATATAATGTGTGCATCCTAACATCATCATGTAATGTGGGTTAAGCCCATCCTACTTGTACACATTCTATTTAAAGATCCATACACCTAGTTTTTAATTCCTTGTCCTAACTTTTTATTTCTTAAATTCGTGAAATGACCATCCAACCTTTTTTCACTTGTCATTTATACACCAAGTTTTGCACTAAACAGCGCTTGCCGGAACTAATAACACAAATTTTGTATAATGGTTGGTATACAATTTTTTTTTTTTTCGCCATATCTTAATATTGGCATTGTGTTACTGTCACATTACTGTTATTCCACTGCCCTAGTATAATATAACAAATTTACTAAATATCTGTGATAGAAGCTGAAAAGTCCTGTCCCAGGTAACTACCGAACAGAAGTAGCTTGAAGGACAGTCTATTTCCTTTTTTAAACATATGTATGGTTTTAGTTATTTTTAATGTATGTGGGAGAAAAAAATCTCAGTTTCAAATTAAAAATTATATAAATATGTTAAATGTACAAAAATCATTCACAATATTTCCTTAATGACATTGTTTGACAAATCATAATAATCCTCGCAAGTAGACCCCTTTAATTTTAAGACTTTATAACCTCTTGTTAGTATTTCTTTTTCATTTCAAACTGTTGTTTACCACATTGCCACCAGAAATATATATATTTTTCATACTCAAGACCATGACTAAAACTATCAGGTACTTTATTCAGTGATAGGCAAATCCAGAATTTTCTAATTTTGAATCTAAAATAATCGATTCTGGAATCCTTTAAGTTTATTTAGCTGTATGAATCATTACCAATCTATTTATTTAAAATGTTAAACCTATGGAGACCACCCAGTAATATAAAAAGTAATCTAAGAATACCACTCTGGTTCAAAGGGATTTTTAGAGATTTAGCGAATATTTTAAGAACTCAGTCATATCCCCTACCTTCCACTTAATTTGATAGATAATAATATGGCCTTTCAGAATACATCCCTTTAATCTGTAAAAGATATGGGCATATACTTGTATCATTTATAAAACATATTTTTATAATAATATTTTATAACAGCTTAAAACACGAAAATGTTCAAATCACATATAGCCTTGATAAATAATATTAAAATATATATTTTTATATGAGAAATATTTTATGCAACTACACAACTCTTGGGGTAAATAAATGTTACCAAACGTCTGCCTGATTACTGTCAATCAACTGTCATCCGTAAATAGACTTAGCAGACATGATGATGTGTTTTACATACACTCGTACATAAGTGTAAACAAAATATTATTTACTAAACTACAATAATTTGTTAATATCCAGACACAAAATACAACAAAAACTTGTTTACTATCAGTTATTTGCTTATTGCCAATCAGCTGATAATTACTGACACGGTGAAATCTCCACATATTTGATTGTGAAATCCCATTAATCGATTCTTAAATCCCAATCTTTGTTGAAAATTTGGAGGATCCAAGATTCAGGGTTTGTGTTCGACACTTCTCTACTTAACCATTGTTAATTTGAAAAGCTGAATTTATAAAATATTCATTAAAGACATTTGAAGCAATTATTTAAAAGCAGATTTTTGTTATAAGGGGTTTTATTTGGAGTTTTGCCTTCCTAATAATGTTCAGAAACTAGGAGACCTATGTATCAGCAAGCTTTGCTTTTACTTAATCTTAAAATATTTGGCATTTCCTACAAGTGGTTTCAATATAACAGAAAACATTAAAATAGGCATTTTAGAAGATAAATAATATATATGGGACTAAGACTTCTAGTATTGTACTAGTGGTTGATCAACAAAGAAACTTACCTTAATAAATAAGGAAGTAGTCACTTAGGGGTATGAATTAACCGTGACCCATACGTAATAATACACTTCATTGTAATAATTATAAAGCGTACTTCTCACCACTTTAATTAAATTTTTTTTTATGTTAAAAACATATGTAGCACAAAATAGAGTAGGTTTGGTGGTGAAACCAGTTCTCAACTAAAAGTCACTGGAGGACTGTGCCACAGTGAATGTGTTAATTAGCAGTAATAATGATTTTGTGACAAAAATATTACTATAAATTACTTCATGTTCATACACCTTATCTGTTTAATGTGATTTTTCAGCTTTGATCAAATTTTTGTGCTCAGATCTTTGTTGCATGTAAAATATAATTGCGTGCCGGAAAAGACCACTTTTGGTATGAGTAATAAAATATATTATTCTACCAATAAAAATAACCATTGTAACTTTTCAGATTCTTACTGCGGATGAGAAGGAGCTGGAGCGGTGGTGTTCTATTAAACGTATCGGTCTGAGAAGACCAGAGTTCAAGGAGAAAGGGGACTTAAAAGTCTTTCAAAAGAAAGCTGCTGATGAAAGGTTGAAAAGAAAAATACTCCCAAGCCTGTACAAAAAGTGAGTGTCACATATTCAACAGTACCTATTTTACAAGCTTTTAATCTTTAATGTTAACCCTTTTCACTCGGATTTTTTTCACTAGTCTGCCCCCTCAGCTCGTATTTATTTTAGCATATTTTCAGTAAAAACCCATTTTTAGCAAACTGGAAGTCAATAAAGTATATACATTATTATATTGTATAATAATTTTATTTTATTTCTAATTTATATTTTAGAGATATAAAATTTGATAATTACACTAATAAGTTTTATATTTTAGCATGGTATGGTATCGTTCAGAACACTCTGCAGGATGAAGACCAGAATTTTTTGAACAGGTTTTACAATAGTAAAGTGTTTCCTTTCTTCCTCCTGGCACCTTTCTATTGCTACAAACAGCACAGTCTTTAGTTTTTTTTGTTGGATGAGCTGCAAGAAAGTGAGGTTGTTTGTTTAGCCTTTCTTCTTTTTCTACTGATGAAGGACGACCCCGCTTCAAACTCATAGGGTTACGGACATGGCCTACAAGTTCAGTGATAAGGATTTCTCTGAAATTCCTGTGTTGAATTGTTTTTTCTCCATGGTTTTGTTTATTCGTGTTGAACAAGAGAAAGCTATTTACTATTCCCACTTCCAACATCCAGAAAAATAGCTTTCTCCACTACTTCAGAGATTTACGGGGAAATTTGTAGGAAGCAATATAGTGGTCTGCTTGGTCCAAGCCACCCATATATTTGTTATACTGACAGATAACTGTTGGCTTTTGTATGTTTATTTGATTATCCTTGCCTTAATTAAGTAATTCAGCAATAACTTCTGAATCAGAAAGAAAAGAGGTACTTGATAACGACATATCGAGTCACTAATGCGAACGCGTCTGAAAATTGGTTAGGAAACGTGACTACAATGACAAAGCAAAATAAATCAGCAGCCGACCAATCGTAGTTCAGCTGTAATTTATTAGTTCCTGAGAATGCCGTGCGATCGCAGCACCAATCGGAAACATCGTAGGCCGCCTAAAAATAAAGAAAAGCTGACGTCACTGCAATGTCGGATGGCGTCCGACATACGAGCGGAACGGCAAAATAGCAATGTCGGACGACGTCCGACATACGAGCGGAAAGGGTTAAGTATTGTGTATCAGAGACATGATTACAAAAAAGTCACTCGGGCTATTTATTAAGACTGAATAATTAGTGAGAAATATCAGAGCTGATCAATGCCTAGAAACTAGTACTAGACAGTGGCATGACTATGGCGGATGAAGGGAACGTCAGGAAAATGACTCATCCTCACAGGAAGATGTTGGATTGTGCAATACACCCAGTATAAGTGATTAGCACATCTCCAAGGTAGAGCTGCTTACAAACTGAGAAATTCGAGTCCTAAAAAAAGGTATTGTCACCGACAGAGGCAGATTAGAGCAAAGAAGTATAAATAACAAACTATTTCAATAATAAATGATAAAATTGAATCATGCCACTGTATAATTTATTCTAATTAATTATGAAAAGGTATTGCAGAAATGTTATAAATATGGTAAAGAAATAATTGAATAAGTAATAGAAAAATTAATCTGATAGTATCTTTAGACCATTTGGTCAAAATGTTTATTGATGTTCCAATAAAGTTTATATATTTGCTTGTATGTTCCTCATTAATGAGATTATCAATGTGGGATTACACAACGTTAGCTTTCATGAATAACATAAAAATACTTACAGACTCATCAAATAGTTCACTTGGTAGCTTTATTAAATTGTAAGATGGTTATCTAGAAAATAACTGCCATTTATGCCTACCACGAAAAGTAGTGGGGTCACACTGTCATTTGGACATTGGTGTGTACAGTGGTTCAGTACACTTCTAAACTTGCAAGGTGAGGAACATCGAATGGTGCGCATATTCCAGTTCTAACTTTGAAACATGAATGTCGTAATATAAAATCCCATCTAGTGTGAAGTGCATGGTGTAATAGGATTTCTCTTTGTGAAAAATCACTGACCAGCCAAGATTCACAGTGAATCGGGTGCGGCTTATGCCCCAGTATAAGTATAGGTATCAGTGGGTGCGATTTGTTTTAAATGGAAGAATAACATTGTTGATGAAGAAAAAAACTGTAGGCCTTATCAGTGATGAATACTGTATAGAACAAAGTTAATGAAAAAGTTCATAAAACAATCACTTTACAATTTTGCAACTTTCCCATCATTTTCCCAAAATTTCTTGAAGTGTTTTACACAGGTAATAACAGAAAAACTAGGCTACTGTATAAGTTTTATACTCGTTGCATAAAAAAACTGCTTACAGACAATCTTAAAACAGAATTTATTAATTCTGTCATTGTCTTTCTTTCTCGGAAAGACTTTAAAACAAAAGAATTTTTGAACAGGGTTGTTACCGGATATGAGACTTGGGTTTTATGTGAACCGAGACAAAAAAGTCAATGCAATGGGAATGGTCAGTGCAAGGCAAAGAAAGCCTTTTAAACTTTATCAGCAAGGAAAGTTATGGCTACAGTTTATTGGGATGCAAAAGGCATCGTACTTTTTAATTTATTAGAACATGGTATACAGACTAGGTGCGATCTAAAAGAAGATTCGTGGCCTTCTGACACATGTTTGTGCATGTTTACACTCATCCTCACACAACTCGAAGAACAAATGAACTTTTAGCCAAGTTCAAATGTGACATCGGACATGTTCTGTTGTGCGTTGTCACATGTTGTTTGTACATTTTATTACATACCACGCAGTTCGGATTTTGTTTCTAGCAACTGTCACCTGTTACCGAACATAAAGTGGTGGCTTGTATCTAAACGGTTTGCCAATGATGAAGAGTTTCAAATACACTATAACAGGTTGGCTACATTCATGTGGCAGATGTTCACTCAGTAGGTATTTCAGACTGTTCAAAGAAATGATAAGTACTTGAATGTGTTTGGCGACTATGTAGACAATAAGAGAAATGTTGTTGTTTTAGTTGGATGGAATAAAATTATTGTAAAAGGGTTATCCCGAAAGTAACAGACGTTTTAAAATAAAAAATTAACCAGCTGAGATTGGAACATTTATTATATACATTTAAAAGCTACACTCTTAAGCTGTTTTTCAACTTATTCCATGTTCAAATTGAGACATTTATCATAAATTGACACAAGTTTTTCGATTCCAGCTTTGTAGAAATCTGGCTTTTTAGAAATCCAGCTTTGTAGAAAAGCTATTGAGATCTTAACCACTGATTAACACCAACGTGAAGTTCGACGTCACTATCGAAGCATTGCGTTGCGAGCCAGAACTTCATCACTGGAAAGAGGTGGTAGTTGCTTGGTACCAGATATGGGCTGTAAGGCAGATGATCAAACACTTCCCAATCAAAATCATCCAAGAATTGGCTGTATGTAGACATGAATTGTCGTGGAAAAAACAACATTTTTGAGCTCAATTGTACTCTACACTTGTTTTGTATCGCTCGGCATAGCTTCTGCAATGTTTTACAGAACCTCTCTGTGTTGATTCCTAGCATTCCAAACAGTTGCCATAATCTTTCTCGCTGACAGAGTTTGGAGACATTTTCTTGGTTTTTTTGAGAATGTGTGTGCCCTCATTCCATAGACTGCATTTTTATTTCACAATTTACATGCTTAACCAATGTTTCATCATCAGTAAAGATACTATCGAGAAGTTCGTTACTATGCTTGTCGTTTACATCAAGGAAAGATATTGATGCAGCAAGTCTTTGTTTTTTGTGATCTTCAGTAAGAATTTTTGAAACCCATCTGGCACAAAATGTGTGGTATTCAAACTTCCCTACAATAATTTCATAAAGTATACTTCGTGAAATTTGTGAGAAATGTTCCGAGAAGTCAGTCATTGTGAAACAGCGATTTTCACAAACTGTCATTGAGTTTCAAGATAAAATTTTCAGTCACTTGGCTTGGCCGACCCCTTTGACTATTGTAATGAACATTGGTGCAGCCATTTTTAAAGTCAATTCACTGCCTTACTATGCTTTCACTCATTATTCCATTTCCATAAACTTCACACAGTTGGCGATAAATTTCAATTGGTTCATGTTTTTTGCCAACAAAACCTTATCACTGAACGCACTTCATAAGTGGTGGGATTTTCAATTGCAGCACACATTTTAATTAACCACAGTGAGAAAAGTAAAAGAGATACAGACCGTGCATGACTGCAGCTTGGTGCGTACTGAATGCCAAAGTTTTTTTACATCAAGATGGTGGCTGTAGCCCCGCCCACACCATTCAAAAACGTCTGTTACTTTCTGGATAGCCTTCATATCTTAAGAGGTTTACTATTTATTATAAACTGCAGATTATTGTCTAGATAACCCTCATATTATAATATAAGACTGAAAATTTGTATCACTTTTATAAAGTATTATTTTTCATGTGTTTTATTGTTAACATGGTTTGTTAACATGTAAAGTTTTAAGAACCCCCTAGAAATCTATTTACTAGGCTAGCAGATAAGCAATTCTTTTATTCTTAATTTAAATTTACATTTTTTTTATTTCCTGGATTTTAAAACATCTTCTTTTTGATCTTCATGTATTATATTATTTGAAAACTAGTTGACAAAAGATATTTCCTATCATATATATATATATATATATATATATATATCTTGTTATCACTTTCACATCTCGGTAGAGGATGTCAAACAACGCCTAGCTTGGTGATAAGAATTTTTGTATGGGTCAGAAATATAGGGTGATAGTCATACTTATCAGGTATTGTATTGTTGTTATCAGTCAAGATATTAGTCTTCATTAAAGTTATCTATTTATTTTTGTTTTAGGCAAGAAGAAGAAGAAGAAGGAAATGCAATGCGTGAGGAAAAAATTGATAATTGTAAAAATAATGAATCAAAGACTTTACCCGATGAATGTGCAATCAAGGGAAATAGCAAAGAATTAGAAAATATTAATGAAAATAAAACTAATCTTACACTAGAAGCTACTAACATAATGAAAAAACCAACGAAAGGGAAGAAAAAGAAAAAGAAACATAAAGCAAAGGAATCTACTGATACAACCAAAAAAGAAAATTCAGATGTTTCTAGTAAAAAAAGAAAATTAGAATCGTCAGATATAAATCAGAAGAGAAAGAAAATAAAAGTTAAGGAACAAAACAATGGTTTTGCCAAATCTACATCTAAATTTAGGAACAATAAAGTACCACATAAAATTAATCAAAACTACCAGAAAAATGAAAATGCAACTTTAACGGGCATGTCTGATGCTAGATTGTTAGCATATGGAATCAAACCTAAAAAATTTAGGAACAAACTTAAATACAGCAAAGAGTCATAGAGTCTCTTTCTAATGTAAATATCTGTACATATAATAAAATGTATTTTTTATGCCATTTTTTTAATTTCCATCCTAAAATATCACATAATTATAATAATCATTAATTCAGTTGGCATTCAGTGTGGCATGTTATTAATAAAGAATCTTTCATTTATATTAAGTTACAATTTTCTTAGTTTATGCTAACCTGTTGTGGATGGAAAAACCCTCAGCTCATGATAACCAACAACCAGAGTTATTTACAGCAGCAGATGGTGCGGCACACAGGGGTTCATTAAGAAATAAAACCCACAATCAAAGTCTATCATTCCATCTCAAAATTATGTTTTTTCGGTTTTAATATACATATTGAGTAACTGCGTTTGGTATATATATATATATATATATATATATATATATATATACAAATTCAATGCAATATTTACATTATTCAAGCTGCCATGCTGGTTACAAAAGTCTATTCCTAAAAGTCTAACTATTAGAGCAAATGCTCTAATAAATATGATTATGATTGTCACACCCAAAAATTAAAAAATGTTTTTAGAAATGGAGGATATCCTCAAAAAATTGTAAATTATATCAAGCAAAGACCAAAAAAAACTACAGTATTCCTAGGAACTACAACAACCAAGGAAAATGTATTACCACTTATTTTTCAGGGCTATACAAAATTAATGGTATAATAAACAGCTCACAATATTCTACAAGCTTCGCCTGTAACAAGAATTTTATTTAGTAATCCACCTACAGTAATTTTTAAAAAGCCTCAAAATTTGAAAAACATATTGGTAAGACCTAAACTACCATCTGATGATCTAACCCAAAATTTAAACAAACCTTTTGGCTGTGAACCCTGTTGTAAGCCTCACTGCAGAACTTTTAATTCAATAATAAATTCAAAACATTTCTGTAATAGCGCAACCAAAAGAAATTGTCCTATAATTGGTAAAATGACTTGTGAATCCAGCAATGTCATTTACCAATTATTGTCATGTAAAGACTGTCTGAAAAACTACATTGGTCAGACCATAACTCCATTGCACATTAGAATGAACAAACATTGCAGCGATACAAACCTTAAAATTACATCCAATCCTATTTCGGCGTATGCAATGGAGCATAACAAAAAATTCGATGAATGTTTTTCTTTAAAAAGTATTAACAAAATTCAGAATTCCCATAAACTTAAAATGAATTATTTAGAAATAGCTCATCAGAGGTTCCTACAAACTAAACATCCAGATGGTCTCAATTTAAGGTATGAATAGTTGTAGATATAAACTATCCTTTACAATTTTAATGTGTTTTATTTTATTAAATTACACATTTAACTACAAATTGAATTTAATAAATTTATATTACTTGTATTATGTAAAATTATTTACTCTTTGTACCTAATTCAAAATTAGTTTAATTAACATATGATGTTTCTTTTGTTCATTGTTTTTTGTTAATATGTTTACTTATTTATATCTCAAAAATTTCTTCTTTTTAGACGAAATATAGAGAATTTCTATGTTTCATTTTTTTGTTTTTATTGAAGATATATACATGACCTGTTATAAAGAAATATTTAATGTCTTGAAAAATGTATACATTTTTCTTATAATTATAGATTGCGTTTCGAAACCCAAATTATTATTAAAAAATTATAATAATGTATTGTATGTATATTGTATTGTATTTATAATGGAATAAACAGATTTAAGTCATTTTTATTAGAGAATTATAGCACATTCAGCAGAGCAAATCTTCAAAATTATCATAAAATACGAGAATTTCTTTTAAGTTTAATAGAGCTGGAATCAGAACTGAAGTTGTGCTAAAACTAATTTCATTATTTTTTTTTTTATTATCATAAAACTATTTAATACATACAACAATGATATTTTAAGGTTTTGCAATAGAATTTTGGTTGGTAAAATATTCTTTTATTTGAAATTTAAGGCTAACTTAAAACAGAAAAAGTGTAAACATCTTTGTTTATTTAAACAAGGAATTGTAGGCATTAAAAGTAGAAATTTTAGGTAATTTTGTAATCAGACAAATGAAACCGGCTGAAGATAAAAAACATGCAGTTTTTACCTTACATACTTGAGATATAGCTTCAGGGCGTGACATGCTTTTTTTATTCATTTATGACGAAGAAATTATACTTTTAATCAAATAAATGTAATAACTTAAGAAAGTTTTTTCCTTAGAAAATTGAATTAATTTAAATAAAATACATGTCAGTGTTTCCAGTCATTTTTTATCCACACACTAAGAATTGCTAGTCTCTATCACTAACCGTTTTTCTTTGAGCCTGAGTATTAGACTCCTCAAAATCCTCCTTCAATTATTAAGACTCTATCACTCTTCCTGAAAGAATTGTAAAAAATGTTTTTTGACGTAATATTATGTTCTTAGCGATTACGTAAGAGTGTGCTACTGACATAATATTGCACATTTTTTACTGTTCCTGTTTTTTCTGTTTTCTGAAGTAATATTGCACAAGAAGCTTTTCTGTAACAACCATATTGTTGCATAAGTGGTTCTGGCATTTTCTACTAGATGTCAGCACATCCTTGATCCTCTGTCATGAGTGTTTACATCTTAACACATTTCTTGCCGAAAAACAGTATTAAACGTACCTTAGGGACTGAAAATTGTTTTTGTGGATAAACTTACCATAAAGGCGGGACCGAAAGGTCCCGATCGCCTCTCGGGAAAGTTCGGCGCGGGACCCATGGGTCCCATCGGCAAACAATGGGTTAATGGGTTTGCTGTAATCACAATGCAGACAACTACTGCATGTTGTTGCGTGTCACCAGTACTGGAGTATTTTATGGTTTTATTTCTAGTGTTTGTTATACCTTGGAAATATATGATGCACAGATGATTGGCTGTGTTTATGTGATGGTGATATGAACACAAATAGTGTAAGTAACTTAGTGGACAAAATAACTAAACAAATAAATAGTTTTCAATAAAAAAGTATATATCTAAACTCTACAACAGTGTCCCTGTATAAAGCAGTAAAAAGTTCAGCAAAACAACATAGTTTAAGGTACAAAAAGAAAACCATTAAGATGTTAAGAAATTGTATCTTAAATGACAGTGACCAACATTTTCTTTCAAAATTAAAAAAAATATTTCAACCGAAAACAGATTGTATCATCTTAATTAAGTAACAACTACGAAGAAGAGCTCAAGGTAGTAATGAGACTAAAGACATTTTTGTGTGTTTCCTACCATCTCCTGCTTGATATATATTCTTGATTCAATAAAGCTGCTCGTAAGGTGGTGCCATTTCGGGTGTAGGTACCACCCGAGCTATGACATTTTAGTATATTAAAATATAGCTCTATAACATCATTTCCTTGTACACAGAAAAAATAATTGTTTTTTTTATTACTCCAAGTGAAATTATAGCTATTTTGGTAATTTTGGGCCCAAATAAGAACGGCTGAAGATAAAAAATGTGAACTGTCAACAGCATGTACATGAGTTATATATAGCTTCATAAAGTGACATGTTTGTATTTGCATTAAAAGTTATATTTTGTTTAGAAAAAATATGAATTTCTTTAGCTATAAATAATTAAAATCATGTCACTCCCTAAATTATAAACCATGTACATAATGAACAAATTTCAAATTTTTATCTACAGTTGATTTTTTTTATTAGGGCCTGATTTCAAAATTGCTTACACACCCTGCCTGCTTATTTTATATGCTTATAATTTCACATGGAGTGATCAAATAAAAAGTGTGTATTTAGATAAGTTATTTTACCACATTCACTGCTAACTTCTATTATTGGAGGAGACACACTGAACTCACTCCAGGTGCTGCCGTCTCCTATCTGAGTCCTTCAGCCATTGTTGCAATATATGTTAAAACTTATTAGCATGCCTAATGAGTTTCAACATTTATTTAGCAGTGAATGTGTTCAAGAGCTATAAATTTACCCTTTAAAAATATTTTCCTATTTAAAAAGACTAAGAGACGGATGACGTCGTAGGGCTTTAGAACTTAATAATTATTTACCGACATATAAATGTGGTGTTATTGCAGCTGTGCAATAAGGACCATTTGAAATTTTGTGTATCCATTGCGGTGCATTGCATTTCCCTAAGGAACGGGTTTCTGATCGCATAAATAGAAATTCTTTTAGTGACTGTTGTTTGCATGGACAAATTTTAATGGAGCAACTAAAATTTTCAAATGAATCGTAGTACGTCTTTTTTAAACCGTCACCCATATTCGATAATAAAAAATAAAAAACTTTAATAAAAAAATAAGAAACATAAACACAGTTTTTGCTCTAGAATTCTTTAATGCAGAAGATAACAGAACAATAAATAGCCATGGCATTTATTGTTTGCGGACAAGTATCTCATATAATAATACCGAGCAAAGCTCAGTTTCCTATTTTAAATTAAATCAGGCTATTGCTGTTTATATAAATTTAATTAATGTAAAAGTTGTAAGGTAGGTAGTTGGTCATCCGATCATATGTTAGTTTGGTTATTTAAACACATATGTGACAGAAACGGTTAAATATAATTTAATTGCCAAAAGTAAGGGCTCTGTGGGGTGCGAAGTGGCGGGGTCTTCATACCCCAACACATGTGCCAAGCCAGAGCGTCCACGAAGCACACGCACAGCCACCTTCTCTCTTCTTCAGTGCTGTACTTTTCGTGCGCGTGCACCTGGGAACTGCCTGATCCAAATCTTGTCTTCTTTGATAATTCCGATCTGGCGGGCTTTCTGTTGAACTACCCCAATTTATAACTTTCTTTTCCTACTACTCTCACCTGTCAGGTAATCTTCCCAACAATCTATCTTAAACTATTCTAATTCTAATTTTCCTTCTATATCCAAGCCAAGGCGGAACAGCATATGCCGAGGGCTGCGTGATCAAGGGAGAGCTTGGTCGTAAATATGCGAACTCTGGATACCTGGCGACCTCCAGTTTAAACCTAGCCTTCCCCAAGTAGAGCGGGACAATGCTTGGGGTGACCTTTAGATCTCCGCTACTTGTGGGAACACAATGAGTACAGAAATTAAAGAAAACCAAACAAAACCAGAGAGCTCTTGTAGCACTCAAAAAGTGAATGAAAATTCACGAAACACAGAGGGATTGATGATGGGCTCTGACCCTAGCAATCCTGATCAAACCCAAAAAACAGGCGGACTTCCTAGTAGAAGTCCAAAAGCCTCCGACTCGGTTAGAGTCGAAACCGATGAAGAAGATGCGATACTGGAGGGCGATCACCAGAAGGAAGAGGGAGCAAAAGTCGAGAGACAGCTCCCAGTACTGTCTAAGTTATGTGGAGCCGCCAGGAAACGCATGGTCTGGTTCCGAAAAAGAGGGTATTCCCAAGAAGAAGCCAGGGAATTGGCCTTAAAACCAATCCCAGAAGAAAGAAATAAAAAATTGAACAAACAAAAGGAGGGAAAGAAACCGAAAAGACCTCACTCTGATGGATCCACTCCGGAGGCCCATCAGAGGAAGAAAACAAAGAACGAAGGAAATCAAGGGGAACACAAGGAGCAATCTGGACAACCCCAGAAACCTTCCTACAAACAAGCGGTAGCTGGTATAAGGGTAGGGGTTTTGCACTCCAACTTTCCCGAGACCCTACTCACAACCGAACAGATGGAGAAGATCCAGAGCTTCATCCTGGAAGCTATCGTGGAAGAACAGGAGGGTCCCTACTCTCCAAGATTCTACGGTATCAACAGGAGACAAGGGGTTCTAATCTTCACCTGCGAAAACACTGAAACAGCAGAATGGCTTAAAGGAAAGCAAGACTCCCTAAAGCCTTGGGAAGAGGCCAGTCTAAGGATAGTACCAGAGGAAGAAATCCCTCGTGCAAGAATTGCGACTGTCTATCTTCCTGATAGTATACTCGATACAACCGAAAAGATAATGAAGCTCTTAAAAGGACAAAACAAAGAGCTATCTGTCGGAGAATGGAATGTTCTGCAGAGAAGCGACGAGGGGAAGTCTGTCCTACTCACCCTGGCAGTCAACTGCGCTACAGCGAACAAACTTGAGAAGGAAGGTCCATGGATCGGCTACAAGTTTGGGAAAGTTCAGCTTAGACTGAAGAAGAAACATCAAGGAAACATAGAACAACCCACAAGGGAAGAGGGGACTACAGAGAAATCTGAGACGGTCACCACAGAAAAAAGGACCGCTGAAGAGATGGAAGTGGATGAGGCCACGAAGGTGTCAGAGCAATCTGTACATACCTTACCTAAAAGGTCTACTCCACAAGCCAGTGCAGCGGTCGAAGATGAAAGACCAACATGTTCTCTCTTCTTGAAGAGGGGACCTTCTCTCAAAGGACCATCCGTCTCGGCTCGAGGAAGAAAAGGGGACAAAGTCTCCAAACAATCCAAAAGAAGAGACGGGGATGGACCACCTGGGGGAGGTGGAAAAAAGGCGTAAGTATGCGCCTAATACAGATAAACCTACACCATGCAAAGGGCGCAACTGACATCTTGGGAAGAAGGTTTATCTCAACAGGCCTGGATATCGCCCTAATCCAGGAGCCTTGGATCAATAGAGGTTGCATCAGAGGACTGACAACTCAGGTAGGTAATCTCATTTATGATCGAACAATTGAAAACCCAAGAACTTGTATTCTAACTTCAAAACTAATAACAGTCTTTCCGATTACAGATCTAATAACAAGAGATCTGGTGGCGGCTACAGTGAAGGTGGCTTCACTGCAAGGGGACAGAGAGGTTACTGTAGCCTCAGCCTACTTCCCCAACCCGTCAACAAGCTGCCCACCGAAAGAATTAGAAAGACTATTGCAGAGACAGAGGCTCGGCCCTCATTCTCAACTGCGACTGCAATGCTCACCATACGTATTGGGGAAGTACGAACACAAACAAGAGAGGTGAGGAACTTCTACAGTTTATGTTCAGCAATGATCTAGTGTTAGAGAATAGAGGGTCAAGCCCAACCTTTATAACTAGAAATAGGAAAGAAGTCCTAGACATAACCCTATCTACAGGACTCAAAAACTTAAACATAGTAAGGTGGCACGTCTCCAAGGAGGCCTCACTATCGGACCACTGTCCAATTAGGTTCGACATAGAGGAGATAGGGGAAAGATACGTGACCCTCAGGGTTCCTAAATCGACCAACTGGAGAGGTTACAGAGAGTCCCTGGCAGAAGAGTTGGAAGAAATAGGACCCTTTCAGAAAAATGAATTTGAATTAGAAAGGTCTGCACAAATAGTAGAGCAAGCTATAATAAAGGCCTACGAGAAAAACTGTCCTCCCAGGCAAAACCGGTTGAAGAGGGATGTGCCGTGGTGGACTGGGAGGTTGGAAACATTAAGAAATAAAACGAGGAAATTATTAAAATGGGCAAAAAGGACAGACGATTGGCTCCCTTATCTACAAGCCCAAAATGAATATAAAAAAGAACTTAGAACGAATATGGAGACCTAACAATGAACAGGAAGGAGACCTTAGAACTACTTCTGGAGACACACTTCCCGGGGGGTCAGCTAACTCGTAATGAGGATACTTATTCTCTATATGGGGGGGGATCCAGTCGGGAGGTGGCAAAAGCCAGACAGTTGTCTAACAGACTATTCACACACGAAAGAATTAAATGGGCGATAAGATCCTTCAAGCCATTTAAATCTCCTGGGGCGGATGGAGTTTTTCCAGCCCTTCTTCAAGAGGGGCTGGACATTCTATTAAATACCCTTAGCATTCTATTTAGAAGCAGTTTCGCCCTAGGATATATACCAAAGAACTGGAGGATAGCACTAGTGGTGTTCTTGCGAAAAAATGACAGGGATCCAACAAAACCCAGTTCGTACAGACCCATAAGCCTAACCTCCTTCATGGTGAAAACTATGGAAAAAATAATAAATAGACACATAAGGGACGTAATATTACTGGAACACCCACTTAGTCCCACACAATACGCATACATAGAAGGAAAATCAACCACCACTGCTCTCCACAGTTTAGTGAGAGAGGTGGAGAATACCTTCAAAAAAAAGGAAGCCCTAGTCAGCGTCTTTATGGACATTGAAGGAGCTTTCGACCGAGTAGCATATCAATCCATGAAGACTGCGATGGAACGTTTTGGAGTTTCCCCAGACGTAGTCAAATGGATAGTAGCCCTCCTAAAAAGCAGACAGGTGAAAGCCAAGTACGGGGACGAATCGGCTGCGATCACGGCCCAAAGAGGCTGCCCCCAGGGGGGAGTCTTATCTCCTCTCCTGTGGGCGATGGTAGTGGATGATCTCCTAAGAAAAGCAGAGAAGAGGGGGATAAGGCTACTATGTTATGCGGACGACCTATGATTAAAGGGAAAAACATAGGCAGGCTGGAACGCCTAATACAAACAGAACTGAACTTCATAAGCAACTGGTGTCATGGGGAAGGTCTGCGGATCAACCCATCAAAAACTAATATGATTACCTTTACCAGGAAAAGGAAATTCCAGCTAGCAAAACCGGTCCTGGAGGGAATCAGCATTAACCAAACAAAAGAAGTGAAGTATCTGGGTTTAATCCTGGATGAGAAGCTCACTTGGAACTCCCATATTAGAAACAAGACATCCAAAGCAATAATGGCCCTTGGGGCCTGTAAGAGACTCTTTGGATTTAAATGGGGACTTAAACCCAAAATGATATATTGGATTTATGAAACCATAGTAAAACCAATGGTCACATATGCTGCTCTAGTGTGGTGGCCGAAGGTCGAACAAACAACAGCTGCAAGAAGGCTACAGAGTCTTCAGAGGTTAGCTTGCTTAAGCATCACGGGAGCAATGAGCTCCTGCCCAACACTAGCAATGGAAGCGGTTCTGGGTTATACTCCTCTTGGCCAGGAAGTGATGAGAACAGCTGCGATGAGCGCAATGAAGCTTCTAGGAACAAAGGTAATAAATGCTACCTCCCTAGAAGGCCACATGAAGATATTGGAAAATTTTCCTGAGGCTGAAATGCTAACCAAAGTATCTGATACTATGGTTAAGAAATACTCCTTTGAAAAACCATACACGGTCTCTATCGGAAGTAGGGAGGAATGGATTAAAAGGGAGGCCTACCCAAAAAAAGGAGTCCTGAAGTTTTACACCGATGGTTCACTCCTAGACTCAAGGGCAGGATATGGAATACATGGACCTGGAGTTGACATGGCTGTGCCCCTAGGAAGACATGCCTCAGTTTTTCAGGCGGAGGTCATGGCAATAGATTCATGTTCTAGAAGACTCACACAGTTGGGGACAAAAGGATTATCATACCTAATACTCTCTGATAGTCAGGCTGCACTGAAGGCACTGGATACCTGTTCGATTGATTCGAAAGCGGTCTGGGAATGCAGGAATGCTCTAGCAGAGCTAGCAACAAATAACAGAGTAACACTCGGATGGGTGCCGGGTCATGAAGGAATTCATGGGAACGAAAAAGCGGACATCCTCGCCAAAAAGGGAGCAGAATCCACATTGGTGGGGCCTGAGCCACGTTGTGGAATATCCTTCTCCAACATTAAAGCTCTGGTTAAAGATTGGGAAAAGAGGACAAGATACAAGAATTGGAGCAGAGCCTCGGGTTTAAGAATATCCAAAATGTTTATCTCTCCTTATGCAAAAGGGTGGACAGCTCTCCTAGACCAGAATAAGGAGGATATAAGACTGATATTAGGAATGTTGACAGGACATGGCCCTCTGAGGAAGCACCTTTTGAAGGTAGGCCTTAGTCGGAGCAGCGAATGTAGACTCTGTGGAGAAGAGGAGGAGTCAGCAGAGCACATTTGGTTGGATTGTCCTGCCATCGTAGAGACTAGGAAAAGATACTTGGGAGCATATCTCCTCAGCCCCAAGGACACCAGAGAACAGGAGCCCTGAAATCTGATTGGTTTTTGCAAAAGCCTCGGTTTTTGAGGGCACAAATAAAAGTAAGGGAGGCGCAAAGGTCCTTTTAGGACTAAGTGCGGGGACAAAGTGTCCTCTTCCCTCAGAAGGAAAAAAAAAAAAAAAAAAGGGCTCTGTGGTGTAGTGGTAGCACACTCACCCGGCAAGTGAGATCCGAGTTCAAGTCCCAGGGGAGCAAGTACTATGTATAATTTAATGTATCAAAAGAGACTGATGAACAAAATATACTCACACTATGTTGAGTACCAATGGAGCAAGTACTTTTGATTCATCAATTATTTGTACTAAATAAGGCTTATGCATGTATAACACACATATATAATTTCAATAAACATTGATCACAAAAATATATATATATATATGTATATATTGTCTCTGTGTCAACAGTTACAGTACAAATGTGATAAGCAATCAAAACAAGCATATAGAGGAACACAGTATTCTATTGTTGAAAATACTAAAAACAAAGTTGAAATTAGCATAACTTTTTTATAGGCTCCACAAATTGTATCAACTAGATTCTGCACTATGTTTGCTTGGTTCTAACCTTTAATGTTGCCTTTTGCTGATGGATTTTAAATCTCTGAGACTGATTACGTTTAACTCCAAAGTATTTTGGGTGTTAATTACAATGAAGAGGCATATCATCAAAATTTATCTGAATCTTGCAGTTAACAAGTTTTTTATTAAGAAGAAAATGTGCACTACCATCTTTAGGGGAGGGGGAATCTGTCTAAATTAATATATTTAAAAATTTTTAAAAATCAATTCTATTTAATAAACTTTATTTTTTTAGAGGCTAAAATATATTTGACTCAGTGTATATGATACAAAGGTGTATTGCCAGTACAGATCTTGTGGCAGGCCATTGTTTAGGTGTATGAAAGAACTTTGCAATGTGTTATATTTTAATCACCCCCATCGCTAAGCATGCTATTTAAAAGATATCAAAGTGAAAGGAAATATAGTAGACTGTAGATCATGTATAAAAGGACTTTTCTTCCGCATTGTATCTTATGCTATAGAGAGTTGAATAAATTTGTACAGCAAACCTATTTTATCAAACCTTTTTTTGGTATTTATTTACATTAGCGTGACCATGGAAAATGGACTTTTTTTCATGGGTTGGGCATTTATAGCCAAGTATTATTATCACAGGTGCATATGAACTGGGGAAAATATATTATTGTAGACAATAGACAATAGACAATAGACAGTTTCTTTATTCATGTACATAGAGTTACAGAATTGGTGTCAAGTAGGTAAAGGTAATAATTTAGGATATTAGTCAGCAATGTAGAAAACAGTGGATAAACCATTTTAAGCACTATGATTAATGGTTTCCTCCAGTTTATTAAATTCTTCAAGGGAGTAAAATGTCCTCTGTAGAAACCATTCTTGGAGTTTCTTCTTGAAGCATTTCTGTCCACTGTTTTATTTTCAGATGGTCTGGAAAGAATATTGAAGAGTTTTAGGTCCTGCATAGCTTGGCTTCCTCTCGTACAGAGCAAGACGATGAATTGGCAGAGCATAGTTCATGGCGTTCCGGGTGTTGTAATGGTGCATTTCTCCCAGCCTTGTAATGTTCTGTGAGACAGCATAGCAGATCACTTCAGCCACAAAACAGAGATATCACAGTCAAGATTTTAAGATTTTGAAAAGCTTGCCGGCAAGTAGCCTTTGGGTCTAGTCCTGCCAATGTTTCTCACAGCTTTCTTTTGAAGTATTAGTACCCGTTGGAGATTCCCGATGGAAGAGTTTCCCCATACCACTAATCCATATCTTAGATGTGCTTCAAAGAGTGAGAAATACGCAGTTTTTGCTGTGTCCAGATTGGCTCATTTTTGTTATTCTTTTTAATACATATAGGCTACTGCTGAGCTTTCTGCAGAGTTGGTCTACATGTGGAGTCCAGGTTAGATTGTTGTCAATGATGATTTCCTAGGTAGTTAGCTTCATTTTTCAATTCAATATCTGGCAAGCCCATGTATTACTGCACTTGCTCTTCCTAAGTTCAGTTGTTGGGTTTTGCGGTCATTTAATATAAGATTGTTTTGGTGACAGTATTGCTTTGCCATGTCCAGGGCTACAAAGGAAGATATTTCAAGTTCTGGTATTTGTTTCTCGGCCACCAGCAAGGCTGTGTCATCAGCATACATCATGACTTGGCAGAACTCTTGTAGATATTTTGGGAGGTCATTAGTTAACAGAATAAAAAGCATTGGTCCAAGAACTGAGCCTTGGGGAACACCTCTGTCAATTAAAAGTGGTGGTGATCTAGTTTTATAAATTGTATTGTTTAATGTATATGCTATCTCTACTGTTTGTGATCTGCCTGTAAGATAACTTGACATCCACTTTCCAGAAATCCCTCTTATCCCCATGTTCTTCATCTTTTCTAATATAAGATCATGCTCCAAGCAATCGAACGCCCTACTGAAATCCAGGAAAAAATGCACTGATGGCAGTTCCTTCCTCCATTTCATTCAGCACAAGCTCAGTGAAATTTATTATGGCAGAAGTTGTTGATCTGCCTTTGAGGAATCCATGTTGCTGGCTTGTGATGATGTTGTTTACTGTCAGATGGTTCAAGAGTCTGACAAGGACAATTTTCTCAATTACTTTGGATATTGTTGATAGGAGTGATATGGGGCGGTAGTTTATCGATTGAGGTGCTCGGATTCTTTTTGAGTTTAGGAAAGACTTTTGCTAGTTTTAATGCTTTGGGAAAAATTCCTTGGGTGAAAGATAGGTTTATGATGAATGTAAGTGGAGGTGCAATTTCTTCCTTACAGTGTTTTAGTAGTATGGAGGACACTTCATCAATTCCAGAGGACGGTTTGGATTTAAAAGAAGATATGGTGTTTGTTACTTCGATGACTGATACTGGTAGAAAAGTCAAGTCAGGAATATAGTCAGTTTCTAGCTCATTTAGTTGTGGCCTTTGTTGTATCTGGCCAGCAGCAGTAAGAGTTTTTTCTCCGCCACTGAGACAAAATGTTGATTGAAGTGTTGAGCAATTTCAAGCGGCTCCTCAATCAGTTCATTTTTGACTAGTAAGTTGAAGGTTGATCCTGTAGTTGACTGTATTATATTGATGCCTTTCGGACATTATTGCGTTAAGGAGCAGGGGCATCACGTGATCTGGGATTCGACTTTTGCAAGCTCGAGTTCATTTTTTTTTCTAAAAGAGCAAGCAGTGCGCAGCGGGCAGGCATCGTTGACAGGATTAACGTATTAGTCAGACTAATAATACGAATTGCTTCCACGTAAGATACCGAACACCCAACAAATAGGTGTGCCATTACCACTACTGAACTAGGAGGTTAAGAATAGACGTGGAGGAACAACGGTAGTTCAAAATGGCGTCCCTTCTTTATTTCAGTAATACCAAACTGTCAAATATGGATAGTGTTGCCAGAGGTACGATAATTATCGTAAAGGTACGATAATTTCATTGATTTTATGCGCCGGTAAGATACACGATGGGTAGTTATTATCGTACCATGAAAGATTTTTGACAAATTTATACAAGTAACAAACCAAAAGTGAATTATAACATAATTTATTATACGAACATAACATACTTTTTCATTAAATGTGTTTGGTACGATTATTTTATATGAAAGTACGATAATTTCTCGTTGTTGGTATGATAATCTGTTTATAAAATCTGGTTATACTGAGTTTGAGCAGACGCAGAGTTATAGGAAACTGTAAAAAACGGAGTTTTCAGAAGATTTAAAAAAATCGTAGCTCCTTTGATTTTCGTTGCTGACGAATTTTTTCTTCAATATTGTTTTCAGGAAAAAAAAATGAACGTACCTTCCCATGGTCACGTTAATGTAAATTGATACCCTTTTCTCAATAAATTGATCACAACTTCAGCACAGTTTGAAGTCACTTTGTTCTATAGGGAAACTGACATTGAGAATGGAGAATATGTAGTTGTAAATTATTCGTTTAATAAGAACTATTCAGAAGAAATGTTCTACCCGTTCTGGTTCCTTTTTATCCTTACTTTCCAAGAATTGTTCATGCACTTGTATGAGTTCTGTTCAAAAATATCACAACTTAGGTTTTTTTTTATTCTTTATTTACTCATCAATCTCAATTTTGTTCCCTCCAAAGTAATTCCCATTAGATATTATACACTTGTGCCAATGTTTTTTTCCAGTCCTCAGAGCACTTCAAAAAGTTATTTTTGTGCTCTTGTTCAGATACCATCCTTATATCGTCAATCGTTGTCCTTTCATGGACTTCTCCAGTTTCAGGAACAAGAAAAAGTCATAGGAGGTCATATCTGGGGAATATGGTGGCTGCGGCATCATTAGTGTGTTTGTTTTAGCCAAAACTCACACATAAGTAACATGTGTGAGCAGGTGCATTATCGTGGTGCAAAAGCCAATTTTGTTCTTCCAAAAATCAGGGCGTTTCTGGCGGATTGCTTCGTGCAAATTGCGCATAATTTGCAGAACATATTACTTATTGACATTTCCTGCAATCGAAAAACTGTAAGCGAAACTTACACATTCAACCTTACTTGGCACACTTTTTTCGATCTTTGCTCATGCGGCAGTTTCCATTGGAATGATTGAGCTTTGGTTTCTACGTCAATAAACCATAAACCTATGATTCATCACTTGTTGTGACCCTCTGGAGCAAATTTAGGCCATCCCAGACTGAGCGTAACAGCTCATTAGCAATGATAACACACTGCTTTTTTTGTTCAAAATTTAGCAAAGATGACCACAATTCAGAATACCCACATCTTTCAGGCCTGCAACAGCCAGAAATCTAAATTCATTTTTAAGTTTTCATGTAAAATTTTGCAAACTGCAGATTTTAAAATACCAAGAACACTGGTTTTGTTGATTTCCCCACCAAAACGTTCAATGTTTGCAAGATTTCTGGCCATTGAGGCTTTCTGGATCTTTTCACTCAAATACGGCCATCTCTAAATTGCCAAAACCATTCTATTTGAGTATCACCCATTAACTAAAAATCCAAAAGCATTTTATATCAAATCATTTTTATTGCGAAGATAATATTTTACAATTGCATAGCGAACATCAATGTATTATAATTTAAAATTTTACACATTCAAACCACATCAATCTCATTCAAACATACAGTTTTACAAACACTTCTTTCATTTCTAGCCAATGTAACCTACTTTATAAACAGGGAGTCAGTCACTCCAATTGGGCGGTTTTCCAGTTGAATTCCAAAAATTCATCAGTATTATAAAATGCCTGTAACACCAAAATGCGTTTAAGGCAAGTTTTTTTATGTCTTCGGCGTTTGGGCATTTTTTATTGAGTTGGGCAGTCTGTTAAGAAAATTAACACCTTCCTGCGAGGGCAAGTGTTCATAAACTACCATTCTGTGTTGTCCCGTACGGTAGTTATGTCTGCTTCATGTCTCGTATGCACATGCGTGTATGTCTTGGCCTCTGGATAAGGTGCATTTGAACATACATAGTTCTTTCCAAAATGTAGAGACAGGGCAGAGTCAACAGCTGCAATTCCTTGATAGCTAGTCTGCAAGACTCTAATTTTTTTTGTTTTAGAGTTTAATAGCTCTCTGAAACTGATAGTTTGCATAAGCTCCCCAGAGGACCTAACCTTAGGACAGATGGGGAAAATCAAGCCATAATACC
This sequence comes from Homalodisca vitripennis, assembly GCF_021130785.1. Taxonomy (NCBI): domain Eukaryota; kingdom Metazoa; phylum Arthropoda; class Insecta; order Hemiptera; family Cicadellidae; genus Homalodisca; species Homalodisca vitripennis. The sequence continues at coordinate 122,898,753 of NC_060208.1, forward strand.
TAACTTCATAATACCATACTAAATCATCAGTACCTAACTCGGGCAGTATTTTTCTAAAAACCTCATAACAAAGATTCCTGAGGAAATTTTGGCACAAACGTAATCAATGTGCTCATTCCACGTCAACCCTCGATCATATCGATTATCTCTGAATTGTCAAGTTAACTTTTGCCCAAGGCATTCAATCATAGTAAAAAACAGAACAAGCACATGTAACAACATATGCAACAGGGCTCTTTGGCTCACTGACTGGGCAGAGCACAGCAAATTCCAGATGGCAGTCTCGGAGAGGGCCTCCTACCCACACCATAACCGATCTGAGGTGGCAAGTTGTGTGATAACTGGCCAGTAAAGGAGGTCGAATAATTTAAAGGATAAACATTGTACAGGAGAAAATGTAACACGTTCGCTACCACCATGTTAAGAAAAGTCGTATACCCACAGACCAGCCGGCTGAAATATGAGCCGCACGGTTTCTTCCCGTGCACCGGCATCCCAAATATGCGCCGCTCGGGGCACCTCAAATAGACTGACGTCCCATATTTGCGCCACTGTTTGCATGCCACTTTTATTGCCATGAAAAATCACTGGTCTATTTTAGAGGCTTGATACTTTTGTATTGGTCTATGGGGATGTCTGGCTCACATGTGGGACGCTTGGTCTCTGGATATCTTAAAAATTAAGTCCCGCACAGTTGATAAACTTGTTCATTGCAGCCTACACTGTTCTTGTTGTAAACCTCACACCACGGGCTTCTTTCTTCTGAACTACGGTTGAGTTTAAGTTTTGTTAGTATTTAGAAACTATTGTAGAACAAAATGGAACGAAATAAGAAACGTAAGCTTGTGTGTACTGACAGTGAAACAGATCGTCAGCTGAGTAATAGTGACTGTGAATCTGACTCAAGTTCTTTGTTTTCATCGGATGGACAGAGTGAGTACGTTGCGAGCTCTAATAGTAGTGATGATAGTAGTGTAGTAGAACAAAATGAATTGTTTGACATTGAGGCTAATGAAATTGTAAATAACTCCAACATTGTCACTGATGAAACTGAACAGTCTCAAAATAATCCGGTAATCCGGAGGTTGTGGTTCAAACAAAGCTGAGAAAAGGGGAGTCTACCAGTCACCAAAAGGGAGATGTTACTGTTATGAAGTGGCGTGACAAAAGAAATGTGTTAACCATTTCAACATCGAATGGACCTGAGATGGAGTTGGTAACAAACAAAATAGGGGAACAAACAATGAAGCCTAGCATGGTTGTCCGTTACAATAAAGGCATGAGTGGGATCGATCGCAGTGACCAGATGGTCTCGTATTATTCCACTCCCAGAAAGTCTCTGCGATGGTATGTTAAAATTTTTTTCCACCTGCTAGACGTCTCCCTGTGGAACGGTGTCTACATTTTCTCAAGGCTTGCCACTAAAACAACCTACCTGAAGTTCAGGGACATCGTAATAAAAAATTACATTCAGATAGAGCCCATGCCAAGGAATCCTTGCTTCAGCCACTCTTCACAGTCTGCCCATACTCCCGTGAAGCTGGAAAAGCGTCTGAGATGCCATGTTTGCAGAGAGAGAAACCAGAAGAGGAAGCAAACATTTTATACCTGCTCCGTCTGCAGAGACTCAAATATCAAACCGTTTGGCCTATGCATGCCAACTTGTTATAACCAGTGGCACAATAATTAGACTATGAATGTGTGAGCACTTAAATATAATGTAACGTGGTACATTCAGAATATTTGTGTAAATTTAATAACTTATATAAATGTTCACTTATTTTGTAAAATAGTTATGACTTATGGGTTAACAGTCGTGTATTATGTCTTGTAGAGTAAAAAGAATCCCATTTGTGTTTTTGTACTATGAAATAAAATAAACTTAATTTTCTTATATTCTACTTTTTTAATTTCTAAAATTAAAATTCTTGTAAGCCTATAGCCTAATAAGATATGTATAATAATACATTCAATGAACTTGCATTTATGACTCTGTTGTTTGAGCTTTTGTACCATGAATTAAAATACTCTCATAATGAGATATGCACGTTTGATTGAAACTTACCCTAAAACCTACAGTAACTGAGCAAATAAATAATGGCTCATATATGGGACGCTTTTTTTTTTTTTTTTTTTTTTTTTTTTTTTTTTTTTTTTGTTCTCTTAGGACAAGAAGCTTATAAACTGCACTTAGTCCTGTAAGAACCTTTGCGCTGCTTCCGGAGTGATAGGATATTCAGGATGGGTAAGGTTAGGGAGTAGGGGCCGCCTCCTGTCGAGATCCATGAGGAAGAATTAGGGCACTAACATCTCAAAGTCATCCTGGAAGGAGGGGAGGCCAGCTCTGAACGAGCCTCTACAGTCAAAGTAGGCAGGGGGTGGCACACCCTTGTTGAGGTTAACAAGAACCTCTGAGGTAAGGGAACAAATCCCACCAACTCCAACAGTCATCTTCCACAGTAGATTAGACCTATTGAATTGCCCATGAACCCCAGAATCTCAACATTTGCGGTTAGTGATGTGCCGCTACTGGACATCCATAAGGTGGCCCAGATTTTGCTGTGCCCAGTGGTGGGTTCAACTGGAAGGTATAAACCAGCCAGAAGTGATCCCTACTGGGTAATATGGGACGCTTGGTCTATGTTAAGATTTTGATACTATAGACCGAGCGTCCCACATATGCGCCGCCGTAAAAAATTACGCAAATCAGCAATATATCAAATAAGAACATTACAGACGTACATTTTAGGTTATTTTGTTGAATTATAGCTCAATTCAACAATATTTTATCCTTGGTCTGTGGTTAGTCTCACACCAATTATTCTCGGTCTGTGTAGAAAAACCACATTTTGTAACGTTGGTCTGTATGGTAGCGAACGTGTTAAGGAACTGATTAATAATGCCATGGGTTTAATGCAAAGACGTGGCATTCTGAATGTCAATGTAAGACATAAGAAACTGAGATTTTTATTATTCATTGATACCATTTTCTGAGAGATTAATGTAAAAAAAGTAAGAAACTTGAAATATAGCAATACCTGATGATGTACATCATTATAGTTATCAATGAGCCAAAGCCATTCAAAGTTTTACTATGTTACATCAAATTAAGCCTAAATATTATTAAAACTCAATTATTGTGACTAACAATTTTACTTTGGGTTTAATATTGTTATTTATTAAAGGAAGGATTCATAGTTTAATGATTACTTCATATAAAGTGTCTTATAACAAGGCACATATTAACACAATCATGCTGATTTTAAAAGGAGAATTTTTAATACAAATAGAGCCAAGAATGCACTCATACAAGTAATGCACAGGTAATGTTAAATATTTACTTTTAATGTATGTGGGAAAATAAAAAGCTACAGTGACAATATAAATATTTTATTGTGTATTAATAATATTTTTAATTATGCATAAATAAAAGTTCAGTACTTTCTTTTCTTCATTACTTTCATAAAGAGTACCATATCTGAAACAAAAGAGAATTATTATATAAGATAAATAAGTTTGATTTGAAAGGATAAGAACAATGAACAAGTATTTTCATTTATTCATTAAGTTCAAACATGAATCAAATGGGAGGATACACTGTAAGTACTGAATATCAAATTGAACAAATATGAAAACATTGTTTCTTAAAGTTCTGAAAACTGGAAAACAAAACAGAGGTGGTAAGAAATAATTTTATGATTGGCTTATTTAAAAACTGTACAAAATGAAGGAACAATTATTATTTTACATAATTTCTTAAAAATGACCGATCTAACAATTTTATTTAAAAAAAAAAATATGTCAAATTAAAAAGAATTACAAAATTCAATTTGTGCTGCCCAGCTTGATATTAATCTTAAATACATAGAGAAAAGTAATAATAAATGCAAGGCAGCATGGTAAATCATAAACAATTATTGTGGCTCTGCAAAACAGGAATAATTAAACATTCATCCCAATACTCTTAATCAATATTTCATTAAATATTACATCTAGTGAATTAATTAAAAGAATTCATTGCATTGTTTTAGCATGAAACTTGTCCATTCAAACGATGATTAAAGCCCAGAACCTATTGATTTCTACATAGACAATAAATACACAATGGAATCAACTCTTTCCATTGGTACCAAAAACATTATGCCATATGCCAATTCCTAAACGTATTTTTTTAGAAATTGAATTTTCCCACACGACATGTATACACACATACCAGATTTCAAAGTCTATTGGTCACATGTATGTTTGGCCACATCAGATCTAGGGTTGAATACTATAAATTAAGGAAAATATTTTTACTTTTAAAATGTAACACAATTTTACAATGTTAAGTAAAATTTTAATAAATTATTATACAGTAGAAAAATAAAATGAAACTTCCTTTTACAGATTGTTCAAAAAGGTTACACTATATTTTATCACATAATTTTGAAAAAAAAAACTAAAAAATCATTTTTATACTTTGAATTAAAATAAATATCAAGCAAATTCATTTCAAAATCATCACAAATAATAAATAAAAGTTCATTTGCTCAACTGGTTTTCATCTAATCAAAATAGTGTTCAAAGAATGCCCTTATACTGTGCTTTGCCTTGATTTTTACTTACTTATAAATATTACAATGACGACGACTAACATCACCCACATCCAACATTTCCAAGCACGGCGACTATGCTCCTGCAGTCTCTCTGATTCTACCTTCAGCTGAGAGAAATTCTTTTCTGCCAGATTCGATGACTTGTCTACAGTCTATACAGATCAAAATGTTGTCACTACCCAGATCACTAATAATTTAATGCAGTAAACCACATCTATTTTAGTGAACTAAGTAACCATTTTCTAATCATTTACTGCAATAATAATACAATGAGCCAACCAACTAGTGGAAAGTAAATCAGTGAACATTCTTTGGTTATTGAGACTTCTACCTTCTGATCTCAGAAATCATAAATAAATATTTGATTGTTTGTATTTAGAGTTGTATAAATATCTACCCTAATCATATGAACACTAGTTATATAGTCAGCTTTGACATTTCTTAAATTACATCATAAGTCCAGACCCAGGTAGACACTGTTGGTTGAAAATAGTCTAATGTAACACAATGTGGAAAATTGTATGTAATGAATATTCTGACATCTTAGCTTTTTTTAGCTGAAATGCCATTTTGGTAATGAATGTTTTGGGAATGACAATAAAGGGAAAGATGCATTTTTGGTAATGAATGTTTTGGGAATGACAATAAAGGGAAAGATGCATTAGACAAAAACAATATAAATGGTTGATTAATTTGATGTCAGAATAAAAAATTGTTGCCAAGAAATCAAAAACTTTTAATCTACCACAGCCTGAAAATCTCAATTGCTCAATTTAAACCAGTAAATTTATATATCTCAAATATTAATACCCTTTTGACCCCTATATGTTTATAATTCCTTAATACAATAGAATTCTTTCCATATTTTCAAAATTTTGTAAATCTATAAATATTAAAGGCAAAGCCCTTAATCACTCACTCATTATTAATTATCAATCTTATAAATATCTCTAAAAGTAGAAATTTGGCACATGCCTCTGTTTCCAGTAATTGTTCCATACATTTCATAACCTTCACTAACTTCTCCATTTCAAAAGTCTCAGTTGACCTGTATTTTTAAGTTGTCAGTGGAAACAGGAAAAATGGGTATATTTATTGATTGATAATCTATTGCTGTACAAATTTCAACTAAGCTAAAATCTAGAAAATAATTTATTTATGTAGCATTACTATTTATTAAATAATTTATTTATTTAGCACTACTATTTATCAAAAAGATTCCTAACTATTACAATCTATATTATCTACAGAGAGTATTTAAGAACACAACCACAATAAACTGCAGTACAGTCATTACCTCTATATCTCTTTTTATAATTTCACCAGCAAGCTGTGATTTCTCCTTCATGTTTTTTGCCAGACTCAACATGTTTTCTGCAATTTTTTCATGCATATTATGGTGGTACTTCAGTAGAGCATCCATATCTTCGCTAGATGACATGGACTGTCTTTGACGAAGGCCGTCTGTAGCAACAAGTTTTAATTGAAAAAATTCCTACAAACACGTTATTTTCAAATCAATTAACTATTTATTATACTTATAGTAATAATTATTAATTACAATTAATACACTATTTATTATATAAAAAAGTACACATTCCAAACACATTAATCAGAACTGAAGAATTTTGAATAAAATTTAGTTATTTTATTCTATGTGATTAATCAAAAGTAAAACATAAATTTACCTTTAATTTGAGATACTGAACATATGATAAAGTATGATTGATCTGAACATTTTTGTATGACACAAATTGTTCCATCTGTGCTTGTGCTAAATTAGCAACCAAAATAATTGTCAATATTTTTCATTACTAAAATTAGGAGCTGTAGAAAAAAAGCAGAGTAAAGATAAATGAAATGTCATTTTAATTTTATTTTCTCAAAATTATGGACATGTGGTAGTAAATAATGTAATAAACCATTGACAAGGACTAAAATTAACAAAAAACTAATGTCTTGTAGCATTTAATGATTAGAGCAACTGGTTTTATATGCAAGGAAAATGAGAATTGTGATTGCCACATGGTCCGTGGATCATATTCCTTACCACAATATTATAAAATATAGAGAATTCTTATCAGTATGATACTTTGGTACAGACTCATTGATTAATTTGAGCTGAATCTCGGAAGTTGGACCCTTATAGGATCAATAGCATAGTAATGTGGCATGTAATAACACCAAAAACATTATTTTTAATGTGTCTCTTTCTACTTATTGAAGTTGTTTTTGAACACCCTAGAAAAGATGGCAGGACGATCTGGTGGGATATTGTTTCCAGTTAGAGATGACAATACATCTGGCTAGTATGGTTTACAGGTATTGTCTAATAAATATGTGGTTTCCCAAACTTTAGGCTGATTGCCAAAGAATTTTGATATCTTTGAACATGTTTTGTGAGTAACCTTGAAATAAGATGGCAGTACAACAACTTTACTTAATTTTATTAAGTAGAGCCTTATTCAACACAAAGAAGTCCTGTAGTCCCTTGTTAAACTTAACACGTAGCTCTGACTGATGGTTTAATAGCTCACCTGCCACTCAAATTTACAGTACGGCATATGTCTGGTACAATAAACTGCTGATATATGTTTTTAGAGGCATGAATATGTGAAGAATATTCATAAATTGCCCCCTTTCTATAGCATGAAAATTGTACCATTGTAATCCATTATTGTTTTCTTTAACCATTTAAATAATCTTTGGACTCCCTTTAGATTCTCCAAGAGGAAATAGAAGAGGATATGCCATTAGGTCATAGTAAGGGCTCATAACTGACAAAAATGAATCTACCTTATCGGTGGTGAACTACTACTACTACTACTACTACTACTACTACTACTACATGATGGATTTATGGTAGCTCAATTCATTGGAATTATAAATTGCAGAGATTTCATCAGCACTAAGATTATTGAATTATCTCATATCAATTGTGAAATACTTTAAATAAAACTAATTTCTAAGCGTGCTTTTTTGTAGGAATGTGCACTTGGGTTAGTAGGTCCATTAATTTGGTCAACGTTTCTTGTTTTAAATGTTTGTTTTCATTCCATTTTAGCTGTCCAAACTAAGGTGTCAATGAAATATAATTGGCTTAGAGGGTACCTCACCATTTAGTGGTAATTAATTTAGAAATATACTGATGACTTAAACCTTTAGAGTGCTGGATATAAATTCTGTATTTTCCCGTATTGTGCAATTATGAGGCGTGTTTTTTTAAGTAAGGTTCGTTTTGTTGTAGACACTATTAGTTCGAGCCCATGCATCGTGTACCAGCATGTCTTTGGAAGAACTGTGCTCAATTTCAGCTCTATAGCTAACCTGTATGATTCTGTACTTTCAAAATTTTTAAACCTATAAACTCACCGACCGCGTGTGAGGTTCGCTCAGTGATATGGTTTATGTCAGCATGGAACCTGCCTGCTGCAAAAGTTCATCGACAGACTTGCAAAGTGTACGGTGATACTGGTGTGAGTGAAAGCAAAGTGCGTAAGAGGATAAGACAATTCAAAGATGGCCGTGATAATGCACACTCCGGTCGCCCTTCTTTAGTTACAGACGATTTGGTGGCTTCAGTTGAAGCGAGGATTCGTGAGAACAGGGGCTTCATAATAACAGGAATTTCTGATGTGTCGAGATCAGTGCTTTACAACATTGTTTCTGAACTAACAGAGGATCACAAAAACTAAAGATTTGAGTGTGTAATGAAGTTCTTGCCTCGTTATTACGAAGAAGGTGACAGCTTCTTGAGTCAGATTGTAACTGGAGACGAAACGTGTTTTGCAAATCACGCCTGAATAAAAGCAACAGAGCATGCAATGGAGACATACACACTCGCCTGTAAAGGTGAAGGCCCAAACAGAACCTGTCCCTACACAAAATTATGGCATCAGCGTTTTGGGATACACGTGGTGTTTTATTGGTCGACGTAATGCAACCAAGAAACCACTATCAATGCAAAAGCATACTGCTAAACACTGAGAAAGCTACGCAGAGTGATTCAAAACAAAAGACGCTGCATGCTGACAAGGGAATTGTCCTTCTCCATGACAATGCATGACCTCACAATGCACGTCAGACCCACGATTTATTGGGCAGTTTTCACTGGGAAGTTTTTGGCTACCAACTCTTCAGTCCTGATCTTGCACCGAGCGATTACCATCTGTTCCTCCACCTAAAACAACACCTCACTGGCAACAGTTATAATGATGATGACAATGTGAAAACGGCCATGAACTCTTGGTTATCAGAGCAGGCGGCAAGTTTTTATGAAAGAAAGAAAGAAAGAAAGGAACACTTCTTTATTGAGGCGAAATTAGGACCACATGGTCCTTTCTTACATTTAACCTCTTAAAAAATTAATCTTAATAATGTAAATTAAGGCTAATTAACTATAGCTTACACTTACAGTATTCCATTCACTCTTCCATTCACACAGTCACGATTCAAAGAGTAGCCCCCGCCGCCCGCCACGATCATTCGGTCCAGGTATTTTCCGTCTCAGCTCCGCCACAAACCGTTTTCCGGCTCTCAATTTGTTTGACAGGATCTGGCAAGGAGTTCCATAATCTACATGCGGTAACGGTGAAGGATCGGGTATAGGTTTTGGTTCTGTGTATTGGAATTCTGAGACTTAGTGCACCAGACCGAGTTTCTCTTGCGCCAATCCCCGCCAAAAACTGAAAGTTTTTTCAGATAAATATTTTGGTGAATCCGTATTAATAATAGAGTGCAACAATGACAAAATTCTAATCGATCTTAAATCAGCTAATTTTAGAATTGATGATTGAATAAAATATGGTGTAACATGATCCCTACGACGTAAATCAAACAGAAAGCGAATGCAGTAATTTGGTGCTCTTTGCAGTTTAGTGCTAAGGGCTACAGTCATGTCATTGATTACAGAGTTGCAGTAGTTTAAAGTAAGGAAAACACAAGTGACTTGATCAACAGAAGTTTAATGTGAAATGGTAGAAGTCCTTGCATTCGTTTTCAGTGTGTGCACAGCAGCGAACACCCTGTTACAGGTGTACACCACTGCATCGGTCCATCCAAGTGTCTTGCTTATGATTAGTCCTAAACTTTTTACCCTTTCAACGTATGGTAAAAGTTTTCCGTCTACAGTTATTGTCGGTGTATTTTGTAGGTCAATGGAGTTGGCAAGTCGTTGATGACAGACAATCATGGGTTGGGGTTTTATCCGGGTTAAGTTTAAGTCCATTTTTTAAAGACCATTGAACAAGTCGTTGTATGTCTTCATTCATCCACTTCACAGTCTGGTTTATGTCGATAATGTTAAAGTGTGAGTAGATTTGTAAGTCATCAGCATAACAGTGAAATTTGCAATGTCGCAATACAGTGTTAATGTCATTTATGTACAAAATAAAAAGTAGTGGGCCAAGTACTGATCCTTGCGGAACTCCGCAGGTCACAGTTCTGAAATGAGACATTGAGTTGTCATTGCACACACCACTGCTTTCTGTCCCTCAGATATGATTTTATCCATGCTAATGCATTTTTTCAGAGAAACCTAAATTTTTAAGCTTTTTAAATAGAATATTATGAATGATTGTATTGAAGGCCTTGCTGAAATCGAATAGAACTAGTAAGGTATAAAGACCTCGATCCATGGCTAATCGAATGTCATCAGTTATTTTCAGAAGTGCAGTTTCTGTACTATGGTTTTGGGCGAAAGCCAGACTGAAAAAACATTAATAATATTATTTTTAGACAAGAAATCTGATATTTGGGAATGAACTATTCGCTCAAGGCCTTTCGAGAGAGCTGGTAAGATACTAATTGGTCGGTAGTCTTGGGGTTCAGATGGAGATTTAATTTTATTTAGTGGACGAACTAAGGCGGACTTCCATTGTGTGGGGGGAAAACACCTGTTGTGAGAGATTTATTATAAATTGCTGTAATGACAGGGAGAATAGCAAAAAGAATTTTCTTAACTAATAAGATTGATATGTTGTCTGAACCCGTAGCCATTTGTTTGTATACGCCTGATTGCTTTAAGGACATCTACCTCTAATACTGGATTTAAACGAAACTGGCTGTCTGAGGGAATATTATGGGTTTGTTGACTCATTCATCTAAATGGGTTTTGAACAACTGCGGTGATAGATTTTTGAGAAAATGATGAAAAATACTCGTTTAGATCATTAAGTGAAATATTAGTAGAGGCAGGAGAGGGTTGCTTACCAAAACCAAGCTTCTTGACATTACTCCATAACGCAGTTTGTCGATTGATTTCTGTCTGAAAAACATTCCATTTATGTATCGAAGACGGGAATTTCTAATTTGTTGTTTGACTTGGTTACGAAGATGGCGGTAACGTATCATTAAGTTGACATCTCTAGAGCGCCGAGCCCTCCGAAACAAGGCGTCTCTTTCGGCCATTAGACCGAGAATATTCTCGGTAATCCAGGGAACGGGTCGTTTCTTATTAATTCGCTTGGTAAACAAGAGGGGCATGTTTGTCATACAGCTTTAATATAAGAGAATTTAAAGAGTCAACCATCTCATCAACAGTCTCCTTATTCTGCACGGAATGCCATGGGTATGAATAAACATCCGCAAAAAATGCAATTTCATTCATATTTCTGTATGATCTGTAAGTTATATATTTTTCTTTAGGTTTGGAAACTTTTAATGAAAGGGCACAGAAAATTAAATCATGATGGGAAATTGCCGGAATTGGAAGCTGCCCATGGTATAATGATTCCTCAGGGTCCGAGACTACCATAAGATCTAGCCAGGTGGCGGTTTCGGCAGTGTGGTGCGTGGCGTTCAGTGGTGGTAGTATAGTCCAGGTTTGCAGGATTGAAACATCCTAGTGAGCTGTATAGTGTTTGTGATTGTTAGGTTTTCAGAAGATCCGTATTAAAGTCACCCATAATCAAGACACGACCATAGCCCGGGAGAAGGCGCAAGAGATTATCCTCAAAGTCATCCATATGCCCCCACCTTAGGTGGAACGGTAACATAATCCTAAGAGAAGTACCTCTGAAACAGACACATTAATTTCTAAAAACATAAATTCCGGTTTTACCCGAATATTCCTGCGGTGTAGAGTACAAGTGCTTTAACCCCAAAATTTTCTTTTATAAATACACACACACCCCCACCAATTTTGGACAATCTAATCATTTCTGAAAATTAAATAACCCGGAAGTGCTACCTCACCGTCAGGAATACTCGGCTTTAACCAAGACTCAGATATAGTAATGACATCAAACATCTGATTCATAAAAATAGTTTTCTAACTTCATCTATATGACATCTAAGCGATTGAAGCGTTCAGATGAGCTGCTTTAAATTGTTTTCGATAGGGAGACATACTATTGATAAGGAGTTGGGCCGTGGTGATGGGTTGCGTGATAAGGATGTTAGGAGGGGTGCGGGGGGGAGCAATGGGAGGGGGAGGACAAACCGGGTCGCGGAGTGTGAGCGGAGTCGTGCGAGCCTGCTATCCTAGACCCACGGCCGCCCAGACACGGCGTCGGCACGGAGACGCGGACACTCTCATTATCGTGGCTACACACACAGGACACACATACACACACAACAAGCACATACTATTCATACAATTTACATACATTCTATTAATATATGTGACCATATGCAGGGCACAACTTCATTGCCAACCTTGGCCACTAACCCTCCGGCTCCAGAATAAAATAAAAACAAGTAATTTTTTTTTTAACCGGACAAATAATTTAAAATAAAAATAACAACTTATAGCTTAAAATTAAAATTATCCGCTAAATGATAACGATATAAATATTAAACAAAACCATTCAATGTTTAAATAAGCAAAACCTGATATACTAATATATACATACACATACATATGAAGAGGGTATTTTAAAATTGGTTGAGAGGTATGGTAAGTGTTTGAACAAACTTGGCAACTATGTCGGAAAATAGAGTGACATATGTACTTTCTGAAAATAAATTTACTTTTTTGAAATAAGCTTTTGTTGTGTACTTATGATCAAACGGACCCTACTTAAAAAATATGCCTCGTAGGTTTAAAAAAACTAATGTTAATTACCTTAAAGTTCTATTTGAATTCTGAAGTTATAATCTAAAGTTATTACAGAAAGTAAAAGATTGTGATATTTGTTGTCATACACGTGTTGAAGACATCTTTACCATACGGGATTTGTTGTAATATGTTTGGAAAGGGTTAAAACAATAAGCTTCTTTTGTTGGAATCTCTTTCTTTGTAGCAGAAAGCGACCCGAAAGCCTGTTGTATTCTTCATATAATTTGAATCATACAAATTTAGTTCTTTTGTCATTTACTTGTGGTTGTAGCATACTAATTAGTCCATTGTAAAACGTGTTTCAATGTTCATTTATGACCTCCTCTGAAAAATTAAATGTGCCACAATTCAAAAGATATTTACAAAACAATATAATATTTAATAGGTCATTTACTGTTCAGAACTGTTATCTTTAGAATGCTCTTACCTGATGAAATTAGAAGTATTGATTGTTTTGCATACTTCAGGGCGAGGGTCCAGGATTTGCGACTAGCGGTCCTGTGGGGGTAACAGGCGGTGGTGCTTGTGGCATATGTCAGGTCATAGAAACCCAAATTTGCACAGATCTTATAATAAGTTGTTAAAATACGCATGGCCTAAACTTGCTCCAATATGATCTACAATCTACACTACTATTTTTAAATACAACTTTGCTTTAAAAAGGGCTATTGTTTTTATTAAGATCGTAACAATTTGTAGTCAAATTTCATATGAAAATTATGCTAAACATCTCAGGCAATATTCATTATTGTATAGAAGGAGAACTACAAAAATACTAAAACCAATATCGAATCAAGAATAAACTCACCCTTTTCTCCCAAAAGTTCATCTCTAAGCTCTTTTGTATATTTTGTTACAGTCTTCTGGTGTGTTTCTTTAGATATACTATCAGGGAGAGGGCTGAGAAGTTGGGAAGCGACAACTTTTTCAACAGGATTTGTCTGAAAAAGAAGAAAATTTCTGTTTTAGGCTATTGCAATTTTTACCCCAAAATCCTATTGAACTATCTGTCTAGAGACAAATTGAATTACTGATCTAATACTTTTTATTAATAATTTTGATACATATATATATCAGATCTTAGTATAGAGTTACAAAATAGTTTTTATTAGCTAGATAAATTTTCTGTCAGACAAGTTTATTATTTTCTTTAGATTATCTAACACATTTCTTTAACTCACATCTGCATGTCGAATTTTGAGACTGTCATGACTAAAGACATAACACATGATACCGAAATGACCTATTTAGGTACCAGAGGATAATGTGGGGTTAAACTGTTATCATACACTATTTTTATTTGCTGTCATACATTATTACAAACTGTTTTCATGAACTATTATAACTTTTTAACTCCTGATTGAATTACTAAGCTGTACTTCCCTTTGTTTTGTTTAAACTAACTTTAAACCAATGCAATTCATTATTATATACAGAGCCATCCTTAAATAAATGTGAGACCTGGAATAACACATTTTTGCGAGGCCTTCTTGAACAATGATTATCATAAAAGAAGTCATATTATATGTAACGATCGAACAGCTTCAACGAGGCCTTGATATACACACACACAACACTCGTCATGCATCAAACTTTCACCTCCCTCTACATCACACTGCATCATATGAGAGGAAACCATCCTACATGGGGAGGAAACTCTTTAACCTCCTACCAGAAGATCTAAAGATGCTGAACGTGAAGAAGTTGAAGACAGCCCTGACTAACTGGCTCATTGACCGACCATTTTACTCCATTGATGAGTTCCTGGACTGGAGGAAGAATGAAGAACACATCCACTGAAGGAAAAAACCTATATAAAATTGACGCCATTGCATTTCTCGATGTTATGTTAATAAAGAATTTGTCTATTATCTATTATCTGGAGGGATTTAAGGGTAGAAGAATAATGCCAATAAAGTTTATTCTTAAAGCTATTATAGGCCTAATAGTGTTAAATAAATAATATTTGTTGTTTGACAGGAAATAAATGAATTGGAATAATTAATAAACTTTTCTTTGTTGGGTTTTTAATGAATAATCAATTTTTATTACAAGCATAGTATTACAAAATATTAATGTTAATTGCACAGATTATTACTGCATTTATAATGTTTACAGCAATCAGTCTGAAGTGTGCTCATAGGTAGGTAGATGTTATGTACAGTAATAAGTCACATCTGTAAAATAATTGAACTTAATTTAATTTTACAATAGAATCCTGGTAAAATATGAGAAATATAAATGAATAAAAACAGGTAGTTCTTCCTATCTGATAACAAAACAATATTTTTAATGTAATTGTCCATAGTCCATGGTTAGATAATTTTTTAAATTGCATTAAAAGAATTATAAACTTAGACTCATCTTATATGAACTGTACTTTTCTCTTTTTCATTCCAGCGAAGTCGACAATAAGAATAAAAATTTTATTCTGTTATAAAATATTCCACAAAAATACATTGGCACGTCAATACAATGTAACAACTTTTGTAAAACAATGAACATACTAAAAGTCTTGCTTCGTCCACACTGTTGAGATGTACTCTTCCACCGAATAGAATGATCTTTTTTTAAAGAAAATAATTTAGTTTAGCTTTAAATTCCATATCACTTAGCATCCTTATATCTAATGATAACTTATTGTATAGTCTACTAGCCATCATCATTGGACTTTTGCAGGTTTTAGCTAGTCTAGTTTGAGGTAGGTTGATATTGTTACAACTTCTTGCTTCACAATTGTGAACATTTTTCCTTAGGTTTACTTTATTTAAATTAGTTCGGAGGTAAAATAGGCATTGTTGTATATATAAAGAGAATAATGTCAAAGTTTAAAACGTTTGAAACGTTCTCTGCAACTATGATACTTTTGACTCCTGCTAATATTCTGACAGCTTTTTTTGGATGATGAATACTTCATTTGCGTACAGAGAAGAGCCCCAAACAATCATGTAATGCATCATGATTCCAGATCAAGATCAAGATAATTCAAGATTGAGAATCAGCTCCTGTTGAGGACTTGAGTATCGTGGGTAAGACAACTGAAATACTGTTAGATCAATCTATTCCAAGTGTATCAATTTATTACTTGTATATCAAGCAACGTCGAGCGTGGCTGCTGCTTGGATGGTGACCGCTGAGCGATCCTGTCCTTGCAGCCCACCTCCCGGGCATTGGTGTTGGTTCGGAAGTCACCTTTAAGTCGTTGGTCTCCAGGTTAAGTATTGGAGATGGCTTTTTAGCGCGAACTTCACCTGGCATAACTATTTATTTCATTCATAACTGATCGTGCTTCACTATTGGTTTTTGTATCCACAATGACCTCAACTAGTTCAGCTCACACAGTATGAACTTCCTTAATTTGATATCAAAGGGCTTTTATGCTTTGCAGTTTACTTTCCCGAGTGTCGCAGAACCTTTTAAGAACCTTTTGTCGTCAGATTCGGTACGTGTTTCATAAAAATTTCCCACCACATTGTTGACACAGAAAAACTACATAAATTCTTTGCAACACCAAAAAAAGTCATACCAAATAACTTACAGCAAAAACAAAATGCCTTATCACTAGTTTTAGTCCATACAAGTCATTGGGCCTCTTCTCCATTGCTCATGACTGTTTTGTAATACTTGGCTGAGAAACATTTCTTTTTTCTAAGTTTTTAGGAAAACTAAAATTAGTTACTTGCAAAAGGCACTTTGGGATGACTTCATCACATTTAGCCAACAAAAAACAAATCAGGCCAAACACCTGGATTGTTAATACCAAAAACGATCCCTTCAGCTTCAGTAGAAACTAAAAAGTATTGAGAATCAGGTTCTGAAGGATCGTTGACATCAAACACTAATCCTCCAGTAGAAATTAAAAGATTTTGAATATCAGATGCTGAAGGTTTCTCAGATGGCAAAAATCAGTTAGTTCTTTATTACTTGTACTTGGAATAGATTGATCTAACAGTATTTCAGTTGTCTTACCCACGATACTCAAGCCCTCAACAGGAGCTGATTCTCAATCTTGAATTTTTGCTCCTTCTTGTTTTAAAAATTTAACTAGAGTTTAAGTTAACTGTTGTGATTTTAACAACGTGGTCCTGTTTTTCATAACCACTTTCAAATTTTCTACATTTTTCCTTTCTCTAGACATAATTTAAATCTGTGTAATATACTAAAACATAATCAACAGAAAAGTTCACAGAACAACGCTACTACCACAGACGGCACTAAATAATTAACTAATTAACCACACAACATACATAAGTCACAATTAATACACATGTGATGCAAGTACCGTTAATAAGAATGTTGTTTCCACTGAACTACTGGATCGGGTGTGTTGACATTGAAGTAGGGGAGTTAATATATATATATATATATATATATATATATATATATATATGAAACTATAATGTCAGTGATGAATTGTGCTGATAGCTTAGGCAAAAATGGTAAGAACCATAGTTATAATATGAGAAATAGAAATACTATGGCAGTAGCTCAACATAACTTACATTTTTTCTGTAAAAAACCAATATACATAGGAGCTAAATTTTTTAATTTGCTGCCAAGCAATATATAATTAATAAAAAATGATCAATTATTTAAAAATAAACTTAAAAGTTACCTGACTGACCTGCCGTTGTACTCCTTTTCTGAATTTTATACAATTCACAATAGTTTTTACTATCGTTAAAATTATATTTATATTGTAAGGTTTTTAAGGTTGGTTTTGTTTAGATTAAGGTTGTGAAATATTATAATGTATCGTGAGCAAGGGCTGCTGTGAGAGGATTTAATAATAGGTTAGATTGGCAATACAACACCCTCAAATGAACCAACACATATTTTATTTGTAATAGCATCTCATTAGAGCATTATAAGAGCATCTCATAAAGAGCATTATAATGATTAAAATTTTATATAACAATGGATATCATCGACCAACATATTGAACACAAACTTAATTACCAATTATGTTTAATATTAAATTATTCATCACAATTTATGTTTAATTTATTTAACTATAACATTTATTAGAAATTTTTGTAGTGTTGCAATAAATATGTGTTCATGAACTAACGTGAGAAAACTTTCCTTTAAATATCTAAACATTTACATAAATTTACATGATTAATACAAATGAGTGACTTTTCCAAACTGAGAACATTTAAATAAAATATATGAAATAAGAAAATATGAATTTCAATATTAAACTATTCATTTGATTTCTACACATTGTAATCTTTTTTTATTACTTTAGGTACAGGTACCATGGAATTTTAAATGGGACATATTAAAATGATTAATGAACCCTGATATATAATACTACGTTCCTAAAATTAAATAAAATATTTTCTTAACTTAATTAATTTTCTTAAGTCAGTTGTTTGCACTTGACACTTATTACGCCTAAAAGATTTTTTCCCCACACACGAACACAAGCATTGGCACTCCCGTACATCGCTTTTCGAATCCCGTCCTCAACTTCCTCCTCTCCCTCGTTGTGGTGATTTTTTGATGTTGTTGCCCCCGCCAGCTCTCCAATGACCACGCCTATGCCAAATCTCTCCATCATAATTGGTGAGTACCAAATTTTCCTACCAGCATAGCTGTCCCTTACATCGTCGCATGATTTTTAGAAATAAGCATTTCCGCTGCTTAAACAAGCATTTCCTGTTTGTTCATCATTGGTGTCTGGGCGGATGTGTGTATCCACTTACATCCAGAGGATGTTTGTATCGAATTGTAATACAAGACTTCCTTTCCAGCAACTATCTGTACATTGATTCTATGAATTTTGTTATACTAATAATTACGTATGTCTTACAATATTGTATTTGATTTAGTTAGATACTAATGTAAAGCATATTTAGTAAACTTAACCATTTACTTTCTCAATCATGTTACGCCATTCAAGTACACCATGTGTAACAACTGAATAAAGATTTTTCTGATTCTGATTCTGAGGAGATCGTGTTGTGACAGGCTCGAAAGTACGTCTGCACTGGCAAGTATGACTCACTCAGGGGCGTGCACGAGGTGTCACACCCCAGCTAACAATGTTTTACATTTGCATTCTTTTGGTCGCTATCTATGAAAATCTCGTACAAATGAGAATTTTGTTCATATGTTTTTTAATTCATTAATAGGATAATTGAACACATTACATGGGTAATTAGATAGATATTTTAGGCGCATATATTACTATTATATTATTTTAATTCAGCCAAAACTTTTACTTATCTTTTGAAGAGAATTTTATTTTGACGAGAGGAAGGCCTTTCTGAGCGTGAGGCATGGAGCGGCCGCTCCACCCTAAGGACGGCACTGATTACTTATTCCCTAATCATAAAAATTTAAGATTTAAAAATGTTTTACTTGTGTTCCCCATATACATTGAAAATATTTATCCATGATTTCATAACCCAAAGCTGCAGAATATTTTCATTGTTTTATTATTTGTGAATCTTCTAATGGTTTTATAATATATGCAGGCTCTTTTGGCCTCTTAAATATTTTTTATAGTTAACTTATAGATTAGTTTATAGTCAACTTAATGATTATTACTTAATGACAAATAATAGAATAATATTTAATTTGAAGCATATGGACTCAGTAAAGTCTATTTTTCAGACCTTGAAATTGTAACAATATACAGTTTATTGATTTCATGAAATTATAAAAAGTATTCCCTTAAACAAAAATACAGCAATTGAAAATAATTTACACAATTAAAATACAAAATCACACAGATTTGTTAGGCAACACGAAATAGGATTTTTTAAAGGAAACCATTCTTTTATGTTTGCCAACTGTGCAAACAAAATCAGATTTAATATCCCCAATAAATTTTGATATATATATTAAAAGAATTTTTACTTCTTTTAGTACATTACTTCACTGAAGAATTTATTTCTGAACACCAATAAAATTGAAAATACATTGGCAAAATATGTTTTTATACGTAATTTTATGTAACATTCTTTTATATGTAACTTTTAGTTAGATCAGGTGTGAGTTTTGTAAAAGGAAGATTATGATATTTTAATGTTTTATTTTTAGCTAGAGATCTAACTTTTTATAGATGAATTGAATATACCCTATTTCATGTACACATATATATGTACACTTCATGAAATAAAGAATGTTTATTTTATAACAACCATATATACCAGTTTTAGAGTTGAAATAACCTGCACACTACACTATGCACAAAAATACTCAGTTTTGTATTACCATTTTAGTTGTGTCCATCAAGCCTTTAAGGAAATCTATTCTCCGCATATAACTTGAAAGTGTTTCCTTCCCTGGAGAACTGCAACAAAATAAATACTTTGAAAATTCACATCGGTAATTACTCAAAAAGTTTGTCCAGGAAGAAAAGAACAGATGTAGGTTATGTCTAAGCTCAGTTTCATTCATCTAAAAGTCAAGTAAAATTGTTCTCAGTCAAGTTTAACGAGAAAGTCATGTTTCTACTTCTTCTTCTTAAGGGGTGGCCTATTGCTACACATTTAAGCCTCAAGGGCCCCTAGAGCACTCCAAAAGTATACCAGTTTCAGCAGTTCTACAAACCGCCAGAAACAACCAATCAGGTTCTCCTACGGAAATTTGACTTATCTAGACTACTACCTTTGTCTAGACCAGGGGTTCTCAACCGGTGGGTCGCGACCCCCAGGGGTGGTGTTCGCGCGGGACGGGTCTGGGCGGGTCGCGAGATAGGTGATAAATGAAAAAAAAACTAAAAAACTCATGCTATATATACCATATGAGCGGCGAATATCAAATGAAGCGACCATGTACTTATTTAGAATCTGAGTTGACGTCCGCTTGTTAAATACAATAAGTATATTTAATCAATTTACAATTTAATCAATACTATTTTAAAATACAACTCTAAATTAACAAAAAAGAAGATCTTTTAAATGACTCAACATCCACGCTGCTAAAAATGATGGTGCCTGCGCGCGCCGCTTGTATCGTAACGTAGGCCTTATTGTTTTGAGACAAAATTTGTTTATTATAAAAACAAAGGCACACATACACAAATACATTGCAAAGAAAAAAACATGTTTTTTAATAAGTCCAGCAGAAGAATGACTATTTGAGAAACTTGAGCTTGCTTTGAATTAACTAACTGTAGAATGTCTTGGGTTGATTTTTTATCAAACACAAAATAATATCATTTTCCAGTGCCAAACGATTTCTTGATTTGGTTTTTAAATTCACCATTTGTGGAAAAATCCTTTTTCACAATTTTAAGAAGTAGAAAAAAGTATCAAAATCTTCAATGCTACTTTTGTTAATTCTGGATTTTCCTTCTTTATACTTAGCAAAAAACTTGTGTCGGGACAAACATCGTCAAAAGTTAGTTTCAATGACTGATCACAACTAGATATATCTATCAGTTCATCGTGGAGGCCAAAAGCATTCAATTCAGCTTTTTGAACAGCTTTTTTCGGAAAAATGGTTTTGTTCTTCACACATATCCACTTGTATCTTTAACAGGAATATAATCATTCAACTGCTTTATCAAGGCTTCAAGGTGCGATGATATGAGTAAATGAGAGAGATGATGTGTCAATGGATGTGTCCCCACCAATACTTGAGACATACTCCTTGAATTCTTGTGTAAGTTGGACATTTTCAAAGTCTTCATTCTTTTATTCTTGTATTCCAAAGAGTAAGTTTTCTTACAAATGCATTTACTCGGTCTTGAGCATACAAAATAGTTGTTTCTGGTCCTTGTAGAGGGATGAGTTCAAAATGTTGAGATGAGAAAAAAATATCAGCTAAGTAAGCAAAGCTTTATTAACCATTTTTCATCGCTGAATAAAATGGGAGGGAAAGTTTCAATGTTTACTGTCCATTAAAAAAATGCAACATTTCTGATCTCAATGAAAACAGCCTACTGAACACGTTACCCCGGATAGCCATCTTACTTCGGTGTGGAATAGCAAATGTTTGTGCAGGGCTCCTACCTCTTCACACAAGTTTTCAAGTAATTTTACTCTGTAATGGTTGATCTCTTGACGTAGTTAACAACTTTGATAGATTTGGCCTCAGCCAAAAAACTTGACGCAAGTCATCCGGCATTCCATCTTTAGCTGCCAAAGCTTGTCTATGTAAAACACAATGCACCCAGTTTGCATTTGCGCATTAACGTTTTCAAACCTGGCAATTAATCCGCTGTTTTTTACCCGAAAGGGCTCTTGCACCATCACTACAAATTGAAACTCATTTGTTCCAATCAATTTCAAATGGTTCACTTGCCTCAATGAACACTTTAAAAAAGACTTTCAACCTGTGGCACAGCAATGTCAGTATATATATATATATATATATATATATTTATATATATATATATATATATATATCGTATGGGGGACAAAGGCAGCTATCCATAAATAAATAAATTAAAAATTACAATTATTAAAAAGTACGTAAGAACAAAGTTCTTGAGTCATAATTAAAAAATAATAATTTAAAAAAAAAAAAAAAAATCTCCCGTCACAAAGCTTAAATCCAAATTACTGAGCCCAGTTTAGAGACCCATCCTCTAAACCACTCAGACCAGCCAGACCACCAGAAAACAATCGCAAAAGGGCAGTCGTTTACAATGTGCTCAATTTGTCTGAGAGTTTGCGCACAATCAACAACAATCACACATCTGGTCGTCAGTTAATACCCACTTGGAATTTCCAGTGATTGCTTCTCCCAACCCCAGTTCCTGAAAACGATTCAATAAAACCCATCTCCTTTCGAGGGAATTTCCAAGCCACACCGCTGCTTTTCGTAGGATCGGATATCAAGAACTGGTTTCCGTCCATCGAATGATTCCCAGGGATGACGCCCCAGTTAGCATTAGGTGTAAAGTTCTCCTCTATCAACTGGGGATGCTGTTTCGTAAGTGATGGCTTGCGTGATTTGACGCCGGCTATCTTGCTGAGGAAGGTCGCGCGTAACGGGCAATTCGGGATTGGACTACGATCTTATTGAACTCTCTCAGGAAGAGCCTCCTTTGCGCCTAATCTCAGTGGTGCTATATTGCTCAGCATGGGGAGCCTAAGGTGTTGGTGTTGCCATGAGAGTTCCAGTAATATGTCCTCATGGCCCTATTGAGAAGAACGACATCGACCTCTCGCACATGTGCACTATTAAGCCACACAGGAGCCAAATTCAGCAGCGGAGTACACAAGGGACAAAGAATCAGTGGTACGCAGTACTTTAGCGTTGGCTTCCCCAAGTTTGATCCAGCAAGATGCTGTACTATATTAGCCCTTGTTTTCAGCTTTGCTGCTGTCTTTTGAAGGTGTGACTTTTAAAAGTGAGTGAGATCGGTCTAAGGTAACTCCCCAGATACTGCGGATGTTCCATTATGTTTCAATTTGACCACCATCAAGAGTTATAGCAATGTCAGTTGATTTCGTTCGCCATTGAATCGAAAAAAAACGTGCTTTCTTTTATTTGCATCTTTTACATGCGTTGAACATCTTTTCACCATGTCTGATATTCGTCGTGACACAGTGTCATTTGATAGTTGGATTTTTTTTAGCTTGTCAGCTTCTTGAGGATTAATCATATTTGAAACCATATCGATTGCGTGCAGGAAGATTAATTCTCAGCAATGGTATGTGGGCTTCCCCACTTTAGGCTAATTCTTTAGCGCTACATCGTACGAAGCTTTGAGGGCATTTTTGCTAACATCAGTATGACTTTTAATATTTACCTGTTGACTGGCGAAGGGACAGCATTTTCCTCTGGAAAACTCGATGGTTGGTTTTTCAGCGCAGAATGCTTAGTTTCAAGATGACGCTTTCATTTTTTTTTTTTTTTTTGAAGGTTTCATGCTTTCAACTGGTAAAACTTCACTACAAATAACACACTGAGGTTTGTTTTCAAGTTCAGTTAAACCAAACTGTAGATATGCATTATCATACTTTCGGCCATTTTGGTTTTGAGACTTTCGGAACTACTTTTGCTACATGAAGCTTCTCTTTTTAAAACTTATCCATTATTATACTAAAACTTGAGTGTTCAATTTGAAGATCAAAGTACGCACTCTTATTTCTCAAGACGGTCAGGGCAGTCGGACTGGCACACTGGCATATTGGCTTTTCGGAGGACGAATTGCGCCGTGCGATGGCCTGCGCGCGCAGCTCCATGTCAGGCTGTCTCCGCGCGCAGCTCCATGTCAGGCTGTGCTCCGCGGCTTTAAATACACCACGCGTCAGTTCTGTAAATACACTGCGCACAAGCCAGTTTATCTTTGCCTGCTTTATTTTATGTGGTTTTTGTTGTTTTTTTTGTTAGTGTTTTTATTTTGCCTGCTTTGATATAGAAGAATGAAAAATGATTAAAATTTTTTACGTTACATTTATTACCGGTTCGTTTATTAATTATTAAGAAATTAGTGCTCACTAACGTTTTTATATAGTAGTTTTGAATAGTGTATTTTTTTTATGTTTTTTAAACTAATTATTGCTGATTTTTTGCATACAAAGGCTTACTTTACGATGTTACAAGAAGGGGGTCGCCAAAATCTCTCAACCTAAAGGGTTATAGAGGACGCTGGCAGTCGCAGCATTGAAAAAGGTTGAGAACCACTGGTCTAGAGACTACTAAAGATGGTGTAGCGCTCCCTTGCTATTGCAGGACAGTCAAAGAGCAGTTGTTTAGCAGTTTCCTCTTGCTCGTCACACATTCTAAAGAGTGGATCCTCCTCGAGAATGCTGACTCTGTGAAGACTTTCTCAGCTGACCATATCCCATAATTAAGCCAACAACCCGAGAAGACACTGATCTGCTTAAGGAGAGCAGGTCAGACACCACCCTGGGGGAAGCGACTGTAGGATCATTCTGCTCATCCTCAGACCCGGATGCAGTCTCCATCTTCTCTCATGTTCAGTGTGAACCTACTTCAAGACCGCCTCTAAGGATTCATACCTAGAAATACCACAGAACACTAGGAGGCCCCATCATGTTGGACATCGAGTGAAGTTGGTCAGGGAATCGGCTCTTTCATTCCCAAAGATTCCCTCTGTTTGCTTCCTGTTGATTTAAAAAATTGGAGCTTTAGTGGATATAACACTGCTAAAATAATAAATCCTACAAAGTATGAAATATTTAATTTCTTTCATTTTTTTATTCCTCGAACTGTTCCCTTTTGAGATTCACAAGCAAGTCAAGAGTATATGTATATATACGCCATCTAGAACAAGAGATGGCCCTCAACAGTTTTAGTGAGACTGAGCATGATGCTGTTTCTGTTGCTGTAGTCTGGATGCTTTTACCTGAGCTATCAGCACTACGAGTTGCAGGGGGTTGGACTATACTGAAACTGGCCATAGAACATAAAAGCTTTATGATTAATGGCATAGTAGGCTGATGCAGGATACTTGACCAGGATGGTTGCTTGCCAGAATGTTCCCAAAGGATTTTTTTTATCAGTAAAAACATTTTAAAAATCAAGACAAAAGAGATTAAGAGATGACTTAATCGGGAATTTAATAAATAAATCAATCACTTTTATTCATCATTAAGCATTTATACATGCAATAGAGTTTGTCCAAATGTATAATGTATAACCTCTTCAGACCTGACTTTTCAAGATATTTTAACTAAATATTTCAAGATAGTACATTATACTACACACACAAATTCTACAGTTCTAAAAGTATTTATTTTCCAAATAACCAACAATTGTACATAGTGATGTACCTGTACATCAGATATCAATTGTATTTAGTAATTCTCCCTAGTGGTGAAGTTCTGGAACTAGTTCAGCCTGTTTGTTTATAACCCTCTCAACTGTTGTTCAACATATCTCAAACAGCTGTCTTTGTTTGTGTTATTAGAGTTATTTATGAGTGTTGATTTTTATATACTTTGATAAATTTTGAATATTTAAACTCTATGGAGGTTAAGAATTGTGCTCTCTTTTGTTTCTACCAACAAATACTAAAACCCTAATTATTTCAGACTACAGTATAGTGTTCATTTTACTAACTTGAAAATAGATGACATTCTTGACACATCTGAAAGTTTCATTCAGTTTTAAGAACTAATAATATGTTTGATCAATTTTCTGTATTTTGGGATGGAATATCCCTTAAATTAAACAATATATTATAAAAAAATGGTTTTCATTTTTCTTCGATTTGACATTTTGTACAGATAGTGTACATCTGATAACTCTTAAAAGTGATAATTCTTTTTTAATTAATAATTATTTTTAAGGAACAACTATAATGTGTTATAACTTTTTTTTTGTGGACTTGAAATTAATTTGGTCTGAATTGTGTCAAAAACTTCTATACACTATAGTGAGTGTGAGGAGGTTAAATAATAGGAGGTGAATGATGCATTATATCACATTTTATTTCTAGTGTCAAATTATAGAACATATAACAATAATAATGTATAACCAATTAAGCCTTAAACAGATAAAAACAGCTAAACAACAAACAAACAATGTATAATAAACATTAAAAAGGGAATAACAATCTGACCAAAATAAAACATTACAATAAATAATATAATACATAATAGGACAAAAATAATACAGAAGGCTAGAACTAAGCAAGATTAAAACATGACAATTAACAAGTGCATAAATGAATTTACAACAGAGATTAAACATTGGATGACAATTACTAAAATAAATAATATAACACAATACAGAACAAGAATGTTTAAAACATTGAAAGATTTGTGTATAATATAGAAAGGATTTAATACCAACCACTTGTAAATTTTACTTTCAAAGTTATTAAAGTTGAGTTCAATTATTCAAACAGACAATCTATTGTAGAGGCTTACCCAATGTGGTGTGGCTGAATTTACTTTTTTTCCAGTCTGATGAAAATAATGTCTAATAAATTAGAATTACAAGTATTAATTGAATTTATTACAGTTCGAAATTTACAAGATTTTCGCTTATATAAATATCAATAAATTAAATATAAACAAACTAATAACCATTAAAATTTCTTACTTGATAAATAAAGGTTTACAATGTAATTGTATTCTGCTTCATTCATTATCCTCAGTGCTTCTCTTTTTAATCAACAAAAGCTCACCTACTTTTCCATAAAATTATACAACTCAATATAGACTGGAAAAGAGCCAAATATCCATTTCTCATTTAATGAGCCGACACATAATCAATTAGTCTTCTTAATAGAAATTCAATTCTACAAAATTTTTTTCACAGTTGGTCCATAATTTATTCCTGAAAAACTTACACACTGGGCAAAACAATGCGATCTGGTCAGCTGTTTCAGTCTTATTTTGAAAGAAATTGATTATAAAAAAACAACATAGCAGTATTTTTGATACAATTATTAACACCACTACTAATCAAATTACTGTCAGGCCCAATTGACAGGAAAATAGTTTAATCTGTAAATATGTAGGATTTAGAAGAACATTGCTTGGTAGGTTATTTATTGAAACTAGGAATAACAGTGGGCCCAGCACTGAACCCTAGGATACCCTACATATCATCCCAACTACAGGTGACCAATCACCATTGACACACACCACCTAATTTTGATTTGACAGGTAAGATTTAAATAATGTTAAAGCAGTACCTTGAATGCCAGAATATTCAAACTTTTAGAATTATACATCATAATCCACACAGTCATCATGATGAATCAATCCATCTGCTTCTTCGCCATATTTACCTGAACCTGATCTTTTTATTATGTTCCTTGATGAGTTTGAACTGTCTAAGAACTTTAATAATGAATACTGCTGTGGGAGTTCATGTACAAAGAGCTCATCCACATGAGGTAAATAAAGGGTTCAATATAGACTCACCACCCAAAGCGAATATAGACTCTTGAAAGTTACATTAGTTTGCAATGAAAAAGGTAATGGCAGCAGAGGAAGGTGTTTGGTGTCCATCAGAATCTTACTTTAACTGTTCCTGGCCATTCTCTTCATGCAAATAGGGATGTACAACATACAACCTTGTGTAGAGTCCTCATCAAGACAGAGGCTCAGAACCTGAAAACAGCAGAAAATATTTCTTTTCCTTCACCATTTGATGACTTTTAAAGTCCACCATTGCTGCAACTGTTCTCTAGACACCAAACACCATCTCTATCACTTGAGCAGTGTGCCATGTACAGGGACTGTTGCTCTCTAATCGGTTATTTTTTTTACCACTAGTTGCCCAAAAATACGAGGTCTGTCCAAAAAGTATCCGACCGCCGACCAGTAGGCGGCCGCGGCATAACCGACCGGCTCGAACCGGTTATTGGAGGGGAGGGGTGAGCCTACTCCTTCCCATATTAGGCATTGAATACGATCGGTCACTCAGTGAGTCACAGCGCTCTGTTCCGTACAGTACGTCCTGGGTGTGACGTTAAACTGCCTTTCCCATCATTTCCCGTATCCTTAATCCTATCCATCCCTACTCACTCCTTCCGACTGTTCCGCTTCGTCACCCGCTGGGAGTGCCCCAGCCCTAATCAAGGAGTGCCTTCTTGTTAGTGTGCTGGGGCTGATGTGCGCTTGCGCTGCCGACGCGTCAGCGACGATACAGATCTGAGACCAGCCACGTCAGTCCTTGGTCAGGAAGTGTGCAGTGAGCAGAGATGTCGGAGTCTCTGCTGCTACGTGCGAGCCCGAGTCGTGCGCGAATTCCCGTCTCGGTTAAACGAGCTAACACCAGGCCCCGGGGAACTGGGGTAGGGTCTGTTTGTTCAAGGACCCGAGGGCACGCCCGTTCCTGGTGTTTCGGCCCGCACCTCTTCACACAAAGCGCTGGTTAACTTTCTATGGATACCTCCCCAACTCCAAGGCACAGTGTAGTAAACAGAGATTGCGAAAGTAATCTGAAAAGACCATCACCTGACTCCATGCAAGAAGAGGACAACAAACAAAGAAGAATAGATCAAAATGACGAGGCCTATGCAACAAACACTCCACTGTTCCTAGTCTTCAAGTCGAGAGATGAAAGAAACCCTCTATCCAAAGCTAGTCCCTTCCTTATTAACAAGGCAATTGTAGGAGCAGGAGGCCAGCCAAACTCCATTAAGAAACTTCGAGATGGAACTGTTCTGGTGGAAGCTGTTGATAGTAAACAATTGAAATAACTACTGAAGATGACCTCATTCTTTGATCAATTTCAAGTAGTAGTTCAACCCCATGGTACCCTGAACTCTTCAAAGGGTATCGTTTTCAGTAGGGAGCTGCTTGAATGCAATCTAGATGAGGTAAAAGAAGAACTTAAACCTAGTTTCGTAACTGATGTCGTCAGAATAACCCGGTTGGAAGGAACGAATCAAATCGCAACTCCCGGGCATATCCTAACCTTCAACTTACCCCACCCTCCAGAGACGATTAAGGCAGGATATCTTGTTCTTTCTGTAAGTCCGTACTTTCGAAACCCACAGCGATGTTTTCGATGTCAGAAGTTCGGACATTCTAGTAAAGTATGCCAAAACAAAGAACTGTGCGTACAATGCGGTAAGGAAGACCACAACGAAAAGACATGCAACATAGAACCCTTCTGCGTTAACTGCAAAGGAAAACATTCCGCAGCCTCAAGAAATTGCAAGATATACCTAGAAGAAAAGGAGGTAATAAAGATTGCCACAGTTAACAAGCTGTCATTCGTGGATGCTCGCAAAGAATATAGAAGACGAACAGCTCAACTGCCGAAGAAAGATGTGTCCTACGCAAAAGCTGCTGCCTCGACAACCCGAGATACTCCTTTCTGTTCTCATTGTTCTTCCTTGGAGGCGATGGTTGAAGCCCTGACACAACAAATGGCAAATGTCATTAGTTTACTCTCGGCAAACTTCAATCCAATCCCCCAAGTACAACAGAAGCTACTTCCAGCGAAGACATCTGACGATCCTCGTCTACAGAGCACTAGAGCAAAATTCCTAAAAACACCAAACGAAAAAACTAATGTATCCGTGAAACTAAAGCCTCAACAGCTAACGCCAGCTGAAAGAAAAGCGCTCAACGACAAACTAAAACAAAGTATTAAAAGTAAAATTGACAACCGCTCCCAAGGATCACCAAACACTTCCACACATTCCCGTTTTTCATCCCAATCAAGTGTTATGGAGGAGGACGAGATTGTGGATGAACAAACCTTAGAAACAGAATTCAAGACAGTCACTGGTAAATTTAAAAATCCACAATTCTCAAAAACCAGAAATAAAATAACCTTTTTTAAATAACTAATAAATGTTTTCAATACTCCAATGGAACATAAACGGATTAAAATCACGCGTTGAAGAATTAAAACATCTTCTTCAGGAGTCAAAGCCAAGTGTTGTCTGCATCCAGGAAACTAAATTTCACTGGGCAAATCATTTTTCCTTGAAGGGTTTTGATATTTATCGTTACGATAACCTCCACAACCTTAATGCCTGTGGGGGTACAGCCATTTTCATGGATGCAACAATTGGCGCAAAAGAAGTGAACTTAAACACTTCCCTGCAAGCTTCATGTATCTCCATCTCGGTTCCTTTTAAAATAAATATATGTTCTGTATATTTTCCACCTCTACCATTCGTTCTCGACAGACAAGAGCAGACCTGATTAATCAGTTGCCCCGTCCATTTCTCATGATTGGTGATTTTAACGCTCATCACCATTTCTGGGGATCTAATACCTGTTCCTCAAGAGGCAACTTGGATGTCAGAATCTGCGACGAAGCCAACTTGGTTGTATTAAATAACGGCTCCCCTACATATTTATGCCCTCGAACTAGATCTTGGTCTGTCATCGATTTGCAGCCCGGGTCTTGCACATAGAATAGACTGGCAGCTAATCACGGATTTACATGGAAGCGACCATGTTCCAATCCTGATTAGCTTTCCGGATATGGTGATACAAAGAAACAGGAGACCGAAATGGATTATTAAAAAAGCCGATTGGAATAAATTTAACGAAACCATAATAACCCCAGAAATAAATATTCCATTGGATATTGAAACCGCAGTCACTAACATAAATAATTCTATATTGCATGCAGCTCAGGACAGTATACCTATATCTTCTAGTACACCGAAGCGGAACTTTGTTCCTTGGTGGACAGAAGAATGTAGTAAAGCTCTTCGAGACAGAAGAAAAGCTCTAAGAAAATTTAAAATCAGGCCTACTCAAGAAAACCTACAGTTATAACGACAAAAGAGAGCTAAAGCCAGCCCGCCAGATTTTTAGGATTTCGCAGAGATAGTCGTGGCAAGCGTTCACCAATTTCATAACAAGGACTACGGCTTCTTCAGTAGTATGGAGGAAGCTTCGCTCGGTTTGTGGAAAACCCCCCTCCCAACCTATCTTAGAACTTAAGGTTGGGAATAATATCATTTCCAATCCTCAAGAGGTCGCAAACCAGTTGTCTCATACCATATCTGAAGTATCAAAGACTACATCATACTGTCATGAGTTTCAAAGATTTAAACATACCATTGAAACGGTACAAATAAATTATAATTTAAATACAAATAGCCCCCTTAACCTATTATTTTCTTTAGAAGAGCTGAACTCCGCGATTACTTGTTCCAAAAACTCCTCCCCAGGACCAGACGATATCCATTATGCCATGCTGAAAAATCTTCCAATCTCTTGCAAAAAAGCTCTTTTAACTCTGTATAATCTGGATTTTTCAGGAGCGTTCCTTTCCCTCGGCATGGCGTAGATCTCATATTATTCCCCTTTTAAAACCTGGAAAGAATAGGAAAGATCCCACCAGTTATCGGCCGGTGTCGCTCACCAGTTGTCTATGCAAAATTCTGGAACGCATGGTGAACCGTAGGCTGGTATGGTTTTTGGAACAAAACCGCCTTCTCGCAAACCAGCAGTGCGGGTTTCGCCAAGGACCTCTGTTGGTCTCATTGGAGACTACTATCTTAGATGCATTTCTTGAGCGAAAACAGGTATTAGCAGTCTTCTTTGATCTTCGAAAAGCCTACGACACCGCGTGGCGAAGAGGAATTGTAAACACCTTGATGTCATGGGGA
Source organism: Homalodisca vitripennis (assembly GCF_021130785.1). Taxonomy (NCBI): domain Eukaryota; kingdom Metazoa; phylum Arthropoda; class Insecta; order Hemiptera; family Cicadellidae; genus Homalodisca; species Homalodisca vitripennis. The sequence goes on from NC_060208.1 coordinate 122,930,395, forward strand.
GTCGGTGGAAACATCTTATGCTTCATAAATAACTTTATGAGCGACAGAACTTTTCAGGTAAGGTTGGGCACAACTTTGTCCAACCCAATAATGCTGGAGAATGGGGTGCCTCAGGGTAGTGTACTCAGCTGTACACTTTTTGCCATTTCTATAAATAGCATCGTGAGCTGTGTCACTAATCCTGCTCGATGATCTCTTTTTTGTTGACGACTTTGCTGTGTACGTCGCCGCAAGGAGACATGCTACTGCGGAACGAATCTTACAGATTGCGATACGTCGGCTTGAGGACTGGAGTCGACAAACAAGATTTTCCTTTTCATCTGATAAGACCCAGTGCATATTGTTTTCTAGGCAGAGGAATGCTACCGAGCCTTTCCTTACTATTAACGGTACCCGCATATCAGTAACTCGTACCATAAAGTTTTTGGGCCTTACTTTGGACAGCAGACTTACCTGGGTTCCTCATTTGAAAGAATTGAAAGCTAAATGTCTACGGCGACTGGACTTGCTCAGAGTGCTTACAGGGACAAGGTGGGGTGCGGACAGAACATGTATGCTTCGCTTTTATAAAGCTTTTATTCGTTCGTGCCTCGATTACGGGTGTCAGGTGTACTCCTCGGCACGTCCCAACACTATTAAAATGCTGGACACAATCCATCACTCTGCTATCAGACTGACTACCAGTGCATTCCGCTCCAGTCCGGTGATAAGTTTGCTGGCTGAGTGCGGAGAGCCGCCGTTGTCGCAAAGACGCGATCTGTTGTTAGCCAACTTTTGGTATACTCTGAAATCTAGACCTTTCAGCCCAGCTTACGACTTAGTATTTGAAAATGCGTTAACGCATATGTATAAGTTGAAACCTAACGCTTCAGCCCCTTTCGGTATAAGAGTAGGGAACATAATAGTATGTCTCGGCATCGACGTTTTCGAGGTGCGACAAAGCCACGATTGCGACGTACACCCGTGGTCTTTGAATACACCACCTATTATAAACTCGCTAGTACACAATAAGAAACAAGATACATCCGCAAACATAATAAACCAATTATTTCGTGAAGAGCTTAACAAGTTGACACCATGTGACGTAGTATATACGGATGGATCTAAAACTGGGACTGGCACTAGTTGCGCCTTTGTGACTGCCAGATCTGAGTTTAAATTTTGCCTCCCCCCTGCGTCCTCTGTCTATACTGCCGAGCTGACGGCCATTGAGAAGGCACTAAACATCGTGTGCCCTAGGACAGGGAGGCTGGTGGTATGTACCGACTCACTGAGCAGCATAGAAGCACTAAAGGACTTGTATCCGAAACACGTTCTTCTGTGCAATATAAAAAACTCCCTACATGATCTAATAAGAAGAAATGTTCAAGTGATTTTTATGTGGGTACCAAGTCATGTTGGAATACCTGGCAATGAAATGGCCGACAGAGCTGCAAGAGAAGCGATAAAATTGGCGCCTTACACCCAACAACTAATATTGCCAGATGTGAAACCACACATCAAAAGACTCTTACGAAATGAGTGGCAAAGGTCGTGGACAGAAATCAACGATAACAAACTACGGGACATAAAGGGGTCAGTTCTACCTTGGACGTCCTCAAACCGTACCAGCCGCAGGGAGGAGGTAGTGTTATGCCGTCTTCGGATCGGACACACCCTTCTATCCCACAGCTTTCTTATGAACTGCGGGGATCCTCCTTTGTGCCCCATGTGTAATGTTAATCTAACTGTAAACCATGTCCTGATCGAGTGTAATCACTATTCTCGACAGAGGCGCGATTATCGTCTCCCTTCTACTCTTGCTGAATTGCTAGGGGACAATAATGAAGTTCTAGTTAAGCTCTTCGGATTCCTGGAGAGTAACTCATTGCTGGCCAGGGTTTGAAGGGCTGTGAAGTACCGAAAAAAAAAGAGCTTCCATTAGAGTAACCGGACTGGGTGGGCCCTTTTACAACTCACTCAGATCTATTGTTAACTAGTTGTGAGTGTTATAATATCATAGATATTTATATGTGTATATATGTTATGTTCTTAATAGTTTTAAGAAACTGTTCTCTATTATTTATAGTAAGCCCAGTTAATTATTATTAATATTTCTTTTGTTTTTAGTGCTAGTTACTTGTTTTGACACTACCAAATTATGAGTGGGTGTCATATCTTGTTATCGGGCAATGATAACCCAAGTGTTTTTTGCCCTAAAAAAAATTTTCCGTACAGTACTGACGTGTGTGTGCGTCGCATTTCAATATGACTGAACGTGTTGAGCAGCGTATTTGCATTAAATTTTGCCAAAAACTTGGCTATTCAGCATCAGAGACGATTACTATGATACAGAAAGTTTATGGTGACATGTCTATGGGCGATACACAAATAAAAGAGTCGTTTAGGCGGTTTAAAAATGGCCGTATATCAGTGGAGAGTGATGACCGATCTGGCAGGCCAGAAACGCTGAAAATGTTGAACGTGTTTGTGCAGCAATTAATGAAAACCGTCGATTGACTGTCCAAGAGCTGGAATAAGATTTAGGAATACCAAAATCGTTAGTTTGTAACATTTAAAAGATTTAAAAATCAACCGTGTTTTGGCAAAATTTGTTCCTCGGCTGCAGACAGAAGACCAAAAGAACTGTCGACTTGAAATCACACAGGACCATCTGGATTTGATAAAAATTGATCCAGGGCTATTTAAAAAAGTTATTACTGGTGATGAGTCATGGGTTTATGGCTACGACCCTGAAACAAAGGCTCAATCTTCACAGTGGAAAACTCGCGAAGAGCAACGGTCGAAAAAAGCAAGACAAAGTCAAAACAAGTTCAAAACAATGCTGACAGTTTTTTTTTTACCAGGACGGCGTAAAAAATACACGAATATGCTCCTAGAGGCCAGACAGTGAATAAGGAGTATTATATTGAGGTCCTAAGGCGGTTACGAGATGCAGTACGAAGGAAACGACCTGAACTGTGGACAAGCCGTAACTGGATCCTGCACCACGACAACGCGCCAGCTCATTCCTCAAATCTTATTCAGCGTTTTTTTGGTTAAACACAACATCAACCAACTACGGCAGCCTCCCTACAGTCCTGACATAGCTCCTTGTAACTTCTGGCTATTTCCGAAATTAAAAATTCCTTTGAAAGGAAAAAGATTTGACGATGTTGAACAAATAAAACAAAATGAGACGAAGGAACTGTTAGCCATTCCGCAAAATGAATTTAAGGAGTGTTTCCGGAAGTGGGAGGAGCATTGGAATAAGGTAGTGGCTTGTAGAGGGGATTACTTTGAAGGGGACCAGATTGCCGTTGCCGCAGAGTAACGTCAGTTCATGCCAGACGTCAAGGTCGGATATTTTTTGGACACACCTCGTATAACAAACCAATGTGTATACGGATGGATCTAAAACTGGGACTGGCACTAGTTGCGCCTTTGTGACTGCCAGATCTGAGTTTAAATTTTGCCTCCCCCCTGCGTCCTCTGTCTATACTGCCAAGCTGACGGCCATTGTGAAGGCACTAAACATCGTGTGCCCTAGGACAGGGAGGCTGGTGGTATGTACCGACTCACTGAGCAGCATAGAAGCACTAAAGGACTTGTATCCGAAACACGTTCTTCTGTGCAATATAAAAAACTCCCTACATGATCTAATAAGAAGAAATGTTCAAGTGATTTTTATGTGGGTACCAAGTCATGTTGGAATACCTGGCAATGAAATGGCCGACAGAGCTGCAAGAGAAGCGATAAAATTGGCGCCTTACACCCAACAACTAATATTGCCAGATGTGAAACCACACATCAAAAGACTCTTACGAAATGAGTGGCAAAGGTCGTGGACAGAAATCAACGATAACAAACTACGGGACATAAAGGGGTCAGTTCTACCTTGGACGTCCTCAAACCGTACCAGCCGCAGGGAGGAGGTAGTGTTATGCCGTCTTCGGATCGGACACACCCTTCTATCCCACAGCTTTCTTATGAACCGCGGGGATCCTCCTTTGTGCCCCATGTGTAATGTTAATCTAACTGTAAACCATGTCCTGATCGAGTGTAATCACTATTCTCGACAGAGGCGCGATTATCGTCTCCCTTCTACTCTTGCTGAATTGCTAGGGGACAATAATGAAGTTCTAGTTAAGCTCTTCGGATTCCTGGAGAGTAACTCATTGCTGGCCAGGGTTTGAAGGGCTGTGAAGTACCGAAAAAAAAAGAGCTTCCATTAGAGTAACCGGACTGGGTGGGCCCTTTTACAACTCACTCAGATCTATTGTTAACTAGTTGTGAGTGTTATAATATCATAGATATTTATATGTGTATATATGTTATGTTCTTAATAGTTTTAAGAAACTGTTCTCTATTATTTATAGTAAGCCCAGTTAATTATTATTAATATTTCTTTTGTTTTTAGTGCTAGTTACTTGTTTTGACACTACCAAATTATGAGTGGGTGTCATATCTTGTTATCGGGCAATGATAACCCAAGTGTTTTTTGCCCTAAAAAAAATTTTCCGTACAGTACTGACGTGTGTGTGCGTCGCATTTCAATATGACTGAACGTGTTGAGCAGCGTATTTGCATTAAATTTTGCCAAAAACTTGGCTATTCAGCATCAGAGACGATTACTATGATACAGAAAGTTTATGGTGACATGTCTATGGGCGATACACAAATAAAAGAGTCGTTTAGGCGGTTTAAAAATGGCCGTATATCAGTGGAGAGTGATGACCGATCTGGCAGGCCAGAAACGCTGAAAATGTTGAACGTGTTTGTGCAGCAATTAATGAAAACCGTCGATTGACTGTCCAAGAGCTGGAATAAGATTTAGGAATACCAAAATCGTTAGTTTGTAACATTTAAAAGATTTAAAAATCAACCGTGTTTTGGCAAAATTTGTTCCTCGGCTGCAGACAGAAGACCAAAAGAACTGTCGACTTGAAATCACACAGGACCATCTGGATTTGATAAAAATTGATCCAGGGCTATTTAAAAAAGTTATTACTGGTGATGAGTCATGGGTTTATGGCTACGACCCTGAAACAAAGGCTCAATCTTCACAGTGGAAAACTCGCGAAGAGCAACGGTCGAAAAAAGCAAGACAAAGTCAAAGCAAGTTCAAAACAATGCTGACAGTTTTTTTTTACCAGGACGGCGTTGTTCATCACGAATATGCTCCTAGAGGCCAGACAGTGAATAAGGAGTATTATATTGAGGTCCTAAGGCGGTTACGAGATGCAGTACGAAGGAAACGACCTGAACTGTGGACAAGCCGTAACTGGATCCTGCACCACGACAACGCGCCAGCTCATTCCTCAAATCTTATTCAGCGTTTTTTGGTTAAACACAACATCAACCAACTACGGCAGCCACCCTACAGTCCTGACATAGCTCCTTGTAACTTCTGGCTATTTCCGAAATTAAAAATTCCTTTGAAAGGAAAAAGATTTGACGATGTTGAACAAATAAAACAAAATGAGACGAAGGAACTGTTAGCCATTCCGCAAAATGAATTTAAGGAGTGTTTCCGGAAGTGGGAGGAGCATTGGAATAAGGTAGTGGCTTGTAGAGGGGATTACTTTGAAGGGGACCAGATTGCCGTTGCCGCAGAGTAACGTCAGTTCATGCCAGACGTCAAGGTCGGATATTTTTTGGACACACCTCGTATAACAAACCAATGTGACCAAAAAAGTTTAGTCAGGGTCAGAATATTTGTTATTACATAAATCCTTCTTGTGGCAGCCATTTCACTCCTGATGGCATGCCTTTTTTATTGTTTTGTAAGAATCTATTTATAATTTTTAGATACAATTTTATTATGTTTCAGATAACTCTAATTGTAAAAATAAAAATACAAGTAAGAGCATATCATGTATATATCATTTGTTTCTCAATGAATTGTAAAATATTCTTAACAATAGCCATTATGCCAAACTTACATGCTAATAAATCGTCTAAATAAAAAGTTCAATTTATACCTATATAGTATAATAATATTTATAACTAAAATTTCAAAGATAATTTAATTTACTAAACTTTAATCACGTGCACTACAATATTGTAATCACAGGGACACGTCCCCCTTCTCAATGGGGCAACACTTGTTATAAATAAAGCCAAAATTATGATATTACACCATAAATTACAAAATAAACGCAATGGAAATTATGTTTGCTAGCCAAGTCAAAAAACGAACTTCCAAAATAGCTAAAGAAGGAAAAGATAGTTAACATTAGTATATCTCCTAATATTTCAAGTGGTGTTTCAATCAAGTCAATACATTCATATTTCGTACTATAAGAAATGGAAGAGTCAGCACTTGTCCTCTCGGTAAATTACCCCAAAGAGGATTAAAGGATCATTTCACAGTCACCAGATATAATTTTACTAGGCAGACAAATCTCTAAAGAGTAGTAACCAATTAGACTATAACAAGTGTAAAGAGAACCTGTTTTATTTACATACTCTCTTGTAAGACAAAATAGTCATTGTAACATAATTTTTAGTAAATGTTGATATACAGAGTGAAACAATCAAAGCAAAAACATGTGTTATTAATAACAGCCCAGCATTATTATTTCTTTAAAGATATGTAATACATGGAAAAGTTTGGCTGAAATACCTGTACTCTCATGAAGACTTCTACACCACTCAAGCTTACTCATTGATATGACAGAAAGTTTTCAGTGATGGGCCACTTTAATTACTAATTATCCTCACAACAAAAATTGCTTAATGTGGTACATACGGCACTGTCTTAAAAACTATTGCTGTTTACCAGCCCTATAAATATGAAAATTACATGGATGAAAATAAAATCATATATTAAAATTAAACTATGTCATTATACTTCTTGATTTTGTCTTTCAAGTTAGTTCAATAAACTTACGTGTGAGTTTTTTCCAGCTCAATCAACATTTCTTCTAATGTGCTGATAAACTGAAACAAAGAAATGCAATTAAAATTTACAGATATCAAGGACTTATTGGAAAATTTGTGTCATAGTTATTTAATGCAAAGAGCTTAAATCCTCTAAAACTATGTGTAAACTTAGTAAGGGATGTGGACATCCTTAACACAACACAAAAATTGATCTAAAGATACACACAGGGCAATATTTATCTAAATATTCAATCTAATCACAAAAATCTGTTAAAGAATTTGCTGCTTTTTTAAAATGTTTTTTTTTATTACTACTCAATTTTTCCAACTCTTTCAATAATTTAATACTGGGGGGCAAATGTTGGAAAATGTTTATTCCTGGACTTTGAGTTTTTTCAAAAGTCAAAAATTGTGTTGTTCACTATAAATATTCCTACCTATATTTTATGTTTTACGTTATTTAATTCCAGGGATTTTAAAGGAATGTACATGGAAACTTTGTAAATATAAAGACCTGGGACTTTTAACAGTTCTAGACTGGTAAATGAATTCCTGGAGGCAGGCTAAGAATGACTCAATGCTTCGACTGCAGATTCAACTCAGATACTCCCTACAATATCACTGAGTTGGAAATGTGTGACTTAAACAAGCTTTGATAAACGACTCTGAAAATGTCTAGGTTTCTATATTTTACTGAGATTCCGCAAAATGAATATTCCCTTTACTAGTTTTCCTCAATCTTTTACAACTACTCATTTCAGTCCAATCCACGGTCCAGTCTGAATCATAACAAATTCACATGGTTGGATTGACTTTACTTAGTATCTCCAATTTGTAAAATTGATATTTTTTTATAATTTTGAATTTTGTCTGATAGATCAAAATACACATAAAATTTGTTGAGGTAGGATTTAGTTTCAATTTATTTTAGAGAACAACTGGGCTGCTTGGTTTATTTGGACTATTGCATCAATTGACAATTGTTCCGTTGAGCTTGGTGACAATTGTCGCATCATCTGCAAAACACAAAGAGGTTATTTTATGCAATTATTTGAGAAATGTTATTCATGTAACTTTAAAAACTAGTGGACTCAGAATTGATTTCTGAAGCACACTACAGATTATTACTCCCAATTTTGATAGGATATTTTGATTTGTATTAGACCTCGCTCATTTTATATCTCGACTTGAGGATGGATATGTAACAATAACACACATTCAGACCGCTAGGTCGCAGGAGTGTTAAGGTTTCCTAATTTCTACCTTGACTGCAATAACTGCAACCTCTGGCCCATCCCCCTCCAACTACATTTCGGGAAAATAGCTGTTTTTGTCTACCATGTGTGTTTTATCTCTCTCATTTAGTCATTATAAACTATTATAATGATTAATATGAAAGTATAATATTGATCATTCTAAGTATAATATTAATGATAGTAAGTCTTGGCTGCAATAACTGCAACCTCTGGCCCGTCTCCCTCCAACTACATTTCGGGAAAATAGCTGTTTTTGTCTACCATGTGTGCTTTATCTCTCTCATCTAGTCATTATAAACTGTTATACTGATTAATATGAAAGTTAACATATTAATAACGCCAGTGTATGAGTTGCATGGTCAACATTATGCTATGTATTGTCATTAATAGTTTTATTTCCTTATAACCAAAAAAATTACTCTAAAAAAATAGTAGGGTAGTATAATTTATTACAAATATGAAGCACACATTGAAAAACTTCTAATGTGACAGTTTATTTCATAATTATTTTTACAAATTCTCGTAAAACTGGATGCTGGCAGTTTATGTATCATGTTTGGAAAACCGGGTATTGGCAGTGAAAGGGTTAAGTTGGTTGATGGACTGAGTATAGTTGCCTGAGGAACACGTGTTTTAGTATCCAGCTGATTAAAGTTTAAATAAATCGATTCTATAATGTCATAAGACAATTTCAAATATACAACAGGTACAATAAATTAGAATATAAGAGATTTGATTGATACCCAATATGTATATAAAAATAATTTTAAGTACTGCTGAACAAAAATCAAGAAGTTCTTTTAATAATATAGACAAATAATTCTATAGCAGTAGGACTATTAATAATAAAATAAAATCATATGAGTCTTATAAAATTTAAACTTTAAAAAAGATACCTAAATTTAAAATATAAATTACAGTCTATGTCAAAACAGTACTAAAATCATCTTTCTACTCTTAAAAATTAATGGAAAGGCACGTGATTATGTGCTACAGTATAATAAGCAGCCACCAATCCAATCGGATGATGATTATCGATTTTGAAATATTGATACTGACAAATACATTTGTATTCATAATTTAGTATTGCCAGCTTTCTTTATTTACACTAGTGATGCCATTACCAGCTGTTGCTAGTGACGTCATTACCAACTGTTGTTATTCCGTTTATGTAGGAGAAGGCTAATGAGAACGACAAGAACAATGGCGATCAATATACATATATTGGCTCAAAATGTTTTTATAAACACTGAGCAGTGTTTTAAATGGCTGCAAGAAAAGGAACCAGCTCCTTTAAATCCAAGGTACGTCCAGTTTGTAATGAGGAGATGAAAACCAGGATCAAAGGTGAGAATCAGATAGTGTTTCGCTACAAGTAAAGCCAGAACAAACATTATGTACCTAAAAAAGCACTGGAGAAGACTTTTAAACATCCAAGGTTTGGTATTGTTAGGATGATTAAAATCATATACTATTTTAGTTGGAACCAAACTAATTATAACTTCATAGTAAATTAATGTAGTTTAAATGGTATCAGTACATGCAAAAATAAGATTACAGATTGGCTTTCCAAACACGTCTAGCCTGTAAAGTAATAGTACTACGTGGCTCAAGAGTACTTTAAATACAGTTAAGTTATTTTATTCAATTAAAACAAAAATTTATTTCACTACATATAAAAATATAGCTTCTCTATAATAACATTTTTAAAACCTAAAACTCAAAAACTTAATTCAATTCAACATCATCATTCAACATTTATTCAAATGTGCTTGGAAATAAATTAAAACTTAAAATCATATATTTTGTTATTGACTACTGGTGGCAAGAACAGTGCGGTATGCGTCTCCTTTGTTTAACAAACAGTAACGTTTATCCTTGAAAATACATAAGTTAAGTAAATGTTATTGTTTTATTGTAATTATATTAACTATTTATTATACTTTTAGTATAATATTTATACATTAATTTCTAAGATTGAAAACTATCAAAACCATATTGTTCTTTGAAATATCTATTACATTATTTAGTCCAAAATTTTGCTTTCAGTCCCTTGGATGGTCATGAATATCGATGATTTGATATCATTCGATAATTATCACCCGATTGTGCTGGTGGCTGCTTATTATACTGCAGCCTGATTATTTGTAAAATAACAAATTAATGTGGTAGTCCAGCGACAAACATCCAGCATGCCAGGAAGTCTATGCATCCACCCATGTCAGTGGCTCTAGAGGTTCACACACCAGCCTGGTGATACAACGCTTAATAAAAGCATAGCTCATATTTTGTTACTCCAGCTCTAAGTTTCATTACCAAATGGGTAGTCATGGTACCTAAAGGGGAAAATAAGTATGGAGTAAAATATGTCATTACACAACATAAGAAACTATCTACATTTTTTTTATTTAATCATGGAAAATCGATTAACTCTCAAAGCCTAGTGGTCACCAAACACATACTTTTTCCAATCTCCAATCATCTGAAGAATATTCTTTTGCCATTATTTCACATCTTGCTAGTAATCTTCGAAAGTTCGTTTCTAACCTAGACCTTCCCATATTGTATATTTCCAGCTGTTTTTTTTTTTAAATAAACCAATAAAACGTTTAGTTTTGATCCATAAAACAATGAATAGAAAATAATAAGAAATAAAAAATAAATTAGGTTCACTTGACTATATCAAAAATTGAAAACCAACACTAACCAAAGTATACGTCAAAACATGACAGCCGAGTGTCAACAACTAACAGTCGTCACTCGTTAGTCGCTACTACGAGCTCCTCACGCCTGGAATTTAATGGGGTGATCAACCGAGGCGGAGAGAAAGAGTGGGGACAGAGCCGAGCAGTACCGATAAATCCCGAAAATTCCTGACAAACTCTGTACATGCGGCTGATAGCGACCTCAGTTCGGAACGGTTCTGATTTCTATTATCTTACGAATTAATGAGTCGTTTTATATCCGAACATATCTGCAAAACATAGAAATTATATCGAATTAATTATATTAATATTGAACTTTCTTTATAACTCCAAAGACACTTTACAAAATGTGAGATGGTGCACAACGAATAAAATGTCATAATCTTTTTGTGCTATTGGAATATATTCAAATTAATAGGGCAAAAGCAACATATTATAATGTGGAGTCCTTAATTGGTAGTAAATAAATTAATAATTACACTACAAAATCTGTAATAAGAGTTATGTAATAGCTGTAATAAACTAAGGGTATTAAAAAAGAAACTTGTGTGTGTGTGTGTGTGTGTGTGTGTGTGTGTGTGTGTGTGTGTGTGTGTGTGTAGTACACACACCACACCACTGCTACTGTCCGATGAGACGTTCTGAAAATTATTGATTGTTAGTTCTGAGCTATTTATAATTTTGGAGAGAAGACCAGTCCAATTTGGGATGAAACGGAAGTGGCTGGATAGTTGATAAGTCAAGCCAGCGTTTCTACGCCAGGTGCAGGGTTGCAGTGTTGGTTGACTCATATCTCCTTTCTGTGGCATGTCCTTTGATATCTTATCGTATTTTCTTTTGAGAACTTTAGTATTTGAAACACTTTGTTAAGTATTCATATTTTAGTAACCTCAAATTATTACGATCAAATTTTAACTTATAGCAATAGCAATATATTTCTCTGTCTGTTTTATAGCTACGCCACTGAATGTAACGAGGTTACTTTGTTACATTAGACTTCCTTACGTCTTTTTGGGTCTTTCGATACTCCGTTGTATTGGTTTATTTGTATGTAGACAAGAGTAATTGCCTGCCATTAATTACGTTGTAAAATCAAGGTTTAATGAAATAAATTTAATTGCGCTGAGTCCTGCAGCATCCAGCTTTTAAAAATGTAATATATATATATATATATATATATATATATATATATATATATATATATATATATATATATATATATGTTGTTGTACCAAATTACTGAAATGTGTTTAATTCAGAGTAGAAGCTAAAAACACAGTGGTACATTTTAAGAGGCTTGTCACATTGATTGCCTGCAATAATTAAATTGTGCTGCATCCTGCAACATCCAGCTTTGAAAATGTAATTTAAATATATGTATGCTGTACTAAACTACGGAAAGGGGTTTGAAAATACAGTGATACATTTTAATAGGTTTGCCAGGTGCTGAACTAAATTAAATTCAGATGAGTACAGAGCGAGAACGCGCGGACTGCCCATTCCACTATTCTAATACACGGGCTATCTGTAGTTGGCAGGAGGGGCCCCTCCATCCCCACTCTTTCTCTCCGCCTCGGTTGATCACCCCATTAAATTCCAGGCGTGAGGAGCTCGTGTCGCTACTCGCTATCTATTAGGTTTTATTCAATCAGATTTTCCACTTTTGTGGCAGGCTTAAGTTATACAACCATGAAGAATCATTCTAATATTTGTGGTTGTATTATGCTGCAAAACAAAAGTATAATTTTATAATATAAATATCTGAACACAGAAGTAAATATACAACTCAACTCAGGATACGTTTCAAAAAGAGAGAGCTAAAGCTAATCATAAAATCGTTCACGTGCATAATAGCTCATGTCTAAAATGTAATATATACTGTAATCGAATTATAAGTCTAAATAGATCGTTATACAATAACTCATTTTAATCATGATTTTAATAAAACTGTACTACGTGTGATACGGCCATAAATACGTTCACTTAGGTGCCATGCGTATAGAAAATAACAAATACATCTACAATATACTTGATTGATAGTGCACCCAGTTGATCTGCGCGATGCTGGACATGTCAACGTGCCTTAGCAGACATTCTTACTCCAAATTAGGGTAGTGGAAGGGTGTTAGGAGACAGGGAGCACCCTGGTTGGCTTTTAAAACAATTCTTTTAAACTATAAAATATGTTTCTGAAAAGAAACAAATATTTAAATGGATTTGAATTTCTTTGGATTGATTAGATTTCAATGGACAAAACTTCGATTTTTTCATAAATGTTTAGCCTATTTTTATGTCTAGTGTTGTGTGTATTAGTGCTATTTAAATATTCCGTTGTGTGAAATTTTATGCGAAAAGAGACTTCAAAAATGTAAATTCCTATATTATAAAAAGATCTTTGTAACCGTTTGAGGAGGCACTTGAATTTGTGTGTGTGTGTGTGTGTGTGTGTGTGTGTGTGTGTGTGTGTGTGTGTGTGTGTGTGTGTGTGTGTGTGTGTGTGTGTGTGTGTGTGTGTGTGTGTGTGTGTGTGTGTGTGTGTGTGTGTGTGTGTGTTTACCGTCAATATCTGAAATGAATAATCAAGGTTGTATTATTATTCACTTTGCCTAGGTATTGTGTATTATGCCTAGTAATATCCTACAATGCCTATGGATCCTTGGGCAAAGTGTTAGTATAAACAGATTCAATGCAAAATTATTTACTGAGTACAAAATTATACAAAAAGAAATTATATACCTCAATTTACTTAATACAGGATGTAATTGAACCACGGCATTTTGAGTTACACTGTATGTTGTTATTTACGTAAGTACATTGTTTTGTTGTACACTTTGTTTCGCAACTGCACTTTATGAAACCTTGACCGCTTCCTGAAGACTGGACTGCTGCTACGGTCCGAAGTCCGGTTTCCTTATCAGTGACATTTTCAATACTGATAAAACATTTCTCACACACCGAGAACTGTGACCCTGCGTACAGTTGTTTTAATTTTCCATTGGCAGTTCCAAGTTTATAAAAACCATCATTCGTCACTTCCATCACAACTGCTAAGACGTTTCTCAGGTCTCCTTTTCCTTTGTCAGCATTTTGGATCGGAACTCTAACAGTAGCTCCTTTTGCAACCAAATCCTTTTTTGTCAGAATCAACTTTAATCTTTTTAGCCTGAATTTCTAAACAATCTTTTTCACACCACGTCTACGTTATCGGCTCTAAAACATAGAGGGCATAGTACGATTACCTCACATGCTTTATTTTCGTTTATGTCATGTATTAGGTTGGAATGACCACACGCGATATGAATGTCGCCCAAACACATAGAGCACGTCTTCTGATCGTTGTTGACATCGAAACAGATGTTTAAAGGGCTAGATGATGCCCTTCTGTATGTATGTTCTTCTTAATGACCAGTTAAAATCAAATCATTGGTATCTTCAATGATTTCTATTTCTTGTGTGGGAGATGAGATATCGTCCTGATTTTCCTGGTGTTCTATATTTTCTGTTGTTGATTGAATATGTCCAACTCTTTTTAAAATCTTCTGTTGTTGATTATACATTCTTCTCAACTCTTTCTAAATCTTCTTCATCCTGAAATTCATCTAAAATATCTTCTGGCAGGGATGATGGAGTACTTTTAATTTACTACCGAAGAGGGCTTCGTAGGGAGTTCTCTTGATTCCAGAAAGGAAGGCTCTCTTTTTAATTAGTTGAACGAACCGCAATTCTTAACTCCAACGGTCAAATCCTTCATATTGAATTCAAGCATAAAGCATATTTTCGATATATTGTAGGCTAAAATGTGTTTAGACTAAATCAATATTTTTTGGAAAACTCCCTTTCGTTGTTAGATTGCAAAATTGAAGATTTTACGACAAGAGAAAACTTTTATAAACGATTATAAGCTACTTCCTCGGCAGTTTTAAATATATATATATATATATTAACAAGAAATGTGGGATTCGAGCAAGCAGAAGGAAATTGTGAAATTTTATTCGGGCCAAGTTTTTAGCCCTTTAAGGCTGCGTAAGACGAAATGCCCCGTATTAGCCTAGACTCGTTCTTAATTAACTGCTTACTTCAATCGATACACTCGTTCAACCTTATCCCCTGAAAGTCGACCGAGTGAGTGACATCAATCTGAGTTTTATGGACAGGGTTGGAATTTTTAATTTTGTAAAGCATTTTGAATAGGTTTGAATACAAATTTATTATTTCAAGAAATTGTTTACGAAAGATTAATTCATGTAATTTTTTTGTAAATGCAGTGACTTCAAGGCTATAAACTAACTGTGATTTTGATGTCATTAGCAAACATAAAGAGGTCATTCTCCGGGATGGCCTCTGCAATATCATTTATGTAATTGATAAAAAGCTGAGGCCCCATTTGTATAGATCTAAGTATATGTCTAAGGATGTGTAAATAATAAATAATCGACTATGTATGGAACGTAGTAATTTTATGCCCGTAACGCTAACATGGTGGTGAAAAATAGATTTAAGATATATAACATTTAATGGCTTATGACTTTGACTGTTTAGACAGCCACAGGCAGTGGTATCCAAACTGCGATGCGCAGAAAGTCAATAAAAATTCTATCTTGTCTCTATAGTGATGCAACGATGAATTAAAAAAAAATTTAGTACCGTTTATTTGAGAGCCTTAGTAGAGATTTGTGCCAGTATGTCTGACTTAACTGTTATGTATAGGTTGTTTTTAAATAATAATTCTATTAGTGTTTCGTATATACGTTATTATAATATTAAAGTATGTTATACTTATATATTGGACACGGCTAACTGTTCGGTGCTCATAAAAACATTAACCCTGAATGAGCTTATAGCGATGTTTAAACAGAAGTTACGGGCTCTTCTACACTTAAGAAAGGAAGATTCCATCATTCCCAAGTGACTTGTATGGTTTAATTTACCAATTTCCCATTTGACCTTTGAATATGTAACTATTTTTCTGACTTTCTTCTAACTCTCAACACTTGCCCTTGACCTAATCTTACTAAAATTAGCGGCACCAGGTCTGGTTTCCACTTTGGAAGTGATTCATCATGAGAAGTTTGAGAATCTCCCTCGCTGAGCTTATATGTTGCCCTTGAGAGTTCTTTAAGGACCCCTCAGGATAATTTGGCTTTAAGTCATATGCTGGTAAAGCCTAGCTGTATTCCTTGTACTTTCCAAACTGTGAATTAAGGCTCTCTTGGAATCGCGTTTAGCCTTCTTGGTGCCATTTTTATATTTGGTGAGAAAAGCACGGCAAGCTTCCCAAACACCTGATTTTTTACAGCTACTGAATAGCCGTCTCACATAGTAATGTAGTTCACTAGGGTTCTTGTACCACCAGCTAGTCACGTATAGCTGCTTTTTTGTTCTTAGACGACAGTTCTCGTGAAAACAACTTAAATGCTTTTACTCAAAGATGAGGCCGGGATTTCCAATTCTAAGAAGTTTTCGATCCTACAATGCACGTAGCCACAAGCTGATCCTTAAATGACATCCAGTTAGTGCTGGTAGGACTTCTGCATTGGGGCAAATGATGACTAAATCTCAACTGAATGTACCCCTGATCTGAGAGAGAATGTTCGTCAGGGACTTGCCAACAATCAGATCTATAATCCAAAGTGGCTCAAAGATGATATCGATGACTTAATGCCTAATCTTATTAACAAAGGTAGGCTTCACCTAAATAATGATTCGTCTCTCCGGTTACAATCAGAGCTTCTCTAAAGGTGGTAATTGGAGTTTGTGACACAGACCACAAACAGCTCTTGACGTTTTCCAGACGTCTCAATCTGCTAGTTGGAGGAAGCGCTTCAGAGTTGTAGAGAAAATAAGTGGAGCTAACAACCAAGCTCATCCTAACAGTCCCGTCGACAAGGATGATTGTGGTGTTCCTTGAATAATGCTCAACCAAAGGAAAAATATTAGTTCAATTTCAAACTTTAATATCATTTATATCATTGGGTACAAAGCCTAGGTAAATAATATTAGAATTTATAACCCGTTTAGTCCACCAGAAATCTAGGTCAAAGTTTCCTCTATTTAAACAGCAACAAAAGGAGGCAGGGCTGCCTTGCTGTGCTGAGTATTTATCTAAAGGATCTTCAGTATTGTCATGCTTGCCCAAGATGAACAGCATGAGGCATCTTGTACTGAGTTGTCCTAATAGTCACTAGAGCAGTATCGTTGACCAGAAAAACACAAGTGCAAACTTTTGTATCCGCCTTGGTGTGGAGGTCACAAACCTGAAGCTCAAAGTTTCGGGTATGGAGCAGATCGAGTCTGGATCACGTCCTGAGAGCCTTGAATCCCGAGGATAACTTGTGGTCCTCAGAATGTCCTTTCTGTCACCAAAAATTAGCTCAACATCATCAAGTTTATAACAGTTGTCTCCAGCAACTGCCTGTGGCCTCACTCCAACAGTTCAAAACAAGAGCTTACTCTCCAAGTTAGGAACTCGATTCTCAAATGTTAAGCCTTGAGCCAGCTTTGAGAACTTGTCTATAAGAAAATCCCCGCTCTTCTATCCTTGCTTCTTGAAAAGCCTCATGCTGAAATATTCTTTCAAGATTATCGTCATTCTGAATGTGACAGTCTCTCTATACGACGTGATCGAAGTAGATGCATTGGGTAACGTTTATTGTTTTAATCGTTGAGTTTTTTTAATGGTACTAGTCCTGTTAGTTGAAGGGGGACTGTAGAAATATCAAATCTAGTCTTCCAAAACTGCATGAACCGTTGGAGCCTACCGAGGGTTCTTCTATATTTTCTGTGGTACTTCATAGATTTAGACCTCGTTGCCGAGTATTCCATGGAGTCCATTTGATGCCTTTAGAAGCGAGAATTTCCTTGATGACTTCATTTGGCTGGTAGGATCCTTTGCCTAATTACTTTAAGTATGCCCATTTGAAAGCTCAAAGGAATAGCCTAGGGCGAGAGTTGTTTAGAGGAGTGCGAGCTCCTTCCTTTCGGAAAGATTGGTTGCGTTTTCTGCAACACGAGTCTCGGTCAATTGCAGAGTTTCCTTCACAGAATGAGCAATACCAGTGGACGGGTAGAGTTTTAAGACACAAAAGTACCACTGTGTGAAGAAGGTAGTAAAATGATTTTGTTTCTTTTATAATATACACACGAGTATTTAAGGATAGACTGTCCACCCGGCCAGAGCCCCGTATCGTCAGGTAAGGCTGACTTACTCCAGGAGATCACCCGGTTTCTGGAAGCTTTGTGAACGATACCTTTTACTCGGTACCATCCGCCTCGTTGACACTGGTTGCATAGCACCATAGGGTACAGCTAGAACAACGGAAACACCCGATTTAGATGTCTTCAAGCCTAATTCTGTCGATTAAAACTACGATGTTAGTCCATTAATACAAGAATGTCTTGATTCATCTAACCAACTTACAATCCCGTTAGATAATTTAAACATACGTGAGAAAGTATATTGATGAATTGAATCGTAAAACCTTCAGGATTTTGTAACAAGGATAGCGTTGAAGGAGCTACCGAGAAAAGCAGTGATTTTCTGTACTATACTATTTCATACAGTTTTTAGAGTTGATTATCTCCCATTTCAATGGAATTTTGCCCAAATCGTAGTCGTGCATAAAACAGTAAACCTTTTTACTCCAGTCGCATCGTATAGACTAATCAGTCTTCTACCAATACGATGTAAAAAGCTTGACAAGGTCTGGCAACAGCCACTGTTGTTTAAAATTAAAAACAACTTTTTCTTCACACTTATTATTACTTACAAAACAAACATTTTCAGATCAATTTTTATTATGTAATTTCATATTTAAATAAATTGGATTGGGTGTTCCTCAGGATATCATATTGGGCTCTTTGTTGTACACGTTTTAAAGAGCTCATGCCAACCCACCCAGAACCGACAACTGCAGCTTTTGCTGACGATACAGCAGTATCAACCTCTAATCATGACCAAGTTCAAGCTTCAGAACATTACAAACTACATTGTTCACATTATCTGCTGATATACGTGTTGGAAAATGGAGGTGAATGTAACAGTCTGCCCACATGATTTTGACCCTCAAACCAGAGAATTGCCTACCTTTACTACTTATAACCCGCTTCTAACAATACAGAACTCCCTCAGCGGAATAGTACAAAATACTGAGGGATTCTTCTAGATATACGTCTCACATGGCGCACGCACATGGGATCAAGAGGTCATAATTCAATGCAAAATGGCTGTTAATGGTGCTTATTATTTCGATGTTACTGTTTATTATATTTGGATAATTTAAATGCTGTTTTTACATTTATCTTGTCACAGAATTTTAACATTGACTTTCCACTCTTTTTTTACACCTTATGTCCAGCACATCTAATCGAAAATCCTAAAACAGATTGTAAAAGGTTCTTCAGTCCTTCTTACATTAAAACAGAGTTATTCCTAGAGACACTGAAATTCCTTTCATAATTATAAAACTTCCTAATTTAGTGAGAAATATTTGTTAAAACTACTAAATCTTGATATGCACTTAGCTGTGAATTTACCAGACAATAGTAATAATAAATATAAACTGAAAGGAATGGACTTCTAAATTTACGTTATCGTTACAGTAGACTCCATGTCTTTCCAATTGTGTTTTTATTTAAATTCTTTTTCAATGTTATTTTTAAGTTTTAATCACTGGTTTATAACTAACCATTATTATATAATATATTATATTTCCTTATTCACAGATTGTAAATACAAATTTACTTATTCCTCGTGTAGCTTGGAGCTTCATGAATAGTTATAAACCGGCAAGTTGGCAAATAAAAATATAGAGTTATTTTAAACAAATTTGGCGCTTGAACGAAATCGTTTGGTTGGATACCCTTGATAAACAAAAGTATTATATTAGGCTATACTCTGTACCCAATAGGATCAAGGCTGAATCACCTGTTCATTTCTGTGTATTGGTTACTTTTAAAAATTAAAAATCTAGGCTAAGGATAATAATTACGAAAAGCTAGTAATTATTAAATACCAACATTCGGCTATCCCTACTAAAATTTACTTATCTTGCATCATATTGTACAATGGTTTGTTGTTTTAATGATGGTAAAGCCTAACCTTACAATTAGTCTATTACTTTGATTTGTAACTCTTTTCTCATAATTACTTGTTATTAGAAATTACAAACAATTATTAATATTAAGGGTGTTAGGGAGAGGATATCCTGAATTCTGGTGAGTTGGTCTTGATTATTTCCACTTGATTACATTATTTACTGTTAATATAATATGACTGTCAGTTTCAAAATCCTATAATAATTGTAACTTTATGAAAGTCATTAAATTGATATCATTTGTCTTTTAATCCAAGGTGTACCCAAAAGTCCTTCAAAGGGCATTTTAAAAAGTGCCCCGAATTGCAAATGGCCTGCCATTTGAACAAGGGTTATCCTATTTAAAAACTATGTAAAATGCATTTTCATTTAGTTATTTGTAAGTCAATACACGTTATGTATCAATAACCAGGGAAAGATTATAGTACCCTGATTATATTGGTATTTATCTCTTTAGTTTTATGATCTATTATAACTTCAGAAAGTATTTTACCCAGGACATATTGATTCCCTTTGATGGTAACGTGCAGCATCCTTTAATAGTTTGACCACAACATAATTAGTCCAGGAGGGTTTACTTCTGGCTGGTTGAACCTACACTGGGTATACCAAAAACCTATGGTTCACTTAAATCTGAGCGATCATGTGGATGTTCCAGAAGTGGCACATCACTAACCACAAATATCAAGATACTGAGGTGCAAGGGTAGATTGTAGATTGATAAGTCTAATCTACTGCAGGGGATGTTTAAATCGATGCGGCTCGGTAGCCTATATAAAATTTTCAAACAAAGTGATGTATAAAGTGCATTACTTGTCCTTTGTCTATAAAAATAGGCTACAAAAATATTTCAGATTCCCTTCAGTTAAATTTTAAAAATAAAGTTAGTTTTATATAAATGTGGGGTAGGGTACGATAAGCGGACCCAGTTTTTTATATCGAAATTGACAACCGATATTAGATATTAGACTCGATACCGTACTGATTCATTATTTTGAACAATTAACTTAAATAATCTATATCAACAGCTGTAAACACTTTCAAATAATACACGTAAAGTAATATTTCAATTTTAGATAAGTAACATTTTTGATTATTAAAAATGGCAGTCAATTTTAGAAAACTACACGAAGTTGCTTTGAAAGATAAGACATGTGTTTCGTGGCTTCAACATGTTGGACTCGTACTGAAAACCCCATTATGTGAAATTTGTGGGAAGTAAACAACTGTAACTGTGAGAGGAGCAAATATGGTCGTCTTCAGTTTTCCTAACTTTGGTTATAATAATTTGTTCGATCACTGTAAATATTAAATTCATATTTTAATTTAAAACATATGATTGCTATTGAGGACTATATATACTTTTATATCGATTGATAGTCTAGGATTTGAGATGTGTACATATTAGATATTGATGATTACATTCTTCGATATAAATAACCAGGTCCGCTTATCGTACCCTACCCTAAATGTGCAAGCTAATATAAACTTTTCTACATCTATGTTCTCTTTTAAGTCCTAATAAGCAAGGTCATATGACATAAACTTTACTTTTCTAAATTGAATATTGTAGGGTTTGATTATATTATGCTTTTCTTGGTATCATTTTGAAAATAACTCACCTTAAAAGCTGTAAACATAAAAATATTTGTTTTTAATTTTACTTTACATTAATATGTTTGCAGGTCATACATTGCTAAAAATAACCCTTTACAAAATGAAGAAGATGAAGCCAGTTGTTCCAAAACCAAAAAGTAGACGCAAGAGCAAGTCAGAGGAGAGTTTGTAAGTAGTTTATTTCAAAATTTTCATCACATATTAAGAGCTTCTACAACATTGTTGTTTGTGGATTTTAGGGATGACACTGTCAACTTTTCATTAACAGTGCAGTATATGACAATAACAAGTCAGTTTACCTTCAGCATGTTAAATATACGTTCTAATAAAAATTGTTATGTTGTTTTATATGCATATGTTATTTATATATACTTTAGTTATTCTTTCATTATTATATTTAATATCTAAAAAGGTACATTTCTTTTTTAGACACAACTCTTTCCAGAGAAAAATTCAAGATAACAATTATGTTTGTTAACCATAATTTCATATCTCTAATATTTATGTAATATTCTTCCAATTTATTAAAAAGTGTTTCTAAGCAGCAAGTTATGAACAACTTCTGCAACCTGTTTTTTCTGACAGAATTTTTCATGAAATGGAAAAACTATTACACAACTAAACCTATATATTTGTGGTATCTCGTAGTTTTGTAATCTATACAGTGGTAATTCTAATTTATTACTATTTTTAGTATCATTGATATGTGCCATATTCTTAAAAGTATTAAGAAACATTTTTCCTAACACCAAACATCAAATACATACAAATTTATGTTAATTAATATCTTCGTTTTTATAGAGAGTTTGTATAACGTATGCCCAGAAAGCAAGGTTTATTATGTAAGTTAAACAATTAAAACTTTCTACGTTTAGAGTAGATCTACAAAAAAAAAAAAAAAAAAAAAAAACGTATTTGTCTAAATTTGTGTGAACAAGAATGGCCATCATATGAAAATTAGAAAAATAAACTTTTGTTACTGTAAAGGCTTGAATCACCAATAATTTGGCCAACATATTACAAAATACAAGTTAAAAAATTAGATGAGATAAAAATATTTAAATTAAAATTACATTTATTTTATCAGCATTGCTATTATCATTTAGTATTTTAGAATCCCTCTTCTTCATTACATTGGTGGAATTAAGGCAATATTTTTTTTCTTACTTTTTGGTCCTTATTACTGTGGTCCTATATTTTTATTTTTCCTTAAGAGGATTTGAGACAAACCCTCAAACATTGAATGATAAAATATATTAATATACATTGGTCTTTCTGATTATAAACAAAGAGACCACTTATTCATAGTTTTACAATATGAAATTATAATTTTTCTGAAATAATATTTTTCTTAGCTTGACACACTTAAAATCAATCATCAGACTTGTAAATAAGTTAATGTTAAATAAATGTGACCTAACCATATACAGAACTTTGAAATGGCAACTTTATGCGGTTGTCTGTCTAGTGGTATTATAACTATTATTGGATTAGCTTTGGTGGAGATGAAATGTGAAGGTATCAAAAATGGTTATAAATATGGGACAATAATTTTGTTATCTAACGTTAAATAAGTGAGCAAGATTGAAAATTGTGAATAGGCTTTTGTATCATTACAATGTTTTAAACTAAATTTCATGTTCAAAATAAGAAATTAAGGATTTGAGTAGGCTATCTAGAAAACTAATTTGATTTTTTTTAGAAACCAATGCTTGAATAGAATACCTCAGAGAAAAGCTTCAACACCAACACATGATCGAAGCACGTTGTCCAACTCTCCGGATATTTCCAGCATTATGATAAATGAAAATAGATTAGAAACTTCAAGTAAGTTCAATACCACAAGTTATGTTTAGTGTTTATTTTAATATCGAAGCATAATTGAACATTAATTTGAATATTGATATATATATACTAGCTGTTTCCCGCGGCTTCGCACGCTTTTCGTAAGTTTTGCCCGCGTATGAGCATTTCTGGTTGAAGTAAATATTTCCAACCCCGATGTAGATTTTACCTTGATGTCACGATCAAGAAAATATGTCAAAAATGTATTCTACATGCATAATGTATTTTATTACAAAGTGGTCTACCACTCAACCTTTAAGTTCAACCAAAAATTTAGTTTAGACAATTATACATCATAACTTAGCGCCTTCAAATAGTGTTTCACTGTTTAATATACGTATCTATCTCGTAATTGCAGGTTATAATGTGCAGGCGCTTTGAAAACTTTTCTTCATTTTATTCGTTTATATTCACGACATAAGCGAATAATTCAGATAATAACTATCCTATCTTCTAAGTTAGACTAAATTACGGATACATGTGAAATTTGATTGAAATTGGTTCAGTCGTTTTGGAGTTTATTGGCAACATACATCGTGACTCAAGATTTTTATATATATAAGATATATATATATATATATATATATATATATATATATATATATATATATATGGTTCCTGATGTAGTTTGTAGAGTAGTGTCTATTATGTTTTGCTAATTTAAATGAGAGGATTATATCCTTGAACTAGGTTACACGCATGCCAGATTTCAGATTAGCGGTTTGTGGAACTGCTGAAATCATAGACTGGTAGGCATCATGGTATGCTTCCGGGGTGCCCAAAAGGCCCTTGAGGCTTAAGTGCATGGCAATAGGCCACCGCATAGAAGAAGAAGAAGCATGTCATGTCTCATGATTGCCACACAATGGACAACGTCCTTGCCTTGTGAGTGACTCCCAGTGGCCCGTGATCTTAACTATTTTCAATATAGACCAAATTTCAACCTTTAAGAGCAACTCGTTTAACATTTATGTATGGTAATCAATTCAAGGTGGCCACGATTGGAATCTTAGAACATATTAATTTTGTGACAAACTTTAGATTGGAAACTGTACCTTATTTTGTACGCTTATTACAATTATGTAGTTAAAATTTAGAAATTCGGTTGCTATTTTCAAATATGGCAGTTAACTGTGAAATATCTTTTGGAAATCTCTTTTTTGACAGATTTTGGTTTAACATGTAATTCTAAACCTCATTTATTCTTGTTATTATTTTCATGTATCCTTTGAGCCACTCGGAGAGCTCTGAAAGTTTACAGAAACTCTTTTTTCCAAAATTCGTTAAAAGAGCATGTTTTGCCATTTGTAAAAAAATCATTCAAAATGCAGAATCTTTTTTAATGGAATGTTGTTGTAATGAATTGTAATGAAAGCTGTTGTAATTCCACAAATGTTTTATACAAAATACGTTCCTAAAATACTGCCAAAAGTAATTAACTTATTTATGATGACTTAAAGCAAGGTTTTCAAGTGATATCGTATCTTCATAAATACCTGCGTGGCTCCACCTGTGCAAGTCATTTACAGCTTGTGCCAATAAAGCCAATTATAAACATATTAGTTTATAGAACTTTCTGCAATCCTAGCTGTTCAACGGTAAAGTATATCAAAATAATACCAAGAATGAAAAAGTCTTAGAATTATATTTTAAACCCAAATCTTTTAGAAAAATGGGGATTTTCATCTTACTTACATCTGGATAACCTCATGGAGGAACATCACTAACAGCAAATGTTGTTATGTTGGGGTAAAGGGATGACTTGTTCAATGTGTATTTAGTTTATTGTACTGTATGGTTGTTGTAATAATAGGACAGCTTTAGATCTTTTCAAGAAAAGGATAACTGTTAGCTGCACACTGGTGATAAACTGTATCTAAGCTTAGACAAGAAGCCAAAGAGAAGAACTAGAGAATGATTCACATAATTCTAATCACCATTTGCAACCAACATCACATTATTTTTATGACACTAACCCCAAATACAGAGTTTATCCATAAAGTGATGAGGCTGGGCAGGGAAAAGAGAAATTTTTGGAAACATATTGTTAAAAGTTTTAAAAATAGCTTCACACCACTGTCAATGTTATTCCAACGTTGCAAAGGCTCTGAAGATCTTAGTTGTGACACCTCTCATACAATTTGACAACCTATTGAATAGTGGAAACACCTTCAGACTGGTAATATCCCAGATTTCTCATAAGTTTTAGGGAGAGAAAAGTGTTTTGTCGAACTCTCATGACCATAGAATCGTTGCAGCAAGGTAATAAATAATATCTGGGTCAGGATTGCGGTCATAACTATGGTGTTGTGGACAGAAGTGTTGTGATGTAACTTCCAGTGATCAGTTATCTCTAGTCATTTTTGTATGCCTTTGTTTTGGCATGTGAGGACTTCTTTGTAGTAATCGCTAATGATGGTACTGTATGTCCCAGAGACAAATTTTTTTTAGCGACTCCCTACGTTCTTGACATTAGAGTGTGAACATTGTTTACAGTGTTTCTACAATTGTCTATAGTGTCTCCACCAGATATGTAAAGTATTGTACTGTTATTTATTTATGTTGTCTCAATGTAAACAAACAAACACATGTTCCTAAAAATTTCAAAAACAATGATTATTAACCTCTTCCATGATGATGGGTCCAAGTCATCTATTGTTTTCCTAATAATCGTAATAGTATTATAAATGTACAAGTGCCTTTGTTTGTTTTGTTTTGTTATCTTGCGTAAAATAGTCAACCAATTGTATTGAAATTGTACCTGAACATTCCTGCGGTTCTTGGGATGAATTTAGACCTATTCTTATTTCAAAAATCCCTCTGGGCTACGCCCTACTGGCCTTTAAAGTAAACAAAAACTCCCATCTTGGTCTCTAAAGTTGTGTAATAGTAATTGAATGAGCCTGTCAAATGTAATCAACTATCCTGTGTAAACATTGTTTATTATTTTGAAATTGTTTACATTTATAGTGAGTAAATTTTCTAGTAAGTAACAATAATGTTTAATGCCAATTTAGATTTCAGCTATTAGGTTCTAATCTACCTTATAAAATGTCTTAAAACATAAAACAGGTAGAATTTGACTCCGAGGACTCCTTTTCTAGCAGTAGACAAGAACTAAGCTAGATGAAATTTTGCTGGACTGTTCTTTTGAACTAATTTACCAATTCCAGCTCTAGATGGTCTAAAATATTTTAAAAAATTTATTATAGTATATATTAAGTTTGTTTTGACAAAAGTAGGCTTCTCAGAACTGTGTATGTATATATATTTTCTTGATCAGGAGAGAGGCAAAATAAGCTTTGGAACAAACATACTAATATAGAGTAAATTTAACACTTTCAAACAATGTATCAACCAATTAAGATTGGGTGGAACACCAATGAACACCGTCACCTTCTCTCCTAGTGTACAAGATGATGGTTCCATAGAAGACATGACCGTGTTACCAACTCAACAGCAGCAACCACCTCTTCAAGTCATTGAGCCACCTCAACATGAAACTGGAAATGAAAATACAATGCTGCACTGATCCTTTATAACACATTACCAGTCTGGTTACCTGAAAGATTTGGTTACAATTTAATGTTTCATTTTTTTTTTTTTTTTAATAAGTGTGGGGGAATTGTGTCTCAACCATATATGTAAAATATTGTACTATTATTCATTTATGTTGGATCAATGCAAATAAATAAACACATGTTTCTAAAAAAATTGAAAACAATGATTATTAACCTCTTTCATGATTATTCCGTCATCTATTGTTTTGCTAATAGTGTGAAATAAACCAGTTATATAAAATGAACTTTTATTTATATCAATATATACACAAGTGCACCACAAGGCCATGACATTTGGGCTTGGGTATTCTTGTTCTCTTGGAATACAGGTACGGCACTATAAGATGTGCCACTCTGAATTTTAGTCTTTGGTTTAGTACTTTGGTAGAGATTGAGGTATTTTTCACCTGTTTTTATGTGGTCTTATGTCTGATTTAGTTTCTTCTAACTGTTGCATTGTTTCATGCCAAATGTCAATTGACTCCAATACCACAAAAATCTTCCTCATGTTTAGATTTTCATAAATAGTTTTTTAAATCTTTTCATGCACATGTTGATGTATTTGGTGGTGAATCTAAAACTTACATAAAGGTTCAATGCCACATTTACACAAACCATTTGTTAAAGATCGTTCAGATGACTCCATATTTTCCACCCATTTCAGAACAGTGAACCTCTAGGATATAGAGACAGTAGCAGGGTGCCATCTTTGTAGGTCTCCTTAACCAAGGTAGGAGTTTTAGAATTAGATTTGCCCAGATGAAAACATAATTTGATCAAGTGGAAGAGCCAGTGGCTTCACGGTATAAGGCATTGTGCGTTTGTGTTAGAGATAGTAAAGGTTCAAATCCTGCACTTTTTATCAGTTTTGTCAATATTGTACTGTACCAACTTTCCTCTTTATTCTGTTGGATAAGATCCTCCAGGCATGTGACTCATGAAGACGGTTTAAATAAGGCTAAAAAGGGTCTCTCCTTTCTTTTGATAAAAAAGTGGTATTGCAGCAAACTTTCTGCGGTATCAAAACTAAACAACAGCTTTTGTCCCACATGTTATCCTCACTAAGTCAGAGCTTGAGGTTACTTATAGCTTAGAACCCTGCCCACAATCCTGCCACAACGGAGTGTGTTGCTGGTGATGAGCACTGTGCAGTTATTTTCCAAATAAAAAAAACCTGTGTTTTGTATGATTAATAATAATAAAGTGTATCTTGTAGTCATACTTTTGTCTCTTTTACATTTTTTGCTATGACTTAGGTTTATGTAATTCTTAAAAATTTATATATAAAATGTATTGTGTTTATTTATAAATTTTTACCATTACTTTCAAAGAGCACTTCCATTGTTTGTAAACCAAAATTGAATAATCAATTTGGGCATATTTTTATATTGTGAATGGTTTGTTACAGGAAAGCAAGTGATGAAATCCAATAAACAATTGAATTCAAGTCTTCCCAGGAAAACAGTTAAGTTACAGTTAATTATAGTTTAGTCTGTGTCTGCTGAACAGTGATTGCATTTACTTATGGTCAAGAAATGATACGTATGGTTTTGGCTCTTTAGAAACCATGGTAAGCAGGCAGCTGTGTGACAGTTAGTAAAAGCTAGGTTGGTTGACACGTGCTAAGGTGGGCAGATGCAGAGGTATCTTCCTTTTCATTGGAGATGAAGAGGAAGATACCTCTGCATTCTATCATGATTTTTGTTAACTTAAGGTAAAGTTTACTGTACCTACACATGTGTTAAGAGTTGGAAGGGCTAATATAACAAATTTTTGATTTAACTTTAAAGAAAGTCACAATGTATTTTGTATCAAAACAAAATTAAAACCACACAAAACTAAATAGAACCCAGCTGAGTGAAACATCAATACTAGCTAAGCGTGATTGGAGAGCAAATTGTCTTGGTTATTTACACTTACAAAAAATTATATATAAAACTGAGTGTGCAATAAAGAAAACATGGAACTCACTAATTAAAATTATATAACTTTTAACTTAGTTTTTTACGTTAATTTGGCATTTCAGACTTAAAAAGGAAATTATATTTAATGAGTTGAAATTTACAACCTTACAAATAGGACTTATCAGACTTTCCGTCCCACTCTTGTAACAGTAACACTAACTCCCTTAAAAATTATGTAACACTGCCATCAACACCCCTCCCCCCCAAATTGATATTATTCTATAAATTGTAATATAGACGATTTCGCACTCCAAAGTAAACGTGATTTATTAAAAAACTAGCATTCCAAAACTGAGCATTGTTTTGAACTATTGTTTTCTACTTTTTAGATTTAATTGCAATCACGACGTAATAAGACAAATCACTACAACATCGCTCATTGTGGCACTCACTGTACTGTTACATACTACAGGTAATATATATATATATATACACAACTAACAGATGATTGAGCATGGCTTGCTTGACACGCCAGTTGTCACATGGCTGTTTGTATGTTTCACCAGACATACAGCACCATACTTCCTGTCTCTCCTACCATAGCAGGACTCTGGGTCATACTTCTTTTACAAACTTGTGTTTTCGGATTTATGATAGAGACAATGTGCTGTGACAATGATAAATATTAAACTTTCAAAATTAACACTGAAATTGACGTAATATATCGGTATGGTATGTTTACTTTACCAGCTTTAAATATTTTTCCACATATAATTCTGACATTTATCCATATTGCATAATGTTCTGTGAAAAACAGGTTTAAAAAAGTATATTTATGTGATACTGCACTAATCTTGGAACAGTTCCATAATGACAATTTTGAGCCCAAAGCTGCCATAACAAAAATATTCCGTTATACAAGGCCAATGGGTAATGAAAATTGTAGTAACATGTTTTTGGATTGTCTAATAATTTAATTTAAATTTATGGACACGTCAGAAATTGGTATAATTTTTTAATTTTCTTGTTATAGGCTGTTTCAGAAGGAATAAATCTTGAGCAAGAACTGGATTTTGAATACACCCGCTATATACAAACGATTTTCAGAAAGAAATTGGAAGAAAAGAAAAATGCTGAAATTGATGTAAGTAATATAGGAAATTTATGAAAGTGATTCATTTTAAATTACTTAGTTGAGTCAAATTTACAGATTAACATTAGATACAGTTCTTCTCTCACAATAAAAAGTGTTAGGTTATTATTTTGATTTTAATTCAAACAATAACTAAGGTCTGTCAGCAATGTTATTATCAACATAGTAACTGAGAAAATATTTAAATATTTAACTATTAATTTAAATTAAATTACTTTATTGTCAGAAGACATTGATACATATGCTTGACAGTGTCAAAAGGACTTAAAACTAGTAAGTGTAAAGTTGGTTGACATAGGCCTAGCCTATCCCCTACTTTAAAGTATTAAAACTGTAGAGATATTGAAATACCAAGAATTTTAAATTTAAATATCTTTACAATTTATGTGTAGTTGATCTTTTTGGCCTGCTTTTTACGCTAACCAAAGGAACATAATAATAATAAAATAAACTTATTGTTTATTTTATTTTGTTCTTAAGATATAACACATTTTTGTAAATAACTTGTATGTTTATTTTCTTCTATAAGTGGTAGTAAATTTTAAAACAGCACTTTTTCAGACTGAACTAATAAAATTGCAAAATAGAATTGAAGAAAATCAAAGAATACTTCGTAACACTACGTCTCGGCTCAAGAACATAAATTTCAACAAAGAAGTTGATTTTCTGCACAGCCTGCATAGTCCTAATTTCGCCAAAGTACTAGGTGAGTGTAGTAAAGTTAAAATAATTTAAGCTAATTTGACCTTTCAATATATTGAAAATTCAATGGGTGTCCCACGAAGAGGTTTAAAAGTTTTATTTTATATTACTTGCCCATTTATGCACTAAACATTTTGAAAATGTACAAAATTCATTAAATAGGTTTTAAAAATATTTTGTGAAAATTTCAGCTCTCTAGCAATTGTTGAAACAAAATGGTGACATATAAAAATCTTACCATTTTGCTTCCTATAAAAATTTATTTCTTGAATTACCTGATTTGACTACTGCATTGCAGTTTTAAAGAACAGCTATTTAATAATGCTCATTGTTGAAAACAGCTGTTTGATTGAAGAATATTGCTTGTGCCATAAAAACATAATCTAACCTCTTCCATAAGTTTTACTGCTATTCAAGTTCGAGAAATGGCTTTTAATGTTGAACAAAAATTGAAGTGTTGTGAGGGGGCTATTGCTTTTGGCAACATTACAGAAGCAATTACACAATTTCAGGTTGTCTACCCAACCACCTAGCAATCCAACAATAACTAAGTGGAAAAATCTTTTGTTAGATACTGGAAGTGTCGTAAAAAAGTACTCTAGAGGATCAAATAAGGAAAGAGAAGTACTAGTATGCGCATCAATGCTCTGCTCTCCAGGTAACGAAAGTTGAACTTGAAACTGGTGTTCCAAAGTCTTCAGTACAGAGAATAATTAAGAAAAACAAAATTAAATTTTACAAAAGTCACCTAGTCCATGATCTTCTTGAAGATGATCCGGACAGGAGAGTGGAATTTTGTTCTCGTATCATTGTTTCATGAGCTAGATCCTAATTGGCATACTCAAATTGTTTCAGACGAGTCCACTGTCTACTGCAGTGGTGCTGTAAATGGGCATAACTGTAATTATTGCAACACCGGTAATCCACACATTCTTGAACAGACTCTATTCAAATCAAAATAAATTACTGTTTGGGCAGCTGTCAGTTGTAATGGGGTGCTAACTTACGACATTTCAGACAGTACAATGACTGGGAATAGGTATGAACAGGTTTTAAATGAAGAAGTCTTGCCTCATTTTACGATTCCAGAAATGGATCAAGCAATTTTCCAACAATATGGTGCTCCTCCTCATTTCACAAATCCTGTCAAGCAATTACTAAATGACAACCTTCATGGCCATTGGATTGGTAGTGGAAGTGATTTTTTATATTGGCCACTCCAAACCCCAGATTTAACCGTGTGTGATTTCTTTCTATGAGATTACTTAAAGTAACAAGTTTATACTTGTAGCTTCAATAATGATGAGGAATTAAAACAATCAATTAAAGAGAAACTTCTCCAGATACCGCAGAATTCCTTAGTAAGAGCTGATCATTTGTTAAGTGCTGTTATCAGGGTGTCGCTATGGATGGATTACAGTTCAAATAATTGTGGACTATAATTTTAGGTTTTTTAATACGGTATGTTCTAACTTTCTGATTGATATGCTTTATTTCTCTAGAATATGACAATACATAATTTTACAAAACCAAAAATACTGTTTTTAAAATATATTTTTTCAAAATGCCATAATTTTTTTCAACAATTGTTAGAGAGCTGAAATTTTTACAGAATTTAAACCTATTTAATGAATTGCTTAGAGTTTGAAAATGTTTGGTGCATAAATGGTGAAGTAATATAAAATAAAACGTTTAAACCTCTTCATGGAACACTCTGTATATAGACACAAGATGGAAATATTGACAAAATAAATAATACAGGAATACAGGTTTGTTTTAGTTGGGGAACCGTTGTGAAGCATTTCCAAGTAAGACAATCACAAGGGATGAAAACGTGATTTGAAATATGATAGAATTAATTATTAATTGTATAATATTGTTTAAATACTGTTGTTTTTCCTAAAACCACCTTTTGTGTATATCCAAGGAGTTACCATGACATTATGTATATTCTTAATTTCAAAACTGTTAGTTGTACACTTAAGTCATGGAAGAAAAATTAAAATTTCTAGCTAATCATGAAATTAAACTGCTTTCACCTCATTAGCACTAAGAAAACAAATAATATAAACATATTGAAGTTTGCAGACATCGATCGATCCTTAATCGGTGGAAGAATGTATAAAGGTAAACATTGTTTTATATTTCTCTCCCTAATAGAGTGAACGTGCATACACCAAATACCAACTTGTAGCAACCAAATTTTGGAATTTTGGAACTTACTTAAAACTCTTGCATTATGTGTAAAAAGTTCTATGTATTGTAATGTTAAATGAAAAAAAAGCAATAAAAATGTTTACTTAATAAAAGCTTAAAAGGTATTTACTTTGAAATACAACGAAAATATGTTCTCTTGGGATAAGAAGTTGAGGAAACTCTCATTGCTCTTAGTCCTAACAGGATCTTTGCACTTGTTTCCAGAGTGAAAGGATATTCAGGTAGGATAAGGTTGGAGGTAAGGGCTGCCTCCTGTCAGGATCCATGAGGAGGGATAGTGAGCACTATATCTCAGTCATATTACCTTGAAGAGGGCCAGCTCTGTAATAGCTTCTCTAGCCAAAGCGGACAGGAGTAGCAGCCCTTATGTCCTGGCTAGCAATGGACTTTTAACACTTAGGGAGCCCACCAACTCCAACAGTCATCACTATTATATCCTAACTTCTGCATAAAAATTTTGTGTAAAATAACTCCTTGAAATTTTAGGAAAATTAAGTGAGAGTTCTGTTATTGTGAATCGGCGGTCTTCTTTAATCTTTTCATCAACTTTAGAGACAATCATCAGTCACAATGCTTGGCCGTCCACTTTGCTTATCATCATGCACAGTTCAGCCATTTTTAAACCTAATGCACCACTGACATACTCCACCTTCGTTTACATAAACTTTACAAAGTTGGCAATAAATCTCAATTGGTTTATTGTGGGATTTTCAATTGTGTCACACATTTCAAACTGCTATTGTATAAGGAGCGATAGTACCTCTCACTAGTATGGCTGGATAGCCACTGACCGGAGAAACACTGATATCAAAATGGCCGTGATATCATGCCCCTAGTAGCTACAGAGCGAAACGTAATCTACTTTCTGGATAGCCCTCTTATGACAAAAATTACTTCTATATGAATTAATTTTTGAAATTCCAAACATTATGTGTATTATTCACCATGTACCATTATCGAAATCGACGCCTGTATAGAAATAAAGGTTAATAAAAATATTTCAAGTCTTCCTCAATTACTTTTTGAGGTATTTGTAAATGGACAGATAAGAGATTTTATCTGAGAAATAGGTTTTTATAACGCACAGCCAATTAAAGTGGTAAGAATTTAACATAGTGTCAGATAGCTTGAAGAATTACAGTTACTATCACTTTGCTCAGCTTTATGCACATGATGCACTGCTGTTGTGTGCTCACTGAACAGAGTATTCTGTGTGTAGAGACAGTGAACGAGGGCAACTGTGAGGAGCGGCTGACTGTCCTCAACCAGAAACTGGAGCAGGCACGCCATCGGCTAAGAGTAAACAAGATGGAAGTGCCACCCACAGGTAACTGTTTACAGTTTTAATCCAAAAAGTATTCACCACAATCTGTGGTAACAGCTACCCTTCTTTCAAAGTTCTCCTCTCCGTAAGACACCAGTTCCTTTCAGCACTCTTCCATCTTCCAGGAACAATCCTTAAATTAATCTTATTAGTCAATAAGTTCTTTATAGATTTCGGTGTACTTTCTTTTACATTCTAAAACCTTGTTTCCTTCAGGAAAGTTTCCAATCATTGGAAATACGAATTACAGAGAGCTACATCAAAACTTAAGGAGTTTGATGAATTGTTATACATTGTTTTTAATTGAGAAATATTGGACAAACAAATTGATGTAGTTTTATTGTAAATAAATCAATTACAACTATAGCGTTAAGGATTTCTGGTGGAGAATCTATATGTGATCATACAAAATACCTATGAATTTTAGAGAAATCCTTTAAAATAGATTTTGTGTTCCATGCTTCTGAGTAAAATAATGAAATTTGAGTCTACTATTAGATTGTGTATATACAATTAAAATAATTTGACACCTTGCATCTATCGTCTATGATGTACCACTTTCGAGAAGATCAAGATTAAAGGTGGTAGGAATTTCCTGTGCTGTTATCCAAGTGCATTTTTTATAAAATGTCCTGTTAACTAATTGGTATTTTATGCAAGTTCTTAAAATATGCTCTTGATGTAGGTACTGAAAGGGTTTAAATAGGGATTCAATTTAATCTTTTAACCCTCTTTCTGATGATTTATATCTACTGAGTGTAGTAAAAGTATTAGTTGTTCCATTATCTTAAAGTTTAGAATATGAATATTTCAGTAAAATAAAATTTTGGCATGTTTGATATTTCAACCAGAATCTATATTAAAGAAAACCTCTCTGACCTACTGAATATCTTAAAATCTTAGTTGATTGCTATCTGTTTATATTAGTGCCTAATATGCCTAATTGTTTTAGCGACACTGGCAGAATTAGTCTCTGATACTGTAGAGGCGTTGGGGAAATTGAAAACAAATCAAGATGTTGAAACAATGAAAACGCTGACAGAGCTCAGCAAAGTGAAGAAATCAACCGCTAATGCCATTCTTAAGTATGTATAAACTATTTATTAAGCATGTTAAAAGCTAATCTATTAATTTAATTTGTAGCACAGTTTTACATCTAGTCTTATTTCACAATTTGCCATAATTTGCCTTTCCAAACTGCCAAGCCTTTCACCAAAGGCATGTCTTAAAACTACCAGCCCAGTCTATACATTTTACATGCTTTTATTTAAATATTCTTATAATATACATATACATGGATATCGTCCCACAAAATCGGTAACCTGTTCCACAAGATCGCTGTTTAACTATCGGAGCACTATCAGAGTTAATAGAAATCTACAAAGAAAATGTTAGGCAGCAGATTCTTCATAAAAGTTTCAAAATGAGTAAAGCTTGTTCAAAATTGGTTGCAAAGTGTCTCACCCTTGAATAGAAGGAATATTCTATTGTAAAGAATGATTTTTCTGACTTTTTATAAAACATAATATCCTAACCTTTTAGAAAACGTTATTATTTGTGTTTGTGAATTGTGTGTTTTTTTTTTATTTATGGCTCTAAAACAAAACGTCAGTATTAGCATTGGAAGTTCTCTGGTTCTCCACCTTAAAAAGAAGCATGAATAATAAAATGAAAAATTCAAGGCAATGATGATTGCTTTTTTTTGTATATCAAAGGGATTTTGCAAATTGATTGGGTACCAGAGGGGCAAACATAAAACAGAGTAACTACATTAGCGACCTGACTACCCTACGTGAGAGTTTAGGGAGAATAAGGAATGGTTTGTGGAAAAAAAATCATGGTTACAAACAAATCTGATTAAGAAAAGGTGCAATATTTCAATTCCTTTATATGTTGTATTTGATATTACATGGAGATAGTAAATTTGTACATTAAATTTCTTAAGACTGATTTTTCACTGGCTCACATGCGGTGTATCTCATAACCAAATTTAACATTTTCCCTTTAAATATCAATAAATATTTCACATTAAAGGTTAAATTTTCAGCATTGCATGTCAGCAATCTTGTTTCAACAAACTTGTAAGTTAAAAATAATAATTATGAACTAGGCAAGTGCTAGTTATATAAAATTTGATTTTTAATCTGTGGAATAATCCCTTTGCCATTGCATTAATGATTAAGGGCTCAGGCATGATACAATCAGGAGATGTTATACTTTATCATGATCAATATTAAGGGGACTGCACATACCACTGGATGCTCTTCTACCTCCTTATAACGACTTGGATTGTAGATATTAATATTCCAGAATATTAAGATTTAAATTATTAATGAGACATCCAAGACGATATAAAATATTTTTTGATTAGTAAGCTCTGAGTGAATATTCAGTACAATTACTAAATTTTTAACTATTAAATATTATCTGGTTTGTCTAAAATAAAAATCACAGTTCTAAATTAAAATAATGGATTTATTTTAAACTGGCAAATTAATAAGTACAATGTTTTATAATTTTCATCACTCTATTTTCCACAAAGAATTGACCAACCGTGTAGTAATTTTAAAAGGTCCTTTGGCAAGAAATAAATATATCAATCAAATATATCAAACTAAAAATCAGAGCTCTCTTCTGAAATAAAATATTAAAGTTTACAAATAAATTCAAATACCGCTTGGAAATAACTAAAATAAAAATGTTCACTTCTAAGTTCACTCAAAATTCAAAATAAAAATCAAGCTTCTCTTTCCACTAGTTGTACCTTAACTTTCAAGTCTTTACAATTCAGTTACAACTCTTTCAAACAATATTATTAAAGTTCAATTAATTTCCAATTAATAATTCACAATAAAACCGTACAAATTAAATATTAATAAATTACTAAATTTCAAAAATTCAATCAAAGTTATTAACAAAGTTAAATTTTAATTCACTTTTCTTGCAAGTTTGAACCAAATGTAACTTGTATGATTCTATTGTGCTCTATTGTTCATCAAGAATCAGTTATGCAGATTGCTCTGTAGTTTCTGTAAATTTAATTTTTCCTATAAAAAAGACAACAAAATTAATTTAATATTAGATCTGGAAGACTATTTCAATATAACGTACAATAAATTTGGTACTTACCTCAAAATCCCTCGTGGAAAAAAATTAGAAACACTGCGCACTGTAATCAACTTAATTTCATGATAATAACCAAAAGAAGGGCGAAAATTATGAGCTGGTGGTTTTATAGTTCCTCTTCCTTCCCTTCTGATGGACATTCGCTGCGTTTTCTCATCGGCCCAGCCGTATCCAGCTCAAGAACAATAGCCTTCTCAGATCTAACGTAACTGCAGTACAAGACAAGTTCTGATCAATTCAAGACAGTGAACCGCCTTCCTAATAATTTAAAATTACCTGCACTAACTTGCCAAAGGATTACATATTCGTTTTTATCATAACTTCTCACAATCTAATTTAAAATTAAATCCCAATATTTCTTTCCCAAAAATTTTCATTTAATTTAAGTTTTAATTTTTAAAAAGCAACCAATGTAGCTTTAAAAACGCTACACTCCTCCTCCCCCATAGCTTGTGTTTAGGCCAAGGCCTAAAATAAATTCTTTTTTTAGAAATTTTTGTTAATTCTGCATTATCCATTGGCATTGTTAGTTGAATGAGGAAAAGTAATAAATAATTTCATCACTCTGCCACTCATTGTTCACACCTCAACTCTGTCTTTTTTTCGTATTGGTAACGTTCATAAAAAAGTTAACTGTGCAATTAATTCTTTTTACCATGAAAACCCTGAAAGAGCCATTAGCCACGAAGTTGATTATTTAGATTAAATGGGGACCCTGTAACATATTAAACATTGTTAATGTATATCTCCAATGAACTATTCTGATTTACTACTTTTAGCAGTGGTTAATTTCAGTGGGAAACGCAAGGGAACGCTTTTAAAAACTATGAGTAACAAGTTTTAGTTTAAAAAAAATTGTAGGTAGGATCACAATATTATGCTATGCTTTGTTTGCGAGTGACTCGTAAGCAGATAGTAAGCCGCCCGTACAAGCAGTTGTGAGCTGTGCTGTGATGAGTCTTTGCACGGAATCAGGCAGGAGGAAGGTGACGGGCGAGTCATCCTAGTTCGCGCATGCGCGGCTGCGCCTCTCAATAACAAAGCAATACCCACCCCACCCCCTTCCTTTTCCCCCTCCATTCCTTCACCGCGCCACCGCCCCAGTGATCACAAGTGTGTTGACTAGTTGACTTGACCTTGGTGTGTTTCGCGTTTAAGTTACAAGTTGCATCGCATCCCATCACGCTTAAGTTCGTTTTTGAGGTTCAGGTTGTTGATTGTGTTCGTGTTTATGCTTATTAGTGCTGGTGCAGCTAAATAGTTTCCTAATTGACTATGACTACCAGAAAATTGTTGATTTTCTTTAAACCTAACCCTAAGAAACAAAAAGGTTATGCGAATAATGAGAACTGCAGTTCGGAAGCATTGACTACAACTTCAATTGTTGATCAAGATAAAAAAGAAGACGCAATCGGGATCAATGACGATAATTGCGATTACCATTCCCCTTCAACTTCCTCGTCGGTCAAAATAGTATCCAGGTTGGTGGGTTTGGGATCTGATGCAGACAAAGCTAAGGTTAGTAATGATTTTTTGTTAATAGGGGTGAACAGCCAGTTTTGTTGGTCTGAAGAACAAATTGTTGAATTTAAAGCTAAAAATCCATGGTTAATTGTGAACAGAGAACTAGGTTGCAACGTTTGCCGTAGTGTGAGTACTCTAGGTGCAGAGAAAACGAAGGGCCTAAAGATTAGCGAAGAGTGGGTTTTAGGAACTGTTACCGCTTAATGGAAACAATAAAAAAGACCAGCAATCCTCTCTTAGGAAAAAGATATTTTTACACCGTGGGTCTCGAGCTCATTCTTTAGCTGAAAAAATACTCATTGAAGCTAAGAAAGATACAATGAAAAAAGCTGTTGCTTCTATGCATAAAGAGCAGCAGATTGTAACTGAGCGCATTTTTCCGCACGGCTTATAAGCAAGCTAAACTAAATAGGCCATTTTTTGAGTTTGAAACTGAAATTGATCTTCAAATAATGAATGGCTTAGATATGGGGCGAATCCTACATTCAAATGTTGCTTGCTCCAATATAATTCATCATATTTCTGATGAAATGAAATCAGACTTGATAAATGGCCTAATCAAGTCAGACTCTAAATTTTCCCTGCTTTTGGATGAAGCCACTTCAGTTTCAAACAAAAATGCTTTGGTGGTTTATATCAGAACTGTTCTAAAGGGAATGCAAAACCCTATGACAGTGTTCTTAACACTTTTTGAGCTAAATAGCACAACATCAGCTGGTATATTACAAGAACTTTTAAATCAGTTACAAGCATTAGGTCTAAGCTTTGAATTCATGAAAGACCATATGATTGCTGTAACTTGTGATGGTGCTTCAGTGCTACTAGGCAAGAAATCTGGCCTTGCTATACAGCTTACTGAAACGTTCCCCAACTTGTTCATTTGGCATTGTTTGAACCATCGTTTAGAGCTTGCCGTGCACGATTCTATAGAAGAAGTAGCTAGAATCAATCATTTTAAGGTATTCATGGATAAAAATTAGAAACATGTTTAGTTGTTTCACACCGAAAAACAGCAGGGAGTTGGCAGAAGTTGCTAAAGGACTAGAGGAGCAAAATGTTGAAAATCGGCCGTGTTTTAGATACTCGTTGGGTAGCCTCCAGCTTAATGGCGGTGAAAGCAGTTTGGACAGATTTTAAAGCTTTGTACAATCATTTCATTGAAGCATCTGAAGACAAACAAAGGGACTCGAAGCAACGTTCAACTTTACAAAGGGCTTTGTAGTACATTATCTTCTACAACTTTTGTACACAACCTGGCATTGATGTTCGATGCTCTAGAAGAGTTATCGGATTTGTCCTTACAGCTTCAAAAATCAAGCCTCAACCTTATCCAAGCCCACAGTGATGTAACACTGTTAATCAAAGTGTTTGAAAAACCGAGTTGAAAACATGGGTAGACGTTCAGTGGAAGCTAAAATTGCTATTGACGATTTGATGTTTTCAAGATGTTAAACTTTGTGTAAGATTCCCAGATACCCCAGTATTCCAGAAAAACAGTTCTATCGGAGCCTCCGCTAACAACTTGACTTCAAGGTTGCTATCATCATCTTCAAATGCGGCTGAACTGAACACTACACCAAAATCATGAATGACATCAAAGTGATCCACCCCATGTATTGGCCAAAAGACTTATCCATCACCTACGGAGAATGTGAGATCCAGCGAATCTGCGATAGATTTAAGATTAGCAGCTCTCAGGATATAATTAGAGAACTTCAGACACTTCAAGCAGGGACTGAAGCTTATGTTAAGTGGAGAGAAACCTACTATTCTAGAGCAACCGCGTCGTTTAAGAAACTGATTTCCATCATAAATAGTATTGCAGTGTCTAGTGCTGAATGTGAACGTGGGTTTTCTGCAATGAATCTAATTATGTCTCCTCTTAGATCTTCACTCTACATTAGCACTGTTTGCGATTTATTGCGGATCAGGCTCCTAGGACCTCCTGTGGCTAGATACAATCCCGAGCGACACGTCAAAAACCTGGCTGGCGAAGGGACACCATTCTGCACTTGACACCAAGTCAAAACAACGAGGGCAGAAAACTTACCATGAAGACAGCATTGCCATTGTGGGAACTTTTTTCCTAAATCTGTTTTTTTAAATATCTTTTAGAATTTCAGAACATTAAGTTTTCATTAAAATAACTAGCCTATGCCTAACTTATAAGTTGTGTTCTGAACTCAAGTTTCTGAGTTCTTTTTTGTACTTACAGTTAGTTTTGTGTATTGTTGTTTTGTTTCTTTTGTAGTTTTCACTTTAAAATATTAACAAACAACTAAAACTAAGTTTACCAACAGTCTTGGCATTGCCTTACAATATTATAACTACAAATCCGTACATATTTGTTATAATAACTAATAAGCAAATAAAATAATCAACCTTAACTTTTTAAAAACTACACTAAATTTTAAAAATGAAACCGTGTTACTCCACTCTGTGGTGTCATTTATTTTGTGTGTAATTAAACGCTTCCTTTTCCTTTCCAAGAAGTTGGTTTATTTTGAATGTATTAATATTGTTTTGTACCCATAATGGTATGCAATTTTTTTTGTAAAATATGCAAACTTGTAAAAAAGCTGTTATATTAACAAACATCCATTTACATATTAATATGTATTATTATTACTACTGTAATGTGTATAAATAAAACTGTGAATAAGGCTCAATTTGTTTTTATTTTACCATTCATTAAAAAATTAATATTGGCGAGCTTCATTGATTCAAACAAAAATGGTCAATGAAATCAAACCAAATATTTCTGGGAAATTTAAAGTAGGCAACAAGGTGTTAATGGAGTAGAGTAGAGTAGAGAGGTAAACTCAATAAATTTAAATTCATGTTTTTTATTTTCTTACATCCTAATCAAGCAACCTTAAAGAAAATAAACAGCATTAAAATATCACTTGGTATTTTATAAAAAATTGAATGTATTATTATGTCTGGGTGGCCTAAAAACAAAGAGGTTTACAGTTATAATTTTTCAAAAGTTTTTCCTGGGTGAGGGCCCCCCTCCTTCCTGGGGTGTATTCCATACCCACCGGTCTGAGCTTCCCGCTTTAAAGAGTTCCCACACCTAAAATTTTTAGAAATTAAGCACTGACTTTTAGCCATGGAAGTCAATCATAGTTTTGCTCTATAATATAAAATCAGTCGATTGTGAAGAATTTGATTATTATAGCAGTTCTTAAATAAGGGCATTAATCTCTATATTCAAACCTTGGTACTTTT
Organism: Homalodisca vitripennis; assembly: GCF_021130785.1. Lineage (NCBI taxonomy): Eukaryota > Metazoa > Arthropoda > Insecta > Hemiptera > Cicadellidae > Homalodisca > Homalodisca vitripennis. Next base: position 122,972,518 of record NC_060208.1, read on the forward strand.
AGCTTCTACAACCAGAATTAATAGTGGATCACTAAATTATAGAATCTCATCAAGAAGTTCATTCTCATTTATGATTCAAATGTTCCCATTCGTTTTTAGGATACATAAAAAATTCATAATAGTGGTAATGAGATCTAATTTTCTTTAGTAGTGCTGTGTACTGGAATGAAAATTAAATTTCAACTTCTAAAGTGTAGCAAAAATTATCATAAAAACATCTTCATCGATATGAATTCAAAAAAAAATGCCAGCCACAGGAAAATAAATGTCCCCTTCAACAAAACCTCTGATTAAATATTACAGTTTCAGTAAATATTATAAGTGATTCTTTCTTGTATTATAAAAATTTATTTCATCATTTATGTTACAGAACTGTAAATAGTCTTCCTGTGTCTGAAGACCTTCTATTAACAAAAACTACATTGGAAATCAGTGCTCAAGATTTACTGGCCCAAAACTCACTGTCACTTGATGTAGAGACTCAGCAGAGCCACAGTGAAATCCAAGAGCAAACAAGATCACTTGATGTAGAGGCCCAAAATAGTTAACAGGAAATTCAAGTGTGCAAATTATTTGATGCTGTAGATCCAAAACTCAAGCACCAACAAATTCATTTAATTTTAATAATTCACAAAGAATTTGATTGTGTTATGTCAATTGCACCCTTTGTAGATTAAGGTTTTTATATTTTCTCTATTTATTGAATTTGTTAAAATATTTATGATTAAAATTATTGTTATATACAAATTTTGTTATCTGCAGGTTAGTTTCCATTCACCAATTGTATGAATCTTAGTATTTTAGATGCAAATGTTTGCAAACTTCTAATAATTAATTTATTATACACAACTAAATATTGACTTTTCTGGAAAAATGTTTTGTTTCATAGTGTAAACATACATGTTCTATTTTGTTCTACTTTACAGATCACTTTGTCCTACATTTTTTACTAAATAGCAAGATCTGAATTGTAGTAATACTGTTTCTATAAATATGAAACATTCCATTAATTAATTATTTAAAGACTATTTAAAGCTCTTTTCAAATATATAAACAATTATTGGAATGTGTATTATTTTATTTTAACCCCTAACTATTACTAACTTAATGGCATGTTGTCAGTGGTTGGAGATAATAATATTTAATTAAAAAGATTTCGGTCATAGCCCTTTAAGGTACCTTTTTTGGTCAGGAAAAATTAGTTTGATCATTCCACTGGCAATTTGTAGCAAAATTTAGAAAAATCCTATAATCACTAAAAACACGTTAGTTCTTGAAGCAATTCACATTTTTATCTTCAACCATTTTTATTCAGGCCCGATTATAAAATTCCGTACTTTAAAATGCCTAGATTTTTTCATGAAGCGATTAAAAATCTGTTTCTAATTTTTGTTAGGAAAGGCCAATGACTTCAAAGTAAAAAATATACCAACCAAAACTCAATTATATTACCTTAACTATTTTAAATTAAATAACAGTTTTGTATTAAACTTATTAACATCTTAATATAATTATGAATCTTTCTGTTATGGCATTAAAATACATCCAACCGCAAGGGGTCTATATTAGTTGTGTATAAAACTGTTGTTCTGGTAGGTCCACATCCTTGGCACGAAAGTCAGTTGTGAGCTACCCATAGTTATTATTTTTCATGGCATTCAAGAGGCTTTGGGCTAAAATCGATCCAAATAAAACACGACTTGCCTAATTTTTATAAAATAGATTTAACCCTAGGGCTCTGCTTTCTTGTTTACAAATGTGAAGAAAACCCATCCGGTTTAAGCGTTTTCAAAGATGGCAGCGTAGGCGTTGAAGGCGATTCGTGGCCAGGTCACTCTTTAACGTCAAAAACGTTTGGAAATGTTGAAAAAGTAAGTAATTTGATTAATTCTAACTGTTGGTAGGTATTTGCACAATTTCTGTGAACTTTAGGTGTATTAGGTATAGTGTGTGCTAAAATGGTGCCTAAAATTTTAACGTTTGAACACCAAGAAACTCGCAAAAATGTATGTACACAATTGAAAATAATCCAAATATTTTTGGAAACAACATGTGATGGAACTAGGCATACTGCTGATAAGTCATATTTTTTAAATATCATTGAGGATTATGATATTTTATGTGTAGTTAATCCTGTATATGTAGAATGCCCTTTCATCTCATCTTTACAACATCAGATGTTCTTTCATTTAAATTTGCATTTTGGGCTTGATGTTTTAGTGCAAGAACACTTTATTGGGCTTTTTAATGAGTTATTTAAATATACAAGACTTTTTGATGGCACTAGTATCGCACTGTCAACTGTTTTCCAGTAAGACTAGTGCTTTTTTTAAGCATTTTACTATATTAAGTGATGAGTTATATATTGTTACTTTATAGGCAATTCTGATGAATAACTCAGCCTTCACCATGTAGGCTTTTGTATATTTCGTATGTATAATAGTCAAAGTTTATTAATACAACTCCTTTAATTTGATTCTATTTATATATTTGTAAGTGTAGTAATTCTTTCAGTTTGTTTTTGTAAAGTTTCTCTTTGTTGGAATAAACTCATATTAGATCAATCCAATCCAGTAAATGGTTTAAAATCATCACTCGTGCAATCTGTAGTAAAAGTTATATAGTAGTTTGTCTTTGTCAACCTGCATTGCACTACAAATTAAGCACTGTATATGTAATATTTTCTAACATTTAAATGAAAACAAATTTTCAGCCTCTTAGGCGATCTCTAGCTGAAGGCGCCAACAGCGGTTTTGAGTAAGTTAAATTAAATTAGAATTGTGTGTATTAGCAAGTGATGTCCAAATAATATCCAATTACTAAATCAGAATCAGAATTAATATATGTGATATAGAACATAGAATATTAGATATAGAAAAGAATAGAGAGTACTCTGTAAAAAACTTACACCATCATATACTCAATACTACCTTTATTTGCCATGTATTTAAGTATATTAGTAAACAATATGGAGCAAATGGAAGAAAGTTATCACTAGCAGAATCATTGGACTGAATGAACTACGCAATTGTATAGAATAGTGTATGATGTCTACCTCCTGCAAATATTGGTATAATGCATGCAGGAAAAAATGTTATTTACTGTGATCCTCCTTCTCTCACCATAGTCTTATGTGGCTTGAGCTAAAACCAACATTTTTCTGTATGCCACGAAGAATAAGAATATTTTATTTGCCATTCTCGCTTACAAAAGCATTGATGAAGTCATATTTCATAATATTGCCATGTCATTAACCTACTTGTAAAATAATTTGACAAAAGTCATAACACAAGTTAATAATAATAAAAAAATCAAATGTTTATATGAATTTACGGTGATCTGTATTTACAATTGAATTATAGGTCTACAATATGTTTTGTACCTGATTTTGTTATTACCCTTATTGCTTTTTTAGGAGAATCAAAATTTCACAAGTCGTGAAACAGTTGTAAAAATAAAACTAAATCTTTTCAAAAGACTGATTGAAAATAAACATAATATGCTGTTTTCAGACTATATACTGTAAATAAAATGAAGAATTTTTTTTTAAAATTAAATACTGTATTGAAGTACTGTATTAAAAATAAATAACAATTTAAGACTGTTCTTTGCAGTGAAATGTATTACAAGTTGGTTTCATTTATGCACAAAACTCTCCACCTATGTATGTTTCTTCAGAAAAAGGAAGATGAAGTGGGTATGTAACAAGTGTACTGTAGATAAAACCAATTAATGTAATCAAGACGAAAATATCAATATGAATGATCTAAATACAATCTAACTTAAGAGTGCAGTATTATTAGTAGTTGTAACTTTAAATTAAAAGATTTATAAACACTAAAAAAAGTGAATGAACTGAAAAATTAAAAATATTCACTTGGAGTATTTACTGTTAAAGAATGTAGGAATAGTGGTAAATTTATATGAATAAAAAATAATTCAGAAAAATTATTATAATAATAATTCCTGTGAAAATAATTGATGAGAGGTCAAAGGATTTCTCCCAAATAGATGTGACAGAATTCAGTCAATGTACAACAGCCTACCAGCTGCTATCATCATCATCCTGTTCCAATAAACCTGACATTAGATTTCTCTTCAATCAAAATTTTCCACCTCTAAGAATAAATAAATCTAAGAAATATATTACATGTCAAAAAAGGACTCAGAACAGTTGTTTTCTTATCTATAAATCCCTTTAAATTGGTCTCACTAGATCAGTGGTTTTTAACCTGGCGCGTGTGTCCCCCCTCCCGGGGAGGGAAAGATTTTCAAAAGTGTCAGTGTATTATAATAATGGGAAAGTGGTGGAGCAACATGGCTTGCAAGCAATTCTCGTAATGCTTACGTGTCAGTTTGTTTATTGAGTGATTTTTGACGCTTCTATGGTTTATTAGTGTAATTTACTGGACCAGTAAACATAAAAAATTAAGCAGAAAAGTTATGTGTTGTTGTAGTAAATCTAAAAATGGCCAGATCACTGCGAAAGAAAAGGCTATTATAGTGATGATTATATTAAATATGACATTTCCATGACAACTGTGGAAAATAGATCCATTGAAAATTACCTCAGTGCATTTGCAATGCTGTTTTGAGTAATGATGCCATTCGGCCTAGATCTTTGAAACTCTAATGTACTGGAAGTTTTTGAATGCAAAGCAGAAATGTGTTAAATATACATTCCCCACTGCAATTTATCAACTGAATCAATTTAAATATCTTATATCACAGCATTTGGTATTACTTAAAAATTTAATTGAACAGTATTTTCCATGTGTTAGGACTAAGCTGGCAATTTAAGTTTACAAGAGATCCATTTAATATAAATGTAAATGTACTTCCTAACCACATTCAGGAATAGGTAATCAACATAAAATGTGATTCTCAAGCAAAGGCGGAATTCCAAAACATGGATGTTGAATACTTTTGGTTGAGCTATCTTCCTGTTTACCCGCAAATTGTTTCGGTGGCTGCAAAGTTGCTAGTATGTAAAGTCAAAATATTGAGCAAAACTGGATTTCGAAGGTGATCTGCGATGTCCTTTGTCGCTATTATGACCAGATATTTAAACATTTGTAATAGACAAACAATGCTAACCTTCTCACTAAGTTACAATGTGACTTGATGTAATAGCATTATTAGTAACTACCTCTTACAGATTTTGTAAAAAATAATTTTGATCTGTGTTTCATAGTTATATTTAAAGAAACTTACTGGTATCACTAAGTGTGGGCAAAGACTATTCAAAAAGGTTTTGTAAACAAATTTTCAAATATTTAATTCTAAAATATACAAATCTAGAATCTACCCTAACCTACAAATAAAAAATCTTACTACTGTGTTAACCACATGAGATGATGGTAGAGGGGAGGCGTGACCAAATTTCAGTTTAGTAAGGGAGGCACAAAGCGTGAAAGGTTGAGGAACCCTGCACTAGATGACGAGACATAAGAAATGCGTTAAACTTCCTCCATAGACTTTTTGGATGTAATCTTGGAGTTCAAATCTCAGGGAGGCCCCAACATGATATGTAGAATAGTTCGAAGCTAGCATAGCTAGATGGTAAGGCTTGAGAGAGAGAGAAGAAAACAATCAATGATAAAAAAACATGAAACTTGTCAAAACAAAGTATTAATCTGTGCAGATAGCTATGAAAAATAATTGGCCTTTCAATTAAACAAAACATCTCTGGAATCAGTTAACTTTGTAAAACATGAAGGACGTACTAAACAGGTTTGTGAAAATAACCAATACTGAGGACATCACTTTTGATATGCTTAGTAATAATGAGTGGTCAAGTGATGTGTCACGTAATGAATCAGGAGATTTTGAGTAATATTAAAAAAATAGAAGAAATAAAAAGAAAAAATTGTAATCTCTATACATAAAAAACAAAGCCCTACTCATAATCAATTCTCCAGTTTGAAGTTTGTTTTTGAAGATGGAAGGATTGTAAGAATCAGAATCAGAATACTTTATTCATGAACATAGAGTACAGAATAGGCGTCAAAACATTACAGAGATTTAAATAAAAGCATATATAGTTGTTGAGCTTTAAGGCGCTGTCGGTGGTGATGGTTACGACTACGAGGGTTGTGTAGCTCTCACTGGAATACCGGTGATGTTCTCCAGTTCATGAACTCCTCAACTGTGTAAAATGGTCTCTCCACAAGCCAAGCCGTTAAGCGTTGTCTGGTGCTGCTGATGCTGGGGCCTTTTATTGTCTCTGGTAGCAGGTTCAGGAACTTCGCTCCCATGTAGGAAGGCTTATCTTCAAAAAGAGTTAGATGATGGACTGGAAGTGTGTAATTCATAGCCTGTCGGGTGTTGTGGCCGTGCCTATCCATACCTCGTTGGAGCTGTAGCCTGCTTGCGTAAGTAGCCACAGCTAGGATGTACAGACTTGTAATCGTTAGGATTTTTAGTTCACGGAATTTTGGTCTGCAACTGTCTCTCTTTCCAATATCTGCTAATATTCTTATTGCTTTTTTCTGGTGGATAAGCACACGTCTGATGTTGGTTACTGACGAGTTCCCCCATACTTCAAGGCCATATTGAAGATGTGATTCAAACAGTGAGTGGTACGCAATCTTGGCTATGCTGGTGTCACTTATGGTTTTTATCCTCCTTATCACGTAGATGCTGCTACTCAGCTTACTACACAGGCTGTCAATGTGGGGGGTCCATGTCAGTTTCTGGTCTATTATTAAACCTAAATACTTGGTTTCTTCTGGGCCTTCGATGTCTGGGATCCTGCTTACCCCACCATTTTTCCTGCCAAAGACCAGTTGTTGTGTTTTTTCTTCATTAACTACTAGGCTGTTGTTTTGGCAGTATTGTATTGCCATGTTAATGGAAACAAACAAGCTGATTTCAAGGGCTTCAGGGGTTTTTTCTCCAAGGAGGAGTACGGTGTCATCCGCATACATTAGAGTCCTGCTGTAGTCTTCCAAATAGCGAGGGAGATCATTTGTAAACAGGATGAAAAGGATGGGGCCCAGCACAGAGCCCTGTGGAACCCCTCACTACAGGCAATGACTTTGATCTTACTGTTTGTGTAGATCCCTTTTCAGTGTATTTAAGTTGAACCATCTGACTTCTTCCAGTTAAATAGCTCTTGAACCAATCTGCAGTTTTCCCACTAATCCCAATTTTTCTCAACTTGTTACACAATTGTGTATGATCTAAGCAGTCAAATGCTTTGCTGAAATCAAGTAGAATTGCGGTTGGTGTGTTTCCTTCTTCTAGATTATCTATTACATATTCAGTTAGAGCTATTATGGCAGATGTGGTTGATTTTCCCTGTACAAATCCATGCTGATGTGGTGTGAGCAGTTGATTGAGTGATAGGTGTTGAAGAAGTCTGTTTAGTACTATTTTTTCGAATACTTTGGAGAATGTGGGAATTAATGAGATTGGGCGGTAGTTCTTTGGGTCCAGATGGTTTCCTTTCTTGAATTTTGGGTAAACCTTTACAATTTTAAGCCCACTTGGAAAAACTCCTTCCTGGAAAGAGCGGTTGATGATGTATGTTAACGGTCCAGCAAGTTCTTCTTTGCACTTTTTTAGTAGACTGGCGGATATATCATCTACTCCAGCAGATGTTTTATTCTTTAGGCTGTTGATCACTTGAGTCAGTTCCTGCTCATTTGTTAACTGAAGAGACATTTCAGGTATCTGACAGCGTACCTCTGTGATTTCTGCAGGCTGATTGTGGTTTTGAGGATTTTGTGCAAGGGTGTCTGTCATTAGCTATGTTAACAAAGAGCTCATTGAGATGATTAGCAACATTTTGAGGATTGTTGGTTTTGAGGCCATTTATTTCTAGTTTGTTGATTTTTCTGTGTCTTGAGTTGGCTTTCTTTCTCTGTTGATAACCCTCCAAATTGTTTTGGTTTTATCATCAGATTGCTGTATTTGGACTGCTGTGGCCTGTCGTCTTAGAGTCTTCAGTTTCAGGTCGTAGTCTTTTTTCTTGTTTGACATTGTAATTTTGTCCTCTGCTGTTCCGCTCAGTAGGTATTTGATCTGAGCCTGTAGAAATTCTTGCTTTAGTACCTCAGCTTCGTAGTTTGCTATAGAACTCTGTTTTCTGGTCTTTTTTCTTGACTTTACCATTGGGCAGGATTGGTTAATAGCTCCTGCAATAATCTTGCTGAAGTTACGATAAGCGTCCTCTGGTTCATGTTCATTGAAGACACTTTCCCAGGTTTCATGGGTAAGGATAGATTTTAAGTTCAAAACATTCCTTTGGTTGAATTTCCTAGAATAGAAAGTTTGATTCTGAAACAGGATTTCTCCGGACAATTTCCATAATTCAGTGATTTAAAAAAATCAGTAAAACTTCGATTCGAGATCTGTAATCTGATCTCTTGTTCAGGTGAATAGCTAACCTGACACATAATTAAAATCTAGGTTAAAATAAACAGATCATACCAGAGCGATGAGACATTCATAAGTCAGTAATCACAACCACCACATTGTGTGTCAACTTGAGGGTTGAAATCACCCCAATGAGGATTGAATTAGGGTTGCAATTCCTAGAAAAAATATAATTTTTGTTTTCAAATTCCTATTGTCCTAGAAAGTTGAAATTTGATACACGTGCCTTATTAGTTAAAAAGAAAAGATTTTGTATGCAAATCAACCACCAAAGTGCCTTAAAATAGGGTTGTGTAACTCTAGAAGAACCACATTTTCTTTTTTTAAACTTCCAACAGTCCTTGAAAAATGAAATTTATCACACACATGCCTTATGCTTCCAGCAGACTACTGACACTGGAAATACCTCAGACCAGAAGTAGATTACCAAGCTCTTTATTTCTTCAGTTGATGTAGATAATGGCCATAAGTAGTTGCTTTAGCACCGAAGAAGACATCAACCAATGTACGTTTATATTTTCCTGATTGGGGCAACTATACGTAGAATATTATACAAATGCTGCTTCAGCACCAAAAGCACTTCACACCAGAAGTAGATTACTATAGCCATAAGTGGAGCTTTTCAGTAAAGTAGACTTTACTGAGTTTCTTTTATATACTTGAGATAAGCACTGTATTTTTAACTTACTAATGAACCTTTGCATATGTAATTAAGTTAAATTATCTTTCATAGGCAAACAATATTCATTTTATTGACAAATATCATTAGACATATCTTTTTTCTTCTCTAATTGTTAGCTCTAGGCAATAGGCTTCTGGAAACTGGCTTCTGGCCTCAAAACTAAATTAGTGATTACTGTGGTATCAGCTGTGTTTGACAGTTTAACAAACACACAGACACACACTCTCTCATATATATATATATATATATATATGTTGTTAGGTTTTCATATTTAGTCATATCAATTAATCAAATTTTACGCATTAATATAGTTTTTACTAATAATTAGAATTGTATGTTATTTAGAACTGCTCTTTGCCCACCATTGTCCGATACCATTTTTATTATAAGCCATCTATTTCCACTTATCTTTGTACACACACACACACCCACCTGCATTCCAAATCTATAGTGGTCCGATCGTCACGTGGTATGAGGTGACTTCTGCCGACCAATCAGGCGTCCAGGACGCGGACAAGAAAAGCTCCCCAAGGCATCTCTCCAGTTCTTCTTAAGACTCCGTCTCGCTAGGTTGTACGTCAACACCAGCTTTAACCAAGTTCGGGCCGTGCCCCTTTGTCTTGTCTCTTGTGAACCGTAAGCCGTTCTATGGCAGTTAACAGTCCCTTCGAGCCGGACATTATTTGGTTAACGAGCCAAAAGTAACTTTGTCGCAACGTTCGTGAGTGAACCGAAAACAGTGTCAAGTGAAGGTGGAGTCTTCATCCCTCAGCAAGGACTCCACCGGCGCAACGTTCCTTGGAATCAACCCAGGTCGAACTACAATCAACCCAACTTCATGTGTGTCGAGGTATCAGACAATGGACGGTGCAAGGTAACAGTGTTTCATCATTCTTATTATGGTCCTTCACAACTAAAGACAATCTTCTTTTCAACCAAGATTTAAAAATCCTCAACTAATTCGGACATTTTTGGACAATTTAACAGAAGAAGAAAATCATTTTAACACTTGTATTTTGCTCTAATTGTGTGCCCTTTTTTCTAATATTATGTTTTGTGATCTCATTCGTATTTTTATTTTCCCATTCGACTAGTAATTATTCTTTAGAAAATCAATGTATAATATCAATATATAATTACATTTTTAAGTTGAATCCCATTGCTGTTCCATGATGAAACTTGTACATATATAACAGAATATTATGAAAATAACATTATATCTCTTTTACAGAAAGCAAAAGGGGCCTTTTTGAGCTCAGTTTTTTGACAAAATAAGTTCAATATTGTTCTGTTATGTGCTAACTTAAAAGCTTTTTAAAACTGAAGAAAATGGCACAAAATTGAAACTTTATAGGTCTAATATTTAGTGTCTGAGATTTCCCAATTTAAAAGTATGATAAAATTATAAAAATGTTGATTTTTCACATTTTTACTTTTGATAACTCAAAAAGTAATTGTTATAAGAAAGTAAACTGAATTTTTAATATTACTGATGAGTACCATCAGTAAATAAAAAAAATTATAAAAGTCTTAAGAAATGATTATTTTTATTAAGAGTTGATTTCATGTGGAATGGTCGAACATTGAACCATTTGTGCATGTTTCTTGTGTTATCAGAGGCTGTGGTTGTGTTGTGTAAAGAGGTAAATTGTTAAGAGTGGTATTATAAATCTGTTAAGTTCACCATGAAGCACTTGCTGATTGTGTTGGTAGGTTGTGCGCTGTTCAATTTATAGTAAGTTATACATATCATATAGCCTAGTCATATTAGTTAATAAAACATGTTTCTAATATTTATATCCCTCTTTAAAGGATAAGTATGAGCAACGATCTGAATACTTCATACTTATTGTTTGCTGATATATTTCTACAAAATAGAAGCAGTGTAGAATTGTTTTACAATTGAAATTAGATCTTTATGATTACCCAAAGCTTACATAATATATTACAAGGTGTTCATAAACATACCATGGAAGTCAACTTAAATAAATACATTTTATTTATTTAAGTTGACATCTAGAGTATGTTTATAAACACCTTATCAAATATTCTTTTACATTGCTATGTAAATAAAAAAGTACTATAAAAAGTTTAAAAAGGCTATGTGGCATAGTTTCTTACAACTTACATTTTATAATATTATAAAAATAAATAAAAACTCTCATATAAAATAGTAAAACATCCTAATTAAGTATTTACAATATTCTACTTAATTTAATTAAACTAAGTTTAATTAAAATATAATTAAATATTATCAAAATGATACAATACTGTAATTTAAAACTAACATTGGGGTAATCATTCACAAAAATGTCAGTAACAGTAATTTTTAGCACCTGACTTTGTTACATATTATCTATCTAATACTGAACAGCGATCCACACACTATTAGCAGTGAAATATCAGGTGTTTTAAAAGTATTAGTTGGGTTTACGAACCACCTGACTTGTACAATAAAAATTCTCTCTAAACAACCATATTAAAAACGAGTTTTTATGATTTATTTGATGAAACAAAAAAGTAGTATAACATATACAATATTTATAAATTCAGAAAAACATTTTTTTATTAAGAAAAAATGGGAAGTTGCATTTGAAACATTAACTCAGACCCTAGACTCTCTGTTTGCTGGCCTTTAAAAAGTTGTTATTATAATATTTTAACCTAGAAGAGATTTTATGCAGATTGCATGTTAAAAACATTCCATTATAGGTACTAATAAGAGAGCTGTAACAGTTAGGAGTTTTTTGAGCTCAGTGAGTGAACGACATAACCAAAAATCAACTTAACTAAATAGATTTGTTGGCCTTGTTATTTATTACACACATCCTTGTCCACTTAATCTTTGCTGTATCTCATAGTTTCCAAGATCCCTTCACTGTGCATTTAAGGTTTGGAGCACAGTATAGTGCACTATATGTACTGGGAATCAAGAGGCGCAAAAGTACAAAATACCTCACAGAAATTCCGTAATGAGAATGAGTTAGGTTTTGAGTTTTATGCATACAGCTGTGTGTAATGCAGTCTAAGGAGTTTATATTGATAAGAGACAAAATTTTAAGAAACTTCTGAATAAAAATATATGTTGAACAGTTTCTTGTACTGTATATGCAAAAACTGCATGAATAACAATTTTCTGTTCACTTTCATGTTAAATACACAGAATATCCAAATCCATCGTTTCAAGAATAATATACTTGAAGTATGAAAGGTCATTGCTACATACTTCAAGAGAATTTTCATTCTACTAGTCGGATGGTTAGTAACTTTTACTAATATTTCAGTAATACATTAAAACATTGTAGTTATCATTGTCAACTTGTTGGTAACTTTTCATTCCAAGTAATTATTTCTTGAAATTTCCTGCTTTTAATAATGTCCAGAACAGCATGCAGTGGAAGTTAAAAAATGCCTTAATTCTAACAGCTTCCAAATCAATGAGTCATAGGGGCTTCCAAACATATTTTTGGATAATAAGCTTCTAAATCTACCCTCTCAGTTATTTTCACCTTTTTCTTAGAAATTGGTTTATCATTAATACAAAGCTGAATTAGCATAGCTGTCCACATTCAATTTACAGAATGCCTGAAAACAATTCTTAAAACCCTGCACCTTTATATCCTGGACAAATTAAACTGCAATTTTGCACTTCACACCCCCATCCTTCACAAATGTTGCATGTTTTGCAGAATACAAGAAACGTTATGAACATTAACATACAACTTGTGCCGAGTCAAGTTGCGAACCATGTCCCACAAATTTGTGTTAAGAAAAACTTACTTTTATGGGTAGAAAGAGTACTCTTAGATGCATATGCTGATTTTCTAGTTAATGGTTTTATCATCATCAGCATCTGGCAAGAAAAAAATTCAATTAGAACAATTCTAAGAACAAGTCAAAGAAAAACATTTTTTTTACATACAACTAAATAGCCAATATTTTTTATTTATTATTTTTTTTGTCTCGAGGGAAAGAAATCGTTACCTTCATGTGTAGTCCTAAAAAGACTGTTGTGCCTCCTTTACTTATGTTTAAGCCTTCAGAATCTGAGATTTTTACAGAATCCAATCATATTTGAGGGCTCCTTTTCTCTGATATCCATAGGGCTGAGAAGATACGCCCCTAGGAATTTTTTCCTACTTTTAGATATCGCAGGACAGTTTAGCCATATGTATTCCACTGATTTTTCTGCAGAGTCTGCATTCATCAGTCTGACTAAGATCCACCTTCATCAGATGTTTCCTAAGGGGGCTTTGTCCTTTCAAAATACCTAATGTCAATCTTATATCCTCCTTACTTTGTTCTAGGAAAGCTGCCCACCCATTATCATAAGGAGATATAATAATTTTGGATTGTCTTAACCCTAGAACACTACCGTGTTTTGATATACCTTTGTTACTACCGATACGTAAATTTTACGTAGCATGTTTATTTTTGTTTTTTAGGTTATGTAAAGGTTTATTTTCATGCCTGTGTATTGTGTTTGTGTATTTTCTTGCCTATGTGCTTACTTAAGGTGATGATGCGTGTATGTAATGCGTGCATGTGTGATACATGGTGTTTTCCTAACCTTATCTTCATATCTACAATGCCATAGAAACTCATCCTTTCCAAAAAGCCTACAAATTGTCTAGTAACTCCAAGACTTTACTTTACCTAAAAACAACCTAAAATAGGTTTAGTTACTTATTTTACTATACACATTTATACGTAAAATATACGTATTTTGTTTATCAAGCAATACTACCGCTACGTAAAATTGACGAATGGCCTAAATTAAAATCAATATTGAGATAAGAAAAAGAACTACTAACACACACCCTTACACTTCGGAGGACGAACGACCATTGATAATTAAACGGAGGACGAAAGACCGTGGCGTGTTTTCTCAGGGGCACTGCTAAATTTACTCCTGATCCGTATATACCAAATCCTGCCCTAGAGACAAGACGCAATCCATCTGTGTAAAACTGTAGTAGAAGCACTGCCCAAAGCTTAAACCGGAAGGTTGGTGGGGGGGGGGGGAGAGGTGTGACTATAAACATGACGCATATACGAGTACGTAAAACTTATGCACGGTAGTGTTCTAGGGTTAATCCAGAGGCCCTACTCCAGTTTAAGGATCTAATCCTCTTTTCTCAATCTTTTATGAGAGTTGTGCTATACGAGAAAGCTACTCAACAGTCTGGCTCAGGTCCTACTATAAAGGATTCTGTACCTATTTTGACTTTTTCGTTTCCATGTTCTCGTGGCCTGTCACCCAACCAAGTGTAACTCTGTTTTTCTTTGCCAGTTCCACTAGAACATTCTTACATTCCCATACTGCTGTAGAGTCAAATGAGCTGGTGTCAAGTGCCTTTAGTGCAGTCTGGCTGTCAGAGAGGATTGGGTGTTCGCCCCTTTTGGCTTCATTAGTATGAGTCTACTGATGCATGATTCTATTGCCATGACTTGGAAGACCGTGGCGTGTTTTCTCAGGGGCACTGCTAAATTTACTCCTGATCCGTATATACCAAATCCTGCCCTAGAGACAAGACGCAATCCATCTGTGTAAAACTTCTGGACTTCTCTAGTAGGACAGGCCTCCTTATTTCTCCATTTTTACCTATCTTCATTAGATACTAGATATGGTTTTTCAAAAGATTATTTCTTAACCATAGTTTCTGAAACGTAGGTTATTCTTTCAGCCTCAGGAAATTCCTGAGTTATTTCCTTCTGAGGGGGTAGCTTAATCACCTTTTTACTCAGAAGCTTCATTGCACTTAATGCTTTTATTTTGCAACCAAATACAAAATATGATACCATAGAGTTTTTCATTAAATAAAAATTCTTCTTGCAAAATTGTTGTAGGAATAACGGTTTTGAGATCTTTAGACTTGAAGATTTTTTAGTGCGGTATTTTGAAATGATAATGATATTGCTCATTTTACTTTTAAAGTCCTTTTTTGTTAGCTTAACGTAACTGCCAAGGTTCCAGTTATTAATTGTTTATCTTATGTGTTATTTTTATATAAAAACATGGACAATGAGGCGCTAAACGAAGCGATATAGATAATATGTTCATAAGAACTATCATTTCCTGAAGCTGTGCCAGCGTCTTGCGAAGCTCTGTATAGTAGTGTGTATGAATAAAATATTTAAAGGCAATTTGTCTCTAATACCTCAATTGATGTAATGAAAAGGAACATAGTTTCAGCTTCTTTGAAAACCGTGCACAATAATTAGAAATTATTATAATTTGGGAGAAATTTCAATTACTGTATAAACTTATATCCTTTTTATATTTGCAATAATAGCTTGATATTATGTAAGAAATAATTATTTCCCAAACTACCTTGTTTATGATACACATGCTTGAATAGGCAGATTAAATTTTGGTTCTATGAGAATATTGGTTTGTTCTGGATTGACTTGGTTTGGATTATTTTTGGTTCTTAAATGTTGTAAGGGTATTACAAAAATAACTTACGTAAATACACAATATGGTTAAATTGTGGCAAAATCAAAACAATACTTCAAATATATAATGCCTATTCTGGGAAAAGAAGTAGTGTATGTTGAGGAAAGTAATGACATATCACTACTTTACATGAACTTTCGTTTGTTTTTGTTTTTTTTTTTTATTACACATAATAGACTGCAAAAACTTACCACGAAAGAAATTAAATACTTGTGAAGCGTGTACTGGCAAACATGCTTAACACACAAATAACAACACAAAAATAAATAATCAAAAGTTATGTTTTAGAATATTATAAATAAACGAGAGTTTGGAGCGAGAACATAGTGTAGAATATATATGAAACTGAGTCAGCATGTGTATGAATAAAATTTAGTAGCAATTCACAAAGTTTTTACCTTAGATAATGCAAGCTATTATTGCAATTTCACTATTGACAATGGATGATATTAAAAGATGACGGGATTACGAATGTTTGTACTCGTTTTGTGCGGTAGCTTTCTTGGCATTAGCTTTTGTCACCTCAACATTTTTGTTAACATTTGTACGCTTACAATAAGTTTTAGGATTTTACACATAAAAACCTTTGGAATCTTCTGCTACCTAGCATTTATCATTTGATGACAGTTCTTGAAATGCCGAGTTCTCTTTTGTCGCAACAAGCCATTATGGCAAATCTCCATAGTACTGTTATCCATTTACGTGCACTAATTGTTTTTTTAATTTTGAGGTGAAATAACATTAACATTATATTGCTTCTATTACATGCAGTAACGACTCACTCCATTTTCACTAATTGTACAAAATTCTACCAGTGCCAGTATTACATGAATAATATTGCCTTGCTAATAGCAAGAGACTAGATGGATTGGATTTCAGCTGAGGCAATATATGAAACTTGAGCATTCATACAAATTATTAATGTGTTTAATGTTATAATGTTGACATTGACACAAATGTCACGAAGGAAGATTTTTATTATTAACAAGTTTGCTGCCAGAACTTACATATTAACATAAAGAGGTGGAGCTTGGCATTCCACACAAGTTTAAATACTATATTATGATTGCTTTGTTGTGAATGAAAACAAGTCAATCAAAATTAGACACAAACACATCCACAACAAAAATTACTCTCTCCAGGATGGTTCATGTCTGGTTGGTTTATACCTTCCAATTGAAACTATACTGGGTACAGCAAAATCCTATTTATCACTTTTTTTTAATACATTGAGGCAATCATATTGATGTTTAATAACGGCTAATCACTAATCACAAATGTTAGGATATCGGGGTAAAATGTAAGATCGGTTTTTGGACCTTACATTGGTTGCGTAATTTGGTCGAGATCAGTTAAATTTTACAGCCTCACGTTGGTGACGTCATTTGTTCGAGATGAGTTATTTGGCCTTACGTTGGTTGCGCCTCTTTGTGTGGGAACGGTGTTACCCGTCGCCGATTGTCTAGTGTAAGCCCGGTGTTGAATCGTGATATGTTGGTAGCCACACGTTGGTTGCAACACTAAACGGGATCGACGTCTCAAACTCAAAGTAGTTGTAGTTTGGATGTGATAGGTTGTATGTTGTGGCCTCATAGGTGTAGGCCTACCCTCTTAAAATGTGTCGATTGTGTGTGGATTGGTTATAGAGACACGTTGTCAGTGTCACATTACATTAAATTCAAATAACTTTACATTTTTGTAACAAGTTTATAGTATGTCACAATGTCTCAAAATTTGTGTTATTAATTTGTATTCGTTTTTGGTAAATAGTCTTAAAGTATCAAATGTCGATACGATTTAAATTATCCACCCATTATATTCACCAATTGATTTATATATTTCCGAAATATTAATAGTAATTCCATGTTTAACGAATTTGTTTGTTGAACTATATATTATGAGTTCACCAGTTTTGTCTAGTCATCACAATATTTTATTATGCACCTCAGCAACTGTACAATTCACCTCAAGATCACTGCAAAAGTAAGTTTTTAAAGGAATTGAACTATTGTTGCATAATCACAGTATCATGACAGATCTGAGTGTAATGAACGCCAAGGAAGAAAAGAGGAAGCAGTTGGTGGAGAGTGTTTTAGGTTATTGTCCTAAGCAAAACAGGATTACCCTTGCACAAAATACAGTATATCAGTAGTAAGATAACAAGTAAGTTTTATCATTTTTACAGTCGAGGGGTAGCGGATGACTGCATCACAACCCAAAATGACACAGGGGCTGTTTACATCAGACAGCTGGAAGAAGCCATCGACGCCGCAGCTTGTCGCTTGGTAGATGACGTCACTTATACTGACTATGACGTCACGGATGGAGAAGAGTTTGATTTCATCGTGGTGGGAGCAGGGTCCGCTGGGTGTGTGGTGGCCAACAGACTCTCGGAGAACCCCGATTGGAGAGTCTTGTTGCTGGAGGCTGGAGGGGATCCCGATGTTACCACTGAATTTCCAGCTTTCTCAGGATCCCAGTTCAACACTGATCTAGATTGGCAGTTCTTCACCGAACCACAGCCTTCCAATTGTTTGGGAACGAGAAACAAGAGCTGTCCATGGTCTGCTGGAAAGATGATGGGAGGGGGAAGCTCGGCCAATGCTCTTCTCTATGTTAGGGGAAATCCTTTCGACTTTGATCGGTGGGAAAGCATGGGAAACCCCGGTTGGGCATACAAACACATGTTATATTATTTTAAAAAATCGGAAGATCTTAGGTCTGTAGAAGTTTTAAATAACCCAAATTCTTTCAAATATCACAACAGAGGTGGTTACTTGAAAATTGAGTCCTTCAAAAACGATATAACATTTTTCAAACAATTGGTCTCAAGCGGATTTAGAGAGCTAGGGCTTCCTAACTTTGACGATGTCAATGCTGGAAATTACGAAGGCCACTTCATTGTACAAGGCACATTAGACAATTCCAGAAGATGTAGCACTGCAAAAGCGTTTATACACGGCTTCCAATCAAGGTCGAATTTGAAGATCTCAAAAAAGTCCCTTGTGCACAAAGTTCTCATAGATAACAATAGACGAGTTACTGGAGTACAATTTTCAAAGAGTGGGAGTATTTTAACTGTTAAATCTAAAAAGGAAGTTATACTGTCAGCAGGTGCCATAAATTCTCCTAAGTTGTTGATGTTGTCCGGCGTTGGCCCTCAAGAACACCTAATTGATATGGGGATCAAAGTTATACAGAACCTTAATGTTGGGTATAATTTACAAGATCATGTAGTTCTACGAGGTTTTCTTATCAGTATTGACATTGCACTTTACGAAGGCGATATAATTGACAGTACGTTTCAATTCCTAATCAATGGCAAAGGTGATTTAACAGGCATAAATCTGTTCACCATCCCAGGTTTTATCAAGACCTCCCATGCAGCATACCCGAATATACAGTTATATTTTCTTTCAATCCCGGTAAACTCCACGGCGAAAACCAAAGCACTTGTTGAATCCGCTTGGTATGATGAAAAAATTACTAATTCAGCCATTGAAATAAACAAAAAAAGAAGTGTTATGTTTATCACTCCTTCTTTGTTGCGTCCTAAAAGCAGGGGAAGGATTTTACTGAGGAGCCTCGAGCCTGAAGATAAACCTCTTATATACCCTGGATATTTCACAGTAGAACAAGATATCCTAGACTTAATCGAGGGAGTAAAATTTGTCACTGAATTGACGAAAACGAAGGCGCTGAAAAATTTCGGAGCAAGAGTGGAACGTCTTGACATTCCTGCGTGTAACTTATTTGTATTCCAGACCGACCCATACTGGCGGTGCGTCATCAAACACCTGGGCTCCTCCTCTTACCATCAATCGGGGACCTGTCAGATGGGTCCTAGAGAGAACATAAATGCGGTTGTAGATCCTCTCTTGAGAGTGCACGGGATCAAAGGTCTGAGAGTGGTCGATGCATCCATCATGCCTACAATCACCAGCGGCAATACTAACGCTCCCACGATAGCTATCGCCGAGAAGGGAGCAGATCTCATCAAACAGAGTTGGACAAGAAAATAAAAATATAATTTACTACACTGATCTTTAAATATAGTGTTGCTGTTTAACAATCCCATTTTCAACAATCTATCATGTGTTTGCCTGTTTATATTATGGTAATTAATTATGTAAGCTTTTTGCCATTAATGAACGGGTATGGTCCGTAAATGCATTGTAACGGGAGAATCCAACTATTGAAGCTAGCACATTGGTCATATCTTAAAGTTACATTGCTATATAACCAGAGAGCACACACACATCATAAAGGAGCAGATCGTCCTTAGACATCCAGCGAATTTCTTATGATTCGAAAAGCTATAGGGAGAACTTGTCATATCACTACGGTCCTTAAGTTAGGTAACTATCATCACCTCTCCCAGCAGTTTCTCTTTTCTGTGAGACCAGATGATTTGCGATGTGGGTAGCTCCACAAAGGTTGCAGGGAAATTGTCAGGACGTGAATTTTATGGTGGCACATTTAACGAATGGAATACAGGCCTATGCGTTCTTCAACATAATGTTTGCTCTGCTAGTGCCTTTAAAATTTGTTTGATAGTATAATAGGGTCATTATTTTTTTTGTTCATACATATTTTAAAATGTCTCCTCAATAATTTCCGGCCACCAAAATTTCCGCCTTGGACTATAGCTTACAACTCAAGCGTAAATAAGTCTTGTTGTCATTTCCCAGCCAACCACTGGTTAAGTAGACCAAGCTAGTTTTAGTTCCACCACTGCATAGACTTCAAGGTCAAATCAGGACCGAAGAAAATGTATGGAGAGATATTTATAAACTTCTTTGAAACTCCAACTTGACAATCTTTGCTCATCCCTTTATTCCCGTCGTCATAACAGTTTCTTGATTGAAATAGACAAGTATTTCGTTCTTTATAGACGAAACCTCTAGAGACATAAGAACGCCGCACTATCTTCATCTTGTACATATTTTTCATAGAGGGAAATAGATTCGAATGTGTACAAATTGGACACGATCCTTACTTGAAATTACGAGGAAAATACAGACTACCCAAGAAATTGAACCATTGCCCGAGGACTTCGCGTACTAGCTGCTTATATTACGAAATATATAGCTATCAATTCTCATATAGGTACTCAGCAACATAGGCGTATCTAGAATGACCAAAAAGGGGGGTTACCACTAGAAATTTTCCGTACCTCCCAGGCAAGCTGGGGTATAGTAGCCCCCCACCCGGAATATGTTAAATACTAATAATATTAAAATTAAAGTTTAACAGCAGTCTCAGGGCATTATTATTATTTTATGCTCTACAAAACGGCTTTAACATAAGCGAAAATGTACCCTTTTGCAGACTGCCCGATAACAAAAAAATTTCAAGAAAATTACGCTGTATCAATGAGAATTACAAATGGCCCGGGAAATGGCTATATATTAAGAACTAAAGGACACATCCTCCTCCTTTTACCTAAAATTTATACGTTTTAATATGGGCTTTCAAGATACACATCTTTTACATATATATTACATATATTTTACTTGAAAATATGGGAGTGTATTGTACTGGTATTACTTAAATATTATGTATTTGACATTTAAATGTGTTTTTAAATTTCAAACCATGTCATCTCTAATAAGAAATATTGGGATCTAAAATAAATTGACATGTATTTTTATAGATGACATATTTACTGTGTATACAACAACACAAATTTCGAGACATGAAATTATTAATTCTGTGTTTTTTACCGCGCCTGAGGGGTTGACGTCCACTACGTGCATTGCGCATGGACGCAGCAAATGTTCGGCGATGAACAAATATATAGACATACAAAATATGAACTTTAAGTTAAATATAAGTTACAAAGCACAATATTTCGTTACTTTTGTTGTGTAATTTTGGCGTAAAGTGTGACAGCAACGCGTTATGGCGATCGGTTGGTAACTATCGTAATAATTAATGAATTTATACACGAATATAAATTAACGAAAAATAAATCTATTTTGTTTTTTGGTGATTTTAATATCAAAATACTAGTGATAACAAGGGCTCTATTGCCATATTAGACATTCTTTTAGGTTACAGTTTTAAATAAACTATTACAGGGATCAACCTGAGATCTGACAGGGGACGCACGGTATGGACAATATTTTTGTTAATCTGTCACATAACAAATTGTTGAAGGTTAAACGAATACCTCGAACCTGAAAAAATAAAACTGATAATTTTACAATCCCCAAAAACCTCCCCTGGATACTCCTATGCTCAGAAAATAGTAATTCTTCTTAGTCGGAAGTATCGCATATCGCTTCTCGACCTTATCGCATCGAGAAGTGTCTTTAAGAAAGACATTGACATTTAAATGTAATACTATCTAAGAGCTGATTTAGATACCGAACATCTTCCATATGCAGGTTCTACCCTTCCCCATAATCGAATTTAAGATTTTAGATATCAAATCCACATAATTCCTTCTTGAGCATGAATGGCCTTATAGATCACCATGAGTGTTGGATGTAAGAACCTGCTGTATTAAGACATTTAATATTAAATATATCCAAATAACAAAAACTTAAAAAGCCTACGCATTCTTCAGCTTGGACTTAATAACGTTTCCACATTATGTCTTAGTTTATTAAAGGTGTATTGTTATGTAAACTGATGTATTGGCGTCTGCGCCGTTATCAGAGCACTTTGTCACACGCTATGCACCGTCTCGCAATAGTATTGGTAATTTGTGCGTTGTTTGACTCACGATAAGTTCTACTAAATCACGTAAAATTTACTTGCTTTGACCCTTTATTATAACGGAAATGGACGCTCGCAGACCTCCAGGGGTACACGTACGGGGGGGGGGGGGACGAACGGGACCTGCCTCCAATAGCTTATAGGCTAAGTACAATATAATAACGATTTTAGGGTCTAATATTTCCAAAATTCCACTGAGGTGGGCTCCAGCTGATCTGGTGGGGTTTCCATACCCCCAATTCCCCGATGTTCTGGTCAGCCCCCTGACAAGATTCCTGTGTACGCCACAGAAGACCTTTGACAGAAAATAAAGAAATGTACTAAATGGCTTTTTAACATTAAAAAGGCCGAGTTGCTAATTAGCCCAAATAAATTACAAATTATTTTTAACTAATCTTATATTAGTCTTCATTTTTAAGCAATAAATAATTAAAATACATTTTGTTACTTATATTTTTCATAGTTTATTTTTGATATTTTAAGACGTATTTTTAATATGAGGATAAAAAGGCCCATAGTAATGATGATTAAAAGGCATTTAAATATTCAAAATCAATTTAAGAGTTTCAAACAGATCTTATAATATTTATGTTAAAACACCTCTAGAACATCCTGTTTACTTTATGAACAGATTTTTCGATGGTGTAAAATGCTGAAGTATTTTCAATAATATGGCAAGATAACATTTGTAAAACAAAGGTTGTTTTATAACTTTATAGTTGTAATAGTTAATATTTATAACTAAAGTATTACAATATAACTAATGGTTATAAAAAAGTATAATAGAAAAATTAATTGAACAAAATGCAATCTTTTCAGATTTTTCGATGGTGTGAAATGCTGAAGTATTTTCAATAATATGGCAAGTTAACATTTTGTGAAACAAAGGTTGTTTTATAACTTTGTAATCAGTAATAGTTAATATTTATAACTAAAGTATTATAATATAACTAATGGTTAGAAAAAAGTATAATGGTAAAATTAATTGAACAAAATGCAATCTTTTGTAATAAAAAGAGCAACATTTGTTTTACAATTGGTTATAAAAAACGAGGTGATATAAATCAAAGTATATTGATATTTAACTCATGTAAACAAAAACATAATTTGAAGATCCTTTCCAAGGAAAACAATAGGGAAACTTGTACATTTAAAGATAAAGTTAAAAAGAATTTAATAACAAACCTTACAAAAATTTTCAAAGTGATGTTATAAATTATATAGATAAATTTGCGCATGTGAAAGCAATGTAATATAAAACATTTGACAAATTCATATACGTTGTATTAACGCGTATAGTCAATATTTTTACTTCAAAGTCAATCTAATGAGGACCAAGCTAATGTGTTCTAATCGCCATTGTTTACAATTTTTCTTCGTTTTTAATGATTGTTTGAAAAGGATATATTAAAAATTAATACAACTGAGATAAAAATATATTTAATTTTGAGACGGAGTTAGGGTTGTTTAGCCCTCTCTTCCACTCAATCTCGAGATAATATGGAAGAAAAGAAAACAATTCTAAAGACATTGACTTATAGATAAGTAAACACTATAAATAAATTGGATAAATAAAATCCACACACACAATCAAAAAATTGATATGAATGCCGATTTAAACGTCTCTAAATATAATTATTGTCTAAATAATCTACATCGGTGAAATGTTGAATAAATGATTTATTTCGTATAAACTTACAAAATTGAATTAACCTAACAATGATAGCAAAAATACACTGACCTCTTTTACAAGTAGTGAGGTCAGCGAGAGAAAAAAAATCTAAAATACATACAACAATAAATATCGTATTTACAGGTTTAAAACAAAATAAATTTCTATGTCTAGCTTCTTAAAACATATCTAAAAATATGAGCTTCTGCAGCGTCCACAATCATTCTGCGAACCTAAATAAATTATTAAATTATACCAATAGTTAATTATTTACACTAATTTTACTTATTTTCTTATTAAAATTTATTAAATTATACAGTTATCAACATGTCAAAAATTTACTGATATAGTTATGATAGTATTCTAAATAAACAACTTAATTCTGGTTTTCTAAAAAGCCACTTTTTTACTTGTGCACAGAATGCCTTAAAGTCTTTCCATCTGCTTAATGTGCAAAGGCAACTGATTAAATTTTTTTGGACCAGCGTAGGAAAAAGATTGTCTGAATTGTGATTTATTGACTTTTGGTAACCTAAAGAGTTTAAGATTTATACTTCTGGTAGAATAAATTAAATTGTTAGGCCTACCCCTATTACCACTTCTCAAGTAAAACTCCCTCAAAACTTTAAAAAACATAAAGATGTTGTATTGGCAAAATTAGTTGCGAATGAAGAGGAAAAGTTCTCTCTCTGAAGTTTTTACTTGCTATGACGCGTATAAGTTTATTTTGTGATATTCTTAGTTTATCTATATGCACTTTAAAAGTTCCACCCCAACAACTTATACCGTATTGTAAACGGGAATGTGCTAACGCAAAGTATAAATTTCTCAATAAGGATGGATCACAAAAATTTCTTAGATAAAAAAAACTTTCTAATCGAGAATTTAATCTTGTTGTGAAGTTCAAATATATGTTTTTCCCATGTAACTTTCTCATCTAAAATAATCCCCAGATACTTAAATGAATTTACTTTTTCTTGTACATTTACAGTTATTTATTTTACAAACTTCTGAATGATAAATCAATGGAGTGTCAAAGCAAAATCCTCTAAAATCAAAACACTAAATTGTGTTCAATTCTTTAATAAATTAACCACTTCATTTCAGAACCTATAATTTAAGCAGTACAGGCTTAGCCTATAAATAATTCTTTTTAAATTGCAGAATTTTTAGAATCATTAATACAAATTAATTAAGCTCCTTTTCTGCAATTTTAGCAAATATCAACCCTGTTATACTTTATAGGAATTGCCTTCATGTTATTTATCTGCACTATTTAATGAAACTAACTAATGAAAGTAAAGAGATTTGATTTGATTTAGTTAGATATTCACTAGGGGTGGTTTGTTCTGAACATTTGCTAGCATGGCTTCTAATCTTCCTCCTTAGTTAAGGTTTTACACAGCTGCTCCTCTAACATAACTGAATGTTTCTATTAACACTTGATAGCACTAGACTAAATTTGTCCTGTCGGCTAACCAATTTAAGTTTAAATTATTACATTGTTTTACTGCTAATTTTGGCTTGTTCAAGTGTAGGTAAGATAAAACAGTTCTAACAGAATTTGAGAGGTTTGTATTTTGTATAAACAAAACCAGTTGTTACCAGATTTTCAACAGCCGTCTTCAAATGATAAAATATTGTTTCAACTAAAGACAGTTGATTTGACAAATTAATATTTTTCGTGAAGGAAACAGGATTTTCCAGACATTTGCCATCGTTCAGTGGAACAATAAATCAGTTACACTACGTTTCGAGATCTGCGATCTGATCTCTTCTTCAGGTAATAACTAACCTAATACATAATTACAAACTAGGTTAAAATAAACAAATCATACCAAAGCGTTGTGGCACGCCTAAGTCAGGACCCGCGTTAATTTATTGATGGTGAACAGTAAAAATTCTAAACAAGCAAATTATTTTACCAGGTAAAAGCCACAATATATTCATTCCTAAATGTTTTGAAAGCGGAAAATATTAAGATTTTGAGGTAATATACACCTTTCTTTGGCTTAAGTCAGAAGAAAGGTAGATTTAACAAGTGGCTGTCGTCTTTAAAAGTCACTATTACACATAATAAAATTGAAGACGTTACTATTAGTTGATACGTTTAATTTGCACAACACTGATCGCTGATAGCTATCAAGGTTGGCGTGTCAATGTACTTGTAACTCTCAAATAGTTAGAAACTCTCCTTGAAACCTTACAAAGTAACCTTATAACGTTACGAATGAAATGAAACTTGGCTTTATTAGAGGCGTAGTTAGGACTATAAAGTCCTTTCTTCCACTTAACTTAACTTTAGTACAATTCATCGTATTAAATAACATATATAAATTAAATGAGAATAACATGATAACTTAACAAAATACCATAAATTTAATATAAATAGCTTATTAACAACAAAACTTAAAATAATAGTACTATTGAAGTAAGGTCTCTATGTAAAGTAGCGAAAACAAAGCATAGTAATAAATTAAAGCATTCTATAGTGGGAAGGCAGTAGCTTTGAACAATTTATTTTAAAAAATTGGAACGATGGATAGGAATGGATAAAAGAGATACTCCTCCACGAGTATATCGTTCACTGATGATGAAAATGAAATGAAACTTTTCGGACAGATAAGTAAGTAATTCACCAGTGCATATATAATACAGAAGAAAAATAATATGATAGTTACGGAGTTCTTTCAATTTCATTTTCGATAGTTGTTAAAAAAGGAGTTGCATGATCTCCACGTCTTAAATTAAAAAATAAATCTGATGCAATATTTTTGTACTCTTTGTAGTATATCCGAAAGCTCAACACTCATATCACTGTAAACAATCTTTATAAGCATAAACTTTGGTTGAAAATACGTGGACTTGAATTCATTATTAACTGCGACGTCTCGTCTAGAGTATCAAAACCAAATCATCCCTGTAATACGTCAAAAGTAGTCACCTTAATATCTGTATATCTGGGACGGTCCTGGGTTCGGTTCGCTTTTTAAAATAACTCACGAAATAAGTTTACGTTTATTTTATAGTTATTATTTATAGCATAAGGTATAGTTTGGAAACGATGACTTAGACACGGCATCTTGTAAAGACAAGGCTCTTCACGCCGATGATCAAAATCGTCTTAGCCATATTTGTTTCGTTAGCAAAAGGTTTAACTTCGAAACAATATGAACTTAATATAGAAAGACAGTTTTCCTGGACAAAATAGCACCGGCTTTGTAATTAGTAATTAGTAAGAATACTCAAAAGTGATGGGCGAACCACCATACAAAAGAACTATGCTAATTTAGTATGTAGGTGGGAGAACTACCATACAAGAAAACTATGCTGATTTAGTATGTAAGTGGGAGATCTACCATACAAAAAAACTATGCCAATTTAGTATGTAGGTGGGCGAACTACTATACAAGAGAAAACTGGGCCAATTTAGTATGTAGGTGGGCGATCTACCATACAAGAAAACTATGCTAATTTAGTATGTAAGTGGGAGATCTACCATACAAGAAAAACTATGCCAATTTTAGTATGTAAGTGGGCGATCTACCATACAAGAAAACTATGCCAATTTTAGTATGTAAGTGGGCGATCTACCATACAAGAAAACTATGCTAATTTAGTATGTAAGTGGGCGAATTACCATTAAAGAAAACTATGATAATTTAGTATGTAAGGGGGCGAATCTACCATTAAAGAAAACTATGCTAATTTAGTATGTAAGTGGGCGAATTACCATTACAAGAAAACTATGCCTAATTTAGTATGTAAGGGGGCAATGTACCATACAAGAAAACTATGCTAATTTAGTATGTAAGTGGGCGAATCTACCATTAAAGAAAACTATGCCAATTTAGTATGTAAGGTGGGCGAATCTACCATACAAGAAAACTATGATAATTTAGTATGTAAGTGGGCGAATTACCATTACAAGAAAACTATGATAATTTAGTATGTAAGGTGGGCGAATCTACCATTACAAGGAAAACTATGATAATTTAGTATGTAAGGTGGGCGATCTACCATACAAGAAAACTATGCTAATTTAGTATGTAAGTGGCGAATTACCATTAAAGAAAACTATGATGTAGTATGTAAGTGGGCAATTACCATACAAGAAAACTATGATAATTTAGTATGTAAGGGGGCAAAACATACCATACAAGAAAACTATGCTAATTTAGTATGTTGGTAGGCGGAGTATGATACAAGAAAATTATGCTATTTTAGTATGTGTATGGGTGAACCAGTACAAAAGAGAGCTGTGCTATAAGTTAGTATTAGAAACAAGACAGTACTATTTAGTTAGTTTACAAGTTTATATGTTTATGTA
Source organism: Homalodisca vitripennis (assembly GCF_021130785.1). Taxonomy (NCBI): domain Eukaryota; kingdom Metazoa; phylum Arthropoda; class Insecta; order Hemiptera; family Cicadellidae; genus Homalodisca; species Homalodisca vitripennis. The sequence goes on from NC_060208.1 coordinate 123,000,770, forward strand.
AGATTTAATGAACAGAAATCATAGGTAAATCAGATAGGATTCTTTAATTTAGGCCTCTGTAAGAGGGATGAGCAGTAAACGAATGAATGAATAACGTTTATTCCAGCAGTTTAAATATTCATATATACAATCTTTCTTAGATGAAATAGCTATTATTTTATATACTCGTATATACAGCAGCTTATATATAGAAGAAATGTAAGATAAGTATAACGAATAGAATAATAAATATAACAATACTGGAAAACCTTCATGGGCAATCTGCCTGTGCGTAGGCCTAGTTGCATCTAGCCGCCAACATAAAATTTAAATAATACGCTGGATATGTTAGAATAGAATAAGGTAATAAAAGATAAAGGGCTATATGTCTCTTGCTTCTTGAATTTTAATGTAAGCAATTGTTTTTATTCAAGTGGTGGAAAACAAATGAAATAAAAATGGTATGTGTGGCTAAACTAAATGATCCATTTATGACGGAGTGAGATGAGTAACGATACAGATTTATTATAATAATTAGAAAATTATTCCAACACACCAATTTCAAAACTCACAACTGGTATAAGAATTTGAGGTAAACATTCTAAGTAGAAATTATTTATAACACATGTCAATAATTTTAAATTGCACAGGTTGGAAGGCCAACCTTCAAAGGAGAACCCAACGCCGGTTGTGACCTGTTTAAAATGACAAAGCTGCGAGTTAATCTTAGGGAGCTAGATTTAATTATGGTAGTTAATTCGGCAACGTGAAGAGAAGGTAAATTGATAAGGCAGGCTTGGTTTAAAGTCACAGACATGTTTTTAATTTAAGTAAAGTACAAAAAAAGGATTCGAAAAAGTTTGTTTTAAGTAGACTTTACAAACTTTAAGTAAGCAACTTGTGTAGTTTCAGTACACTTCTGAAAATGTTCAAGAAATAGAAAATATAAAAAAATAAATGAGAAAATTCCAGGGAACACCAATAAAATACATGTCTCAATACAAGAACAATCACTCACTCTTGGCTCCTGCTTAGAATTGAATGCCGTAGGGGTGAAATAGTGAGGAAAAGAAAAAGAAAGTAGGGATAAAAAGAAGAGTAGGGGTTTGAGGGGAAGGTACAGGTAAGTCGTGTCCACAGAAGTATCGATTGGAGGAGAAGTAGCGGTAAGAGAGGAAGTTAGAAATAAGAGGAGTGAGGGGGAGAAGAAGAAAAGAACTACAGGTGAAGTAGGGAAAGTAATTCTTCTATTTACTTAGAATACGTGGTAATATGATAGATATTTCATGAAAAAATAATAACGTGAAAATTAAACATGCTACACAAACCGAAATTGTTTATGTACAAATTTCTTATAACGATGTGATTGTACACGTCCAAAACATTTTAACGCCAACCATCTTGTAGAAACCTTAAGAGTAAGTGAGAAATAAGTAAAATAAATGTTGCTTGAAATTGCATGAAATGTGTCAATTTTGATTTATATAGTAAAATGTTTGAGATAAAAGATTCTGTACAAATGCGAATCCCGTCATCTTCAAACCTATTAATGTTTCAAAATAGCTAACGAACGTATTCAAGTAATTTATAAGTACTGTTTTAGTACCAAATTTTATTTGAATCGGCAAGAAATGAGAAGTTGTTGTGTTCACAATTATTTCTGCAATTGTGTATAATTCCCTAAACGTTGTATGGCTTTCTATTAAATCCGTCTAGAAACCAATCGCTATTTAACTCCAATAATTAATACAGCGTTTAAATTTCTCTGTATACAGTACAATAGTAAGTCAGACTAAGATTATCAGTGTAAATATAACTGAAATTTAAAACACTCATGACACTGGACATCAGTCACAACCATTCAGAAAATCCTACATCAACAAGATTGGTATTTTTCTATAGAATAACAAGACTCATCTATTTTCCAGCCAAGGGGAAACAAATGACTGCATAACGAATCAGAACGATACAGGGGCTGTTTATATCAAACGTCTGCAGGAAGCCATCGACGCTGCTGTTTGTCAACTGGTAGATGACATCACTTATACTGACTATGACATCACAGACGGAGAAGAGTTTGACTTTATCGTGATAGGGGCAGGGTCCGCCGGTTGTGTTGTGGCCAACAGACTCTCGGAGAACCCCGAATGGAGAGTCTTGTTGTTGGAGGCTGGTGGCAACCCCGACATCTCTACTGAGATCCCTGGCCTCTATGGATCAGCCATCAATACTGAATTAGATTGGCAGTTTAAAACTGAGTCTCAGCCAACTAATTGTCTAGGGATGGTGAATAGGAGTTGTAGTTGGGCTGCTGGAAAATTGGTTGGAGGATCTAGCTCTATACATGGTATGCTATACGTTAGGGGAAATCCAAGGGATTTTGATGGCTGGGAAATTATGGGAAACCAAGGATGGAGATATGAACTCTTACTGCCGTACTTCAAGAAATCAGAAGACTTTCGGTCAAAATCAATATCGTACAGTCCAAACTTTTACAAATTTCATGGAATAGGAGGTTACTTAAAAATAGATTCATTCAAGGATGACACCAGGTTCTTCACAAATACATTTTCTGATTGTTTTCGAGAATTGAAAATTCCTTCATACGTGGATATAAACGCTGAATACCAGGGTGAGGGGTTTTACACGGTTCAGGGAACTTTGGTAAACGGAAGAAGGTGCAGTGTTGCTACAGCCTTCCTGAATAAATTCCAGAGCAGAGCTAATTTGAAACTGTCACATCATTCTTTCGTTCGAAAAGTGATGATTAATGACGAAAACGTCGCTTATGGAGTAGAGTTGACGAAAGGGATGAACTCCTTTACAGTTAAAGCTAAGAAAGAAGTAATTGTTTCTGCGGGAACAGTGAAATCACCCCAGCTGTTGATGTTGTCCGGTATTGGACCCAAGAAACATCTTGAGTATTTAGGAATCCACGTCGTAAAAGATTCCAAGGTTGGGTTCAATCTACAAGATCAAGTACTCATGAGAGGGTTCGTTGTTAGCCTCGATTTGGCTGGTCCTCTCGACGACCCAGTAGATGATATCTTTCAATTTTTAATTAACTCGAGAGGAGAACTCACTGGATTTGGTACGGTGAGTGGTGATGGATTTATCAAGACTACTCACGCGTCGTATCCAAATATCCAACTTTATTTCTTTACCTTTCGTGCTAACTCGACTGATAACTTAAAAACAGTGCTTTCTCAAGTAGGATACATAGACGAAATCCAACGTTCAATATTACGTTTGAATTACAATAAATTCATTCTCTTCATAGTGCCGACATTAATCCGACCAGAGAGTAGAGGGAGAATTTTACTGAAAAGTACAAATCCGGAAGATAAACCTCTAATATTTCCTGGGTATTTCTCAAGAGAGGAAGACGTTCGGGATGTTCTAGAAGCCATACAATTTGCCAACCTGTTCATTCAGACTGAGCCGATGAAACGGTTAGGCGCCAAACTGGAGAGAATTAACATTTCCAGTTGTAACAAGTTCCCCTTCCAGACCGAACTGTACTGGAGATGTATTATTGGACACATGTCAACCCCATCCTACCATTACGTCGGCTCTTGCCAGATGGGTCCAGAACGTAACAGAGACGCTGTGGTCGATCCTCACCTACGGGTCCATGGCATCAAAGGATTGAGAGTGGTCGATGCTTCCATAATGCCTACCATCACCAGTGGCAACACTAACGCTCCTGTGATCGCCATCGCTGAGAAAGGATCGGACCTCATCAAGCGGTTATGGACGAAGAGATATTAGGAGATGAACAATATTAATACTAGTTAAGTGTTGTTGATAAGAAATTGTGTTGGATTGTGGAATGTCTCATTTCATTAACTTATTTTGAAAATAATTAACTGTTTGTTCTAATAAATTCATTTCTTGTCAATTTCACTTCCACTTGGGAATAAATAATTATTTCCTTATTTAATCAATTAAGACGTGTAATTACACACACACACACACACACACACACACACACACACACACACACACACACACACACACACACACCACACACACACACCACACACACACACACACACACACACACACACACACACAACACACACACACACACACACACACACACACACACACACACCACACACACACACACACACACACACACACACACACACACACACACACACACACACACACACACACACACACACACACACACACACACACACACACACACACACACACACACACACACACACACCACACACACACACACACACACACACACACACACACACACACACACACACACACACACACACACACACACACACACACACACACACACACCACACACACACACACACACACCACACACACACACACACACACACACACACACACACACACACACACACACACACACACACACACACACACACACACACACACACACACACACACACACACACACACACACACACACACACACACACACACACACACACACACACACACACACACACACACACACACACACACACCACACACACACACACACACACACACACACACACACACACACACACACACACACACACACACACACACACACACACACACACCACACACACACACACACACACACACACACACACACACACACACACACACACACCACACACACACACACACACACACACACACACACACACACACACACCACACACACACACACACACACACACACACACACACACACACACACCACACACACACACACACACACACACACACACACACACAACACACACACACACACACACACACACACACACACACACACACACACACACACACACACACACACACACACACACACACACACACACACACACACACACACACACACACACACACACACACACACACACACACACACACACACACACCACACACACACACACACACACACACACACACACACACACACACACACACACACACACACACACACACACACACACACACACACACACACACCACACACACACACACACACACACACCACACACACACACACACACACACACACACACACACACACACACACACACACACACACACACACACACACACACACACACACACACACACACACACACACAACACACACACACACACACACACACACACACACACACACACACACACACACACACACACACACACACACACACACACACACACACACACACACACACACACACACACACACACACACACACACACACACCACACACACACACACACACACACACACACACACACACACACACACACACACACACACACACACACACACACACACACACACACACACACACACACACACACACACACACACACACACACACACACACACACACACACACACACACACACACACACACACACACACACACACACACACACACACACACACACACACACACACACACACACACACACACACACACACACACACACACACACACACACACACACACACACACACACACACACACACACACACACACACACACACACACACACACAACCCTATCTTAATGTCCCTCCAATCCTCCAATGTTATTATGTAATAAAACCTTCGTTATATATTTTGTTAATAATAAAAAACTTTCATTTTTATTGTTTTATACTAATGTTCAATATATTTGTATCATTTTTCGTAATTTTTTTGGTCTATTTGATACATTATTCTCATATATGAATCAATATTAATTCAATTTTATTTCATTAACATTAAAACATTTTAATTTAATATATTTCCCTCTCTTTATACGTAATGTACGGTGCTTTGAAAGTAAACTCTATGCTTTCAAAGTTTACTGGTTGACAAACGCTTGTATCCATATGTGACTTTAACATTGTTGGAATTTTAAAACAATGGTTAATGAATACCTTTATACGATATGACCATGAACAGATACTATACAAGTTTATTCAGTCTTTATGACGTCGTTCCCGATACATCAACGAAGAGGCGGACTTTGATACACTAAACTTACCATACAGTCACTTAAGACGTAATTTGTAGTTTTTAAAACTTAATATCTCAAAATCTAAAAGTTGAATATTAATTAGAGTTAAAATTATTGGAAGAAAATGTAATTAAGAATATCCGATTTCTTACTAATAAAATAGAAAATATATAACTTTTCGTGTACTAAACATTTTGATAGGACATATTTATAACTATTAAACTACGTTAGTTACACTCAAAACGGTTAATCTAAAAAATTTCGACTTTTAAGCTGGTCGTACACTGAGAGCAATTTCAAGCGGATTCGTGCTCACGCGACTCAAGTGTAGACAATCGGCTTTACCGTAACCAAGAGTCAGACATACACGCGTCCACTGCCAAGTGTCAACTTAGCGGAGCTCAGGTGCACTCACGCTCGTGCTACACATCCTGTTAAGGTTGAATCCGTCGCTCGTAGACGCTTGAACGGAGACCTTGCAGTGCAAGTATTTGTGTGTTCTTAATTCGTTTTCATGTGTTTATTACAAAATGGAAGAATATATCGACAAGTTAATTAATACAGTTAGGTCGTTATGTGTAATTATGTGTAAAATTAAAGTCAAGCACTGCTGTTACCATTTTTGTTGTTGGTTTTAGCCATAAAACAAATTCCGGTACAACTATTTTATCAGTATAAAATCACACTTTATTTACATAACCATAACTGGTATGATTAAAAATTAAAAATATAATTGCAGAGTCAAAGTTAAAAATATTTAATTTATTCCTTAGGATTATAAACTAATACTTTATAAATACCACTCACCTTAGAGCCACACTCAGACGTTTACTAGGTGAAATTGTCTCTCTTAAATTAGATTCCTTTGAAATACTTTGCTCTATACTATTCAAAATGTAGTAGAAATTGCCTTGTGTCATCTGATAGTAGTCAAAAAACTTTGCCGGTTCACTTTCCAAATTTCATATGCAAATGGTTTTACTCGCCCATCGTCTTCCTCCTCTAATAAATTGAGTTCATGCAGCAGGATTTTTCTCCCAGCTGCCATACGGCGTCTCATGAGGTAAGTACTGTCCAACACGTATAATTCCTCTAAATCCATATTTACTTATAACATTGTTTTTACAACACAACAAAACTAAGTTTACCTGTAACCTATAGCACAAATTCGCTTGCAATGGACGAGTCCTACGCTTATAGCTGCTCATCTTGTAGCCGCGTCTTGCCTCTCGAGCACGCGTGAGCGCGAAACAGTTTGAAATCGCTCCCAGGGTACAACCAGCCTTAGTCGGTATATTAAATACTTTTATCCCTTGAGCACTTTGGCGGTGGGTGGGAGGACAGGGACGACATCATGTTTCATTTTCACTATGGTGTCCTAAACAGTAATCAGGAGTTACATTGCTTTCAATCCATGCTCATAGGCCAGGACTCGAGCGCACATCTGCATTATCTAGCACAGGGGTGCCCAACCTTTTTTACCCAAGGGCCACATTGTAAAGCCTTTATGGCCAGGCGGGCCAACATCCCCGGGGATTTGGAACCCCAAACAAAACGTATTGCCCGGGGTTTGTTCCAGAAATCTTGTGCAAAATATGAGTTTTAAGGTTATTTGGCCCTTGTTTCCTGATTATTGTAATTTCTTATTATTTATTAGTTGTTAGGTAAAGGATTATAATATATTATGTTTTAGGTTCTTTTAGTAGAAATAAATATAAACCCAGACTTTTGGATGTTTGCTCTAATTCTGATGGAACAATAAAAAAGTCACCAATAAGTTGAATACAATGATTTTAATTAATCCTACTAGGATACTAGGACATACAAATTACCACCATAAATGACAAAAAGTGAGGTTGTTTTGTTTTACATATTTTAAAATCAAAATACCAGTATTGACAAAAAGTTCAATGAGATCCTTGGAATTGCTTAGTGCTGAGAATATCTTTCCACTTAGGCTCAAACTTAGTGGTCCCAATTATTAATAAAGATTTTAAATGTTCTTCTGTAAGGGATAACCGAAATTTTGATTTGATAAAGTTCATCTTGGAAAATGCCTGCTCACATACATAAGTCGAACCGAACAACGAAACCATGGTTCGAGCAAACTTCTTTATGTTCTTGAAATCTTCTTCCGGCAAAGCACTATAGAAAAACAACAGATCGCCTCTTTTTAAGGCATTCTTGATCATTTTCCTTGTGCGTTTCATTTGTTGTTAGGTCAATAATTTCAAGTTGAAGGGATGGAGGCACAGTATCAATATCACACTTGAATGGATTATGAAACATGTTGATTCTACCACACTCTGTCAAAATCTTCAAACCTTTTGTTAAACTGCTGACTCAATTGGCTGACGACCTTAGCAGCGAACTCAGAAGGGAACGGCACACTAGCTTCAGATACAAATTTTTGACATGTTTCAAAGTGGTCTAAATTCTTATTACTTAGCTGCTTCTCAAAGAGGGCCAGTTTTTTTCTAAAAGCATTTACGTGATGGTATGCATCGGTAACAAGAGAATTAGGTCCCTGTAGTTTTAAGTTTAAACAGTTGATATGAACTGTGATGTCAACTAAAAATGCTAACTTCCACAACCACACCGGATTAGAAAGTACTGGCTCTTGACGACCTTGTTCTATTATAAAAATATCTATTGCTTCATGAAGTTCAAAAAAACGTTGTAAAACTTTACCCCTACTAAGCCATCGGACCTCACAATGGTAGGGCACGTCTGGGTAGTTACTGTCTATTTCTGACAAAAATGCCTTGAACTGGCGGTGTTTTTGGGAGGACGACTGTATGTAGTTTACTGTTTTCACAACAATTTCCATCACTTCTGATATTTCTAAAATTTTTCCACTCAACGCTGCTGATGGATGATACAATGTACGTAGTATGATGGGTTTCTCTCCACTAGTGCCTTCCACTGCTTTGTATACTATAACGACTTGGATTGTTGATATTAATATTCCAGAATATTAATATTTAAATCATCAATAATACATCCAAGACGATATAAAATATTTTTTGATTAGTAAAGATCCTAGTGAATATTAAGTACAATGTATTACTAAATTTGTTAACTATTAAATATTATCTGGTTTGTCTAAAATAAAAATCACAGTTCTAAATAAAAACAATGGATTTATTTTTAACTGGCAAATTAATAAGTTCAACGTTTCAGAATTTTTATCACTCTATTTTCCACAAAGAATTGACAAACCGTTTAGTAAATTTAAAAATTCCTTTGGCAAGAAATAAAAATATTAATCAAATATATCAAAATAAAAATCAGAGCTCTCTTCTAAAATAAAATAATAAAGTTTTAAAATAAAAATGAAATACCACTTGGAAATAACTAAAATAAAAATGTTCACTTCTAAGTTCACTCAAAATTCAAAATAAAAATTTAAACCTCTCTTTACACTATTTGAACCATAACTTTCAAGTCTGTGCAATTCAGATTACAACTCTCTCTCTAACAATTATTAAAGTTCAATTAATTTTCAATTAATAATTCACAATAAAACAGTTCCAGTTAAATATTAATAAATTACTACTTTTCCAAATCTCAATTAAAGTTATTAACAAAGTTTAATTTTAATTCACTTCTCTTGCAAGCATGAACCAAATGTAACTTGTATGATTCTATTATGCTCTATTGTTCTTCGAGAATAAGTTATTCAGAATGCTCTGTAGTTTCTTTGAATTTAATTTTTTCCTATAAAAAAGACAACAGAATTAATTTAAAATCAGATCAGGATGACTATTTCAATAAAACGTGCAATAAATTTGGTGCTTACCTCAAAATCACTCGCGGAAAAATTTAAGAAATACGGCGCACTGCATTTAACTTTACTCACGGAAAAAAACCAAAAGAAGGGCGAAAATTATGAGCGTGCGCTTAAATACTTCCCTTTCCAATCAACTTTGCAGGACATCCGTGATGCTCTCTCATTGGTCCAGCTGTATCAAACCAGGAGAACAATACTCGCAACAAGACAAGTTCTAATCAATTCAAGGCAGTCAACCTGCCTTCCTAACAATTTAAAACTACCAGTACTAACTTGCCAAAGGATTACATGTTCGTTTTTACCCTGACATTTCACAATCTAATCTAAAATTAAGTCCCAATATTTCGATCCCAAAATTTTTATTTAATTTAAGTTTTAATAAAAAAAATAAATCAATGTAGCTTTAAAAACGCTACATATAGCTACGTTTCCAACTACACCTGTTTTGGTACCACTCATGTTTTTACCTCCATCTGTAGTCACTCCTTTTAATTTTGTAAAATCAAGTCCGAGACCTAAAATAGTTTCCTTAATTTTAGAAAATATTTTCACACCTGTTACAGTAGTTTTTATTGAATGAACTCCAGCCAGTTCTTCGGTAATTTGAAATTCACTATTTACACCTCTTACAAACCGTAGAATCTGAGCTGCATCAGAGTTATCCGTGGATTCATCCAAAGCAATTGAAAAACATTCAAACTTTTCACAGGCTAACATTAATTGATTGTAGACGTCTTTGCCGATATCTTCGGTTCGACGAGTCATGGTGTTACGAGACAGACTAATAGAGCCTACCAAAGAAAGTTTGTCAGGACAAAGCTCTTCAACAGCTTTCAAAATACAACTTTTGACTATTTCACCATCACTAAAAGATTTACCTTCCTTAGCTAAAATGTGAGCAATTTTGTAGCTTGCTCTTACAACAGACTCATTTTCATCATTACGTTTAGTAAATATATTTCTCTGTGATGACAAAGATGCTTTCATAGCATCTACTTTTTCTATTCTAAGTTTACCTGAAAGCTGAGCATATTTACTTTGTCCGTGTTTCGTGTCAAAATGCCTTCTGATGTTGTACTCCTCTAACACCGCTATTGATTCGTTACAAATAAGGCACAAGGCACTGTTTCTGTTATTCACAACAAAATATTGCTCACTCCACTTCTCATTAAAAATATGACACTCATTGTCAATCTTCCTCTTTTTGGTACTACACATTGCAATATAATGTTTTTAAATAATTCGCACTACCGGTACTATTAAAATTCAACTGCTGCAGTATTCAACACGTAAAGACTGACACCACAAAGACACACGGGCAGTAGCACTAGCACTAGGATTGCAGGGGTGGGGTGGGGAGGTAGTGGAAATAAACAAGTCACGTGGCGAGTGGTAACCTTGAGTTGGGTAGGGGTTACGTCGCCGCACCGCGCGCTGTGCTGTGTTTTACGCGCGCTCTATTCGCCAACCGGCAGCCACCACCGTAGTCAGTGAAATCTGTCTGCAACTACTTTACTTCTTTCAACACTCATACTCCACCAAATGAATACGGCTCGTTCTACGTGAAATCGGCTGGACTGCTTGGTTCTCAAAATTTGTATTTATTTAATATTTCAAATGCTTGTAAACAAATTTGGTTGTTTTGGCAACAAGGCGGGCCACATAAAACTGACTCGCGGGCCGGATTCGGCCTGCGGGCCGTAGGTTGGGCAGCCCTGATCTAGCACACAATGTAGTGCCCTAATAAAAATTCGATTGTCTGCCATGATACCTACGGTTGAGGTCGAAATGAGGTGGTGTAAAATATTTTAAATATCAAACAATTAATGTTGCAGATCTAATATTTCTTAGTTTGTGACAGATCGGCAATAAACAAAACAAAATTCAAACGCTTGTATGTTCGCGGGAAAATTGGTGGGCTCACTTGTTATGTAATATAGACTCCTCGCTACCGATGAAACTCACCACGTGTAAAAGTTAAAATAAATTCAATCAGGAAAATATAAAACAGATTTATATTGAAATAAGTTCAAATAGTTACATTATAAATTACAAAAGAAATTTGAATTTTATAAACATATAACCTTCCTTTTATTGCAGCGTCTGGTATTTGACACTGTCTCAGACGTAACTCCTGTAATCTGGAGTCATGTTCGTCTGAAGAGATCCAAAGAAAGTCGATTACGAAGAAGCTCAAAACGAAACATATTCAATGTTTAAATATCTGAGACATCTATAAATAGGTAATGTGGTTGTTCGTTGTTTGTACTACAGTAGTATGTTATAGCACTTGTTTAAAATAAGCTATAAAACCTCAGTAATATATATTTGAGGGTATAAACAACCCGATGTCGGGAGTCCCATGCCGGGTTTCCTCATTGCCCACATTGCAGTACCGGTGCGGGAAGATCAGCGTCAGGATCAATGACGCGGTCGGACGCATTATCCTGTAACACCTTGTCCGCTTCCCATCGGTGTGTTTCTGTTTACTGTACGAGATATCATGTTCACGCGCGGCTTTGTCAAGCGGGATCACACCGAGGTGTGTAACCGGGAGCGTGCAGTTCAAATGGTAGGTTGTTAAGGATATCGTTCTACAGACCAGACCCTTGTATCATGTGCTCAGGCAACGCCGACAAATAACGCAACACATACTTTATACAGTTGAGTTTCTTTACCAACTCCTCCATGCGATTGTTAATGAATTTCACCACATACATTTTCTCACTGTGGAAATTATTGCTGCCGGTGGACTCTTGAGGTTGTATGTATACTAATCTGTCGGTCAATTTTTTTAAATTGCCGATGTATTTGTATTCAACCGGGTGCTCTCTGTAACGTTTCAAACCCGAACTGCTGATCCCGTACGTCGTGGCCCGCATCTCTCGAGCCTAAGTCGTCCCAAATCTTTTTGATCAAGTACTTCCACTTTTGACCGACGCTTGACTTGGGTCGTTGTAACTTCGTTTCTCTGGTACAGCGCGTCCGACATGATCAACACGTCCTTGTCCTCGGGAGTGTATTCGTCATCACTTATAATTCGCGGGTTGATTAGCAGTTTCCATAAACTTACTGAACCTCTGTATCGTTTATATCCTTCTGCAAGCAATACGCCATCCATCTTCACAGTAATAATCAAATGACTGATTTTCAACTGCTGATCACTCAAGTCGTGCTGTATACCAAATGCCTGGTCGTTGGCTTGAGGGTTGCATTCGCCGGACAAAGGTCCGTGATCATTTACTTACTCTTCTGTCTTCCGTTGGTGTTGGTGTGGTCATGGCTTGCGGTACAAAATCATTATGCAGTTTGTTTCTCTTTCTGTTCTGGGTCTTTTTCATGATATAGGGTGATATTTAGCGTTTTAAGAAATGGAGTGAAAATATTTATTTTCCAGTAACAATAGTACTATAACTTTCCATAATCACTAATAAAGATAAGGAAATCGAATAAAGTAAAAGAGACACAATTCGATATTAAAGTACTATAGTGGAGTAACCCAACTCCCAAAATGTGTGAGTTCGATGAATAATTCGAATAAAATAACCATTTGAGTAAAATAACCACATTTAGAAACACTTTACTCTCTTAAAAACAAATCTAGACCTGCATGACAACCGTAAAGTCATATAAGAAACATCATAAAATGACACAAGAGTTTAGCTTCACAATTACAAAATTGTACGTATTTTTTGAAAATAAATGAATTTTAGTGTATCTCTGGATTTTGAAAGAGTCAAATTTGTATGTAATACAAAAGAATGTGTAATTTACATTAAGAAGACATGTGAAATTTAGAACGAGTAAATATACTGTATTTACTGTATTATGGCACAGACTTTGGGAATGGAACCCATCCAAGAGGAACATTAACTAAGAAGTATTTTCTAGAGAGTGTAGAATATGACAAAAATATAGAGAATATAACTCGTACTCACTGATCACAAATAACAAGACAAGAGAATTCCATGCTTTTCGTAAAATGAATTATTTTAAAATAAACTGACGTGGGAAATAAATTAAGTAATTCTCATTGCTAATAAGCATATAACATAATATTTTGCATAAGTGTTCTTAACATTTCGTAATATTTTTACTATTATATCAAACACGTATTAATAATGGGTTTTATAACATATTAAGAATAAATTAACTTGTAAAATTGACTTTATGTTGTTTGTGGTAAGTTGACATGATTGTGTTGATTACTTTAATTGACTTAATGTGTCAGCAAGTCAGCAATCCAAATTGAAATATTCTTTCGTGGTATAATTTTTACATCTGGTCTCCGGAGGGACGATCGGACAGTTGGCATAATTAGGTATTACTAATCTGTGGAGGTCAAAATTGTTCTTCTTGGCAATTCCTTTTATCAGCTGAGCGTCACTTTCTCTAGCACAGGGATGTTCACTCAAACAGTGAAAGAACCCATTGCGGTCGCCTTCGATATCGCCTGTAACAAGAATATTATTAATACAATTGTAACCAGAGTTTAGCCTCTAACTTAAATGTTTCTATAAATACATACAAACACATAAAACTGCTCCAAAAGTGTTTTACAATCCAGAAATTATTAGGTCTGAAAGCTGGCGTGTTATTTTCTCTATAGGATTTACACTCAAGGTAAATAAATATATTATACTTACTGATACGAGGATCGTAGGAACAGACAAATTGACAACTTAAAGTTGTATTGGGATTGTAGTACATGAAGAACACATAAAAATCTATTGGTTCATCATCTGTAAACAAAAAATCAATCATTAATATAAGTAGAAGATTCTAAGACTTATTGTCATGGGGATTAAATATATTATATTTCATAGTTAATTATTCAACTTTGAATCGCATATAAAAATACCTTCCTATAAATATACAGGGGGTCCCACGAGTACCCCGACAAACTTCTTTGGTGGTTTCCTCTCAAATTAATGAAAAAGTGCATATAAACAAATGTACTTATAAAAACAACACTTTGGTAGCAAGCTACGGCTAGCGAAAGATTTCGCCCTATCTTCTAGGAAAGGACGAAAACAAAGCGAAAATGGTGTTTTATGGCGTAAAAATAGTTGTTACAATTATAGGATTTTATGTAAAATGGACTAAAAACTGAATAAAATACGAACTTGGGATATCAGACAAAATATGCAACATTCGATCTCGTAAAAAATGGTTTATTTAGATTTTAAGTTCATTAACTTCGTTAAATGGCTAATAAGAACGCAAAGTTTTTAACCAAAACTTTTAGAGAATTTAATGTTGAAGAGAATGATGTAAAATAGGCTAATAATAAACAAACACAAAGTTAAAAAAATAATGCTTAATTAAATCAACACACACGAAAATTAAAACAGAAAATGCAATATCTGTTTATTAAATGAACGTTCTTTGTAAAATAGTTACAAATCATTTACAGTACAAAATTTGTATATGAAATTGTTTCATTATTTTGATGAGAGGAAACCACCTGAGAATTTATCGGGTTACTCGTGCCACACCCTGTATATAACGTTCCTTTTAGCACAATCTGAGGAAAGGTAGATTTCCTCTGTGGCTGACGTATTGTAGTATCAAATTGAATATCTATCAATATTAGTCATGATGGCTAATTAAGACTGTAGTAAATGTCATGTCTAAATACTACTTTTAAGGATTAGGAAGCTCCATCTTGAAGCATAAAGTTAAATAGTGTTGTAAGTGAGTAAGCGGTTTCTGAAAGGGCATTTTTATATATTCCAGACTTATTGAGTAGTTTAGGTCTATTTAAACTCAATATGTTTTATACTGATCAGTAATCAACATGATAGTTGAATATATTCTTTTAATACGTGCATAAATAAATATATAGACAAAAAACCTCAGATTGTTAAACACAACAAATACTCGTATGTTTATGTTTAGGTACACACATCCTTGGTGACAGCAAATAAAAATTTCTCATTTAGTACCTGCCTCAAGGAACATCACTCTCTATGACAGCTCACGACGGTTCTGGACAGAACTCTGCTCTCTCAAGAAACACCATCATTCTGCTCAATTCATCTTTCTAGCCTTTCAAAGTGTATTACAGATGTTACACTCTACCACTGGCAATTATAATACGGTAGTTCTAGGTAATGCATCAGTCAAAATCACAACCTCCAATTTTGGAAAGCTATCTTCAGTCAAATGGAAGTTAAATTGAAACTAGAAGTTAGTAATTCACATCAGTTATAAGGATGAGTGAGTTGACGGGGAGTAGTTTCGTGGCTGGCCCAATCATTCAGCGACCGGTAGGACGAATCATCAAACAATATGATTATTTATCAAACGTGATAATCCAGTGCTATCTTCTTTGTTAAATTCATTTTAATTTACAATTTGGTTTACTATGGTTTATGCTACATTATCCCTAGTGCAGTAAAATAGAATTCCTGAAAATATTTTAGTTTTAATAAATTCTTTTACATACTGGTGTTCTGGTATGGCCAAGATTTAAATTTGTAGATTGAGCAAAAACCGCAGGAAATTTAAATTACGAGTATTACAGGCATAGAATTCTTCAAAATGGAATTACTTGCATAAATTACAAATTATTACTGTTGTATTAAATCTATAAGTGGACGTGCATTACTGCATCTATCAGTTATAGTTTAATATGTTAATTATATAACATCTTATATAATTCTCCGTATCTATGTTGAAATATCTCCATTTGCAACTGCGTTAGCAGTGAGAACAGAAAAACTTCTCACTTTAAAAATTTTAAGTGAACATACTAATTCTTTAAAAAAATCCTATCTTAATTACGAGTATTTATAAAGTAATATTTACCAGTAATATTTGCGCTGAAGGTATATACGCCTTTCTTAACAAACGTTCCTGCTGAAGTCACATTTACCACTGTACCATTCCTGAAAAAGACACTGTTATAGCAGAGATCAACTTGTGTTCAAAATATCCTTATTTGCCAAATGTCTAATGCTAGTTTAGATGCGTATAACTGAAATTTATGATCGTTATGAGAGTATGAGTATCCTTACGGATAGCAGGACAAGGTGGTTGTCGGAAGAATCGTACTGTCCTGGGGGTCGAGGAATCTTGTGGCGAAATTTTCATGCGTAGCGACGTTGTCGGATATCACGTTGCTGTATCTCTTCCCCGGCCACTGAGATATCATAAGTTTAGAGGAGGATAATTATTGCAGTGTTTTGTCGTAAAAGTATGTAAGATGTCTTTTATAACATATGATAAAGATGCTTTAAAACACCTTTTAAGTTTGTTTCACATTGTAATTAGCCTAATTATTTACTCAAAAATTGGTCTTAAACTTTTTAGTGTTGATATATAACACGGTAACGATTCTTAGAAAACTTCCATGTTTTTAAGTTGTACTAAGTAGAAGTCTAAATAAGTGAATAGTTTACGTTGAATTACAATACTGAGTAATTAATGTTAATGAGTTATTGATACGTATAATTACAAACCACATAAAGACCGATCTTCTTTAAGCAAACACCAACAAAAAACTATAAACGGTTTGTATACATATTAGTTTGTTATTTGTCGCTCAAGTTTAACATACAGTATGTTATTAAGTTTAGGTTCTAACTGGATATTACCGTGCATCGGTCCACTTCGACCGTATCGACTACACGACAGCGACCGAAGGATTGCAAGAAAGGTGAATTACTTGGCATTGTCTGTCCCCTTATTGAAAGGATGAGTGCCAATAGAATCACGCCTTTCTTCATTATCAACCTGAAACAGTGAATACGTTACCTACGCTTTGTTATTATTTTGTTGTAGAGTACTAAGTTAAGCCTATGAGTTCAAGAGGTTTTATAACGTAATTTATTGCTAGAGGACGTTGTAAATGACTTTTCCATCCAAATATACATATAGAAAAATATCCAAACGCCAGGTGAAGTTTTTTTAATAAGAGGTGGGTTGGCGGGATTTGTATAATCCATTAACGTGGCGCAATCTGATTTTAGATTGGCTTATCTTCTAACGTCAGATCCATAGCCTTTTAGATACTTTTCCTTGATACATGAAAATTAATAACAGTTCTTAATGTTCCACAAATATTAGTCAGTGATTTTGGATAATTTTGAAACCAAGTTTAAAATAGATGTTTGAAGATAAAGGTGTATGTTATAAAGGAATACAATATCTTATTTTATATTGTTTTTGTTCAATAATGTTAATTTACATATTTGACAGGTTTGAATCCTTATCTTTAGTCATTTTCTGGGAACATGATGTCATGATGGCCAAATTAATATATAACTGGATTAACATCTTATTGGAAGTATTTGAAACTTTAGATTAGGTTCTCTTCTGTTGCATAGATTTTGACTGTATTTTGACTATACCACCCAAACCGCCAACTCAGGAACCTACGAGCCAGTCGTTAGTTTTTTTTTATTACTTAAGCATTTATTCATATTGTTAATTTAAGTCGTTATCTAATTTTTGAAAGAATTGGGAAATGTTACGATGGGCCAAACTTTTAGTGATACACGTGTATCCACAATGGATTTCTGGTGCTGTTTTTTTGATAAAAGGCAGAGCTCATTGGCCAAAATTGACATGAATATACTATAGAACAAATAATAATCAAATATGGACCATAATTGGCTCTGAGGTCAACAAGGAGCTACCAGACACCGTGATTTGTCAAGAGCCCAGACTTGCCATTCGCCGATACCTAACAGAGATCAAGACCTGCCAGAAGTTTAAATCTACCAAAAATGCCAGCACATGCCAATAGCTGTGAGCTCCCTGTGGCCCGAAATAATCAAAAGGGTGAGAGCTCTTAAGAGTCGTTACCCCTCAGAAACCAAAACCTCCCTGAGGTCGAGAGCTGCCAAAGACCACAGGCTTGTACATGCTAGGAGCTACCAGAGGCCGAAAACTTAGTGTTTAAGAGTTAACATAATTTAATTATTGAAGCTTCAGAACCCGTTATTTAAAAAAACAGTCTGGTAACTGCAACGGAAATATGCCTGTATCTTGTAACCGGTGTACGTTAAAGTCTAAAATTAAATCTAATAATGACATATGTTACTAAATTGACTTATAATACTACAAAACTTTCTTTTCGCTCATGTAACTTTCTCAAAGTTTATTAAAAGTCTTTTATATTTATTTGAAATCTCCATTGGTCGACTTTATTGAATAATATTATACATTTGGATAACTATTAGTTCATTTTGTATAATAAAAATGAAGAACACAAATTCTTTGTTAACTAAAATTTGATCGTTGTTATACGAATGTTAACTTACTGTAATTAACAAACACGATGTACTCACCTTGTAAAAAGAATTGGAGATAATGGTTTAAGAACAACAAAAACTGAATTAGTGTCTAATTAATCATGTTCGAATAGATGAAGACTCGGTTTCGCTCGTGGTTAACAACAAAATCCATTAGTTCTGAAGCCAAGAGCCTAAATTAGTTTCGCTATTTAAGTTCGTTACCTTTAAAAAAGTTCGGTTACTATTAAAAAAATAAATATATCAAAGAATTGGCTTAACAACTAACGTAAAATTGAAATTGTATACTTCAGGATAGAATAAATACTTGAATAAAACAGGTTCTATGTAAAAACGTCTTTTTTGTGAAATTGCAAAAACAATCTATTATTAACATCTTATTTTTCATAATATACAGTAAAGGCGTAAAGGATTAGTCAATACAATATACAAATCTTATCAGAATAGAATAAGTTTTGAGCATATCTTAGTTTTAAACGCATAAATAATTTAGCAGCAGCTGCTTCCTTCGTTCCATATCGTTAATTAAAACAATCAATATGTGTTTGTACTGTGTGCTCTTGGCGTCTGTCTGGTGCGAGGGACCACCGGACACATCAAATCAATCCTTTTATTGCAGTTACAAATATTCATTGCATATCAAGCGTCAATTTTCAAATGTAAAAAGTTGTTTATTCGTCCTACATCAAGGCCACATTCAAACTTACAACACTCAAACATTCACACCCCATTCATCCAATGCCAATTACGCCCCTTCCGGCGCTGGAGTCACCGTGAAGTGTCGTATTTGATTGTATGTTTCAACAATCCTCAATACTCGTTTTTGAGCCCTCTATCCCGGTTTTAAGTTGAGGTCTCCTCTACCAGGTGTCTCGGGAGAACCTGACAGGAGCCCCCCAGACCACTGTGCGACTGTGTGTTCTTGGCGTCTGTCTGGCAGGAGGATAAGCCGGACACAGTGCAAATGAGTGCTCTTGGCCTCTGTTTGGCGGGAGGATACGCCGTACATAATGCAATTGTGTCTCTTTGCGTCCATCTGTCTGGAGTGATAGCTGGACACAATACAACGTTTTGCTCTTAAAGTCTATTTGGGGAGATAAAGAACCAAACATTTCAACTATATTTTTTCCGCTGTCTGTTATGTGGGAGAAAAGCATTTACAACAGTATGCTCTATTTCTGGTGGCATATTTCTGATGAAAGTACCAGAGTCAGTGCAACTGTGTGCACCGACCATAAAACAAATAATGTCTTATGGCTATAGTTTTTGTATTGTTTCTGGTGACATTTCAGTTTTCTGAAAACTAAACACGAATTTAAATTAAATACTAACAATACTAAATTATAAGTAAGTTGTTACTGTATCTGAGGAAGGGGTAGAATTGATATACATCATTGAATTATTCAGTTACACGTGGTAAATAGCTTGAACAAAGATTAGGTAAATAAACGAACTGATAACTGGCAGCACTAGCATCTCATGTTCAGTGTTACTCAGACACATGGTGCTGGTAATCTTGTTCTGTGTTATGCTCACTGTGAGGTAAAACACTAATCTTTACACATAATTTCTTTTTTAATTTTGATAGTAATTTTATTTCGTTTAGATTCATTTCGCTTGCTAGGAATGCTTCTATGAAATAGTAGTTTTTTTAGACTTAAGTTATTATACTTTAAAATTAGATTCTTTTGTTAAATGTTTTAAATCAATCAAGTCAAATATTTGTATTGCCAGAAACTTAATTTAATGCATATTAATCGTCAATATTAACCTAAAATATCAAACAGTGACACCATATTGAAGCCCCAGTAAAACATACCATTTTATCTATCATACTTTTTCATTCATGCCAATTTTCCCATTTCCAACGCTGGATGTCAGTCTCCTAATCGTGCGTATCCCAGTCGTATGCCATAAACTCGACCGCATTGTGAAATGTCTGAGACACTTAAAAGTGTTTTAAACTATTTTAACGCATTGGGCTTGTAGCATCTTTTATTGTATTAAACCATTTGTTGATGCGAACCCCTGCCTGTGAAGGCAAGTGATCGTAAACACCCGTCCTGTGTCTCCCAGTACGGTAGGTCTCTCTGCCTCGTGTTTCGTACGAATGAATGTCTTGACCAATAGTCATAGCACAATTAGACATACAGAATAATATTGTCTCAAAAATATAGAGACTAGGCAGAGTCAGTAGTTGTAATCCTTTGAAGGCTTTCTCGTATGACTCTCTGAACTTCGATTGTTCGATTACCCGAACTGATTGTTTTTGGATTTTAAAAGGTCCGGAATACTGGCCGTTTGTGCTTGCTCTCCTCAACACTAAACCGTAGGTGAGGTGGGGATAGCTATAATACGCCGTCAGAACCTGCATAATAAATATTTGGCTAAACACCTAAGAACAAAATGACCGAGGACAGTTTGGAGCAAACATGGTCAATGTGAGCATTCTATGGCATTCCCCGATCAGGAATATTCTGACTATGTATATACATATATATATATATATATATATATATATATATATATATATATATAATATATATATATATATATATATATATATAATATATATATATATATATATATATAGTCAGAATATTCAATTTTAATAATGAAGCCAGAAAATGACGTAGTACATGAGATGTTTGACGACTGATTATGGTTTATTTACCAAAGTGTATATATTGTCATAAAAGCGTTTGTTTATGTAAACGTTAATAATCTTATAGCAAAATCTCAGCATATTTTTCTGAGTGTAATGATATATTGAGAACACCATAAACTGTATTCAGGTGCGAATAAATACGACATTTAAAAACTGACATTAATGTGATTGTCACGAGGCTTTAGCCAGTTCTATGGTTAACAAAACGGTTCATTAAAACAAGTAGATACACACACACACACACACACACACACACACACACACACACACACACACACACACACACACACACACACACACACACACACACACACACACACACACACACACACACACACACACACACACAAGTATATAAACATCCCAATACATATATATGTACCCGTTCTTAACTTCCTAAAAAGGATGAAGGTAGATGGTACCTACTATAGCGCCGATATTCAACAAATAGACCATGTGAATTGTATATTATTCAAAACTATAAACTAGAATTAGACCAGAAATAGATGTTTATGTGCGTATGTTTAAGGTGATCTAAATGATAACTATATTGGTGGTGTACCAGTATCATTAAAAACTTGTACTAGAGTATGGTCCAATTCTCAAAGTTACTATATATTCTAGTGGAGCAACTAATATAACTTATAAAGCCAAAGCATGCTATTAAACTTTTAATACTTTTCCCGAACCTATATTTTTTTTAGAGTACATGCATTCATCTCACGAATTATTATATTTGGATCTACAAATTAATCGTAATATGTTTGAATAATACAGATGAATCGTGAACGTAATATATTTAAAAAAATTGTGTTAAGAAGTATTGAACATATTTTGTGAGTTATTATTTTTATTTTTATTTGAAATAATATTACATTAATATTTAAATACTAAATTAGTATTTAATAGTTTCCTCCACTTTAGACAAAATATCACCATGAATTTTGGTCATTACTTCATTAGTATAATCTTTTACTCCTGCAGATATTACACTTCCATTGATCTCTCTTTCTCGTACCCACGGTTGTCTAGGTTGTTTTATCTATACCCGCATACTCAAAATGAGATTTACGCATTAATTTAACAAACAATTCTTCAGCGAATCTGGTTTATTACAAACAATATAGTGATAACTCATATTGAACAAGGAAATAGCTCTGTATAGATAGTTCAATCTCACTGCTGGCTGCCTCTGTGTATCCTAAATCATTGGATCTGACACTCGGCACGCTTAAACAACCGTTTCACATTCCTCAGACCTATAGCTTCCTCAAAGACGATTAGTGGCAAATTAAGGTATATTGAGGAAGAAATATTGGGCAGGGGGTAGAAGAACATTATATTATAATGTAGGGCCTTGACGGTGATTTTCGAACGTTCACCAAGAATAATGGTTAGAAAATAGTAAAACCTGATAAAATATTGAATGCTTTTAATCCTTACTGGAGTTTAAGTTGACAGTGGTTTTTATAATGGTAAAGAAAAATTCTTCATATACACACAGACTGTGGCCATGGGTGCAATGTATTTTAATGTTTCCAGAAAATCTAAACTATACAAAAAGAAACATTTGGTCAGTGCGATCGAAGATGTGTAGTATTGGCCACACAAATATATCCCGCATAGACAGTGCATACAGAGTAGACAAATAAATACGTTGATAACTTGCAATAGTTTTATCTGAGGTTCGTTATTACTCAGACATTAATATGACGCTGGTAGTGTTGTTTTATGCTGTACTTAAATTCAAGCAAACCTTTTTAAAAACTTACTTTTGCACTGTATTAACATTAAATTTATTTTGGTATTTAGTATTTTTAGTATTGAGTGGTGATTAGTTTAGAGCATTAGTCTTCTAAATTTCTGTACTTAAAAACCATTTGCTTTCACGTGTATATATTCACAAATCGAATTGAGATATGGTATTCTTTAACAATATTTCTTATCCCTCCATTTTCTTTATATTACCTTATTTAATAAAGTCAGTTGTAAACAGAGGTTTCTGATGTACAAGAATTGCTTCTTGTCCAAAGCTTCTTAAAATTTTTATGAAATATTTGTGAAATATCTGCTCGGAATCAATGAAAAATCTGAGAAATATCGTAAAACCAATGAAAAATCTGCAGTAGATTAAATTGGTAGTAACACATTATTTATCTTTTATTGCTTTTTTCCGGTGAGAAATAAGTGTAAGTTTACTTTAGTCTTCTCTTTGACGTTTGTGTCGTCTAGGGCAGTCAAAACTCTGTGCCGCAGGTGCACTTTGTAGTCCCAAATTGTAAACCCAAATTTGTCTTTAATTTTATCAAAATTTACAATTTTTACTTCTTTTGTATGTCAGACCAACTACTTCATTTATCTCTTTTAAAAACTGCATTATTAAGTAAGAACAAACTGTTATTTAATATACCGTACTTATTTTTTGAAACTTTCTAAAAACAGATGACTTTAGTCATCTGAACTAATGCCCTCTATCGTTCTCGAATTTTACAGAGCATAATAGTAACAACTTTTTGGAAATAACCGTAATTATTTTCATCAAGATATTCTTTAAACCTTTTCTTTCAAAGTACTGTGAAATTATGAAACATTTAAGTTTTGAAAGCAAAGTTAAATTTTACATCTAATTAGTGAAAAATCACATGTATTATGTTCTCATAATAAATATGCTTATTTTCACCAATAAATCTGATTCTTCAAATAATATGTTGTTTCTTTCAATGCTTCCAAAAGATAATCTAAACAAAACCAGTCAACAACAAAATAAACAAAATTTGTTTGTTTATCATGTCTATATTGAAATTTTCTTAGCATATTATGCAAATGTGTAAATTAGGTCTTTTCTTTTCTTAGGTTTAGGTCTTTCATACAACATTAATTTGCAATTTTTACAAATTATATATATTTATAAATAATTTCGGCTCTTTCTGAACAATTATAGCAGCAGTTGATTCAACAATATTCGGTTATTTATTAAATGAATTTCTCTAGCTTCACTCAATATTTCTTCTTTAGTCTTCAATTCTATTTTAATATTTTTGTATAAATTGTCTTACATTTTGAGTATTTTTCAGCAATTCTCTATAATCCATTTTGAGTTTGAACAATTTTAGATTCGATATATTTAGTTTTTTCTTACATTCGTGATAGTGAATTAAATCTTCTTCTATTTATAATAAACAATTTTAAGAGATTATCAATAATTTTTCATTAGAATCCTTTATGAAAATGTTTATTGATTCGAACAACTTTTACATAGATTTTAACACATGTTTCATTGATTATCAAAGTTCCAATTTTGTTTAAATCTTCTAAAATATTTTTTTTCACGTCGTTTGTATAACCACAGGGTAAAGTGTTTACATGGCTTTTCGTCTAGTATTTCACCATTTAGCTAATCTTTGAATTTACCGATAAGTTTCTTATTTTCTGTAATGAAATATTCGTGATTTTTCCGAATGAACTGTCCGTATACATGTAACAAAGATTCATATCTGGATCATATTTTTTATTCGTCGTAATAAAAAACTCATACACAAAAAAATTTCACAGGTCTAAAACTGAAAATCTTATATAGATCGTTTTGTTAAATTTTACCTTTTGCTTGTACTTGTGGCTCGCAATACGGCTTTCAGCAAGTATTTTGAAACATTTGAGTTCCTTTTCTTGGCTTGTTCCATTGAGAATTCTTTATTTCGAAGTTTTATATTACATCTATTTAGAACATTTTCCATAGATTTCCCTAACAATGAGTTGTTCATTGGCTTGTAAAACTCCTTCTCAGTCACTCGTAGCTTTGGTCCTCATATTTATGTTAAAATCTATATGTTCTTTCGTTTTTGTCAAAAGTGATCACTTAACTGACATGTTTTAACAACATTCCTTGTTATAGATAGTATAGTGTTATGCAAAGTTTCTTATTAAAATGTTCAGGAGCAAGAACAATCTCTGTTTGTCATGTACATTTTCGGGTTGTTCTATATCAACTTCGATAATGTACCCATAATCGTCTCCTTGAAGTTCTAAAATTGCGATTTGCCACTATTCAGTTATAAGTTTTCGGATCCAGCTACTTTATATTAAATATATGGTAATTTTTGTGATAGTGCCCACCCTTACAGATTATTCACATCTACGTACAAGAGATAGTTTTCTGGTTTTTTATATTTTTTATTTGCTTTAAAATATCTTTTGATACATTGAGAAACCTTGACTTCTTTATGGTAAATTGATATACGATCTAGCATTCATAATTTCGTGTTAATTTAGGCTCAAAATTAGTTGTTTGAAGCGTTTTATTGTCCATCCAGATTCAGTATTTCGAATATTTGTCTGTCCTCGATTCAATGATTTATTGTATTGCATCCAATAAATTGTATTGTATTGTATACGATAAAATCGTTTAAATTAAAAATATAATCTGATTTTATAGTAAAATACATTGGACATGTTTGTGTTTCGTCATTCACTAAAGTTCTGTCATCTCGCATTTTAAAGAGAGATATCCTTTACTGTTTCTATTATTTTCTAAGAATGTTTCAATCGATTTTTTTTTATCTCTGGTCTGATTACAGAGAGATATTTGTAAATTGCCAAATTTTCGCAAGAACCTTTTCAAATATAGTGCTTAAACATTCCCTTAATTGAAGATAAAACTTTAACATTAATAATATTTTCTGCAGGGTATTTTAGAGTTTCACCTATTTGTTCGATCATTACAGATCTCTTTTTGACAGCAATTTCCATAGGTAATTTATCAGCGATTTCATGAACTGTTTTATGATTTTTTTATGACAATTTATATTTTTTATTTTCTCTAACTGCCAAAATGTTTCTATATTATACATGTTTTGGTTTTCTGTAGCCCAGGTTCATAATGAATTCAGCTCATTCTCGATATTTATCCTTGTTTTACTGACGAATCTTTGAGTTGTATTGTCTGGAACAACCTTTTCTTGAAATTTCGTTTTTGCAATATGGACAAGTTATTTTGGCTCGGGCCATTTATTAAAAAAGTTTAACTGAAAATAAAGATAAAAGAAATGTTGAAAAAATTGTATAGAAATCTGCAAAGTTTATGGTGAAACCGTGTTAGATTCTTCTATTTATTATGAGAAGATAATACCTGTGAGCTTTCGCTATTTAGGTACGGTATACAATTTAGTTATGCTTTCAAACATGAGATTTTTTATTATTTCGTAATACGTTTGGAAAAAACGTGAAGAATATCTTGTTAAAAACAATTACAATTATTCGGAAGGAAGAAATTTTTACTGATTGCTTCAGAGTGACAACTTTTAAACACAAAAAACCATCATTACATTTAACGACGCGAAATGTTTCACCAAACGAAAAACGATTACATTAAAACATTTTTTGGAATAATTAATCTATTTATCATAACATTTCTACATTAACTTAATTTTTTCTCAATTGATTTTTGATAAAGGTTTCAACTCATTTTCATTCTAAAAAGAAGACAACAATGTTTTAAGACTGTTTAACAATTCGACTTCATAACTGCTTTTTTTGTTGAACATGTTTGTTGAATGCCAAAAGCTGTAGTGACTTTGAGGAATTCATTTGTTCGCCCTGTTTTGTATTAGACAGCCTTTCACATTAAATAAAGAAAATTAAATCATACTTCTTTCAAAAAGTTTGTGTGTGTGCGCGCACATGCGTGCGTGCATATTAAGTGAATTATACTTTCGCCTAGGAGCACTTTACATTTTTGGTTCTGTAAAATCCATGGAAACTTCTGTGTCCCTTAGGCTAGTAAGATGGACCACTGGTGCTGTATAACACCATAGAGTAATGAATTGTATCCATATTACATCGGACACCTATTATGTAAGAGTAACGGTATAATAAATTACTCTATGATAAAGTTTCCGCCAATAATACGTTTTCTCGTTCATAATCATACGTTTGGAAGTTAGTTTTCACTTGTTTCGATGGCCTTAGAACTTACAAAGTAAAGTGAAAAGTATATTTCTAGAGACTTTTTTTGAATAACCACCTTTATTTAAGTAAGCTGGATATAAAAAACGGTACCATCAGAAGAAAAAGTCGGTTTGGAGATTGTTAATTTAACTCACTGTTAATTAACATAAAGATATCATTGACAATTTCTGTAGAATGAACGTGGGCTTGAATCTTTATTTATTTTTATCGAGTATTGCTTATTTTTATATATGAATATATTCTTCAATAACTGTTTTTCTTTCCAGAGCAATCAGAAGAGATGACTGCATCACAACTCAGACTGAAATCGGAGTTGATTACATCAGTCAACTGGAAGAGGCGATCGGGGATGCCGCTTGCCGTCTGGTAGACGACGTCACATACACCGATTATAATATCAAATACAATGAAGTGTTTGACTTCATCGTGGTAGGGGGAGGGTCCGCCGGGTGTGTTTTGGCCAACAGACTTTCCGAGAATCCCGAATGGAATGTCTTGTTGTTGGAAGCTGGAGGGGATCCCGACATCACAAGTGAATTTCCAGGGTTTTACGGTGAAGCTATAAATAGCGACCTTGACTGGCAGTTTCATACGGAACCTGAGTCAACCAACTGTCGAGGAATGGCAAACAACAGCTGTACATGGGCTGCAGGCAAGGTTATCGGTGGCTCGAGCACGATAAATGGTATGCTTTACATCAGGGGAAACCCCAGAGACTATGACCAATGGGAGAATTTAGGCAATCGTGGTTGGAGTTATAGATATTTGTTAAGTTACTTTAAAAAATCTGAAGATCTAAGGTCCAAAGAAGTTGAAGCAGATGAGAATGCAGTTAAGTACCACCGAAAGGGAGGATATTTAAAGATAGAAACGTTTAAAAAAAACATAGACTGGTACAAAAAAGTCATTTCTGAGGGATTTAGCGAGCTAGGACTACATTCATTTCCGGATATTAATGCTGATCATCATGAGGGCTTTTTTCTATCTTCAAGGAACCTTAAACGATTCAAGACGATGCAGTGCAGCAAAGGCATTTTTACACAATTTTCAATCAAGACCGAACTTGAAGATTTCCAAGAATTCATTGGTAGTAAAGGTTGTGATAGACAAGAATAAAATAGCTCGTGGTGTACAGTTCATAAAAAAAAGAAGACGGTTTACAGTGAAAGCCAAGAAAGAAGTCATCCTGTCGGCTGGATGTGTTAATTCTGCGAAATTGTTAATGCTCTCAGGGATCGGACCTCACAAACATCTCGAAGATTTAGGGATCGATGTGGTCACAAACCTAAGGGTTGGTTACAATATTCAAGATCATCTTATAATGAGAGGATTCATAGTAAGTTTTGATATTGAAGTGCCAAGTCCTGACTCAGTTAGTGACACTTTCAATTTTTTGTTCCACTCAAGAGGTAATCTAGCCAGTTTTAGCAGTACACTTGCAGTTGGTGGCTTTATAAAGACTTTTGAAGCTGCGTATCCAAACATCCAAATATACTTCCTGTACTTTGCGAAAAACTCGACTGACAGTTTAAGGATAACATTAGAAAAAGTAGGTTACAATGATGACATCATAAAAGCCATTTTAGAGATAAACTCTAGGAAATATATCTGGTTTATTTGGCCCGTTCTTCTGAGACCAAAAAGCCGAGGAAGGATTTTTTTGAGGAGCACTGATCCTGAAGATGATCCTCTCATATATCCCGGATATCTCTCCAAGCAGTCCGATGTTAAAGATTTGTTAGATGCTATCGGGTTCTTGAACGCTTTTGCACAGACAGATGTGATGAGAAGTTTAGGCGCCAGAGTGGAGAAGATTGAAATTCCAGCTTGTAGCTCGTTTCCGTTCCAGTCAGAGCTCTACTGGCGCTGTATAATTGCCCAGATGTCCTCTCCCTCCTACCACCAGGTCGGCTCCTGTATGATGGGCCCTGCAAAGAGCAGATGGTCTGTGGTAGACCCTCAACTGCGAGTGCATGCAATCGAGGATTTGAGAGTAGTCGATGCTTCAGTCATGCCCAGAATCACCTCTGGAAACACCAACGCTCCTGTTTATGCAATAGCAGAGAAAGCGTCAGATCTCATCAAAAACCGCTGGAAACGGAAATGACGTTTCATGTAAAAATGCTAGTAAAATGTTTTTCTGCAGAAATTATTTGCATTTTATATAAAATTATTAACTTTTTTAAAGACTAATCGCGTATAGAGAGTTCATTGGTAAATATTATAATAAGCTTGTTAATACAAGAATATACAAATTCAGAGGCTGCCTACTTTATCCTCACTTTAACAGTCAATGATAATGATGTTTTATATATTTTGATGTACAAATAAAATACTATTGAAACGTTCTCGCATATTTTGGAGACTACCACACCTGGTATTGATGCAGCAAATATAGAATGGCAACTCTGTGCGATATCGGCCACATCGCACAGTTTACGTACGCGAGTTATGTCCGTGATTATTGTAAAATGGGTTTGCGGTTAGTGGTTCGTTAGTGCTCATTACATTTTGCTGCAACTCTCATCAATTATTGCCGCTATTGGGTACAAAAATGGGGATGGGTAAAGTTACTACGCTTTTCCCCATAATATACAAGAAGAACATTGGTGCCAATGGTTAGTGCTTCAACTCCCATCTTTAGTGCTCACTCCTTCTTGGCACAATTCAGAAAAAACTGTTTAAATTTTACGGAAGTTAGCCCTATCCAATACTTTTAACTGAGATATTAGTTGAGATACGACTTGATATTGGAGTTAGTTGTTAGTGCTTCATTGCAGCGCATTAGTTCTCCAACTTCCATTGCTAGTGCTCATCCGGTTTTAGCGTTATTGCGAAAACTGTGGGCGGGGTTAACTTCCTCTTAGATACAATATTGAAATTAGGACCAATATTGCAGCGAAAGAGCTTATTAGTACTTAAGCAATAAATGTTCCGGTTTTGTCCCTGTTGAGGGTAAAATATAGAACGGAAATCACTCTACGGAAATAATGGAAACATACAACTCCTCTGATCTCTAACTTTAATTGGTGCTAATGTTTAGTGCTCTCTAAAGACATATACAATTTGTGCAAAATCATAGTAAAATTATGGGGATTTGGCTATCTGGGTGTGACTATATTCCAACCATCGCTTTCTAATACTCTCTTACATCGGAAATTATAACAGTTATATGCTACTGACAAGAGTAGAAACGTATAGAAAATGTGAGAAACTATATGTACTACAAAACTCACGTTTAGGGAAATTCAACGTTAGCATGTTTAAATAGTTCTAAATTTTTAACGAAAACCATTTTGCATTAGTACCAATTTATAATTTATAATTGGGTAGGTATAACCCAAATTATGCATACACAGTTTCACGTTTTATGTAACAGTTTACAAACAATAACGCACACAGTTGATGGTTAAGGTTTACTATTAGGCGAACCGTTAGCCAATGATTTATTTTAACAAAAATAAATAAATAAATCAAGTGAATGGCATATTTAAAATTCCTAATTTTCATTTTATAAGTTATGATTTTTAAATTCTTTAACTTTATTAAGGAGGATTTGTACTTTTCAAAAAAAGTAAAATGTAATACTTCTAACGCGTGCTTAAAATTCTTACAAAGGCCTCCAACGTGTGTTTGTGTATTTAAGGGAACACCATGGAAGGATGGAAGTGTGCAACATGTTCGGGGCTCAATTTTTACATGTTGATCTTCGAAATTTGATGCATTGTGAAGAAGATGATATAACCGTCTTACTGTGCGGGCAAACTTAGATCGACTGTTATAATGCTAATGTTAATTGTTTAATATAATTTTAACTCTGATAATCTAACCGTATCATCCAAAAGTCTATCTTCAATTTTGGTTTTGATTGATTTGTACTTTTTGTTTTAATGGTTAATGATGCCTTGCTCTAAAATTTTTAAAAAGTTTTTAGTGAATAAAGTAATTTTGAGAGATCATACGCCTGTAAGGAGATCATACGCCTTTGCAGTATGGGCCACTTTTCTGTAAGTGTCGTTATACTGTAAAGGGTAAACTTTT